>NC_090930.1:260969070-262410945 GCF_040938575.1 Ambystoma mexicanum | reverse complement strand
CATTCTTAGCTACTTGCAGACGGGCATGTTCTTCTAGCATCTTGGCATGTCTTAATACACTACGTAGAAATTGCTTTTGTTTCAAGAGCTCCAAGTCAAAGCAATGAGTGCATACGTAGGACTTGTTTGTAAAGCCCGTCTTTTTGAGTTTAAATTGCATCAATAGCTGTTCATATTCCAGAGATTTACTGACATTACAGTACTCACTTGTAAGATTTTCAATTTCAAGATGATCTAGTCTCAGGCGTAACCTGTTTGATTCAGCATGGCCTTTATGCTGCCACATTGGTTTCGAGGCTTTCAGCCTTGTTAGAAATTCTACTACCAGCATGTCATGGTCGCTCTCATTTTTCTTTGTGACAGTCAGTGAGCTTAATCGCGGATGTAAGGATTCTGAAACAAATATGTAATCAATTGTTGAGGCTAGGTTAGCCCGATGCCAAGTTTTAGCTGGTGGCATGTCATTATGCGTGTTCCCGTTTAACATCTGAAAGTTGCGTACAGCCATCTCTTCTGTCCATGATTGGATTAAAACCCTTTTTTCTGTATCCGCTGGTTGAAACAAATCAATATTCAGATCGCCACAAATGATAATGTTCGACCATGCTGAAGCCTCCAACAGAGAGTCCAATATTTCCATAACTTTATCCATAAAATCTTGTTTTCCAGCCCTTTTATGATTCCAATACGTGTTTACCAACGTTATTAAGTCGGTACACGTGCCTGAAACTCCCAGAAATTCTATAGAGGTAGTCTGAATAAATGGACTGTGATTGGTTGAGTTAACAATCCTCCAACCTGAACATCTTCTAATCATTGTGAGCAAGCCTGCCATAGGACGACCCTTTAAAGGTTTAATTGCCGGATTTAATGCCACCTCAAAATCATTGGAAACCGGGGCTTCCAATAGCCATGTTTCCTGTAAACAGACAATCTGTAATTGTTCAAGCCAGTTTGAATTGAATAGATGCAGGAAACCACGGGTGTTCCAAGATGCAAGACTGCACACGTCCTGTGCTATTATTTTTTGGCATTATTGCTAGGACTTGCTGTTCAAAACTTCAGACAACCAAGACCACTCATTAATTTCCATAGTTAGATTCTCGAGAGGGATTCTCGAGCCTTCAGTTGAGGACAGGCGTGTCATTCCATTTATTGTTATCGTTATCTTGTCTTTTTGCTGAGGTGTTTCCATGAGTGGCACGGATAGATCTTGACCTAAATGCTTTGAGGCTATTTGATTATTGTCTATCTTTATGACCTTGTTGATTCCAAAGTGAGAGCTTGATTTTGTTATACTTTTAATCAAGTTGTTGGTTGGCAATGTCTGCGACATACCTGGAACGTTAACAAGGACCAAGTCGCAAGGCATAACAAGTTGCACTATCCAAAATATCCCACAATTGTTCCTGGTCCCTTTTAGTTTTGGTCAGGGGTGCTTTACACATAAGGAAACTTTTTATGACCTGAATGATTGTCTTTTACTCATTTTGTGGCTTAGCGTGTTTTGTTTGTGATAGGTATTTTATGAATGCTTATGAACTGTATGAATTCTGCATATGTGTTTGTGTTTTTATGGATTTTTTTGGGTATTTCTGAAATAACTGTATTATTACGTATGTATGTATAGGATTTATAAAGCACAAAACTGGGGTAACATGTATGGCTTAGAGGGGAGCAGAGCAGCTGGGATGGATATGGGCAAAAGGAGAGTGTTAAGTTCCAGAGCGAGAGAATTAGATTTGAGTGAAGTGGTCAGCTATTGACAACATGTTCTTTACAGAGTAAGGTCTTCAGGTCTGTATTATCTGATTATCTGTTTCCCCCCTTTGCGCATCTGCGCAGATCGAGAGGTGTTTCTGCACATTTAACAGCACATCCCGTATTCAGAAGTGGGATGTGCTTTTAAAAGTGCAGGAATGAGGGTCATCGCCCAGAGCCTGTGACAAAGAGGCGTGGGGGAGGTACAAACCATGGCAGGGTCATTTCTGACGCTGTCATGATTTTAGTTTTAATTGTGACAATAATGGTTTGAACGGTTTATGATCTTTCCATCTAATCATTGCATCTAATGCCATTCCATCAAATGTTTTCCATCTAAAAACTTTACATCTAATGCATTTTTATTTTTATTTTTATTTTTTTTGTTCTTTTTTTGGGTGGTGGCGGGGCAACCACCATTTTTTACCCTTTGTAATGCACCTAAACAAAAATTAACCCTTTACCCCCCAAAAATGCATTAGATGCAGCGTTTTTAGATGGAAAAAATGTGATGGAATTGCATAATGGCATTAGATGGAAAGACCAGATACCATAGGTAAACATGTTATCTGATTCTCAGGAGCTGTGCACGGAGTGCATTCTTTACAGTGACATTGGGAAATAGAGTACCTGGTGTTATACTGCATCTGCTAGCAAAGTATTTGGAAAAGCCACAATATTTGGTCAGCCAGTACACTTTGACTACTGGCGTCCTGCCCAACTCAGTTGTCCTATTGTTATACATATTCACAATAATGGAGTGTTGTGTTTATATCAGTCTGAAAAACGGTTTTAAAATTATTTATAATAGCGTAAACAGGAATGAGCTGCCGATGTGCCATAGAAACATCACAGGCCTTGACGACTCCAGTGTTAAATATACGTTACACTAAAGGTATTCCCTGGAGCCCCATGCTAATATCCTATTAGGATGCGGGAGTTCAGTGCACCAAAGAAAAGATTATAGATGGAAACACACACAGCGAAATACGGTTTGGCATTATACCACATCAGGAACAGGTGCTATAGTAGGCTTTATCTCTTAGCTTGCTCTTTAGTGGCCAGCCACTACACTTGGACCAGTGACGTCCTGTCCAACTCAGTGGTTCTGTTGTTATACATATTCACAATAATGGAGTGCCGTTTTTATACCAGTCTGAAAAACTTTTTAAAACATTATTTATAATAGTGTCATCACATATATGGTAATCAGAACTGTGATCTGTTTGCCCCATTTGATTAGGGGTATCTCATATGTTCATCCTATCTGCAAACGTGTACGCACAACATGAATGAGTTGCCTATGTGCTGTACAAGCATCCCAGGCCTTGACGACTCCAGTGTAAAATATACTTGGTACTAAATGTATTTACTGGAGCCCCATGCTAATATCCTATTAGGATGCGGGAGTTCAGTGCACCAAAGAAAACATTATATTTAGATGAAAACACACACAGTGAAATACGGTTCGTAAATAAAGGACATGACCTGCGAAAAGCAAGGAAACAATAAAAACAGTACATAATCTCTAACTATTAATATATACTGAAAATATTCATTGGAGTGCAGCCAGTGCTTGCATCCTGTTGGGTTGCAGAAGTTGAGCACACAAGAAATAGGTTCTGATGAAAGCTAAATACAGTCCGCTCACACTAGAAACACTGTAGGGGCTGATGCTCAAAAATGAACACAAATGGAAAAAAAAAGTGCTGGGGGTACTCTTTCTACATTTACACTCATTGCTAAAATGCGCAGATCACCTTATTCTAAGAGGTGACCTGAGTATTTCAGGAGGGGCCCGGAAGTGGTGCAAAGATGTGCTGTCGAGCCACCATGCATACATTAGCGCTGGAAGCGCAATTCTGATACTAATGTATGACACTCTCCCAGCAACCAAGTTCACAGGGCACGTCTCTGTGAAATGATAGAGAAAATAAATGCATTTGTATCCCTAGTTTTGGAGATGGAAATATTAGTGTGACAGCCATGGTTTAAACTGGTATATGGTCTTTCCATCTAATGTCATTGCATTTAATGCCATTCCATCTAATGTTTTCCATCTAAAAACTTTGCATCTAATGCATTTTTTGGGGGGTAAAGGGTTAATTTGTGTTTAGGTGCATTATAAAGGGTAAAAAACGGCGGTTGCGGGGTGGGGGTCCCAAAAAAGAACAACAGATAAATAAAAATTAAATAAAAATTCCTTAGATGCAAAGTTTTTAATGGAAAAAATGCGATGGAATGGCAATAAATGCAATGTCATTAGATGGAAAGACCATAAACCTTACCTACAGCCTCCCTTTCTCTTGAAGACTGCACTTCTCAGTGACTCCCCACACCCACAGTTAGAACTCCTTCACCTTGCTATGCCCTGCAACCCACACTAGACTGTCAAGATGTATACAGTAGCATTTAGGCCATCCATCACGGGTACTTTGTGCTGCTCCCACACTCCATGTTCCATGTAGACATTCAATGGACTGTACAGACAGTAATGGCCCCTACACCTGCTAAGAAAAACAGAATGCCTTAAGAAAGCAACTGAGACGGTTGCATTGCCTATGGTTTTTTACACAGATGCATTTGTTCAGAAAACTCTCCTTACTAATAGTGTCAATAGTCAATCAGAAACAGCAGAAAGGATCATCTTTCTTTTTATCTCAACCAGGATATGGAGCTCAATACTGAGATGTCGACCTGCAGCCATCTCAATATTTAGAAAATCCCTCACAACCTAGTTATTCAAAGTACATAGTAGTACTGCACCTGTAAAGATCAACCATAAGCATCCAAGACCAACCTCCACCAACATTTATCCCAATCTCCCAATCTCTGAGCAGCTGTAAACAACAACACACAATGGGTTTCATTCCGAGTCTGGCGGTAACTCTGCCGGTGCTATCAGCGGGTTGCCGCCAGACTCAGAATAATTTTCCGGCACATGACCTTCCGGTGCCACCGGCTCATTACAAGTCTGGCGGCCGGGACGTTGGTCGCCGGTATATTTGTTAATCCCCATTCCCATAGAGTACTCTAGGACTCTCTGGGAGTGGGGACACAAAAGCACTGGCACTGTTGCTAGCAGTGTGGGTGCTTCTGTGAGCAATCTGCCTACTTTGGCAGGGTCAAACCTGTTGGGCAGAGTGGCTCTGGCAGGCAGACTCATAGTTTGCCGGTCCAGAAACAAGGGTGCCCAAACATTCCATGGTCCTAAGCACAATCACATAAACAAACTCCGAAACAAGGATAAACAGTGAAGGGAATCTCTTTATTAGCCTCAAAAACACACCACATGTCCCTTTTACAGGGCCTTGATTTCAAGGACATTTGACGGTCAGATTCCTTTGGGTTGTTCTTTTTGTGCCCCCCTCAAATGGAACCAGTATGATAAGATTCCTTCATCTTGATGAACACAGCTCGAGGAAATTGCCTTGCGAGATCATCAACAACTTGTGACTGAAAAGGTTCTGCCTAGTCTTTAAACTCCTGGTTTTATGTAAGTCCCTAATTACACAATTCTTATATCAATCACATGTACTTTATGCTGTGCTTTGTTGTAACTGTCCCACATAATTGTAACTGTTATTAATGACTCATAGAGTTTCACCTACGTTGCTCTATATGCCCCATTAATTAAACATACCTGATAGCCCAATGTTGTGCGAAGAGGCATTTCTCAGTAACTAATAAATACAAGGCACACATCTCAAACCTTTTTTTGGTACAAGTG
Organism: Ambystoma mexicanum; assembly: GCF_040938575.1. NCBI lineage: Eukaryota > Metazoa > Chordata > Amphibia > Caudata > Ambystomatidae > Ambystoma > Ambystoma mexicanum. The sequence goes on along the minus strand of NC_090930.1, from coordinate 262,405,454 downwards.
AAGGGTTTCTCAAATCCATCCCTTAAAGTGTATGGAAAAAGCTGGCGGCAATTCACTAATGTTTTAACACAATGAGGAAGAAGGAGGCAGCCCATAGTCGTCCCTTACCTATCAGATGAATCCTGTTGCCAACAGTACCAGAATGCATTGGGTGTGACTGTGGACCTATCAAGGTCCTGACAGTACACTACATAGCTGGGAGATGCCACAAAGTTAAATGGACTTTAAAGCAAGAGTTTAGGGTTTAAATACAGTTTTCTTCTGGATTATCAAATATTAAGATGAAAGCTAATACAAATTTGGCTGGTGCTTTTTTCAGGAAACCCAGAACTTTCTTAAACTTAAATCTAATGGAGGGAATTAATGAGTTGAACTTTAGATGGTTCAGCCAATATTTGAAACCAAAAACAGGGCTTTTCATTAAGCCTGAATAATTCATCTGTATATGTGTGTTGTGCCAATCTAGCCAATGGAAGATACTACCCAGATATATTCTCTTCAGGAGTCCAACAACAAGGTCTCTGGATCTAGCAAAAAGTCTTTAGATAAAAAAGTCTTTGAGTCAACAAAAAGTCTCTGGATTTGGTTATCCTCAATACCAGATCCATGCATGTCTTACCTTATTTCCTGTTCTTCTATTTCTGTTACTATGCTTTCCCACTTGGGCCCTTGGGCAGAACCCATTGCTTGGTGCTCTGGCCCTAGGTGTGCCTGCAGGTTAGGCTGTGAAGATGACAGAAGCAAGAGCTGGACACCAGCAGTATAAGCCTCACAGATTCCAACAGGGATCTACACAGATGACATATCCAACCCTTTGGATCAGGTTAGGGCAGATAATGGCCTTCAAGACTCCACCTGAATGCTGGCCAGAAAAAAGCTTTCTACATAATGGGTCAAGTGGCCTCCTCCTACTTCCCAACACCTACGTTTATGAACCTTGTGGTAGGAAAGGAGAAGGCGGTGGACCAAATGGTGGAATTTTTACAATTTGTTATATTAAAATATTAAGAAAAAAGGTCTATCTGTCCTTATCACAAAGGTTTGCCCTACCTAAAATAAAACTAACTATGGGACTTGTCATCAGTACGATGGTCCAAATTAATGATCTGTCCTCTGTCAAAAGCTGTCCTATTCTAACCCCACCACTAATTAAATACCAAAGGAAAAGAAAGGGGTCCAATAGAATGACTCCCTCCTCCCGGACAGGCTTCTTCTAGCCTTAATAGTCTATTTTCAAATAGTTCTAGGTAACCATGTAAATCAAATCCTTCCATTTTTATAGGAGATTTTCCATTTTTTCTGCTTTCGTCTTAATGCTTTCAATAGAGTTACTTTGTCTCTCACAATAGGGTTTTGACCCTTAGCCCTTGCGGCTTCTTGCAGAGTCTCTAGATGGCTTTCTATCTTTAGATTTAAAAAGTCAACAACTGTGGACTTAAAGAACTGTCTTTTGCCCTCTTTAAAATATTCACAACCACTAGGACAAATATGATGAGGCCCTTTGTACTCTTCACTTTCTTTAAGGTGTTCACAACCACTAGGACGAGTATGATGAGTCCCCTTATATTATTGACTTTCATTAGTGTATTCACAACCACTGGGGCCAGTATGATGAGTCCCTGTGCATTCTACCTTTCTTTAAGATATTCACAACCACTGGGTCGAGTATGAGGAGTGTCGCGGTTTATTACATGGTCACACTCAAGTCAGGGGGCTCCTTCTCCACAATGAATGTGGCGCGCAATAAAGCGTTTTGGATTTCTTTTTGTATGTATAATGTGGTAAGGGCTCCAACCCTGTCTCTCACACAACCCCAACAAATACCCGCTGCCACAATGGACTAGGAACCAGGCCAGTGTGTATCAAAATATATTTATTAATTTATTTATTTAGCCAAATATCACAAATGGATTACAACATCCATCAAGGTTGTGGCACCACAAAAACACAATGGGCCGCAATCCAAGTTTGGCGGTAGCCTTGTCGGTAAAACTGGCAACCTGCCGCCAAACCTGCAATATTTTATGGCCCCTGCGAATGGGCAATTACTGGGGAATTCCGGCCCCACCGGACCCAGTAATTGCCCATTTGCCATAGGGCTGAATAGAATGGGGAGGTCGGATGCACAGGCACTGTTTATAACAGTGCCTGTGCATCCGACATGCTGGGCTTGCGGGTGCCTTTCTGCCCACTAGGTCCGACCTGGCGGGCAGAAAGGCACCCGCAAGCACAACTCCTAGTTTGCCGGAACTACGGCAAGCTTACTGGCACCATAGATCCGGGACCGGCAAACTTATAATGAGGCCCAATGACTTCTGTAAAGGCACTAACATAGAGATGACGCTCAAAACACAGTGGGAAAAGATTGTTGGTATTGAATGCCAACAATACAGATACCATGATTTTCAATGGGGGAATTAATTGTATTACTTTGACAAAAATACTAGGGAGCTACAAAGGCAAACCAGGGATTTTTCAATGGGGAAATCACTAAAACAATGCTGAAAAATATATGAGGCCTACAGACTCTATGGCCTTTGCGGGTAGTTCTACTTACAGGAGAGTTTTCGACTGGGCATCAAGGAGCATCAGGCACACCACTGGGACAGCCAAAAGGGGCAGTCAAGAGTCTCCTCTCTTTCCTCCAAGGGGCCCCAATCAGCTTCTATGTATCCTGGCTCCTGTCTCCACTGCATGACTTAGGCACCACTGCGGGGTTGTTTTTCCAGGTTTCAGCAGCAGGTTACCTCTCAGAATTATTGCAAGAAGTGCAGCTATCATGCAGACTGGCATAGTTATAGGGTAAATGGCATCACTTTTGTGTCATGATTCCCAATAGGGATTGGCTAGCCTTCCTACCCCCCCTCCCACCTAGGTGCAGATAGGACAAGTGTATGGGGGAGTGCTTTGGCTTAGGAGTGGGAGGAGAGAACTTCACCATCCCACTTTGACAGATGGGGTCGGTCATGTTTTTGGACCCAAAATATCTCAACACGGCAAGGACCCTTAACAATTTCCAAAATGTTACATTTATGAATACATTTTTGACAACTATATTTTAAGGCAAATCAGATAAAGAGACAGAGATAAAGTTTTTCTTAATTTACTCAGGAACCATATCAGTGAAAAATATGGCACTTTACGTGCCTCATATGAATCATAATTGGCATGCTTTTATCAACTTTGCACATCTCTGGTAGTCACAGTAAGGCCCTTTTCACATTTTTCATTAATAACTTTAGTTATGTTTATCCCACCAAAATCGTTTTAGCATGGTTGGAAGGGGTTAACTGTCACCTTTACTTAAAGCCTAGAATGACTGTTGTGTGATGTACATTGACCATCTTATTCAATAAAATGTTTTCTCCCATCTTAAAGCAATGTGCAGTTTCACTCTTCAATTGATTAGACCCCCACCTTTTCTTAAGTTTCAGTTCTGTAGGCATATGACGTCAGCAGAGGGATATTTGTTTAGATGTAGCCTCCCCCTTCAAGGTCTAATAGCCCCTCTAATGCACTTTTTACGGGACTTGCAACTTGGAGGTTACCAGAGCTGCAGAACAGACCCAACCTAATCGGGTCTTCACTGTATTTCCCATCTAAGAGTATATTTGTATATTATTTACTGTATTTAAACAGGTATTTTTAAGAAATGGTTCTGATTGATGATGGCCTGACCTGTCTTCGAGACAGCAGAAGGGAGGTCCTAGTGCTTCGTTTCAAGTTAGGGGAAATCACAGTCCCTGTATCCTGCAGCAAATAGCTTTTAACTCGAACATAATTGCAACTTTAAATGACTTCCATAAGGCACACCGTTCCAACTATATGTGCATATTGTTTCAGAATGGTACATGGACATGAGAACACCATGCACAAGCGTGAAAGTCTTGTGGGCATTTTTCTGAGCATGTTGTTAATCTTGGAGGCAAAAACAAAATTATATTCTTTAATTTAATATGCATGTACATATGCTCATTTTCACTGCAGCTGCTGGAAGCACAATTCTGGCATTCCATTGAAGATACTGTTGCACTGCGGTTTCATATGTGTTGGTGCAGCTCTCCATAGATTTGATGAAACATCATTTTCAAGTGTCTTTCTTCTCCTTCATGAAAATTATTGTGCACATTTTAGCATCTGGAAGTCTTTAGGCCCACTTTCTTTCCTTTTGATTTGAATTCCATAGGCCTTATGTCAGATATCATTTCTGTGCTGGCATTTTATTTTAGTGCGCCTCATAACTGACTTTGGCCTCTCTATGTTTTTTGCATCCGGGGCTATATTTCACCCCACAGGAGTCCCCTTATAGTCTTGACTTTCTTTAAGGCATTCACAACCACTGGGATGTTTAAGAGGATCCCCTTATATTCTTCACTTCCTTTAAGGTATTCACAACCACCTGGACGAATATGATGATTCCATGTGTATTCTTCACTTTCTTTAAGGTATTCAATACACTGGGACCAGTAAGAGGAGTCCCCTTATATTCTTCCCTTTCTGTAAGGTATTCACAACCACTGGGATGAATATGATGAGTTGTTGTGCATTCTTCACTTTCATTAAGGTATTCACAACCACTGGGATGAGTATGTTCAGCCCCTGGGTATTCTTCACTTTCTTCAAGGTATTTTTCATGTCTTGTCTTGAGTGTGTGTAGGGTTGAATGCTATCAGTGGCTGAATGAGATCACTTGTGGAATGTTATGTAGTTGTCAGAATATTGTCCTGTGAATGAGTGTTCCACACAAGGCAGTTGATATCATGTAGAGTATGGTGAAAAAATGTCCAGAGGATGTTCATTTCTTAAGGTATCAACATTTATTTACCATGATACAGTATTTGTAAAGAAGGAATTTATCATAAATAAATCAACACATTAAATTTCATAAATGTTGCAGGAGAGCATAGAAATACATAAAAGGCCATACAAAGCCATACAATTTAACTCCATTCACAGTCAACCATTCATTCATTAAATCTCATACAGTGTCAAACATTCATCCACAAATCAATAAAAATGAATCCAAAATTGATTCGACATTTGTGTAGTGAAGCAATCTAGTTGTCCCTACACAATACTACTATTTCATACACATTCAATATTCCTAATCACAATAATTATACAGTATGTGATCTATTAACAGGGTGGATCCAATTGACAAAATCCAACTGATCACATCCCCGACTGTTCTTCTCAACCGGTTTTGACGTATAAAGATAATTGAGTCAACGTCTTCATCAGGAGAAACAATCGATGCACTGGCAAGTATGGCCATATGCTCTCAAAGCACTTTATTGTTGACACCACTGGCTGCAATCCAAGAGATGTCAAGGTCCCAAACAATAAATGATGGAACATTATTAACCTCCAAAAATGGAATGTTGATGAGCTACTCGCTGCTAATGCGGTCCATGTCACGGTCCACAACCGACTGACGACGTAAACAAACGCACGTCATTACAGTATTTGAGATCATGTAGCCTTAGTGGTGGGAGCCAGTGGGCTCCATCTCTGCTCCTGTCCTAGTTCCTACTTATTGATCTGTAACGTGAAGTAACTAAATAAAGGAACCTTTCAGCCTTACCTGAGCTGCTGCAAGAAGTATCACTCTGAACATTATTCACAACCACTGGGACAAGTGTGAAGATTGTCCTTAGATTCTTCACTTTGTTTAAGGTATTCACAGCCACTGGGACGAGTATGATGAGTCCCTGGCTATTCTTCACTTTCTGTAAAGTATTCACAACCACTGGGATAAGTATGATTTGGCCCCTCAGGCTCTTGCTGGCATATTTCCATCCCAGGTCCTCCCCCTATCCCGTTACCTCGTTTCTGATGGATTAATACCACTTGTTCTTCCTGTGGGGTCGGGTGCCTCTTGTCTCTGCTACGCATCAAGCAGGCATTCTCTCTTCCAGCGCAAGTGTACTGCTCTGCGCAGCCTTTCCAGTTACAGTCTAGCATTGTTTGAGGACCAGCCAGTCCACCTCTTCTGGGTCACGCCACAGCCTTGATTCTCATTCTTGGTCATACACACTTTGGCTCTCTGCCCTTACTGTGCTTATTCTTCCTCGTGGTTGCAAGCATCCTCTCAGCTTTGGACTTCTCGTGGCTCTCTGGTCTCTCACTTCCGGCAGCTTTGAACCTCCTAGGCTCAACCAAGGACATACATTAGTCCTTCTTCTGTTTTTAAAGGGGAAGTTCTAGTCCATCCCCAGTGCAGATCCATAGTCTTTTGTTTCTCTGTGCTGAGCACTCTTCCTCGCTTGCTCAATCTTCTTAGTCCCAATATGGTTGGCTGCCAACCACTGGATAATCTTTATATCTGGTATCCTCTTCTTCTCAGTATGTTTGTTTGTCTGATGGTGAGTTGGTATGATATTACAATAACAAACATTGTCTTGAGGAGGATGTTTCTCAAGCACCCTTGATAGTTTCCATGGTTCTTTATAGAGAGATTTAGGGAGTTCCTTGCCGGAATCAGAGTCCTTGAACCCAAGAAGGGAGTCTCCGCCTGTGAGGTTATGTGTTCCGCAACCCCTATGGGTAATTTTGCATAGCAGTCTCACCTCCATAGCTTTTCAGGGAAGGGCTCCCCTCTGGGGAAAAGTGACGAGATACCGTGAATCATCACAGACCCTTTCCCTTATGAGCCTGCCTTCCCCTTCTACCGGGATTGGAAACGTGCTGAGGAAATGAACATTCCCTTGCTCCTTTACCTTTCAGTGTTATACCAATGCAGGACTATTGAAGATACCTAGCTATCGCAGAGAATGTGTGGGAGGCAGAGCATTCTCAATTGCTGGCCTGAAACTCTGGAACACCTTGCCTGTGGTGTTTTGGCGTAGTGAAGATTTTGAGTTTGTTTAATTGCAGGTTAAAAACCCACCTGTTTGCTTGAACTGTCACCTCTCTTTCATTATCTATATTGCACCATGATGCCTATGTATATTACAAATATTTGATTGAATTTGATTGATTTGATTGAATTTGGGACAAACCTGTGGTACCCATAAATCCTAAGAAGTATGTAAGCTTGTTTGTGGTATTTCTGTACATTTTATGGCTTTGACCTTTTATACCTGGGGTTGCACCAAACTGCTACCCACAAAAAACATGATGTACATAATGGCCGGATGTGCCAGGTGACATTTATTCGGGTTCACAGTTAGCCTAACCTCCCTTAAGGTTCTTATAATCTCATATAAATGGAAGAGATGTTCCTCCCATATCTCGCTGTGTATTCGGATATCATCAAGGTAGGCACTGCAAAAGGATGAAAAGGGTTGCAATACCTTGTCCATTAAGCATTGGAAGGTAGCAGGAGCACTGTGTAGCCCGAAAGCAAGAACTTTAAACTGAAACAACCCCTGGGGATTGGAAAATGCTGTTTTTCCCTGTTGGAAGGTTTTAAGGGGACTTGTCCATTGCCCTTAGTGAGATCAATCATGGAGATGTAGCATGCTTGATTCAGTTTGTCAATTAAATCATCGATCCTCAGAATGGGCTAATTGGCAAACTGGGAGATGGTTTCAATGGTTCGTCATAGATGGATTTTGAGAATTTCTTGATGGAATGGGAGTCCTTGTTCCCAAGAAGGGAGTCTCTCCCTGTGAGGTCCCTCTTACTGTCACCCCTAGGGGGAATGGTGTGTAACATGCTCACATCCCTACCCTCACTGGGAAGGGCTCCCCTCTTGGGAGAAGTGACGAGATCCTGTGAATCATCACACCCTTCTCAACAAATCACAACAGCGTGGTGTCCAATGGGATCACTCCTTCACATTAAATTCTCTTCCCTCACCATCTCTCACCTTCAACTCCTACTGAGCCTCCTTATCCTTCATACCCCTGTCCTTTCTTAACTCTCCCTTGTCTGTTCCTCCTCTTTGTGATCCCTCTATTCACTTGTGAAACACTTGTGTATGGGCGCAATATAAAATACAATATCATATCATATCATGTTCCACCATTTTTTTAAAAAATGTTCTCTACATTATCCTTTTATAGGCTCTCTGACTTTCTTGCCTTGATGTATCTCCCTCAAACTTCCCCAAAGCATGCAATTCTCATTGCTCCTTGCTAGTACCACCAAACTCTGCTCTTCTTCTGCCTTCCTCTTCTCCTTATTTTCCTCTCCTTTCTACCACTTCCCTCCTTCAATGTTATTCTTTTTCTGCTGGTACCCTTCACCTGCTCTTCACTCTACACTCTAGAGGAAGGACCTCTCTACAGGATGGATAGCTCAGTGTTAACGCATTTGTCTTTTAAAGCAAGACAATGCGGCGCAACACAGGTTCAGATTTAGAACCTTTGCTTAGAAACCACTTGCTGGTATTAAGCGTATTATAAATGAACAATAAATAAATACATTCTTATTACTCTATTCTTCACCACATTATTCCCTTACTTGCTCTTTATCACCTCCTTCCAATACCTGTTCTTTACTACCTTGTTCCTCTAATCTCCTTCTTCCTACACCAACTGTCACTTCTGGTGCGTATAGCTTGCTCCAACACGTATCATCCTGGGACTCCAAATGGTTATCCATTGCGTACATGTTGGGAACCGACCAGGTTCCCTTGGTATCTCCAGCAAGGTGGTTTATTCAGATGTGCGGTTGTTAGTTGTAACAATGAACCGGTTGCTCTTCTCGTATGGGAAGTTCTCCAGCAGGGCACCCACAGTAGTTCAATGTGCAGTGCAAGCCTTGACATATGCTGGCCACCATCTTGGAACACCATTGTGCACATGTGGGAAGCAAAGTCAACATAATAGAGCTTAATTCTGGAGACTCAATTCTGTGAGCCATAGCCATGTATGTGTATTGAAAGTCTCCAGATTTCTCCAAGTGAGACTGCTCTTAGATTTTGTTTGATTTTGAATTTCAGAGTTTGCAAGGATTGTCGTATTTTATGATTCTAATGTATGTCAGATATTTGCTATCTCGCTGTTCTAAAGCTAAGGGTTTCTATATCGCCTTTGGTGCTAGATATCCCTAGCTATGGATACGGTTTGCAATGCAGGACAATTGATGTTTGATTCTGGTTACATTGTGACAATCTTTTAAGAGACAGGGATATATTGTCACTGCAATGGGCCCATACCACATAACTGGGGCATGGTCGGTTATGCAAGGAGATACTGCTCACACCACACCCAGGCACGGAAACATGTAGACAACAGCAGTGCTCTGCCCCCTTGGCCTGCCGGCCATCTGTTTTAAGGGTCATCCAGGGAATGTATTCACATATTCCCCACTTTCGTTGAAACTCACCCCAAGGTTCCAATGGGATGGTTCCCATGTCTGGTACCATTAACCGGGCTTAGAAGTAATTACAACTTCTCCTTAAGGTATTGTCCCACTCCGAATTCTCCACAGTTTTCCCCTCCAGAAGTCTGCCATTGATTTCAGATTATCTCTAGTTTGTATTCTGTCTCTGAGCTTCGTAGTCCTGTTTCAGCTCTTGCAGAACCAGTCACCAAATTGATTAAGCTTTGTTGCTAGAAAAACGTCCTCTAGTACGCCTGCCATGGCAGCTAACACTGCCTTCAACTGTTGTGTGCCAGTGTGGAATATGAACCGAGCTTTAGGACCAACCAACTGGTCCTCATGAGCACATTTTACTTGCACCAGTATTGGATGGCTTCCTGGGTCCAGAAGGTTTAGGACCGATTCACAAACCAAATTCCAAGGACAGATAATATGTTCCCTTGTCTTTGCCCTGGTTCAAACATGTCTTTCAGGCTTGTGCTCTCTGGATCCTCATTTAGCTCTGGTTCTGCCTATCATGTTTCTTCCTTGGTCCTCTGCTCAATGGGCATAATCATGGTAATGAGTTTGTGTAAGGAAGTCATGGTATCAAGAAGACAGACACAAGTGATCACAGTTAAAGGTTGCTTATTAAACGTCAATGGGTTCATTGAAAGCAGGGCCATCTTAAGCACTTTTGGGGCCCTGGGCATGGACATCTTTGGGGGCCCCCTCCGCCAAACCAAAGGAATTAAGTGATCAAGAATATCTGCCCCCCATGCCTCAGATCATTAAAAATAAGGATGTTTACTCCCTTTAAGTCCCCTTACCCTCTTCATTGTTGCTCTAATCAGAATGATAAACAAGTACCATTTGAAGGCTAACATTATCGGTTTACGAAGCGGCTACTTCTGTTCTAGCACAGATTCAGGAGACTTTTTATCAATAGAATCCAGGAAGGTATACAGCCTGTAGTATTAATGCAGGACTGTATGTAAAAGGTACATGTATCCCAGATTAGACAGAGAACTCACATTTTCTGCCTCACTGAATGCAGACGTGCTCAAGCATGGATAGAGGAGAGCAATTGGTAGGAAGGAGAAATCTACACATAGCATGGATTGTGAATGAAGAATAGAAACTACAAGGAAGGTGTCTGTATCCAGACAGACTGAGATTAAAAGTGGGACATGGTTTTAAAATAGTGTTGCCATTAGAGATCAAAACAATTAAGTGCCTGTGGTGTGCAATATATCAATGCTCACTATTATAGTGGAAGCAACACTATAGCCAATGAAATCATGAGTGAGGCTGTTTTGAAGATCACACACTGAGAAGGAAATCTCTCTGAAGGGCTTGCAATTATGAAAGGTTTAGGGACTGGCAATTTCGAGAGGCTAGGCTATACAAGATTAAATTAGATGCACAGCATTGTACACACTGGTGAAGGGGTGAATCTGGGATTTGTGCCAACTCTGCAATTCCAGCATTTGAACACTTTCATTACCAGTTCTTACCATGAACTAAAATAATCTGATTTTGAAAACTGACTTGGAAAGTACACCAATCACATTAGCAAACATGAACATTTTTCAAAAAGAAATATTATAGAAGGATGTAACACAGAATGATTCTAGCTTCATTCTCCCCATCATCAAGAGAAGTATATAAGTTGTAAGAGGATTCAATTCAACACTACAGCTAAGTCAATGCGTAGTCTGGGATACTGAATGGAAACCCTTATTGATATATCTTTATGTCCAGTTCATGAGTTCTGGATGACTACCCCTATATAACACCCCTCTCTTAGAATCCCCCTGACCCCACTGAGCCAAGAAGTAGTTCTGTTTTGCAAGTTTAAAAGGTTTATTTGAGAAATAAAACAAAATATAGATACCACGCTTTTATAATAAATTAATAATCTATATCGCCCTTATAAATATAATGTTAATCAACAATGGGTAATCTGACACTAGCACACTTCTTTATAATCAATGAGGAGTTAGTATAGGATGGATAAAGTAGCAAAAATACTTTTATGATTTCAAGGGAAAAGCAATGAGGAATAAAATGCAGTACAGAAATACTTGATATGATTTTAGCAAAAGATAAGGTAATCACTTTTTCTCTGGCAATTCACCCCCTCCCCTATGTAATGTAAGAAAATGGAAGGAGATGGAAATAGGAGCACACAGTTCTCAGGAATGCAATCAAATACAATATGAAATTCAGTTCCCCCCCAGCAAGCTTAGAGAAAACCGGTATGAGTTTTAAAACACAGGCCCAAGTGCTTTGAATGTGGTGGCAATGAAGTGAGAAATATGCTGAAAATGCTTTTAATTCCCTTTAGGAGGTTCAGGGTGAGTGAGAGATACTTGGGATGAGCTCAGGCTCACTTTAGCAATGATTCAGGGATGGTTATTCAGTTCCCCCCCCAGCAAGCTTAGAGAAAACCGGTTTGAGTTTTAAAACACAGGCCCAAGTGCTTTGAATGTGGTGGCAATGAAGTGAGAAATATGCTGAAAATGCTTTTAATTCCCTTTAGGAGGTTCAGGGTGAGTGAGAGATACTTGGGATGAGCTCAGGCTCACTTTAACAATGATTCAGGGATGTTTATTAAGAGGCAAACACATTTTTAGCAGAGGAAAGCAAAAAGCTGCTATCTTTTTACAGATAAAGAAATCAGGCCAAATCGCAAATCACGGCAAAATTCGCGAGTGCGTGAATCGTGATCACAGCAAAAGTATACAGAGTAGCAAGTCAGTTCTAGGTTCGTTGGAAAGCTGACATTCTAAAATTTCGTTCCTAGCCCAAATGGTTCCAGAGATACGGATGATTAAATAAAGGTAGTTTTTCGGATTTAAAGTAAACTCAAAATGACAGGTGACAGCTTGCAGCTTCAGAATTGACAGGTGACAGTTGTGCAGCTTTAAAACTGACAGATGACACGATTTCTAGGAGGCAGTTCTACTTAGGTTAAAATAGTTTGGATTAGATTATTTCAACTAAGAGATTGGTGCTGCACAGTTCTGCCAGGTACTCACAATATAAATTTGAAATAGGCCTCGCCACGGATCTGGTTAGGTTTTGGACTGGACTCCGGTTCTGGTCTCGGCACTTCACAGTGATCTGGGTCAGCTCTCTGGTTCTGCTCACAGCGGTCTGGGTCACTCTGGATCTCTGGTCTGGTCTCTGGCAATTGTTCTTGGCAAAAGAATTCAAACAGCTCACCCGGCTGTGGAATAGTTCGCAATTGATTTTAAGGTTGCTGAGGCCTGCTGAGAAGAGTTCTCAGTTTGTGGGTTTAGGCCCTTGCTTTAAGTTCTGAAGTAAAGTTCTGGTCTTTGGAGATTGATGGATTTGAATTCTGGATCTCTGGATGTGAAGTCGTCGGTCAGCATGTTCCGCAGCAAATGGAATTGATTGTCTCTACCTGTCCCAGCAGTCTCTTTTTATGTGTTTTGAAAATGGGTGTGTGCCTGGGCCTAGCTAAGCCTGCCCCTCTCTACTTGTCATTGGCCAATTCCTCCTCTCTCCCTTGATTGGGGGAAGGAAATGTGAGTCAGAGTGATGCTGTAGGTTTTATGGTCAGAGGATCCTCCCGTGGTCAGTTTGCCCACAAATCTATATTTGATTCAAATACATCCTTCCCAAATATACAATTTGTTGAAATTACATGTACACATTATATATTCCTTATGGTCCATGCTTGTCCGCCTCTGATCTTCCTGGGGGCTTGCATTCAAAAATGACAACATTGTGCGCTTTTTAACTGGTTTCGCAATATCGGACATTTACCCAAAATTACACACATGTGCGCAAGGAGTATGGACATTAATTGATGAAGTGTCAGATTTTTAACATGCAGATATTTGGAGTGAGACCCTATTTTCCGCTAGCAACCCCCCCAGAATACCCCACAGGGTCCTAACGCCTCTCAAAATGTTCACAGAAAAATCAGAAAAATAATGATATTACTTATATAATTCTGACAAGTCCGCACTATGAGTTATCTATCTTTTTAAAATTATGCCCTGGTCAAAAAGGGGTGTGGCTTCCCACATCACAGGGTGGAATAACTGGTTTATCCACTTCCCCCAAGCTCAGCTGCTAGCAGAGGCACTGCCCCTCCCAGTTTCCCCTAAGAGGAAGCCACTTTTACGACGCCCCCAATATAACATTTGCCTGAGTCCAGGACAGGCCTTTGTTCAACTCCCTGTAGTCCCCAGCTGCTCCACCCCTAATCTAATCAGAGAGGTGACAACTCCTTTTGGCAAGGGGAGTGGCTGAGCAGGTTTCAACTCCTGTCGGGGGTAGTTGTCAGGCAGAATCCAGTTTCATTAAGCCAGGTTTCAGCTAAATGTCACTTTTTGTTCCCAGTTTTCTACATTCAAATCAAACTGACAATTTTTACATATACATTAAATAATTACTTCCTTCAAGTCATTTCAGAATATAGTTTTACAATTTATCCACCTCTTAGCAAGTCTTTCCTTGGTCTGGTTTTGTTTCATTGGTTCAGTTTTACACAAAAGTCTGGTGGTTTTAAAACGCTGGCTTTCTGATAGTGGTGAGTACTGGTAATGCAACCATTTTTGGGATTAAGAAAATGCATTCCCCACAGTTCTGAGTTGCTTTTTTGGCAATCAGCATTGCCATTCCCAATGGTTTCAGGCTACTGTGTGTGTAGCCCACTGGTGGTTTTAGGCAGTGCCCTCCTGTGCTCACAACATAGGCAAAAATGGGTGGCAGCCTAGTCTTCATGTTTTCCCTGTGCACTCTCTGGGAAGTTCTGGCCATCATGATGTTTTCAATGCCAGTAAGGCACAGTTTTTGTGGTAGGGCTCGGATGCATGGGTAAAAACATCCCACAAGCCACTAGCATACCAATCAGTGTGATTTAACAGATTTATTCTGGGTTGGTCCTTTTGTATTTTAAACACTGGCTCGCGAAATTGTCATTTCTAAACGTGCAGAAAAACCTTTGACATTTGCAAAAATGCAAAGCTTTTTTTGTGTCAAACGAGCAGACTTTAAAATATGCTTACCCGAGTCCTGCACCATCTGGTCTGCTCCCTTCTGTCTACCACCCTGTCCACTCAAATGGCCTAAATAAGAAGACAGATCAAGTAATGGGCTAAACGATGCCACCAACATGCGAGGAGGCAAACTTCACAGAAGACGCTGGGGTAATGTACGAGATATTAGATGATTTGACCAGGATCAATGTATTGTCTGGTGGCAAAGCCAGGATACAAGCTTGAATGCTTTGGTTCCAAATTTGGATACTTATTCATCTCTTGGACTAAAATGTATGCTCATCGTTGGAGGTGATTGCTGAGGTTTTACAACACCACATCTGAACAAACCATTTTCTAGACCTTCACCATAAGGATCACGTGTTCGTTTTTATAACAACCCCTATCTGGTGCAGGTACATTGCTGATAATAGCACCTGTTGTGCTGCAAGACCAAGCACATACGCAGTTAGGTTTACAAACTTCAGACATAGGAAAGACTCAGCAAGCCTTACAGGAATGTGCTATTCTAGTCTTGTATAGGAACACATATCTCTGCAATGAGTGCTCAAGCCACTGAGCTAACTTCTGAACCATTGTGGCACTCAATTTACCAATATGCATTTCAAATTTGGCTATTGCACATGATAAACATAATTCCTACAGGAAGGAAAGAATGCTACAGGAGTTGCGCCGCAAGGAACACAAACACTATATATAGCACAGTGAACACAGAAAGCATTACATGATGAATTGATAGAGGCAGAATTTGCTTGCCAGAACAGACAGACAATAGGTTTAGAGCCTCAGCACCATGCCATAGAATATCCTGATGTGTGCTAGAACAAAGGAATCGTACTAATTTAAATCAGGCAGCCTTGTGGGGCCCCCTCCAGGGTGGGGGCCCTGGGCAAGTGCCCCTTTTGCCCTCCAATAAAAACGCCTCTGATTGAAAGCATATCTAACCCTAAATCTAAGGATGGGAGCAAGCTACGACCATCAAATAATAATAACACAGTCCTAGTGGAGTAGCTGTCAAAATGAAAGGGTCTACACTAATAAACATATTGCCAATCCTTACTTCTAAATACAAATGTTGTGGGAAACGATGTACACAATGGAAAAGTGTTCAAGAAACAATGGGCCTCATTATGACCCTGCCTGTCGGGAAACAACGGTAGCGGTAAATTTGCTGCCACTGTTGTTTCCGGACCAGCTGATTCCGAGTTCTGCTGGTGGGAGGTGACACTCCCAGAGTAGCGCCACCCGCCTGCAGGCGGAAATGGAAACACTGGCTCCGTCATAGACGGAACCAGTGTTTCCATTGTCCTCATCCCCATGGAGTCCTATGTGACTCCATGGGAATTGGGATTTACGGAATTCCGCCTCTGGAATTACCGGGTCACCAGGGTTGTAATGCCCCAGTGAGTCCAGCAATCACAGAGGCGGAATGGTATTTCGGGTCCAGCGGCAGCCTGCTGGTTTTTCCGGCACGGATACCGCCAGACTGGTAATGAGGCCCAATATATCCGGATAGTTGAGCAGTTGGCTTCCCTCCCCACGTTTTCAGCACGGGACAAGGTGGCACACTCGAGCTTTGCACACAATCTGGCTTCCCTGCCACGACGATGCAATTCAAAACATAGGTATCTGGACCTTCTGTGTCAAAGTCTCTAACCCAATAAAAGTCTCTTATTGCAGAGTGCCTGGCATAACAAACAAGTACCAAAGTTCCTTTCTCATTAGGATTTTCACATTCACAAGTTCTCAGGTTTACTGTTCACTATGGGTCTCCCTCAGTGGGGCTCATACCCCCTTAAACACAAGTTCACAATTGGTCTCCTTTGATCGGACTCAGACCACGGGTCTCCCTCGATTGGGTTTAGACCTTAAAATCTCACTTTCTTTGCTTTCTTTTTGTTAACCAAAATTCGAAGTCTATCGACTGTGCGGTGGATTTTTTCTCAAAGCATTGCAGGACCACATCGATTCAGTTCATCCATACGTTTCACTTTCTTGCTTTTGTTTCTACCCCTTCTGGGTACATCACACAGAGACCCTCAATTGAGCACACCTGCAGTGCCGTACCAGCCTGTTACTTTTTCTCGTACCTTCTCTGATTCATATTAAAGTTCAAACATCCATCGGCAATTGTTCTTTAATCACATTCTTAATATTCTTCGCTCTTGCGCTCTTCATTTAATTGTGCGACTTGCAACCTTGACTTCAACACAGACTGGTCTTGCATCAGTCTCCCCAACTTACTGGCTGTGTTGATCTCTCTGGTGATGCTTTAATTCTGGAACCAAGGGAAGTACCACAGTGGCTGCTGCTCCCCCCCACTCGGCCATTCATGCAGGAGGAACCCTGGTATCTCTGACACACAACGCAGGATTCTTCAGTCTCCTTTTCCTGTCCTCACGCCTATTAATCTGAAGGTTTCTGGAAAGTAACGGTTTATCGTCTGAAAGATCAAGGGTATCTCCCTCCTTGCTCTCCCTTCTTGGTTTGCCACCTTTCTCCCCTCATTCAGCTGCCATCTGGAAAATGCTGTTCCTTCGTGCCCACCTTCAGAATGTGGTTTCGTGCTCTGCCTTTTATCTGTGGGGAAGCTTAATGGAAGTCAGGTGTGAGTTATTAACAATAATTGCCTGACTTTGCGTGACTGTGGTAGTGGGACATGTCAGGTACAATGCTCGAGTATGGGTCTGTTTTCTCCCAGAGCGTACTGTCCCTGTGAAAGTGTTTGTGTAGGGAAGGGGGCTTACAGTTCCCAGGTATCCTACCTGGTAGGATGGAGTAAAGGTGTTATAGGGGGAGATAATGCATGTCACCATTAGGTGTCCCACTCCCAGAAGACCCCTCACCCAGGTGATCCTTCAGCACTGGTCCCAACCCCTGGGTCTGGATGTAAAGGCAATGGCTGTGTCCTGGCCATCTGAGAGAGCGATCGCCAGGGACTAGCAGGTGAGACACCTTCTGGCCACTGGAGAACTTTCCTCAGGTGGTGGGTTCCTGATACATCTGAAGTGAGCATCTCTTGTGGCCCATTAAAGGACAGGAGTGCTAGTGTATTACAGGGTTTGGCTTAGAATGAGTGTTTCCTATATGGACATGGATGCATTTCTTCTCACTGTGCCAAGTCCTTGCATGGTGGATTTGGCCAGGGGATCGCCATATACTGCCCCTACCAAGTATCACATAGTGTGTGTCAGTGCTTGGCTCTTTGGTCTCACCACCATCTGCCTCTATGGACAAGCAAGTGATATGTCACAGAACATTGGACAGACATTAACTAAAGTCATGGTCTACATTGTTTGCACAATTGAAAAGCAGCAATGTGGAACATAGTGTTCATCATGGACAATGCAAGAAAAGTAAGTAAAAGGGCTGGAGGATACACAACTGTAACCAGTCCTACTTTAGACGTATTGTCTCAAAGTGTTTATTTTGACTACTGTGGTAATCCTGTTTTGAACTGTGTTTGTATACAATGGGACCTGTCTTTGTCTCATTTGGCCCGGGTTGCTAAATTTGATGGTACAGTAACATCCAGGAATGCTTTTAAACACACATACACACGCAAACGTGCCTGGACGTCAAGATCCTAACTGAAGCTCAGCCTGGCAAAGACCACATTAATCATTCATGCCTCAACTCTTACGCAGTGTAAAATATATCAGCTTTATTTTCGAGTGCGCCTTTTCGTTCAGTACACACTTTGCCGAGTGGACTCAAGCAGCATGGTTCCAGCCTGTGCTCCTCTGCAACTTCAAGCTTGCGATCCCCGCACTAGTTTCATAACAGTTGTCTAAGCATTGATCACCTTCCACCAAGACTGCTGTGATGTCATACAGGTTTCCCGGATGACATTGTGTGCCATCTGCAATCGATATTGATATTGATATTTTACTTCTATCACGCTCTTACACAAGTGGTTGTCCTGCTGGCTGAAGCACATCTCCTCACAGGGCTAAGAACATTGGGAATTCTGTTGAAAAATATTGGGAAAAATGTGCATTTTTCTCTCAGTAGATAGGTTTTACTGCCTGGAAGAGAATGATAGCTTAAGATATTGTACAAACTTAGAGGAGTAGCCAGGATTGTCTAACAAGTGGGGCATGAAGCTAATGTAGTTGGGCCCACCGCAGTGACATTGGATGGGCTTTGCCTGCTCAGGCCCTACCCTGTCTACGCCTCTGTACATGCTGTAAAAATACTGTGAGAATCAGAAGGGGTGGAACAAACACAGAGGATGAGAGGACATTGGTTGCATCTCTGTCATGAGCCCTCAGGGCTCCTTCAGATATGAGGGAAATCTAGGAGACTGGACATGCCAGGGATTCATGCAGCGGGATATGAACTGTTCTCAAGCTTACATACAATGGAATGGATTTATGTATTTCTTTATTTATTATTTGTAAGGCGCCTATACAGCAAAGTGTTTCCAGATGAGCTAGACTGATTGACAGGGATCACGTGGCTACTGATATTACAAACAGTGCTCCTGGATTTATCCCAGCTATGGAGCTTCCAGAACTTGATAGGCGTGCACTTCATTGGTCCGTTTTTCAGTTTCTCAGTCGCTAATGTCACCAGTGGGCTCCAATTTTCCGAGAAGCGTTTGTGATTTTATCTGAGCAATGGCCCCTTTAGCATTTAGACCAGACTTTGTTGTGATCAGTGGGCAATAAAGATGGCAGACATTTATAAGCATGGCAGTTACTGCAGCTTTGCACGAAAATTGGTCAATCACACCTGGTTACAAAGAGGGCTGTATTTGCTTCTTTGCTTCAGCTACAGATTCTTCTAGGTTTAGTGGAAGACGTATGTCCCGCCCTTGAAGACTTACAATACTAACAGCCTTATCATCATTGACTGGGATAACGACCAACTGTATTTTCATTACCCCCCAACCGTCCGGCGGCATTACCGCCGGATCACGGGTTGGGCGGTAACTGTAATTTCCCATTCCCATTGGGTCCAGACCCAATGGAGATTTTTTGGCATAATTACTGCTGGCGCTATTACTGTGCTGTAATTGCACCAAAAATCAGCATTTTTGCAACGCATTTACCCCCAGCTGAGAGCTGAAGGTAAATGCTGGCAGCTCGAGATTGGGTGGATCCTTAAATGTAAGGGCTTCCGATGATGAGGCCTTAAATATGCTACTGGTGCTCTCTATGGGGGAGAGTTGTGGCCACTCACAAATATGGCACAACTGCAGGTGGCTGAAATGGGTTTCTCATATTCCTGTTTCAAGTTACCCGGACCCAATCATTGATCATGATCCGTAAGGCGCTTGGGCAGCAGAGCTTTCTTTGCAAAGCATGGCTCAGACCCGTATTGCTGCATACACTTATCTGGGTTATCCCCGGTCCCTGCCTACAAAACCCATCAGACCGAAGAGAGAAAATGTGCTGGTGTGGAGAGCTCACGCTGGTTTAAACATGGTCGATCATGGTTTTATAAACTAGGCCTGGTGTAATTGTAACACTCTCTGGAAGAAATTGGAGCTGGCAATATTGTAAAAATGAAAGTCCTTTTATGGGGGTTATGTGTTTATACTAAGCCCAGGCTGGCACCGCATTGTATGCAGAGCTGATATTTTCTGTGCTTCCCTTCAATGCCGAAATGGGCAAGTGGAAGAAATTGGAAATGTCTGCAAATGTATACACATAGTACCAATCTTCCGAAAATGTGGACGGTTGTGTTGTTTTGTCATCATTATTCAACTTTGAGCGCAAAACATTTGAAGCCATTGTTAAGGTACTATGAAATTTGAAGGCTTATACAATACAATCAGAATTGCTCTCAAGGTTGGTCTAAAATAGCATGCAAAGTAGCACACTATTAACTTGCAGTAACAGGCGACTGGTTGTTTAAAAACACATTGGCAATGGCAATAGTTTTGGTGTTTACTGTTCTTTGCATTTATAGGCACCAGAGTGCACGGAGGAGAGTGCAAAGTGTTAAAGGAAGATGCGATAAGGGGTGCAGGTGTGCAATGGAATGAGAAGGGGAGTAGAGCAACGCAGGACGCCATTGATGAAGGTGTCAATGATGAGCAAGAGGAAATATGGGCAAGAAAGGGCGAGAGAGTAAGAGAAAAAGTGAGTGTGAGAGGAAGGATGAGAGAAAAAGTAAGTGCTGAGAGGAAATTTGAGAGTTGGAGAAGACGGAATAAGGGGATATCTTCAAGATTGCCAGACAGAGCGCCAGTGCATGCGGGGAGAGAGTGAAAGCACACGCGAGAGATTGAGAGTGCCAGCACGTGCAGAGAGTGAGAGCGACAGTGCCTGCAGGGAGAGAGAGTGACAGTGACTGCTGGGAGAGAGAGAGCGACAGCGTATGCAGCAAGTGACAGCATGCATGTGGGGATAGAGAGAGCAACAGCAGAAGAGAGAGTGAGAGCACCAGGAGAGAGAGCGACATCGCACAGAGAGCGACAGACGTTCCGTTTCACACAATGTCTTGCGATTAGCATTGAAACAGAATGGAAATGAGAAGGGAGTGTTCGCAAAGACTGGAAGACGTCTAAGAGGAGTGAAAAACTCACTCTTTAGCTGGCAGTTTTGCCAGCATTATACTTGCAGAAACTGGTGAAAATGGAATGTGTGTAGATGATATTTACTGTATCTACTTCTAGGTGCTATACAGACGAACCCCTTCTAAGTTGTTCATGCCAACGGTGACTTCCACACAGAGGGTTGGTGGACAATGGACTTGATCAACGGTGAAATAGGCACCTGGTGTCTCAAGCTGATGTTGTAAACACTTAACAAACTAGACAAACAGTACAACTGCTTTATCATAGACTACACCCAAATCACTGTTTCATCAGCTGTCAAATTCCTAGGGGTGTGCATTGACTCCACTCTTTCAATGACACGGCAAGTTAGCGCCTTTGCTTCGTCAGCTGCATTCACAACCAAACTAATCAATACAGTCAAACCATACCTTTCCACGCGAAACTGCCTCCCCATTGCCAGAGCGACGATTGGAGCCAAATTAGACTACTGCAACGTCTTATTTGCTGGCACATGGTCCAAAAATCTCTGCAGATTACAAATCATTCAGAATAGTGCTCTTAGGGCTGCCCTCAGCATTCCCAAAAGAGAGCACATCTCCCACACCAGACAATAGACTCATTGGCTCCCGGTCAAAAATGGATACTTTTCTCAAGACTCTAGCCATAACTCACAAATGCCTCTCACTCAAAGCCCCCCTTATCTCGCTGAAAAAGTAATTAGAGCTACCTCCTCCAGACCCAAGAGGTCATATCACTCTAATCAGCTTAAAATGCCCACCTTCAAAAGGGCCAAAGGAGGTGCAAGCTTCACTTCTCTTGCTCCCAAACACTGGAATGCCCTCCCCACAACCCTTCGAAACGTGACCTCTCACCTAGCGTTCCGAAAATCTCTCAAAACTGAGCTCTTCAAATAACTCACCCTAGCACTTACTGCCTTACTGCCACTCCCTCCCGGGGTAGGTATCCTTACATCTGAAGGGCACTTACCTCAATCTTTGAGCTTGTATCTTCGCCTACTGTCCTGTTTTTCCTGTCCATGTAACATTCACCTGTCTGGCATTAGGTTCAATGTAACCAAGAACCACAGATAGGCGTGCTTGTGTATTCTCTCTGTAACTAAGTAAGCCCCGCTGTAACAGCGCCATGATGCCCCAGGGCCGCTTTGTACGCTTTATACATTCAAATAAAATAGATTCAAAAAAATGAAAAATAAAAATAAAGGTTGTTCTGTGCATTGGGTTTGAAATGGGGATAGTAGTGGTGTGAGCTGAATATGTTGGGACATTTCCTCAAAGTGGATTCTATAATTGTGAATTCTGCAGCCTGTTTAAATCAGGCACCTTGAACGGTGAGTACTTTGTCAAGAACAATTTATTGTGTATAATGCCCTTATAGTTCTTGAGTGGGGAGGGCTCAGAATAGGGGCCTGGTTTTAAGTGGGTGACATATCTATGCTTTCTAAGTATATAAAATGGGCATCTGTGCCTGCATTTGACATCATATATGATAAACTATTAATCTATTAAGAAAAACATTGTATACACATGCGTTGTCCACAAATAGAAACACAATCACGTGGAAGCCATGCAAATGTTTTGGAATTGTACCATGAAAATGTAAGCGGCATGCTTTCACAATGTAACAGATGATCTGGGTTGTTGCACATTACATTATATCAATCCCAGTATTCTCAACTCCTACTCCTCATCCCATTAACTCAGTGCGCCCATATGTCCATACTTTTAAACATACGCTTCAAAATATTGCTTACTGTTAGCTGTGAACAGTTGAAAACAGCAGATGATTTCAATAAGGAAGCATTACATATATATGTATAAAGCTCAGTGAAAAACTGTAGTTAAGAGATAGCTCCAGTGAAATTATTTATTGCAGCAAAAACCCTTGAAATTGAGTGGGTGCGGAAAGTGATGAGCATGGTAGTTCAGCCTCCCACCACCCGGCGGATGCCCACATGTAATGTTGTATCGCATTTTTAATTCCTTCTGTTTTATGATGTAATTGCTCATGTGCTTTGCAACAGGGGATGCCAAGTTCAATGCTCATCGCTTCTCACATCTGCTGAATTTCAAGGTTTTTGTTTTGATACATCAGATCACCTTAACTCTCTCTTAACTAATGTTTTTTTCACTGAATTTCAGAGCTTTTGTTATACTGTAGTTTCTTCGAGGCCTGTTAGCCATGGCCTTTGACCATGGCCACTTTACATGTTGCACCAATGATTGTAAAAGGGGAAATCCACTGACACCAGCTTATCAGGCAAGGCCCATACACCCGTATCTAGTACCTAACCAGATTTCACTAGCCATAGCCTAAGTACATGGCCAGCTGCATCAGAATCTACGGCCCTTTGCTATTTGCCAGTGGCCCACTAACCCACTAGCAATGGCCTAATCACACAAATGCATGCTTGGCCATCTCCACTGTACAGGTTGCACCATTTTATTAAAAAGAAAACCATATCCCTTTGACTATTAGTTCTGATCCCACCTTTATGCAGGTTTAAAGAACTATCACAAAATGCCAGTTATCCGTAGGCTATTGATTATTCCCCTTTTTTCCCATCTTTTTATTTCCACTCCTTATAATGATTCTTGCAAATAGAGAGTATGCCGATTCCTAAGTTAAAGCAACGTGTGCCAATTCCCATTGTAACTGGAACATACCCAAAAATGAATGTCTTCCATGTCCTTACTGGCACTCACTATGTGGCCTCCTCCTCTTTTCTTGGTCCTGCCACAACTCTGCCTTATATTTTTCCTCCACGACTCCCTCCCATTACTCCGCTTTCAAACTTTGGTTTGTGTAATTCATTTTCTTTCCCAAGCAATGTTACCATGGGAATCATGTGCGATTTCCATGGGATTCCCAGACAATCCAAAAATGTTCTTCCCCAAACAGGCTCCCCAACCCACCCCAAACACTCCCCCACTGCACATGTAGTCCTCTCTCCTGTCACCGTGTAGGCTGATATGAGCACACCCGTTTTCTTCATCCAAATATAATTTTGAACACTTTGCTTTTGGCTTCCATTGGTATGCCCACTGGTAATGCTCACATTGAGCAAAACACAGAACTTTGTTGATCATCTTCTTGAACAAAAAACTAAAGTGTACCATATTCATTGGTCACTAAATATCGCTAACAAGTACAACCACATTCTACTGATACAGTAAACATCATCACCCAAGAACCTTCGCCCGTGAACCCACTTTAACTTTGGACTTGATGACTCCCCACAATGTTAAACTAATGTAATGATCTGCTTGCCTTGACAAAGCCCGGGTTTTGATGTGATATGATATGGCATTTATATTGCGTCTGTACACAAGTGTTTCTAGGCACCACAAGACAAGGGAGGGAAGACAGAGGTAACACAAAACATACGATCCTACTTGGCCTTGTGTCATCGGATCGTGCAAGTGTGACAACGAGAAGTACAAGGGACAGGGAGAGGGGGAAGTGCAAGGGAAAGGGGAAAGGTGAAGTGCAAACAGGGCAGCTGGCTCTGATTAAGTGCATCCAGGGCAGCGTGGCTCTAGGTAAGGGCTAGGAGGTAGGGGGGCTCTAGGGGTTACAGCTTTCAGCCCATAAGTGTGCGGTAGTCCTAGAGGCAATGCAAGGAAGACTGGTCAAGGAGGAGAGTGTGAGGGTACCAGAGAACCAGTTGGCGCAGCAAAGAGGTACATTAGAAGGGAAGTGAGAGACAGAAGGCATAGGTGGAAAGGAAGGTCTTGAGCTACTTACAGAACTTCAGGTGATCAGGCTCAAGTATAACAGGGGCAGGAAGGCCGTTCAGGAGGGAGGCACCTGCAGAGGAGAGAGATCTACCCACCACTCTCTGTCAAGAGAAGCGTCTGACCCTCAGAGAGTTGGAGGTTGTAGAGCGAAGGACTCTAGAAAGATGGTATTTCGGCAGAGAGAGTTGGATGTAGAGCAGGTCCAGCCCCATAAAGCCTTGTGGACGATGCAAAGGGTCTTGAACTTAATCCTTTCAGCCACAAGGAGCCCGTGGAGAGATTTCAGTGCTGGAGGGATGCAGTCCCTGGGCTTCAGGCCAAGGATTAGTCCTGCAGTCCTGTTCTGGATTAGTTGCAGAGGGTGGAGAGAAGAGGCAGGGAGATTTAGAAAGAGGCTGTTGCAGTAGTCCAGTCCGGAGAGAACCAGGGCTCTGAAGACAGTAAGCTTCTGGGGGAAAGCGAGCAAAGGTAGAGTACCTCTATGGAGGTGCAGCTGGAAGTGGGCCTTTTTGGCAAGGTACGTGATTCGAGGAGAGAAGTTGGCAGGGTACGAGCAAAGAACCGTGGGAGCAGGGCTCGAGTTGAGGGTACACGTGGGTCGACAGTGTCCATCCACTTTTTTCAGAGGGTGGACGCCGTCCCCCTGGGTATTATAGAGGCTATGTGTTTAATTCAAAATATCAGCTGTAATTTTTGAATTCATTCCATTTTCGGGTCTTAAACCGCGGTCGCCAGGTTCACAAACCGGGCTCTTCACTACTGCACCAGATATGCTGATGAATGTGAGCGTTTGAAAGATGCGCAAATAAACAGTGTCAATAGCAGACAGGCCTGTTTGCAGCCTGGATCTGCGTAGTAACAGACATTCTTACATTTATTTCATTGGCTGCTTTTCAGCCAATGAAATGTGTTAACACTGGGTGCGGTGGGTACAGTGGTGCACGAGAGCCTAGTAGCAGAGATTCCTTCACTTAATGCGGTCTGGCTCATGCAGATTAACAGCATATGCCCTGTGAACCAGGGTGTGGTTGGCGTTGGCCTAGCTGAGCCTCAGCCAAGGGTCCTGAGACAGAAGAAGCAGAGCGGACCTGTACGTATGGCCTTCCTTGCTGTTGCTTGCTAAGTGAAAGCGAGTCAGTCACTACCTGCTCAGTGCATGCAGCTCTTTCCTGTCTGTAACTGAATGTTCCATGAGAGACCAAAGGGACAATTCAGCCTTTAGTTATCTGTATCGCATAAATAATTAACATAAGTATGGAGATGTGCTGCTGCCTTGGTGAGTCAGGAGTGCAGGTTAATCGCTGTTGTTTGTGCCCTATCTAAGGCAACACTCGCACCCGGGGGTCATGGTTAACAGAGCAGCTGCATTTCAGCTTTCCCAAAGAAAGAAATACTTTTGTGGCGCTCAAGGTATTTAGATTTTCTTTGTGGCCATTTCAGAGGCTGGATATGCAAGTGGCTTTCAGTAAAACGCACATGTTTAATGTGGGGATGCAATGAAATTAGTTTGTTTTTGTCATGCAATTCTAGTGTATTGTAAAGTGTTAGCAGTAACACATTTAAGTTTGCGTGGATGCATTGAGCTAAACAGCCACGGCTCGATTGCTTGCTTCATGCAAGTATCTGTGTGCTTCACTACGGGTCGGCCCGGTCGGGTACCTTTTAAAGTGTCCCCCCATATGGTGCAGGTTAAATATTTATTTTATAGACCTCTATGAGTTCGTTGTTAATCTCTATGAAGATGTTGGAGTCGGAGCACATTTTGTGCAGGAGGTGGTGTTTTCATAACGTGCTGTAATGTTCAATGTGTTATGCAGGAATCACGGAGGTTAATCATCAACTGGCGGTTTTACGGAGGCCAATTCCAGCCCCAACACAATATTAGCACGTTGCATTTTCATGTCTTTCACCGTATATCATGAAAATCACAGGTGAGAGTAATTACATTTAACAAGCCAGTGTTGAACACAAGCGTTCCGGTAGTGTACACGCGACGTAACCCTAGGTCTCTGCTATTCGCTGTTCTTCTGTTACGCTGACTGCATACTTAGTCAACAGGCATGGTCATCAGCATTATGAATCGCCTTCCTTGTACCAAGCCTAGAGTCGGGGCTGACTCCTTCCAGCCTCACTAGCTTGTTAGAGTAACTCTCGAGGAACCTTCAGATTCGAAGCTAGTATCTGAATGGCTGTGTAAGAATTGTTACGAGGTCAAGCTAGTCACGCCTGTCCAGGTGTGGTGCACGCTCAGTCTCGGGTCGTGACAGGGTCTAACTGTGCCCCAGGTCCACTGACATTTCAGAGGCCAACTTGACCTGTGTATCACACATACTGTCCTATAACTAGCTTCCTTTTGAAGCTGACATGCCTTTTGAGGCTTGCCTGTGACCACTGTGACACTCACCCATCCCCCTTTTCAGTAAAGACTCTAATCTACCTCTTGGCAGGTTGCGGACCACACTGGCCTTCAATGCGAACCACGTCTGTGATTTATCACCCCCCCCACCAGCACAATGGCCTTTTCCAGCCTCTTCTCTTCCTCTTTCTCTCTCCCTCACCCTGGCTAACCTCTTCTCTTTTTCTCTCCAGCCTCACTCCTTCATCTTTCCCCTAACTGTTCAAGGCTCACCTCCAGGTACTCACAGGTCCCAGACTCCCCCGCCAGCCTCTGCACTATGCTCAGCACTACTTCACTTTCAGCATACATTCCATGGGGGGGTATCCTCTCTACACTTAACCCAGGGCCTTGATGGACTGGGCACACTTGTTCCCCCTGCCCCCTCCCTTGCACTTCTGTCTGTATACTTGCATGACCTGAATTCACTAGGCCTTGTAAGTTCTGTCTTGTCCCCCCTTTGTCTCTCCTCCCCAATCTGGTTGCGCCTGATACACTTCATGCACTAGCACTAGGAGAAATGCTGTCAAACCTAGTACACTAGTTACTGTTTTGTTAGATCATTCAGAAACCTCAAGGCCTAAGAATGACTACTGTATTCCTTTTCTCCCTTCCCGCCTTGAATCGCTTTGAAACACTTCACTTGTGTATAAGCGCTTTACAAATAAACAATTACAATTACAATGCCTGACAGGATTGAGGCGGCTCCGGTTTTTCTGGGTTCCTAGAGTAAAAGCTAGCATGACTGATGTTATCCAAGGAAGCTCTGCACCTTTTTGGCTGCACCTTTTTGGAGATGGATCAGAAACGTGCCTGTCCTCACAACCCTCCTCGAGATGGGGCCTTTGCCTGGTCTGATGTGTGAGACGAAAACGTTGTATAATCATCCCCTCCTCTGACCCAATCCATTATACTCGTTAATGGCTCTGTCACTAACCCCACATCTTCCTTTCCCATACTCATCTTTGCCTGAGAGGGCCCATGAGGTCCCCTCTGCACCTGTGTTCATATCTCATGCAGGACACACAGCTGCAATATAGGGAGAGAAGCTGCATGGACAGTCCCCTGGCTCCTATTCCTAGCCACTTGCAGCCATTTGGTCGCTCAAGGTAAGTAAGTGTTTGTTGGGTGTGACCTACAGGAAACTTGGTGCCACCTTGCAATACTGTCTGATGGCTTTGATGCTGCGGATTTCTGCGTGCAGTTGTGGCAAATAGGGCCTCAGTTCCGGCAATGTCACTTCTTTTTTTAGGACTTGACTCCTGCGTGGGGGACACCACATGTGGAGAGAGAAATGGTGGACAGAAAGGACCCAAGTTGGACCTAGGCGGGTCGGTCTGGGAGGAAGGAGGTCAGCCACACCAGGCCATGATCTGTGATGCCCAGGATCTCATGGAGTCAAGTGATCAGGGTGGCATGATTGACCCGGTCAAAAGCAGAGGAAAGGTCAAGGTGGATGGGGACAGAGGGAGAGCAGGAATCATGATTAGAGATCAGATACTCACAGTGTTCAGGATTCCAGTTTCCGTGCCTCTGGCTGCTCTGAAGCCAGAATGATGGACTTGAAGACAACCAGCAGATTCTGTGTGGAGAGTAAGCTGGGAGATGGCTAGATTTTCCAGGAGTTTGCCCAGGAAAGGAGTATTAGAAATCGGGCGATACTTTGCCAGACAAGTAGGATCGGCAGAAGGCTTTTTAAGAAGGGGGTGCATGAGGGAGTGCTTGAGGAAATAGGGGAAAGATCCAGTGGCGAAAGAGTGACTGCAGAAATAGGCCAAGGCTGGAGCAAGGGTGGAAATGTGATCCTTGATAGTTCTGGAAGAGTTGGGAAGCATCTGTTTGGATGACACTTTCATAGATCGGACTTGTCTACAAACATTGTTAGATGTTGTCAGAGAGAAGGAGGAAAAAGGAAGAGAGGAGGAGATGTGGCAAAAGAGGGCCTTAGAGAGGTAGAGGAAGAGGAAAGCGAGGACAGGATGTCTTGTTTTTTTGTGGTGAAATGAGAGGCCAGCGCTGTGCAGTGGGCCCTGGATGGAACAGGAGAGGTGGAGACTGCAGAAGGATTGGCCAGCTCCTTGCAGATTTTAAAGATTTTGGCTGTGTTGTAAAACACCGCAGAGATGTGGGCTTGGATATGGACCCTCTTCTTGAAGGGAACAGACAGTCTGTATTCACTTTGGAGCAGGCAGCAGGCCAGTTTGTCAGATGACGCACCCGAAACCCTCCACTTCCTGTACTTGTGTTTCAGGGTGGCGAGGTCAAAGTCATACCACGAGTTCTACTTGTTGGTAAGCTTCAAGTGGATTCTCATGACAGGGGCAGGTATGTCCAGAGTGTTGGAGATAGAAGATGCAGGTTAGAGAGGGCTGTCTCAGAGTGTGAGTCAGCCGCAGAAGTAGGAGGAGCAGAGAAAGTAGAGTCAAAGGCTTCCACTGACAAATCGCTTCATGGGCCTAATGACCGAGAAGGAAGGTGGCAGTGCTGGGGTAGGCTTTGTCTGCGGGACAAGAAGTTTCAGGTGGGAGGAGAGCAGAAAGTGGTCAGTCCAAGAGAGAGGAGTGCTTAGAGGGTTAGAGAGAGGGATCCCTGGAGAGATGATAACATCCAAGGTGTGTTCATCTGAATGTGTCAGAGCAGATGGTATGATGGAAAGGGAGAGAGAGTTGAAAATGTTGCAGAAGAGCCCAGAAGAGGGATTAGAAACATCCAGGTGGATGTCGAGGTCTCTGAGGAGGAGAAGTTGAGAGGTAGAAGCAAAGAGAGAAGAGGAGAGGCCAGCCCATTCTGAGAGGAAGAGGGTTACCTGGCCTGGTGGCCTGTGGATGGTGGCCACAGTGAAAGAGAGGCCTGGAGAGATAGAGAGCCTGCAGGCCAGGCATTAAAAGGAGTAGTAGGTCTGCATAGGAATGACAGAAGCAGGGACCCACTCTCAAAAGATCAGAGCCACTCCACCGCCCGGCCGGTTGGTTCTTGACTCAGAGAGGATCTTGTAGCCCTCAGGGAGGAGAGTATGAAAACCTGTGGCAGAGTTTGCCGTGGACCAGGTCTCGGTGAGAGAGAGGAAATCTAGGTCAAGGTCTTCAAAGAGGTGGCAGATGTCAGAGGAGTGTTTCACAGCAGAGTGAGAATTTAGTATAGCGATGTGGAGCAGGTTGCCATATTTGAAAGACTTCCGTTGCAAAACACCCAGTGGAAGTGGTGTAGGGGCCTGAGAGTGGGCAGAGGCAGTAGTTACAGCTGGCATAGGGGCCAGTGAGGAGGAGGAGGTAGGTGCCAGAGAGGCGTTCTGAGGAAGGAGGAGGCAGAGTAAACAGAGAAGTGTTAGAGGGAGTAGCAAGAGAAGGGGAAAACATTGATAAGTTGTGGGAAACCCCTATTGAACACGAGGACATTGGACTGAGAGCCCTGGACCAAGACAGTACCATTTAGATAGACATTGATGATGGTTTTGGAGGAATGGAAGGTGGCCAAGAGGACTTCCCACCGGGTGCCATCATTAATGGGAGAGGAGAGCGAACAGAGACCATATGAGGGGTCCATAGGTCTGGAGAGGGAACGACAAAGAGGATGTCTGTTAGAGTCTGTCTGAAGAAGCACTGATGTAGGTATCAGCGATAGGGAGGCCTGGGTTGGAGACCACAATATCCCTCTTAAACCTTTTCTTTACAGACTTAGTGAGAGTGATGTGATAGGAGATAGAGTAGCTGTTTGAGAAGATGGGAGAGATGGAGAGCACCATGTAGGGTGCAAGGAGGAATGAAGGGAGAGTGAGGGAGGAAGAAGCACGGCTCATAGCTGAGCACCACAGGAAGAAGCAGAGGGGGAGGGTTCATACAGAAGCAGGAACATAGGAGGTAACAAACAGGCAATACACCACAGGGTAATGAGGGAGCACTGTGGATGGAAAAAAGGGCAGACAGTGTACTGTAAAGGCGCCTAGATTCAACTTTCCTAAAAAGCAGGAAAAAGGCCTAGTTTCAACACAGACTAGATTTGACTTTCCTAAAAAGAGAAAAGGAGTTTTTAGAGGAGTGGGTGAGTTCAGTTGAGTGCAGTGATTGCTGCCCCCCTGACCCTCCACACTTACTTTAGCAGTAGTAGCAGGTTGATGGCTGCAGGCTTCTTGCTTTCCCAACTGACACTCGCAGACACGATCTGGAGCTGCTTCCACTGGAGCTGTCTTTTGCCGGTGGGGCCTGGAACTTGCAGTGGGATTGCCCTGAGTGCAAAGGTTAAGTAGGGCATAATGCCCAATCATGGTTGGGGGTGGGAAGAGGGAGGGAACAGGAGGAGGCTCAAGGGGGAGGTGAAAACATAAAAAAGTGCACAAGTTCCATAAATAAAACCACACAAATAGCAGATACTGGCCAAAGATGCTCACCTACTGCAGGCCCAAGTTCGACTGGAGTGGAAAGACTCCTGAATGTAATTAAAGGCACTCCACTCCTGCTTTCTTTCCGGCCATGTGATCGAGGCACCCACCAATGGGGGACTGTGAGGCAGGGAAGTGGAGGAAGGAACAACACAAAGAGCCAAATGGAAATGAAAAACACACAAGGGAAAGACGTTTGCACACTGAGTGCACAAGTCACAAAACATAAACGCACACAAATAGTGGATGCTGGACAAAAATGCTCATCCAACTCAGTCCCAAGTTCAAGTGGAGTGGAGAGTCTCCTGGATGTAATTAAAGGCACTCTGGGCCTGCTTCTTTCCGGCCATATGATCAAGGCACCCACAAATGGGGGACTGTGAGGCAAGGAGATGAACCCGTAGGCCCTTTAAGGAAGGTAATGATTTATTGGATGGATGGGGATGCAGAATGTACTCTTACACCAATAATAAGTTTGACTCAGGAAGTTGGCAAAACTTAGCTCTTTTATTTGCAATTGTCTAAAACATGGAGTACAACAGACATCAACGGACGTTCGCCCATGTTTCTCTCAATGTTTCACATGAAAAAATAAACATTTATGCCAAAAACTCATCATCACTGATGTCATGCTACGTGGCAAAGTAAAAAAAGCTAAGTTGCGTTGTGGTTGGTCTATGGGGAACATCTAGGTATACTTTCTATAGGGGATAGGATTGTGATTGAGTCTCTAGAGTCAGGTGGACAACTATGCCCACCCCTACTGCATGTCATCTTCGCTTTCATCAAATACACGTTTCATTGGCTCTCAAACTATAGGGCTTTTTGTTATGTAGCCCTCTATAATTGGTTGGCACGCTTGTACCCTTCTGGAATTTCCACTTGCTAGCAGCACGCAAACTGTCTACCCCAGGTGCTTGTGGGTGGACTTGGAAATGCCTTCCCACCCAATTAGCCCATAATCCATGATCACTCCTGTTGTCTGCCATTCAAATTTGTCTTTGAACTCGGCCTTGCAAAGTATCACTGCACCTGAGAATAAAAGGGAGTGTGAGTACAGCCTTATCTTCAGTCTTGATGTAACTTATGCAAAGTCTATTTTCATCTATACCATGTGACAGGAGACCGTGTTTTAGCTCCTTCTTTGCCTTTAATACAATTGAATGAATAAGACTTGGCACTCATAGTATGTTTCCATTGCACCTCAACAGGAGCTTGCCTCGCTTCTCACGTTTATTGTATCTTCTCAAATAGATAACCAGTTTCTTGGCTGTCCCAACCCCTGAAACTGGGCCAGACAAGCCTTCTCAATACTTTCTCCATCGCCAGCCGTCTTTCTATGCTGTGCCACACTTTGAGCCTTTTTTGCTCATGGGATCTTAGTTTGCTAAAATACGAAGTGGAACGTCCAGATTCTATACATACATACATATTGGCATCACCGCCTGCAGTCTATTCACTATGTATAGCCAGCCTTATGATTACTTAGTCTACTTGCATTACAGCATCTGTACAGTTATAAAGCGATTTCCATTTTCTTCAGTGCTCTTCGCACGTGCACTCTTCATTCTCGCACATGAAATTTAACTCGGCTCTTTACTTCATCATCAGATTCTATAAGGTTGATATACTCTCTTCCTTGACATCTCTTCTTGGTGCGTCACCTCTGCTTCATGTGACGTCACCAGTCTCTTTCCTTCACTGCTTCACACTTCTTCAGGAACCTCGTTTAAGAGACTGCTATTTCTCTGCAGATACATCATGTAAGGTCTTCACAATGGATACCTGGTCTCGAGGATTCTTTGCGGTATAGGCACCATTATTGGCGTTGTACATGTCGCAATTTCTGGCTTCCAAGATATAGGAAGAAAGCTGGTGGGACTTCCGGTACAGGTATTTGGCTCCTCCTCTACAGAGGTGGAGCAAGGAACTACACAGAGGGCCTAATGGAAATTAAAAACACACGAGGGAAAGACGTTTGCACACCGAGCACACAAGTTACAAAAAATAAAAGGACAAAAATAGCAGATGCTGGCCAAAGATGCCCACCCACTGCATGCCCGAGTTCGAGTGGGGCAGAGAGGCTCCTGGATGTAATTAAAGGCACTTAGGGCCTGCTTTCTTTCCGGCCATGTGGTCAAGTCACCCACCAATGGGAGATGGAGGAAGGTAATACCCAAAGTGCCTAATGGAAATGAAAACACACAATGGAAATAAAAGCACGCAAATAGCAGATGGATGAAACTGTTGGCCACACAGTTGCCACTTTCTTTATTTGCCACTAATAGGTGTCGATTGCCATTTTCTGTTACCACATACTTTATATTTCTACTCATAAGTTACTTTCCTATTGTTTGCGACCAATAGGGGCCAATTGCCAACTATGCTACTAGATACCATGTATTTTCAATGAGTAATTATGACAAGTCACTTACTAACACTCTCACACAACTAGTAATCAAAATAGTAGTTTGTGTGAACTGTAAATACCCTGTTTAGTTTATGTCAATAATAAACTAGACACCCAACATATCAATTCTCCTAATACTACTTGGAGTGCCTGCCAGGGGGGGAACATCTCACAAACCCACCTTACTGGAGTGACTTTTGTATTGCCAACTTCACCAACTCACACTTCTCTGCCAAATTAGCACACACTAATAAAGTCTTTCGCAAAGCTTTTAACGTCCCAGAGTCTCACGCCGAAAACCACACTCAAATAATGCTTTTCACACTGACCTAATCCATGGACATTAAGCAAATTGTGCTTGCTCCCATGCACAACACAAAAAACAGAAGTAAAATCCTAGAATTAGAGGCTCATTATGAGTCTGGTGGTAATAATGCAGTATTTCCACCTCAGCTGATTACTGTTATCGCCGTGGTGTCTGGCGGGATCAATGCCATATTACAACTTGGCGGGAGCACGCACACTCACCATTGGTGGTAATAGTAATTCCGTTTTGTAGAATTTTCGGCCAAAACTGAGTCACCGATGGTAATTCTTCTCATTAACCATCTTACATTACGCTGTAATTCTGATGTTGAAATTAACACCAGCGGAAATAGCGTCATCTCAGAATGTCGAACACCAGCAGCCAGTTTGAAGAACTCACACTGGCCTGAATCCACCACTTCCTCTATCCATCCAAACCCAAAAGTGAGGGAAACAATGTCCCAAGCGAAAGCCAAGGAAAAGGTGCCTAATGTGAGGATAGGGAAGCAGATGTTCAGTGAGGCTGAACTGCAGGTCCTCACTAATGGGGTGGTGGCCCATGCCAATGGGTTATTTGGCTCCCTGCATCGTTAAACATCTGGGCACAGGAAGTCAGCTATCTGTTCAGGCATTTGTGACAGCTGTTGGAACAGTCCGACGGGACGATGAGGACTGCAGGAAGTGGTGGAATGACCTGAAGCGTAGCGTCCGCAGCCACCTGTCCAAACACCCACGGGAGACATCAGCCACAGTAGGCAGCACTGTGCACCCCCTTGTCCTGACCCAGTCGGAAGGGAAGGCCAGCTCCATCCTCCACATGAAGGGGATCGAGGGACTTGGGGTGCTGATGTCTATTCATGGGCAATCCAATATGGCCAATCGATGTCTTGCAGAATAATTACATTGAAAAAAAAATGTAGATATCAATTTAAAATTGTGGTTGCTTGTGAAATGCCCATCCAAGGCCACTAATGTAGAGAAGAAGTACAGATTTTAGTGAACAAGCTAACATCAATCAATTAGATGGGGCTTATGAATTCATTTATCCAGGGGAAGCTGTTATTCCACATATAATAGCTTCTTTTCAAAAACCCACACTCTCTAAATATATATGGAATCTGCATAAAAGTGAAAGCGTCCCCAATCGATTTCCAAAAATAAAGTGCATTGTTTAAGTGTCGGCCAAAACACATTTTCAAAAGTGCTTTTAAATAAAGTGCTGTAAGATGACTATATCTTGGCCAGAATGGAAGTGTTGTGTGCTTTCCTTATGCTTGTTCAGACCATACACAGGCATTACATTACATTACATTACGACATTTGTAAAGCGCATGGGGCCCCTCAGGCATTAAGGCGCTAACAGTTGGACATACACTTAACAATTAGCAGTAAACCATAAGAGCAGGGGAATAAGACAGGGGTGGTAGTGTTATCCAAACCGATGGGGTTTTAGCACTCTTTTAAATGCATGTAAGGTGCTCTGGAATCTCAGATCTTTTGGTAGATTGTTCCAAAGTTCAGGAGCTGTTAAAAAAAGGTTGCCTTCTTGACTTTAATAGTTCTACATCTGGGCTGAATGGGCACGTTCTATCCATTGGGCCTAAGAACCCTACCATTCGGTTTATCAATGCTGGAATCCTGCAAATATGCAGCCATGGTGCCTAACCATAGGTGCATAGATCTGAATCAGTTCAGTTCTAAGTATGTTGTAGGCTGGCTAAAAGAAGTGTTCCTAATCTAAATCTTAAATAATCGGACTGTGGAAACGGGGGTCTAGCCTGTCTAAGTATTCTTTATATCCAAAATCAGGCCGGCTGCGGAATGGTTACAATGATCAAGGGCATTCTCTTTCAGCTGTGCAGTATTAAGTGTGCCATCAATGGCATGGCCATTATGCCAGAGATCTTTGTAACCAAGGGATGACAGAGCTGTTTTGACATCTTTGCACCAGGTCAATACCTGGCCTCCATCCATTGAAAGTAGGTTGGACACAGCTCCTGTGTATTTCCCCAGGCTCGGCCAAAGCCATAGGTGCACCATATATGAAATTGATTTCAGTGAAACCACTTCCTCTATGTAATCATGACCGGTCTATACATGGAGGAGATCGTATTTGGTGTGATAAAAAGGAGGTTGATATACATTTTTTTTTCAAAAATTGATTCTCAATCACTGTGAGTCTTCGTATCCTCATTTTCACCAATATTTCATCACCATAAATTGCTGCAGCTTGAAAATATTCAAATAGAATTTTGCAATGGCATTACTTGTCCGTTCCATTTTAAGAGAGGATTATTCAATTCGATTAAGCTATTTGCCATTGCCCATAAACCTCATGCCCAAATAGTATTCACCTGTTCTATTGTCTGCCCCTCCAATGATATGTATAGTCTTGGCTTTGTTTATGGGCAGGTTAAAATACCATGTGTTTCATGTTGTCAATATTGATTGTCAGGCCATTAGTGATGCAGCCTTCGTTGAATATTGACACTTGCTTTCTGGGCATACCAGGGTGAGGATATATTAAAATAGCATCAACTGAGGACAACAAGAAAGGCATCTTATTCAAGCTTTGAGTAGGGGCATCAGATTCTATGTTATTAACTATATGAATGAGTCTGTTTATAAAGATAGAGAATAAAGTGGTGGCATGCGCACACCCCGCCTCAATCCCTTCTGCACTTTGATTGGTGCTCAGTATCCCCAGCTAAAGTCCATCTTATTGTTGTTGTATTATCACTTTATATGCTACTGGTGGCCCCTAGCAGATGATCAGGTGTTTCTGCCTATTTTAATGCTTCCCAAGGTTAACTTTAGGCACCACATTGAATGCTGTTTTCATGTTGACGAAGGAAGTGTGCATGTCAACTTTTCCCAAATTCTTTGAATTATCGTAAAGAGCATATCAGATTGCTCTCTAGTGCTCAATCCTGGCTCACAACCTGCTTGTAGAGGACTAATGACTTCGTTTTCAGACACCCAGTTAGTAAGATGTGCCAATAAAGCCCTTGCATATGTCTTTCCTACCGAATCTAGCAGAGTCTATAATTTGCAGGCTCCGTGCAACCACAATTTTGTATATCGACACTAGCACGGCAGAATCCAGGTGGGTGGGACCACTCCTAAATCGGTGATTGCATTGAAGAGGAAAAAAACAAACTGGGGCCCAGATATCTATCTCAGACTTTAAGATATCTCTTGGTGTTTTATCGGGTCCAGGTGCCTTGCTCCATTTTTGATGAGCAATAGAAATTCTTATCTCACATAGATTTCATTTTAATACTTTCTCCTAAGTTTGGGATGTTACAGTGGGGGTTACTATTCCTTCATGTGATCTATGGGGGGGGGCACTTGTCCCAGCCTTGCCATATGCACAGGCACAATGTGTATGTCAGACGTCCTCTGGTATGCCCTCATGGAAGATGTTAGTGTTGTCTTTATTTGCTAAAGTTACTCTCTTCAAAAATGCTACACTGTCTTTATTTATGACTGCATCCATAAGATCTTTCCATCTGTCGTTCATGTAGTTTTTCTTTTTTCCACTTAGCAGCTCCTTGTACGCATCTCAGAAATGTAAGATTATTTCTATTAGCAGCTGCTATGTTTTCTATCCCTCGTAGGAGGGCTTTTTAGCCTCCAGAAAATCTCTCTCAAATTAGCCGTTGTATATGAAGGCGGCATCCTTATTTGTTTTCTAGGTCTTTTAACTAACAGTTGAATGACCTAAATAATGTCTTCATTTCTGAGGATCACTTTGTTATTATTCACTCCAGTAGCGTTTAAGTCCCTAAAGTGAGTGTGTGTGTTTTTTTATGACTTGCTATGAGATCAGGGATATCCCATGCAGAATCTTCATCTGCAATTATGGCACGTTATATATTTTCCATATTAAAGTTTGAAATCACCAGCAAGCAATATGTGTGAACCAGGTTGATCACATTGTCTACAGTGATAGGGTTCAGGCGGAGATATATTTTAAAAAAGATAGTATGATGTCTAGTGCCCTTGTCCATATGTAGAGTTCCTGGACTTTAATTTCAAAGATTAAAGAAGAGTCGATCCAAATGATTAACCTGCCACTCGGGTGCCCTGTAGGACCTTTAGTTGCTGCGACTTGGAAAGTAGTGTGTTCTTGAAGAAGGGCTTCAAACAGGAACCAGGTTTCCTGCATGCACGTGATTTCATTCTTCCTCATGAAATCACACCAATCCATACTAGGATTCTATTTTACTAGGCCTGCGGTATTCCAGGAAAATAGGTGTATCGTACCCTGTGACATAATAGAGTCACTTGTGTGCACTACAGATGGAGGGGACTGTACAGTGATTACATTTAGTCAGTCTACAGAATATAAGGCATCCTCTCCCTCTGAGTGAGTGATAGCGTTGTTCTGTGGATTATGTAATCTACCCGCCCCAGGTGTGGTCCCGTTTTTTTCCAAGTCACTATTTGTAGTCAGCTCGCTCACTTGATATACACACTGTGGAGGATTGTTTGTAATTGGTCCTGTAGGAACATGAACTCTTAGTTTAATATTAGCTCCCTTGGGGAGTGTTCTGAACTCAAAAGCAAGTAAGCCTTGGACTAAATGCACGTCCTTTTACTCAATACGGATTAGTCTAATTCTGGGGATAGTGGCATGGCCAATCTAGTGCATTTATCTATATCATCAAGGATTATTGCTAGACATCCTCAGGTGAATCAAATCCAGTGAATGTACGTGTTAGTTTAGGCTACGTTACAATCTTTTTGATTACTACCTACACCTGCAACCTTGTGCATGTGCACTGTCTCAGTGCATTTGCTGGGGTAATGGTTAGCTTTTATCTGTAATGAATGAGGGCTTGGTTTTAGGTAGCTATTAGGGAATGTATTTGAATTATCATCATTAGTTAGCACCCAGCCATTTATTTTCTGGTTGTTATAATGAAATGGGTTACCTTCATATGTCCTATTTACAGACCTGAGACTTCCCTACAATTAAGTTAGAACCCATCTTAAAATCTGCAACCCACTGTGGTGGAAGGACTTTATAGAACCTTGCAACTGGGTTGGGCTACTGGTTCCTAACAGGAGTCTCTGCTGTACAATTCTACAGCTTCTGGTGCTGTTATTGACAAGTTGCTCTTTCGCAGGGTTGTCAAAGCTTTCTTTAAATCTCTTATGTCTCATGTAAGAGCCAATAAAATCTTTTATATGGTTCTTTTTTTGGCCTGGGTTTCAATGCAAAGACATGCTTCAGTTTCTATGCTGAGTTTGCTATGATGAATCGTTCCTTGGTTTAAGGTGACCAATGGGATCTCTTTGTCAGTATTTGGAGCAGGCACAGTGGCTAGTGGCTGGGTTTATTCGCCTGTTCTTTTCTGCTGTTGATATCAGTGGTTTTAGGTGGCAAGTGGTCAATTTCCACTGAACTATCCTGCTGAGCTAATGGTACAAACCTAATTGAGGTTGGAATGCTCCAGACTAGGAGATTTTCGGGATTAGCTTCTTTGGGGTCTACAGCTATAACTATAGTGGTGCACTCTTGTGTGAAATTATGATATCGTATCCCAGGGATATAGTCATTCCTGCCACCCTCCTGGTCATTGTTTTAGGGTATGTCAGATGACTCCAATGAGTCCTCTAATGATTTTGCTTTCCTTTTTCTGAGCTTTCGCTTATTGTTAGAGTTTGGTAATATGTGTGCTTCCATATCCCTCCTAGTACTGCTTCCCCCTACATATCTCTCAGGTCTACCTTCTTCTATCATTAGGATATCATTATGTATGCAATTGCCACCTCTCTGGCTCCAATACATTTGTGGCAAGAGATGGCAT
Organism: Ambystoma mexicanum; assembly: GCF_040938575.1. Taxonomy (NCBI): domain Eukaryota; kingdom Metazoa; phylum Chordata; class Amphibia; order Caudata; family Ambystomatidae; genus Ambystoma; species Ambystoma mexicanum. Next base: position 262,365,589 of record NC_090930.1, on the reverse strand, counting down.
AGTTGCATCTATATGATTCAACGAGTGCAACAGATGTGCAATTTGATGAATGAACTCATTCCTTTTTATTTTCTGGTCATCTTTTCTTAAGATTTTATTCGATAAGGTGCTTTCTGATGGTAAATTGCCTGACTCATGGCAAACGGCAATTTTGATTCCAGTATTAAAAAAGGGTAACTCTGCTGACCCCAGCAATTACCATTTGCTTTCTATGCTGGACTGTTCCGGGTAGCTTTTTGCCTCACTCCTGAAGGAATTACAGAGTTGGGTGGAACATAAGGGCATCCTGGACAGATGTCAGTGTGGATTCCGTAGCGAATATTCCACAGCTCATAATTTACAATTTATGGATTCCCTGGTTACTCAGCCATACTGACCTAACAACTCTCAGCTGTATGCTCTATTTGTAGACTTCAAAGCAGCCTTCGATACAGTGTGTAGGGAACTGCTCTGACATAAATTAGAACTGTTGGGCTGCCCTCCAGGGATTTTGTATTATCTAAAATTATTCCACAGGAACAACACAGTGTTCCTGAGATTGGATGCCCAGGGCACCATGACTCCCCCTATACCCCAAAGCTGTGGTGTCAAGCAGGGATGGGGGACAGCTCCCCTGCTGTATAATTTGTATGTGTCAGATCTTCCACTCTTTTTCACACAGACTCGTGGCTGTCCACCCAGAATTGATAACACACACTGTGCAGTCTTGGCCTACGCTGACGATCTAGTGCCACTGGATCACACTTTAGTGGCATGCAGCGCTCAGCGGAGGCATTCTGGGCATATGCGCCCAAAAATGACCTCACAATTAATTCATAGAGAAAAAACGCTGCTCATGTTATTTTCTCCGAAGCACATAGCTAGACCGCGATTATTTGTCCAGGCCATCAAAATCCTATATGCCCTGATTACAAATACTTGGGTGTTGAATTGGATTCAAGCCCAGGTTTTAAAACCTGTATTGAGGTACGTAGTTGGAAGGCCGGTCATCCGACAGCACTAATAGCACCATTTATTAAACGAACTGGTGGCTATACGTTGGCGGGAGCAAGACAACTATAGTTGCAGTGCCTGGTTCCTGCAGTTACATATAGGCTCGAGTGTCTTCTCGAAATGGACGTGAAATTGGCCCTGTTGGTAGAAGGTAGATTTTAGAGGAAGCTATTGGGGTTGCCCAACTGTGTCCTAATTGGAGACTGGCGTAACTGTGTAAGCTTGAGTTTATCCGAGCATCCCAGCTGAAAAAGGACGCCGAAAGCCAAGGTGCGTGCATCCCATGGGTACTGGCACATACACAAATGTAGATCTCCAGAGATCTTGGTGCAAACGTACACATTTTACAATTCTGGCCGGTCCCTCTCTGTCTTTCACTTTTCAAAGTTAATAAAATAAGAGCAATTTTGTTGGGTTATAGTGACAACTTTTATTTGCATTGCAATGAAATCTGGTTGTGCAGGAATTGATGAGGGAGTTGGTGCCTCATACTTCGGCCTGGTCTGTCGGAGAGCACAGCACGAAACACTCCATGAAATAATACACATCTCCCTTAGTTTACAGGCACTCCTACTACCCAACCCTATGCCCACATGTATACAATGCATACCGACTCTGCCATGAAATCCTTGCTACACCCCTGGAAGTAGGTGCGCTCATTCGGTTTTTCCACCCATCAATTAAAATCTATGAGTGGGCGGCCTGTCAGAGGTTTGAATCAGAAACAATCAGTTCAGCATTTTTCTGTAATAAATGAATTAAGTGCAGAAAAACAAGACAAATGTGAGATGTCATGACACACGTGGACATCTAGTATGTGGCGAAGCAAATCACGTGTTAAGTATCCCTTACTCTGATATTCATATTACAGATACCGGTAAAATCAGTACCATGGAGGTGGGTAATGTACATGTTCAGTAGGTAGCACACATGTAAAGTATGAATGTGGCATCCTATCTTGCTTCTGAGGTTGCCTACATAAGTATCATTGAGGCTGGCCATAATGCAATAAGGAGAGTTCTTGGCAGCCATGCAAATCAGTTATTCCAACACTGGAAAGGCAGAGCTGGATTAGGCAACCATGCCTTGTGGAAAACATGTACAATGTTGCTCCCTTTGACACATATCTCTTAAATAAATTATTTAAGTAATAACTAAGATTTGTCTGCAAATGAATAGGATCAACAAATGTCAGAAAATCCAGTAGAACATTGCTTTCTCTAATTATGCTGTACCCTTTCAATATTGTAATCATATCGGGCACATGAATGAGCCATGCTTGTTTAAGGATCTGCTCATATGTGGAGAACATGCCGCTTCATTATTTAAAACAAAATTGTGTTCATAAGCTAGCAGGAAAGGATATTGAGCACTGAAATCCTGGCACAAAATAACAAATGGAAAAGGCGTGAGAAGAAGGCCTTGCAACATATCAATCTATGAATGCAAACCATTGACTGTGCTTGGACAGCCTGGCACACGTTCAAACACTCTGGGTTACACTTAGTTATGAGTTTGGGAAATGACAGATTAATGAAAGAATTGTAAGGCTTTGTAAAGTGTATATCTGCTACTCAGCAGGAATTATTTGCTAAATATTTTTAATAAGGAGAGCAACTTTTGATAGTAAAAAGCCTGAAAATGCTGTTTATTGCATGGAAATCAAATACAATTTTTTTTTAAAGTTCAAGTCAAATCATGTTTGAAGCAAATTCACCGAAGCAACTCCCACAAGGGTGAATGCTTCATATCTTATGCGTTGCAGGTATCTTTTAATTACTTGGCAGTGCTGACGGAGAGAGCGCGCAGTGCTGCTTGTGCATATTTTATAAAGGGTGATGGAAATTGCAGGTGCTCTAGGTAGATAGCTTTCTGTGTTAGGGGGGCCCAATACCAATCTATGCTGAGCCATTACCCATTAATCCGAATACTGGGAAAGATGCCCCACAGCTACGGCCGATAGGGTCCCAATTCTGGAGATGGACAAGCGCTTCAGAGGCAAGCGGGCATGCTTTTGCCTCGTGGTAGAGCCTGAAACACTTAACATGCTCGCAGAGCACTCCTCATTCCTGCCACTAAGCAATTAACTGAGATATGCCTTGAACGTCCTACGGCAAAGTGCGGTATCAGTCAGCAGCTGCTCATATTGTCATGCTACCTTGATGAAGCAGACTTTTTTTCACTGCGGCACTGGGAATTTGCCATTCATTGAAAATTGACAATAAATGCATGCTTTTCATAGTTTTTAAGTTGCTGCCATTTCCACTCAATGCCCACCAATATTAAATCAATGCTCCTCCTTGTTACGGGGGGGGCTCACTCAAACCCACGCACGCTCGCACACTCTCGCAGACAATGATACGCGGGAGCCGGGTTTACTGCAACCTGCTTTATTCACACACCTGCGGGAACTGCGGGGCCCTCCTCCCGTCCCACCCCTACCCCGTGACGTCCCATCCGGCACGTCATGTCCTTTGGGCCTTAACGAAGGCCCGCCCACATAACGTTGTGGACGATCTGACATCTCCCCCTTTTTTAACAAATGAGCCGCGCGGCTTTTCCTCTTACCCCATTTCCTCGATGAGTCGCATTGGCTTCATGCGGCTCCTATGGGGTCGTGGTGCCCGGCTGGGGGTTGGTCGTTCTCTGTCGGGAGTTGTGAGGTGTGCCTCGCCTCCTGACTCTTCTCCATCTCCTTGGTACTCTTCTTCTTGTGGTCTGTCTTCATCACTGTCTCTGTCCATTGTCCATTGCCTTCCCTGCGTCGGTCTGACACGCTTGAAGTGTGAGCTGTTCCTGGTCACCATGGAGCAGTCGTCCCTCTGTGCGGTGACCATGGTGCCCCGCTTGTGTGTTATGACGAGGGGGGTGGGTGCATAGGTGGCTTCCTCCTTGCAGGTTTTGGGTTGCCTTAGCCATACTTCGTCTCCTGGCTGCATCACACTTTCCCGAGCTCTTCTCTTCCTGTCCGTGATTTCTTTTGTTTTTGCTTTCCTCGCGGTGTCATTTGCTTTCGGTTCTTGTTCAAGCTGCGTCAGTTCTTGTGGTCTGGGGTCCTCCAGCAGTCTCGTGGTGATCGGCCTCCGGAACATCAGATCAGCTGGGCACACTCCTGTCGTGCTGTGAGGTGTGTGCCTGTACTTCCGGAGTAGCTGGTTAAGAGCCTGCTCGAACGGCTTATTTTGAACATGGGAGATTTGTAGGGTTCTTTTTATGTTGGCCATGAATCTTTCGACCATGCCATTGGCCTGAGGCCATCGGGGTGTTATTCGTCGGTGTTGAAATCCCATGTACTTTGCACATCTCTGGCAGTCCTGGCTTATGAATGTGGGGCCGTTGTCGGACTTTATGACTTTGGGGATCCCATATGCAGAGAGCATTCTGTCAAGTGCCGGGATGACGCTCGATGTGGTGCTGCTTTCCACTAACTGCGCGTCCGGATATCTTGAATGTTCATCTATGAGTACGACCACGTGAGTTCCGTTGCTCAATGGACCAAATAGGTCTACTGCTAGCTCCTCCCATACTTTGTTCGGTAGCGGTGACAACTGTAAGGGGTTGGGGTGAGGTGGTGGCGCCACTTGTGCACAGATGTGGCAGTTCCCTACGATGGTATCAACCAGGTGGTCAAGGTGTGGGAACCAGGCTTTCTGGCGAAGGAGGCGTTTCATGGCGATTACTCCTCATGGGCTAGGTGCACTATCCTTTCTCGGAGAGTTCTCGTGATGACTACCTTGCAGCCCTTCAGGATCACATTGTCTTCTACTACCGTTAATTCCTCCTTTACCTGGTCCAAAGACTTGACGTCCTCGCGTGTCGTCTCTGATTCTCCTCTTGCCTGTTGTCTCATGAGGGTTGACTTGGCTGTCACCAGGCAGTGTCTTGCAATTCTAAGTGCTGGGTCAATCTCCGACTGTGCCGACAGTTCAGCCCATCCCACGGGCAGCGGTTGCAGGTGGTGAATTATGTAATTTATGTAAGCGTCTGCTATGGATGGTCGGGACGTGGTGGAGGGCAGAGGGTGCCTAGAGAGATAGTCTGCGGGGTTTTCCTCTTTCCCCGGGCGGTGAATTATTTGGAATCTGTAACCCTGCAGTCGCAGGCCCCATCTGGCGATCCTTGGTGGCATCCTAGCCTTTGGGCTCCCATATATGGTGAGTAGCGCCTGATGGTCGGTGATGACGGTGAACTCCTTGCCAAACAGAAAGAGATGAAAGTACTCACACGCCCAGACTACCGCCAGGCTTTCTTTTTCTGCTTGTGAGAATGCCTGCTCTGTCCTGGTCAGGCTCCAGCTGGCGTATGCCACCACGTGAGTGACGTGCGGATCTCCAGGGTCTCTTTGTGTGAGAATGGCGCCGAGTCCCACGGGGCTGGCGTCTACGATCAGTTCGGTGGTGCGGTTGGCATCAAAGTATGCCATGTCCTCTGCTTGTGATATGGCTTTCCTTATGGCTTCAAATGCGTCTTGGCACTCCTTCGACCATATAAACGGCGTGTCCTTGCGAGTGAGCAAGCGTAACGGGTTGCTGACGGTGGCATAGTCTTTCAGATATCTGGAACAGTAGCTGGCGAGGCCGAGAAACAATCTCAGGTCCGTGGTGTTAAGTGGGGGCGTGGCCGAGCTGAAGGCTTCCACTTTCTCTGGATCGGGTCTCATGCCCTTGTCCGAGAAGACGTGTCCGAAGAATCGTAACGAACCTTTCGAGAATTCGCACTTCGTTTTATTCAATGTTAATCCTGCCTCCGTCAGTGCTTGGCAGACTCTGTGAAGCGCTATATCATGTTCTTCCTGCGATTTGCCGTAGACTAGAACGTCATCCAAGTAATTTAGACAGTTAGGGACGTGCCTGATTGCTTTGTGGATTTCCTCCTGGAATATTTCGGCGGCAGAGGAAATGCCAAAACTGAATCTTTTGTACTGGAACAAACCGAGATGGGTGACAAATGTAGTAATGTACCGGGATTCAGGCACGATTTCGATTTGGTGGTAGCCTTTTGTGAGGTCGAGTTTTGAAAAGACCCTTGCGCCATGGAGCAAGTGAATCATGTCGGTGATTCGGGGCGCCTGATGCCTCTCTCTTTCTATGGCGGTGTTGGCCCTGCGCATGTCTACACACAGGCGTATGGATCCCTCAGGTGACTTCTTGGGGACGGGGACAATGGGGGAGACCCAAGGTGTGGGCCCTGTTGCTGGTTCTATGACATTTAGTTTAATAAGTTTGTCCAGTTCTTCTTCCACCTGCCTTTGAATGTTGAATGGTATCCCCCGGTAGTGTTGAGCTACCGGCTTTACCTGAGGGTTTATGTGCAGGTGTACCTTCCTGTTTCGCAGTTTGCCGAGGCCGGCGAAAATTTTGGGGAATGATTGTTCAATAGTGTTCGGTTTGGCAAAGTACTTGTGTGCAGTTGATATAGGATGTGTATGAGTCCCATGTCCACTGCGGTTCGGAAACTTAGGATGCATCCGCTGTTTGCTTCAGTTTTCAGTATGTATAGTGTAATCTTCACGGTGTGTTCTTTGTGTGTGCACCAAGCTTTGATCATTCCTTTGCACGGCAGGGGGGTCATGGACCCGTAGGGGTATATGTCTACTGTGGCTTTCTTGATTTTTGGTTGAGGAACCAGTGATTGATATGCTCTTTCGCTGATGATGTTGACCGTTGCTCCAGTGTCTATCAGGAATTTCTGTGGGGTATCGTTTACCTGGAGTGTCAGTATGGGGCTATGTTGGGTGGCGGCCGTGTTGTCTTTCAGCGCCCATACGTATCCTTTCCTTCTTTGATCATCCTCAGATGATGGGGTGTCACTGCTGGTGGGGGAGCGGGTTTAAACGTATCTTACGAATCTTCTTCTGTGCGAGCGTCTTGTGTCTTCCGATGAGCGCTTGTCTTCACGAGTGTATCTGCTTTTGCGGTCACTGTCCTCTTTTCTGTAGTGTCTCCTTTCGCTGTCACCCATGGGTCTGGGTGGGCTCTGACGAGCGTAGCGACGCCTGTCTTGGTGTCAATGTTTGTTTGTCGTGTGTGTTGGCGCGTTCTTGCACATGGCCCTGTAATGATCCATTCCTCCACATGCGGCGCATTTTTGCCCTATGGCCGGGCATTCCCTTGTGTGCGGGTATTCGTATCCGCATTTGTAGCACGTGGCCTCTAGTGATTTGTTTCCTTGAAGTGGGTGTGAGTGTAATTTGTTGACCGCTTCGGTGGTTTAATGGGGTTGTTGTATGGATACCTTCCCCAGGCTGTCTAGTTGTGAGTCAACTGCTGCCTCCATGCGAGCTAGAGCTAGGATTTCTTCAAGGGATCTTTGTTTCTGTAGAAGCTGCTTGCGGAATGGTTGTGAGAGGCACCCTGTGATTACTTGTGATCTGAGTGCCTCTTCATTAGAATATTTGTGAAATTCACAATGCTTCAGCTTGATGCGGCGCATCACGAAGTTGTCTATTGACTCACCCTTTTCTTGCCTGGTTGTGTGGAACATATGGCGTTCGTAGTCGAAGTTCGTATGGGGTGCGAAGTATTCTGAGAGTTTGGCATGTAGTTCTCCGAATGTGACTGTGTCCACATTTAGTAGTTCCCCTGCAATGTCTCTCACTGCTGGCCCCACTGCCATGAACAGTGTGTTTTTCAGTCTGGTGTCATCAGTTAGCCCTATGGCGCCCGTGTAAAACTTAAAAGTCCCGGAGCCATATTGCCCATCTGGGTCCAAGGTTTGAGGTGTCACGAATTTCAAATGGATTTGGCATGTGCATGACTTGGGATGCACCTCCCACAGTTTGATTGCTGTCACGGGTTGCATCAATGTCTCCTACTGCCGCTGGTGCCGCCCCTCCCGAAGATGAGGCCGTGGTACTCGCCGTCTCCGACATGTTTGTCGATGTCATGGGCCTGTGTGGTGGCGTGTCCCCGTGACGTTCGCGCAGCGTGTGCGGGGTGCCTGTTGCTCTGGGTGTATATTCCTACTCGATCACCCGTGGTGCAGGATGGCTCCGCTTTCCATATACTGGATGGGGTGCAGCTTCTTCACCCACTCCAGCTCGCCTGTGGCCCAGCCTTTGATCCCTGGAGGCCCGCGTCGTGCCACTATGTGAGGGAGCGAACGCTGTTTCCTTCATGTGCAGCGCCGCCCACGCCGTGTGGGGACAGGCGCTGTGTCTTCGGCCTTGCAAACAGCCCTGACCTTGTGCCGTGCGTGGCTGCTGGTGTCGCTTCTGGCGTAGGGGTGTGGGCCCAGTTCCCCCAGTCCCGTTGCCGTTAGCGCATCCGTAGTCACGCGGGAGGCGGGGCCGCACTTGTGCAGCTTTCCGTGACAGAGGTGCGCCGACGCGCTTGACTGCCCGACAGCAGACCTCGTCACGGAGACAGCGGGGGCTCGTGTCCACTCGTCGCCAGTGTTACGGGGGGGGCTCACTCAAACCCACGCACGCTCGCACACTCTCGCTGACAATGATACGCGGGAGCCGGGTTAACTGCAACCTGCTTTATTCACACACCGGCGGGAACTGCCGGGCCCTCCTCCCGTCCCACCCCTACCCGTGACGTCCCATCCGGCACGTCAGGTCCTTTGGGCCTTAACGAAGGCCCGCCCACATAACGTTGTGGACGATCTGACACTCCTCACGCCGAAGACTCGACGAAGCATAGTGCATATCCTAACTAGTCATTGCTTAGTGCTACTTATCCTGAACTGTTCCTCACTGAACCGAGTCATCACTGATTACTGGTGCATCCTGTTTATCCTTTCTTTGTGGCCTGCTGGCATGCAATACACATAGGGGTAATTCATGGAATAAATGTGCGCCAAAATCAGTGGTGCAAGCTGCGCAAGCGTGAAAAAGCCAGCGCACGCGTGCGAATTTCACGCATGTGATTCATGGAAGGCCCTGCACGTGTATTTTCCGGGATGTGTGCCAAATCCGCACGTGGCGCACACCGGTGCACGCGTCACTTCCACATCCCGAACGCCATGCGCGACACGCACAGCGAAAGCACACAACTTCAGCACACACATCAAAAAGGGGGCAGAACAAGGGGCGGAACACGTGGGATGGGGAACAACACGTGAAAATAAGGGCGTAACTGGGGAAGTACCGCTGGGAAGTACACGGAATGTCCACACGCATGCGAACTACACATAATCATGGAATAGAATAGTGAAAACCTGCGCACGTCAAAACACACGCACAATTACGTCCGCCACACGAAAGCAGGCGGAAGCACCCTTGCGCAACATAAAAGTGCATGCAAACAACAAACAAGCATATACAGCTACGATGAATGTCCCGTTCCTTGCAGCAGTGATCGTGGGACACCGCAGGAGGAGGAGAGTAGCCAGGCCCTGCATTATTTTGCCCAGGACCAGCCTTTTTGGGATGTCTGATGACCAGGACTATGGTAGGTATGGGTTTCCACCTCATATCATCCTAGAGCTGGTCAGGGAGTAGGAGGATGAACTCACATCACCCACCCTGTGCTCCCAGGCTTGAGCCTCTTGGAGAAGGTGCTCAATGTACTGCATTTTTTGGCCGCTGGGTCAGTTCAGCGGACAACTGCCATAGTGAGGGGTGTCTCACAGGCCACGCAGTCACGCTGCCTACACCAGGTGTTGGCAATCATCAATGCACACCCCTCAGTCCGCAGGCACATATGCATGCCCAGAACACCTGCAGAAAGGCAGGCCCTGGTCCTGGACTTCTACAGGGTGGCACACTTCCCCAATTCTGGCCCTGATCAAAAGAAGTAGTACATCCCGGACACCGGGCCCAGATGGACTAACCAACTGCCTATTAAAACAAGTGCCGGAATTATGGGATGAGATGCGCAACACTCTTTTCAAAAGAATAAACCTCAACAAACAAATCCCTACTTCATGGAAGCGAGTAGTGGTGATACCCATTTTCAAGAGAGGAGACCAAACTTTTCCAGAGAATTATCGTACAAAAACATTACTGGACGTTCTGGGCAAAATATATGCAGGTATCCTGCTCAAAAGATTGAAGGATTGGATATAATCTAGTAAAAACTATGATCAAAGACAAACCGACTTTGTCAAAAAAGTAGATTGTCGACTAAATCTGCTCATCTTAAACCTGTTGAAAATACAGACCATAAAAAAACAAAAAATACTATTCCTACCACGCATTGACATGGCTTTGGCATTTGACAGAGTTGACAGACAAATGTTATGGGAAAAACTCGAGACCAAGGGCTGCCCACAAGATCTCTTAGCAGCCATTATTAGTCTACACACCGACACAACACTGTAGATGTGACTAAATCAAGCCGGATCATTAAGCAGAGCTATCCACACCACAAGGGTGTCCTCTGGCATTGATTCTGCACAATTTCTTTATCCTAGAAATCAAGGACAAAATGGAACCTGAAAGATCATGCTTGCCGCGTCTAGGAGGAACACCAATAGAACATTTATTGTATGCAGATGATCTTATCCTGCTGGATACTACTCCTATTGGCCTACAATGTAAGCTAGACGCAATACAAAAACTGGTTAATGAAAACAACCAAAAATTAAACGCAGCAAAATCAGAAATCATCATTATCAAAATCCTCGAACAAAAGTAAGAAAACCTTTTAAATGGTGTCTTGACAATCAACCAATCTCTATAAACAAAAACACAAAATATCTACGAGCCATCATCAGCAATGACTGGGGGGACAAACCCTGGATACAGTACCTGCACTCAAAGATGGACCAATTAACAGCTCAAGCCCTAAATCTCAAAAGGCGATATGGAAAATGTTCAAAACACTTGTGGACCTCTACAACCTGAAAATAGTACCCGCAATTACATTCACAGGTGATACTGGCCTAAGGATCCCTTGGAAAACATGGGATAAGCTTGAGGGAAGATTTTGGCACAGAATCCTAATATTGCCAAATAGTGATTGGCGTGACATGCCATGAACTTGGACTACACTCCCTTCATGTGCAAATCATTTGGAAAACACTAACCACGATCAGAAAAATAGAACTCATCGACTTTCCACCACAATATGAAATACTGAAAAAGGGAAATGAAAAATTACCTTTGTGGATGCTAACAGCGTGGAAGTAAAAGTGTAATAACCTTCTAAATCAAATGAGCATAAACCAAGAGACCTTACAAACTTATCCACAGCGGGTCAAAACATTACTCATGTCAATAGACTGTTCGCAATCAGAAGCCACACGGGCAGCCTCATTTGGGCACACAGTGACAAAAAGAATAACCAACAATCCCAAGATATTGCCCAAATACTTAGGAAAAAGCGCTAACCGCAAACATAGAGATCTGATTTTGCGCTTCAGATTAAACAGCTTGAGAACAAAACAAAATCTAAAGAAATACGGCTTGACGAATGATAATATCTGCCAATTGTGTCACCAACACGAGGAATCATTACAACATTACTGATTTTCTGCGAAAAACTAGAAGCCGAAAGAACAAACATTCTGAGCAAAATTCTATCGACATCTTGTGGTCTGGACTCTGAATCAAGGTGGAAAGCTCTATACGGAAATCCCAACCAAAGAACAATCAGGGCCCTGGGAGTTTTCCTAGAAATGATGCTGACCAAACTCGTAGTAACGACCGACGATGGAAAACTTGACCCTACACCTTGTCTCATAACCAAGCAACTCTATGCACAGTGCACACTAAAGACTAAATATTAACAACATGATACAAGGAGGAGAACCTCTTGCTTGGCTTATGAAGGATGGGGAAAAGAACCCTTTCAAGGAATAAGCAAAAAGTTTGTATTTTTATATACTAAATGCTCCACAGTGTAAAGATAGTACTGCAAGAGAGGGCTTAGAGAGAAGTGACACAGTTGCTTGTAAACCCTCTTCATTTTTGCCAACAACAGCATGGGTTTGCCCATGACAAGGAGTTTCCAGCTCTCCTTAGAATAAGTGTTGGTAATGTGATAGCCAAGATACTTAATGGATTCCACTCTGACTAGGGAATTACCACCCACTCTCCATGTCATGGTTTTCGGGGATCTCTTTTTTTCGTGAAGAGAATTACCTTTGATTTTTCACCGTTTACTCTGAGGATGTTCTCTACCGCATATTCAAAGAACAATGTGAGTTTCCTCTGGAGCCCAAGCAGGGTTAGATCGAACAAGACTACATCATCAGCAAAGATGATGCAATCAAGTGACACTGAGGGCAGCTTCGCATGATCGGTAGTTCCCCCCTCCCAGACACATGGTAAGTCAGCCAGGTAGAGGTTGAATAGGGTGGTGGCCACCACGCACCCCTGCCACAAACCAACGTGCATAGCAATGGGGTCTGACGCGGCTCTCTCCCCAGCCAACCTCACTCTGACCGTCGTGTCAGTGTGCAGCAGAGCCAGCGCCTGCACCAACGATAAAGGGAGGTTCATGTCCAGTAGTTTCTTCCTGAGTCGAGCTCTACAAACTGTATCAAAGGTGATAGAGAGGTCTATCGATGCTATGTTGACCGTCCCTATCTTAGATTTTTTAACCGCTGCTAGAAGATGCAAGTTGAGAGGTGTTGTTGCTCCATGAGACAGAGAATTGGCGAGGTGCAAGGTAGGTTTTAATACAGGCAAGGGCTGGAGCTCGAATCCCAAGAAGAAAGAGAGTATTAAGGAGATCAGAGTGATCAACAGTGTCAAAGGCAGCAGACAGGTCAAGGCAAATTAGAATAGTGGATACGTTTGAGTGCTTAGCAGAGGCGATGAAGTTGGATACATTCATGAGAGTAGTTTCAGTGGAGTGACAGGAGTGGAAATCTGCTTGTAGGGGGTCCCGAAGGTTGTGGATGTACAACAAATATGTAAAACGGTTGAACACAGCCCTTTCAAGCACTTTAGAGTAGTCCATGAGGAGAGACTGAGGGCAAAAGTTAGCTGGCAGGTTTGTGTTTGCCCCTTGCTTTTTAAGGAGAGGGATGACTGTGGCTGTTTTGAAAAACAAGCATAGTCGAATGGCAGGTTGAAGATTCAATGAGGTGAGAGGCCATCATAGGGGCAATAGGCTTCACTAGCTGAGGACCAAGAGGGTCTGATGGGGCACAAACGGGGTTGCCTTCATCATTAGAGATAGCACTTCATCAGTATTAGTGTGACTAAAGTGGAAGATGGAGGTAGAGGATGATGGTAGAGTAGGTGGAGTGTAGGAAGGTCTAGATAGAGTCTCTAATTTTGGAAATGTTTGCAGAAAGTATTCAGTTAGATCATTAGCTGTGAGAGTGGAGTTGATATTGATAGACTTAGAGGAGCGATGGGTGAGTTTAGGGTTCCCTGTAGCTGCAGAGCATGGTTGGAGTGAGAGTCAATGCGGTTTAGGTGAAATTCCTTTTTAGCTATATCACGAGTGGGCTTGAGTGTTCACGGCAGAGAAGTAGAGTTGCAGGTCCTCATACGAGTGGGTACAAATCAATTTGCACAGCAGCCAGCATGTGTGTTCTTAGAGAGTGTGTGAATGGGGTGACCATGGTTGAGGATGCCAAGACTTAGGGGTGAAAGTAGGCAGTGGGAAATTAGAGGAGAATGAGTCATATGGTAGGGATTAGAAGCTAGAGAAGGCAGTGTTGGTGGAAGAGTTATTGGTTATGAAGGAGGAAATTGAGAACTGTAGGTCGGAGAGAAAGAGGGGATGGAGGAACAGTTACATTTCCTTTTAGTAATAGCTGAAGCAAGTGGTGAAGAAAGGTCAGAGGGTGGAAAGGAGATGTGGTGGAAAGAATTGAGTGATCAGATATGGATGGTGTAACAGTAGTATTACTGGTTGAGAGAGAGGTGGAGGTGAATAAGAGATCCAAAGAGTTACCCTCTGTGTGGGTAGATATGTTATGGATAGAGTAGAGGATGTGGTCACTATGAAAAAGACTGAAGTTCAGATTTATATGAAGTGGTTGGAGAGGGAAGGTTAACGTCACCTAATGCGGTGATGTTTAGTGGAAAGAGAATCAAGGAGTTGCCCAAGATCATCAAAGAATGGTCCAGTGGGACCAGGATGGTGATAGATAGAGATGATGTGAACCGAGTGAGACAGAGCAATAGTAGATGGAGAATTTAAAAGAGGTAGGAGAGGACGAGGCATTGTAGATTTGTGAGGCATTGAGGCAGGAAGATGGTAGTTGTCCGGCATCAGCACCTCTGAAAGTCAGTCAAGGAGAGTGAATGAAGAATAGAGTCATTTAGGGCTGCCAGAGTGGCAGTGTTAGATGGAGAAATCCAGGTTTCACTGATAGCAAAAAGGTCTAGGGGGGGAGAGCTGGAGTGAAGGTAGTGAGTGATTAAGTAAGTTTTGTTGAATACAGACTACGCATTCCAAGGTTCAATGTTCAGTTGATGAGTTAAGGAAGAATAGAGAAGTTGAGTCTCAAAAGAAGAGAGGCTTGGTGGATAGGTGTTAGAGGAGGTATGGCTAGCTTGTCAGCTTTGTTTGTTGGAAGGAGTTGGAAGACAGATGGAGTAGTGGGAGTTTTTAGTTATGATTTGATATTTTAGTTGTATCATGCTCATACACAAGTGTTTCAGAGTGTGAAAAGCTGTGAGGTGTAAGTTTTATAATAGGTATGGGAAAGGAGGAAGTTGTAGAACGATTGGAGAAAGCATAGGGGGAGGTGAGTAGTAGAAGCAGTAGGAGGCGCAGGAGTGAATGCATTATTGGTTAGTAGCAAAGTGTGGAGAGACAGTACAGTAATTAAGTAGCTTCGGGTACTCACAGGTGTAACAGGGAGAAAGGCTTTAGGTCACTCTCCATTAAAATAAATGTCAAGAGTCTCCCGGCACTGCCTAATCTAACCTGACTAAAGTGCTTGTGTGCAATGCTTTTATGTTATCGACTAGATACATTGGACAGCCCCATTTCACTAGCTTCACCCATAGTATAGCTCTGTTCACACTCTCGAAAGCAAGGGCAAAGTCTACAAATGCCAAATACAAGGGGACACTAAAGCCTAACTTTTCAGCAGGTTTATAATAAACCTACTAACAGCAGTGCCCAATCCCATAACAAACGCAGTCTGGAACATATCCAGCCTCCCACTTTTGGCTGCCCATAGGTCATATTGCTCTCACAGTATTATGCCAACAATTTTTCAGGGGTTGTCCAATAGCCCAATGGGTCTATAATTCCTAGGGTTGAACCTTTCCCCTTATTTTATAGATCAATAGAATAATAGAGGCAGGATGGTGGCAGTTTTCTCCCCCAGATAATATCAGAATACATTACTGGTAAAATATTAAATATTTGCCCACAGCATGGGGCCTGCCTTAACATGTTATTCAACAAACCATCTGGACATGGTGTCCTTGATTTCCTTAGTTTACATATAATATTGTATATCATTTCTACATCAACCTCAAAGGACCACAGTATCTCCTTGCTATAATTCACATGTTGACCCTTTGCATAAATCTTTTCAAAATGATCAACCCAGTTTTATTTCTGCAATGGGGTTCACCTGTGCAGAGGCCTGGCATCTTGATGAACTGTTAATAATTTGCCAGACATTCTGCTGCTAACATAACTTCTGAGTCATGTTGGTACAACTTACATTTGTAGTCTTGCAGCCAATTTGTGTACCTATGTTTGCATTTTTTGGCAAGCCCCACTTTCGTTATTGTGTCAATTTTACCCTGTACCTTCATTTTGCTCTTTAAAACTTCTTTTGAGACTGATTGGTCCTGTCAAACACATGCTTTCATATAGGCAGTACCTTGCCAAGTCTACTCAATTGCTGGTAAAAGTGCACTTAAACCAAGGTTTTTGGATAACAGCCAATTCAGCTAAAGTGCTAAATCTTAAGACCGTACCACCATGCCAGCGTATCCTGTTACCGCCCCTATTTACTTCTGAAATCGAGGCACAAGTACTCTCTAAGGACATCCTGGAGCAAATTCCCCAAGTCAGAAGGAGAATCGCATGATCATTCTCCTCCGATGGAATCATTTTCATTTTTGGGCAATTTTGGGAAACATCATCATAGGCCTAAATATTGTTCAGCACAGCTCTACTACCCCCTCTTCTCCAAGTAAAATTTGCTTGGTAATCTACCTTAATGCACCCATTAAAACCTTGAAATCCTGACTTAAGCATGGGTTTTACCCATGACATACCCCTGATGGAATTTGAGGATTTAGATGCTTGAGTGGCAGCACCATCTTCCATAATTCTTATACAGGCTGCGTTAAAATCTCCACAAATCAGAATGCTACAAACATTGCGATGGGGAGACCAATTGCCCAACAGTTCCTCCACGTTATCTATGAATGTACTTTGGATTATATCTCCGGTATTCCAATAGACGTTCACTAATAGGGTATAGGGCAGACCTAGACATCGTGATATGTCACATATTAATTCCACAGCCTGAATATACGGGTTAGGGTTACTCCAAATAGCTCAGGTACTCTTGTTCAGAGAGGAATTGCCATAGCATTTCGGTGCTGGACTGCTCATGTGGGCGGGACAAAGACTGATATGCACATGGATATTTCCCATCTGTGAAAGGTACAGTAAGCAAAAAGCGTGTGTTGCAAACTCTCATCTCAGAACAGGTTATCATGCCTTGTTCTTTCTGGAGAGGAGCGCCTGCTACCTTTTTTGAAATATTTGCAAGGAACTTTGGGTTGGTCACCCTAAGTTACCTGGGGGCAACCAGACGTGGACTCCCTGCTCATTGTGCTCAGAGAGGCACAGCTTCACCTCACTGATGAGGCCCAACAAGGCTGAAACACGGGTATGGGGTTGCTGCAGGTACTCTTGTTCAGAGAGGAATTGCCATAGCATTTCGGTGCTGGACTGCTCATGTGGGCAGGACAAAGAATGATATGCAAATGGATATTTCCCATCTGTGAAAGGTACAGTAAGCAAAAAGTGTGTGCTGCAAACTCTCATCTCAGAACAGGTTATGATGCCTTGTTCTTTCTGGAGCGCCTGCTACCTTAGCCCCCATACCATTACGTAGGCCATTCGGGAGCCCCACCAAAGGGCAGACACAAAGGCCTTTATTTGCTGGGTTTCAAAAGATTAATTACCCATCTAAAATGGGTTTCTCAAGCAACCACATTTTCAGAAATGAAAATATATAATTTACTATTACAGATTCTACCCTGAGTGTTCCAAGATGCTAGCTTCAACCATATCTCACCCTTAGATGCATGTTGCTATTTTGTATCCAATACAAATACTCCTGCCACCCATGACCAATCTTCCCCATCTCCAATCTTACTGTTCAAGTCCCTGACAGAAAAACTCCTCTTATTAATACTGCCCACCGCACAAGTAATAGTCAGTGAAGGTAAATGTACAACCTGCATGCATACCATTCATCTATGCAGACTGTTCACTGGCCGACAGAGCAGATTTTTCTTCCAATAGTTTGTAACCAAAAGGTAATATTTTGTCAGCTTCTGTCAGGAGCATCACAAATCTATCCATGGTAAGGCACCACTGTATCTATCCTCCTCTATCCACCTCTATAAGCCTTCTCATAATCTCTGCTCTGCCTCCTCGACTACCCTTGTTCCTCCTCGCCCTCCCTGTGCTTCTTCTAGCTCTTCTTTCACCAATGGCATGGAATTCTCTTTCTCCAGACATCCGAGAAATAATCCACATGGATTTGTTCAAAACCAAACTAAAAGCCTGCCTCCTTGCCTCCGAGTTTCCATCTTAACCTACCTATCATCTACCAGGCTAGCTAACATTTTTACCTCACCTCTAATATTCCACTGTCTATCACTTCTGTTGCCTCCATTATAGCACTTCATCCTTCATGGTCATGTCCCGAGCACAGCTGGTTGTAGTGCCTACCTGCACTTAAAAATATCCAATGTTGGTTGTCCTTTATCTATGTATGTCCGCCTATGTATTTTCCCCAGTGACTGTTCCATTTACTCCCCTCTAAAACCTAGTCCGAATGTCTCTCAAACTCACCCCACCGCTTCCCTTTAAATCTGATTTCTTATCTATTGTACGTTCTTTTGTGATCAAAAGTACATTGTTCCTCCTGTATATGAATAAAATAAATAAAAAATAAAACAAAATAGAAAACCAATCTGAAACAGCAATTTAGATTTCAAATACAGCACCACCCGATCCAGAATGTGATGCTTCATAAATTTGACTTGCTCAATATTGTCCGACTGGTATTCTCCTAAGGTATTTACAGATTTATCCAGGGCTAAAGCATTTGTTCTATTGGGTCTAATCACTTCTCTAGAGATTGGCAATCACTCTAATAATAAACTATTAAGTGGCAAGATTTTATTTATGACAAAGTTATAATCATTCGAATTTGTTGAAATGTGTCTCCCATCAGACACCTTTAAAGCTGACCAACGCTTCTTCTGTAGTGTGATGAAAGGATGCTCCTTAGCCTCAGCTCGCTTATCCACTATACTATGAAACAGTGTCAGTTGCCTGCTTGCATAGGCAGTTTGCACAGGCGGTCGCCTCTCCTCCAGAATGAAAAAGGGAGCCTCCTTTCCCTCTGATGAGCTTTTTGTCCCCTTAAGTACATGTGGGAATATCTGACAGTATTACACTCAGATTTACAGGCCCTGAGATAACATTTGTGCAGGTAGCCAACAAAGAGTCTTCATTAACAATTTCCTGGTCACGATTTTCAATTGAATATGTATCAGCATTCAAAAGGGACTCCATTAGATCAACCGTTTCATGCTCCAAGCTTACTAAAGCTTCCTTTGGTTGTTTAGTGATTGTCTGTTGCAGCGTCTTTTGCTGGTGAGGGGACGTAGTAAACATTTGCAACCCTTGTTCCCCTGATTGCGTACTACTAGGTAATCTTATAGCCCTCAGGAACTTCCTCCAGCTAGAGTTATTAGGTGCATTCGTAGATGTCATGCTCTTACTTTTCTTTTGCTGTTTTTGACCCTTCTTAGTTTAAATCGGGGTTGGAAATATCAGAGTCATTTGCCATGGCCTCTGAAGGACTTGCGGGAGGGGACTCCATCAGCACACAATCATCTGCCGCATCAAGCATAGCCACAGAGTCTCCCTGAGCAACCGCACTGTCTTTTAGCTCACATGGCCTTTCTGCTTGATCAATGGTAGGTTAATGCATATTCTGCTTGGGCGGTGCAAATCCCTGAAGATCAAAGGGAATGCTGAAACTCTTTGAGGCGCCTATAAAGCCTTCAATGAACGAAACTTTCGGGTTTAGGGTACTCATCATAAGCTTGTAATCTAGCAGGTTTGCATTTAGATTCTCGCACAGATGAACAAGGGAGGTTGAGCACAAAGTTCAATACCGATATAGTGGTTATCCCCCTTAAGGGGGGTCACATTCTAAGAGTCCCCTGTTAAAGGTGAAAACACTGCAGACAAGAGGGAAGACGATAATAAAGATAGCATTTGTGTCACTATTGGTGTGAAGGGAATACATTGTGTGGATGCATAAAAATTTGCAAAAGGGATAGATTACTTCCCTGAGGCACCACCAAAGAGCTATTGCCATTTCCCTCTGCATGTACTTCCAGTGCCAAGTGATTGAATTGCACTAAATCTGCATCTGACACTTTGTTTGTATATAAGGTAAGCAAATTAGCTTTGTAGTGCTAGAATGATGTAGGAACAGAAAATCTAAATCTAAAATTACTTCTTTACTCCAAGCACTTTAAAACAATACAATTTCTTCACTTTTCTCTTCCTTATAGCCTTTTTGACCAATTCAACCCACAATTGGAACAGAAGGCAACCCCTTCAAATATTTATCAAGCAGAATGTGGATATATCAGTTATCTGATCACTTATTTAATACAACCAAAACTATTTGGATGATGCAAATACCTCCCAAAATAATTCAGTATTGCAATAAGGGTGAGTCAAGCTAAATATTTATTTGTTTAGGTTTAAAATGTATTGAATAACAATATGATGTGAAAAAAACTCAATTGAATCCCTTCAAGTTTTATGAAACATATTTTAGTTTTTTTTCATTTTAGAAAACATTTCCTCTCCTGATGAACCATTGATAGTCTCAATGGGGAAACATGTGTCGAGAGAGAGACATAAAAACATAGAGAGAAATATAAAGACACACAAGGATCTGTGCATGGTAATTGTTGTGGAAACTATAAGGTGTGAAGTAAACACCAGACAGAAAATCATTTTTGTTTGTCCATTTTCAAACATATTGTGAGAATAAAAGAAACACTTCAAAAATATCATCAATATGGAATTGGACATTTTTTTTTCAGAAGCACAAACTGGAACGTGTTTTGTCACAATCTGCATGACTCACATTTTAACACTTTATGAATAAGGTTGGTGCATGTGAGTAATCTTTTCCAAATCTTTTACCTATTTGTATTGCATCTATGTAGCAGCCACACAGTCCTGGAGAAACACTCATGCTGACAACCCAGCGCATTTACTTTAAATCGCTCAACATTTGTTTTTTTCACAATATATAACAGCAGTCGCCAAGGGAGTGCCTCTTTTTTTTGGCCGCAACTGTTTTATCGACACTTTGTTGCAGCCTGTGCCGCCCCCTCGTGGGAGAACTGATGCAATTGCTCCACCACCACAGTACAGTCCTGTAAGAACAGATGTATTTTACAAAAATGTAATGGCATTTTTTTTTTATTGCCAGCATGTAGTGGTATTTTGTTTTGCCAGCTGTAATATGACATATATATATATATATATATATATATATATATATATATATATATATATATATATATATATATATATTCTTTTTATTTAGCCAGTATGACATGTAAAAGTGTTGTTGGTGGCATGCAAAGTACATAATTTACAACACAGCCAAGCACAACTTTAAACTTTAGAGAAAGGCACGCATGGAAGCTTAGTGCTTCCAGGCCAAACAATGAAGTGAACCATTTTTTTTGGATACCTCATACATGGAAGACTACATTATTCATATAACTAAATAACTCAATTAACATTACTAAATACTAATTCTAACTTCCCTAACATTATAATGTAGTCTCATATGCAAAATGAGGTGAAAATACATGTGTTCGTGTCACTGTTAAAATGACTTTTAAATGCACAATGGCATTGGCATTTTTTTTCTTCCTTTCTGTGTTAGCTGGTGGAGAGCAGAAAGTATGCGCAGCAGGAAATAAATGAAACAGTTGCTCAGAGAGCAAGGATGTCTTTGTTCTGGAAATGAAGGGTGGCGCAGAAAACATTCTTTTGACCTGATTGGAAGAAAGTGTCTGCAGACATGCACGTAAATAAGGTAGGAAGGCTCTGAGTTTTGGTAATGGCAAAACTTGCAGAGAGGAATGAGTAGAGACTGGGCTGTGAAGACAGATCTTTTGAATGGTGTATGTTTGATTACAATTTATAGAGTAGAAAGGCAGGGAAGTCACTTCATGTTTATTTTTTCGCCATGTTCAAAATGAGGGAACATTAATCCATGTTTAAAAAGATCTGCTTGTTCTATTTTGTTTTCTCTTTGTATTCCAGATGACGATGCAGTGTATTCATGGTAAGAAGTAATGATTGTGAATAATATTTGTGTATAATATAATGAGAGTATATAAAAAACAAATGGGATTTTGGTGTCATTGTTGCATCTGTGGCTTATTTATATGTATAGTATACAAGGTCTAAAGGGGAGGCTCATATTAAGTGCAGTAGTGCATTTGCCAATTTACCAATGCAAGCTAAGTTACTGATAAAGCAGGTTTGTTTGTGTGTGTGTGTGTGTGTGTGTGTGCTTTCCTTGCATGCTGATGGGAAAGGCATAGATTACTGGATGTAAATACGCCAGTGATACTTTATGATAATATATATATATAGATTACTGGACGTCTATTAGCCAGTAATACCTAAGGCAGATAGATCACTGGATAAAGATAAGCCAGTGATACCAGCCGCGAACTGTAGATGGTGCTCTGAATAAAATTATTGGGTTATAATACTGCATAGGTCCAAGGCTCTCTATAGACCACTGAGAGGTATTATAATAGAAAGGAAGGTATTGTTTTATGAGGGGGTATAATATAAGGAAGAAAGCTATGCTTATCACTAAATACCCAATCCAAATGCAAGACTAATTTACCACCAAATTACCGCCAACATTTTTACGGTAAGAAAATACCGCCAAACCCCAAATTTACCCCAATAAGACCAAATATCTTACAGATAATGGTGTGTTGGTTGGGACAGTGGCTGTAGAGCACCTACCGGGCGTGGCAAGTGTGTCTCACTCTACCATACGTGCATTAAAGGGAACCCATTTTATGAGAGCAGTGTGACTTTAGAAGTGAATTTCAGAATGTCTCAAATGGAGACCACATTCCAAGAGTTAGTGCAATATCTGGAGGCAAAGCTATATGCACATGGGACATGGTCATCAAATAATGCCACAGGATGGCATGACCGCATATATGGTGAAGTGCAGAAAGAACCATTAGACAGCATTTTTGCAGAAGGTAGCATAATCAAGGACTGTCTTTTGAGATTATTAAATGCTGCTGATAAACATGCAGAGAAGGATCGTCTGATATGGCTATGTGCCAACACATGTTTCATTTTAAATAGGTCTCTGCGAATGCAAGACAATTATGCCAAGCTGATTAGCAGATTAAAAATGTAACTGGATGGAGCTAGTGAACAAGAGGAAAAATTAAGAGCAGAACTAGAGGTATGTCAAAATGACATGTAGTCAAAATGTAAAGATCTCGACACTCAATTGTCTAAAAGAAAGAAACAGTTTGAGGATAGTGAGCAAGAATTAAAACACTTGAAAGCATTGGTAGATCATATTAGACAAGATAAAGATGAAGTTGTTTTGGAAATGCAAAATTTACAAAAGAACATTTTGAGAAAGAAAGTTATCTTCAAAATGCTGAACAAGAGATAGTTAAAATGTTTCAAGAAAGAGATAAAAGCGACAAAGAATTTAATGAATGCCAAATGCAAATGAGCAATATGCAAAGTGTGATTAATGAGATGAGTGATGAAAAAAAATATTCGTGTAAGGAGGCAGATAGGATCCTTAAAAAGTGCAAGGATTCGGAACAGCAAATATGCATTTCCAGGTCCCAGGACAAACAACGGGCACCACATTCAATGGTGTTGAGGTGAATTTTATTTCTACATAGAGAAATAATGCCCCAGTGGCTGTGCCGGTGACTGAACTTGGTTGCAGCACCCTTGGGGGATTTGACACCCCCTTTGGGGGCCGCTACCAATCCCATATGCCTGAAACAAGGGTTGAATCACAAAGTAATGCAATTCCATACATAGCAATGAGTAGCCCTATTAAAATAATGAAATCAATCAAGGATCTGATCAAACCATTTAAAAAAGAAGGGGAGTGCTGTATAGAGGACCACTTAGAAGTGGTGCACAATACATTTAAAGCCCTCCAGATACCTAAGGAACAATACAGACAATAATTTCACTTAACTCTGGACGCTCCCACTGCCAGCGTCATTAGGGGATTAAATGAACAGCAGAACATGACATGGGCAGAGTTTAAAAAAGAGATTAGACATAATTTTTCTCCATTCCAATCATTACAGGAGGCGAAGAAAGTTGCTTACACAATTACGGCTGGGCCTAATATGTCACCTCGCCAATTTTTGCAAGACTTAAAAAGAGCTTTTTCTCACTTTGATTTATCTTTTGACCCCAATTCCAATGAGTTTTAAACTGCCTACTTCTATGGGCTACATAAAGACATAATATCACAGTTAGTCCGTGAATTTGACCGTGACAAGTCCCTTGAATGGATTGTACACCAAAGTACAAACCTATATGAAGTATTGTACTGTCAGGGTAGAGAGAATGATAAAATGAAAGACACTAGACCAAAATCTTTCCCCTTAAGAATCTTCAGCAACAGTGATGGAGATCAGGTCAGCTAAAATGTCACTTCAATTTGCTCAAAGTCCAGGCAAGAATCATGTGACAACTGAACAAAGGGGTAATCAACAGAGGTTGTCACTCCCTGCACCGATGTTTCAATCACATGATCCTAGTAATAGGGAGAGCTACATTAGGCCTAGGTACTTAGGAGATAGGCCCCAGCCAGGATATCCGCCTGATATGTCAGGTATGAACAATAATCAGAGACAAAGTCAGGATCAAAGAAATAATGGTCCCTACCAGACATTGGGGACACAGAGCAGATTTGATCCTAACACCATGATATATGGTAATCAGGATAGACCCCGATATGTGGATCGGTTTACTGAAAATGGGAATCAGCAAAGGGGTCAATACTCACAAAATGAGAGACAGGACATGAGGCAGAGTATGAATTATGCACCACGTCAATACAATGAATCACTACCAACAGGGGACTACAACCAAAGGATAGGTGCACCCCACTCCCCTCCACATATGAATCAAGAGTTCAGAAACAACCCCAATAGAAATCATACTCCTGAGTGTTATCAGAATAGATTAAATCAGGGGGAAAACAACTAATATCGACCTAAGCCGCAGAACGAAGATTATAGAGAGATGGAAAGATTCCAGTGTCTAGAGGCCCAAGTGAAAATGTTGGCTGAGCAAATAGGAAAACTATGTATGGCACAAAAACAGTAATCAAAGGAGGGGGCAGAAGGCCATAACAATGACTGGGTGGTTTCCGATAATAAATACCTCAATATTAATGATACCTGTAATGCTAAAAAGACAGATTCCCCTGATTTGATTTTGCATAATGACTCTGAGATGCCTAATGATTTTAAAAAGAAAATACCAGCAAATGAACATGTGACAGGAATTACAAATACATCTAAAAAAGAAGTTAGGCTTAACCTGGAGTTAAATCAAACGTTGGCGATTTGCACAAATGAAAAAGGAAAACATGAAATTCCAAAAGAACAAAGGGACAGATTTAAGAAAGACAACTCATGCATGGGTAATACCATTGAACAGGGAGTAAGTGGGGATGTTAAAACACTCTCCCTAGACAATCAAAACACTAACAAAATACAGGCAGGAAGAATAATGACTGTATTGGAGGGGACAGATCAGTCACCTGAAGAGTTCTTTGAGCCACAGATTTTTGAGGATGTTTAAAAGATTGATACCATGCCATATGCCCACAAACACCCAGAATTAGAAAATTACAAATTGCCAAGTAATGTTTCTATGCATATTCAGTTGGGGGATTGTAGTGTGAACTCTGATGATCCCTGGATGGAAGGGTGAAGAGTGGCCACACTCCAAAGGACCTCTGAATATGGGGAGATGAGTGAGGTTTCTCAAACAAAAATGGACAAAAAGGTTGGAAAAATGTCCTTTCATTTACCAATATGCTTAGCCAAAAGTGAAAAAGGTCTGAGAAAAGTGAACCCTGAAATCAGTAAGAATTCACACTTTTTGTGTGTGTTAGAGAAAGTTGAAGACAGATACTATGCTCGAATTACAGTGGAAGAGAAATGCAATACATTTTCGATGATTGACACAGGCGCACAGGCCCCAATTATGTCCAAAGAATTGGTAAAAAGTATCAATGAGGGGAGATCTTCACAGAACCAGATCACAGTGAGGCAGAGTGAAGGCCCAGTGCATAACTTTAACGGTGAGGAGGTGCCTATTGTGGGCGTCACTGAGGTTGACATAAAGATAGGTAAACACAGAATGAAACAGTAAGTGTTGATCACATCTATTTGTGAAATTCCATTCCTAATGGGAACAGATTGCCTGAAAAGATAGTCGCCTCTCATAGATGGGGTAAATGCGGTACTGTGGTCTTTAACCAAAAAAGCAATAAGACCTAAGAAAATTAAATCCCAAAACAACAGTATAAATGGATGCCACACTGTTGCTAAAACGAATGATGCAGTGGAGGTATACCTACAGAATAGCTGTGTGCCTAGTGTCACTGTCATTTTGATGTGTCAGAATAAAATGCAAAATGAAAAAGAAAAACAAGCTGTGCAGATTTATTTGGATCCCAGGAAGAAATGGCAAACTGAAATAGATGAACACACATTGCGCTTCTATTTAAAAGAGAAGAAATGAAAACAGAATACTATTCCTAAAACAGACACAGGAAAACACATTACCAGCCTTGCTGAAATACACATGGAAGATGAGCAGCCATGGATTCAAATTGGTATAAATTACCATTCTAGAGTGATGGCGCTTGAACAGGAAAGGAGCTTTATTAATGAGAAATTACTGCAGAACATAATGGAGAGGGAGGAGATCGCAAAATGTAGGGCCTCATTACACGGAATGCGGTAAGGGTTTACCGGTACCGGTAAGGGCAACAGTACTGGTAAACTCTTACCGCCTTACTACGAGGTCCCTTTGCGGGACCCGAGCTTAACGGCTGGTAGGAACAGGCCCGCAAAGGGACCTTGGTGCTAATTACAGTACCGCAATTTGCGGTACTGTAATTAGTTCCTTCCCCATTCCCATTGAGCCCTATGGGGGCAAAAATGGGAATGGGGAAGTGCCTTGGTGAATGGGGAATTACTGCCCCCGCTCACCTTGGAGTAGGGCGGTAATTCCGCCATCCACCAAGGCGGACACGGTAAAATACCGGCAGCAACCATGGCGCTAATAGCGCCATGGTTACCGCATACCGTGTAATGAGGCCCTTAGAATTAAAAACCAATATGTCTCTGGTTTGCACAACCCAGATTTTGAAAACCAAATTGCAGGAAGATGGATGCTAAAGATTAGTATTGGACAGAAAACCATATACCACAATGTGTGGATAGCGAGTGGAATATAAAATGATTTTTACATGGGTAATGATATTATGCACAGAATATGCATGGTATTAGATTTCCTTAACCAAAAAAAATGGTCCCGGCTAGGTGGGCCTGCGCCCGAATTTGAAGACAAGAGAAAGGCTTATCATTGTGCACAACTGATCCCATATACAATTGAATTACAGGTGAAAAAGGATATTACTATTCCTACATTTGCATTCACCAAACAAGTTGCTATAACACTAAAGTGCAAGAATGGACAGCAGATGAAAGATTCTGATGCATTTGTGTGCTTAAATGAATCCATGAAACAACAAGGCCTGGATTATGAATACACCCCATTGATAGATGTTGGGGAAGGGTCTGTTAAAATTATGGTCAATAATAAAGGGTGTTAGGATATTCATTTAGAAGAGAATTCTTCATTAGGAATGGCCATACAAAAATCACATTATACTGCAGATTTCAATATCATGGTGATGGGAAATATCCCTGAGAGATATGTAGTTGCACAGGGTGTGTTGCCAGTATATCTGGATTCTCACCCCAGAGGGATCTTTAAAATTAAATCTGTGTACCCTTATGATTCAAATGAGACAGTGTGCTGTCACCAAGAGAATTGTATAGTGTATGACTTAAATGAAAATGAAATAGAAAATCCGAACACTGAAGTGGAGGCTGACATGCCAAAATATTTAAAAGTGGCAGCTTTACAGAGAGACACAGCTACACAGTTGGAAGAAAGCACAGAGATTTCTCTGCTGGAGGATTTCCCAGAATTTTCGAAAATGGTAGAGGAACAGATTTTGTTAGCATATGCATGTGATAGTGAAGAGGATAAGAGTGAATTGAGAAAAATATTTATGAAATTTAAAGATGTGTTTGCCAAAGATGCATATGATTGCGGCCTAACTGATTTACATGTTGCCACATTACTGGAAGGATGTGGTAGAAGTCCAGTGTGTGTGCGCCAATATAGATTACCACTGGCATGTTTAGAGTCATTGGGAGAGATAATTAAACATTTGGAGTCTAGGGGAATTATTAGACCCATTCACAGCACCTCCAACACTCATATTTTGGGTGTGTTAAAGCCAAATGGTCAATGGCGTCTGTGTGCAGACTTGAGAGAGTTAAATAAAAGAGTGCCAGTGTCAAGGTGGCCACTGCCATTCATTGATCAAGGCCTTGCTCATGTGCATGGCTCAAAGGTATTTACTACATAGATCTCACATCTGGATATTGGTGTGTGCCACTGGCAGAGGATATTCAGAATTTGTTTTAATTTTCATTTGATAAAACGCAATACGCATGGGCTAGAACACCATTTGGGTACGTCAATAGTGGGTGTGAATTTGGCATATTTTTGAGAAAGGCTATGCCTGAAGCAGCAGAAATAGGAACTATAGTTTATGTGGATGATGTCCTGAAAAAAATGAAAACTTAAAAAGCCATTTTGATGAAATTAGACATGTACTTGGCCAATTGCAAAAGGCGGGTGCCAAAGTATCTTTACAAAAAGCACAATGGTGCAAGAAAAAGGTGAATTTCCTAAGCCATGAAGTAACTGAACATGGTCTAAATCCTCAAAAGAAAAAGGTGGAGGCCATACAGAAATTGAAAGATCCTAGAAATGTGAAAAGTTTAAAAAGTTTATTAGGAATGACAGGATATAACAGGAAATGTATTGACAATTATGCTGAAATTACTCAACCATTAACTAAACTGTTGAAGCTGAACACGCCCTGGACATGGGAAAAGGAGCAATCTGAGGCAGTTGCTAAATTAAAGGAATGTCTCATAAAGGCACCATATTTAGCATACCCCATAAGAAACACGTATTTATTTAAAGAAATAGGTTTCACTGAACATTGTAAATCAGCAGTCTTATCTCAAAAACATGATTTGAACCACAAAACCATTGTTTATGCAAGTAAGGCATTTTCTCAAGTTGAAATTAAATTCAGTGAATGTGAAAAGGCCCTTTTCACCACTGTGTGGGTATTGCAGCATTTCCGCCCCATTGTTCAAGGAGAAAAGGTAATCATTGAGACAAATCATCAACCATTGCAGTTTTTACAGTGTAAAAGGATTAGGTCAGGCAACCTAGCACAGTCCAGAATTACTTCATGCACATTGGCATTGCAAGGCTCTCCTGTAGAAGTGAGGTATGGCCAAAATAAAAAGAGCCCAGTTGCTCAAGGATTAGCGGATTTACATGACTGTGCAGCTGAATGTGTATCAGACGAAGTAGAGGTGGAATCTAGTTCACAGGATTTTGAACAATCACCACACAAAGCTTTTGATGAAAAGACATGCAGGATTTTATATGTTGACGGTTGTGCTTTTCATATCGAAATGACAGTAATAAACAGTTGGTATCAGGAATAGGAAATGTCTGGTTGAAATGTGAAGGCATTTCTAGTATAGGGATGAGAATTGGGACTGGGAGTAGTCAGATAGTGGAATTGGCAGCCATTTATAAAGCAGTTACTGTTGTAGTTGATAATAAATTCAGTGAAATCGTCCTGGTGACTGATTCTGATTATGCACAAAATAGCTTTGTAGAGTATCTACCTGGTTGGATAACAAGAGGCATGCTTGCATATAATAAAAAAAAACCTCAAACATGGAAAAATGATACAGGCTATAGACAAATTAGTATCAGAGAATGATTTAACAATATACTGGAGGAAAATTCGTGGACATTTAAAAACTCCAGGAGAAGATAAGGAGGGAAATGATAAAGCAGATCATTTAGCCAAAATTGGGGCTGTGATGGGAGAGTTGCTACCCATTGAACACTTAATTGGTGAAATACAGATAGATGCAGTTACACGCTCTAAGGCTCCAAAAGAGGTAGAAAAAACAGTAGTGCAATGGAGTTATGATATACCAGATCAAGATTTGATTAAGGCGCAAAAAGATGATCTAATATTGGGGATCTATTATAATCATTGAATGGATCCTGAACAAAATTCTTTAACTGAGAATGATTGTGCAGGAAAAGAGGAATTGAGGATATTATTAAAGAATAAAAAACGAATTAGACTACAGGATGGAGTCATGATCAGGGAATCCATAACAGGACAAATACAGTGGGTGGTACCCCTTTCATTCAGAGGGCTAATGCTACACCATGCACATGATGCAATAACTGCAGGACACAGAGGTTCACAAAAGACTTTAGGGCTACTAAAAGATCATGCTTACTGGCCACATATGTCCCAACATGTGGAATGATATACTAGGGGTGCCTAGTATGTGCCCAATTTAAACCCACTTCACCAATTCATAGAGCTCCACTGATGAAAAGAGGTTTAACCCTTCCATGGTCATATTTGCAAATAGACTATGTAGGGCCTGTAAAAAGGTCGAGTAGGGGGAAACTTTATATTTTGAGCGTGGTTTGTTTGGTGTCAAAATGGATAGAGTGTATACATGCACCAGATTGTAGTGCACAAACCGCAGCTACATTACTGGTAAATCATATATTTTCAAGATTTGGGTTACCACAAAGAATATAGTCAGACAGAGGAAGTCATTTTACAAGCGCTTTAATGAGTAAAGTGTGGCAGATACTGGAGGTGAAAAGACAACTGCATATTGAATACCGACCCGCCTCTTCTGGAAATATTGGACGTTGCAACAGATCTGTTGTGGATATATTAAAGAAATGTGTAGCAGAGGCAGTTTCCAGCTGGGATTTACGATTACCCCTGGTGTTGATGGCAATCAGATCGACTCCTGCCAAAGAAACAGGTATTAGCCCTCATGAGGTGTTGACAGGTAGGAAGATGGTACTGCCACAATATTTACTATACAGGACACATGAACAAGCACTTGTGAGTGCATCTACAGTTCACGAATATGTGGAAGAGCTGAGGAAGCATTTACAACATGCATTTGCTTCTGTGCAGCAAAATCTGGAGAGAGCTGCTGACAGTACAATGTCATATTATGATAGAAAGACGTCCATGAAAGAGTATAATGTAGGGGATCAGGTATATAAGTTTCACTTTGAAAAAGGTAAAGAGAAAAATTCTAAATTTCTTGCAGCCTGGCAAGGGCCATTTAAAATTGTGGATAAGGTGTCTCCAGTAGTTTATAAAATATTGAAGATAGAGGGTGAAATGGTAACAGAACAATTTATTCATGTTAACCAGATCAAGCCCTGTCATCCCAAACATGAAATCAGGAGACTTGAGCAAGTAAAAACAGCTTAGGTGCCCTGAAGACATGGAAGGGAAGACACAGTCGCTGTATTCATAGTATCCAACATCATAGAAATAAAAATAGTTGTGGTCGTTATTATAGAGATAAAGGTAAATGAAAATACCATAGGTGAAAAACATTGATATAAGGGGCTGAAGCAGATTGAATTATTATGGTACAATGTTGAAATGTTTTGATGTATAATGGTACCTTGTGTATGTTTGTTTTCTCTTTAACATGTGCTTAATTTCAGAATGAAGCAGAATGTTTTGGACTATTTCTTTTTTTATGATATAAAGGGTGAAATTGGTATTGTGCTATGTACTTAATCTGTCTCTTATCTATTTGATTTAGAATGACCAATATATCTTTTGAGGTCGGAGGTCGCAGGACAGGAGGACACGAGAGATGACGGATTCCTGGACTCCACGGGATGAAGCTCAAGTAATGCCTACGACCAAAATATGGAGGTGAAGACAAAGTAACCGCAACACCCAAAGAGATGACTTCTCTGGAAAAGAATACAAGGGTGCCAAGATGGATTTCACTGGATGAACCAAATAATGAAAAGTTGATGATCAGAACATCTCAAAGTTGCGGTCATGAAAATGATGAACATTTTTAAAAGAACAATAATGAATTGAACTTAATTCTACAGCGTTCCTCATAGTATTATTCTATGGAACTGAAAATGTTGTGGTGTAGAATTACATGTTTGTTATTTTAATTATTTGTTTTAGTTCATTATATTAGTCATTTATTTTATTTATTTATTTTATTTTATTGTTTTGTTATTATATATATATAATGTTGATAGCGGACACTTCATTTAAAAAAAAAAAGCTATACATACATATGCACATGTGTATGAGGACTCATGGACACATTTGGAAGATGTTACTGCTATTGTGATTAAGCAGTGGTTTATTATCAAATATTTCAAGGTTCATTATGTTAGGTTGCTATTATTTCAATTGTGATTCATATTATGAAAAGAAAGAATAACAATTTGGGTTTCCTCCAATTGTGGATTTGGGTATCCAGAATTGTCGCAAAAGGAGGGAATATGTAAGAACAGATATATTTTACCAAAATGTAAGGGCATTTTTTTTATTGCAAATGCAATGGCATTTTATTGCCAGCATGTAGTGTTATTTTGCCAGCAGTAATATGACATATATAAATATTTTCTTTTTATTTAGCCAGTATGACATGTAAAGGTGTTGTTGGTGGCATGCAAAGTACATAATTTACAACACAGCCAAGCACAACTTGAAACTTCAGAGAAAGGCACGCATAGAAGCTTAGTGCTGCCAGGCCAAACAAAGAAGTGCACTGTTAGGCAGAAACCTGTGCAGTTCCCTTGGGGAACACTGCAAAAGATTTAAGACTACAGGTATAGCAGTAAACCCACTTGGTAGCAGTCTGCACCACCCAGATTTACCTGGTAGCTGTGGCTGAGCAGTCAGACTTCCCTCAAGAAGAGTTAGGCAGTATGCAAAGTATACACAATATGTACTCAGACACAATAGCACAAGCAAACACTGACCAGAGCTTGGTTTCAAAAGTATATAGTTATTTATTTATAAAACACACATAAGTTGAAATCACTCTAGCAAAATATAGTAAAAACACTTCAAACACAGTTATAATGAAAGCAGTTCCAACCCTTACTCCTATCTAGACAACTCTAAGTTAACACCACATAATTAAAACAGAGGTGAGCGCTTAACGTTAGATGACACTCTAGTAGGTTCAAGAAAGGGGTAAAAAAGAACAGGAATGGGTTAAACACACCACTCTAAGGTCCAGAACACTTGCAATAGACTCAAAGAAGCACAAAGTCACAGGTGAGCAAAAGTCACTAGGCAGGGCCCACTCTTAGAGTAGCCGGAGCGAAAAATGTGTCCAAGATCACACTGTTGTTAAGGATTCAAAGTCTTGCAAAGAGTTAGAAAGAGTTTAGAGTGGCTTAAAAAGTTTAGCCAGGGTGTCCCAGGCACTCCCAGGTTCGAAAGCCGGGGGCTAAATCTACCCCGTACAGTCGGTGGCAAGGGAAGCCAGGCGGAACACGGTACCTTAAGTGGAAAGGATCCTCCAGCGGTGGCAGTTGTTCCAGGCAGTGGCAGCAAGGCTCGACGTCGGTCAGGGGAGAAGAAGTTCTCGCTGAAGAGCAGAAGAAGAAGGTCGTTGCACTGCCCGGGAAGAAACCAGCCGCGGAGTCCTCCGGTTAAAGGGTTGTACCGACTTTCGTGGTTGGGGTAAAAGGTGGTGGAGTTCCGGTTGCCGGGGTGCTTGGCACTGGCAAGGCGGCCACGAGATACCTCGAGAAGCGAAAAGAAGGCGAAAAACTGGTTGTCCCCACCAGTCAAGGGAAGGAGTCACTCTGTTAAGAGTTCTCCTAGGTCGTCGGGAAAAGTGGTGAGACGGTTCAGCAGGGCTCCACCGGGTGGTGTCGTCGAAGCAGGTCGGCTCAGCTCTTCCCTCGTCGGATTCGTGGTCCTGTGGCGACTTCTGAAGTTCCAGTCCCCAAAGCCCTGCTTTTATGCAGCAAACCCCCATTCACCCAGCCTAGCTGTCACTCAAACATGCTAAGTGGTGAGCCGGCCGGCTCACCACTTGGGCCAATCAGGACGGAGTGCGACTTGAGTTACCAAGGTAACTCAGTCCAGGGTGCCTAAATCCCCCTCCACCCCTCCTAAGTACCCCAGACAGAGTGGCACCACTTTGGAGGGCTTCTGTGGAGAAGCCCGCCAAAAGTGGAACAAAGGGCTCCACTTTGGGTCAGAGTTACAGAGGCGAACGCCAACGCCATTTTAGAATCAAGTTTTGGCAAAAAGTCCCAACCGGAGTTATAATAATAAATATATAAACCGGCGGTATGTTTAAGGCTACCGTAAATAAATAATTAAATGTGTTAGCCTAAAACAATGGGAAATCCCATAGGGAAATATTCGCGGTCGAATATAAAAAGTAGTTTCCACTGCCACCAGCCAAAACTCGATCAGGGGGGACGGAGACGTGCCCCCTCGACTAACAGACCCTGGGGCAATCGAATTGCCCCAGCCAGTACGTCCACAATATGATGGTTTGTACTGGTTCTGTTCAGGATTCAAGACTAGCAAAGTCTTTGGTGACTTTACATGCCCTGGGAGACAGTAGTCAGTCCCAGGGTATGGAGTCTATGTTGGGGAGTCCCTAGGACACCCCTGGGTCACGGCACAGAGGGTGCTGTGTAACCCACATCACAAAAATACATGAGGCCCTATGGAGTAAAAGACCCCATAGCCCATTCAACACAAGGTCTAACCAAGAAAACACTCTTCAATATGTCCAAGAGTGAGGGTAAAAGAGTCTCACTCTTGGCAGGAGAAAAAAAGAAACCCCAGAAATCCAGCAAAGCTGCTGGGGGACTCACTAGGTAGGGAAATTCAGCCTAAACAGAGAATTCTCCCTAACACTCGCCCCCCCCAGACTAAGGGACAGGAGGATTTAATCCACTCCTGGATGAACCTCATACCTCTAGTCGATGATATACATCCTAGAGAGTCCATCAGCATTTTGATGGTGACACCTTGACCTTTGCTTAAGGGAGAACTCAAAGGTTTTCTTTTGCAAGCTAAAGGACCTACAAACCCTTTGAGGAACATCAGTCTTTTTGTTATAGGGGATCTGGTTGACCAGTCCCTCAGAAGTTGGTACAACTTCTGAACCTATGTTAGGCTTTTTGAAGGGGTCCTTATAAAGGATTCCCTTAGATCTAGAGGGGCCTCCAAGGTTCCTCACCACCTCTCTTGTGGGAGCAGGTTGGGTCTTAGGCCTCTTGGTTGGAGGGGTTGGGGTTAGGCAATGCACCTGCTTCCCCTTCCTCTTAGATCTACCCTTACCTATTTTAGGAGTTTCCCCCCTAATATTAGGAGTTGAGTTGGGGTCTTCAGTAGAAGGTCCAACAGTCTGAAGGTTTTTGGCCTTAGACTTTTCCTTTCTGGTTTTCCACCAGCACTGAGAATTACCAGTTCTCTCAGGTCCAGATAGGGGCCTAGTTGGTCTAGCCACCTCTTCCTCAGAAGCAGGGGGAGGCCGAGACTCTGAGACTAGGGGAACAATGATGGAGCTTGGTTGGGGCGCCCATGTTCCTAGCATACTATCCTGAAATGTGCCTGGGTTAGAGGTCAACTTACTAACACCAGGGCTTGTAGTGGGGTTCTCAGTAGAGGGTCCCACAGGCTTAGAAGGGTCCTTCAAGGTAGCCTTTCTAGCCAATTTGGTTAAGTTCTGCTTCTCCATACTGGGAGGCCTGGGGGTATGTGACACTACTCCTAGAGTTCTTAGGTCATTCCCCAACAGGACCTTCCCAGGTACCTCAGTCTGAACACTGACAGGGATCCTCACTGTCATGTTGTTACACTGAATGAGGGCTGGTAGGATAGGAACCATTTGGACAGGGCCTCCAGACATCTTAGTGGGACCTTTGGGTGCTTTGGCCACATCCTCAGGTTGAAAGAAGCTTTCATCCACTACTGTTCTGCTGGCCCCAGTGTCTCTCCTGGCAGGAGTATCCTGGCCATTGACAAGAACACTGTCCACATAATACACTTTAGAGTTAACAGGTAGGGAGTTATACACAACCCTATTCTGGGGACTAACCAGACCCATAGGCTCTAAGTTTACAGTTGCTTGAAGACCCAAGGGTTCTTCAGCAAAGAGTTCAAAGTGGGCACTAGCCATCTGTACTTCATCCTCAGGAGTGAAGGCTAAGGAGACTGTGCTGATCCCTGCAGGTTTGCCCTTGCACTTGGGATCTCCTTTGATATGGTCAGTACCCTGACAGACATAGCATTGTCCAAATGCTCTCTGGAAGGGTGGCTTGTTCTGACCTCCTTCTGGCTTGTGGCCAGAAGGTACAGTAGCCTGACTAGGTTTCCCATGTGGCTTACCCTGGTTATTTTGTGTTTTGGGGCCCTCTTTGGGATAGGAATTATTAGAATTCTCTTTGGAGTCTTTTTTTGGCTGTTTCTCCCCATCCTTCTTCTGAGTTACCCCAGAATCCTTGTGAGTGGCCCTGTTGGCAACCCACAAGTCAGCAGCCTTAGCTAGTTTCCGGGAATCCAATTCCCTGGAATCAGCCAAGTGTTGTCTGAGCTCAGGAGAGCAGGCATCATAAATAGTCTCCAACATAAACAAATTCTTCATACCTTCATAAGTGTTCACCTTGTAACCCTTAATCCATCCCTCTAAGTTTTTCAAACATTCACTCACCCAGGTAGCCCAAGGGGTACCATCATGCTTTTTGAGGCTCCTAAACCTCTTAAGATACTGGGAAGGGGTCTTCCCAAACCTAGCTATCAAAGCTAGTTTCACACATTCATAGTCCTTCCTATCCTCCTCCCCCATCTCCATTACCACATCAGTTGCAACAGGGGGAAGCCTAGAGAACAACCAGGTGAGTAAGTCATTTCCTGTGATGTTCTGGAGCCCATGATTATATTCAAACAGAGACAACCAATCCAACACATCCAATTTAGGCTCATACATACCAACCAATTCTTTAGGCATCCGGGGTCTTTTAGGACTGGAACTTCTAGAGGAGCCAGAGAGAGAAGCATTCTCAACAGATAATTTCTTCATTTCTAAGTCATACTTGAGCTCCATTTCCCTTAGCCTTAGTTCTTTGTCAGTTTGAGCATTAAGTTTCTTATACTCCAATTCTAGTTTCATTTTCTCCAGTTCAAAGTATTGAGGACTAAATGGGGGACCTGGTAAAGGTCCAGTAGGTACAGCAGGTAGAGCAGGCAGAGGCCTAGGGGGGACAGTCACATCAGCCTCACCCTCCTCTTCTGACTCTTCCTCAGAATCATCAACATTTTGCTCCATGTTAATTTCAGTACTGTCATCTACAGTTACTGGAGTGGTAGGTTCCTCTGAACCATCACCCAGACTTTGGTTAGCTAACAATCTTTCAATCAGCTCAATTTTCTTGCCCTTAGTCAGGAGATCCTTATGTTTACAGAGCACTCTTAAACAATCAGCAGTTTTGGCTGCAAGGGACTCTTGACTATAGCTTTCTATAACTGACATGTTAGAGGATTACTTTTACAGTGCTAAGCTTTGTGGTTAGTTGCACTAAGGTATCTAAAGCACAATAAAATGTATACTCAATACAAATCCCACCGCTGTACACCAGTGTTAGGCAGAAACCTGTGCAGTTCCCTTGGGGAACACTGCAAAAGATTTAAGACTACAGGTATAGCAGTAAACCCACTTGGTAGCAGTCTGCACCACCCAGATTTACCTGGTAGCTGTGGCTGAGCAGTCAGACTTCCCTCAAGAAGAGTTAGGCAGTATGCAAAGTATACACAATATGTACTCAGACACAATAGCACAAGCAAACACTGACCAGAGCTTGGTTTCAAAAGTATATAGTTATTTATTTATAAAACACACATAAGTTGAAATCACTCTAGCAAAATATAGTAAAAACACTTCAAACACAGTTATAATGAAAGCAGTTCCAACCCTTACTCCTATCTAGACAACTCTAAGTTAACACCACATAATTAAAACAGAGGTGAGCGCTTAACGTTAGATGACACTCTAGTAGGTTCAAGAAAGGGGTAAAAAAGAACAGGAATGGGTTAAACACACCACTCTAAGGTCCAGAACACTTGCAATAGACTCAAAGAAGCACAAAGTCACAGGTGAGCAAAAGTCACTAGGCAGGGCCCACTCTTAGAGTAGCCGGAGCGAAAAATGTGTCCAAGATCTCACTGTTGTTAAGGATTCAAAGTCTTGCAAAGAGTTAGAAAGAGTTTAGAGTGGCTTAGAAAGTTTAGCCAGGGTGTCCCAGGCACTCCCAGGTTCGAAAGCCGGGGGCTAAATCTACCCCGTACAGTCGGTGGCAAGGGAAGCCAGGCGGAACACGGTACCTTAAGTGGAAAGGATCCTCCAGCGGTGGCAGTTGTTCCAGGCAGTGGCAGCAAGGCTCGACGTCGGTCAGGGGAGAAGAAGTTCTCGCTGAAGAGCAGAAGAAGAAGGTTGTTGCACTGCCCGGGAAGAAACCAGCCGCGGAGTCCTCCGGTTAAAGGGTTGTACCGACTTTCGTGGTTGGGGTAAAAGGTGGTGGAGTTCCGGTTGCCGGGGTGCTTGGCACTGGCAAGGCGGCCACGAGATACCTCGAGAAGCGAAAAGAAGGCGAAAAACTGGTTGTCCCCACCAGTCAAGGGAAGGAGTCACTCTGTTAAGAGTTCTCCTCGGTCGTCGGGAAAAGTGGTGAGACGGTTCAGCAGGGCTCCACCGGGTGGTGTCGTCGAAGCAGGTCGGCTCAGCTCTTCCCTCGTCGGATTCGTGGTCCTGTGGCGACTTCTGAAGTTCCAGTCCCCAAAGCCCTGCTTTTATGCAGCAAACCCCCATTCACCTAGCCTAGCTGTCACTCAAACATGCTAAGTGGTGAGCCGGCCGGCTCACCACTTGGGCCAATCAGGACGGAGTGCGACTTGAGTTACCAAGGTAACTCAGTCCAGGGTGCCTAAATCCCCCTCCACCCCTCCTAAGTACCCCAGACAGAGTGGCACCACTTTGGAGGGCTTCTGTGGAGAAGCCCGCCAAAAGTGGAACAAAGGGCTCCACTTTGGGTCAGAGTTACAGAGGCGAACGCCAACGCCATTTTAGAATCAAGTTTTGGCAAAAAGTCCCAACCGGAGTTATAATAATAAATATATAAACCGGCGGTATGTTTAAGGCTACCGTAAATAAATAATTAAATGTGTTAGCCTAAAACAATGGGAAATCCCATAGGGAAATATTCGCGGTCGAATATAAAAAGTAGTTTCCACTGCCACCAGCCAAAACTCGATCAGGGGGGACGGAGACGTGCCCCCTCGACTAACAGACCCTGGGGCAATCGAATTGCTCCAGCCAGTACGTCCACAATATGATGGTTTGTACTGGTTCTGTTCAGGATTCAAGACTAGCAAAGTCTTTGGTGACTTTACATGCCCTGGGAGACAGTAGTCAGTCCCAGGGTATGGAGTCTATGTTGGGGAGTCCCTAGGACACCCCTGGGTCACGGCACAGAGGGTGCTGTGTAACCCACATCACAAAAATACATGAGGCCCTATGGAGTAAAAGACCCCATAGCCCATTCAACACAAGGTTTAACCAAGAAAACACTCTTCAATATGTCCAAGAGTGAGGGTAAAAGAGTCTCACTCTTGGCAGGAGAAAAAAAGAAACCCCAGAAATCCAGCAAAGCTGCTGGGGGACTCACTAGGTAGGGAAATTCAGCCTAAACAGAGAATTCTCCCTAACATGCACCATTTTTTTTTTGTTGATACCTCATACATGGAAGACTACATTATTCATTTAACTAACTAACTCAATTAACATTACTAAATACTAATTCTAACTTGCCTAACATTATAATGTACTCTCATGTGAAAAATTAGGTGAAAATACATATTTTGGTGGCACTGCTGATATGCATTTTAAATGCACAATGGCATTTTGGAGTATAATTTAAATGCACCTGATAAAGAACCTTTGAGCGCAATACAGATAGTTCCAAGTGCTAGAGATATGGCAGCTATTAGTTCAAGCGAAAACACCATTAGACTGCTTATGAACATTGACTTTCATAAGGGCAGTTATTAAAAGTGTCCAGCTCTGTAAATTATAAAGCTGTAGTGGACACTGCTTTCCCAGTCAATCTTTAGTAATTGCTGAATCCAATCAGAGACTTGTTATGGAGCTGGTGCTGCTGTTATCAGTGATGCGACCGTGTGTCTTATTACTTAGTGAGACATTACATTAATACCCTCTCAGAAAGATCTTATTCATATGGTAAACAGGGATGCATTGCGTGTCTTCCATTACAAGAAGTTGCACAGTTCTCTAATACTACTCAATATTTGTTCATCCACAATTATAGCAATGGTTCACAGGTAGTTAAGACACTTCTGGATCCTTGCAGGAGAGGAGTAATGATATGATATGATATGGCATTTATAATGCACCTTAAAACAAGTGTTTCAAGGCACCATTGCTTACAGATGCTAAGTAAGCTGAGCACCTAATATCTGCCTTCCAAACCACGTGGCAATCTGTCTATGTCACTGAAGATTAAGAGTCAAGGTCAATGGTAAAATTCCTTCATGATTCAGAGGATAGCTCAGCGGCAATGTGCTTGGCTTGGAAACAAGACGACACAGAGCAATAGAGGTTCGATCCCCGGGTCCGCGCTTAGAAACCTCAGGGTTTATTACGAGCGTTATAAATAACCTATCATATCATATCATGCTGGGGAGAACAGCTACTTCATTGAAGTGTGATTTGTATCATGTCGGAGGCAATGACAAAATTCTAGCATGAGTGGTACTTAGTAATGCATGATGAGCATGTTGAGTAGCGACATTTCTTTGATATGTTATCTTGCATTTGTATAGTGCCTCCTGCTATAGTTTATGGCATCCAAGCACTTTGCCTGTCAGAGAGGCAAAATAGGAGCTTGATAGAACATTCAGTAGTGGTAGGGAGAAGCAAAGTTGGGCAGATAGTTGGGATGAGGACGAGGGATAGATAAGATGCGCAGGATATCATGAGAAGATAAAGGTGGAGGAGCTATGTTTACAATTGGATCAAATCTTTCATGGGACTCGTTTGTATTCTACTGGGCATGGTGCCAAAAGGGCAGATAGCTGGAGAGGCAGTGTTTGCTGCCCCATGGGGGGTATGTCTGGAATGTACTTGGTGCATGGTGAGCCTTAGCATGTTGAAGCTGTGCACAAGAAAGCACAGATGGCAAATAGCTTCTGCTTACTTCTCTAGGGCCCCAAAACAATTTGGGAGGGGTTGTGTGACAGAAATGCAAATTTTCCAAGTTTGCAACGACACCTTGAAAAGCAAGCAATAAAACTCACCTCTGTTGGTTTCCTCATGTATGCCATGGTTACCAAAACCATCTAAAACAACTATGAAACAAAGGCGAGTGTCACAGGGCTAAAATGCCCCACTATGTTTATTCCTCCATCATCGATGAAATTCCCAGAAATTGCGACCTTTGAAACAAAACATTGAGGGAGATGAATAC
The DNA here is from genome assembly GCF_040938575.1 of Ambystoma mexicanum. Taxonomy (NCBI): domain Eukaryota; kingdom Metazoa; phylum Chordata; class Amphibia; order Caudata; family Ambystomatidae; genus Ambystoma; species Ambystoma mexicanum. The sequence goes on along the minus strand of NC_090930.1, from coordinate 262,324,625 downwards.
TCTTTGTAACAAACATAAAAACGTCAGATAGAATCTGTTGAAGGATGAAAGAGCAGGTTTGAAATCACTAGAGAATGACCACACTATATTAAAAAAAACAGCAGACAAGGGTTGGGCATTGTAATCATGGACAAAGTACAGTATGAAAGAGAATGCCTCAGACTTCTTAGCAATGTGGAACATTGTATTAAACTACATACACACCCTATTAAAGGCCTCAAAGAAGAAATTGGTTCCTTAACTATAACAGCATAATCACCTGCTGATTCCCACCTTTTATATTCTTTCTAATGTACTTATGAACTCTGACAATCCCACGGAAAGACCGGTACCGTCCACCATAGGTTCAATTTTTTAAACTATTATCAATGTATGTTGAATTCTTTTGAAATCCTTTATCCTAAAAATGACATCCTTTATTAGAGACACCACTGCCACAATCACACTATTGGATTAAATCGATGTAAAAAAAGTGGATGTGTTGGTCACATTTGATGTAGAACCCCTCTACACAAACATTCCTCAATCAAAAGGCTAAAAGTAATAGAAAGATACCTCAGCACCCGGATGGCAAAACCTCTTGCGTCCCCACTCACCACATACTGGAAGGCACATAAATAGCTATCACAAAAATGGTACTAGAATGGGAGTGATCTTTGCCCTTGAAATAGCAAATCTGTTTGTTGATTATTTTGAAATGAAATATATCTTCAACCCCTGTAACATCTTAATCCTGAAGATACCAGCAACTTGAGGGAACTGGAGACCTTCCATATACGGCTGAACAATAAAGATTGAAACCTCAAATACACTGTGACATCTGATGTCCGTAATATTACTTCCTTAAATTGGAAACCTACCAATAAGAACACCTTACTACACTCTACACTTCAGGAGTTTCCTTCTACAGGGTATAAAAGAGAGTTTGCCCTTTGGTGAATTCTTGCGCATACATCATAACTGTATGGAAAGAAGTGACTTCGATATGCATGCAGTGCATTCAAGACTTGAGATGCGGGATAGCACAAAAAGATTGTGGAACGCTCAAGAAGGCAGGCAAGACATATTCCCTGTGAGATTACATTTATGAAACACATAGTAAGGGAGGAATGGTCGTTTTGGCCCCCCTCCCTGTACATTCAGCACAGAAGAGAACTACTGCTCATGCAATAGTGGGGAGACGTCCTCCATTGCCCTTCCCTGGTGACAGTGGAAGCGGGGCTATTGCACGACACATTTGGACTCCATTTTGTGTCTCTCCTGACTCAGTTCTTGGACTAGGCAGCACTCTGATTGTTGTGAAGCCTCCTCTCCCCTGTCCAGCGCCATGCACAGCTAACACTGACAGCCCCCACCTCCTTCTCCTCCCGTGCCTGCTTTGCCCAAGCTCATTTCTCACGGATGCTCTGCAATGAATTGTTACAAGTAAAGATTGTATTATTTTTCCTTTCCTCTGAGCTCATTCCACTGTGTGTGACTGGTGTGAATCTTGCATTGTGGCCTATGCGTCTCCACAAATCTGCTCATCTCCTGTCACCCCCACCTTTGGAAGTTATTGCCTGCACAACTTTTTGCCCCTCCATTCTCCCTTTTATGTAACAGAAGTGTGACCCTTCCCCACTGACCACTTCATAGTGCCCCCCATATAACTGGTCTTGTGTCATCATATATTGCACCCAAAACCAACTCCTATCAATCCGCCCATTCGAGCTCTGTGGCGCCATGGCCAATAAACTCCAGATCAAGCTCTCTGATAAGACACCTGGTGGGCAAGACCATTGCACTAATTACTTCTACAAATGCCTGGAGCAGAAAAGTGTTTATTCATGTCTACAATTTATAAGTGTCCACACATTCTAAGCGTTGTTTTATGTTTTGCATTATTCTTATATGTCATGAAATGTTATGTAGCTTAGTTAGACAGAGTGATGCCCTCTCATGGAGCAAACCTGACCTTCATACTGCCCAGATAAGCCCAGCTGAACCACGTGCTGCGTGAAGTAACAGCCCTGCACCAGCCTATCATGTGGAGCCGTCCCATATATTGCCATACTGTAATAACGTTGTCCAATCTGTCTGTAAATTGATGTACCTCTAGAGAATCATCACTTGTGATGATTCTAAAGCATATAATGTACGGTATTCTGTATTTTGGTTCAGAGCATTCTCAGGCAGCAGAGTCCTCTGCATGCATGTATCCTTATAAAAAACTTTACCTGCTCACAACCTCTCTCTTGGTCTCATTCCCTACTGGAGTGTGTCCTTTATTAAGAGTTTATAATTGTATTTTGGGGAATGACCACCTTCACTTGGTGACCCTGGCTATGTGATTGCGGGTGCACCGTTGAGACCCCTGTGCCGTGCGGTGAGATCCTGGATGCCCCCATCAAGACCAACGCCACCTACGGCTGACCAGTAGAGCGTACGCCACAGAGAAGGCTCCAAAGGTCCCGGAATTTGCAAATACCCGACTGCTCGCCGGAGACGGCTTGATTGGGGGACGGAACCCTGATTGTGGATAGACCGTGAACGGAGGCTCTCAGATGACTTCGTACATGTGAGTATTGGTTGCGAGAAACTTAAAGAAGGGGAAGTTAGAGGGGTTAAGAGGTTAAGGTTTAATGGTGAGGGAACGGCCTGGGAGTCAGATCAAGTATGCATGGTATTGTATGATTGCTGACGGGTGTTGACGGGTCCGAGCTTAGAAACCTCAGGGTATCACGAGCGTTATAAATAACCTATCACATCATATCATGCTGAGGAGAACAGCTACTTCATTGAAGTGTGATTTGCATCATGTCGGAGGCAATGACAACATTCTAGCATGAGTAGTACTTAGTAATGCATGATGAGCATGTTGAGTAGCGACATTTCTTTGATATGTTATCTTGCATTTGTATAGTGCCTCCTGCTATAGTTTATTGCATCCAAGCACTTTGCCTGTCAGAGAGGCTAAATAGGAGCTTGATAGAACATTCAGTAGTGGTAGGGAGAAGCAAAGTTGGGCAGATAGTTGGGATGAGGATGAGGGATAGATAAGATGCGCAGGATATCATGAGAAGATAAAGGTGGAGGAGCTATGTGTACAATTGGATCAAATCTTTCATGGGACTCGTTTGTATTCTACTGGGCATGGTGCCAAAAAGGATAGATAGGTGGAGAGGAGGTGTTTGCTGCCCCATAGGGGGTATGTCTCGAATGTACTTGGTGCATGGTGAGCCTTAGCATGTTGAAGATGTGCACAAGAAAACACAGATGGCAAATAGCTTCTGCTTACTTCTCTAGGGCCCCAAAACAATTTGGGAGGGGTTGTGTGACAGAAATGCAAATTTTCCAAGTTTGCAACGGCACCTTGAAAAGCGAGCAATAAAACTCACCTCTGTTGGTTTCCTCATGTATGCCATGGTTACCAAAACCATCTAAAACAACGATGAAACAAAGGCGAGTTTCACAGGGCTAAAATGCCCCACTATGTTTATTCCTCAATCATCGATGAAATTCCCGGAAATTGCGACCTTTGAAAACAAAATCTTGAGGGAGATGAATACTCTTTGTAACAAACATAAAAACGTCAGATAGAATCTGTTGAAGGGTAAAAGAGCAGGTTTGAAATCACTACAGAATGACCAAACTATATTAAAAAAACAGCAGACAAGGGTTGGGCATTGTAATCATGAACAAAGTACAGTATGAAAGAGAATGCCTCTGACTTCTTAGCAATGTGGAACATTGTATTAAACTACATACACACCCTATTAAAGGCCTCACAGAAGAAATTGGTTCCTTCACCATAACAGCATAATCACCTGCTGATTCCCACCTTTTATATTCTTTCTAATGTACTTATGAACTCTGACAATCCCACGGAAAGACCGGTACCGTGCACAATAGGTTCAATTTTTTAAACCATTATCAATGTATGTTGAATTCTTTTGAAATCCTTTATCCTAAAAATGACATCCTTTATTAGAGACACCACTTCCACGATCACATATTGGATAAAATCGATGTAAAAAAAGTGGATGTGTTGGTCACATTTGATGTAGAACCCCCTCTACACAAACATTCCTCAATCAACAAGGCTACAAGTAATAGAAAGATACCTCAGCACCCGGATGGCAAAACCTCTTGTGTCCCCACTCACCACATACTGGAAGGCACATAAATAGCTATCACAGAAAATGGTACTAGTATGGGAGTGATCGTTGCCCTTGAAATAGCAAATCTGTTTGTTGATTATTTTGAAATGAAATATATCTTCAACCCCTGTAACATCTTAATCCTGAAGATATCAGCAACTTGAGGGAACTGGAGACCTTCCATATACGGCTGAACAATAAAGATTGAAACCTCAAATACACTGTGACATCTGATGCCCGTAATATTACTTCCTTAAATTGGAAACCTACCAATAAGAACACCTTACTACACTCTACACTTCAGGAGTTTCCTTCTGCAGGGTACAAAAGAGAGTTTGCCCTTTGGTGAATTCTTGCGCATACATCGTAACTGTATGGAAAGAAGTGACTTTGATATGCATGCAGTGGACGTGCATTCAAGACTTGAGATGCGGGATAGCACAAAAAGATTGTGGAACGCTCAAGAAGGCAGGCAAGACATATTCCCTGTGAGATGACATTTATGAAACACGTAGTAAGGGAGGAATGGTCCTTTTGGCCACCCTCCCTGTAAATTAAGCACAAAAGAGAACTACTGCTCATGCAATAGTGGGGAGACGTCCTCCATTGCCCTTCCATGGTGACAGTTGAAGCGGGGCTATTGCATGACACATTTGGACTCCATTTTGTGTCTCTCCTGACTCAGTTCTTGGACTAGGCAGCACTCTGATTGTTGTGAAGCCTCCTCTCCCCTGTCCAGCGCCATGCACAGCTAACACTGACAGCCCCCACCTCCTTCTCCTCCCGTGCCTGCTTTGCCCAAGCTCATTTCTCACGGATGCTCTGCAATTAATTATTACAAGTAAAGATTGTATTCTTTTTCCTTTCCTCTGAGCTCATTCCACTGTGTGTGACTGGTGTGAATCTTGCATTGTGGCCTATTCGTCTCCACAAATCTGCTCATCTCCTGTCACCCCCACCTTTGGAAGTTATTGCCTGCACAACTTTTTGCCCCTCCATTCTCCCTTTTATGTAACAGAAGTGTGACCCTTCCCCACTGACCACTCCAGAGTGCCCCCCATATAACTGGTCTTGTGTCATCATATATTGCACCCAAAACCAACTCCTATCAATCCGCCCATTCGAGCTCTGTGGGGCCATGGCCAATAAACTCCAGATCAAGCTCTCTGATAACACACTTGGTGGGCAAGGCCATTGCACTAATTACTTCTACAAATGCCTGGAGCAGAAAAGTGATTATACATGTCTACAATTTATAAGTGTCCACACATTCTAAGCGTTGTTTTATGTTTTGCATTATTCTTATATGTCATGAAATGTTATGTAGCTTAGTTAGACAGAGTGATGCCCTCTAATGGAGCAAACCTGACCTTCATACTGCCCAGATGAGCCCAGCTGAACCACGTGCTGTGTGAGTAACAGCCCTGCACCAGCCTATCATGTGGAGCCGTCCCATATATTGCCATACTGTAATAATGTTGTCCAATCTGTCTGTAAATTGATGTACCTCTAGAGAATCATCACTAGTGATGATTCTAAAGCATATAATGTACGGTATTCTGTATTTTGGTTCAGAGCACTCTCAGGCAGCAGAGTTCTCTGCATGCATGTATCCTTATAAAAATCTTTACTTACTCACAACCTCTCTCTTGGTCTCATTCCCTACTGGAGTGTGTCCTTTATTAAGAGTTTATAATTGTATTTTGGGGAATGACCACGTCCACTTGGTTACCCTGGCTACGTGATTGCGGGTGCACCGTCGAGACCCCTGTGCCGTGCGGTGAGATCCGGGATGCCCCCATCAAGACCACCGCCACCTACGGCTGACCAGTAGAGCGTACGCCACAGAGAAGTTTCCAAGGGTCCCGGCATTTGCAAATACCCGACTGCTCGCCGGAGACGGCTTGATTGGGGGACGGAACCCTGATTGTGGATAGACTGTGAACGGAGGCTCTCGGATGACCTCAGACATGTGAGTATCGGTTGATAGAAACTTAAAGAACGGGAAGTTAGAGGGGTTAAGAGGTTAAGGTTTAATGGTGAGGGAACAGCCTGGGAGTCAGATCAAGTATGCATGGTATTGTATGATTGCTGACGGGTGTGTTTTTCTTCCTCTTTTCATATATAGCCATTAGGTTTTTGAAGAAGTAACGGTATAAAAAGGAGAATACATGAACCTTGCTCTGAAAGGGGGTGGAAGGCGGCGCTGCGTAGCATTGTCTCGACCAGTGTAGGATATAAGTGGAAATAAAAAAGGAAAACATAGGAGTCTTTTATATTGAGGAGACTTCGGAGATATTAGCAAGCTGACTGTGAATGTGGGAAAAGAACTCAACAGTTTTTTTAATGGGGAAGGGCTAAAAGCAAAGTGTCATTGATATTTGTTATTTGTTCCTTGTTGTTAGTGAAGTACGTCAGTTTGTACAAATGTATATCCGTTAAATGGTTTTATGTTTAATTGCTTCTGTTTATGTTTATGAAGTGTTCTGGATCGAACAAGGTGTAAGTGAAAGTGTTTCACATTGCAACGTTTTAAAATGATATGCTCAGCAAGGAAAAGGTTAGCTAACATGTTTTTGGTGATATTACCGTGCACACAAGCACACACGCACACAAGGTAGCCACAAAACAAAAACCATGGGGGCAGACACGCCCTTAATGCATATTTTTCTACACCTCCCTCTGTATAGTTAATAGATAAAAAAGTATCTTGACCAGTGGCTCACTGAGATTAAGGGGAGGGGACGTCCCAAGTATGGCCGGAAGGAGGATCATTTGATAAAAGGGTATTAGATCTTGTGACAACATATTTGCTAGCCAAGTACAAGGGGAAAGAGTTCCAAAATAGAAGGGAGGTCCTAGATCTCTGGAGGATGTTTGAAGAAGCACCTCCTGCAAATTACACAGGAAAGGAAGCACCACCTGAGGTAGTATCTGTGCCGGCAGGAGGGGGAGGAGAGAGTGAGGGAGGAGAACCAACAAAATTGTACCCACTACTAACCAGACCTGCTGAAGGTTATAGCGACCCGTCATATTTCGCAAAGGCAAGTGCGCCTCTCACACCCGCTGCAGCTCCCCCACCCCCTTACAATCCCAGCAGTCTGTATGGTCCCATATGCGTGCCATCAGTAAACATTGCAACTGGATCTAGAAAGAAAACTGACCACCACCCAAACAGAATCAACACAGCTGAGGCCGCTGTGTGATAGGAGCCAAATGTTGCCAGGGGGTGGGCAGACACCAATGCTGGCCCCATCAAAGAAACCCTCCAGCTTAACAGAGGATGAGTGGAAGTCCAGAGAATCTTTCTTCAACCTTAATAGAACCCCAACAAAAGTACTATGAGTAGAGACAGGGAGTGATCAGGTGAGTGATGAACAAGGAAGCGTAGCATCGGTTAGAGAAATAGACAAATGTTGGAGTGATTTAGATGAATGTGAGGAAGGAGCGGCCGCAGCAGGCCTAATGCTGCCGTAGTGAAGGGACCCAGAAGAAGGTGAGCAGAGGAGGGAGAGGTGGCAAGGAAGTTTGAGAGCTAGGAACATGGCACTGTCAAAGAAGAAATTAGTAAATGTAAGTAAGACAAAGGGAAAGACAAAGTTACAGATGCCCCTCATTCACAAGGGATCAGGGAAGCCTCACTATGTACCTTGGGCCCTGATGGACAAAACTAACTTGTTAAAAGCATTGCCTACGCTCCCGGGAGGGGCTCAGAAGTCAATATATGCCTTTGCAAAAAACTCTGCACGGGTCCCACTGGCCATAGAGGATGTTAAGAGTTTGCTGGTGTCCGCCGTGAGTGATCAGACAGATGGGGTGTGGGTGAAGGTGGGGTTCCCGGGAGTAACAATTTATTGTGACCGCCGGATGGGTCGTCCTTTAATAACGGGAGGGCCCAGGTATGGGATGCATTATGGAGAACCTTCCCAGACACCCCCGATTTACACTCTGTGATGCAATGCTCAATGGGGTATGAGGAAGATGTTGCGCAATATATTCTTCGGGTGCAGGACATGTGGAGAGCTGAGACGGGCACCCCTTGGGACCAGTCAACCTCCCTTTTTTACTTCATTATCAACAGAGGCCTCTCGAAGGAGGTACAGAAGGCCCTAGATAAAATTGCCCGGATAGATGCCAAAGGCTGGCCTGAAATACGGAGTATCATAGTGCACCACTGTAGGAGGATCAAAGAAAGGGAAAAGGTTATTGCACAGAGAAGGTTGGCAGATGAAGCGACGCTCGTACAAAATAAACTGGTGAAGGTCACGGTGGTAACAGCCACCCTGCCCTCTGAAAAGCAGTGTGAGGGGGAGGAGGGGTCAGTAGCTATACAGATAAGGATGGCAGCAGTGTGGACACATGGATAGGAGCAATGGTCTGGAGAAGAGCAGTACGAGGGACCCCAATGGCAGGGAAGGCCTGGAAGAGGAAGAGGAGAGTACAGGGAACAGATAGGGGGATACGGATGGCAAGGGCCTCGAGGAGGGGGCCAAGGAGGAGGACAGGGCACATGTTGGACCTGTGGGAGGTGGGGCCAATTCTCAAGGGAATGTCACACTCGCCCCATGGGGTATTATCAGAATGCACAACATTTTGGCGGCGAGCAGCAGTTTGGTCACCCCAACCCAGGCAGCCCATATAGGTTGCCCATGGGAGGGCACGGACCACGGGAACAATATGATACCAACAAGGGCCCCAACTACCACAGCATTGACCCCAAGCACCACAACCAGGAATGCAACAGCGAATGCCAAAATATAATGGTGAACACACACTCAAATTCTTTTTGTCACTACAGCAAATGGCACGCCAGTGCCATTTCAGGGAACAGAAGTGGTAGGGGAAAGCGTTTTCTCTTTTCCAGGTACACATCCAGATTAGGACAGCCCACAGAGAGCACTTGCGTGTCCAGTCCTATCAACTACCCTACGTCCAGATGAGGAACCACTGGTGGGGGCGGAGATAGGAAACAAGCAGTTCATCTATATGGTGGACTCAGGGGCGGAAAAATTGTGCCTCATGGAAGGCCGGTTTCCGCTGTCGGGCAAGATTTTAGAAATGCAGGGATTCTCTGGGGCAATATTAAAGGTTCCCTACACTAAAGATTTGGATGTGACAGTGGGAGAAAAGACAGTGCGAGCACTCCTACTCTATCACGAAGACTCGCCAATTAATTTGCTTGGTATGGACCTCCTTAGTAAACTCAATATGACCATTTCTTTCACTGAAAGGGGCATGGTATACTCAACCCCGGGGGTGGGCCCACTCAGGGCAATGCTAATGATTAACACTATAACCAATGAAGTGGCGGTGAGGTGGGTGCCCACGAATGCGATACAGGTTCTGGCTAGAGTGGTGCCAGAGATAACACGAAAAGAATGGAGAGTGCCCTCAGATTTTGTTTTCTGCCCAATTGCGGCCCCAGAGATTGTACCAGGCACGGGCCTCTCTCGGACCTACAGGGAGTGCAAGTGTCAGCTAAACGTATTGTGGCAATAGGACTGGGCACACATGGATGTGAATAGAGAACAGTGATATGCATAGATCCAAACGTAGCACTACATGATTTGAATGATGAGGAGCTGCTCACTGATGATGTCAATGACAGGGAGATCATATTGGAAATGTGCATGCCATGTGACGTAATGATTCAAAACAGAGGAATAACTAACCCCCTCATGGCCACTGTCAATGCACCACCGTCAATCTTTGTGAAGATATGCAACAGGTACACATGAGTTTGTGGACCACAGGCTCCACGAATTAGGGCTCATAAAGAAAGTAACACCAGTGAAAATAAAACTCAAACCAGGTGCAGTACTGCCCTGGGTTAAACAGTACCCCCTGTCCGGGGAGCAGAGGTGGGAACAAAAGAAACCAAACATGCACTGCTACAGCAGAACATCATTGTACTATCAAATTCACCTTGTAATTGGGCAATTTAGTCGATCAAGAAAGCGAGGGGCTGGGCTTGGATGATGATATAGGACCTTCGTCCACTTGATAATGTCACACAAAAGGAGTTTCCCCTTATCCCGAACCCTGTGCAGTATTCCAAATGAAGCAACGTGCTTCACAATGGTAGATTTGAAAAATGCATTTTTCTCAGTACCACTTGACCCCAGCTCCCAATACCTGACAGCGTTCACCATAGGGGGAAAAAGATATGAGCATTGCAGATTGCCCTACGGCTACTGTGAGAGCTCGAGCAATTTCAACATAATATTGCATGAAGACCTAGGCAACTTTGATGTCAAAAGCGCAATCATTCAATATGTGGACGACTGTTAGGGAGAATTCTCTGTTTAGGCTGAATTTCCCTACCTAGTGAGTCCCCCAGCAGCTTTGCTGGATTTCTGGGGTTTCTTTTTTTCTCCTGCCAAGAGTGAGACTCTTTTACCCTCACTCTTGGACCTGTTGAAGTGTGTTTTCTTGGTTAAACCTTGTGTTGAATGGGCTATGGGGTCTTTTACTCCATAGGGCCTCATGTATTTTTGTGATATGGGTTACACAGCACCCTCTGTGCCGTGACCCAGGGGTGTCCTAGGGACTCCCCAACATAGACTCCATACCCTGGGACTGACTACTGTCTCCCAGGGCATGTAAAGTCACCAAAGACTTTGCTAGTCTTGAATCCTGAACAGAACCAGTACAAACCATCCTATTGTGGACGTACTGGCTGGGGCAATTCGATTGCCCCAGGGTCTGTTAGTCGAGGGGGCACGTCTCCGTCCCCCCTGATCGAGTTTTGGCTGGTGGCAGTGGAAACGACCGCGAATATTTCCCTATGGGATTTCCCATTGTTTTAGGCTAACACATTTAATTATTTATTTACGGTAGCCTTAAACATACCGCCGGTTTATATATTTATTATTATAACTCCGGTTGGGACTTTTTGCCAAAACTTGATTCTAAAATGGCGTTGGCGTTCGCCTCTGTAACTCTGACCCAAAGTGGAGCCCTTTGTTCCACTTTTGGCGGGCTTCTCCACAGAAGCCCTCCAAAGTGGTGCCACTCTGTCTGGGGTACTTAGGAGGGGTGGAGGGGGATTTAGTCACCCTGGACTGAGTTACCTTGGTAACTCAAGTCGCACTCCGTCCTGATTGGCCCAAGTGGTGAGCCGGCCGGCTCACCACTTAGCATGGTTGAGTGACAGCTAGGCTGGGTGAATGGGGGTTTGCTGCATAAAAGCAGGGCTTTGGGGACTGGAACTTCAGAAGTCGCCACAGGACCAAGAATCCGACGAGGGAAGAGCTGAGCCGACCTGCTTCGACGACACCACCCGGTGGAGCCCTGCTGAACCGTCTCACCACTTTTCCCGACGACCGAGGAGAACTCTTAACGGAGTGGCTCCTTCCCTTGACTGGTGGGGACAACCAGTTTTCACCTTCTTTTCGCTTCTCGAGGTATCTCGTGGCCGCCTTGCCCGTGCCAAGCACCCCGGCAACCGGAATACCACACTTTTACCCCTAACCGCGAAAGTCGGTACAACCCTTTAACCGGAGGACTCCGCGGCTGGTTTCTTCCCGGGCAGTGCAACGACCTTCTTCTTCTGCTCTTCAGCGAGAACTTCTTCTCCCCTGACTGACGTCGAGCCTTGCTGCCACTGCCTGGAACAACTGCCACCGCTGGAGGATCCTTTCCGCCTAAGGTACCGTGTTCCGCCTGGCTTCCCTTGCCACCGACTGTACGGGGTAGATTTAGCCCCCGGCTTTCGACCCTGGGAGTGCCTGGGACACCCTGGCTAAACTTTCTAAGCCACTCTAAACTCTTTCTAACTCTTTGCAAGACTTTGAATCCCTAATAACAGTGTGATCTTGGGCACATTTTCGCTCCGGCTACTCTAAGAGTGGGCCCTGCCTAGTGACTTTTGCTCACCTGTGACTTTGTGCTTCTTTGAGCCTATTGCAAGTGTTCTGGACCTTAGAGTGGTGTATTTAACCCATTTCTGTTTCTTTTTATCCCTTTCTTGAACCTACTAGAGTGTCATCTAACGTTAAGCGCTCACCTCTCTTTTAATTATGTGGTGTTAACCTAAAGTTGTCTAGATAGGAGTAAGGGTTGAAACTGCTTTCATTATAACTGTGTTTGAAGAGTTTTTACTATATTTTGCTAGAGTGATTTCAACTTATGTGTGTTTAAGAAATAAATAACTATATACTTTTGAAACCAAGCTCTGGTCAGTGTTTGCTTGTGCTATTGTATTTGAGTACCTATTGTGTATACTTTACATACTGCCTAACTCTTCTTGAGGGAAGTCTGACTGCTCAGCCACAGCTAGCAGGTAAATCTGGGTGGTGCAGACTGCTACCAAGTGGGTTTACTGCTATACCTGTAGTCTTAAATCTTTTGCAGTGTTCCCCAAGGGAACTGCACAGGTTTCTGCCTAACACTGGTGTACAGCGGTGGGATTTGTATTGAGTATACATTTTATTGTGCTTTAAATACCTTAGTGCAACTAACCACAAAGCTTAGCACTGTAAAAGTAAACCTCTAACATGTCAGTTATAGAAAGCTATAGTCAAGAGTCCCTTGCAGCCAAAACTGCTGATTGTTTAAGAGTGCTCTGTAAACATAAGGATCTCCTGACTAAGGGCAAGAAAATGGAGCTGATTGAAAGATTGTTAGCTAACCAAAGTCTGGGTGATGGTTCAGAGGAACCTATCACTCCAGCAACTGTAGATGACAGTATTGAAGTTAACATGGAGCAAAATGTTGATGATTCTGAGGAAGAGTCAGAAGAGGAGGGTGAGGCTGTTGTGACTGTCCCCCCTAGGCCTCTGCCTGCTCTACCTGCTGTACCTACTGGACCTTTACCAGGTCCCACATTTAGTCCTCAGTACTTTGAACTGGAGAAAATGAAACTAGAATTGGAGTATAAGAAACTTAATGCTCAAACTGACAAAGAACTAAGGCTAAGGGAAATGGAGCTCAAGTATGACTTAGAAATGAAGAAATTATCTGTTGAGAATGTTTCTCTCTCTGGCTCCTCTAGAAGTTCCAGTCCTAAAAGACCCCGGATGCCTAAAGAATTGATTGGTATGTATGAGCCTAAGTTGGATGTGTTGGATTGGTTGTCTCTGTTTGAATATAATCATGGGCTCCAGAACATCACAGGAAATGACTTACTCACCTGGTTGTTCTCTAGGCTTCCCCCTGTTGCAACTGATGTGGTAATGGAGATGGGGGAGGAGGATAGGAAGGACTATGAATGTGTGAAACTAGCTTTGATAGCTAGGTTTGGGAAGACCCCTTCCCAGTATCTTAAGAGGTTTAGGAGCCTCAAAAAGCATGATGGTACCCCTTGGGCTACCTGGGTGAGTGAATGTTTGAAAAACTTAGAGGGATGGATTAAGGGTTACAAGGTGAACACTTATGAAGGTATGAAGAATTTGTTTATGTTGGAGACTATTTATGATGCCTGCTCTCCTGAGCTCAGACAACACTTGGCTGATTCCAGGGAATTAGATTCCCGGAAACTAGCTAAGGCTGCTGACTTGTGGGTTGCCAACAGGGCCACTCACAAGGATTCTGGGGTCACTCAGAAGAAGGATGGGGAGAAACAGCCCAAAAAGGACTCCAAAGAGAATTCTAATACTACAAATTCCAAAGAGGGCCCCAAACAAAACTATAAGGGTAAGCCACAAGGGAAACCAAGTCAGGCTACTGTACCTTCTGGCCACAAGCCAGAAGGAGGTCAGAACAAGCCACCCTTCCAGAGAGCATTTGGACAATGCTATGTCTGTCAGGGTACTGACCATATCAAAGGAGATCCCAAGTGCAAGGGTAAACCTGCAGGGATCAGCACAGTCTCCTTAGCCTTCACTCCTGAGGATGAAGTACAGATGGCTAGTGCCCACTTTGAACTCTTTGCTGAAGAACCCTTGGGTCTTCAAGCAACTGTAAACTTAGAGCCTATGGGTCTGGTTAGTCCCCAGAATAGGGTTGTGTATAACTCCCTACCTGTTAACTCTAAGGTGTATTATGTGGACAGTGTTCTTGTCAATGGCCAGGATACTCCTGCCAGGAGAGACACTGGGGCCAGCAGAACAGTAGTGGATGAAAGCTTCTTTCAACCTGAGGATGTGGCCAAAGCACCCAAAGGTCCCACTAAGATGTCTGGAGGCCCTGTCCAAATGGTTCCTATTCTACCAGCCCTCATTCAATGTAACAACATGACAGTAAGGATCCCTGTCAGTGTTCAGACTGAGGTACCTGGGAAGGTCCTGTTAGGGAATGACCTAAGAACTCTAGGAGTAGTGTCACATACCCCCAGGCCTCCCAGTATGGAGAAGCAGAACTTAACCAAATTGGCTAGAAAGGCTACCTTGAAGGACCCTTCTAAGCCTGTGGAACCCTCTACTGAGAAACCCCACTACAAGCCCTGGTGTTAGTAAGTTGACCTCTAACTCAGGCACATTTCAGGATAGTATGCTAGGAACATGGGAGCCCCAACCAAGCTCCATCATTGTTCCCCTAGTCTCAGAGTCTCTGACTCCCCCTGCTTCTGAGGAAGAGGTGGATAGACCAACTAGGCCCCTATCTGAACCTGAGAGAACTGGTAATTCTCAGTGCTGGTGGAAAACCAGAAAAGAAAAGTCTAAGGCCAAAAGCCTTCAGACTGTTGGACCTTCTACTGAAGACCCCAACTCAAAACCTAATATTAGGGGGGAAACTCCTAAAATAGGTAAGGGTAGATCTAAGAGGAAGGGGAAGCAGGTACATTGCCTAACCCCAACCCCTCCAACCAAGAGGCCTAAGACCCAACCTGCTCCCACAAGAGAGGTGGTGAGGAACCTTGGAGGCCCCTCTAGATCTAAGGGAATCCTTTATAAGGACCCCTTCAAAAAGCCTAACCTAGGTTCAGAAGTTGTACCAACTTCTGAGGGACTGGTCAACCAGATCCCCTATAACAAAAAGACTGATGTTCCTCAAAGGGTCTGTAGGTCCGTTAGCTTGCAGAAGAAAACCTTTGAGTTCTCCATTGAACATAGGTCAAGGTGTCACCATCAAAATGCTGATGGACTCTCTAGGATGTATATCATCGACTAGAGGTATGAGGTTCATCCAGGAGTGGATTAAATCCTCCTGTCCCTTAGTCTGGGGGGGGCGAGTGTTAGGGAGAATTCTCTGTTTAGGCTGAATTTCCCTACCTAGTGAGTCCCCCAGCAGCTTTGCTGGATTTCTGGGGTTTCTTTTTTTCTCCTGCCAAGAGTGAGACTCTTTTACCCTCACTCTTGGACCTGTTGAAGTGTGTTTTCTTGGTTAAACCTTGTGTTGAATGGGCTATGGGGTCTTTTACTCCATAGGGCCTCATGTATTTTTGTGATATGGGTTACACAGCACCCTCTGTGCCGTGACCCAGGGGTGTCCTAGGGACTCCCCAACATAGACTCCATACCCTGGGACTGACTACTGTCTCCCAGGGCATGTAAAGTCACCAAAGACTTTGCTAGTCTTGAATCCTGAACAGAACCAGTACAAACCATCCTATTGTGGACGTACTGGCTGGGGCCATTCGATTGCCCCAGGGTCTGTTAGTCGAGGGGGCACGTCTCCGTCCCCCCTGATCGAGTTTTGGCTGGTGGCAGTGGAAACTACTTTTTATATTCGACCGCGAATATTTCCCTATGGGATTTCCCATTGTTTTAGGCTAACACATTTAATTATTTATTTACGGTAGCCTTAAACATACCGCCGGTTTATATATTTATTATTATAACTCCGGTTGGGACTTTTTGCCAAAACTTGATTCTAAAATGGCGTTGGCGTTCGCCTCTGTAACTCTGACCCAAAGTGGAGCCCTTTGTTCCACTTTTGGCGGGCTTCTCCACAGAAGCCCTCCAAAGTGGTGCCACTCTGTCTGGGGTACTTAGGAGGGGTGGAGGGGGATTTAGGCACCCTGGACTGAGTTACCTTGGTAACTCAAGTCGCACTCCGTCCTGATTGGCCCAAGTGGTGAGCCGGCCGGCTCACCACTTAGCATGGTTGAGTGACAGCTAGGCTGGGTGAATGGGGGTTTGCTGCATAAAAGCAGGGCTTTGGGGACTGGAACTTCAGAAGTCGCCACAGGACCAAGAATCCGACGAGGGAAGAGCTGAGCCGACCTGCTTCGACGACACCACCCGGTGGAGCCCTGCTGAACCGTCTCACCACTTTTCCCGACGACCGAGGAGAACTCTTAACGGAGTGGCTCCTTCCCTTGACTGGTGGGGAAAATCAGTTTTCACCTTCTTTTCGCTTCTCGAGGTATCTCGTGGCCGCCTTGCCCGTGCCAAGCACCCCGGCAACCGGAATACCACACTTTTACCCCTAACCGCGAAAGTCGGTACAACCCTTTAACCGGAGGACTCCGCGGCTGGTTTCTTCCCGGGCAGTGCAACGACCTTCTTCTTCTGCTCTTCAGCGAGAACTTCTTCTCCCCTGACCGACGTCGAGCCTTGCTGCCACTGCCTGGAACAACTGCCACCGCTGGAGGATCCTTTCCGCTTAAGGTACCGTGTTCCGCCTGGCTTCCCTTGCCACCGACTGTACGGGGTAGATTTAGCCCCCGGCTTTCGACCCTGGGAGTGCCTGGGACACCCTGGCTAAACTTTCTAAGCCACTCTAAACTCTTTCTAACTCTTTGCAAGACTTTGAATCCCTAATAACAGTGTGATCTTGGGCACATTTTCGCTCCGGCTACTCTAAGAGTGGGCCCTGCCTAGTGACTTTTGCTCACCTGTGACTTTGTGCTTCTTTGAGCCTATTGCAAGTGTTCTGGACCTTAGAGTGGTGTATTTAACCCATTTCTGTTTCTTTTTATCCCTTTCTTGAACCTGTCATCTAGTCATCTAGTGTCATCTAGTGTCATCTAACGTTAAGCGCTCACCTCTGTTTTAATTATGTGGTGTTAACCTAGAGTTGTCTAGATAGGAGTAAGGGTTGAAACTGCTTTCATTATAACTGTGTTTGAAGAGTTTTTACTATATTTT
Organism: Ambystoma mexicanum; assembly: GCF_040938575.1. Classification (NCBI taxonomy): domain Eukaryota; kingdom Metazoa; phylum Chordata; class Amphibia; order Caudata; family Ambystomatidae; genus Ambystoma; species Ambystoma mexicanum. The sequence goes on along the minus strand of NC_090930.1, from coordinate 262,307,512 downwards.
GCTAGAGTGATTTCAACTTATGTGTGTTTAAGAAATAAATAACTATATACTTTTGAAACCAAGCTCTGGTCAGTGTTTGCTTGTGCTATTGTATTTGAGTACCTATTGTGTATACTTTACATACTGCCTAACTCTTCTTGAGGGAAGTCTGACTGCTCAGCCACAGCTACCAGGTAAATCTGGGTGGTGCAGACTGCTACCAAGTGGGTTTACTGCTATACCTGTAGTCTTAAATCTTTTGCAGTGTTCCCCAAGGGAACTGCACAGGTTTCTGCCTAACAACGACCTCCTGATTTGTAGCGAAAGTGAAGAACAGTGTAGAGCAGACTCTATAACATTGCTGAACTTATTGGCACAAAAAGGATACAAGGTGGACAAGGTAAAATTGCAGTATTGCCTAGCTGAATTATTGTATCTGGGACAGCTAATATCTAGAGATGGGAAACAAATAATTCCAGACAGAGCTACAAAAATACATGCAACAATGATGCCCAAAACTGTAAAAGACTTGCAAATGTTTCTCGGCATATGTAACTATTGCCGAGCCTGGATACTCGATTATGCAGCATACACACGCCCTCTACTCCAGGCACTCAAAGAAGCACAGAAGGAGAGCACAGCAATAAAATGGACACAAGAGATGATCATAGCATTTTACCAGTTGAAAGATCTCATTGCAACAGCACTTTTTTTGGCGACCCCCGATTATGATCGGGAATTTGACTTGTTCTCACACTGTAATGGCACACTCATGAAGGCAGTACTAACACAAAAAACATCATTAGGCCACAAGCCATTGGGCTACTACAGCAGCTCTTTAGATTCTGTGATGCAAGGGCATTTCGCGTGCGAACAAGCTCTCGCAGCTGCCACCTTTGCAATTGAGAAAAGTGCTACAATAGTGATGGGGTGCACAGTGACACTATTTGTTGAACACTCGTTATTTGCAATACCTGAGCAATCTAAATCCACACTCACCACACAGCGGGCTACAGCATATGAAATAATAATTTCAAGCTCAAACATACATGTAATACGCTGCAAAACTGTGAACCCAGCCACATTCATCATGGAGCCATGCACAGTAGAAGATATGCAGGTTTGTGCCACCTATGAAGAGTAGAATGACAACATTCTCAAAGCAAGTGAAAACGCTCTAGGGGAAGGTGAAGTGTACTTTGTGGATGAGTCAGTGTCTATCGCTCCAGAGACAGGTGAAAAAAATATAGGGTTGGCAGTAGTGAGACTAGAAGGAGAAGAATACGTAGTCATAGTGCAGAAAAAAACACCCCTCACATTATTCAGCATAAGCAGCAGATTTGATAGCCCTAATTGAAGCACTCCACACAGCAAAATGGTGCGCAGTAACAAACTACTCAGATTTGGCATACGTGACAACAATGGTGCATGCTGGGTTGTCACAATGGCGAAGGAGAGGCTTCAGAAGGGTGGATGGGTCCCCAGTACAGCACTATTTTGAACAAACAGAGTAGAAGCACACCTATGTGTTTAGCTATGGATTAAATAACAGCAGAAGTACTACAATTCGGAACTCCTAGGGATCACTAGAAGTGATGGTAGGTCAAGGGTGCAGGTCATAAACAGTTAACATAGAAAGATGGAGAACCAATAAAGTATGAGTCCTCCCGTCCCAGTACAGCATGCCCAGCTACTGAATGACCTGATAAAAGCATTAGCTGAGCCCTCAGTGATTGCTTTGGTGAAGTGCCAGGCCCACACCAATAACAATGTGTCATCTCATTAGGAAACGCAGCAGCTAACACCGTTGCAAAGCAGGCGGCGTACTTCCACAAACCCCAAGCAGCAGAATACATACTTAAAAATAACACAATGGAAGAGATGGAGGAGGGATATAACTTGTTGCCCAGCTCCCAGATAATTGAGTTACAAAAACGCGAACCAAACGATGAGCAAGACATTTGAGTAAAAAGAGGTTGCAAACAGTCACCAAAGGACCTCTTCTGGCAGCAAGTGATAACTGGGAAAGTGCACATAGACTACGAAGACATGAGTGAATGATGCAATGGAGCAAGATACCTCATAGTAGTAGTGTGCCCCTTTTCTCGATGGGTGGAAGCAGGTCCTTGTGCACACCCAGATGTGAAATGTGTCATGATGGCTGCTCCCGGGGAGCCAGGCCAGGCCCAGCGTCCCCGGAAGCAGACCTATCACCCACATCACCGGATCCAGCAGACCGCTACTGGGGCCCTTTGGACCACGTCCTGGCACCTTTGGCGCCAGGCTCATAAAAGGCTTCAGTCCTGGCGCCATAGGCGCCAGGCTCATTTGGTCAAAACACGTCATAATGCTTGGGTGGACTTACCTGAGGCAGGCCATGCTGCTTACTCACCCAGAGCAATCCAGTCTGGCTGAGGTCTCCAGCCATTTAGGCTGGGAGGAACTATTTTTCCTCTTCAGGAACTCTTTTTCTTACCTGGGTGGGGCCGGAGGAAGGATACTCACCTGAAGCACTCCTCTGCTATGTAAACCACACCCGAATGAATTCACGTGCTTCGCGTTATTCTGCATCAGCAGCAAGACGCTCACCGAGTCGGCTCCTGCATCCTGGCTCCTGACACGCCCGCAGCTCCTGGAACACCTGAAAGACAAAAGGAGAGAAAAGACAAGCATCCAAAGCGTTACTCAACGGAATCCTGCACTCGGGAAACCTTCTCCCGACAATCCTGCAAAAGAAAAGCACAAAATTAGCAGCGCACCACAACGCTCACCGCAGCGCCGCTTTCTCTTACCTTATCGTGGCCGCGCCACGTGCAGAAACGGCTACAAGGCTTGCAGCACCTCGGCACCTGCAAAAAGGGGAAAGACACGATTAGAAGCGCTCCGCTTCACCTGGTGCCACACCTATTCCACTTACCTTTACGAGGCCTTACCACGAACAACAGCGGTTTCGACGCCGGCAGCTAATCGGCTCCTGCAAAAGGGGAGAAGGTGAGCATCGGACTTGATACAGGAGGGAATACTCACCTAAGGACTTACCAGATTTTGGTTGAACTCAATCCTCCATTCGGGTCAGAAGGGCCGTTCTGCCTTTTCTAGAGCCCGGCCCCGAAGGGGAAAAGACATTTAATATAATCTAAAGACTACATACTTACGGCAATCCCGAAGTGGGATCGAACAGCCAGAGGAATCGCGCCCACTAAATACCCCAGTGAAGTAACTGGAATCAACGCGCCCCTGCACCAGAAGCAGGATGGAGGGCTCATCCTTACAGAAAATAAGGTGAGAGCCCACAAAAACCGAACTAGCGACAAGGGGATTTAGAAGGGGCACATAGGGGGGAGCAGATACTCTTTCCAGCAGATATTAACTCCCTCTTTCCCATCTACAGAAAAATTATCCTACGAGCCAGACGAGATTCGGGGGAGGGCCAGTCCAGTCCATCTTCCGGGCCCTGCGCTTTACTGTAGAAGAATTGGTAGCAGTCCAGAATGGGTCAGCGCCTCTGTGGGAATCAGGTGAGCGTTACAGAACGCAAAGCCTACCAATAACCTCCTACCCAGGTGCTATGGAAACTTCTGAGACAGACCGACTGGCTCAGCTATTAGGGGAGCTACGGGCCGAAGTTCATGCTGCCCGCCAGGAGACAAACGCCCTCAGGAGGGCATTGATAGTGTCCAAGGAACGAACTGATGATCTTGCCAGACAGCTGTTAAAGAGTCAAGCGGGGCAGACACCTTTACCCAATTCAGGGGGGAATTTCACCCCTGTGCCTGCAACTAATCCAGTTCAAATCAACCTACCCGGAAATGTGCCATTGGCACCACCTGAACTTTTTGCAGGAGATCCCAAACGATTCGCAGTATTTATGAATCAATGTCGATTGCACTTTCTCTGCAGGCCTGGGGCCTTCCCTAATGACCAAACCAAGGTAGCTTTTGTACTTTCGTACCTCAGTGGCAGTGCAGCTGACTGGTCAATTCCATTGGTTACCCAAGATGATCCAATCCTTCGGAATTTTCAAGCCTTCCAGACTAGTATGGAAATACTGTTTGCAAGACACTCCCAGGGGCAGGCCCTGGACAATGAACTCCTATCCCTACGACAAGGTAATCTGGACCTTTTGGCCTACATTGCAACCTTCAATAGGCTAGTTGTAGAAACAAAATGGCCCGAGGACAAAAGAATCACGCTATTCCATCGAGGTCTTCGTGGTGAACTTAAAGACGTCCTTGCCCAGGTTGTAAATCCACCCCAGGACTGTTCGGAATATATTGACTTGGTGGTCCAATTGGATCGCAGGCTTCAAAATAGGAAAGCAGATCGATCCAGGTTTGAAACTCGGGTTTTCGTGAAAATCCAGAGTAACTCCAAAGGCCTCGACGCCACTGAACCTATGCAAATTGGGGTGGTAAAAGGCCCCTTGGCCCAAAAGGAGCGTGACAGAAGACGGCAAATGCAACTGTGTCTCTACTGTGGGTCGTTGGGGCATTTTCTTCGAGATTGTCCGGTGAAACCTCCCAAGAAGACAGTAGGCGCCTCTGATAAAAATCCTGTAGAGTCTGAGCCAGGAAACGACCTCACCAGACAAGCGTAGAGGTCCGCTTGCCGAGCTTGAAAACCAATTCTTTGACCTCGCACTTCATTATGCCAATGGTTCTCGTAAATCCGAAGCAGCCAGAACGATTGCATGCAATTCAGGCGTACATCGACAGTGGGGCTATAGGAAACTACGTGGATCACGAGTTGGCTTCCAGAATGAATCTGCCTCTTTGCCCAAAAACCATCAAGGATGTCATCACCACAGTGGATGGAACCGAGATCGCCTCTGGACCGGTAACCCACTCAACTACCGAAGTGACATTGTTAGTTCAAGATGGGCATCGGGAGGCAATAGTGTTTGACGTGATCAAGGCCCCACAATTTCAAGTTATTCTGGGAATTCCTTGGCTGGAAACACACAATCCTCAAATTGATTGGCAAGCAAAGACGATAACTTTTCCAGAGTGTGCACAAACCTGCTACCTACGAGCTTCGGGCACTGGCCTAGCTACAGTAACGGCTGACTGCTTGCAATTACCGCCGGAATACCGAGAATTTCAGGACGTTTTTCAAAAGGAGCAAGCCAATACCCTACCGCCCCACATGTCATATGATTGTCAGATAGATTTAATACCCGGAGCAACTCCTCCCTGCAGCAGGATTTATGCCCTCACCGAGCCCGAGAATCTTCATTTACGTCAGTATCTGGACCAGTACCTGGCCAATGGTTTTATTCGACCGTCAAAGTCCCCTGCATCCTCGGCATTATTCTTCATACCCAAAAAAGAAGGTGACCTCAGAACCTGCATAGATTACCATGCTTTGAATCAGATAACAGTCAAAAACAGATATCCACTACCTCTGATCCCAGAGCTTCTTAACCAGATGAAAGACGCCTGCATATACACCAAGTTAGATCTCCGAGGGGCTTACCATTTGGTGCGGGTCAAGGAAGGCGACGAATGGAAGACGGCGTTCCGCACCAAATATGGGTTGTTTGAGTACCAAGTGATGCCTTTCGGACTGTGCAATGCACCGGCTGCCTTCCAATATTTTATGAATGATGTCCTCAGGGAGCTCATTGACGTTTGTGTTGTCGTGTACATAGATGACATTCTCGTATACTCCTCTTCGGAAGCTGATCATCGAAATCATGTCAGAGCAGTACTTAAAAAATTACGTCAACACAAATTATTTGCAAAACTTGAAAAATGTGTTTTCCATGCCACCGAAGTCGAATTTCTGGGTTTTATCCTGACACCTAAAGGAGTCCAAATGGACTCACGAAAAGTGGACGCTATCCTCAAATGGCCATCACCCAGTTCTGTAAAAGGTGTTCAGAGAATGTTAGGTTTCGCCAGTTTTTATTGCCGATTCATTCCGGAGTTTTCACGAGTGGTGCAACCCACCACGGCACTCTTAAGAAAGAATAAACGTTTTGAATGGTCCAAGAAGCTGAGCAAGCCTTCCAAGAACTAAAAGAGAAGTTTACTTCTGCACCTATATTGAAACACCCACGTCCGGACCTCCCTTACATCCTCGAAACTGACGCATCCAGCTTAGCTATGGGAGCCGTTCTCTCTCAAAGAGACCCAGAAACCAACCAATTACATCCCGTTGCGTTCTGGTCCCAGAAATTCTCGGCTCCCGAGATAAACTACGCCATCACTGACAAGGAACTGCTGGCAATTAAATCCGCTTTTAAGGCCTGGCGTCATTATCTCCTTGGAGCAAGACACACCATCACGGTGATTACTGATCATAGGAATTTACAGTATCTGAAAACCGCCAGGGCACAATCATCTCGACAGCTCCGTTGGGCCCTGTTCTTTGCCGAATTCGACTTTGTAATCACTTACCGCCCTGGCTGTAAGAATGGTAAAGCAGATGCCCTTTCTCGAATTGGAATGGGGGACGTTATCGGTAACACTGAACCGGTACCAATAATTCCTGAGCAAAGAATCTTAGGCATGACTTCTTCGCAATCACTTGAAGACATTCAGGACAGAGTTAAACAACTCTTAAATTCAACTGATTTGCAGAACTGGATACAAAAAGGAACTGATTTTACCTTAACCAATGGCCTACCTTATTTCCGAGGTCGACTGTTTCTTCTACACTCTGAACTCCAAAAGCAAGTTATTACCTGCTATCACGACTCATTGATAGAAGGACATCCTGGCATAGCAAAAACAGAAGAAAAAGTGAAAAGACAATTCTGGTGGCCTTCGTGGAGAAAAGATATAAAAGAATTTGTGATGTCCTGTGGTGTGTGCGCACAAAACAAGGGTCCAAAGAAAAGACCGGCTGGTCTTCTTCAACCGTTAGGCATTCCACCATCTCCCTGGCACACCCTTTCTATGGATTTTATCACTGACTTACCCCCCTGCTCCGGGTACAACACCATCCTCGTTATTGTAGATCTATTTTCCAAAATGGCACATTTCATTCCGTTAAAAGGTTTACCTTCAGCTTCAGTACAAGCCAGAGAATTCCTTGAAAATATTGTCCGGTTACACGGATTCCCGTCGGTGCTCATCTCTGACAGAGGGAGTCAATTTATTTCCCATTTCTGGCGTAGTTGCTGTCCGTTGGCCCAAATTGATGTAAGACTCTCAACCAGCCACCACACCCAAACCGATGGTCAAACTGAGAGAACGAACCAGACTCTCGAACAATATTTACGATGCATGCTACAACAGTCAGAAAGCAACTGGAAAGACATTCTTTGGATAGCTGAATATGCATACAACAATTCCGTTCACTCAGGAACGGGGCAGAGTCCCTTCTACACAGTATATGGAACCCGCCCTCGAACCTCCAACCTCAATCCTCCTCAGGATCTCGGAACACCCGCCGTGGATCAGCTGCACACTACTATTACCCAAGCCTTCAAGGAAGCAACGGCACACTTACAGCAAGCCAAGGAAAGATACAAGAGAGGTGCAGATCAACACCGGAGCGAGTCACCTCAATACCAGGTTGGGGACCAAGTCTGGTTGTCCACCAAACACTTATCACTCAAAGGACCTCACACTTTTAATCCGAAGTATTTGGGGCCATATACTATTACTGCTATAATTAATCCGGTGGCTGTTAAACTAGAATTACCAACTCATATGCGAATACATCCAGTGTTTCATGTATCACTTTTAAAACCTATGAAACCTGGAACCAGACTAACTAAACCTCTAGGACCCATTCAAGTGGATGGAGAACCTGAATTCGAAGTAAAGAACATTTTGGACTCTAAGGTCATTAGGTCAAAGCTGTTCTACCTAATTGACTGGAAAGGTTATGGTCCTCAGGAGAGATCATGGGAACCCTGTGACCACGTCCATGCTCCTCGGCTGATTAAGAAATTTCATCAGACCTTTCCAAATAAACCAAAACCCCCTGGGAAGACAATCTTGGGAGGGGCCTTGAGGGGGGGTGCTGTCATGATGGCTGCTCCCGGGGAGCCAGGCCAGGCCCAGCGTCCCCAGAAGCAGACCTATCACCCACATCACCAGATCCAGCAGACCGCTACTGGGGCCCTTTGGACCACGTCCTGGCGCCTTTGGCGCCAGTCTCATAAAAGGCTTCAGTCCTGGCGCCATAGGCGCCAGGCTCATTTGGTCAAAACACGTCATAATGCTTGGGTGGACTTACCTGAGGCAGACCATGCTGCTTACTCACCCAGAGCAATCCAGTCTGGCTGAGGTCTCCAGCCATTTAGGCTGGGAGGAACTATTTTTCCTCTTCAGGAACTCTTTTTCTTACCTGGGTGGGGCCGGAGGAAGGATACTCACCTGAAGCACTCCTCTGCTATTTAAACCACGCCCGAAGGAATTCACGTGCTTCGCGTTATTCTGCATCAGCAGCAGGACGCTCACCGAGCTGGCTCCTGCATTCTGGCTCCTGACACGCCCGCAGCTCCTGGAACACCTGAAAGACAAAAGGAGATAAAAGACAAGCAACCAAAGCGTTACTCACCGGAATCCTGCACTCGGGAAACCTTCTTCCGACAATCCTGCAAAAGAAAAGCACAAGGTTAGCAGCGCACCACAACGCTCGCTGCAGCGCCGTTTTCTCTTACCTTATCGTGGCCGCACCACGTGCAGAAACGACTACAAGGCTTGCAGCACCTCGGCACCTGCAAAAAGGGGAAAGACACGATTAGAAGTGCTCCGCTTCACCCGGTGCCACACCTATTCCACTTATCTTTACGAGGCCTTACCACGAACAACAGCGGTTTCGACACCGGCAGCTAATCGGCTCCTGCAAAAGGGGAGAAGGTGAGCATCGGACTTGATACAGGAGGGAATACTCACCTAAGGACTTACCAGATTTTGGTTGAACTCAATCCTCCATTCGGGTCAGAAGGGGCTTTCTGCCTTTTCTAGACCCCGGCCCCGAAGGGTAAAAGACATTTAGTATAATCTAAAGACTACATACTTACGGCAATCCCGAAGTGGGATCGAACAGCCAGAGGAATCGCGCCCACTAAATACCCCAGTGAAGTAACTGGAATCAACGCGCCCCTGCACCAGAAGCAGGATGGAGGGCTCATCCTTACAGAAAATACGGCAAGAGCCCACAAAAACCGAACTAGCGACAAGGGGATTTAGAAGGGGCAGGTAGGGGGGAGCATATACTCTTTCCAGCAGATATTAACTCCCTCTTTCCCACCTACAGAAAAATTATCCTACGAGCCAGACAGACGAGATTCGGGGGAGGGCCAGTCCAGTCCATCTTCCGGGCCCTGCGCTTTACTGTAGAAGAATTGGTATCAGTCCAGAACAGGACAGCGCCTCTGTGGGAATCAGGTGAGCATTACAGAATGTGCTTCGAAATTTTTGGCAAGAGAGGTGTTCCCACGGTGTTGCATTTGTGATGTCATAAGGTCAAATAATGGGACATATTTTGTAAACAACCCTTTTAAAGAAGAAACGTCGCTGTTAGGAATAAAACACAAATTATGTTCAATTTACCACTTGCAAGTGAATGGAACGGTCGAGAAAATAAGAAGAGCATTTGATACTCACAGAGCTGCCACAGTGCTGGGGACAGGTTCAAGGAATAGCTGACACAACTTAGAAGAGCAGTAAGAAGCAGAGCTAGACAGATAGCACCTCCATTCACAAGGGAGGAAGAAACAGACACGAATATTCCCGCAACAGACAGCCCCCACCTCTCATTTAATGTCCGGGGAGTGGGAGTACGTGCGCAGCTTTGTACGGAGATGGAACTCTCCAAGATTTCATGGCCCTTATGAAGTAATATATTGCACACCCTCATCAGTGAAGGTTAAGGGCCTGAAATATTGGATACATCTATCTGATGTAAAGAAAATGCATGGCAGCACAGTACCTGAAGGGGAACAGCCACAAGAGCAGGAAATTGCTGTACCATGATGAGAAAATGTTACCAAAGTAAACACAGATGTATATAACAGCATAGAAGGAACATGTAAATATGACTATAATACACGTTTTTTTTTAAAGTATGTAATATCAAAAAGTGATCAAAAAAAGTGAAGTCTCTCTCTCTCTCTCTCTCTCTCCCTCTCCGTCGCTGCTTAAATTTGCGTTTTTTTGGTGATTATGTGTGTACTTAACCCATTGTATCACCCTCTTCACTTTCAAATATGGCAGAAATGAGGGCCCTCACTGACAATGCCACAGATGTAGATAACAATAGGGGAAGTGTTAGTGCTACCAGAGCTTATTCATACGACTGCGGGCTTTATTCTGTGGCTATTGTATTCTCCACAATGTTATTTTGCCTGGGGCTCTACTGGAGTATGTGCTTTATACTGGGTGATATAAAGCAAGGGGGGTGTGGGGCCACCCTTGTACACGAAGGAACCCAATTTATATGGGACAGGGTAAAGCTAATATGGGATCACAATGCCCATATCAACCTGACCTCGTTACACAAGTCCCGCACAATTAAATCACTGTGCTCTGAAATGTCGAAAGTAACCAATGTTACAAATCCATGTATTGTTTATTATGGTGATAATGTAATTGTTTATGTATCAGTACCGTCATATGTGTATACACCAGCAACTGATGAAACTACCTGAAATGACGAGCGCCCCACAAATGTATTCTATCCCACAACCCTGGCAGAGCAATATCAAACACAATGATGAAATATGGTCAGGTATTTTTCCCATCAGGTACCAAATATCAATGAAGTTACACAATGCTCTAGGGGGGAACAGAAGGCAGAGAAGGGGGTTGGAACGTAAAAGATATAATGAGTACCATGGTCTGGGATTAGAAGAAGAGAGAAGACCCCCGCCATCCTGATCAATCCAATAAATGGTACTCAGATACGAGTGCCATGGCTAAACAGACAACAAATGAAAGTTGTTATGTCTGTTCCTTAAAACCCCATGCCTCTGGGACGCCCAAGGTCATCATACCTCAAGAAGCACCTTTATCGGATGCCCAGTGCCTAGTTCATCTAACCCCTAGAATTGGAAGTACCTTCCAAGTACACACAGTAACGTTACAGCTGCGACAGAATGAAAAAACCTGCCAGAGCAAGCCTCAAGGAGTACTCTGCATAAAGGAGATGTTTTTTATTATAAAAGGGACAATGTTTGCAGAAAACAGGTGGCAAGAAGAAACAGTAATGTGCAAAGCAGAAGCACTGCAACGATTGTCTGAAGATAAATTTCAATGGGTCGAAAAAACATGCACTCCAGCTTGGTCTGACCACATCGCAAAACTGACATGGGTAACAGCTCTTGAAAAACCCATCAAGATCCAACGTGAGCTACAATATGAACTTTGATTTCACAGAGAAGGAAAAGTGCTCATGGGATCAAACAAACACTGCAACAAAACACTTATCCTCCCTGGCATGAAGAAAGGCACAGCAGCCCTAATGGACACTTACTGGGTAAACAGCAAACAAGCTTACCTGCACCTCCCACCATCATGGAGAGGCACCTGTGCCCTGGCCACGTTGAATTCAGCCATGATGGTAATTCCAGAGAGCCATGTCCAGGGGGAGAGAGTATCTCTCAGACCGACCCCGGCAGCCCAGTCAACAACCGAAGAACCCACGACATATAACATCCTGTTGGAAGATGAGCTGCTGGACAGGGTGTCTCGCAAAAGGAGACCATTGAATTACCTCTCCAAAGACTCCTCAGAACTCTTGCAAGATATATCTGATCAATATAAGCTTTTTAACTCAGCAGAAACATTTTTTGCGTCATTCGTACCAAGTATCCAGCTTGAGCAAACACCAAGTGGCTCCAGATCGTCTGGTGGGGGCTGATCCAGTTGGCCAATGACACTGAAGAAGGATTCAACGTCATCAAGGTGGAACTTGGAGCCCTGCTGTTGATGACCATGCAAAACCGCTACGTCCTGGACTTTCTCACAGCAATGAATGGCGTGTTTGACAAAAATCGGGAGTGCATGTTGCAAATTCGTGCCTTCTGCTGACGCTGACAATGGGACACTGTGATAACTGCGGTGCACAACCTCGGAGAAAGAATGACGAAAGAAGGGGGTATACAAGCAAGTGACTGGTTTGACACCATTTTTCACTGGGTTCCCTCCTGGTTTGGAACCACTATGAAAATACTTGTCCCTGCCATAGTATTTTTGTTGTTGTTTTTTTTGTGTGTGCCAGGTAGGAGTTTGATGGTGTGCAAAATCCATGCCTAGTAGTGCAATGATGATGGTGACAATGGACAGTCGAGTAAAGGTCAGGCAATGAAAGATGTACAAATACAGACTGGAGACACTTCAGGGCCCAAGTATCGCATGACAGCAATGTACCACGATACTGGCTTGATTGAGAGTGAGTTGCAGTGCTTTGTTAATCAAAGCGATTTGAATCAGAGAGTTTCTTCTCTGCATGCGTGATTGTAGGTAAGAACTACAATCCCCAGAAGGATTGTAGTTCTTGGCAGCTACTTCCCCCAAACCCGGCGCAAATGGGCAGGCACAGTCTGCTACAGTCTGTGGAAGGAATGGAGCAGTGGCTACATATACACTCCAGAAAAGTCCATCACACTTATAAGTAATGCAGATCCCTGACAACAAAACAAACAGTGAGTTGCCTAATGGAAGTTGGGACCTTAAACAGAGGGAGAGAGAAGGACCCCCGACACCATATAATCAAGGTAGGAGTGCTAAATACCCGATGCATGTGTAAACATGCAATTAGCATACATGAATTGATCACCGAGAAACAAATTGACATGCTTTGCATTACAGAAACTTGTCTAAAAGACCCAAGTCTGACATTGCTGTACCGGAGGGTTACACAGTGTATAACACAAACAGCGAAGGTAGTCAGGTGGGGGAGTTGCTATTGTAGTGAGAGAGTCAATGAAACTATTCAAAGCTAATTTTATTTGCCACGGATGTGAAACCCTACAGCTTAAATTAACCTATACACCTAACAACTGTAATAACATAATAGTTATTTACAGACCTCCTTTGTTAGTTTCAGACTTTGCAAATGAGCTCAGCTCTCAGCTCATAAACTTAAAATCACCCAATCCATCTAAATTGTTAATGGGAGACTTTAACTACTGGACAGGAAATATGGCGGATAAAGAAGCCACCTCACTCGAGAAGACTTTAACAAACCTTGATTATGTTATTACTAACAACGAACCTACAACCCCACAAGTTAACCAATTGGATTGGGCCTTGACTCAAAACTTCAGACCTAGAAGGTCGTCCGTGAACCATGTATATGGAGTTATCATTATTTGGTGTCTTTTGAGGTAACATTGGTAAACACCAAAGAACATCACAACCCTCACATAAAGGTACAGAGCAGACATTTAAAAAATATAGGGCCAGAACAATTAAAACCTTGCATCTCAAGAATCCTGAACTCCTTCCAAGAACAAGACAGTTGTGAAATAATGCTGGACAAATATCTTTCAAAGATTCAGAATCTGGTTGAACAGGAAGCTCCTATGAAGACTAAAATGGCGAGAAGGAATAGTAATCACCAGAAGTGATTCAGTGAAGAACTGAACAAACAGAAAGTAGAAAAAAGAATGCTAGAAAGAAAATGGCACCAAAACCGCTCCAAGGAAAACAAAGACAACTGGAGTCAAGCCAATATAAAATACAGGGAAAGCATTAGAGAAGCTAAGGCTTATCATTACAATAAAGAAATAGCAGCAGCATCGAATGCTACAAGCAAAATATTCAAAATATTAAAAAGTATAAAAAAAGTTCTCACACCGCCCCTCTCACCATCTAAGGAAGACTGCAATATAGTCCAAAATGCTTTCACAGCTAAAAACGCAAAAGGCAAGAAATAATATAGTCAAAGACAGAGAACAATCAGCAGAAGTCAGGCCAGCTTAAGACTGTTCTAATTTGGCAGTCATAGATTCCTTTAATTGTGCATCAGTCTCGGAAGCAGAACTGCTGGGGGTACTGAACAAAATGAAGTCAATCTCATGTGCTGAAAACATACTTCCTTCAAAAATCATACTAGAAAATAAGGAAATATTTTCACCAGTTCTGGTTAAAAAAATTAACGCATAATTTAAAGAAGGTTCAGTACCGAAGAAAATTTAAAAAGTCACAATTACACCTTTGCTTAAAAAGGCTGGTCTCGACCCCAAGGACCCAGGTAATCTTTGTCCCATCACGAATGCAAACTTTATCCTTAAAATATTGGATAAAATAGCAACAATCCAATTACAGAAACACATAGAGGAGCAAGCAGTACTCCATCAACAACGATCTGGCTTCAGGGCCATCCATAGTATGGAAACGGCCATGTTAGACCTGCAAAGACATATGCTCAAGTTATTGGACAGAGGCAAAACTGGGATGTTGATGTTGCTGGACCTTAGCGCAGCCTTCAACCTGGTAGATCACCAGCTCCTAGTAAAAGCACTAAAATGAATACTTGGGTGTTCCCCCGATTGCCTTGGACTGGCTCATATCCTTTCTTTTGGATCGTCAAGCCAGAGTGCACTGGGGGGAAACGTTTTCCCAGGCCATTTCAATTATTTTTGGTATACCGCAGGGAGATAACCTATCTCTGTTGCTATTCAACATATATATGAGAAGGCTCTGTGATCTGTTGGAGGACGTCAGCGTCTTTTTCACAAATTACGACAACGATACGCAACTCGTATTAGAACTAGATGGAGATCACACAAGGGATAGTGCGAAAATATCTGACATTTACCACATAATAGACCAGTGGATGCAGCAAAACTGGATGTGCTTAAACAACACAAAGACAGAGCTTCTATTGAACCAGCTCAGCCAGAGGCAAACAAGGAGAGGAGTATAAATTCTTCTTGATCAAAGAGGCCAAAATCCAAGTCTTGTGCAAGGTCAAGACACTGGGATGATGGTAGAAGCCCAGCTGAGCTCAGAAGCACAGGTTAATTATTTACACAAGAATAATTCATAAAACCTATGCCTCATGAGAGCCATTAGACCATATCTGAACGAGGTGAACTCTGCAACTATTGCCAGAGTAATTGTACTGTCCAGACTTGATTATGGGAATGCATTATTGCTGGGAGCAACAAAAAAATACATTGCCAGATGTCAAGTGATGGAAAATGATGCGGTATGTTTAGTCAAGCAATTAAAAACCAGGGAGCACATAGCAGAGGCCAGGAAATCATTGCATTGGCTAAGAGTTGAAGATAGAGTGAATTTTAAGTCAATGACTATCATTCATAGGTGCATCTTCGGAGATGCTCCGCTTTACTTCAAGAAACAAATCACAAGATACAGTCCCTTGAGACAATTACGCTCAGTGGATAAAGGATTGATAAACGTGTCAAGGTACAAGCTCAAAGCTCGTATGGGCAGATCCTTTACTGTTTGTGCGGCGCAACAGTGGAACAAATTACCACCTAACTTGCGGCTGGAAAATAACTATCAAACGTTTAGTAAGTGCCTGAAGACGTGCCTCTTCAAGTAACTTTAACGTTTAGGAAAATTAGAACCCTGTGAGACATACTGGGAGTTCCAGATGTGACCAATACATGTTGTCTGTTATCAGTGCCCTGATGCCTGCGGGCTGCCGGTGCTTTATAAGCACCCATAACATAACATAACATAACATAACATAACATAACATAACATAACAGGGTGGACAACTTGTATCAAACTACAATCAAGGAACTCCAGCAACTGCAATGGTATAAGGAGATGTCGGTGGACCTGAATGTTGTTGGGGGGAAACACATGACCTGTAGCCCCGAGGAATATGCCAGGTGGGGTCAGAGTTTAAGAGGTGTGTCTGCAGGGCCTGGATGCCCATAAAAGGGACGCAGTGAAGGGGGCGGAGCACCACAGGAGTGTTAATAAAAATAACATTAATTTGTAGCATTAGATATAAAGAAAGGGGGGAATGTAAGGGAGGAATGGTCGTTTTGGCCCCCTGTACATTCGGCACAAAAGAGAACTACTGCTCACGCAATAGTGGGGAGACGTCCGCCATTGCCCTTCCCCGGTAACAGTGGAAGCGGGGCTATTGCACAACACATTTGGACTTCATTCTGTGTCTCTCCAGACTCCATTTTTGGATTAGGCCACACTCTGATCATTGTGAAGCCTCCTCTCCCCTGTCAAGCGCCGCGCACAGCTAACACTGACAGCCCCCACCTCCTCCTGCTTTGCCCAAGCTGATTACTCATGGATGCTCTGGCGCTAAATGTTACAAGTAAAGATTGTATTCTTTTTTCTTTCCTCTGAGCTCATTGCCCTGTGTGTGACTGGGGTGAATCTGGCCTTGTGGCCCATTTGTCTACACAAATCTGCTCTTGCTCCTCTCGCCTCCACCTTTGGTTATTGCCTGCACAAACTTTTGCCCCTCCATTCTGGCTTTGATGTAACAGAAGTGTGACCCTTCCCCACTGACCATTCCAGAGTGCCCCCCATATAACTGGTCTTGTGTCATCATATATTGCACCCAAAACCAACACCTATCAATCCGACCATTCGACCTATGTGGCACCATGACCAATAAATCCAGGATCAAGCCCTCTGATAATACACCTGGGGGGCAAGACACTTGCACCCATTACTTTTACAAAGGCCTGGAGCAGAAATGTGTTCATACATGTCTATACATGTCTACAATTTATAAGTGTCCACACATTATAAGCGTTGTTTTATGTTTTCAATTATTCTTATACGTCATGAAATGTAATGTAGCTTCATTAGACAGAGTGACCCCCTCTCGTGGAGCAGACCTAACCTTCACACTGCCCAGATGAGCCCAGCCAACCCACGTGCCACACGAAGTAACAGCCCTGCGCCAGCCTATCATGTGGAGCCGGCCCATATATTGCTATACTGTAACAATTGTGTCCTCCAATCCGACTGTAAATTGATGTACCTATAGAGAATTGGCACTAGTGATGATTCGAAAGCATATAATGTACTGTATTCTGTATAGTGGTTCAGAGCGCTCTCAGGCAGCAGAGTCGTCTGCATGCATTTATCCTTATAAAAAACTTTACTTACTCACATCCTCTTTCTTGGTCTCATTCCCTACTGGGGTGTGTCCTTTATTAAGAGTTTATAATTGTATTTTGGGGAATTACCACCGATTTATTTGCATTTACATAGCACTACCAACCCTCAGTAATCTGAGTACTGCTTTTTTTTATTACCCACTGTGTGTGGTGCTCATTTATCAACCTCATAAGGATGAAAGGCTGATTTTGGACCAGCTGGGATTCGAAACCTGCATCAGCCTGCTCTGCACGGATGTCAAAGAGTGTGCTCTACTCGCTGTGCTATCTGACCAGGATTAAAGGAAGAATAACATGTGTGACAACATACAGGCCAATAACCAATGCATTACAGAAGGCAATAAACAGACAGTGGCATATTATCCAAAAGCCAGACTTTAGACTGGATAATGCATGCTTTGCATTAAAAATAGTCACAAATATAAAACAGGCACTTGTCCACACATATGAAAGAACAAAAAAAGATTACTCATCTAACACTTTGTGGAATCTTCCACCAGTGAAAGTTCACTTTAAATGTGGCAATTGCTCTGTGTGCTCCTTGACCAAAAACTTTAAATCTCTCCAACTCAAGGAGATGATCTAGAATAGTTTAGAACTGCAAAAGCAGAAACATAATCTATGGATTAAAATGTCCTTGTCAAGAACTTTGCATTGAAAAAACTAATAGAGAGGTACAGCAACAGATCTGAAAACCCTTAGTGGAACATTTTTCAAACAAACACAGCTAATTATTTGTTATAGTTTGTTATACAAAGTGTAGAACGAAACCCGGGAGGAGGTGATACAGATCACACTCTGAGAGCATTAGAGCAGAAATGGATCCAGCGCCTAAACACAGTAGAGGAAGGTCTAAACCTTTGGGTTGAATGGAACTGTTTTATTCTACATAAGTAGAAATAACCATATTAGTCTCAGAGAAACGAGCCATGGGCTGAATGGGAATATGGCGACATTAGGAGTTTGGCTCCTTCGTGTTCAAAATTCAAAATGTATAGATCAGGGCTTCCATGATCGGACAATTACATATGGAGACACTTGACAGCAGAAAGTAAGAGAAAACATGGTAGAACTCATGACACAAACAGCGATACCAGATACATTCTTTCCTAGATGATAGTGAGACACAATGGTGTACACATGACTGCATTTGTTGGATTGTGTCTGTGAATAGACTGCGTGATAACAGGTAACTATGAGCCAGACCACAAAGAGCAGGGGTTTAATAAGTGACTCCTTGTCCATGCTGTGGACTAAAGGTGAAAGATGAGGATGCCTGTCTTCTACAAAACTTCACCATAGTAGTCTAGTGTTTAGAATAACGCTAGGCACATCCTCTCTATATGGAAACGTCCTACGGTAATTATCCTAGTATGTCTATTCACCACCCCAGAAAGGATGTCAGGCTCGTTCCAGTGAGACTGTGTTATTCCGGTGAACTGGAGATGAAACATAAAAACAGATGGAAAGCCATTTTCCAATAAATTGGGAGGCAAGCGACTGTGAATACCATGGGACGGATGTACGGGATATAAATGATATGATATGATATGGCATTTATAACGCGCCTATACACAAGTGTTTAACAAGGGAGGGGCAACAGAGGGAAGACATAAACAACGATCTTACTAGGCCAGGTGACATTGAGATCACGCAAGTGCAGGGAAGAGTGGGAAAGGAAAACTGCGAGGGGAACGGCGATGAGGCAGTGCAGTACATAGGATAACAGTACAATAAATAAAAACAATAATACATTAAATAAGAAGTGCAGCCAAGTGGTGGCAAGTGCAGACAACAGGTGTCAGGTAGGGGGTTTAGGGACTATGAGAACATGCAAAGTCTATTATTTCAAACTGGAGTTCTGAATTGTCTCAACAGGGTTTGTTTGAACAACATGCATTGGAAAATGAATTGAAGAAGAATGAAAAAGAAAAAATATATGTTATGACACGAAGAATTAGAAACACATAGCTTTGGTAGTGTATGCATTTGAATAATAATTACTGTTCAAATAATATTTTTCTTCCATTAAATTCCCAGCAGCAGCATGGAACGACACAGCTAAGTGGTGATGTTGTGAACAAACACAAAATAGATCAGTGTTGCAAAAGATATAACATGGGGTAGACAGATATGTGACACATACACAAAAACAATAGGACTCTATGGGAATAGGGTCCATGGACCACGGAAACACTGGCATCGGTAATAATAGTGCTGGTGCTTCCGTGAAAGTCTCTGGGCGGGTGCCGGTCTGCCCAGCAAGTCAGTCCTGCCGGCAATGTTGTTTCCTGAGCGACAAAGTTGTAATGAGGGCCAATGTTTCTGTAATACAGAAAATGAGAGTGCATATTTGGTCACAAAGCACCCACTAGCTGTTGACAGTGGCGTGCAGCAAATACATCCATTTGTAGATTTGTGTGAAGCTCCTTACGCAGGTATTCAAGATTGAGAAAGGCACAGGTTTTTGTTCAATTACGGCAACAGCAACTTTTCTTTTCTTCACAGCAATGATTCAGTGGGTTAAATCTGCACTAAGGGCCTGATTTACAAACATGTTTCAATGGGACTTTCCCATGTTTAAACATTTTTGTAAATCAGGCCCTAAGTGTCAATGTTGCCAAAAGCCATCTAAAAATGGATATGCATGGTATTTTTGACAAACATCAAAAAATGTTTTGGAGCCTAAAGAGTGGTCATACAGCCATTTTTAGAAACTCCTGAAAAGCTATAGTTTTGGTGAGAATTAAAGTGCCACAATTATTTTTGTCTTCTCTGTTATATACTCACAATCCGTTCAAATATGGCCAAGAGGACACAAGAGGACACAAAGAAGGTCTCCTGTCGTCCACCCTTGTGCTCCTGAGAAGTGTCCTACATGTGGCTGCATGCCTCATCAAAGGTCTACACATTTACGACCACATCACCCCGTTACTCGCTCCCACTGCACTCACAAACCACCTTCAAGTCTTGCTACATCATCTATAAGGCAGTCGCCCACAAGTCACCCGGCTACCATGCAGAGAAACACAGCGTCTGCTGTGGACATATATAATGCTTCAGCGCTCTGAGCCATAATGGATATTTGCTCCATGCCTCAGTGAAGGGTGCATTTGCTGTGAACTGTACACAGACATTCAGCATTGTTAGCATTATTTTACAGGAAAACATGTGTTCAGTGTTATTTGTTGCTTATGTTGGTTTGCATGGGTCATCCCAGGAAACAGTGCTCGCAAAGATTGGGATCCGCAGGTGCAGGCTGGTACCTCATAAGGTTGCCATGGGCACTGTCAAAGTTGAGGATGAGTTACAGAGTTATTTTCTTTGCTGTTTTGAGAAAGGGAAGAGCTCTGCTCCTTGAGGTTACTGTAGGTCACTCTGGCTGGGGACAAGCAGTAAACCACTAATGTGCAGACACTCAAGCCGGAAGGTCCGATAAAATGCCACCCTGCCTTTGCAGAGGGGTTATAATGTGGTACTCTTGAAAGGTCAGACAGAAAGCAAAAGCCTCAGTCAGAGGGGGGACGCTTTGCTCGCGGCCTTTTGGTTGATGTGCTCTGGCTTTTTTCCGGGGGCTTCCAGCTGCTTTTGCTTTTGCTTTTGGCAAGATGATGTTCAACGGTGATGTATTTGCTTGAAATTACTGTCTTTTCTTTGATTTATTTCCATTACAGCTTATGCATTTATGTATGTTTTTTTATGAATAAATAGCCATTTAAGAGCTAACTTATCTTCTAACTGTGTGTGTATGTGTGAATCATTGCCTACCTGCGTCCAAGGTTTGCCATTCAGTGTACTGGTGATAAAAAAGATAAATGTCTGTCTGTGCACTTTTTGGCAGGGAATACAACAGTGCACCACCAGAAGCCAGGACATGAAATCTACAGCTGCAAAATGGAACAGACCATAAGCCTTCTCTACTTACGCCATAAGACTGATGTACCTCCTTCCAGTCACCCTCAGACTCGTCTACAGGCTCCTATAATTCAGAAAGGAACTCAAGGCCCACCCCTTACAAGAGTCTCTCCTCCTCAACACCTTGGCCATTACGTCGCCCCTACGCCAACTGACTCGCTAGACGCCGTCTGCCCCTCTCCTCCCTGCCACCCTGTACATCTGTAACCCTCCTCTTTGCCCCTCTGTATCCTACCCCTGCTGTATAGCTGTTCTGTTTTTACCTCTGAAAAGCGCTCTGTTATGCATCTGCACTATGTTATATATCTGTAAAGCACTCTAATGTGCATCTCTATTGTTGTATCCCTCTGTAAAGTGCTCTGTTGCTTTTCTAAACTAGGGCTGTGCTCAATAAATACCATAGTAATTATAATAACAAAGATACAATGAGAACGTTTATTAGTTCATACTGCACTATTTACTCTTCTAATGTAACATGTGCACTTGTGCACTCAGAAGAAAATTATTTAAAGAATATATGTTGTGGACTAAGAACCTCATCACTTTGCAATGTTTACAAAGTTGTACACTTGATCTTGCAACGTCTGCAGAAGTGAAGTCTGGACAACCTTGCACACCCCTAGGTATTTCCCGATTTTAGTAGGGAGCAGCCATTTCCAGATAGGAATTGGCCTGCACTGAACTATATCAACTTATGGGTGTAATGGAATCTGATTGCCGGATGCTCCATTGATTCTGCAGTATATGGCTGTACACCCTGTAATTTGGAGGCATATGTGTGGCATGCAAGTCAAAGTCAATATTGTGAGCGGGTATCCAGCTCGGTGCAATACAATCTTCACAAATTGCATACTGGTGGTGACCTGTCAAGAAATCTGTAGATACATGATTGGTATTGACCAACCTGATGTGGGCGGCATTGGAGTCGTGGCCTAATGGTGCAATTTGTATTTGAAGAACACTCTGACACAAGCAGTGAGGGGGCTGCACTCAGTAGTCACTATGCAGGATAGGCGTTCCTGTGACATCTCTTTTGACTCACCCCATCCAAAGGATGCACACCAGGTTATGGAAATGTCACCCAACCGTTTTTACTAAAATGCTCAAAATGGTCCTTCATACACACAGTGCACACAATTAAAGAAAGGCAACAACAAACCAACACCTGACCTTTGACACCTAATTGTGTCAACAATACTAAATACAATGTTTAGACCATGCGCACATTCTCCCTCTCAGCTAAGAGCAAACACACCTCACACACATCTCAAAGACCCAAACACCTACGATTAGTGCTGGCCCACACCAACAACCCTACCCCATTAGGCAAGCCTCTGTTTCATCCACCTCCAGTCAATACTCTGTATGTCTCAAATCTTCAACAGCTCTCTGAAACACCACAACACTTCTCCCTGTGAATGACACCCCATGATCATTGTGTACTCATGCATTTATTGATGTGCATACTTCTTGAATTATGATACAATTCCTGTTGAGTAAATATATGTAAATACAATAAACACAAATTCTGTGTGAGTTTTCGCTTGTATGTAAGCATAAGAGCTGGTCTCCAGGCCTGGGGTGAATCAAAATGGTACTAAACAGGCAATGTGTGGGCAAAATGATCATATGGAGACACGGGAGGCTACTGGCCCTTCTTCTCCTCCACCCCTTATCAGTGAACCACCCACTCCAGTGTTTTCCTCTATCCTCCCTCACTTACCCAGCTGGAGAAACTATGGAGTGGAACTACAACCAGTAGTAGAAAATTCCAGTTCAGGATTGTCTCTAATCCGTTTCCTATATAATAAGATGCAAGACTCCTTAGCTCCCACAACTCCCCTCAGCACCTGTCAATATCACCAATAGCGGGGGATAATGGGAGTTTTAGGCTATGACATCTGAAGAGTGGACCAGCAGCACTTGTCATAGTAGTCAAATGACTATGGGTGGAAAGATGCCCCCCTGAACCATGCACCCCCCTTTCAAATCACTGTAAAGGGAAAATACTATACACTTAAAGTCCACAAAATACTGTGTTTGATCAAAGTGCCAGAAAAGGCTGGATTGTGAGCAAATAGGTATGTGCTCATTTAAGTCAGCAGCACAAGCACTTATCCAATTAACATGTGCAACAGTAATATTGAGTGGTTTCTGACGGTGGCAGGCATAATGACTCTGCAGCATAGACAGAATGGTAGGGCATATTTAGAAAAGGCAAACATGCATGAGAGTTCTGTATTTGGGGCTCTATGCCATATGTCCTATATAGTAGTCAATGATAGTATATCAATGTAGGATTGCAAAAAGTTATGTGTTATAGGGTGACACAACCCTTACACATACTTGAACACAACACATGCACAGCACAGCACTTTTCATGGCAGAAGATTGAATCCTGTTGATGACCCGTAACATGACAAAACGTAATCTTCAAGGTCCCCATGTGTTTATTTATATTTGCATCTGTGTCTGAAGCAAAATAGCAGAACTGGCTTTGTAGCAAAAGCATTGATACTGTTATCAGGGGCTGGGTGTGGGAGAGCTGCATAGTTTTCAACATAGTTTTATTGTTTTACAAACTCTCCACTTTTCTGGTAATAGAGAAAGTGCTTCCCAGCCCTCTCATTTTCCATCTCTCCCCCTGCCATACATTTTAAGAATTACAACTATCCCACTTTATGAAAACATGAATACTTGACAGGGACAAAGACACATGGATAGGCCCTTGGTCATTGGATGCTATTCTGACCTGTATAGATTATGTCTGAGAAAGCCATCACTTCATTGGGTGGCAATAAATACAGCTTTCCTTTGTCCTTGGCTGAGATGCTTCTCTTTCTGAGGAATAGATGATGAACGTTTATCACTGTGTCAGTGGCAGATGTTGTCTAATCTCTCTTCCATTCTTTTCTAAAATGCCTCCCTGACAGAGGTTCTCCCTTTTGTGTACCTGCTTGAGTTCAACCTGACCAAAATGGTGAAAGCTTTTTCCTATGCAGGTGATACTGGTGCGGCAAAGCTGGTGAGGGACCTCTTTTCAATCTTTCCTGGAAATCTACCAGCGTCACAGCATAGGAGACACTATGGAAATGTGCAAGGATGCTTCACTGTAGAGCTCAAAACATCAATTAGAGAAAGAATGCAGGCAACAGGAAGAACACCAACCAGCCCAAATGTTTTCAAGTGCAGCAGGAGCAGGATTGTCTAGCTGAAGGCTGATGGCATCAAATGTCTGTTTAACCCCAATTAAAAGCTTTGTGAGCTTGGCAGATGTAGCCTGCAGTGAAGATAATCTGTGGGACATCATCCCCTCAGTGATTCTGGCATCTTCAATACAGACAAGTATTCAAAAGGAACAGACAGCTGACCATCAGCTGCAAAACATCTTGATGCTTATTCATTGGACAATCTACAAGTAGGAAGTAATGATGACCTTTTGCAGTATTAGTACAGTAAGGAATCCGTGTGGCCAGCAGCACTTGTGTGAGTGCTGTGGAAACACTAATTTGCCCCCTATCAGAGTGCAGTCCAAGACAGGTTTTATGTGGTCTGGGTAACGGCAGAGGAAGTCTTACAGTGTCACATGTTTAATAGTTGACATTGCTGAAGCCTATGGAACAGCTTCTATCCACAGTGAACACGCCATCTTGGATGACAATGATGATTTGTTATGCTGTACTTGTCACAGAGTGAAAAGTGACAGAGGGTTCGGAAACGAATAGCCATGATAGTGACTAAGATATCCTATCTTTCACATGCCGTTGTATTATGTGCAAGTTGTGTTTTTTTTATAATTGTATTGTCTCATGATAATTGCACCACTTTTCAAATTTTCTCATGGTGTTCCCTAGAGCAAAACTACTCCTAAGGGTCTTCTGTTCCCTCAAAGTGCAAAACCAAGCCTTATGGTTTTTAAATTCTCTCACAAGGTGCAGCTGCATCTTACGTTTCTTTGGCTTTTTTTCATAACTCTGCTGCCCACTAAAGTTCTCAGAGTTGTGTCACAGTTTGCATCTTGCCAATATACATCTTTACATTTTTCACAGATCACATTGGATTTAGGGTGATTATATCCAATATATTTGGTCGTAGGTGAATTGGTCTAATTTTCTTTTACAGGTTCATTTGCCACATATATCTGTGGGGAAAGACCCCACTGCAAACTCCTCATTCACCCCCCTACAATAATTATTTCCCTAAACCCACCCCCCACATATAAATGAGGGAAAAAGCATAAAGAAATTGGCAACACATTCTCCTGAGACCAAATAGGCTGCACAGTAAAATGCCAATCCCTTAACATCCACCAACAAAGATGATCAGGATCCAGATTTTTTTTTACATGGTTTAGCCACCCATTAAAGTTCTCAGATTTATCACAGTGCACAGGTACCGCCTAATGTTCTCAGGTTCTCACACCAGGCACATCCACCCCTTAACCTTCTCAGGTTCCCTCACAGGGCACAGACAGTTCTTCGGGTTCTCAGGTTCTTCCACAGGACTCATTTGTTGCTTAATAGTCTCAGGCTCTTCCACAGGGTGCAACCACCCCTTAAAGTTATTGGGTTTACTCACAGGGCGCAACCACCCACTTAAGTTCTCAGGTTATTTTACCAGCTGCAGCAATTTACTAACATTCTCATACTCCCCCACAGAGCCTTTCCTGATGCTCTCTACCTCTCGAACAGAGAGTTGGAAGTCCTGTAGGTAGATAGTCGTCCTGTGAGGCTACTGTGTCCTACATGCCTGCCTCATGTGTTACCGCTGCACCTTTCCAATGGGAAGTGTAGAGAGGCCTATGTACCTCATTGGGTTGCCCACCACCATTGCAAATTCTAGGCTGTTCATGATAACAGAGTACCCACAATAAAGACATCAGATTCCACAACCCTCATAATGTAGTGGCATGGTTCCTGCCCATAAACGGCATGCCACCACCAACTACGTCTGTGCACGACTCACTGGGTGTAGTTGGCTGTACCACTGGCAACACTTGTCCTGGCTAGAATGGTGTGGAGAGTTTGTGTGCCTGATTTCACTGTCATGCTTCACCCTGGCCCTAGGAAGGATTAGGACCCTCAACTTTCACCATACCTCTACTGAATGGGGTGGTGGTGGTAGCTTGTTGGTAGCTTGCTTTATAGCGGCTTCCACAGAGCCAGAAGACTAATTTTTGAGGGGGACTTTCTTGTACTACTGGCAAATGAGGTTTTCCATGGCCACCATCCAAGGGCATGGAGAGGGACATGACCACCTGCTCTTTCACTGCCCTTGCCCCCGTGGTCACACGCATGAAAGGTACTGCCTTCCCTGCTTTCGTGGGGGTATTCACGAGAGACCATGGCACCCCTGCCTCTTTGTTATTATTAGGGGTCTCCTCCGATGGCACTGACTCCTCACCACTCATTCTACTGAGGTACCATGCAACTGAAAAAAAATATTCTGAATCAGTGATCAATTATGTCTTATGTCTAGAGTACTTCTGAGTGAGGGACTGGGCACGCACTACAGGCACATATGTGCCCCAAACTGAGCAACCCTGGTGGACTTTCCACAGAATAATAATATTTGATCAGTTTGAAACGGAATCAAAGAAGGGCCTAACCCATATGGGAGATACCACATGTGATAGAGGGCACCAGACAAATACATGTTTGCCATTATCAGAACACATGAATTCAGGGATGGCAGTGCATGTGACCAGACATCCTTCATACTGCCTAACAGCCTCCTACCGTATCTGAGGAACATAACACTAGAATTATATTAGTGTTAGCCACATTTTGGCATGGATCATGATCCAACTGTCAGGGTAGAGACTCGAAACAGAGTCAGTAATTGGTTGACATTTGAGAACAATGCCTAACTGCCTTTTGGTGGGTTCAACACTTGAGTCAGCCTTTGTGAAAGGCAGTGTACATGGGAACACCATCTCTTCCCAATGGGGGACTTGAACCTCCAACTCCAAGGTAAGGAGTTCAGTGTTGTATACACTGTGCTACAAGCCTGTCTTGAATGCAAGAAATCTTTGTAAAAGCCTTTTGCCCACCCTCAGAATGTATTTATGAATTGTATACTAGGTTTGCAGGCTTCATGAAACGTACTCATCCAATGCTCAACCGACTGAGCTAACAGTGGGGAGTGTCACCTGTGCAGCAAACCTTCTAACCAAGACGACCACATACTTTCCAGCATTATCCAGGGGATGTTAATACAGTCCTGGTTTTAACGTTGGCCTGCTGCGGCTTGAAGTCCTTGGTGTTCCCATTATAAACCCGGGACTACATGTCCCATAATAAAAAGTTGAAGCCAGGACTGGACTATCGTATTCCAGATGGAATGGATAATGTTGGCATGTATGGGACCATCGATGAAGGGGGTGGATGCTCTTGTGACAGCGACAATTCCATGCATTCGGGCATAACCTATGCATGAAGTCTGCAAAAAAAGCAAAAGTGTATGATGGCATGTGGCCACCCAGCAGTGACATATCTAACACCCTTCTTTCCAAATATAGTGCAAGGATAGGAAATTATGAGATAGAGTAAATGTAAAAATCTGTTGTTATACAGGACTTCAAAGCAGTTACCCAGCAGGCATTTTAAAAATTATCCTTGCAAACACATCATACACATATTGTACACCATATCATACAGAATGGTAGAAACAGCCATAGGAAAAGGTGTAACAAGCAAAAGAAAACCCCTATTACAAAGCATTTAACAGCATTTGCTATGTACTAGGCAAGGAATCACTGCAACATTTAGTGATGAGAGCCACGTTTTCAATTTTTCACATACATTTAATACATAGAACAATTATGAAAGATATTCGGAGAGTTTATCTTATTATGATTTTTTCCACAAAAAGTACATAATTACAAGTGCAGAACGTTGGGACAACAGTGCATGAAGTACACATAAGGCTAACAAAAGTATATATACACATTTCATTTGAAGAAAGCCAGCAGCGGCATATGGGCTAGACACATTCTCTAAGTCTAAAAGCAACAACCATAATTCATCTAAATGGGAACATAATCATTTGTTCCATTTCAAAGTGGTGATTTATTTGAAGAGTATATGATGGCGTCGATTTAAGCACAGCTATATGACACCATAATTTAAGGCTCGGCCTTCCTCGGGGCGCTATTGAGGTGTCCATATGCTCCTCGACTTCAATCAGTAAGTAGGTAGGTCCTTCTGCAAGAGAAGGCGAGGCTAACAAGGATTTTGAGTGCATAGCTTTTTTATGCGTTGTGTTCAGTTAATTTAAACATCTACAGTCATATATGCAGAATAGCAGGCAGTATCATTTTACCCCAGCTGATTCTCCGGACTGATGCACTAGGGACGATGTGCAAGTGTAGCCTGGTCTCCTCATTATAGAAAGTGCTGAAACCGAAGAAGGAGCGCAACATTGAATCCTCACTGCATTCGACCTCTATAGTGGCAATAGATTATGACAGTGGACTTACCTAGAGTGCACCGTGACTTCACTGGGCGTGTTGCTGCTTCTGCTGACTGTCTGCTATGTGTCTCTCTGTTTATACAGCAGCTTCCATCGTTTAATGGATTTCAACCACCTGCTATGGAGGACCAAGGGCGCTGTGGGAACATATTTAAAAGTGCATGTGTGGGAATTTGAACTGCATCTTTATTTCTTAAAGGCACTCACCTTAAAGAGTGTGGGGAAGCCGGACCTCCGTAGTGTGGAGCTGTGCACATGCAGATGTTTCAGGTGGCCCGGCGTTCCTGTGTCATGTCGCTGGGGGACCGCGTTCTTTGAACCCGCTTCCAGTGGTGGGGCTTTGCCGGCAATGTGCGACCTATATATTGTGTTTCGCTGTGAGGAAAAGCTGTTGCGCTCTATGGGCCTACCAAGCAGTTACCAGGTGTGCACAGCAGTCATTCCTTGTAAATGCACTGGGCTGTGCTATCTATTGCAGTGCTGTGAATGGTGGAAAAGCAAAGAGGTATGTACATGTAGGGGCCCGTCAAACAATTACCTGGTGCGAAAACGTATGGATGTATGGCTCTGCCCATGTTCCTGGGTGAACTTTCTCAAAGTGGAACTGCTGGATCCTGCAAATCTCTTAGTGTGAGTCGAGTAGATTCGCAGGGTCCTGCAGATTGCTCTTCCAGCCCCAGTTATCCTGAATCTGCTTAAAGAAACATACATCTTTAGGGAAGTTTGGGA
This sequence comes from Ambystoma mexicanum, assembly GCF_040938575.1. NCBI lineage: Eukaryota > Metazoa > Chordata > Amphibia > Caudata > Ambystomatidae > Ambystoma > Ambystoma mexicanum. The sequence goes on along the minus strand of NC_090930.1, from coordinate 262,278,375 downwards.
GAAGTTCAGGATGTTTTTGACTCATTCGTGGGTACAAAACACATACACAAAATAACTTAAAACTCTTCCGATAGGGAGAGAAAGGCTAGGGGAAAGGGACCGGTAGGGTGAGGGTGAGTGGGGGTGGGGGGTAGAGGGAGGAAATCAGGTCCTGTGAATCTGTGAATGTTAGCCAAGTTGGACAGTACATTTAACTTTCTAGATTAATACGCCTACTGCAGAGATCTATAGGTAAGCAGGGGGTCGAGGGTTTACATTTGAAAAAGAAGAACTCTACCTGTCACCCTTGTGAGGTTGATCAAATTAGTAAAGTTGAAGTGGGGAATGGTAAGATTGCATGCCAGACCAGCGGGGTCAGTCAGGGGTTGACACATTTTGCAATATTGAAGTTCATAATATCTCAATTTAGAAATTCAAAACAAACATGGACTTTTTGAACAGCCAAGGGGGTTGGGGAGAGTCAGTCATGCATTCGGGGTTCATGGTGTTTCAACCAGCTGCATGTGTTTGCTTCCACGAGAACTACTGAGAAAATGTATTTAGTGATAGGGAGAGTCAATGGGTGCAGGTAAATGACCTCAGAAAGGCCAGTAGGACTGATGCAGAGTCAGTCATATGTCCAACATTCATGATATAGACTCCGATGTTCCTTAAAGGAATACTATTTAGACAAAGGAAAAACAAAGAGGTGTTGGCAGAAAGGTTTTCAAATTAACCTTACATCTCTGGCAATTGATCTGGGAAACTCTATAGACGATAGTCTTTCGCCTGCCAAGCTATCACAGAAAGGGGAAAGACCATATGCAAATCAGGATTGGTTCCATCCCCAAAGGGGCAGTGCAGCCTGAACTACTTGGTCACAACCCTTCTGCACGCGACCACAAGCATCCCTAAACACGTTTCAGCCTTGTTGTGTGTTATCAGTGAGGAGAGGAGTAGCTTGGGTCTCTGGGCCGTGCAGGCCTGCTTTGCTATACTATTTAGTCAGACAGGATTGCAATGATTGCAATGTTATGAGCTAGGTGCCTGGGGAACATGCACAGAAGATATATCTACGTTAAGAGGTCTATGGGAACAGGGAGCAACATGAATGCTCCCTGGCACTAATGTGGGCAAGGGGACTAGCAAGCACATCATGTGTGCTGCAATACATCCCCCTGGAAATCTGAAGATCACCTATCTCAATAAGGTTATCTGCACATTTCTAAAGGGAATGCAAATAACAAAATGCATCCTGTACACATTTTTTATTTGCATTACCTTTTGTGCATTCTGCACATAGATTTGTTTTGAAACATTACATTTCTTGTCTGCTGCAAACAAAAAACTACTTTTGGTGTCTATATTTTAAAACAAGCCAGGTGCAAGACATTAGTTAGTTCGAAAAGTTTGCTTTCTTTGAGCATACCTTGCAGGAAAGATTCAGAACTGTGGACCTGTTCCATTAAGTTTATACTTTATTTCCTTTGAAGGTGTGCTGGAAAGAAAAGTTAAGAATTCTTCAATGTTTACAGCAGCATTTGATCAGTATTGATTGTCATAAGCCAAATCCCTCACCTGAATCCCCTAAAAGTATAGCTGAACCCGAATCACCCGCTTATAATTAAAATCTGTGATTCAGAGTTCACCCGAATTTATTTGACCAGGCTTACTTGCCACGGAGTTTCTTAGTGTGTGAAAAAGTTGCAAACACTGCAGATTACTTTCAAACAAACATAACATTTAAGCAATGCGATACCTCTAGCTAAATAGATTATTAAGGTGCCTTTTACATTCTGCCATTCTAGGTACCCGGACACTATTGAATATGCTAACCCTGCTCTTGAAGGGTAACAAAGAAATATATGTGTAGATACATGACTGCCCAGCAGTTCCCCAGTGCGCATTCCAAGATTAAGCAAAACAAACAGAAACATGTGCTGGCACAGACCTGCTTAGCAGTCACCTGTCACATACATGAAATGTGATGTGATGCTCTTGGACCTACACTTACCCAGTCGATGTTATAAAAGAAAGAAGTTAACAGCACTGAGCACAAATACCTCTACTCAGTAAAAATAAATATAATAATAAATAAACAAGAGTAACAATAATGCATTTGAAGACACCTGCTTTAGCTGTAATCAGTCTGCATATCATTTTAATATTAAAGAAAGAATAGAAAATAAACATACGTTGCAGGTCTTACTTGATAGGGTGGCATACTATCCCCTAACAGTGAGATAGGCAGAATAACAGATCCATGAAATGTGTGGGGTTAGGAATGCGAATCCTCTCTCTCGGTTTTCATTTGAACCAATGGCAACAAATCCACGTGTCTGGAGAGGGCAATCCTCATTTCGGTAAGGACTGTGACAAAGAAGATGGAGTAATGTTGATCTACAAAGTGCTCTTGTTTTGCCTATGTTTACAAAACAAGTTAATGTAAGGTGGTCGGAATGGTGTATCATTGTCTTACCCAAGTCATTCTCCACGCTTTAGCAAGCCTTGCCTCCATTTTTCCTTCTCTGCAGTAGTTTCCTTTTTCTTCCTTTCTAACATGGTCTTTCTTTCTTTCTTTCTTTCTTTCTTTCTTTCTTTCTTTCTTTCTTTCTTTCTTTCTTTCGTTCTTTCTTTCTTTCTTTCTTTCTTTCTTTCTCCTCTGTGGTAAGGTGATTGTATGTGTTTGTGTCTTTAATGGAAAATAACTTACATAATTGAGAATCTCTGCAGGATAAGAATAGTAGATGTTTTTCATCTGGCTAGTACATATTTTTGCAAGAGCTCAGTGGGTTAACTATCTCATAATGGGAACCCTGTCTGTAACCTGAATGAATGAATGAATGCATCAATACATGTTATAGCATCTTCATCCATCTTGTGTGCTGCTTGAAGGTCAAAAGTTAATATCCCAGCAGGCATTTGCATTCTTTTGTTCTTCACAAGGAAATGCAATGATAACCATTTATTGAGATAAATGAACTGTTCCGTGGAGCCCTTCTATTTCTTTTTTATTGGTCTTACAGTTAAAGAAATAACTTTTGACCTAAACATACATCACATGTTTCACATATACAAAATCAATAAAAAGAACATATTTCATTTAGAACATTTAAAACATTTCTTTCACAATCCATAACTCATTATCCTTTAAAAAAAAGCACAGTATATAAACAACTCTCTTCTCAAAATAGGTAACACACAATATCATCCATCCTTATTCGATAATATCCAATCTACACAGGTATCTTCCCGGTGAAAAGAGTCCAAAAAGCCAACTATGGTAATAACAAGAGAAGCTGATCGACCTGATAGACATTCTGCCCAAAAGCTCTCATCATCGATACCATTTGAATATTTCCCACTTAAATATGTATTGAAAAAAATAAAATTCCCTATTACACTTGGGAATTCTGTCAGCAAGTGCCAAATGGCTTCCTTCCTAGCTACATCATTATAGAAAGGGCAAGACTCATTGACTCCCCTTAAAATTCCATACCTCAAACACAACTCCTTTGTTAAATGAAGATTCATTCTAAACTTCAAAAATGTTCTTCATATTAACCTGTTAGATTGCCTAATTAAATAGGGAGCCATGGTCCCCAATATTTTATAATCGTATTTCAAGTGAACTAGAGTCTTAAATGAATGAAATTCCACCATAGTGTTCCTCCAATCATCTCTATATAATGCTTTTTTAACATTTGCTGGGTTATCCGATAGATGTTGTTCGGAAAGACCGATTTTCTCAAGAACTTTTGTACACACAACGAGCAAATCCATCACATATTAGTTCTTACAATCCATTTTGATTTGACGTAGATCCTCAAAATGGGAGTTTTTCGGTCCAAGATTTTATGTCAATATGAAAGGAGCCTCCACAAAGCTCTACTTTCCAATCAACACAAACTCAATTCGTATCAAATTGCAACTATTGGAGTGAAATTTTGTAAATTAAATTGTAAATTGTACATTAAAAAATGTTTTCTAGATAAAACATTCCAATTGTTTTACATTTTAAAAGCTCTCAATACCATATAAAACCCTTGGGATCATTTTCTCTTCATAAAATGTTATGAGCAGTTTTAAAGAAAACGTTCAAAATTTCGAATCAGTACGCCTCATTTTGTTACTTAAGGTCATTGTATGTGCTCTTTATCATCCCTTGAATCATGTCAGGCTTGGTTTATTAAAAATTGGAAATCCCAAGTAAATAAAATGATCTACCTTTTCTAAAATATCCACCCCAATTCTCCAAGAATACAACGACTGCCTTTTTAGCGATGTACACTGCATGACTTTTGTTTTCCTAGAATTGATTTCTAGACCATTCTCACTGGCATATGTGTCAAAGGAAATCAAAAGCTACTGCAAACCTTGCTCCTTACAGTCAAACATCAGGAAGTCATCTGCATAACTAACCATGTAATTTTTAAATGAGCCAACTTCGAAGATACAAAAGCTGTTTTTTCCACAGGTTCCCTGATGTCGACATCTACAAATTAAAAACACAAGGAGAGAGGATGCAGCCCTGCCTAACCCATCTTGTCACCAAAATGATCCTAGACATCAAACCTTCATGATTGAGACAGACCTATGACTTGGAGTTATCATGGAGAGACATTACGAGCCCCAATAGATCACTTGGAATCCCCTATGAATATAACTTCTTCCACAAGAGTTCTCTGTTCACCATATCAAAGGCAGAAGAGAGGTCTAATGTTGCAACACAAATAGATTTATACTTTTTATACTTTTACGACCAGGCCAAAGTTTGGAAACTTTTTTAAATAAAACCATTTTGGATGTAATTTTCGGAATCCGATTTGCCATTTTTTTTAACAGCCCAGTCTCCTTTGCCCAACTCTCTAGATGAACCAATAGCAATCTAGCAAATACTTTCATATCGGCACCAAAAAGACAGATGGGATGATACATCTTCAGGTCTGATAGTACCCCTTTCTTGTAAACTTATCAAAATGTTCAACCAAACAACAGCGCTACTATGAATGACCCGATTAGGCAATTTATTTAACATCCAGGCCAACTCCCTCAAGAGAACTTAGGCATTTCCAACCATTAAGGCCTCTAGGGTCATACGCTTTCGGGCAGCAACTAAATTAATGGTCATCAATGCAAGGTGAAATCTTGTTCTTTAACAGGGATTCAGGATTCAACCATCCGGGTGGGAACATTTCCACCTAATTCAGAGATGGGGTAACAGGGCGCAACAGTTACAAGTATATGCGAAGCTTAGTTACACAGAAATATATGCAGATTATATAAAGGTAGTAATAACAAGGGTGTATATACAGAGAGGGCATATTTAGAGGCATAGTATGCAGTAGGAGAATGTGCAGGCAATTCCAAGATGGTATTACATACAAAATAAAATCTGGTGCATGGGACTGTCATAGAAATGAAGATATCAGGTCATATGGTGAGTACCATAGCGCAGTGGCCTATCAGTTCTAACTGTGTTCTAGGTAGTGGTTATTAATGCTGGTTGTTGGATTTCAGCCATATGATGGTGTTGGATCTAAACTTGTGGTAGGATTGGTCTGTTCTTAGACTGGGAGGCAGAGTATTCCATAGTTTGGCCGCTTTCACCGGGAAGCTGTTACCTCCAATTGTGAATCGTTTGAAACTTGGCATGGAGAGTCAATCTCTGTTGGCAAGTCTTACTGGTCTCGTGGAAGTCTGTTTGTGGAATCTCTCAGCCAGGTAAATAGTGCAGCATTGTTGAGAGATTTGTGGGTAAGCAACAGAGTTTTTAGGAGGACTTTGTCGTAGGTTGTGAGCCAATTATTCTGTCGACAGATCTTTGAGATGGGGTCTCTTCTGCATATGACTAAAGCCGCTCTAAGAACATTATTTTGTAACGTTTGGATTCTTTTGATGGTGGCTTTGGGCGATCATAGGTAAAGGACATTACAGTAGTCCAGGCGCGACAGGATGAGGGCTCTGGCCAGAGTAATGCAGCTGCTATCAGAGTGGAATGGCTTGCCAGTGCGTATCAGTTTGCACGTGTAGGCTGTGGAAGATGCTAGGGAGTTGACCTGTTTAGTGAATTAAAGGTTTGAGTCGAGGTGAAAGCCAAGTGTTTTTACCTCACGTTCTACTTTTATGATGTTGCCATAGATTATGAATGATGAGTAGTTGGAGCCTAGTTTTTTAAAGTTGGACGGGGTGCCCAGGATGATGATCATCATTCAGGCATAGACCATGTGTGGCCATCCATGCCTGATATACACTGTGTTCACCAAGGCCACTTCCTTTTCATAATCCCCTGAAAGCGGGAGGAGGATCTGGATATCATCTGCATAGTTAGTGTAGGTGATACCGAGATGATCCAGCTCATCGAAAAGGGGTTTAGTGAAAATATTGTAGAGTGTGGGCGAGACGCATAACCCCTGGGACACACCACAGGTGATGGGTGTAGGGTCTGCAGCTGCTAGCAGCAAGAAGACCCTCATTGTTCTGCCGTTTAAGAAGGATCTGATCCAGGTAACAGCATCATCAGAGAAGTGTGCTGCTGTGTTTAGATGGTTGCAGAAAATAGTGTGGTCGACTAGATCGAAAACAGATGAGAGATCTAGGAGGAGGAGTAGTGCTCATTTACCACTATCTTTGAGCTTGTCGATTTGGGTCTTAAGATCGATGAGGGCAGTTTCTGTGTCGTGCTGGGGACGGAAACCTGATTGTCTGGCTCCTAACAAATGTTGTCATTCCAAGTGTCTTTGAATTTGAGTATAAGCTACCTTATCTAAGATTTTTAGAAGGAAAGGCACAGTAGTAATGGGTCTATAGTTGGTTGGTGAGGATGGGTTGAGGGTGTTTTTTTTAAGAGTGGGAGTACCCATGATTGTTTAAGGTTAGTGGGAATGATGCCAGTAGTGAAGGACACATTAATGAGTGTAGTGATGAGCGGAGATAGGTCTCAGGCAGCATCCTTGATAAGCTGCGCAGGGCATATGTCTCCCTGACAGTTCGAGGGTTTAAGGGACAGAATAATTCTTTCCACTTCAAGGATGGAAACTTTGGTAAAGTTGTATTGGAAGCAGGAGGATCATTTAGGGCAGTTCTTTTGCATGAAATTTTATTTTGTAGAGTGGCTATTTTATTGGCTAGGGCGTGTTGGATATTTTTTATCTTTCGTGCATGTGCCGGGCATATTTCTTTTTTGTAAAGGGAGGACAATTTGGTAAGTTGGAGCTTATTGGCTTCAGGCAGATGTTTTATCCATGTAACCTCGCAATTTCTTTTTTGTTGTCTTACATTTTTTTTAAAATGGTGTAAACCATTTATTCAGATGAGTTTTCTGCTTAGTTGGTCTTAGTTTCTCAGGGTTGATCTGGTCCAAGGAAGTGGTCATGATTTTATTATATTCTTCAACCAATCTCCCAGGATCAGTTTTGTCAGGGAGTGAGTTAAGATTGGGAAGTAGTACCGGGATGAGCCTATCCACAGTAATACTCCTTTTATTTCTGGTTAGTGTAGGTGGAGCCCTAAGGGCTGTAGGTGGTTGGGGTCTATTGGTGGAGAGCATAAAGGACACAAGGTGGTGGTCCGTCCAAACTAGCAGTGAGATGGATAGGATGTTGGCCTGGCAGTTATGGTCTGCCACCCAGTCAAGTTTTTTACCTTTATTGTGGGTGGCGGTGTTACTTCTTTGGGTGAATTCAAGTTCTGATAGGGTGTTAGCTGTAGTTGTGGCAAGCTGGTCTGATTGGTCATTGAAGCCCATATTCAAGTCTCCAAGTAGAAGTACTTGCGAGGAACTTTTAAGGATGAAATTCATGTAATTCACGAAGGTTCCAGGTGGGCATGGGGGGCAGTATATCAAATGGATATTCAGGGTTTGGGCATTGGTTAAAGGAACTTTGACTGAAAGTAATTTGCACGATTGGGTGTCGATCTGGGTAGCTAGTCTGATGGCAAGGCCGCATTTGTAGATAATAGTGATACCTCCTCCTCTGGATTTAGGTCTATCATGTCTCAGGATGGAAAAGCCATCAGGATTGCTCCCATGATCATAGGGCCTGCAGCAGGGTGTAGCCATGTCTCAGTAATAGCGAGGAAGTCTAAGTCATCTTTCAGGATCAAATCAGCTATTTCCGGAGCGTGTGCTACCAGAGATCTGGAATTTATTAAGGCTCCTTTTATCTGAGGACTCATAATAGTTAGTGTAGTTGGGAGGGGGGGTGTGTGGAGGATTAAGTTTACTGTACTTAGCTAAGCTTTTATCAGGCAATAATGAAGGGAGTGATGCCAACATTCATCATGTAACCCCTGTAGAGCAGTGGCTGTTGCCCTGGCGTGATTCAATCCACAATGTTGTTGATGTACATCCAAAAGAATGCCCTCATGTGTGTACATAGGTGTTTGGAGAAAATTGGCAAGCAGGTCCTCCAGCAAGATTGTTAGGGAGAATTCTCCAGAATGGCTAATTTCCTTTACCTACTGAGTCCCTCAGCAGCTTTGCTGGATTTCTAGGATTTATTTTTTTCACCTGGTATGAGTGTGAGCCTTTTTTTCTTTTTCTTTTTCTTTAGTGTCCCTGGGCTTGTGGGAACAACAGAACTTATATGTCTATAATTCCATCCCAGATAATACTAAACAGTATTATAAAGAACGTGTTCTTGTAAATGGACAGGAGACCCCTGCCATCCAAGACACTTGAGTCAGCACAACTGTGGTGGATGAATACTTTTTCAAGGTGGAGGATGTTGATAAGGCACCCAATCACCTCACCAAATTAGCTGGAGGCCCTGTGGAAATGCTTCCCCAGATAACAGTTAACAGCTCTCATCCAGTGTAATGATATGACTGCCAAAATACCCGTTAGTGTGCAGAGTGAAGTGCCTGGGAGAGTTCTGCTGCGTAATGACCTGAAAACTCTTGGTTGATAGAGGAAATTATCACTCCCACTCCACAGGAGTTGCTCAATGCTATTTCTGTACAGAAAGAGGCAAAGGGGAAACCCAAAACCTCAAGGAAAAAGTCAGACAGCACCCCTGTGCTACCAACAAGGACATCCCCAAGATGGTCAAAGATCACACCTGTGATCCCTCCACCTGCTGAGGCAAAGTGTGAGGTACAACCCTGTGTGGTTGAGCCAGTTTCTGAAGACTCATATCAGGAAGAAGACACTGTTTTGGTTGGAGATCTTGACCATGTTGACCACCCTGAGCTGCAGTCTTTACTTGCAGAAGGTGGACCCAACAGGGCAGACTTCAGCAGAGGACAAAGAGAGTGCCCTACTCTCAAGGGTCTTTGACAACAGGGTGCTAACCAACTTGATGGGCAAGAAGTTGGAAAGCATAGGTTTAGCTGGGAAGATTGCCTCTTCTACAGCTAACCGACTGAGTCTATCCCCGGGTACTGCAAAATAATTGTAGTGCCCCTTGCTAACAGACTCCAGTTCCTACAGTTGGCCCATGAAATGCCTTTGGCTGGTCATTTCAGTTTCAGACCAAGGAAAGGCTTTCCTTATACTTCTACTGGCCTAAGATGGGTTCAGAAGTTGACAAATTCTGTAGGAGCTATCACACTTGCCAAACCTCTGGCAAGAGTGGAGCCAAGAATGTGGTACCCCTGGTGCCTCTTCCAGTGGTGGGAGTTCCTTTTGAGAGGGTGGGCATCAACAGTGTTGGTCCCTTGACCCTCCCACACCTTCAGGGAACAGGTTTATCCTGGTTGTAGTAGACCATGCTACACGATACCCAGAATCCATACCTATGAGAACTATTACAACTCAGGCTGTGGCTAAGGCTCTACTTGGTATTTCTACCAGAGTAGGCTTTCCTAAGGAAGTGATAGCCGACAGGGGATCCAATTTTATGTCCCACTGCATGCATGCCATGTGGACAAACTGTGGTGTCACTTACAAGTTCTCTACAGCCTACCATGGTCTTGTCCAGTTGTTCTAGTTCCAAAGGCAGGATTCAATGATTTGAAATTCTGTGTGGACTATAGAGCTCTAAATGCAGTCACTAAGACTGATGCCCACCCTTTGCCAAGGACAGATGAACTGGTGGATAGGCTTTGTTCAGCCAAGTACCTCAGTACATTTGATCTGACATCAGACTATTGGCAAGTAGCCCTGACAGACCATGCCAAGGATAAAACTGCATTCTAAACCCCAGCAGGCCTCTACCAATTCAAGGTTATGCCCTTTGGATTAAAGAATGAACCTGCTACATTCCAAAGGATGGTCAATCAAGTTCTGAATGAGATGGAGGACTTCTGCATGGCATACGTGGATGACATTGTCGTGTTCAGCCCATTTTATCAATGGCTTTGACTGATTTAATTACCTATCAAATTTCACACCAGAGACAGGGTGGTTTTTTCCAGGGTGTCTTACTCTTTTCACTGAGACTGCAGCTGCCTAATGGCTCAGACTTTCTTTCTGTAACTTGTAACGTGGGCTCAACCCTGTGTATAATTTTCTGTTGGAAAGGGAAACAACAATGATCACTTACTGGGTGTCGGATCCAGAAAATCATTTCACTGCATTGGTCTAATTTAAGCCCTCGGTAGTGCCAGGCTCAATGCTTGTTTACTCTACATCTAAATGGTATTTCCACATTGTAAAAAATGGGCATCTATGCCCAGATCACGTCTGAAAATGGGCAGTGTACATATCAACCAGGACTGAGTCACTTGACACTGCGCGCCTATGCATTGTCAGTGTTTATTCACATGAACTTTATAAAGCAATTCTATAAGTAGAGTACTTTCACTCAGACTAATGAATGGAATTCACGCATTGTAAAAAACATAGGCTTCTATGCCCAGGTCATATCTGACAAAGCGCACTGTACACATCAACCAGTACTAAGTCATTTTACGCTACGTGCCTCTGCATCGTCAATGTTTTTTCACATGAACTTGAAAAAGCAAGTATCTAAGTAGAGTAATTTCAATCAGAATAATGACAATCGTATCCATCTAACAATATCATGCCTCCTCTTCAGAGCGCATGTGTGCAGACCATACCTTTGGTGTGTTTCTCACTCGCGCTGGCGTATCAATCCTAGTAGATTGTATAGGGTGGTTCACCAAACGCCCAACTGAATATAGATTAAATGTCAAGACTTGGAGGCTCAGATTATGCTCTGAATTTATCTTTACTACTCGAGCAGCAATTTCAACAATAACAATTATGAAAAAACAATAACACAAAAAAACTACAATTCCCAGTAAAAGCAATGAATTTGCAGTCCGTTTTTCATAAGTTCCTCAAATCACGTCATTCCTCAGTCCAATCATAGTTCATCTCATCTCCTATAACCCTCGCTGTAACTATAGTCCTTCATCTTTCTTTGCTGCTCGAGCAGCCGAGATAAGTACATTTCACTCTTTATATTTTATTGAGTTGTTAGTAGTTGTGTGACAGGTCTTAAGAGGGCACGCGTGCGTGGTGGTAGGGCGCTTATAGTGTGGCGCAGGAAGGAATTGGCGGAGCATATCCGCTGTGAGACGCAACAGCATTTATTTTCCGGCGTCCTGGGTGCCCTCGTTAGGAGGCACTGTAAGGCGGAAGTTCGCAACGGCGCAACGGGACCTAGAGAGAACTTCAGAACGGAGCGGGAGCTGTCACAGAGTGTTCCCAAGTGAAAGTCATTCTAAAAGTAGTATTGCCATATTCGAGCAGCGCGCAGCACCTGAGACTCAGAAGAGAGAGCAGGTGGAAGCTCTACTAATCAGATAACATGCCCCACCTGGTGGTGGAAAGGCAGCACTGCAGGCTTTAAAGCCACTCCTGTCCGATATATATGAGTGCCAGGCCCAGTCCCAAGTAAACTAGTGCAGACCCCTCTTCAAACTGTTTCGCTGGGGAGCTGATACCTGGGAAGGTATTGAAATTCAGTGTCTTATTGATGGGCACAGTCCTAAGAAAAACTGCTATCAGCACCAGAGACTCATCTAGCTACAAATAAAAACATAATTGACGGGGGCAGCCCAGGTAAACTGCATATATATATATATATATATATATATATATATTACACTGCACAGTGAGAAGGATAAGTGATTACTCAGAAGGCTCAGAAGGTCCTCATCCGAGTGGCTTGCTCACACGTTCAAGTGAATCTGATGAGGAATACTGTAGAAGCAGTTCGAAATCGGACGTATACAGTACGTCAGAGAGTCAGACCTCCCAAAATGAGGATGAGTGGGAACCCGAGGCCAAGAAAGGCAGGAAGGAGGATATGTAACCACTTAAGGACAAATTTGACTCGGATAAGTTGGTGCATCCGAGGTCTTATGAGTGGGACCCACCTGAAAAAATTGCAGAATATATAAAGAAAAGATTGAGAGCACTGTTGAGCAAGCAAGCGAGAAGCAAGCTAAAAGCGGAATTCCAGAAGCCGAGGGTTCCTGACGGGGTGGCTGATACCCCAGAGGTTGATGACAGGATAATCACGTTCCTGGGCAGATATGGCAGGGATGTGAAAAGAGGCATTGACAGGTCCCTGAGGTCCTGTCAGGATAAACTATTCAACATGTTGGGACCGATAACAAAGATCTGGCAGCTCGCTGAGGAAGCCAAAACTAAGAAGGAGCCCATTGATCCGGACATTGTGGCTGGGTGGGCGCAGAGGACCCTATGCCTGTTGGCAAACGCCAACACAGCGCTGGCCCCTGAGAGGAGGAGGTCCATTTTAATGTAATTGGACACTAGACTAGGTGAGCTGGCTGCATTGGAACTGGCGGCTGCGGCAAAGGGCAAGCTATTTGGGAACCTATTCATCAAGGATATGGAGAAGTTTGTCAGCACATATGTGTCCATGGACAGAGCTCAATCTTCATTGATTTTCTTTTGTTGGAAGAATGTTTTTTGACAGGGCTGGAGGAGGAAAGGGCCGCTCGTCCAGCCGTGGTCAATACAGAAGTACTATAGTGACAGATCCAACTGGAAGCAAGAGGACCGAAGATCTAACCCTTTCTTCCCTTCAAGGGGAATAGTCAGAGGTAGAGGTTCGGGGACCAAAAGTAGACAGCAGCACCAGAATAATTCAGGTGAGAAAAATAAAAGCAATAGGAAAGGTGGAAGTGAGCATCCCTCCAGTAGGAGGGAGAGTGGAATTGCAGGTAGAAAAATGGGAGGAGATATCCTCAGATGCGTGGGTGAGACAGACTGTGCAAGGTTTTCAGTTGGAATTTTGGAAAGAACCCTTTCAGGTAACGTTTCCAAGGTGGATAAGGTTCAGCAAACAGGACGAGGGTCTCATGGACAGAGAGGTAGAGTTACTCAAAATAAAGACTGCAATAGGCCCAGCTTCAGACAGTCAGGCAGGTTTCATAAGCAACTTGTTTTTAGTAAAAGGGAAAAACAAGGTAAGACCAGTAATACATCTGAGAGAGTGAATTATTTTCTAGTGTACAGACACTTCAAAATGGAAGGGATTCATCTCTTAAGAGATGTCCTTCAGAGAGGAGATATGTTGGCAAGGATAGATCTCAGAGATGCTTAATTTTTTTTATTTTATTTTTTTTATTTACTTGTTTATAATCAAAAAACATTTGATTTTAACAAGATGTTGATATGAAAAGCAGAAAAAAGCACGTTTTGTAGAAAATAGATATCATGGATGCAGATAAAAAAGATAAAGATAGAACAAAAAGTGGATAACAAGAAACAGAGGAATAATTGGAACCAGAAAACTAGGCACTTCACTGCAGAAACTTTGTGTCTCAACATAAAAGAAAGTCACTGTTCTTTAAATTGCACTTGACTAGTTTGTAGGTTCTGGTTTAGACTCAATGCTGCTTCTAAAATCTTTACTGTCGCTGTCGACCACTTAGTTCTGTCTCCAGCAATCAGACGACACCACCATGTGTTTTCCTCTTGGAGTGGTAGTCATACATCAAAGGGAGCAGATAGGCTTCCCGCAAAAATAAGGTTCTAGTGCAAGTCATAAGTAAGTGTCTCAGAGTTTCCACTTTTCCTGGGTCCAGACAGAATCTGCAAGTACGAGCGTCCGTTTTCGTACGGATTGCTATGATTTCCTGCGTTGGTAATTGATTGAATCTTATTTTCATAAAAGTTTTCTGCATTTTTATGTTGGGGAATTTTATGCAGTAGCTCATAGGTTGGTTGAGTTTATTTGTTGTTGCTGGTAAATGAGCCAGGAGTTTGTTTCCTATTGTTTTTTCACTGGTTTGGATCCAATCTGCTTGTGCTATTTTTGTCTTGATTCTGTTGGGGTTTGTGATCAGATCGTCTGCCGAACAGGCCAAATCTGCTAGTTGTTTTGTATGTTTTTGAACCCAGATATTTAGTGCTCTGCAACGTCCTTGGTTAAGCTCTATCTGAACCAACTTGTAAATTGGAATGGTATCTGGAAGAATAATTTTCCGAAAAAGACGCATCTTGCTTTGGTCTACAGATGCTTGTAATGATAGTAAGCCCAGTTCACGTCTAACGGCAGTAATTGCAGAGGATTTAGGCAGCCCTAACACGGCTTTCCATAGGTAGCTTTCCAGTTTGGTCCATATGGTGTTATCGATGTTCAACGCAACGTCCATGCCGTAGATTATAGACGGAACTACCTTTTGTTTGTAGTATTGGATCACTGGAAGAAGTGAGAATTTACCAAATTTCCAATCTACTAATTTCATTTGGATTGTCAGAGTTTTGGTCTTTGTCCATAGCGCTGAAATGGTTGCACTTTCTGACCTTTTTGAATCTATCATGATTCCCAAGTATTTTATAGTAGACACGGATTCAAGTTTTGTGTTGTTTAAATACCAGTGGTCTTGATGGATCGTTGCTGGACGACTTTTCCCCATCGTCAAAATTTTTGACTTATAGATGTTTATCTCTAAGTCATTATCGCTGATGTAACTTGCCAGGTTCGTAAGTTGGCGTTGGAGACCTATTTGGGTTTGATCCATCAGGATCAACTCGTCAGCATATAACAATCTTGCGATTTCAGTATTGCCCAATTTAGGTGGAAAGGCTCTGACTGCTGGTTGTTTTTGCTGGAAGTCTCCCATGAACGCGATGAATAGGGCCGGAGTGAGCGGGCAGCCCTGTTCAACACCACGCTCTGATGCAGATTGGTCCGATAACATCCCTTGCCGATTTAAGCATACTCATAGTTTAGTATCTGTGTGTAATGCGATCACCGGGCATAGGAACTTTTCAGGGCAATTCCGCGTTTTTAATTTCGCCCATAGCCTTTGACGGCTGATCTTGTCAAAGGCTTTTGTTAAATCGATAAACGCAATGTAGACTAGAGGCGCACTGTTCTTAACATTGTCCTTTACGATATTCAAAATCAGGATGTTTATGCTGGTACTTGCGTTTTTAACAAAGCCTGTTTGAAATTTATCTAGACAGGGCACCGATCTTGCCCAGTTTTGAAATCTAGTTAATAGAAGGGTGGCAAAGATCTTCCCCATGATGTCAAGAAGGGCAATAGGGCAGTGGTTTGCTGGAATTTCTCTATTTCCCTTTTTGAAAATGGGAACTATTACCGCCTCAGTCCAAGTTTTAGGTATTAGCCTAGTGATCGTACATTGCTTAAAGATTTTTGTGATTAGGGCGGCCCATTCCTCTGGATGCTGCTTTAGATCGATGTTGGTTAAGCCATCAGGGCCAGGCGCCCTAGAGGTTTTTAATTTCAGGATTGTTGCCAGAATTTCATCGTGATCTGCCAGATCTTCCCAAGGTGATGTTGTGCAGCATAGAGATTTGTTTGAGGTTTGCGAGATAGAAGCAAACTGTGCTGAGAAAAAGGTGATCCATGCCTGTTCTGAGACGGCGTTCGAAAGTTGGTTGTTTGTCACATCGTTTTTGTTTTTGATCAGGGACCAGAATTCTCTTGGATTTTTTGTTGTTAGAGTTTTTAGCATTTGCTCTGAGTCATTCTGGTACATTGCTGCTTTATGGTGTCTCACCCAAGATTTGTAGGATCTTGTGGCCGCTTTAGCGTAGTCCTTTTGTACCTGATTATTGGAGACTTTAGCCAGACGGTTTAATTTACGCATCTGCTTTTTTTCAAGGCAAGTTCTTTATCATACTCGTGGACCCCTTTTCCATTGGGTCGGTGACATAGACCTTTTTCCTTCCTATACGGCAACAAGAAGGGCATGTAATTTGGTCTACTTGTTGCGTCTATCTTTGTTTTACTGAGTACATCAAATTGCTCGGCGATTTCCTTGATATTAGTTGCTGTACGTTGAATTTGCGACGACTTTCGCGCTACCTCTACCTCAAAAGGATATATTTGCTTTGGAGTTGATTCGGTCTCGAGAGTCATTATCAGAGGATTATGGTCGCTGAATTTTGTTCTGTATACCTCAAAATAGTCAACAAAGGGGAGGAACGGATAAGAGACGTAAATATGAGCCAGTGTTGCTGATGTTTCGGCACGTTCCCAAGTTGGAATTCGGGGTAAATGGCCTCTAGCTGGTACAACATTGTAAAATTTTCTCGAGTCCATAAAGTCGGTGCAAAGCACACTTCTCAGAGCGGAGGGGCAGAGATTTGGTGCTGCAGCAGTTTGATCAACTCTTGCGTTAAGATCGCCACAGATTATGATGTAGTCAGTTTTCTCTTCAAGAAGAAATTTATTTATGGTTTCCGCGATGGTATCAAGAAATTCCATGTTACTTGTTCTTTGCGGGTTCCAATAGACATTGATGATTCCGAGGTTGGATTTCGTATTGCTTCTTGATATAGATTCTATATGGAACCACTCAACTAGTAGAGCTAACATGCCATATGATTCGGCCACTTTCTTTTTACTAGAAATGCCCAATCCAATTTTAATTGCCGTTAGGAGGCCCGATGATGGTCTTCCAAACAGACCTTTGACTGCAGAAGAGATGTGTATATCGTATCCATCTAGTACTGGTGGTTCCATAAGCCATGTCTCCTGGAGGCAGATAATATCAAAGTCACTCAAGTCAAAAGCATCTGGCTTAGTAAGGTGCTTGTGACCCCTCGTGTTCCAAGAACACATGATACTCCTGGTCCGTCGTAAACATTCCGATGTTAGAGGTCCCGTGGGCGTCGCTGAATCTTTTAGTTGTTATTCTTGCTGGTTTGGGTTCAGAACCTTTTTTAACCATCTCCAAGGCCCCGACGGTTCACGCTTTTTATTATGGGCCCACTCAGCAGTTTCGTCAGTCGACTCTGAGTGCTTATGGATTTTCCCCTGTCTGGGATTTGAACTCCAGTTACCTTCATGTTGAAATTTTCGATGGTTTGTGTTGGTGTTCGACGAGTATAATCTCGATCTGAATCTCCCTCTGCTAAATTCAGGTTTCTCCCTGAAAGCGACTCTTCTACTGCCCACCGGCAGATCTGTAGTGTTTAGGTGGCGTTCCGAAGGGTCCCCCGTCGCATTGCTTCGCAGAGGAACAGCCTTTTCCGCACCTTCAGACATCGGGACTTCCTCTATCGAGAAGCCTAATTGGATTAAGGCGGCGCTCACATCTTCGCCACCATCCAAGTCCACGAGATTGTTCCCGTGAAGGTACGTTTTAGCCTTCCCGTCTCTGTGGTAAGTCTCCACCAATACAAGATCTGATGTTTTTAAAGATTTCAATGCCTGTATGCTGGTTAAGATTTTCAGGACCGTCTTTCTGTTCAAGACGAGGACATTTTTCCCAGCTGCGAGTTGTTGCATTTAAAACCTCTGGTAGATGTTACTTTAGAATCGCACTGACACCTTGTCTCCCCTGATATCTTTGTAGTATTTACAGTTTTCGTCTTTTCAGGTATTTTTTCATGTTGCTTTAGCCGCACCTCCCTTTTTTTGATCGATGGATCCGCTAGTAGTTTTTCACTCTCTTTACACATTGTAGTTTTTGTTTTATTTGTGTTTGAAGGCAGGGATTTACTCACGATTTGTGGTTCTTCTCTGTCATTTACGTTTAGCTCCAAGTTCGTTTCCTCTTCGTTTAGATGGACCGTCAGGTCAAGAAGTGACGAATTCCCCATTGAGCCTTGCTCATTTAGTTTGGAATTGTCAAGTTCGATTATAGTTTGTTCCATTTCTGAGTTACTGCTAACTGGGGCTTGAGGTGGCGCGTGGGTAGTTGCAATCTTTTCCTGAGTCGAAGCAATTGCTTTTGGAGTTTTAAACGTTGCTGGCGTTTTTAGATGTTCTTTGCTTTTCTTCCCGTTTTGAAGCATAGAGTTTGTGCTTTGGCTTCTAACGGCTTGATTTGCCTTTGCACCTTGTGTTTGTGGATCCTTTGTGTTTAAGGACAGAAGATGTTCTAACTGGGGGTTTTGCCTGTTTTCCCCAAGATTTCTTGCAGTGGTTAGTATGGTAATTAAAGATTCAAGCCGGGTAAGCTTTGAGTCCCATTGTTTCTCTTTCTCCACGTTTTGTTGGTTTTGGGCAGTAATGAAACCTTCCAAAAATGTTACTTTTGTATTCAGGGCCGAAGCAAGAGTTAAAGAATCCTTCATTGAATCGTTAATTGATTCATACAATTTTACAAAGGGTGCCAGCCCCACTGTTATGGCGGACATGATTGTGAGTAAGTCTGGCTTTTTTGTTGGCGTTTCTTTGGGAAGGTGGCCCACCATATCACTTGATCTTCTATTTCTGACTGGTGTTGAGGTGTCTTTTAGAAAGTCATTATTTGAAGACTGTCTTCCAGGTGGAGGGTCATGTGGAAATATCTTTTGTCCATGCGTAACCAGCAGAGGTGGAACGATTCTAGGAAGGGACTTATTCCCCAAATCCGGTTGGGCTGGTATTGGTGACAAAGTCTTTCTTTGGTTATTTACTTTCATTGGTGGGGACATAGTTGATGGTATTAGAACATTTTCCTCCTGTCCGGCTCTCTCCGAATGATGTGGGGGGACGTCTTCATCAAGCAGATTTATTGTCTCTGTTTGAGCTCTCATTCGACAATGCTTGATCCTGTTTCCTTGCACCTCCCTGTCACCTCGGCTGCTGAATAGTGGGGTCGTGGGGTTGCCACACTGGGCCTCAACTGCACTATGAGTGGAATCCGCTATTCTTTCTCTTTGTTGCGCCACTGGAGGTAATTCCAGCGGAACATCGAGCATTTCTGCATCGGAAAGTTTGGTGTCTGTTTGTGGTATCCTCTTTGTTGTTTAAAAAAGAATTATTTGAGCATGTGTGGTGTCGGAAGATTTTGAAAGGTGGATTTGACTGAGTCACATTTTTTTTGTTTCTGAATTGGAGCCCTTTTTAGTTGCTGGGAGCTATGCTCTAAATGTACCCCCAGTTCCTTTCCACTCTTTCTTAATGATGCTCTTTTTTTTAATAGCGCCATTGCGTTTTCTCTTTTCTGGGCAATGAGCTCGCCAGTTACGGCATTTTGTCTATTTCCCTGGGTTGGGCGATCTGGGGTTGCGTCCGTGAACCCATTCTCAATAACAGGCGGCGGAGAGAATCTCCGTAGTGGCGTCGCCTGAGTTTAACACAGGCTGATGTTTGGCAGTGACAGCTTCTGCCTGTGAAAGAACTTGGTGGTCTTGGATATCTGATTTCTCGGCAAAAGTAGCGGGTGGCCCCATCACCCTCACCGATGGGGCCAGAGGGACGTGGGAGCCACAAGCAAACGCCGCCACCGGCGCGGCGACCCGCAAGCTGAGATCAGCCGCGCGGGGTCCTACGACTCCGCTTGGCTCACTCGCCGCAGCGGAGGCCTGCGGGGTGCCGAAGGGCGATGGCGGCGGGATCGTACTGAGCAGCGGCCTCCCAACGTCCAACCTTGGGTCTGTTTCAGCGAGCATGGCCTCGGATTGGGGAGTTAGCGGTGACGGATACGATGTTTCACAGGAAACGTTAATAGAATCCTCCTCCGAGCTTTCACTCGTTGCGTTCTCCAAAGTACCGTAGGAAATGTCGTTTGATGTTTTCTGAGCGGTCCAAGGGCTTACGACCTTACAGGACGCTTTCTTAAGAGGGTTCTCGAGGTGGATAAAGTTCGTTTGGATGGGGGCACTGAGGGTCCTGAAGGTAGCGTGTTTTTCACTGGCATAGTGCCAGAGTTAGCGTTAATTTCACGGCTTTTCTTTGCCATGTACATTTTACGGGATTCTTTCTGCTTCTCAGGACATCGAAATTTGCTCCTCAGTACCCTACCAGATGGGCTTTTTACTTGGGGATAAAGGGTGGAAAGTTCCGAGTTATCTGTAACACTTTCAGGTCTAGGAAGTAGGGGGTCCGCTTGCAAATCCATGCCTCCTTACCTCTTTGCTTCCGTAGACTGCTTCCTTACCATCCACCAAACAGCCGCACAACAGCCAGTGGGCTTGACTCCTCCGGGCTTAACGCCGCGAGGGTGGATGGGTCTGCCTTTACCAGGCGATGTAAATCACGTGACTTGACACGTGTGCAGCCCAAGCCCCGCCTCCTCCAGGAAGCACACGGGCACTAGCACAAGCACCTTGTCAGCTCTGAATGCTGGCCGTTGAAAATAGAGAAGCCTTCGTTTTTTCCAGCAGAAAGACAATGCTACTGGCAGCAGTGCAGCAGCGTTCGGCCCTCGGGCGGATGGTTCTGCCTTTTCCAGGTGATGTAAATCACGTGACTTGACACGTGTGCAGCCCAAGCCCCGCCTCCTCCAGGAAGCACACGGGCACCAGCACAAGCCCCTTGTCAGCTCTGAATGCTGGCCGTTGAAAATAGAGAAGCCTTCGTTTTCTCCAGCAAAAAGACAATGCTACTGGCAGCAGTGCAGCAGCGTTCGCCCCTCGGGCGGATGGGTCTGCCTTTTCCAGGCCATGTAAACCACGTGACTTGACACGTGTGCAGCCCAAGCCCCGCCTCCTCCAGGAAGCACACGGGCACCAGCACAAGCCCCTTGTCAGCTCTGAATGCTGGCCGTTGAAAATAGAGAAGCCTTCGTTTTTTCCAGCAGAAAGACAATGCTACTGGCAGCAGTGCAGCGGCGTTCGCCCCTGGGGCGGATGGGTCTGCCGTTTCCAGGCGATGTAAATCACGTGACTTGACACGTGTGCAGCCCAAGCCCCGCCTCCTCCAGGAAGCACACGGGCACCAGCACAAGCCCCTTGTCAGCTCTGAATGCTGGCCGTTGAAAATAGAGAAACCTTCGTTTTTTCCAGCAGAAAGACAATGCTACTGGCAGCAGTGCAGCAGCGTTTGCCCCTCGGGCGGATGGGTCTGCCTTTTCCAGGCGATGTAAATCACGTGACTTGACACGTGTGCAGCCCAAGCCCCGCCTCCTCCAGGAAGCACACGGGCGCCAGCACAAGCCCCTTGTCAGCTCTGAATGCTGGCCGTTGAAAATAGAGAAGCCTTCGTTTTTTCCAGCAGAAAGACAATGCTACTGGCAGCAGTGCAGCTTAATAACAATTCTGATTCAAAGGGATCAGAGGAGGCTATTACAATTCTCATGGAAAGGAGAGAAATGGGAGTTCAAATGTCTTCCGTTTGGTCTGGCATCAGCTCCATGGTTCTTCATCAAACTGTTGAAACCAGTAGTAAGATACCTTGGAGGACAGGGGATCAGAATGATTATTTCCCTGGATGACATTTGCCCGATGTGCCAGGACAGGGAGGTTCTGGTAGAGCAGATCCAGATAACTACAGTTTTGTTGCAACAACTGTGGTTTTTGATAATCTGGGAGAAGTCGGAATTAGAACCAGTGAGGGAAATGGAATTCCTAGGCTTCATCTTAGAGACAACTAAGGGTTCTCTCAAACTCCCGTTAGAGAAGGTGAAATCCATAAAGAAGGAAATAAAGTGTATGATGCCAAGACAGGACATTTCATTGAGAGAGACAGCGAGGTTGGTAGGTCGTCTGTCATCATCAATTCAGGCAATGGCCCTCATTACAACACCAGCGCTAAACTATGGTGCTATTAGCACCATGGTTGCTGCCGATATTGTAACGAGTCCGCCATGGTGAAAGGGGGAAGTACCACCCCATTCCAAGGTTGGCGGGGTGGAACGATGCCACATCATCGCTCTATCCACTTTATCAAATACTGTGCACAGGTCCATGAATGCCAAGTAGAAAGGTTCACCCCTCAAGAAAATAGAAGATGCTTCCGTCAGGTACAGATTAAGGGCTTGATCACGGGTCCCCAAACCTGGCCGGTAGCCATATTGGATGTTTACACGGTCCTCACCATCAGCAATCCATTGTTCTAGATGCTCCAAGACTGCACATCTGAAAATCTTAAAGTATCCAGTATGTAATAGGCCTATATGATAGTGGGCTTCCTTTTTTAAAATTTTGTAAATTATAGCTTTACTCCGTGACTGTGGGTATTCCTCCCTTTCAAGATAAACATTAAAACAGTTGGTCAATAAGGGGGCCCACAGGTCTAGTTCCTCCCCAAATAGATTTGCTGGGATTGCATCCAGGCCAGGCGCCCGGTTATGTATTTGTCGGTTAACTGCAATTAAGCTGGACCATCTGCAACAAATTCCCAAAATGTTTTGGAGTCCCTGGTCGAGACAGCCAAAAGCAGTTCTTCCCATGCCTGTTCTTCTAGACACTTTTTTCTAGAAGCCAGCCCACTTTTGTACTGGGCCTGTGCATATATCAGTTCTAGTACTAAACCTATCCCACAAAATCACTTTCAGATTATTGTGTGCTGCCCTACATCTTTCATCAAACCAGCTGTGCAAATTGTTCCTCCCGGCTTTGAAATCAAGTTGGAATAAGTCTGTGAAGGATTTCTATATTTTTGGGTGGCGAGAATGGTTGTCCTACGTTCCTCATTGTGCGTTAAAATAGAGACAACTAAGCCTTATTATAACTGTGGCGGTAAGGCAACAACGGCGCGGATAGTGCTACCGGTGCCGTTGATACCTTGCCACCACATTACGAGTGCTGCTCGCAGGTGCCGCTCTGCATGCCTGCATACCCGTGAGCAGAACAGGATGGTTGCAACAGTACCATAATGAATGGTACCGCTGCTACCATCCTCCCCATTCCCATTGAGCCCTATGGAGACTCAAATGGGAACGGGGACATACTGGCACCGGGTCCCGTGCAAGGGAAATTACCGGGCCCTCCAAGGTCGGAATGCCCGGTAATTCCCCTTTTTGCGGGACCCAGTGCCAGACCCAAGTTTGTGGGTAGCCATGCCCTCAGTGAGGGCATGGCTACCTCCAAACTCGCAATGAGGCCCAATGTGCTCGCTGAATGTCAATACAGCATGGTAAGTATAGCCTGCACCATGTAACAGTAAAATAGGCGATTTAAATTGTGTCAACGTATAATAGTATTCTGACAATATGCGGGTCTGTCAACAGATACAATGATGCTGTGATGTATATTACATGCTCTAATGTCCCGTTCTCTAGTCTTTATAATGGCATCACATTAGTAAGAGGATTTGTGTCTTTAATGGCACGCACTTTATTTCCATTACTTGTGTGCATCCAAAAGCATGTGGCATTGTACTTTCAGTTTGCATTTTTCTGTGGAATAAAGAGAAATGCCAACATCATTGTATTTAATGTTCCTCTCAATGTCACTACTCCACAACGCATTTGAAAAAAAATGAGATGCAAACATGTAGAGATGAACAAGACTTAGCATGATTTAGAAATAGAAATAGAGAAACACACTGCTAGCCCACTAGGCATGAGCTACAATTTAGAACCCACTATCATCAACTGCAAAATACAGAACAGGGCCAACTTCAGAAGAAATTAAAGGTGGTACTGTACATACAAAGAAAGATCATGAATGCAGGTACGGTGTTGGTTTGCCTCTGCATTTTGTGTGTGTTCCGTTTTAAGCACTGAGCTGCTTGTGCCTGATGTGCATAGCTAGCTAGTTCACTATCTTTTTTCCTTTGTTCATTTGTTTGTTTTAGTTCCTTTTACGGTCCTTGACCGATGCGCGCGACTGGTCGCTTTTATCTCCATTCGCAGCACTCCACGTTTAAAGTAAATCATTGTATTTCTTCTCTGTTTGCACACGTTTTTATCATGAATTGTTTTCCTTGAATGCCCACTCTGGGGAAGGTTGCCTGGCCTTCACTTCACCCCGAGGCTCAATCCGGCGTCAGTCTTTATTTTATTTATTTCTTGCATACCATGCTGCAGTCTCTCTCTAGTGGCTGCCACCCTGGTTGGCCTTGGGGGATTGGCCAATGCAATAGTATGTGTATTTGTGCGCAGTGGACAGGGCGGAGCCGCAGCGGACAGGCGCAGTGGACCTGCACCTTGGACACTGAAGTTAAGCCAAAGTTTAGCCCGTCTGTGCCCATCCAGGCCATGGCCGGCTCGGGGGGCTTTCTTCCATGGATCCTGTGTGCGGCATCAACATTGCTATGCTACAATCAGAGCCAGCTGTTGAAACTCCCACCATCCTCTACTGTGCTGCCTATAGGATTTGCAACGCTATGGTAGGGCCCCCAGTGTACCACATGGAATTGTTTACTCCTGAATGCACATTCAGTGGCTGCGCATTGCACGCACTGCTATGACTTGGTAGATTATCTGGCTCCTGACTTTGTGTGCATCACTGATACATGGCTTGATGATACATCAGGCTCGGTCCTTGGGCACTTACTGCTGCCTGAATATAGCATACTGCACGTAGACCGGCTTTCCATAAAAAGAGGGGGGTGCATGATCATTATTTTTAAGTCCTGTTATAGAGGCTTTGTACTTGCTATAAGTCACCATGTTAACATGGAAGCCATGTAAGTAATTCTCTCTCTCCCCTCTAAACTCTAGGCCTCATTAGGTGGCTGGTGGCGGTGGAATGAATGGTGCCGGTAAGGGACTGGCACTGTCATTCCGGGCCGCCACATTACGAGGTCTGTAGCGGGTCCCGTTCTGGATGCCTGGCCAGACCAGAGATGCAGAGCGGGACCCGCTAGCAGTACAGGATGCTAACAATGGGCCCGTCATTAACGGGCACGTTGTTAGCATCCTCCCCATTCCTATTGAGCCCTTTGTGGGCTCAAATGGGAATGGGGATGTACCGGGTCAGGGTACTGAGAATATGAATTATCAGGCTCGCTAAAGTCGGCATGGCCTGGTTCCTATTTCTAGGGCCCGGACCTGGTACCCGGTTTGGGGGTAGCCATGCTGGTAAGAATGGCACGGCTACCTCCAAACTCCTAATGAGGCCCTCTGTGTCCACTTACTGGTGGTTTACCCTCCCCGGCAAGAGACGGCCTATTTTTGGATGCTTTTCTTGATTTTGCAGCAGATTTACAGAAAGTTAATGAGGTGGAGAACTCATAGGTTCAAAACTTCCTGACCTCAATGAAAGAGCTATCCCCACATCAGAAAGTCAGTGAGCAAACCCACTCTTTAAGTAATTCCTTGCACCTGATCTTTTCATCAAACACATTTGTTGCTGTCTTATCGGACTTTCAAGTCCTGTGGTCTAACCACTTTGTTGTCCCTTTTACTTGGAACATTAAGGGTCCGTTATCTGTCCAGCAGGTCAAATTGATCCTGTGGCGTGGGTGGCGTTCAGTATCCAAAACTGATATGGTCTTTCTTATACATGCCCGTCAATCAGGGCCTTCTCCTGTGGACACTGTTACTTTGGCCAAAGTTGCTGACAGACTTGCCCCTCTTAAAAAAATACAGGGTGTCCGCATGACCCTCTCAGCAGTGGTTCAGGGGTGAGCTGCGGGCCCTTCGTATGCAACACAGGCAGATGGAGGGAAAGTGGAGGCAGTCTTATGCCCCAGGGAACAAGCTTGCTTATTTTATTTTTTTTTCGGCCTTTTTTATTCGAGATTTTTTTTTCTCGGGATTTCTAAATTCGGGATTATGACTATAAACCATATTATACATGTTAAAGACATTTCATTCTGAGGCTGCCGGTCTGGAAACAACGGAGCTGGTAAGTTTACGAGCACCATTGTTTCCAGACTGGCATATTACAGGTCTGCATGCCGGAGTCGCTGTGCCCGACATGTTGGACCCTGCCGTGCACAGCGGCCATGGTATGCAGACCGTCACGGAAGCATTGGCACCATTAACCATGATACCAGTGCTTCCGTGTTCCCCATTCCCATAGAGTCATAGGGCCTCATTACGAATCAGGCGTTAAGGGGTTAACGGCGCCATAAATGGCGCCGACCCTTAACGCCTGATTCCGAGGTCCCTTTGCGCCATAGTGAGTTTAACGCCTGCAGGCGTTAAAATCCATGGCGCTAAGGGACCATGGTGCTAATTACGCCACCGAAATTCACGGTGGCGTAATTAGCGCCTTCCCCACTCCCATTATGCCCTATGGGGCAAAAATGGGAATGGGGAAGGGTAAAATGGGAAATGGGGATTTACCGCCCCACTCACCTTGGAATGGGGCGGTAAATCCGCCATCCACCATGGTGTAAATGTAGTTTACACCATGGTGGTAAGGGTACGACCCAGGCGGTAACTTACCGCCTGGGTCGTAATGAGGCTCATAGAGTCCCATTGGACTCTATGGGAATGGGGAATTACAATTTACTGGTGCCTGAATTTCTGGACCGCCGGGGTTGTAATCCCCCGGTGTTACCGGGAAATCAGGCGGCAGTAAATATTTACAGGTCTGGCGGCAACCCGCCAGTAGTATCAGCATGGTTACCGCTGGAACCATAAGGAGGTCCATAGTCACTGACCCTTATGAAACTCTGTAAGCATGGCCAATGTGATGCAACGTGTTCTAGATTTTCCTGATGAAAGTGTGGTAACCTTATGCTTAGGTACTGTATACTAACATTCCGTTATACTATACTTCGATTTAGGCATCTGTGCAAGAACATGGATGAGCTACTGTTCTGCAACAAGAGAATGCTGGCCTCATTACGAGTCTCCCAGTAACCCAACGGTGCTACCACCGGTTACCGGCAGAGTCGCCTTACTGTATCCAGCACCCAATAACCATGCTGATAAGTTCCCATTCCATGGAGTGCCATAGTATTACATGGGATGGGAATTACTGAGGCACCAGCACAATTTTTAATGGTGCTGGGGTTACAGTGGTTATTCTGCAAGCAGGGCCCTGAACTCTCAGTAGGTCTGGCCTGCCAGTAATTCTCTGCCCCTACCAGCAGACTCAGAATATGCCGGTCCAGGAAAAATGCCAGAGCTATTGCACCAGCCATTTTACCTGCATTTTTCCTGGACCGGCTTATTCATAATGACCCCCAATGAGTGGATAGTTTGACAGATAAAGGCAATCCTGTTGTATGATCATGGGATGGATGTTAGCATAGGAGTGATCTTCTGTTCTCACAGTGCTTCAGGCTGGGAGTGGAGGACTGAAAGTTAAGCTAAGATATTGAATTCTACCTCACCCAGCCTAGCGCACCTCAGTCCATTGACCCACTCTACCTCTCTCCAAATTACCTCACTGCAGTCTACCTCACCTGACTCATCCACTCTTCCTCGCCCCACTGTACCTCAGGTTTATCCAGGATTTTCAGTAGGAAGGGTACTGTAGTTAAAGGCCTGTAGTTCTCTGGTATTTTAGGATCCAATGTGGGTTTCTTCAGCAGCGGGCGCATCCAGGCTTCTTTGAGGTAGGAGGGCACTAGGTTGGATTTGAAGGAGGCGTTGATGAAGGCGGTGAAGAAGGGTGTCAGTGCGGGGGAGCTGTCTCTGATGAGCTGAGCAGGGCAAGAATCGCCTTTGCAGTTGGAGGGCTTGATCGAGTTGAGGATAGCTAGGACGTCCTGTTCCTTCATTTCTTGGAATGAGAATGGTGGGATTTCCGCTGGTACATTCCATTGAATGTCTGAATGTTGTTGTTTTAGTGCTTTCTGGTGGCTGATGATTTTTTCTTGTAAGGTGTTCAGTTTGTTGAGCATAGCATCTTGGATTGTATTGCACCAGTCTTCGTCTGTGGTGATGGTGTTAGGTGGGGGGGCAGGTGTTTCCAATTCTCTGAAGATGGCGAAGATTTACCTGGACCCGGACTTGGGGTTAGTTATCCTTGAGTTGAAGGAATTGGCTTTGGCTGAGATGATGGCGGTTTTGTATTGTTTGGCAATATTTTTGAAGGTTAGTTTGGTAGAGTCGCTTGGGTTACTTTGCCATGCTGAAAGGGCTGACCTTTTTTTGTGCGTAGCTGGAGGAGTTCCGGGGTGAACCAGGAGTGTGTTTGTTTCATGGTTTTTGCTTTTCTTAATGACAATGGGGCAATGGCATCCATGGCTTGAGAGATGATTAAGTTGTATGTAGTAGCAAGGACGTCCGGGTTGTTGATGGATGGATGCATCAATTCGGGGACCTGGAGGTGCGGTAGTAGTCTTTCCTTGGTGAGTTGCTTGGTGGGGGCAGGTGGTAGTGCGGTGGGTGTGGAGGAGTAGTTTCTGGCGAAGTTGAGGTTGAAGTGGATGGCTGCGTGGTCTGAACAGGGGATAGGGGTGATGATCGGGAAGGAGAGATCACAATTGTGATAGGCGATCCAGTCTAGTGTACGACCTTTGTTATGAATGGGTTCTGACACAGCTTGTTTAAAACCCAGTGTGGGGAGGGCATTGTCGAGGGATGCCACGTTACTGTCAGCAGGGTCGTTGAGGCCAAGCTTGAGGTCTCCCAGGAGGATGGACATGGTGGATTTCTTGAGGTTGTCCCCAAGGATG
The DNA here is from genome assembly GCF_040938575.1 of Ambystoma mexicanum. NCBI lineage: Eukaryota > Metazoa > Chordata > Amphibia > Caudata > Ambystomatidae > Ambystoma > Ambystoma mexicanum. The sequence goes on along the minus strand of NC_090930.1, from coordinate 262,249,852 downwards.
TGGAGTAGATCTTCCTGGAATTCCGAGGCCGGCCTGGGTGGGCGTTAAGTTACATGGGCTGAGATAGTGCAGTTGGGCGTGGGGTTGATTTTGATGAGCATGTAGTCGCAGTTAAGGGGAGGGTCTCTTTGGATTTTTGTAATGTTGATGGACTGTTTGGTGATCAAAGCAACCCCTCTTCCTTACTGTGCTCCTTGGTCTTGTCTAAAAATGGTGTACACATTAGGTAGGGCGAGGGCGACGGCTGGTGAGGCTTCGTGGAGCCAGGTCTCGCTTATGAATTGTAGGTCAAGGTTGGAGTTGTGCAGAAGATCGTGGATCTCAAGAGCATGGGCTGGGAGTGATCGAGCATTTATGAGAGCACACTTGAGTGAGGATGTGGTGCTAGAGTTGGCAACATTGATTGTGGGAGCTGTGGTATTGGTCATTGTGGGCGCACCCTCAGTAGAGTGCCCTACGTTTATCATAGGTGTGGATATCTCGACAGCGGCATCCATATCAACAACATTGGCAGTGGTACTCCTAGTATCAATGGCAGCAGCCGGGGCAACAACATTGGCAGAGGTACTTATAGTATTAGTGGCAGCAGCCATAACAACAACATTGGCAGTGGTACTCATAGTATCAGTGGCAGCAGCCGGGGCAACAACATTGGCAGTGGTACTCATAGCATCAGTGGCAGCAGCCTTAACAACAACATTGGCAGTGGCACTCATAGTATCAGTGGCAGCAGCCGGGGAAACAACATTGGCAGTGGTACTCGTGGTACTCATAGTACCAGTGGCAGCAGCCTTAACAAGAACATTGGCAGTGGTACTCATAGTATCAGTGGCACCATTTAAGTTAATTGCATTAAACATGATGGCAACAAGAGATGCAGGTCTGGTAAGCATTGGGGAAATGGTGGTGGGGGAACATGCATACTGTGGGGTTAGTACGTCATTATGAGCCCCCAGGAGAGTTTGCTTGGTGGCCCATGCTTTAGGGGTAGGGTGCCTTGTGGAACAGTGGGAGAGTCTTGCGTATTGTCTGGGTGTGCCTGCCACGGCATTAGCGAGTGTAGTGCGGACGGAGGCCTACAGGCACATCTGTGTCTTTTGTGGGGTCAGATAGTAGAGACCCAGTGCCTTCTGCTTGTGGGTGTGGGAGCAGAGGTGGGTGGGTGTGCGTATGGTAGTGGCTGGAACGTGGAGTGCGCTGGATGCAGGGATGAGCCTTGAGCATAAGCGCTCATTTCTCCAGTGCAGGGATGGGGGTGCTGAGGGGGTGAGCGGGGCCACTGTGTGAGCATGCAGATGACAGAGCCTTAGTGCCAGGAGAACAGCTGTGGGGCTAGATAGACCCTTACCTTTGCAGAAGAGGGGTTCTGCGGCATACGGCAGCTCCGAGCAGCAGAGAGCTGCAGAGAGGGGCTAAGGCCTTTTCTCCAGGACTTCACTCCGCATCTTCGCCTCCCGGCATGCCTCCCCTCTATTTAAAGCAGGAGGGGAGGGCCGTGTGAGGTGCTGAGCTAATCTGGGCGCCGGGGCTGTATTTTGTTGATGGTTTCCACGGCAACCATTACGGCGGCCATATGCGAGGTCAGGAGAGCCTCGTGTTGCGGAATGGCGCTGATGGGCATGTTCTTCCTTGTCTGGGGATGTAGGCACGATCCAGGGGTGCCAGCTGGGCGCAGGTGGAGCGGACCTCTCTCTCCTCACAGCGGAGCTGCAGAGAGGGGCTTAGGCCTTTCCTCAGGCCTTCACTCCACGGCTTCGCCTCCCGGCACACCTCCCCTCCATTTAAAGCAGGAGGGGAGGGCCGTGGGAGATGTTGCAGCAAATCCGGGTGGCGGGGCTGTATTTTGTTGATGGTTTCCACGGCAACCATCACGGCAGCCACTTTCGAGGTCAGGAGAGCCTTGTGTTGCAGAATGGTGCTGCTGGGCATGTTCTTCCTTGTCTGGGGATGTAGGCACGATCCAGGGGTGCCAGCTGGGTACAGGTGGAGCTCACCTCTCTCTCCTCCCAGCAGAGCTGCAGAGAGGGGCTTAGGCCTTTTCTCCAGGCCTTCACTCTGTGGCTTCTTGTTGGTTTTAGAGTTCCAGTTTACAAAATGAATACTTGATAATGCATTCAGTAACCCCAGATCAGGGAAAATCAGCACATATAGTCCACATTCAGACAGTGAGAACCACCTTATGTAGAATAGCTCAATAGTGAACCACAGGACTCCTTCGTGAAAGTAAAAGATCTGAGAGTGAATTAATGCTTCAGAATTGAACATCTGCATCTTAGCAAACACATGCTATCTGAATTAACCACAAATAACCTGAGTATTGTCAAAACCACAAATCACCTGATTATTGACAACCAATTGCGGTTGCCACTAAAGCCATCAGACTAGCCTGCATCCTATATTCAGATACAACCTCTGGATTTAATTGACACATGATTCAAGAAGAAAATTAATTTGTAAGTGTTTATACATATGTACATGAGAATAGTGTAGCAGGAATAAGACACTGGACTTGAATCTTGGCTGAAGTTAGTTTGGTAAACCATTGATAGTAGCACTTTAGGATAAAATTCCAACACTGTGTTACCACACCCCTTTCAACACCTTGAATTAAACTCATTGTAGAGTCTATGGGCCTCATTCCGAGATTGGTGGTAGTCATGGTGGTAGTCATTGCGCCATGACTGCCTCCAATAACGGGTCCGGCACCGGTGTTGTTCAATGGGGACTTACCGGTGCAGTCTGACCCTAGCTAGGTAAGTCCCCACTGTACAAACCATTCCCCATTCCCATTTGAGCCCCCACAGGGCTCAATGGGAATGGGGAGGGTGCTAATAATGGGCTCGCGACTTGCAAGCCCATTATTAGCGCCCTGGTCCCTTAGCGGAACCCCTAAGGGACGTGTGGTCAGACCACACGTTCCTTACGGTCCCCACCAAGGGGGTAAGGGATTACAGGCACTGGTCTCCTTATGACCCCCTATGACTTCACTAATGAAGATATGCTCCATTCAATTAGCACAATTAGCTTCTATGAACCTGCTCTGCTATGGTCACTCCTACCAGCTTCTGAAGATGCCACAACAGATGTGTATTCATAATTCAATTACAACTCACAATTTCCTATCACCATTTGTTTGAAGCAGATTTAATCAGTAATATAACATTATAGTTTTGGCAATGTACATAAGGCTATGAGTAAAGGTGTTAAGGCAGCAGAAAGCATGTTAAGTGCTGCTTAAGTGTGCCACATGTATTATTTTCATCCTGACCACAAGCATATCATTCTTGTTTGAGTTATCTAGAGCTACTGTAAGCATGGGTGCAGAATATAAAGGCATGCATTTCTTGCATCAGTGAATTCCTCTAGTTTGTATTTGAACTCTCTTACATTTACATTTCTCAACAACATTTTCCAGACCATCATTTACAATATCTGCATTTTTCCCACACAGAGTTTCTTCCTTTGAAGTTAATACCCACTAGTCTCACACCTCTAAGACTTTAAGCATGAATAACTACAGAAAACCAGGATAATCATTAAAAATCTGTTTAGTTGTTCTCATCAACAGAAGCCAGTTTATTTTCTTTGACCATTTGAAACCACATCTCATTAGCAAGTATATATAAAATAAATTCACAAAAAGATAACAACAATCATCAAGTTCCAATAGATTATCGAAATTCCTAGTAAACCAACAGAATGTGTTAGTCACAACCAAAGGTACATACCGTGTTTGCATTTTCTCTGTGAATTATAACCAGAGCTTTTCTGAGTAACTATGTCAGGTCAGTAAGGTTATCTTCAATGTAGTGCATTCCAATCCCACAGGAAGACAAATATGAAACCAGGGTAGTGTCTAGGGCCATTGGTTTCTGCAGTGCCATAGTTTGTATAGCTACATGCTCATTGGCAAACAGGGAAAGGGAAATGATGTTCATATTCACCACTCTCTCTAATAGCAGGGATATTTTTGTTTCTCATACATTCAATAACGATTTGCCAAAAAGATGTATACTTGTCTCTTGGAGGTGGTTGTTATTTTGGAGTGTCTAATAGCCAGACGATCATATCCCATATAAAAAGTTGAGTGATATGTGACAGATGTCAGATTTAGCAAAAGAAAATACTTTATCAAAAGAGAAGGTACATTTTTCTTTATAAAACACTACTGCTGGTTGATAGAGAATATATGCATCTACTATGGCACATAAAACCAAAACCATGATTAGTGTAACAGAAGAGGACTTCAACAGGAGAAAATAATCATACTGCAGAGAAAGTATTAGTAAATCTGAAAAACATATCCTTGAATGGTAACAAGAACAAGGTTTAGGGCAATTGGAACTATAAACCAGCCTGCCATCCCTGCAGATGTCTCCCAGTTGAAAGAAGCTGTTGCAATGTGAAAACCCAGATCCAAGTTAAGTGGTAGATTGGCACAAGCCCAGCAGTTTGACACATTCATAATGCAGACACACTGCTGAGTGATTCATGACAAATAATCGTAAATGCCCCATGTGTAAGACACATGTCAGCAGCAGGAAACAAGGAAGATTCATTTGGATAACTCGGATACTAGTTTAATTCAGTCAGAAGAATTCTTAATACAGGATACCAGGTGCAGTTCAAAGTCTTCACAGGATCACAAGACATTGGTATGCTGCACACAGACCTAGAAGCTGAAAGAAGAGCAATGCAGTCACACACAGATGTTGCCATCTGTCGATGAGCGGGACAGTCACCCGTGTTCTGCATTATTGGAAATAGCCAAACATACGGGTGGTAATCAGGATACCAACAAAGAAAATAGCCCAGTATTAGAGAAGTAGAAAGGAAGCCATTTGAACTTGGAACAAACTAGTTCTATACAACTTCTCTGGTCGTTTCTTTCGATGTCACCTTGTTCAAAAGGCAACATAATACTTTGACGGTGGGTTACTCAACTGTGCCATGTGATTGGCAAAGACTCATGTATTTCCTTTAAAAACACTTAATTCTGCTTCATCCTCTGTGTGGTTGACCATGGTATCTACACTGGAAGCTAGACTCAGGATCTCGCAGAAGCAGGTTGTTGCTGCTCCTCATAAGCTCTTGTGTTAGCACTCACTGATGATAAGACTTCACCACTGATGGACGCTGCCTGCAGAGTCTGTTCAGAAGCAGCAGCACTACTCTGAACAGGCTTTGACGATGTGGCACTTGTCACAGTAGTGTCACATGCCAACGTAGATCTAGATGTGGATGATCCTTATGATGCAATTATTGCATATTTGCACATACAGGCACTCACACTTTATGTATCCCTACATAGGGAATACCAACATTGCTGCTATGAGTGCACTTTGCACTTTATTAGCAATAGATTGGCTACTGCATAATTGCACAGATAGCATATAGAGGCATTTGCACTTTAAACAGGCAATACCTAGTAACGTATAAATATCTTATATATAAATAACTCAAACTTCACAAACTATGACATGACATTGCCATAAGCACCATGCACTTTAGCAATATCACTCTCTACCTCACGAGAAATACCTTTCTCGACAGACACAGTCTCCAATTTTAGAGCTCATTGGCCAATCACTTATATATACAGACACGAACTCTGTTAAAAAATCGGATATCTACCGGGCATGCAGGGAAACATAATCGGGCCATTAGGACTCCATATCAGGCAGATTCATATGTTCATAGCATTATTTTTTCTCATAACATCACAAGGTTTCACTGCCGCATGCCTTTTAAGATCCCGTCTGTAAACGGTAATCGAAATATTTATATAAAGAGGAGGGTCAACATATGTAACTTTCTGTATGCCGTAAATACTACTGCATTTTGTTTATATTGTGAATATAAAATGACCACTTGCATGCCAAATCATTATTGAGAAAAGAGCAATACTGACAGTTTATTTGACGCCTTTTTTAATGTATTTAAGTGTATTCAACACGACTGACTCACTGTGGTCTGCAATACGTTCAAATATGGCAGATTCTGTAAAATAAGCTTTTGTGTTAGTGCACGTTGCTCTATACATCAGTACCATAGAGAGCACGCTGGTTTATATGTCCTTCCTTTGTGTTTGCACCCGAAACGTGATCAAGCGGCCAGTTTGCTGTGAAACGCGTCGTTTTTGTGTTCACTTTTCTTCTGTCCATGCCATTTACCCAATTAAAGAATATTTTTTGATGCTTGGAGATCTTTGGTTTTTGGACTCTGTGTTCGGAGGGGAACAGTCTCACTGGAATGCTTTTTGGAGTGCACTCCATCAACTTTATACCGATACCTTATGTTCGGAGGAATTATGGAATTAACTTTTGAGTATTTTTTAACAACCATGTTTATAATGATGTTTGATTTATTAATAACATTTGCATATATATTGTTTTCTATGTTTCCTTGACCCGGTCCACTATTACCTTATTCAGCAGTAGAAGTCTGTTATCTATACATTACTACCTTTGTTGTTCCGTGTTTTGGTCTATTTGATTCCCCTATGTCCACGATGAAGGGGATACCCATCTCTTTGGTACGTTTTGTTTAAAGCAGCCTCGGAGATGGACATGGAGTCCACTGATTTTCTTGTCATTCATCTAAAATGATGGGTCGATTTGTTGATCCTGATGATTCATTTCTACAACAGGGTTTTGCCGGCTAGGGGTATGGATCTCATTGAGAGGATTACGAGTGAAGTGCTGGACTGGAGATTGAGTTTGCCCAGACCTTTGAAGATCTTAGTTATGGGGGACCTTATTCTCCAGATGGAGCCACTTCATGGCATGTTTGACATTATGTCACTGAGGATTGGGAACTCTGAATTTTACTTTCCTGTTGAGGCAGCACAAACATGCAGAAGGTATAGCTGTCTTGTTAATGTCTGCTGACCAGAGAGCATGTAATGGGCGATTCACAGGTGATTTGCCAACAGCACCAATGTTTGAAATAACCTGGCCACGAGTCAAAGGCCCTCATTACGACCCTGGCGGAGAGGGTTTACGCCAGCGGAAATCATGGCGTACCCTTCCGCCTTACTACGAGATCCCGTAGCGCCATGGAGCCCTTTTCGCCTGCTTTTTCCGGGCGGAGAAATCCATGGCGCTACGGGACCTTGTTGTCAATTACGCCACCGTAATTTACGGTGGCGTAATTAACGCCTTCCCCACTCCCATTATACCCTATGGGGCAAAAATGGGAATGGGGAAGGGCAAAATGGGGATTGGGGATTTACCGCCCCGCCAAGGTCGGAATGGGGCGGTAAATCCGCCAACCCCCATGGCGGTGTTGGCAGCTTTGCGCCATGGTCCATGGTGCAAATTGCACCATGGATCTCCGCCAGGGTCGTAATGAGGGCCAAAGTGATTACATCTTAGTGAATCTTGAGACCTGGGATTCAGTTAATGCATTATCTGTCCATAAGAGGGTTGAAAGTGATCATCATCCCTTGCTCCTAGAGATGAGTGACCATTTTTGGGCAGAAGCAGGTCTGCCGGTACAGGGGTGGGTGCAGTACATTTGGAAATCGTGGGGCATGCTAGGAGAAATATTAGGTGGGGAGAGGTTGATCTTGGGCAGTCCTGCCATTGGTTTATGAAGATATCATTAATTTGTTTGATGATTATGTGTGGGCAGACCTGTTTGATGCTGTTTCTCTAATCTCCTTGCATGAGCAAATCATGGCCTGTGTTGGACAGCGATTTTCCAAACCTGTGAAGGCTGTGCATACCCTGACTGTAAGAGTTACCCCCAGGTATGATATGGACGGCAGGCATGCCAATGTGCAGCTCTTAGAAGCTGTGAAATGTCCACAGCCCCTTCTGGAAGGGGAAGTAAGGCAGGCTAGAAGGGAATATCACAAGTTGCTGATGGATAAAAAGAGGGGGTGGCAAGCAGACACCTGGAATACCCTACTGGAAGCAATATGCAGAGGGGATTCAATGGCCTTTTGGGCCATGATGGGGGCAGCCCAAAGATCAGGCCAAAATCTCCTGCACAAATGCATCCCAGAGCATCTCTGGGTTGAGCACTACGGGAACCTTTATCGGGCTGAAGGAGCGGCATGCATAAGAATAAGCCATGAGAGAGTGGGTGACGGTGCTGTGGGTGAACACAACTGTGCCCTATTGTTACTCTCAAACCCAGAGGTAGAGAAGGTGCTCCTGATCCAAATGTTGGGCAAAGCACCGGTCCCGGATAGGGTTCCAATAGATTTCTCCAAAAACAAACTTATCGTCTGGGTGCAATACCTGACAACATTATTTATTGCAATCCTGAGCAAAGATTTGGTACCTGTGTGTTGGAGTAACGCAGAAATTATACCAATCCACAAAAAAGGCCCCTGAGACGACCCTGCCAATTTCATTACTGGATGTGGGAGTGAAAATGCTTGCTCGGGCTCTACTATTTCATCTGCATGATTGGGCTAAGATTAATGAGACCAGGATTCAATGAAGGCTTGAGTACAATTGACGAAAGTTTATACCTGCGGTTGGTATGCGATAAATATGTGTTCCTCTGAAAGACTAGGGTTCATGCAGTTTTCGAAGACTCACATACTGCTTTTGACACTGTAACAACACATCGGCTCTGGGACGTGTTAAAGGACCTAGCCATCCTGGATACTTTACTAACTGCAATCCAGAGTCTATCTACTGGAAACACTACAGTGGTTCGGTGGGGAACTGAGGAGAGCACTACTTGTAGCATAGATATTGAGAAGGGCTTTCACCAGGGGTGCGTCCTAGCACCCAAACTGTTCTGTATTTCTATTAATGGTCTTATTAAGAAGCTCTTGGGTGTACAAACTGATGCTCCTTCCCTAGCGGGTGACAGGAAACTGACCCTGTTATTTGCGGATGATGTGGTGCTCTTATCCCTGATACTGATGGTGCCCGCAAGCAGCTAGGACATTTTGTTGACCTCTGCAAGAGGAATGGGCTGTCACATAATATCAGCAAAACGTCCATGATCTTCAACACCAATGACAGGAGAAAGTGAAGGGATTTGAGGTTGTTCTTGGACGAGGGGGAAATTGAACAAGTCTGTATGTATGACTACCTGGGGGAGGGTGGATCATGGCCTCTTGCAGCTGGTCTTCATACCTTGAGAAGGCCAAGTTAACGCTGGATAGGTATGGTGGTGTCCTCACCAGGTTTACCAATGAGCATGGCAACGTAGAGGTTTGTGTGTCCTTGGAGGCATAGAAAGCACAGGCAAGACAAGCCAGACTTCATGGGGCTGAGCTGTGGAGTCAGATGAACAACCAATCTTTAGCGTTGGTGGAGAACAAATATCTTAAAAATATACTTGAGCTGCCAAACAGTGCACCAAATATGCCAGTCCTCCTAGAGACTGGTATGCAGGGGATGAAATCGATCTGCCAGTTATGACCGGTACTTTATTGGGTTCACTTATGGACAAACAGAAACCTCAGCAAATACAGAGAGGCTTTGTTGGATATTCTGTCACAGCAAAAGGGTACTTCCTTGAAATGGACTAGACGTGTCAGAAACTTGTTGGGAATTATACGCCCAACCCCTCCGCCCTGCTTCCTGATTCTAAAATAGAGGTAAAGAGGACTGTGTTGGCCAAGGTGGCCAGTGACATAGTGCTCAAATCTCGGGCCTCTGAATCGCTTGCGTGATATCTTGGTATTAAAACCACAAAGATTACCTAAATTATATCATGCCCAAACAAGAAAAATCTTTGTACCTTATGATCTGTCTTGGAATTCTGTGCATATTATATAACGAATCTGATGAAGACCTTTGTCATTAATGTTGTTATGTCCTGTCACTAAGCCACTTTTTGTAAGACGTGGTTGCAGGACTATAACTGCAACCAGGGCTTTGTGCTTGGACTCTGCTGTTTGCCTTGCATGGAAGAAATCCTGTAACCATGTGTATTAGGGTGGTGTGCATTGCATTTTATTTGTTGTAACTGCGGATGAATCAATTGATGAATTGATGATTTTACGTTGTATGGGTGTTTACTATACTATGCTACGAACAGTTTTTGTTGTTTTTATGAACTGTTGCTTTTATGAATTCTTGTTGAAATAAAGTCTATGAACAAACTAATAAAAGTGCATTGCCATACTGAATTACAATGGACCCACCTTTGAACATCAGTGAATCAAGCGTTTGCTTTAAAATTTGAGAAAATAATGTCAGACTTTCTCTACACCTATGTTATAAACTAATCTAGCAACATAATAGATGTTGTATTATTAAAAATAAATACATATTGAATGGCAGGATATACAGGTATAGCAAAGAATGCAGGGCAGATATCATAAACAATAAAATGAGTTGAAGTTGCAGGAATACAATATTGAATTGTTGCATGAATTGAAATAAGGATGAAAAAGGGGGCAGAAATGCTGCATTGATAGCATAAAGTTCTTGTACACATTAATAGTTTTTTCCCCAGGTTTCTAGACAGGTAAAATAGGTGTATTACAAGGACAGCAGGTAGGTACACTAGTTCCTTGCCTAAGCAGTGACCCAATGAAAATGGGTATTCCCTGTTCCACTTCTTATGAATTGGGATATTGTGGGATGCATGGAAGAGGTTTGGCTGGATTCAGAATAATGCATACTGGTACCAGATTCAATATTTGTCCAGCTTCATGTGCATGCAGCGACTATTATTGTGAAGGAACTCGATCCAACAATACCAATTACACAAAGGGTGTATAATTCTCTGGCTGCTTTTTCAAATGTGAAGAGTCTAAGCAAAACAGCTGAAAAATCCAATTACCTGCATACTGGGACATCTAAAGAAATTCAATCAGTGGACCAATATATATTAAAACCTATTTTACACAATACATCCAATCATAATAAATCCACTGATGTACATGAATACTAAAGCATGATGTTTAGAGATAGTGAGACTCAAAGATCATTTAACTTCGATTAGGAGTTGGTCAACCAACCCAATACCCACTGAATTTGCATTTGAAAAGGGGACAAGTGGAAATTCAGCGGTTCTCAAAGATGAGCGTGGCACTCCAGTCTGAAATAGAAAAATAAACATTCTTTTCATTATCAGCACAATGTCGGTAAGGAGCAGAAGGACGAAGAGGAAACAATGGTGCAACAATGGTACTATGCCCCATGGCTGTCCTGTTGCATAGTAAATATTTCAGGAAGAATTGGTTGAGATCAGCACAAGTAAAGTTATAGAAATCATTAATGACTTGTAAATCTTCTTAAAACTTAAAGGACCTTCACAGATTTTGGGAAATCTTTGCAGAATGTTAAATAGATCAGTGGAGCTTCATGGTGTCTGCACATCCACCATTGTAATATATGCCCCACGAAACTGTCTCAAAGGGTACACTGTAGTGTCAACTTAAGGGGATTTACTAGGTCACGATTCAGAGGTTTCAGTTGGACTAGAACCTGTTGAAGCAGCAAAACGATTGGAAATTAGCCACCCATTATGCAGTATATCAGTGGCTATGAGTGATTGTGATGTAGACCCTGCCAATGATTGCATAGGAATGCATTGACTATTTTCCAGTGGTTGACTGAGACATGAATCTGGGCTCTGAATGTGAATCTGCTCATCTGGTGGTGACAGCAGAACAAATGCAGCGGTGTGGGGTTGTGTGGTGCCTGATATGGGATAGGGTTAAATGTAGCAGAATTATTTCACTCAGAAATATCTATATCTTCTAGACTTTCTTTCAGTAGGGGTATCCCTTGGATTGCCAGATGAAGTCTACTGTAAGATTTTCAGTTTTTAGGGGTGGCCTAATTTACTAGTTTTGCTTTCAGTTTGTTTGACTATTCGTGTAATTTCCTTTGGCCACCTTTGAGAACTCTGGTCTTGGACTCAGAAACACCTTTTAATGGCCTTTGTGTACCAATCAAAGAGGACATCCACTGCTACTAATGAACCTTCAATACCAGAGTATTTAGAGTTCCTCTTAAATAAACAATCCAATGAAGAGCGAATGTGCCTCGCTCTGGGAAATCCTTTATGATCTCACAATTTGTAAAATAGTGCTATACATAAGTCTTGAGCAAGAAACATGTGGACCGTATTTCCCTTAGGGGGAAATTGCACTTGCTTTGAATGACCTGCTCCCATTCTCACAGAGGTAAGACAAGGATTAATTTATAAGGAAGTCCATGATGCTGTAGTGACGAGATGCCACTAGACGTGTTACGCTAACAACTAACTGCTCATTAACGCTGCCTCCCACAGCTTAGTCAATACACTGTTTACACACACCCTGAGTAATCATCCCCCACCCAGCAGCGTTTTGACTTTGTTTACATTAACACATTAAAATGAACACCACAATAACATCATTAGCAGTCCTGAGGCAGGGTATGGATAAGAGTTGCACAAACCTAACAGTGAAAATATAAGCTTGATCAGATATTGTCACTAAGATAGAAAGAGCAGAGATAACGTATTTACCAAAGTGCTGAAGCAATTGATCTATGGCTACTAACATAAATCAGATTTCATATGATGGATGGGCGGACAACAAACTCTGTCCCGCAGTCACATTACGGCATATGCACAGTAAGCAAGCAGCCCAAAAGCGACAACCTGTTCCAAGAGAAAATGCCTTGTGTGCAGACCTTTTCTATTTTTTGTATTAAGTCAAAAGCCATTCATTCAACAATACTGACTTTCTACACTGAGGATTACCCCTCAAAATAATGTGTATGGATGCAATTGCTTCTACTACTGACAGCAAGCTGTCACCTGACAAGAGGTGTATTGAGAGTGCTCGTTTTGACATCTGAAACAACAGGCACAATAAACAAATACAAACAAACACACAGTTATAATCGTAAATATTTCCTGAACCATTCACTGAATAATCTGTCTCTTTCTACAATTGACAAAAAGTTTCAACTATCTATCTAGGCTCTCTCCTCAGTGAAATCCCCAGTAAGACACCGTGGAACTCATTAGCATCTGACAGTAACTGCAATAAAATGCGATCCATTGTGGCCAATTTCCCTTGATTTGAATGGCTGAGTGGAGGGGCAGAATGTAACATGGATTCTCATGCCGGTGCAAATGTTGGGGATTTCTACAGCGTCTGCTGGCTTTCTGCACCAGCAAAAAAACAGCGGACTCTAAAGGAATCCATTGTAAATGCTGCCTGCCATGCATAAATGGCAGGCAATACATACTCAATTTGCAGAGTGGAGTGCAAATGGAGGTGTACACGCATGTACACTGCCTTTTTGACCTCTCCTTTTGCACTCAGCCATGCAGATGAAATCATTTGGCAACGAGGATCCATGTACGTGAAGGTGTACATATAATCATTTGACTCCATAGTCAAATTAGGTTGCTTTGAATACAAGTTCCTGTGTCATAGCGTCTTCATTTGGACTGGGGTTTGGCTGAAAGGTTCCTCCACAACTCTTCTATGGCGCATGTTAGCCAACAAATCTGAGGCTAAGCTTCATATTAATTGTAGTGGAAATCAGTTGCTGGACTTGAATCTTGGGTGAGGGCAGTTTGGTAAATCTTTAAGTCCAGCCCATCAAGGTGTACCCATGAAAGGACAGCTCACAATTCCTGAGCAATCCTGACAAATGTGTTATCCCACCCCAGATTGTGCCTCATTATGAACCAGCGTGTTGCTGCCAACCCCGAAATATCATTTCCAGCACCTTACTTCCCAGTACCACCAGGATATTACAAGTCACAGCGGCGCGGGAAGTCAGGCGTTGAATTTGGTAAATCCTCATTCCCGTGGATAGGACTCCATGGGAATGGAGACTCTGAAGCACCGGCACTGTTGCTAACAGTGCCGGTGCTTCTGTGACATTTCTGCCTGCAGGGGCTGGGCGCAAATGCCCCTGCAGTTGTAGTGTAGTGGTTACGGAAACAAGGGTGTTGGTAAGCATACCGGCACCCTTGTTTCCGGACCGCCACACTCGTAATGAGGCCCATTGACTTCTAGCAACAGACAGAAAATTCCATGACTTCACTAAGGAGAATTTAATTAATTCCAATTAGCACTATATACTTCTATGAAAAGATGGACAAACCTGGTCCCCAAGGGCAATCTTACCCTCTTCAAGAAATTCCCAACACTATGGGCCTCATTATGATTGTGGCGGTAAGGCAACAACGTTGATACCATGCCGCCACATTACGAGTTCTGCTTGCGGGTGCCTCTCTGTACGCCTGGCCAGACCAGGCGTGCAGAGCGGCACCCGCCAGCAGAACTGGATGGTGGCAACAGTACCGTTATGAACAGTACCCCTGCTTCAATCCTCCCCATTCCCTTTGAGCCCTATTGGGGCTCAAATGGGAATGGGGATGTACCGGATCCAGGTCCCGCGCAAGGGGAATTACCAGACTCGCCAAGGTCGGAATGGCTTTGTAATTCCCCTTTCGCAGGACCTGGAGCCGGACCCGAGTTTGGGGGTAGCCATGCCGGTATAAACGGCATGGCTACCTCGAACCTCGTAATGAGGCCCTAAGTATACTCTTGATACAATTAAGAGTCACCCTTTCTTATGATCATTTACGTGAAGCTGCTTTGGTCAAAAATACATGAACTTTCTTTTAAAGCAAGGTTATGAAAAACGTGCTAGGATGCTAAATATGCAAACAACTAGCATGCAAGTAAAGACTGCTACAATAAGCCAGGTTTATTTTCTCCATCCTGACTGTAAGCATATGTCTCAAAATTGAGTTTCTCTAAGACTCTTGACCTTAGTGCTGAATATAAAGGTCTACTGTCATTTTTTGAATTCACTAACAATTACATCTCCTACCAATATTTTTTAGACCATTATTTACACATATAATAGTATCAGGAAATGTGAAATGTAAACTGCAATTTTGAGCTAGCCTAATATTTATTTTGAACATAAGCATGTGATATACTACAAGTTCTATTCACACCCTTAGGTGCCGAGTCTGATAAAAAGTGTGTGAAAATGTGACATTCTCACCTCCAGTTTCACTCACCAGCATTCTGAAATGGGTGAACGTATTGGAGGGGAGATGTCGTGCTTTCCAGCAGCAAAAGCTGCTAAAATCACTCCTTGTTGGGGAAACATGTGCTCCAGTGGCATTGCGAGAATTTTTTAAAGACTGCCACTTTTCTAATTTAGGAAAGTTTTCTTTCGTTAAACTAGAAAAGTCATGCTGCAGTCTAAGAAATGTTATATTTTTAAAGGGGAAAAGTGTGTAGTGGAGTTTAACGGCACCTCAAAACCCCTTTGTTTTTCATGCTAAACCAATACTGCTTGTAGTAGAATCTCCTCTATGTGGCTGCCCTGCATTCCTGATGGTTACAAGGGTTGTTGTTGTGGGCTTTATGGTGCCCTATATTTAAGTGAGTGCACCCTTGCACTCTCCCTTGTCAGACTATGTCCTCGGTGGTGTAGATACACACTCAGGTCACCATTAGCAACCAGTCCCATACCAAGATGGACGTGCTCGACCAGGATTGCATCGCACATGCGCATATGTTTCCAGGCGACGCTACAAACATTGACGCGTCGGATCGAGTAGCGATCTGAATGGTGTCTGTGCTTTGCTCCAAAGACGCAGGAGCAGGTAAGTTATCTAAGCATTCTTTATCACTCCTGGTAACGACCACGTGAGCTGCACTCTAACGCGTGCTTGAATGAATCTTCAGCTCCTTTTACAATCCTCATGCACTATGGCAGATGTTGAGATGTTATTTCTGCGTTCCTCTCTTTCGTGCCCCTAAGGGAGGCTGACGTAGACACTTGGTGGCCGCATCCTGATGTTTACGTTCAGCGCTGCAGCCAGCCTTGTTGCTGCAGTGTTATACTGTTTATATTGTTTAGACACCTTCACTACTATTTTACGGCACAGTTCGACCATATGGGACACTATTCATCAGATGCCTGACTTTCGATATTTGACTACAGTGGTTCATAAAATGTACTACGTACATTACATGGCCTTAGGCACAACATACAATGGAACATTGGAATAGGGAGCTCACATTAGATCTGTCATCTTTCGTGTAGTGCTATGGCACACAGGTATGGAGATTTACTCGCAAATTCTTTTTTCTGCGCAGCTGTTCCCATCTACCCGGCAGTGAGGACCCGTTGGTTCTCAACGCCGACCATTACCATTGAGACTGGAGTCGGGTAAGTGGGATTTACATCCATCCCTTCTCCGCTCATACTAAGAGACATAAATAACACGTCACTGATATAATTCCATAACATTTTGTGTTTAATAGGGTTTGAATTACACTAGGGGCATCGTGAAGAAATGGCATGGAGGTTAGTGCCATGTGAATTTGATTCTATTACCATGGTTAAATTGGGTGGTCTGTCACAGTGACAAACACACTGACATGTGCTTTCTGCATTGTTTTGCAGTATTGATTATATTGTGTCACGACTTGGAAACTATAGGCTCCAAGGCCATGAAGAAGGATCTTAGATATATCTGAAATGCGTTGACACTTGTCATCCAAACTGGAGTGTATTGGGAGGGACACAAACGTGCTTGTATTGTTCGCTTGAAAATGTGCTTGTATTGTTTGCTTGAAACTGTCTGGAGAACAATAGACTTTTTCTTATGTATAACACAACTGTTTTACTTTACCTTCCATTGATTCTGGTGTTATATATTCTGTTCCTCTTTTGGGTTTTGTAGACAGTTTTTCTGTATGTAAACATGTTTCTAACATTATATTTGTATAAAACACACAAACCAGTGTGGGGTAATCATTTGCCAAGTGATATCCTCACAAATTGTGAATAGATTTGAAGCGCATAGGTTTGTTCTGCTTTTTGAGTAAACTTACTAAATGATGACTTTCGTAAATCTCTATGGCCCTCATTACGACCCTGGCGGAGAGGGGTTTACGCCAGCGTAATGCATGGAGTACCTCTCCGCCAGACTACGACATTCCGTAGCGCCATGGTGATTTTTACGCCTGCTTTTTGCAGGCGGAAAAATCCATGGCGCTACGGGACTTGTTGTTAATTACGCCACCGTAATTTACGGTGGCGTAATTAACGCCTTCCCCACTCCCATTATACCCTATGGGGCAAAAATGGGAATGGGGAAGGGTAAATGGGGATTGGGGACTTACCGCCCCGCCAACCTCGGAATGGGGCGGTAAGTCTGCCAACCCCCATGGCGGTGTTGGCAGCTCTGCGCCATGGTCCATGGTGCAAATTGCACCATGGACCTCCGCCAGGGTCGTAATGAGGGCCAATATGTTGACTGTACCAGTGAAATTACCTTGAGAGTATAGAAAGAGGAATCCTGACAAGTGTTACACTTGTCATAAGTGTTTTGGGGATGTTTGATCCTCAGGAGTGCATTTAGGTGTGCCGGTTGGTAACAATTGGCTTTTGTTAATTTTCACAGCTGAGGGGGATCCAGGGTGAGGAGTGAAACACCCTATGTGAATACGTGAAAAGGAACATTTTCATTTGTTTGATACATCAGGCCCTCTGGATCAAGAGACTTTTTAATAACTTAAGAGACTTAGACAAAGAAGGCCATGATGCTTGTAATAGAACTATATCCTCGTGCCAAAGAAGCCCAAGAGTGTGCTGTGCTATGCTCGAGTGAACCGCCTTGTCTCGTGCTGAAAACGAGGAGCCCAACTTCCTGAACATCCTGAATTATCATTATCTTTTCCATGAACATTTTCCCACACTATTCATAATTTAGCAGTGAGTATAGGTTCTTCTTTAGTATACAACCTTTTATTTTAATGAGACTCCACTTGGACTGCATTATTATTATTTGATGGTCTTAGCTTGCACCCATCTTAGATTTAGGTTTAGATTAGCATTTTCCACACCCTTGATACGCTTCAACAAAAACTCTTGAAATGTGGTCTCTTATGTCTGTCTTACTTTGATACCATGCCTTCCTTACAAGTCTCTGCAGTAGTTTTTCTCAGTATAAGGCATTTTTTCAATTGATTTTAATTCTTAGTTTTGGTTTCCGATATGTTATTTATAAAAGTGATAACATGTTTGTCTACTCATAAAAAAAGCAATTAGAACAAATGTAAATGGTTTCTCCAACGTTCCATATTTTTAGGGATTGTATCTCTCCAGGACTGAAATCTCTACAATGGGTCCGAGTGGCTGCGAGGATTAAGTTCAAAACCCTGTGCATTGTCTACAAGACCTTCTGCGGCCTGGGGCCTCAATACCTTCAACCCTCTCTTCCTAAATATCTTCCTTCTCGAGCTCTTTGCTCTTCCACCTCCAACTCCCTCAGGGTCAGTTGCTTCTCCAAGCAATGAGTTGATGGTAGATCTCTTTCTTCAGCTGGGGCCTCCCTCTGGTACAGCCTGACTGCTTCCCTGAAACTTGAGGAGAACCATCTCTGGTTCTGAAAGCACCTCAAAACCTTCCTCTCTGCTTATGCTTTCTCTCCCCCTCTCCCCTGCTAAACTCCTGGCTGAAACTGATACTGTACTGGTCACCTGGCCACCCTCTGATCGTGGGCCCAGGTCCCTTCCCCCGCCAGTTGCACATCTGCACAGCCTCCCTGACTACCCCCACGCTTGGCACCTGATGTCTGCACTTACCCTTGCACTTAACACCAGCTGGCCGCACTTTGTGCGCTTTGCTTTTATTTACTCTATTTATGTTTTACTGTCAATCCCATGTACTGCACTCCTCTCCTTCCCCACACACTTTACCCCTTCCCCCGCCCCCTGCACTTGCGCAATCTCAATGTCACCGGGCCTAGTAAGAATCTTGTCTGTCTTACCTCTGTTCCCCCTCTCTTGCCTTGTCGCACCTTGAAACACTTGTGTATAGGCGCGTTAAATGCCATATTATATCATATGAATACATTTATTGTGACGTGTTGTAAAACTGTGCATAAAAGCACATTTTCATTACACAGCCACGATAGTGGCTGTGTAGTTATGGTTAAATTGCTGTTTCCATAGGAAGAGCCCTTTTTGGGTGGCTTAAAACCTCGCTCTCCCTGGACGAATCCGCAACAAACTTTGCAAAAAAGTATATGGGTCACTCTGAATTTTTTTGCAAAGTTTACTGAGGTTTGGTTCGGAGGGGCAAAGTTATAAGGGGGGTGCCAAACTTCTTTTTTTCCCATAGACTGAATGGGGAAAAAACTTTGCTCACGCCTACAGCCCAAGCCGCTGGACGGATGTTCACCAAATTTGGACCAGGAGAAGCGGCTTGGTCCCGAAAGCGTGCTTTTGCAAATTTGGTGAAAATCCGTCCAGTCGTTTTTTATAAAATGAGCAAAAAATAGGTCCAAAAAAATTAGTGATATCTATGTTCGGTCCACGGACACACTTCCCTGTTCGCTCCGCGGACAGTGTCCTGATTGGCCAACCGGTTTGCGTCATGTCCGCGGACATGCAACGGGTTCCCTGATTGGATGGCAAAGAGCGTGAAGCGCGTCAGATTTTCGGGAACGCCCGACATCTTGAATTTGCGGACAGCCCAGTGAAACTTGGTGGAGAAATGCTATTTGGTAGAGTGTGTTGGTGTGTAAGACTGTTTGGGGAGGGTGGGGGAGTAAGAGAAGGGTTAAATGTTGTATTTATTTAGGTGGTAGATCTCCTTGTTGTGTTCGATTTGTCCGCTGACAAAATGGATGTCCTGAAATGTTCTAAATAAATGAAATGGGGGTGTTCTGAGGACACTACGTCTGTACGTATGGTTCGTAGGCAAGTTGAAACTGTTCTAGGAACACACGTGGTGTACTGATATGTTTGAAAATAAACTAAATGGGTGTGTCCTGAGGACGGTATGACTGTCCGTACTGTTCGGAAGCAAGTTGAAACTGTTCTAAGAACACATGAAGTGTCCTGGGATGTTCGTCAATAAAAAATTATGGGAGTGTTCTGAGGACGCTACATCTGTCTGTATTGTTCGCAAGCAAGCTGAAACTGTCCTAAGAACACTTGTGGTGTCCTGATGTGGGAGTGTCCTGAGGACGCTGTCCATATTGTTTGCTGGCAAGTTGAAATTGTTCTAATAACACATGATGTGTCCTGGGATGTTCGTAAATAAACAAAATGGGGTTGTCCTGAGGACGGTATGCCTGTCCATTTTGTTCACAGGCAAGTTGAAACTGTTCTAAGAAGACCTGCAGTGTCCTGAAATGTTCTTAAATGGACAAAATGGGGGCGTCCTGAGGACGGTATGTCTGTCCGTTTCGTTCGCAGGCAAGCTGAAACTGTTCTAAGAACACTCGCGGTGTCCTGAAATGTTCGTAAATACATGAAATGGGAGTGTCCTGAGAACGCTGTATGTATTGTGCGCTGGTAAGTTAAAATTGTTCTAATAACACATGATGTGTTCTGGGATGTTCGTAAATAAACAAAACGGGGGTGTCCTGAGGACGGTATGCCTGTCTGTTTGTTCGCAGACAAGTTGAAACTGTTCTAAGAAGACCTGCGGTGTCCCGAAATGTTCGTAAATGGACAAATTGGGGGTGTCCTGAGGACGGTATGTCTGTCCGTTTCGTTCGCAGGCAAGTTGAAACTGTTCTAAGAATTCATCAAGTGTCCTAGGATGTTCGTCAATAAACAAAATGGGGGTGTCCTGAGGAGGGTGGATGTTCGTCAATAAACAAAATGGGGGTGTCCTGAGGACGGTTTGACTGTTCGTACTGTTCGCAAGCAAGCTGAAACTGTTCTAAGAAAACTTGCGGTGTCCAGAAATGTTCGTAAATAAACAAAATGGGAGTGTCCTGAGGACGCTGTCCGTATTGTTCGCTGGCAAGTTGAAATTGTTCTAATAACACATGATGTGTCCTGGGATGTTCATAAATAAACAAAATGGGGGTGTCTTGAAGACGGTATGCCTGTCTGTTTTGTTCGCAGGCAAGTTGAAACTGTTCTAAGAAGACCTGCGGTGTCCTGAAATGTTCGTAAATGGACGAGGGAGGACGCTGTCCATATTGTTCACTGGCAAGTAGAAAGTGTTCTAAGAACACTGATCATGTCCGCGGACATTAAAAGTGCCCATATGGCATAGTCAAAATGTTTGACTCTATGGGTGTGATATGCTGTGGTGGTTGTGGCCAGGGCATAGAGTCTTGGGAGCATGCATCCAAGACTCTATGCCCTGGCCACAACCACTGCAGCATATTACACCCATAGTGGCTTATAACTTTGGGATCCAAGAACAAATTTATAAGCAACAATGTTGTAAGCCACTATGGGTGTGATATGCTGTGGTGGTTGTGGGCAGGGTGTATAGTCTTGGGTGCATGGACAACACCAAATGTATAAGCACCGAAGTTATAAGTCAATATGGGTGTGATTTGCTGCAATGATTGTACTTATTATAACATACTTACTGTTTGGTTTAGTAACTGAAGTACATGTAGTTCTTGTTCATTTCTGTGATAAAAGAAAAGATCATGTTAGTATTGGTATTTTGTAATGATTTATAACATTGAATAATCAACACTTTTTTTTTTGCCCTCATATTTAGTAGATTACAAACCAGTGTACTGTGCAATTTGCTCAGTTTCTGTGTTTGTTTCTAAAATCATTGGGTCTATGGGAGAAAAAAAAAAAATCCATGGTGGATTAAAAAAAAAAAACTTTTTTTGTTATTCTACAGTCTATTTGTTTGTTTGTTTTCAGTGTTCACTTGTTTCTGGCTAATGCTCTATATATTAGCTTGTTGCAGATTTTTGGAGCACTTAGATACCCGTTGACATATTCTAACAGTCTATTTTTTGTTATAATGAAGTGGTATTGGTTTATCTGTTTGGATATTGTAAAATTTTGGGGCAGTTAGATACCAGTTGGTGTATTCTAACTGTCTATTTTTTGTTATAATGTAGTGGTATTGATTTATCTGTTTGGTTATTGAAAATCTTGGGGTAGTTAGATACCAGATGGCGTATTCTAACTGTTTATTGTTTGATATAATTCAGTGGTATTCATTTATCTGTTTAGTTGTTGTACAATCTTTGGGCAGTTAGATACCATTTGGCATATTCTAACTATCTATTTTTTATATAATTTAGTACTATTCATTTATCTGTTTAGTTGTTGTAGAATCTTGAGGCAGTTAGATACCTGTTGGCATATTCTAACAGTTTATAGTTTTTTAATAGAAGTTTAGTTAAGGTTTAAGTACAGTTTAGTTAATAGATTTTGGTTTTAAGAAGATTAAATAAGCTTTTGTAAGTAATGGAACTATCATTACATTTGAACCATCAACATTTTTTTTAAATATATATTCAGTATAGTGACCTGCATTGGTTGTGTTTCCTGTGTGGTAGATTATACCTATTGTTGTGAAGGTTTTCTTACCAAGTGATACTTGACCATGTGTGAATCCAGTCAGCTTGCAGTTGTTTTTGGTACCATCTGCATTGTAACGTAGAAGCATTAGTATTACGTATTTACTATGTGTCTGTATTAGTAAGGTGGAGCGATTATCCGAATTGCAGGTAGTACATAATCTACCATGGTTTGCATTTTGTACAAGTTGCTGAAATGGAACAGATTCACAATTAGGTATTGAACAAAGCGCTCATTGGGGATTTGTTCTTGTGTCACATTGTTGCAGAGAGTGCATGTATGTTTCCACATGTATGAAATCTGGAAGATTTCATTTATAGGTATGTTTTTGTTTTCCAGTACTTGCAGTAAGTACATTAGACATTCTTGTGGATCTTCCTGTGAGTTTATAGTGAATTTCACCATTCCAGCACAGTAGTCCAATTGTTGTCTTATTCCATAAACACTATATGTGTTATTAGGATTGTTTGTTGCATTTTAATGAAGTACACATTTACACATTTGGTTTGTACTGTGTAAGTATATGTTGTCAACAATTGGTGGTAATTGAAATAGAATATTCATTGCTACATTTGTGTAGCAACTTACACCAATTATATTTGAGAGTTTAAATGGACCAGGTAATTCTGTATCTGAGTGATTTTTTTTTTAGTTTGTCTTCCTTCTTTGACGAAGTACCTGGTTTACTTTCCGTAATTGGTTCTTTTTTGCTTGTGGTACTTGATGAAGTATTAGTTTTTTTTACTCTCTTTGGAGGATTTGCAGTGATATCCTGTTGTATTTCTGTTTGATTTAGTTTTCTTTTACAACATTTTACTTTTTGTGTAACAGAATATGTTTTTAGATGGGGGTGTATAGTGAACAAAGTCTATTGTATTCTAAAATGCAAGGAATATCAGCGTTTACTTTACTTTACTTGCATCAAAGTTGATTAGAAATAGACCGTCAAGTGTACGTAAATGTGATAGTGCTACATAGCTCATGCCTTCTTTAAAGACTGTGTTACCAATGTCTATTAATGCTTTGTCTAGGGTAAGACCTTGTGATTTATGAATGGTGACTGTGTATGCAAGAGTTAGAGAAAATTGTTCTCTGCGTACATACATGTCTTTGAAGAGAAGGAATCGAGCTGTTGAGCGTCCTATCCTTTTTACTTCTGAATGTTTGTCAAAGAGAATATTGACAAACTGAATGTTGTTGTCACTTGGGTATGTTTGAAAGCCAGCAACTGTATCCAGTGCTCCATTAACCAGTCCTTGGTCCACGTCAAGGTTACGTTTAAGCATTACTCTGCAATTTAAGGATAATTTTAATATTTTTTCCAACCCAGCTGTGTTGGTGTTTGAATTTCCTAAACTATTTAGTCTTGTTGTGGCTTGCTCACACATGAGTAGTGTCATACCATGTACGTCTAGTTTGTCTGTGGCGCTAATTTCCATTATTGGTTGCATTTCTTTATTTAACATTGTTTCATTGAATTTGAAACAGCTTGCAAGAGTTTGCATTAAGGCCATACAATTGACATTGTTGTGGGCTAATTGTTCGATAACATCTGTAGCACATACATTATCGCCATAAAGTGTATGAATGTGCCGGGTTTTCAATATTGCTTGTGCTTCTTGAGATAGTATACCAACTCTAATACTTTTTAAGATGTTGGCATATGTGAGATCTGCAGACTGCCGCATATTTTGTGTTAATTCTCTGTATTGGAAATGTTGCCAAAGGTTGAGATTTCCAATTCTGCCAACATTTTTACGGCAGAGTTTGTATCCTAATGTTTTAAAAATAGGCTCACCTTTCACTGGTGTCAAGAAGATCTCCGAAAACAATAATGTGTTTTCCTGCAAAGAGCTCTTCGTAGTTTGTTTTGAGTACTTCTTGTAGTCTTAGGTGAATCAAAGCAAACATTAGGTTGGAGACCATGCCCACTTCATCTATTAGTAGCATTTTCATTTGTTTTAATACTCTGCGTAGTTCCATTGCTTCTTCTGTAGAAAGTTTGTAATAGTCTAATTTGTTTTGGTGTTCTACTGGTAGGAGTAGTAATCGGTGTAATTTGACACGCCTATGTTGTCGGCAGTTAAACCTGTGGGGGCAGTGACAACAGCTTACAGTTTGTTGTTTGTCAATTGTTGAAGGAACTTACTGATGATTTTGATTAAGAATGTTTTGCCAGAAACAGCTTCACCACTGACGTACAGTCGTATAGGTTTGTAATTTTGGCAGGTGCATTCTTTGTTTTCATGTTGTACACCATGTGCAATTTCTTTTGTTACTTCTTGAAAAATGCTACGTTGCTCATTGTTTAGTTTTGATTGTAGTATCGTTAAGTCTTCTTTATCTTCATACTGACACATGGTGTTTTCCACTTCTGTCATAGCTAATTCTGCCTCATTTGTTATTAGCAGCTCTCCCAGTGGTTCTTGGCTTACTGTTGCAGAAGGTTGACTACTGTCAGGAGTGTCCTTATCTAGTTGGGCCTGGAGTTCTTCTTTGTGTTGCTGTTTACCGTGCAACATTGTTTTGTACTGTGTAAAGTTTACATCAGTTATAGTGCTTTCATTTGCTTTGAAAGTGTCTTCATATGAGTCATAGTTATGTAGTATTTCTTCTTCTTTTCTCCATGGTTTAAAGAGTTGTAGTAGGGACATGTAATATAGTTCTTTATGTTGAGGAGTCTTTAATGACAATTTGATATGATTAATTAAATTTCATTTGGTGAGTTTTACTAAGCTGCCTTCACAATTTGTCACTCTGTATTTACCTTTTTTTTTCATTGGGTTTTATATTATTTTTGTATGTGAAGTTTTGGGCTATGTGGTATAGACACATATTTTCCAAAGTGTTACTTCTGTTTGGGTAGTATGTGTCCAGTAAATTGTTTTTTGAAAATGTCTTGGCTTTTGGGACCATGTTTGGCTATTGTTTCTATATCTTCGTAAGATTTCAGAACTTTTTTTCTAGATTTAGCTGGACCAAGACTTAGCCATACTATATTTTCAGATTTTCCATACAGAGCAGTACCAGTTAAACGATCTGCTGCTTCATAGGAGCCACATTCTCTATGGGAGAGCATTTTTATGCCCAAGGTGTATAATTTATGAGACAGTGTTTTGTCTGATGACAGGTCATTCCAGAGGTCTTGGAGCTCTGTTTTTTCTGCTTTTGTAAATATGCCGCAACATATCATGCAACTGCAGCGGAATTGTCTGCACATCTATGTTTGCGTTCCATAAGTATGAATGATTGCATTGTAAGTATTTCCCTTTGTTTTTGTATTTGCGACAGCAATATTTGCAACATTTGTGTCTTTGAAATTGTAAGATTTGTGCATGAAGATCGCTATTTGTTGCTTCTGATGGAATTTCACAAGTGACATATTTTTCAATAAACTGTAAAACAGTGGCATCACTGTCTTGCCCGAATTTAGGAGCATCTTTAATCCATAAAAGCATGTGGATATGTGATGCTACTCTGGCTTGGTATTCTGTACTCCAAAAGAAGTGTTGCACTTCTCCGAGGGGAGGAATAGTTTTATTACAAATAAAGTGTAGCATAACAATGAAGCGATGGTGAAAATATCTTGAAACATTAACATGATCTAGAGAACACAGTTCTCCAGGTGTTAGTATATCTATGTTTGTTTTATTTTTGTTTGATATGCGTAGGAAATCATGTAAATCTTCCCATGCATATTCTGCACAACTTAATGTAACAAACCAAGTGGGTGGGTCAAGGTTTCTATTCATACAACGTACATCTCCATGACGTCAAAACCAGTACTCTTTAGTGCCACGCATATATTCTAATACATTTGTAAAATTTGATTGTAAAACCTCATCTTTTTGTTGTACTTTTTGTAATAATTGTGTAGCTGACATATTTTGAAAGTGGGATCCTGATTTTAATGTGTGTGCAACTCTGTAACATAAAGTTGCTAGTTCACTTTCAAAGAGTAGGTGGAATACGTATTCCACATTTTGTCTAAATCTGGGATCTTCAGAATACATCCATAATGAGCTGTATTCTGATGCTGTTATTTGAATAGGTCTATCATCGTACCTTCCTCCTTTGCCAGTAGGAAAGAGTAGAGGAAAAGCATGTGCTTCTATACTTTTTTCCAATATGCTGATTGGTGATCCTTTTGTTTGACGCATTTGGTACGTTTCTAGTGCATCTTCTACAGTGTGATTAGAGTGCAATGGGTGAATTGTATAATCGTCTAAAGTATTGGATATTCTAGCAGGATCTAGGAGCTCAAATTGACCAGCTTCTTGTGTCACTTGAATTATTTCAGTGGTATCCTTCAGGTTTTCTTCAATATTAATTTCTTTGTAGTATTCATTATTGTCTTTTAGATATTGCAAGGCTTGTCTAACTTTATGTAAATCTACCAGTCGTTGACCCATTTTTTTGTCTTTTGTAGGTACACCAATTTACTAAGATAAAGATTGCTCCATTGGACGTTACACTCCTAGAGTGTGCACATTTTCTTTTAGATCTAAAGGTAAATACACTACTTTTCCCAGAATACCTTTCACTGATTCAGAGGGAGGTAATTTTTCTGTTTTTGGTTGAAGGCGTATTATTGCCTGAAAGGGGTGCACTGTTTGAATTATGATGCTCTCATATAAATTGAGTTGTTGTAGGGTTTTTGGTAGTAGAAATAATTCCAAATTATTTGTGAAAGCACGTGAAGGAGTTTGGTTATTGCCAAGTTTTGTAGTGCAGTAACTGCAAAGTATTAAGGGGTCAGTTATTTCGTATTTGTTTTCTGCTATAGGGTAGAGAGCTAATTCAAACCATTTAGAATCTTCATTGTCTTCTATTTTGTATGTAAATTCTACAGTTTTTGTGTTACTTTTATAAAAAATTCTATGGCAACGTACACACACATGGTTTGGTACTTCAGCAGATGTACTTTTAAATTTCAGTATTTCTTTTTTGTATGTGTGTAGTAGAAGGTTGCCATGCATAGAATTGTTGCTAATTTGATTTAAAGCTATTTCATTCTGTAAGTGGCTTTCACCTCCAAAATATTTTTTCTGGATACAGTCGATTTCTTCAAGTAGGTCTTTTGCTGTACCATGTAGAAGAATGTTATTTAAATTGGCTTGTGCTAAAGCAGGCCTTTTAGCATAGTACAGTTTATAGACTAGATTTCTTATAGTTGAATGATGTGTTGATATCATTTTGATATAATGGAAGGTGGTTTTGCAAGTAGGTCCTGAAATGCAGGACAATGAATTTCCTTGTAGTCCTGTGTACTTGCGCACTGGACAGGTATCCATATTTTGCAGTAGTTTAATTTTGATTTTGTCTTTCACATATTGATTGAGGAATTGGCGTAAAGACTTGAAAGGTTTTTTGGGAATGTTACACATTGACGTGATTGGCCATTTGTAAACTAGACGTTCTGATTCAGTTGAATGGAGAGGTAATTCGAAGTTTTCTGGGGATATTTTTGTAAGCAGTCTTTCTTGTTCCATTATGGTATTATTAACTTTTTCATAACCTCGTCCATTGCTATGTATGGCAATTGTATTTGTTTGCTTTTGTTTGTATGCTTCTTCATTAAAGTATGGTTCTGTGCTCGTTGTGTGACTCCACTCACCTCTACAGATACTTAAGAAGTTATTTCTGTTGACATTTTGTTCATTGAGTTTTTTTTGTAATTTAGTCACTAGTTTTGTTAGTGGTTTCATTTTGTTT
Organism: Ambystoma mexicanum; assembly: GCF_040938575.1. Lineage (NCBI taxonomy): Eukaryota > Metazoa > Chordata > Amphibia > Caudata > Ambystomatidae > Ambystoma > Ambystoma mexicanum. Next base: position 262,221,858 of record NC_090930.1, on the reverse strand, counting down.
AACACTAAAAAAATAACTTTCTTTTGAGAAGGATTGCACTGTCTATCAACGCTTCTAAGATTAATTTCCTACGATAGGTTTTAAGAGTTGAGCCTGATTCCTCTCCTGTTTTTATAAGATTTTGAAGGACTCTGTGACAGAACATTTTTGCTAAAATACCTTTTTTGCTATGCTTACTTTGCACTATATCAAGATTTATAAGAGCAGTTTTATCTGTAGCAGTAGCTGATTTTTTGTTAATTGTTTTACATTTTGATAGAGGATGTAAAGTTTCTGTACTTGAAGCTTGTTTTGTTTTGCTAAATGACTGTATTAGCTGTTTTGTTTTTACTTTGTTTACACATTCTGCTAGAGATGGATGCTTGTTTTGGACACTTCTATTTTCATTTGCTCTGCTTCTCCGTTGCTTTCTATGGACTTGATTTTTGGTAGGCATTCTTTAGGGTCTGTTGAAAAAAATAAAGAAGGTATGGGTTGGGGTGTTCTTAATGTATGTGTGCTGTGTGCATGAGTGTCTGATTAAGAAGATAAAGATGCATGTAATGGTGTGTGATTGTGCATTGGGCAACTACAACTAGTTGGGATGGGTATTCTTGAATTTATGTGCTACTAAACTGGGGTTCAGATGACAGTAGAAAGTAAGTTAGTGGTGTGGAGAAGTACAAATAGTAAATCTAATGGTATGCAATTAAAACAGTTGTTTGTTCTATAATATCAAAATTCTAGGGGCTGAGTTGGGTTATTTGTGTGCCGAAAAGTAGGAAATTGTGCACCATTCTGCCTGTAAATCTCTGTTTAAGAAATGGGGATTTGTAGACAGAATGGTGCACAATCTCTATTTTAGGCACAGAAATAGTATGAATTAACTTTACAGTGTGTTTGAATAATAGTACAAATAATATGGTGGTATTCAACTTACTTTCTTTCTGAAATGAGCAGGTTTCTTCTTAGTTGTTCTTTGTACTTCAAATTTGGCTGCTTCTTTTTAAGAGAATGGTCTTCACTGCAATTGTAAAGGAAACAAATTAGTAATGTTGTTTGTATATAGCATTGTTTTTAATTTAGACATTGATTTTTTTTAATTGACATTGACCTTCAGCGCCTTCCTCAAAAACTGTATTGTAATGACTATATGTACCAACCAAAATATCATTTCTATGCCTTGTGGAATTCATAATGTACCACTGAATACCACTATTTCTGTAACTAAGCTCTTGTAAGTAATAGCGCCTCAAAGCCATGGGCTGCTTGTGCACTATATAAATATAAGTAAGTAAATAAATAAATGAATACATTTGTATGTTTTTGTACAAGTATTGTTGTTTGATATTTGAACATACTGTGTGCATGCAATTTTGTTTGAGTATGTTAACTCTTCATATTGTACTTTAAATATGTTAGTTCAACATGCTTTGAAAATGTGTGTGTAAAAAGAAATTAAATAGCAGATAGGTTTGGAAGTGACAGTTGATTTTAGGAGATGGAAAAAATGACAGTAAATTCATGTTATAGATTATACAAGCTAAAAGTCAGTTAATCTATTTATATGAATCTATAAGAATTATGCATGTACTATACAGAAAATATGCATACCTGTAGTTTGTGTTCATGCATATGGATATGCATGCAGCTAAAAGTAGAAATCTTGGAGACAGTATTTCTTGTAGAAGGTGCTTTCCAATGATATGACACTTGTACTCAGAGAGATTAACAGTACATTTGAAGTGCTGATCTATGATGATGCAGTTAGATGTAGAGGTCTTGGATGTGATTGATGCATGGTCATGTGACCTCTGGCTATATCTAATGAGGGAATTGCACAGAAAGTGAAATGGAAATGGTAGAAGGACTGTCCATATTACGATATGTCCGCGGACACGGCGGTAGTCCGCGGACATCGGGTGTTACATCCGGGGATTTTGGTTTGGGGAGCCATGCAAATGAGAATGAGCAGAGAAAGGGATTGTTCAGGAGAGTTTAGTGGGTGTGTTGTGCCAGGAGAGAGTTTCTCAGATACTCTTTTTGTTGAGAGAAGAACAGATAGCTATGGCTGTGTGTTTCAGAAAAAAGATTGTTTAGATTTTGGGAGACTCGTGGATACATTGGTTGAAGGTGCATGCAGAAAGCTGTGGAGTAGCTGTAGATCTTGGATTCCCACATGTGGAAGTGCACTGGCATGGAGTACGTGGAAGGAAGTGGTTGGACTTGCTACCACTCTGTGCTACTTTGGAGACAGAGCAACATCCAGTCATAATTGTAATTCATTGTTGAGGGAACAGTTTAGGACCTGTGTCTAGAATTTCTTTGCAATTTGCAATGAAAGAAGGACTTGGGAAGGTCATGGGCATGTTTCCAAATTCTCAAGTAATTTTTTCACGGATTGCGCAGAGATAAATGTGGCTTTGTTCTTCTTCATTTGGTCCACAAATGGAGAAAGCAAGGCACAATGTCAATAAGACTGTTTGTGCCTTTCTAAGAGATTTTGGCATGTCCTCTTTTCACTATGAAAATATTGTTTCGTAGTACATACACACACCACCAAAAGGCTCTTTTCAGAGCCACCACTTCCTCCCAGATAAAACTGCAGTGGTTATGAAAGGGCAGCACTCCAAAATGTTAGATGTTCGCTGACTGTCCACGGACTTCTAAAAAATACACAGGGCCCTGATTCATTTATTTTCACTTCTATTTTTTAACTGTGAAAGGTGGCTCTGAAACGAGCTTTTTTTATTTTTGTTGTTTTATATTTTTTGGGTTTTTTATACACGACACACTAGGAGAGGAGGGGAAAGGAGAGTAAGGGGGGACACCAACCACGGGGATAAGAAAGGGCGAATGGAGAGAGGAAGATGTACAGTGGGTTTTACTTGGGTAGTGAGCAGATCTTCTCGTGCTCTGAGACGATAGCCTCAAAAGCACTACAAAGTCTCTCCCCCTGCACAGTACTGCGTCGCAGTACATACACACGACTGTGACCCTCAAAAGGTAAGGGTCATCAGAATTGCGTATGGCCTGTGAGGCAGCTTGAGAATACGCTGTCCCACAGGAGTGTTCCTTGTGGTGACAGGATCGGAAACGGAGGATGAAGTAGAGGAAGTCAACCTACTACGCTCCTCGCAAGGTACAACCTTGCGAATGGCCCCAGTGTGGAATTACCTTAGGTGTCACTTCATGGTAGTTGTCCCAAAGCTGTATGAACCAGGCCTCCCGCGACAGTGTCATATTTTGCACTCGTTGCAGGTGACTTGGTTCGCACATGCTTTAGGACCATTACCACAAATGGTAAATTACCGCCACACCCAAGACTCACGCCGAGTGCTGGTAGTAGGGACTTCCACTACCTCATTGTCATCATCCTCTTCATCCTCCTCTGTATCCTCACTCCTGTTCCCCTCTTCAGGCCCTTGGGGAGGTGGTGGTGGTGGAGGGGGTGGGGGTGGTGCTGAGGCAGATACAGCACCAGGTGGCATGAGTGGAGCCATTGATGCCATCAGGTTTGAGATGAAAATCTGCAAAGTTGGCAGCAAAATTCGCTGTGTTCTGTAGGATAGCCAGAAACACAGTGAGAATGAGCTCTAGGGTGTGGCCTTTTATAGGGGTGCTTGTGCACGGTTTCGCGGACATGCGCGCTGTCTGTGACAGATCGAGCACAAAAAAGGGTTCAAAAAGTGAAACTCAGGATTACTATGTGGGACTTGTGCTATGGTGAGTTTTTATTGAAAAATATTGTAGATTGCTTGAAAATGTAGTTTTAAATTGTTCGGGGACACAAACAGTGTTCACAATCAGAACACACGCTCAGCGTGGGCGCGGTCACATGATAGCTTCGCGAACATGCCCGCGAAGGGAGTGAATGCCGGCAGGACACCAAATGCACTGAAACTATTTTGCGCATGCGCGTTGGTGTTCTACGGACACTGTTCGGGTCCTGAAGTGATTAAAAGTGCGTCACAGGTGAAACAAACAGTTACGGACAGGCGTTTGTTCTTAGAAGTATTTCAACTTGCCTGCGAACAATACAGACAGGCATAGCTCCTCAGGACACCCCCATTTTGTTTATTTATGAACATCCCAGGACACTTGATGTGTTCTTAGAACAGTTTCAACCTGCCTACGAACAGTACGCACAGGTATAGTGTCCTCAGGACACCCCCATTTCATTTATTTACGAACATTTTAGGACACAGCCTGTGTTCTTAGAACTTTTCAACTTGCCTGCGAACAATATAGACAGGCATAGCGTCCTCAGGACACCCCCATTTTGTTTATTTACGAACATCCCAGGACACTTGATGTGTTCTTACAACAATTTCAACCTGTCTACGAACAGTACGGACAGGTATAGGGTCCTCAAGACACCCCCATTTCGTTTATTTACGAACATTTCAGGACACAGCCTGTGTTCTTAGAACAGTTTCAACTTGCATGTAGACATTACGGACAGATGTAGTGTCCTTAGGATGCTTCCATTTTCGTTTCTTTACAGACATTCCAGACACCCGCGCTGAACTGCTTTTTCAAAAAGACAAGAAATTAATTAGGACACAATATAATAATTTTACTTTATTTTATATGGATGTTAAATTTATGACAGAGAAGGTGAGGCAGAAACTGAAACAAAAACAGGAGAATTGGGGGTTTCAATAGGATTTATATGAGGTGAAGAAGGGATGGAAGTCTCATCAAAACGTTTTGGTTCATGGAGAGGGTTTGGGGATAATTGAGTGAGATATGGTGAGGGGGAACAGGTACATGTGGGACAATGGTATGTAGTTGTTTGTTTCAAGTGATCCGCCACAAAGTTTTTTAAGTTGTTAAAATTTGCCATGAGTAGGTCAATTTTTTCTTCTATGTGCTAAAGAGTCTTATCCAATGCTGCTTTTTCTTTAGTATTTTCAATTTTTGTATGGTCTGTACAAAAAAATGTATATGTTAAATGTATATAAAATAATATTTATTCATTTGTTTATATAGTAAAGTGTCTACCATTAGGTTCACTATCTTCAGACATTTCCTCACGTGGAAAATGCTCCTCTAGCCACTCCAGAGTACTAGACATTTCTGTGAGAAAAAAAACATAATATCACTTTTTTTGTATCTAATACAGAAAGTTTACAAATATATGAGTAAAATGCAGTACACTTACTAGCTTCTGGTAAGGTGTGTTCCGACTGGTCTGTAGATCTGCTGTTGCTCTTAGTTGTGGAGTTTCTGTGAGGTAATCATGTTCGAAGACTATCTTTCTTCTTTTGGTATATTCCATTTTAGAACATATTGTATTTCAATGAATGGTTAGTGTGTTATATATATATATGGGTTACAATTCTTATTTATTACTACATATAATGTGTATGTGTGCTGGTTTGTGAATTTGTAAAATGTTCATATGTTATGATATAACAATTAAACATACCCCCCAAACTTTTTGGGTAGTGGTGCTGTTGTCCGCATATGTCCGCGGACATTAAAAGAGTTTGCGGACATCAAATTCAGTAGAGGGGGTTCAGTATGTTCTATGTTACTTGTACATAAAGTTAGAGTTATTATTGTTAAGTTGCGCTACTAAAAACCTATAAAATTCAGTAAAAAACGTTGTTAAAGGGACGTTATGGTTAAGTTACGCTACTAAAAACCTATGAAATTCAGTGAAAAAACATTGTTAAAGGGACGTTATGGTTCCAAGTAAAACCGAAAAACCCCTGAAATTCACCAGTTATGGTAAGCTAAGCAACCATAACTCGCGCCACCACCGTGCACTGCTAAGACTAACACCCACGACATCTAAGATGACATCACAAATGTCGACTGATTAGGGCCCCATTTGCCTGTAAACACACTCACTGTGGTGATCCACAATAACAATTTCACTAATAATAAACAATTATTTATGTCCCACCTGTCCAAATAGGACTCACAGAGATTAGAGTCTTTAATAATTAGGACTCAGTTGCAAAACATCTCTTTGCTATCAAACTCCTAATCTCCAGGTTTACCCAACTGTCATATTTAATAAGCCAGACATCGGGCAGCTACCCATGTTTGCTCAAAGATCTCTAGTTTCACCAGCATACATTTCACAAGATTAAACCAGAATAAAGTAAATGCCCCAGGGACCTTATTTTATTTTCTTATTGTTGATTTGCGAGTTATCCATATACATGATGGATGCTTGTTCAGTGGGCCATGGTCTAACACTTCTATAATAGATTAGAAAGTTTGGAAACAGGGTTGAGAGCACTTTACCTCCAATGTCTGTAAATAGGTGGGCAGGCAGATCAAATACTTGTTGCTTTCAAAGTTGCAAATAATAAATCTTACATTTCTTTTCAGGTATGGGCGTGCATTTAGTGGCTGTATTATCGGAAGCATGCGTGTGTGTGTGTCCATTAGCCTGTGGTGGTAGTTTCTAACTAATTAATTTTTACAATGTGCACAATAGATATGGTTTGGGCTCTACAATTGTATCCTTAGAAAATACACTGGCTTTCAGCATATAATGTTGGCTTAGAGCTGGTGCTACTCACACCGTGATTCTTATCGGGGGAGACTTTAACATCAGACTAGAAGACTGGTCAGAAGAGGGTGTCCACATCTTGGAGGAAGATCTCAGTTTTCATACGTCGTTCTCAGTGCAGCAGGATCTTACTTAGTTGAAATCAGGAAAACTGCTCTACCCTAACTTATCAAAACAGGTTTCCACATTGCTAATAGGAGATTTGTTTTACTGATAGCCCAGGGTGGTTTACTTTCTAGACAAATAGATATACTTCTACACTTGATTATTTTTGGGTCCGGGCAGAAGATTGACAACATGTGCTCACCATCATTGTGCAAAAGCAAGCAGAAAGTGATCAATACACATGGGATCTATCACTTAAGGTTCTTATGGGAAATAAAACTGATGTGGGTGTTTCAATAATGAAGTTTTAATAAGATTATATCTGCTGCCCTCTAAGACATAGAATCATGCCTATTTCTGTTTCTATTTCATTTATATAGCGCTTGTAACTCGTGATTCTTGTGGCACAGGTACATGAACATACGGATACCGTACATAAAAACACAGGACAAAACGTGAAGAGGGCGACTAGATAAGAGATGTGAATCAGTTAACTAAAGATGTGAGTCTTCACGAGCCTAATGTGTCATTGGCAATATTACGTGGTAAGCAAGTGTGGTGTGCATACCAGTGTGGAGCACCAGAATCTACCTAAATTCTATACTAAAGTAGTATGTTCCCCATTGGTACTCTTTTAAAAGCTCTAAAGGACCTGTTTATGAACAAAGGTTTGTTTTTATGTTCCTCGCACAATTATAAATGGCTCTATGTTGAGGAAAAGCTTTTGGAAAATTGCGTCTCATGGTTCAGGGCAGCCCTTATGGAATATGGTAACAACTTATCTCCATCCACATGTGTTAATTGCTTCAATTCTTTTGCTATTTCACAACATCATGGAGTATTAGATAGGCGTATTGTATTTCATCAAGATTGGTTTTCACCCTGCTATATTCACTTGTATTGAGCTGTGGAACATCAAGTCGCAACACTCTTAGCCCTGATCGGGTTTCCCTGAAGTTTTAAAAATATCTTTATTTTTATTTTTATTTGTTTGCTTATTCCGTTAACCCACAGGCATCGGGGCACTCAAAAACACGAGGACACATACATGTATAATGGGACACAATCCACATGGACCTTCGAGGGTTTACAGTTTGGTTTGAAATGTTCACTTAATCCTTAGTGCAATTGCGTCAAAGCGTTCAGTGCAGAAGAGCTGGACAAAAGGAACTGTTGAACCCATATTCAAGAAGAGAGATTTCATCATCCTATCTCTCTTCTTCATTCATCAGCCAAATGATTTGATTTACAACAGACTGATAGACAAATAGAAAACACCCAAAAAATTTGTGTTGGAACACTTTGGATTCTGGAAGGGAGTGGAAAGCATTGAGCATGCCTTGAATCTTATGCAAATTCTTAATAAATACACTCTGGGTTACAGGAGCACTATCTGTTTGGGATTATGGATTTTAGCTCAGAGTTTGACTATGTTTCTATATTTATGTAATTATTCAAATTAGGCAAATGTAGATATTTTGCACTGAAAGATCCCATGCCTCTGATTTATATAACCTAGTGGCCGTGCCCGCTAGGCTGTTATTCTGAGATGGAAAAAGAACCTTTGTGCAAATGTATCAGGGAATGAAAAGCTAAAATCTGACACACACGCACGCATCACATGTTGTGCCAAAATTAGGCTAGCATCATTGGATTGGAGTGAGAGTAATCTGACATGCTAATTAGGAACATGATTACATGTGAGGAGCATGATCTTTCTGAAAGTCACAATTTTTTAATGTATACATAGGGAAGGATGGAACCAGTACTTAAGAGGCAGCCAACCTATCTCTGAGGAAGCCAAAATACATTTGTATGTAAGGATAATGTGAAGTGGAAATGTAATGATTGAAAGGAACTATACTCTAAAGGGGAACAGATTAAATCCCTGCCGTTTCTGTTTGTGAACGTACCGAGGGATGGGGGGTCTATACATTGACTATGCATTCTGGGAAATTAGGAAATATTTCATGACGTATGTGCTTCTGAACTTATAGATTTGATAGAATACATCCAAATGGTGTGTATATTGGGAAATCCCCTGACTCCGTCTCTGTGCAATGCGCAAGCAAAGAATATTTTTTGGGGGAGAACAAAATGATATCTCACTGTGTACATAGATAGAAAAATAATGTAATTGAAATCATTCCCTGGTTACATCACCAAGCAGACATCTCTTAATAGTGCTAAAGCACTCAACAAAAAGGGTAAAGGGTTTTTAACGGCTACATATCTTTCCAGCTTTAAGTAGCCCATTAAAATTACAAATGTACATGTTTAAGCATTAATGCAATAGAAACACCATTGAAAGAATCTAGCAAACATACAGGATAAAGAGGCATTTTTTATTGCAACCAATTTACATGCAGGAATATTAAGTAGCCTGTCTTTAAACTGAGTTTACTAGAATTCTGTAGGCTATTTGCACAGATCTTTTGGGTAGAAGAGGTGTGTATGCCAAATAATTAACGAGATTTAGATCAGCAGGGCTGTTCTGATTTAATTTTGTATCTATCAAATGAACGCTTAATCCTGAAACTTCATACACTTTTCAACACATGGGCCCTCATTCCGAGGATGGTGCTAGTTACCAATACCGGTACCGCCACCGACGTGGTGGTATGGGGATTTACCGGTCTATTCCGACCATAAGTCCCCATTTGAAAAGCCATTCCCCATTCCCCATTCCCATTCGAGCCCCCATAGGGCTCAATGGGAAGGTGGCAATAACGGTACCACAAATTACGGTACCCCGGTATCCCTTTGCGGGTCCTGTCCTTAATCCCTGCTAAAACCAGGCGGTAAGGAAGGACCTGCGAAGGGACCTCGGAATAGGGCGCAAAGGGATTACTGCCACCGGTGTCATCACCGGTGCCCAGTATCCCTTTGCGTCCAGCTTGTAATGAGGGCCATGGTGTATCTTCGCTCAGGGTAATCCAAAAGAACATTTGATGAGGTGTGTGTTTACAAAAGTCTCTGTTCAAGTAAATGTAGCATTGACAATTGAATTGACCAGCACATTGATAATTTTTAATTGTACTAACCATTGACATTGGGATTTTATAGATGCATAGTGTGGTTTTATAATCCATTTAATTGCTTATATTTCAAGAATATATAGACCTCCTGTGCAACCATGTGTGTTTCTTGTCCCAAAAGAGGAGGGAATAAATACAATTAAACAGGCATTACCCATGTACAAAAAGGAACTGTTTTTAATAAATACAAAATGTGTGTGTCTGATTTGGGGTAGGTGGACAATTCCACCAAACTAGTTATCATCTTAAAATAATCCCACTGGAGGTCCCCATGAGAAATGATTTCTGGGATTGCCAATGTAATTACAATGATATGATATGATATGGCATTTATAACTCGCCTATACACAAGTGTTTCAAGGCGTGACGAGGCAAGAGAGGGGAAACAGAGGGAAGACAAAGACAGCAACCCTACTAGGCTAGGTGACCTTGAGATCACGCAAGTGCAGGGGTGGGGGGATGGGGAAAAGTGCGGGCGGAAGGGAAGGGGGCAGTGCAGTAGCTCCACACTAAATAAGACAATAAATAATAAGTAAAAGTGCAGCTAGCTGGAGGCAAGTGTAGGGAGTAAGTGCAGACATAAGCCTTTTGAACTCAAATTGTGCAGATTTCAGGGATATGCATGGAAGCTTTGTGTTCCATTTGAATTAATTTGTGATGACAACACGGCCATATAAGGAGATACCATGTATAACATTCTCTTTTCATGTGTTTTAATTAGAAAACTTTCTGAACATTACTGAAATGCTGATATCATTGTAATGCAATATTAGTGTCTTGTTCCAATATAATGATGTTCGCATGCACTAGCCAAATAACAATTCCTTCATATTTTCAGCAGCTTGTTTGATAACAGAATTGTCAACTGTTTAGTTTGTACAAATGTGAGTTCCTATTTGAAAATCTTATTCAGATGTAAGTTGTATAGTAACATACATGAGCACATTTTCTAGAATGGTCAGTCAGTTTTGTTTTTCTATGTATGGCTGTTTGTGTGAATATATAAGTAATCTGGATATTTTATGGTAAATGAAAATGTTAATGAGACAAGTGTTAGATAGGCCTCAGTGTTTTCATTATCATTGTAGTCTGAACCAGTTGTAGTGGTGACTTCCTCAGCTTTGTAAGTTACGTTCTACCTCTAAGTCCCTGATTTATTTTTTTAAATAACGCAAAACTATTCTGATTAAAACGGACTGCTTCTAGTACAAGATTGTGGTTTGTGTAAGTTACAGTGGCAGTATTAGATTGGTGACATTTTTTTTAGAATATATGAAGCATTGTGAAAGTAAATATACATTCTTAGATATGTCATTACAGATTGATACAGAAAGGTTCTCTTGTTTGTTTTTTCAACCTTTGGGGATGACACAAAGGTGAAAAGGATTTGGAAAGGACAAAGACAATATTTTGTTTTTTTTATGAGGGAACATACCGGTGCATAAAAAATGGCAATAAATGAAATCTAATAAAACATCAACAAAGGGGAGAGATAAGGACAAAAAACAATACATTTTAATACACTGACAAGAAAGATCACCAAACCCCATCAAAATACACTATAAGTGCTGCTCCTAGAACTTGGCAAAAACAGCAAAAAGGATATGAAAGGGATCTGGCCCTTAATAGGCTTTACTAACCCTTTGGGGGGCACATAGACTTGAAGAATTGGTGAGTCTGATTGTTTAGGCAAACAGAACCTCACCTGTCTGAATCCATGGGACAGGTTCAGGCATTATTATTGTCTGTCTTCAACCCCATTGGGATCCCACCAAAACTGAATACTGAAGTTTGATTTGATTTGAGCCGCAATGTCTAACCACATAATGAATAGATTAGGCGATTAATTCATGGTTGTTTGCTCTCTTTGATCCTGTAGTGGCCTACCATAAAATTCTGTTTTTGACTAATTCTTTCCAGACAGACACATTTGTGCATGTGAGATCTTCAGGATAAGTAACAAATAATACACCTCATTTTGGGTTTGGTGCTAAACCACTGTTAACAATGCTAATTTACCACCAAAATCAATTACCATTGCTGCCACATGGTCCTGATGGAGCGTGAGTGGTGGCACAGAGGTGTTAGGACCAATTTATGTTCTCCACAGGACTCCATGGGGATTTTTGTTGGATTTACAATGAACATTAATTCTGAGTGTTAAAATGTCACAGTTGTGGCAGTAAATTGAATGAGTCACCTCCAGATTTTTACTGGAGGTCAATCATCTTACTGCCAAAACTTTTTGAATGATGGTGCAGTAATGTAGCCGTAAAGTGGTGGTAACTGAATTCCTACCCCTTTTCAGCCACATTTTCCTGTACTACCGTACTTGTATTGAGGCCCAATATCCTGCCCCTATTCATTTAGTACCACACTTAATATAGTCATGCATCAATAAATATATCCTCTCTCACAAAGAGAGGCTTTCACAACCCAAACATCGACTATATAGAAAACCACATTTTAGTCTAAATTATAATCCTAATTGTCATCAATCTACAATAACGATTTACACCCGTTTCAATAGGTTCATGGCAGTGGACACTAAAGTCGCAACACTTGATTTCTTCATGACTACAGAGCTACTAAATTAGTTGAAAAAAGAAATCTGTCAAATACCAATACAGTTGCAAATATATACAACTATCAGTTACACATTGTGGGTACCTCACAGTTCACAATTCCCAGCATTTAGACAGTTGTCATAATACAATAAATGGGAAAGAACAACACAATTTGCTCTTTACCATCTGATGAAGAGGTTTATGGGACTTCGAACACTAATGTGTTGTACCATTTATGCATAGCATTTTCAGGTTGTCCAAAATAAGGCCTCACAATATGAATTTTGTGGCAACACATTTCACTTGATGCAACAAAAAAAAAGAAAACAATCACATTCATCAGCTACAATTGACACAACACTTTGCGCATATAATCATTTTGCTGTCATTTTTAGTACAGTGTTTAGTCCACTTTAAAATAACCATAAGTGCCTGTTTTCTGTGAAATATTCAAAGAACAAAAAGTGCCAGACAAATCTGTAATCCTGTTTGTTATTTAAAGCTAATCCTATTTTCATATCAAACTAAGTTCTGTTTTACTGAACACTGGCATGAAGATTTCACTCCAACAAGCCCTTTTTTGATTGAATGAAAAAAGTTTTGAATTGGACACATGGCAGAGCTACATCTAAACCACTTACTTGCTCAGTGAAAATTAGGGATTTCTTAAAAATCAATAATATAACCACTTATTATAGAGGCCCACATGTCAATGTGAAAGTTAACCCAGTCCCTGAAATTGTGAATGTGATCTAAATCATGCATCATACAGGAGTACGTTGCTCCCACCTATATGAAGCCCATCACTTGTCTTGTTACACTGTAGGCATTCAAATGATTTGTAATTGTGGTTAAAGCTGCATGTAGCTATAACATATTGACTTCAAATAGGATTCTAAATGATTCAATATTAATGGAAGCAAAACAAAAGAGGTGATGGCTGGAAGGTTTATAATTAATCTTAACCTCTGGCATCGCTCTGGCAACCCTCCAGGCAATCATACTTCACCTGTCAAGCCATTACAGGGGAAAGAGCAAATGCAAATCATGCTTATTCCCACCCCAACAGGGGCAGTCCAGGCCAAGCTTCTCAGTCACACCCCCTCTGCACGAGACCACATGCCTCACTGGGCATCATGTAATGTAATGTAATAAACATGTAAAAAGCGAGGCATAATATTGGACATCATCATTGATGAGTAACTTGGGTCTCTGGGCCATGCTCAGTAACTATATATTCTGCCTCTTTTTATTTGGATCTATCAGCCAGCAGAGCTATTCTCTGAGTTCTCCTACTATACAGACAAACTGGAGGTTCTGCCCCAATTTATTTGGCTCCACCGACCAAGCGGCCCATTGATTGTTAATAGTTCAGAACAGTCAACACTATTTCAAGATCATCATTGGCAATGGCACAAGTTGAGAAAATAGGAGCGCATGGAAAATGGTGTGAAATGCATCAAGAACATCATTGTTATAATCATTGTGAGAATCCCCTTATCGCCTTGCAGTATAGTGTTTAACACAACACCAATACTAGCTCCTCCCCATTGATTAGGGCGTAAAGCAAACTGGAGTGGGGCCATGAGCACCTTCTCGCTCTAAAACTGTTCACATGTCGACAGCAAAATCCTTTCCAAATATTTAGGATGACCAGGGCATATCACCCATTGTCAGATAATTGTGTGAGAGGATCTACTCACATAGTGCAATGCACTAAGAAGAGGTCTCTTTGTACTTATATTGTGTCAAAACAGACAGGATATTTCTGACTTGATGGGGCCCTGCGAAGGACACAGTGACTCACTGTATGACTAAATGTGTCGAATTTGCTAATGAAGAAATCATTGGTAGCACTGCATTTCAGGAAGGATTCTGGTATTTTTGTACCTGATAAGAGGTTTGCACAGTGTTCACTGTTGTGAAGATGGTTTTGCTCGTTTTAGAGTTTGATAAACTGCTGAGGAGAAGTAGGAGAATTTCCTTTCAATAATTAGGGCTCGACGTGATGTGCTCAGGTTTGCACATGTTCACCTACATTTTTTGTGGGTTTAGCTAATTCCTGGTTGAGGTTTGATTCACAGTAACCATTAGAGAATTGACTTGATTGTGTCAGGGACGTTGGTCAGGCTGATTTCCAATGCTTCCACCTGGGCGGTTTTGCAGAAGAGGTATGTGGACATAGCTGGTTTACCTTGAGATATCTGGTTTACCGAGTCTTTTATGGGAAGAGACTGTACATGATAAAGTAAAGTGGACTGCAGTGGGGTCTGTCCAGTCAAGTAGGATTGTGATGAAGCCTTTTATGAGTGGGAACAATGATAGAATTAATTCAGGTAGGTTTCTTCTGTGGTGAGCTGGGATTTAAACATGATTTGCTATGTGCAGAGATTCTGTTAGGCCAGGGGGAGCAACTTTGGTGTTTTTAGTTGCCTTGGTCCCTGGTAGGTACAAATCCCAGAGGAAGTATGGAGTGGATGATAGAAACAGACTAGAAAAGTTCGGTGATGTCATCCATAAAGTTGCCGACACATTTGTGAGGTGATGGTATACAAGGTGTAAAGTGGCGGATTCCTATTGTGACAGTGGGAATTGACATATATTGTGTTCCATTGATTCTAATGCTGTTAGGCTTCATACTGTGAGGTGCCATTTTTTTTATTTTTTTTATTATGGCATTATGGTTTACAACAAACCGTTTGCACAAATTGCAATACATGTTACATGAATACACTAAAAAAGTAAAAGCAAAAAAAAAAAAAAACAATTCACAATCATTAAACAAAAGAAAAGAAATGAAGCTGATCAAATACACCATTAGTATCAGTCACACAGTTAGTTAAAATGTATACTTATTAGCAGGCAAAATCCTACTAATAAACTCTAAAACTTCAATATTTAAGGACATTTCATGAGCATTTAAAATACAGTACCACAATCAGTTTGTGGCTAATATTGCGTCACAGTCAACAAATCTTCTAAACAATTGCAATGTTAGCAGCCATATGGCAGCACAGCCGATTATCAACTGAGATAGCTCTATTTCATGATTGCAATAACGACATCATCTACCCAGTCGAGCTATCTCAGTTCTGGCACTGACAACTTCCATAGTTAAGAACAGGTTTAACCTAAACCTCATAACATGTTTCCTAAAATGTCTTGATGGATGTTTAAATAAATATGAATGGAGCATATTAAAAGGCTCAATATCAAGATTAGGTTTTATCTAACAAATTTCGGTCAAAATAGGTTTTACATCCTTGGTGAACCTATGCAATTGTTAGGGTTAATAGTTGTCATCACGGTAGACAACTATAGTGTGACCATTGCAATAGACTAAATTACTAAAAAATGTTACCACTCATTTGCTTATCTTTTTCAATTTATTTTTTACAAAAAAATAAATTGAAAAAGAAAATAAGTGGTTGTTGCCTTCAAGAATAAAGGAACACATTATAATCTTCTATGGACAACCTTTGATGAAAAATTAAAGAATTAACATTGAAAACATGATGGATGGACAATTATGATTAATTGGAAATAACCAAATGACTCATCCCAAAAACCCAAATAAATAGCTGGCACAAAGGAAAGGACACTACTTGGGAAAAATGTTGATATCAAGATTAAACTGATAATACAAATGGTAATTCAAAATTGTTGATATATTACAGATCCAATCCTATTCATAATCCTTACATCTAGTTTTAATTGTGTAAGTAAGCAGTTCATGCATAGAAGACCCCACACTCAAACGTTTGGTATTCCAACTTGAGACCCACGATTCAAGAACTTTTTAAATTGTTCATGTAGTTTGCCAACTAGCAAATCAATCGAGTAGATATGTTTACCAAGCAAATTTAAGGATGTCCAGTCGACACGAGCCTTGATAGATACTAAACCAAGCTCATGTCTAATTACTCCAATAGGGACATACAGTGGCAAACCAAGCATTCTTTACCACAATAGCGCTTTAACTTTGTCCCAGTCGATGTCACTTAAAGAGGTTCCCGCTCCAAATATTAATCTAGGTAATATGTTTTGTTGAAAAAGCCATATTAAACGGGCAGGAGAAAACGTCCAAAATAACAGTCAAAAATACTCACTGCATGGGAATACAAAGTACCATAGCTGCCAGCTTAGACAGCTTTTGTGAAAACTCAAGCCTACATACTTAAACTGTTTGAACACCTCCATACAAGCCTGATTCACTGTCATTTCCTCTTATTGATGATCCCGAGACCTTCATTGATCTCATCTGGATCTGTCTGCATGTTCCATGTTGTGTCTGGATGGGATGAGCATACTGTAGACATGGGAGGAGGTTAGGGAGCAACAGGTGTTGGTGGTTAAAACGTATGCACACCCTGTTTACAGAATATATAGTGAAATTCAAGCTGCTGTTCACAATCCACAAGGCCATCTGATTAAAGGGTCCACATTACCTAGCTACAGAAATGCACAGTGAAAACCTATTAGCAACCTTATGCTGATGAAGGGTGGGCAAATCAATGTAGTAGCACTGAAGATAGCATATAGTGTAGGAAATCGACTTGGGAAGAAAAACATATGACTCCTAGAAAATCACCTGAATTTCAGAAGGCTTTAAAATTCATGTATTCCAAAAAAGGCTTTCTGACTTGACCTCATCTGTGGACTTAATCTCAGTCGCTAGGAGCCCAGTCCAATCTAGAGCCCACCATTATACATGGAACATTACAGGACCAGAACTGTCCCGATGCTCATCCACCCTCAGAACACATACCGCATGAGCACATACCTCAGCATCATGACTGACCCATCATGAAGGGGGACTCTGGTTGGCTGCGAATGATGTGTGCTTTATTTATTTGAATTCTTAATAACGTGCAAAAATCGCCTGCAGGCCTCACGGTGCACCCAAAACTGTACAGAACAAGGACAATCAGTGAAAACAAAGAAGGTCAGAGATCAAAGAAGAAGGCGACAGTCTAGTCAGGAGACTACAGTTATTAAAGATATGAGTCTTAGGATACTTTTTGAAAGTTGACCATTGAAGTGGAGCTCTTGAGGTGAAGAGGAAGTGAGTTCCATAGAGTTGGTGCAGAGACACTGATATTGGTTTTTCCAAATTTGACCAAGTGAAAGCGAGGCTGACAAAGCCTGACTTGCTCAGTGGACCTAAGTGATCGACCAGGGGCATAACGATGAATGCACTGTGTCAGCTAGCTGGGTGCAGAGTTGTTAAATCATTCGAATGTAAGAGTGAGTATCTTGAAAGATACCCTGTGCTTTATGTGAAGCCAGTGCAGTTTCTTCCGGGCTTCAGTAATGGAAAAATGCCTGGGTAGACCAAGCACAGCTCTGTCCGCGCCATTTTGAGTAATCTGAAGTGCTGCAAATAAATGGCTTTTATTATTCTACCCCCTTTACCTGCACCCACACTTGTCCTCCATAACTCTGATGTAGTATCATGCTGTGTGCTCTAGAAAACAAAATCAAACAAAATCAAACAAAATATGTATCTTGAACTACGTGGGCGTACGTGTGTTGGTTTAAGCAAATTGCTGTTACTCATTCTTATATTTTGCTTTAAGCTACGACTCTTGGCTTTGATTTTTCTTCTCTGTGTCTTGAAAACATCAATGTAGTTCCAGTAACACGTTTGCGCCTAGCCTCACTGGTTGACTGTCACTGATTTAACCAATTCAGGTTTTGGAGTTCTTATTAAACAGTTGACAATGACAGTCCTTTTTCGTGACTGACACTTCTTTGACATATTTTGACATTTCTTGTAATGTGGGAATCAGGGAACATGACTGCGTGCCATTCTGAAAATTGATGCCAAGCGTAACACGGAAGAGCAAAACTCAATATGAATTCACCTGAAGAGACACATATACATCTCTATAGACAAGGAGTTTTCACATTAATGAGCTACAAACTAAATAATTGTGCAAGATGGACACGGTTCTTGAAGATACGTCTGACATTATTAAAGATGCATGTGTATCCATCCAATGAATGAATAAAGCCTGGTGGAGCCGCATAACATTGTGCAAAGCCATAGCTGACAGCTTTCCTGTTATGCCTGTCATATTCCAATAACAGATTTAACAATTACACGTTGTCCACTGCATTAATAATGACCCCATCACCGCCAATAACTACGATACGGCTGGTAGCTTTATATACTCATTTAGTTATGTAAATTAGTATCACAGTGTTCTCCACGAGAACTACCTTAAGGCCTGTTATTTGGGTAGATCGTATTATGTTCAAATGTCCTCCGAGCCGATTTATGTGTTACAGATACCTCCGGAGAAAAAGATTTAGATGCACTCTGAATCACCCATTTTTATGAACTTTTGGCCAAGTTGAACTTTGTCGAAATGCCTTCATTGATCAGGCGGGGTGGCGGAGGTGAATTTGCCCTAAAAAAGGAATACAAGGCATGCACCACTGGAGTTTGTCGTTAGTCTTGAAAGCTAAGGCATAGGGAGAAGGTTGCAGAGTAGTGGAGGCATATGTGTAAATTAAAATAGGATTACATTGAGAGAGAGGTAGAACACAGAAATTTGACTTAGTAGAGAGAGAGAGAGAGAGAGAGATAGTGTGTGTGTGTGTGAGAGAGAGAGAGAGAGAGAGAGAGAGAGAGAGAGAGAGAGAGAGGGAGAGAGAGAATTGCCATTGTATGGTCAATCCTCTGTGACTACTAGAGAGGATAGAATGTCAGTGACTGCCATACATGGGAAAATGTGCATATAATATGTTTTGTTAGTTTCTGTAGAGGAGACAACTGATTGTGCTATTATTGTGTGACTAGAGAGAACACACGCAAAGAGCAAGCCCAGAGTTATTTGCAGGCAGGAGATTAAAGTCAGTGGCTGTAACTGATGCAACACATATGTCCGTTGCTGTAACTGATGCAGCACATATGCCAGCGACTGTAACCTATGCAACACATATGTCCGTTGCTGTAACTGATGCAGCACATATGCCAGCGGCTGTAACTGATGCAACACATATGTCCGTTGCTGTAACTGACGCCGCATATTCCAGTGGCTGTAACTGATGCAGCACATATGCCAGCGACTGTAACCTATGCAACACATATGTCAGTTTCTGTACCTGATGCAGCACATATGCCAGTGGCTGTAACCGATGCAACACATATGCCATCTTCTTCTGGTTAGCACTAGGGAGGTGAGAATTGCAGTGACTGCCTTGCTAAGCACTTGGCAAATGCAGCTGATATGTGCCACTGCTGACTATGGGTCTTGTATCCTCTGGTATAGCTAGGGAGGAGAATGCATGTCCCTCGCATTGGGCATAATATTCAGCTTGTGGTGACACATTTTATCAACAGTTTCAATACTGTGAAGCAACTGATTGCTTTGGTCAAGAAGATCAGATCACACTTCATCTGGGCATACTGCGCATGAAATGCAATGTGCCAATTACATAGGGTGACCAGATTTCCAAAACAAAAAACCGGGACGACCAACAACATAAAAGAGGGATTACCCCATCGCAGCCCACCAATTACCGCCCCTCCGCCAACACGCTCCCACAACCACCACCCAACCATATTTCCAGCACTTCTCCCTTCTATAAACTGTGTATGATCTCATTTGTGCAGTTTTGTCTTTGACTCCTGTCATGTTAATTCAAAACAAGCGTTAGCTCTGATTGATATTACATGGCTTGTACAGTGATTTCCACGTCTGTCTTTATGGCACAGTCAGTAAGAGGCCGATTCATGGAATTAATGTGCGCTGAAATTTTCACCGCAAGCTTGCGAAAGCGTGCGAATCGCAGTGCCAGTGCGAAAATCGCAGCGAAACCCGCGCACAGCGATTCATGGAAGTCCGTGCGCATGTAAATCCAAGGATGTGCGCCAAAATTCTGCGTGGCGCACGCTGGCGCACACGTCTCCAAACAGTGGGCGCTACGCGCACAGCGAAATCGCACATAGCGCGGCGCACACAACAAAAGTAGGAGGAACAGGGGGCGTGACACACGGAATGGGGAACAACTTGTGAAAATGTGGGCGTCACGAGGGAAGTACAGGAGTTGAGTGCACGGAACACCGACACGCACGTTCAAAACACGTATTCATGGAATCGAACAGGGCTAAGGCAAGCGCCAAAAAAGACGCGCTAATCAGGAAACATGTACGCCAGCAGGGAGCAGGCGTACGTGGACTCGCGCAGCATAAAAGTGCGCGCAAACAAGCACAGACGCCAGGATGAATATACCGTTCCTAGCAGCAGTGGTCGTGGGATACCGCAGGAGGAGGAGGAGGATAGTCGGACCCAGAATTTTTACACCCAGATCCAGCCTTTTTGGGTTGCCTGTTGACCAGTTGTATGGGAGGTACAGGTTTCCACCTCACATAATACTCGACCTGGTCAGTGAGTGGGAGGATGACCTCACATCACCCACCCTGTGCTCCCAAGCACTCAGCCCCCTGCATAAGGTCCACAATGTACTGCACTTCTTGGCCACTGGATCATTTCAGCAGACAACTGCTATAGTGGGGGGGTGTCACAGGCCACACAATCACGCTGCCTACACCAGGTCTTGGCCATCATGACTGCACACCCATCAGTCCGCAGGCACATATACCTGCCCAGAACACCTGCAGAAAGGCAGGCTGTCGTCCAAGATTTTTATGGGGTGGCACACTTCCCCAAAGTGCTAGGTGCCATTGACTGCACCCATGTGGCTCTACGTCCCCCCAGGGCATCAGAGCACATCTATAGAAAGCGCAAGCACTGGCATTCCATCAACGTCCAGGTAGTATGTGATGCCAAGGGAATCATCACCTCAGTATATGCCAACTATCCAGGGTCCACCCATGACAGTTTCATTTACAGAATGTCAACCTTAAACCGGGACCTAGAAGCTGGGCGGCATGGCGATACATGGCTGCTCGGTGAGTATAAATGCCACAGCACATGCATGCATGTCAGATACTGAGCAATGTCACAACCCCACTAATGATACCCATCACCACCTCCCCAGGGGACAGTGCCTACCCTCTGAGCACCCACATGATTACGTCAATTCGGAACCCCACACCGCCACTCGAGGTAAGATACAACACAGCCCACATTGCAACCCGGGGCATAGTGGAGCACACATTCGGAGTGTTCAAGTCACGCTTTCGCTCCCTTGACCGTTCTGGTCGGCAGCTGTTATACGCTCCCCCAGTAGTGTGCAGGATCATGGTGGCAGAATGTGTCCTGCACAACGTTGCAACACGCCGGGGCCTGCCCGTGGACATGGTGGTGCCCCCACATCCCCAACCACATGCACGCCCGCTGCGCATGGGAGGGGAAAGGGCATGGGGTGAGGCAGCCCGTACGCAGCTGGTGGCTAATTACTTCACCTAAAATCACACACCTGTGGATTGCACACAGCCCTGGCACATACCATCTGACAATCAATGATGATGACATAAGGGACAGTCAACTGTCACAACCATACCAGCCTGAGACTGGTCACCTGGAAGTGTTACATTGTGAGCATCCCTACCTACACAAACACCACCAATGCTGTGTCATCAAAAGACACACTTCTATGCTGCAAAAATCATTACCCTCCTGCAAAATACAACATGCCATGTCACCCAACCCCTCCCCAGCACCACCACCCAACACACCATGGCATGTCATGCTATGTGAGAGCAAACAAAGCAATCCCCAAAACATGACACAAGTGTCAAAGTACAGTGTCCCTAATGGAAACTGCCCACACACAATATGCTCCCAGTAATGTAGAACTAACAACACACATGACCAAATACTTACCAACAATACAATGCAGCTACACAACCTCAAACATAGCATAAACATGACAGTACTAAGTTAAAGTAGTGGTAGTCTTACAACCTGATCATGCCAGCACATCGGCCACTTCCAACTGTACAGTGATGCTGCCACGCAAATGTCTAAGTGCACTGCTTACAACATGAACTCCATCTTCAAAGTAGATGGCCTTGTGAAGACATGAGGAATTAACCTGCAAATTAGGCGAAAGACATGGATGCACAAGCACATAGTAATACACCATGCAGTGTACAATTCAACAACAATATCCACTAGGAATGTATACACAGTATTGACTACAGACTGCCCACACAGCTCATGGGAGTCCTACGTCACCGTGTAAGTCACTGTCACTTGGGCACACCCTTTGCAAGCCCATGGAAACGGGAAGCAGGAGGGATGTGTGTCTCACGAACCCAAGCATCTAACCCAAACTCAGGACAAGCCTGCATGTGCCCACACGGAATACAGTGGATGCCCACGGGAGCCACACAAAGCAACACACTGTAAAAAAAATCAAAAATCTAAAATCTAAAATCTAAAATCTAAAATCTAAAATCAAAAATCAAAAATCAAAAATCAAAAATCAAAAATCAAAAATGGCTATGTGGGGGCCGGCGGAGGTGGGAGGCCACCCAGGGGGTCCGAGGACAGGGTGCGCACCAACAGCCACCTGTGTGGATGTTGGGAAAAAAAAACACCTCCATGGGATCATGGCCTGCACGGCTATGCCATTGTGGGAGAACTGCTGCTATCTCTCTCAACACCACAGGAGGTGGTGCTGCCAAAGGAGGTGGTGGTGCTATGGGAGGTAGCCCACGCAAAGCCCTGGTATGGTCATCCATGGCAGCAAGCATGCGGGTGTGGAAGGTCTCGTTCTGGAGGATTATAGTGCAGAGATCCCCATGCAGCACCTGACGTGATGCCCGGATCTCCTCCAGAGTTGCTTGCATCTCAGCTGAGAGCGAACATGTGAGCCGCTCTAGCTGCTGTTCTGTCCTCAAGTTAGTGGAAGCCACAAGGTCAACAAGAGTCTACCTGAGGTGATGGAGTTCTACCCTCAGGGCTTCCCTGTGGCCCTGGGACTCTATTGATATCGATTGGCGAAGAGTCTCCAGTGCCGCCCGTCTGTCCCTGTTGGACGCCAACATGTCCTCCCTGTGTGATTGGCAAATGGAGTCTGTTGCCTGCTGAAGTTGCTCCATCTGCCTTTCAGGGGGGACAATGGAAGTGGCCACCCTCTCCATTGCTTGAGCCATCATCTCAACTGATGCTGCCTGTTGGGTTGCCATACCGTACATGGATTGTTCCCATGCGGTATTGCCTGGTGGTGTACGGCCACCGCGTCGGCGGGCACCACACCTGTTTGGGGCAAGGCGATCTGCGCCTTGCTGTGCCGGCACTGCCTGTGGAGTGTGACCCTGCATCCGTAACCGCCAAAGGCGGACTTACCAACACTGACATCCCCATCTAGGGTTCAACCCCTGTTACAGGTGGGTTGGACAGAACAGAATCCCTGCCAGAAACACTTACCTGGGACGGCACATAGGTCTCATCATCCGAATCAGCACCTGAATAGAGGTCTGGGGAGGTGCACCCAGAGGCACCCCTCGTCAGAATGTTCTGCAGCAAGATTGGGTTCTCTCCCACCACCACACCACGTCCCCCACTGGTGCCCGGTCGTGCCTGAGATTCCTCCTGGGTCTGCACCATCTCCTCAACCTCAACAGCATCAAGTGCATCATCCCCTGCAAAAACATGAAAGACAAAAAATGAAAATAGGCATTAGCACCATAGCACACAAATAGGCCTGACAACCTAAAGAACCAGTACATGATTTACACATGTCCCACAAGACTATAACCCTCCCATGCATGCACTGTCACAGAGTTGGAAGGGGAGGCAAAAGGCAGACACTGATGACACCAAGATGGAAGAGCAACACATTTGCTGCATGCTGGATAGCACTGCCATCACACATTGGCCTGTGAGTGGCATGTCCAATACACATACATGACACATGACATCACACAGATGGCATGTACCATAGCCATGGTACATTCCACAAGTACATCCATATGTCAATGAATGAATACTGTCACCCATCCATGTGAGATGGACATGATGAGATGAAACATGCTACATAGTGTGACAAAATAGGCATGTGCCACACACTGCAACACATCCAGTGTACAAAAATACAGTGATTGCAGGCTGATGTACACATCAATGGTTGGTCACTTCAACATGACAGGAAAGAACTATCATGGTGCACATTCAAACAGGCCCCAAAAATTCCTCTGATCAGGCCAATACTCAATTAGCCTGAATGGTCAAATAATTCATCTAACAAGGTAACACTTGTGGGCCAATGTGGGGTTAATCAATGACAGAAGCATGTCACAAATGTGACAATAGGGCTGAGGAATGCATAGCAAAAGTGGTAGAATTGAAACAATCAGCCTGAACGAACACTGAAAAATACAAACAATGTTGTTGCAAGATGCCACTTCAAGGGCAACTGCCGTAATGTTGAGCAAAATTACTAATGTGGGCAGAAGGGATACTGTCACACCCAAATCCAAGGCCGCTGAATGTTTTGGATGAAGCACATCGGTGACCCTTACCACTCAGGCACACACACCCTCACCTGGCACTCAATCAGAACCTGTCACCCAAACAACATACACATGCATTACACACACATGCATGGGCACTCACCGGACAATGCATCATAATCAGGTAGTCCTCCCACGCCTTGGATCTGTTCCTCTGTGATGAAGGCCCCAGCAACAGACTCATGTTCAGTGAGTTTGTTGTGCTCTTGTGGAGAACCACCGCCAGTCACCAGAGTAGCGGCATGATTTGAGGCCAGCTTGTTTGTTGCTCTGCGTTTCAGGTCATTCCACCGCTTGTAGCAATCACAGCTGTGCGCCTCACAAATCGAAGGACACTCATGCGGTCGGCGATGGTCTGCCAGTGTGCCTTACGTTGACCAGGTGTGGTCTTGCACCCTGCAGTCACCAGCATTTCGTGGCTATGTGCCGACACATAGCCCACAAGTGCATCACGTTCCGGATCATTAAAGCAAGGCTTCCTTGAGGTACCGGAGTGTGTAGCCGTGTCTGGGGTCTCAGCCTGTCGTGCCAGAGCACCCTTCTTCCTCTTCTTTAAAGGTGGAGCAGAGCCAGAGTGGCTTACACCGCTCTGGTCAGTAGGGGCAGAATCACCGGTGGACTGGGTAGTAGGAGTGAGGGAATGCACAATGACCATAGGTCTTGATGCAGGCATTGGTTGCAGGGTAATGTTGGCAGGGGGAACGTCAGTTTGATGGACCGGGACTGACACTGTCCTAGCTGGGACAGTCAGAGCTGGGGTGGATGGAGCTGCAGCTGCCCCTGCAGCCTCCCCACCATGCATAATTGGGGCAGCAGATGACATAGCTGCCCCAGATCCACGTAGATTGATGACAACAACTTGCACCGCCACACGTGGCCTAGACTTGCTGACCTGAAAGTCAGCCAGGGAGTCATCCTGTGCCAGGTCAGGTGCCACAATGGGCTCGTCCAACAGGGGCTGAGCTTGGATGGTGTCAGCCATGTTTCCCTCAACCATGGGGGGGGCAAGGGTGTCCCTGATTGTTCCACCACACATGGGGGTTTAGGGGCACCCTGCAAATCCCAGCCACGTCCCCTACCGCGCCCACCACACCCACCTTTTGAGGGTCGGCCACCTTTGCCCCCGTTACCGCTTGGTCGCCTCCCAGCCATGACACTGATGTTGTTGTGCATATGGGAATTGCAGTAAACTATTGTCCTGGGAAATTGGGGGTCAAAGGGGTAGGATACTAGATGGAATTCATACCCTAGTGCTCAAACACGGCTGTCTGTGACCCCTGGGGGAAGATGACAGGTCACGCAACGCACAGGCAGCCCAAAATCAAAAATTAACGTGCACACAACCCCTCGTAGACCACGTGCGTGAAAAAATGAACCTGCACTTCACTATGGCACCCAGAAACACAAAAATAAGCGTACGCGTAATACACGCAGCCTACAATGACCTCTGAAGGGGAACGCGACACACGGGGCAAGCACAGTTGCTAAGTACATGCGGAACTCACCGTCTGCCTGGAAAAAGAATGTGAAAAATACGCGCGTGTGCACGTTGGCAACACCCCCGCCAACAGAAGAATTTGAAGCTGTCTGAGGAGACAGGACAAAAGGAGAAGTGAACTCTGTTAGAGGAAACAGGCCCAACAAAAATTCAGAAAAGAGCTGTCAGAGGTAACAGGGAGTACAAACTAGAAACGCTGTGAAGTAATCGCGTGTGAACCGACAAGAAGTACAGATTTCACCCACTCGCTCTCCACGAAAAGCACGCACAAGGAAATGGCGTCCTACACGTAGCTTTTAAACCGGCCCACACGTACACGTCAGATACGCGTGTACGCGGGCGCTTTCCTCCAATTACACGCGATGACACTCGGACGAGTAGTTTTTCCACGTGTGCTCTGTCATCACGTGCTATGAGGGAAACGCCCTCGCACGTAATGTAACTTACGCGCTTACGTGCTAAGGGCCTTTGTTCCAATGGAATCGCATGCGTGTGCTGACGCACTTACGCGCTAAGGCCCTTTCCTCGAATTACACCCTGACGTGCAATTTTTTCACGTGCCAAATCACTCCGTATCAAGCTGGCCACGTAAAAACACATGAAAGACCACACTCCTGCCCAGAAGGCCGAATTACTGCTCCCCAGAGCCCGAGAACGCTCCCACCTGCCATCTGCAGCTGCCTGACTGCCTGCTGCCCACGTGCCCTGCCATTTGCTGTCTGCACTTCAGCCAGGGGTGTAGTTGCTGTGACCACCCCTGCTGGAACCAAACACTCCCGACTGGGATTCCATCGCTCCACAGCCCAGCCCCAGGACCCAGTTGCCCACCCACTCCTGCCTCTGGGGTTGCCATGTCCGGCACAACACCATCTGGCAGCACTTGCAACCCCCAGCCAGAGAGGCAGAGGGCCACCAGCTTCACTGCCACCGAAGTTGGTGTCCTGGTGGAGCAAGTCCTGGGGCAGTATGATGCCCTCTTTGGAAGTTTGCGCGCCGACAATGGAGGACGGACCAGGATCTGGATGGACATTGTGACTGCCATCAACGCGGAGGGGGTGGCAGTCCGCAACTTACATCATGTCAAGAAGCGCTGGGAGGACTTCAGGTCCAGGACCCTCAACAAGGCCTGGTGCCTCGCTAAGGCAGCGGATGCCAAGGGGCGACGGGGCCAGAAGTCGAACCATTAACTGAGGGTCCTGGAACGCATATGCCCAGCGCTCTACGTCCAGATCCTTGAGAGGCAGACCCGTCTGGAGTCGAGCGGTAAGTGTACATGCATGGTGATAGTACGCTGTGTCTGTCGTGGTGTGCCACTAGTGTCTAGATTGCACATGTGTTTATGTAGGGGCATGTAGGGATGTGTATGAACATGGGCGTGAGGCAGCCACATGTGAGTCCTCTCAGTTGTGAGGCACATTGATGGTGTATGTGTTGGTAAGCATGCTGCGCAAATGCCTGTGTGGGAGCACACATGTTTGAATTTCTGTGTATGTGCATTGGCATGGTTGTGACATGGATGGTGGTTCATAATGCATGTATCTGCACTGTGTACATGTGCATGTATGTGCATCTGACAAGTGTGCAAATGTGATGCAACAAGGATGCACATGACACTGATATGTAGAAGGATGAATGGCAGATGTGATATGTATGGCGATCTCATCACTGCAACAGTTGGAAGAGATGTAGACATGCATGTAAGTGTGGTGGCGTGTGTCCATGTCTAGTGCACTCCTTGTGTTTCATGTGATGTTAGGCTCACCTTTGGCTGTTCTTACTGTTGTATGTGTATGGATGGTGCTGCCTGGTGCAATGTTGCTGTTGAAATGTTCATGTGTGTGAGTTAAAATGACATGTGTGTCGTGGAGTGTGATGCCGTGTCTGTAGTTAAACAATGCCAGTCATGTGCAACTGTCATGTGTGTATCAGTCCATTGTACAGTGCCCTGATGCCTGTGTTTTATCTCTCCCTGTCTGCAGCGTCAACTGAAGAAGAGGGCGGAGAGGGTGCTGTGGAGCACAGCGGCAGGGATCATCCCGCCAGCCGGAGACGCAAGGCCCGGCTCCCCTCCCAGGTTGTCATCTTGTCGGGGAGTGAGAAGTCCGGTGCCGCATCCCAGGCCGCAGCTGCCAAGGGAAGGTCCAAGAGGCGGAGGTCGGAGTTGGACTCCTCTGCAGCAGAAGGGGCAGCTGAGACCCCACAGGGTCCAACAGAGGAAGATGGCATGGAGTCATCCAGGTTGGTGGGGGTTTGGTGGAGGAGGAGGCCGTGCAAGGGACAGAGACGGGGTCTGGAGGTGGGGATTCCACTGGTGCCAGTGGTGCAGTGCAGGGGCAGGTACAGGAGGCAGCACAGGCCACCGCGGAGGTGCCTGTGTGTAATCCTGCCCCCGATCCTGTGACTGCATCATCCCGCACCAGCAGGGATGTCTACGTCCAGACCCGTTTTCAGGGAGGGGATCCGCTTACAACAACTGGCCTTCCTCTCCCTGCGGACGTGGCTATCCGGGACTGGGTTGAGCCTGTCCTGGGTGGGTTGGCGTTGCGTCAACGGGCCATGCGAGCTGACCTGCAGTCTTACCATGAGGAGACTGCACGTCTTCTCGGATGGCTCGTTGACCGCGTAGACCTACTGGGACAGCTCACCAGGGCCGAATTCATCCGTTTTCTGGACTTTGTTCCGAACCCCTCCTCAACTGAACCCCTATACCCCACTCATCCTCCATGCCATCTTCCCACCCATGTATCACCTGGGTACCCTGTGGAGCTGCCTCTCACCCTGCGGCCAGGCTGGTGGAGGACACATCCCTGCCACAGTCGGGAGTCGGACATCCAGCAGGGGTGGCCACCTCAACAACTGCACCCCAGCCGGAGGAGGATGTGCAGGCAGCAAGAGCCATTTCAAAAATGAAAATGTATTATGTACATGACATCAAAAATGAAAGGAAAGCATACCAAAATATGAAACATGAAATGAAAAGCATGTGAAAAAGATGATTGAATGAAAATGATAACCAATCCAAAAAAATTTGAAAGAAAAATAGTCCAAAGTCACCCTCCAACAACGCAAATCCAAAAGAAATGTTAAAAAAAAACTCCATTGCTTCATGTTCATAATACAGAAAATAAGATAAATCAATCCATAGTCCAACTATTTACAATCTATTGTCCGGAAAAAATAAGTCCATTGCTCCATGTCCATAATGCAAAAAGAAAAAAAATGAATACATGATGAAACTATATACAATCCATTGTCCAAGGATGTGAAGGGTCCATAATCCCAACCAAACAAATGAAACCTACCTAACAAACTACCTGAAAATATAACTATATACAAATTTGTGTGGCATTGTCCATTGACCACAAATAAAAGGAAAACGAAAAGGAAACCTAACACTAAAAACTATTTACACGGGCAGCGGGCTAGTCCGACGGCTCACTTTTGGATATCCCGGGCCAGGGCATCATCGAACTCCTGCTCAATGTCCTGGAGGCGGTCCTCTTCCATGGCCCCGAGGGTTCGCAGGGATGACAACATGTTCTCCTCCAACTCCCTGCGAATTGCCTCGAGGCACTCGGCCCGCCTCAGGGCCCTCCGCATGGAGTTCTCTGCCCTGACCATCGTGAGCCGTGCCTCTTCTGCTCCGCATCTATAGCATGGCCTAACCGCTGCCATACAGAAGACACTTCCAGTCCTGGGTCCTCCTGCCCTCTGGCCGATGCCTGCCCCTCGGATGTTGATGGCCCTGAGCCATCATTGCTCCCACCTAGAGCCTGCTCCTGCTGCTGCTGTCCATGGGCCGTGTCTGATGGTGCCTGCACATCCTCCATCAGCTGGTGTCCAGTTGTGGTGTCCACCCCTGCTGGGCCGCCGACTCCCGATTGTGGCAGGGATGTGAGCTCCACAAAGCTGGCTGTGTTGGACGGGCCAGGTCCACAGGGGGCCCTGGTGGAATCTGGGCCAGAAGACGGTGTGGAGAATGACTGGCGCATAGTCTCCACAGAGGAGGAGAGGTCCACCAGAGTGCACGACACATGTAGGGACCCACCAACCAGGACGTAGCCCATTCGTTCTTGGGACCCCTCGTCCGCAGGTAGTGGGGAGGCAGATGACATGGCACTCTCCCCTACCTGCAGATGGGCCTGGGACGGGCCTCCCTGCTGGTGCATGGTGGTGCAGTCACAGGGTCAGAGACAGCGACATGCACAGGCCCCTCCGCGGTGACCTCTGCTGCCTCCTGGCCCTGGACTGCACCACTTGCACCAGTGGTACTACCCCCACCAGGCCCCATGTGCGGCTCAGTAGCGGGCTCCTCCTCCTCTGTGGAGACCACCAACCTGGATGTCTCCACACCGTCTTCCGCCATTGGAAGCCCCTGTGGGGGCTCACCCGGCCCTTCCACCACAGCCGTTGTGGCAGACGCAGCACCCGCCCCCTCGGTCCCGGATGATGGTAATTCCTGGGAGGGTGGCTGGGCCTTGCGTCGCCGCCCAGTGGAGGCATCCCCGCAGCTTGGCTCCACAGCGCCATCTCCGCCCTCTTCTTCACTTGACGCTGCGTAGAGGGAGACATAAAACACAAGCATCAGGGTACAGTACAAGATACCCTAGACAGGAAGCAATAACACATGAGTGGCACTGTCAAATGTCACTTCCATCCTGTCATTCCACAACACATGGGTGAATTCACACAACACATATGCAGAAACAGTCCTGGCGCCTGCAATCAACATCAACATCCATGTAGAAGGGCCCCTGTAAACCAAGATGTTGCCTTCAAAGTCATATGCAGCCATGGCGTTTCAAAGTCACACACACACACTTCTCTGGCACACACACACATGTGCAACATACATGTACATGACATCAGCACCCATTCCTCACCCCCCCCTTCATGTCCAGGAACAGAGACAGCCATGCTTTCATGGGTGCATTCCGCATAGAGCTCCCCATGTTGCATTAAAACACATGCACCAACCATGTGGTTCACACATAACTGGTCTCACATGCATGACCATGATGTCCCTGCACACACACATCCATACATGGCTTATGGCACACATACAGGCAAGCATCAGACTACCAGCACACTGCAACATGCCCTGTCTCACACAGCAATGCTTGGCCACTTACTGCTCAACTCCGGACGGGTCTGCCTCCGAAGGATCTGGGCATGGAGCGCTGGGCCTACGCGTTCCAGGACCCTCATCTGGATGTTACTCATGCGTGCCCGGCCCCCCTGCCGCGAGGCGCCGGGCCTTGTGGAGTGTCCTGGACCTGAAGTCCTCCCAGCGCTTCTTGACGTGCTTGATGTTGCAGGTTTCCACCCCCTCCGCGTTGATGGCAACCACTACGTCGTCCCAGATCCTCTCCCGTCCTTCCTTGTTGGTGTGTGTTTTTCCGAAGAGGGCATCATAATGCCCCAGGACATGCTCCACCAGGACACCACTTTGGTGGCAGTGAAGCTGGTGGCCCTCTGCCTCTCTGGCTGGGGGTTGCCAGTGGTGCCAGATGGAGATGTGCCTGACATGGCAACCCCAGAGGCAGGGGTGGGTGGGCAACTGGGTCCTGGGGCTGGGCTGTGGAGCGATGGTATCCCAGTCGGGAGTCTTCTGTTCCAGCAGGGGTGGACACAGCCACTAGACCCCTGCAGATGGCTGATGTGCAGGCACCAAATAGCAGCTGACGTGGGCAGCAAACAGTCAGGCAGCAGCAGATGGCAGGTGGGAGCGTGCTCGGGGCTCTGGGGAGCAGGAAAATGGCCTTCAGGGCAGGAGCGTGGTCTTCCGTGTGTGTATGCGTGGCCAGCTTGATACGGAGTGATTTGGCACGTGAAAAAATTGCACGTCAGCGTGTAATTCGAGGAAAGGCCCTTAGCGCGTAAGCGGGTCAGCACACGTATGCGATTTCATTGGACCAAAGGCCCTTAGCCCGTAAGCGCATCTGTGACGTATCGCACACGAGCGTTGCCCTTTCGCATGTCAAACTTCACGCGAACCCCAGGAATACACGTACCCCACTTGCACAGGCCCTTTCGCGCGTGAAACTTCACGCAAACCCCAGTTATACACATACCCTACTCGCACAGGCCCTTTCATGTGTGAAACTTCACACAAACCCCAGTTATACACGTTCCCCGCTTGGCGTTTGCTGTTTGGCAGCCCTGTAAACTGGTCCAGGGTAAGCGCAGTCCTTTGCGCTGGATTGATGATTTTGATGGCTTTTCCTTGTGCTAGGGGCGTTCTTGGGGGCGTAACTAGCACTGCTGCAGGGTCGCTGCGCCACTCTGTGCCACGGCTGGTTTTGGAGGCTAAAATCCATGAATACCTGTGTGCGGAAATCGATTTTAGTGCACGCGGCTGGCGCAGACATTCGCACGCGCACACTGTGCGCCAGCCGCGTGCGCCACTTTTGTGCGAAATTCTATGAATTACCCTGTCAGTGCTGTGACTTGTACCTGAAAGGTTAGGGGTTCGAGGTAAACCTCCAACTTCCAATTTCTGTAAGCGTTGTGAAAAATAATTACGATTTTAATTAATGTAGCCACCCAACCATGCAAACCCCAGACAGGGTTTCTAAAATGAAAAAACTCCCGGGACCCTGGGACGGAAGGTGATTTCCCCGGACTGTCCTGGAAAACCGGATGTCTGGTCACCCTACGGTTACAGGTCTGCCACGTGTTGTCACAGCACAACATGAATACTGCAATTGACAGCTGCTGGAATTCCAATTTGCATATGTTGTGCAAGTTAAGTGAACAATACAATGCAATCACTGATTATTGCAACAGTTACTGCTGGGAATTAATGGAACATTCTCTGCTTCAAGATGTGGAAGCTACATTGTGTCTCAATGTAGTTCTGCCATGGGTGAACCTGCTAAAGTGATCTTGTCAAACGAGATTGGGGCCATAATTTGTGAAGGTGGATGCAATGCGGCTGGTAAGAGAGGTGATATGAACCATGCACAGGTATTCATGCATAAATACAATGAAAGATTAATTGAATATCTACTTGTTTCATTCTTTCCCCAACGTATCAAGAACTGGGAGAACCCAGCAGAACAAGTCACAGTTGCAATAAGCAAAGATGCTCTTACCTGGCAGTTCAAAAACAAATTGCAGGAAGAATAGGCAACAATACCTGTGCAAAAAACAGCACCACAATGGTCAAGAACATCTTCTTGCTCATCAAGAGACCATGCATTCCCTTGTCATCCCCTGTGAAATCATCTGTGAATACTACTGATAGGATAAATTCCCTGTGGGCACACTCTTTACTGAATAGGGGATAACCAAAGTGGACGGCTCAACAACAGGCATTCAGAAGCTGAGATAGTGAATGATTATCAACCTAACGCATCTCACATGAGCAGGGATGATAAGTCACTAAACTACAGGTTTATTAAGCTGTCTGTCTGGCCTCCAGCACTTGTGAGAGTAGCCATGGTATCTCTAAGCAAAGGAGAAAAGCAAAGTTGTGTTTGCATTTCTGCTTTGCTTTTCTCCACGATCTTGCAAGAGCACTCAAATTTGTGCCTGGATGAGATGTTCATGCAGGTATAAAATCAAAACATTGCTATAGAATATGCCTTTATTTAACACCATTGTAATCTATATTAATAAAAGTCCAAATTTGTTCGTGGGTTTGTGGCTTGGCGAAGAGTTTTTCCTTATACAATTCCACACCGTTTCACCCATTTGCACCAAATATTGCATAGTTACCTGTTAGCACCCTCCGGACATTACTGGCTGCATGAAATTTGGACACCCGACCCATTGCCCGGATTTCAGCACTTTCACAGATGAGACGGTTGGCTGAAATCAGCGCAACATCAATGTGGTCGTAGAAGAACTGGTTGCGACACCAGGAACAAAACTCGAAAACCTCTTTCAAGGCCCTAGGATTCAAGGTTTCTGAGATATTTGCACTGCAATGGACCGCAATGAACTGCACCATGCCAGGGTGAGGCGACAGGTGGGGAGAGAGGACAGAAGAACCCAGTATGCAGTAGCACACCAAATCTCACCTCCTCCAAACTCTGCTTTGGGATATGTCAGCTGGCCACGCCTGCCCATTCTCAGTGCAGTTTACTTCAGGGTGCAAAGCACTTCAAGTGATACGCGAATCGGTACAGCGGCCTACAGGATCATTGATTTTCAACAACTGACGAGAGTGTTATCATGTCCGTCTACAGAACCCGTTCGGAGACCGTGTACTTTTGCTAGTACATTATATAAAAGGCTGCCTGCAAAGTGTGATTTGAAAGTATTATGTTATCCCTCACAAAGCAGAGTGTAAAAGTGAAGAGTAAAGGCGATTTCTCCTCTATTTTCTCTTAAAAATTACACTCCATGTTATGAGTGTTGCACAATGCATGAAGGGGACCAGCAACATGTAAGTGCAAGCGGTGGTGAACTGGTGTAAGTAATTAGCATTTCTATTAAAAATGACCCCCATGTAGTATAAGACCGTTTTAGTTACAACACATTGGGGCTAGTTTACAGCTGGGTGTACCGCAAATAAAAGACGTAAAAGCCTTGAGTAAAGATGTTACGTCTTTCATTTGTAGTGCGCTCCATTTGCATTAATTTGTACGGCTGAGAGAAGGGTCATGGGTAAACGCTGTTTGCCATTTACGCATGGCAATTTTTACAATGGATCTGTATGGACCACTGTATGGTACAGTGCATAACGTCGGCGGACTCCATAGGGAACCCCAGCATTTGCATCGGCATGAAAATGCATGCCAGCGCAAATGCTGGAAAATTGGTATGGAAAAGATTAAGGGAGCGGTGTCAATGCACTCCTCCACTCCACCATACAAACAAATGAAAATGAGCCGTGATGTAATGCATGACTTAAAAGCCTTCCGCAAGGCTTTGATGCCATGCATTTACGTTGCAGTTCATATAAAATGAGCGCTACTGTATACTTTGGACATAACAATACTGCATGTGTAGGGGGCTTTGTCTTTATTGCCGTTTTGGGAGTGCGAGGAGTATGGTGCTCACAAACCATATGCACACACTGTACAATGATTCCATCCAAACATCCTGACACACTTTGCATGCTAACTCGAAACACAACCTATTAACATACACCCAGGCTCACCATCAATCTTCACACACTCTCACATTCTATCTCATCCACTCATGATGTGTGAAGTGCATATCTTGATGCACTATCCAATCCAACAATACCCACTTCCCCATGGGCCCATGACGTTAGGCACCACCAAAAAACACGTTGTTGTTCAATCCATACAGCTTGTAACCCGCGGCATCACCATAAACCTTTTTCTTATCCAATCCATACATCTGGCACCACGCGGGTACCACAATGAAAATATTTTGCTGTCCAATTCATGCATCCAGTACCACTCATGACGTGGCAATGGGTGAACTACATATCTCGATGCACTGCTCCAATCCAACATGACTCACTTCCACATGGACCCATAACATTTGGCACCAAACTGGCACAACCAAAAACACATTTTGCTATCCAATCCATACAGCTGTAACCCCACGGCACCATAACAAACCTTTTTGTTATCAAATCCATACATCTGGCACCACGTGGGGAGCACAATGAAAATAGTGTAGCTATCCAATTTATACAGCCGGCACCACACATACATCTAGAACCACATGGGTACCATAATACATTATCTTTGCTACCCTCTGCATACATCCAGCAACACACAGGCACCACAATAACTTCTTGCTATCCTAAACATCTGTCACCAAACAGGAAACACAAGAAACGTTACACTATCCAATCCATAAATCTGGAACACACAGGCACCACAATTAACGTTATGCTACCCAATCCATGCATCGGCAAACCCATGGCACCACAATATGCATCTGTTTATCAGATCCATATGTCTCGTCATTTGGCAGAAACCTCCAAACACCAAACACACTTTCATTTTCAACATCCCACTCCCACACCCTATCCTGGTCATAAAAGAATAGCCAACATTTAGCCAAATGTTCCTAAAAGTCCATGTTGCTTTTCTGCAACTCTAAACATGCTGATCCTAGGACTCGTTACACCTGCAAAGCCTGTGAAAATGAACTAAACAATTATGAGCACAGTATCATTTTCCGCATTCTCCATACTGGCAGTGGAATATATACATGTACAATCTTTTTGCTTACTTCGATTTAGCTGCAATTCAAATAATATATATCCTAGATGTCCTTGTCAAGTTTTGTTGCAACATTATACCTTGGCATCCTGGTACGTTTTGACAGACATGCCATCTGCTAAATGCCCTTGTAGCTTTCACTGCTATAACTTCTATAACTATACCTGGACATCCTCTACAATAGTTAATGTACTTATTCCACTTCCTCCCCTGCATCTAACTACATCACTTACAACCTATCCAACCTGATCAATCACAAGATGCACATTAGAGGTGCACCGAGCAGGTCAAGACAGGTAAGGGAGCCTCATAGTTAAGGTGGGGTAGCTTCTAACACATGCTAAATTGTAGACTTTTTGTGGCATTAAATGGGAACTTTATAGTCACTTCAACTACATTTATTTTATCTGATTTTCAAGGGTTTTGCTGCATCAGATTGTATCTCCTTAAAGGTGCTTCTAGTAAAGATTTTTCACTGAATTACAAGGGTTTTATTGCATGCTTCTGCATTGCCAGATATTTCATAATCATGCATTAATTTGGTTTGTTTTAATCCTAACACATGTATGAATGGCAGCATCCTATTGGTTAGCCTTCTCAAAATACTGCAGTAAAGTAAACACATTATTCAGGATTCGCCACTGTGTATTTGTTACATAGGCACCCTCCAGTTGTCAGCTCTGTCTTTTGCATTAGTTAGTAGCTGTGTGGCCCCTTTTCACACAGATGTTCCACTCAGTCAGCATGTCGGTTATCAGCTATCTGAAATGGCATTGGTGGTGCAAATGTGGCTTTCCTAGCATGTGTTGGGCTCTCTAGGAATAGCTAATGTGGGTGCAGATATTCTGGGCCATACTCACCATCTTCTCTAGTAGCAGGTACTGGTTTATAAAGCAGTCGCCACATCATGGAGAGTATGGGGCAAGCAGGGAGCAAACATCATTTGACCTATCCTGAGCCTCAACATTAGACCTGTTGTCAGCTGTATAACAAAGTCCACCATCTACCCTTGGGAACCAACAGTAGGATGGTTAACATGAATTCCACCCCCCTCTTCTTCACTGAAGCTTGAGGATGCTAAAACCAAATGAAGTATATGGGGGCTCTGTAAAGACTGGAGGGGGTGTCTATACTCCTGCTCTCTATATGGCAGAGGATAGGCACAGAGGACCCCAGCCAAGATTCTCTATAGGGTAGCGCTGGTCGAGCAATCAAGGCCTAGCTTCTCAGGAGCTGATGCAGGCTGGTTCTTAAGTACAGTGTAGTCCCCACGCCCCCACAAAGGAATGTCCACACACTGTATTAGTTAAAAAAACAGCCTTTATATAATTAATATTCAAGGTTATGTACACTATCACAATAACTCACTTTGTGCTCAGAAAATCCACAGTGGCAAATATATACAGTTCTAAGGTGGTACCACAATTATTATCAGATCTCATTAAAGTGCATCAACTATACTCCGGTCAAATGTCACACAAATGTCACACAGATCAAGGAATAAAAGTAACCAAAAATAGAAATATGAAGAAAGCAGTTGGTTAGAACAATGGGCAGAATATTAACCCCTACCAAATTGGCACAATTCTGTGTGGGCAACCTGTAAATTAAAGATATATCACAAGCCCAGTCCACATATTGTTCTATAAGTCTTATTTCTTTCAATAAGGTTTCTACCCCGCCCCCCCAATGTACCTGGTAGAGCAGAGTTCTTCAATAAGGTGTCGATGGATCCTTCTTGAGTAACTCCCTTTAAGGCAGAGCCACGGATCGGCAAGAGGTGTCAAAGAAGGTGAACTTGGCGTTGACGGCGTCAATTAAAAGTTTGATGGTGCCGAGACCACGACTTCGATCCAGGCGGTGTTCGTCGGCGACGTCCTGCGAGGATGAGGTGTGCGGGGCACCTCAGTGTTTGGTGGTTCAGGACTGCAAAGAGTTTCTGAAGAACTGTGGCCTGACAAGTGCATCGAGTCGTTGAAGTCTTTGTGGACTTTGGTTGGCGGGAAACCCACCGGAGGATGCCGCTTGGTGCGTCAACGGCCTGGCCTTCTCTGGCGGGGTAAGACGGGCGGCAGTGCGGACGAGCGCGTTTGTGAATCAAAAATCTTAGGCAAAGGAGCGTGCAGCTCTGGTCGTTGGCGGCACAGCGTCAAGTGGTCCGCTCTTCTGGGCAACCCGGCTGCGTCGGGCCTCCAGCGGTAACAGCGATACTCCAAACCCTGGTCGACAGCAATGGACTTTGATGGCATCGATGTCTGGGTGCTTTACTTCGTTCTCCTCGGCGGTCCCCATCTCCGGACGGCAGCCTTTCGAGGGTCTGACTTCCAGGTAGCTTTGGCAAAGGTAGCGGTGCTCAATGGTCCCTCGGAGCATAGGAAGAAGACACCTAACCAGGTCCTCTCTTGGATCAGTCCTTGGTGAACTAGACAGCTTTCAGATCGGGTCGAAACAAATGCAGCAGCAGTTCTTCTTCTTCCAGCTGGGCATCAAGGATAAGCAGTTCCAGTTACTGTTCAAGTGTCAACCCAGCTTCTGAACAATTTCCAGTGGTGAGTGGTCACCCGATATACTATTCTGTCTCTCATTCACACTGCTGGGTCACACTCAGCAGCCAATCATACAGAAGGGCATTCATGCAGTCAGTCAGCCAATCAGGCATACAGTGCATTCAGGACATACTCCTCCCTCTCAGACACTCACAACAAGGAATTTGTATTGGGACAGGCACCCAGCCATTCAACACTACACACTGCATTCATACCAGTTTCGGGCATGGCTGTCTCAGTCATTGGGTCCTACACCAGAAACCAGACATCCACAACAAGAAGTGCATATTGGTCACACACTCCATTCACCCAGGTCCCACCCACAAGGTGCACCCAAAACATACAGTCAATAGGAAGGCTCCAGCCAGTCTGGCCTGGACTTCACAACAACACCCTATATGGAACTTCCACCCAAAAGCCAGTCAACTGATTCCAATGGCAGGGCCTGGATATCCCACAATGGAGCACCTGTCAAATTCAGCATGGAGCTGCCACCAGCCCATACCCTGCTCTGTGGGCCACACACAGGTGCCCAAAAACATACACTAGGGGCACAGGGTTGCACCCCCACCCATGGGTGCCATAACGGTATGCCATGAGTCTGTACACCAAACCAAAAACAGGAAGAGCTGCACTGCCAGGACTCCCGTATGGACTCCTGGGCAGAAATATAATACAGAACACAAATGAAAAAGGACTACAGGACAAGGCCCTGTCCCTCCAATGCATTTCCAGCATCACAGGCTCTCCAGCCTACTCTTACTTGGCCCCATACTAGAGCACAGGGCAGACACAGGCAGCGTTATCCAAACCCCAGAGACCTTTTGCTAGAGTCCACAGGCAATTTTATCTTAGAGACTTTAGAGACACAACCCCTAAGACATATATAATGGCCAACAAACACTTGGCAACAACCCACAGCCAGAGAATTGGAACAGCGACTTTCCCCTGGAATCCTCCTGTCAATTGCTCAGCACTCTGATACAATTTGCACACCAATGTTATTTATTTATGTATTTATTTGATTTAATATACTTACAACCAAATTGGTTTTGTATGTACAACACATATTAAAATACATTACAGAATATAAGTACATAAAAACATACATAGTATAAACACAATACAATCAAACACATCCTAATTGCTTATTACAACCTCCATTATTAAGTCACTCCATATCTCATTTCATAGCAACATTAAATGTAACTGAAAAATAAATAATGTCAAAATCTCTGCTCCGAAAAATACTTTTAAAACAACCCTTCCCAAAGTTGGGTTATCATTTTATCATGACTCATCGTTTCTCTTTAATTCATATCAACATCAATACGATTTATATCAAATTCTGATAAAATGTACTCAATAGAGATACACTGTGGTAACCTTAGTAATTTGCAAAGAATCAAGGCCTCACATTTACATACAAGTGGAATATAGTTGTATCCCCAAATCTCAATGCCATAGAGGAGAATCGCCTTTACTTGCGATTTGTATAACAGCAAAACCGTTTGTATAGAAAAGCCCATGTTTCTTCCAATGAAGCTACTAATCATGTTAACAATTTTTAAGCATTTACTGACCAATGAAATCCCCAATTTAGATGATCATCCACATAGAGTCCAAGGTATTTATTATGTAATACTTGTTCTAATTGGTAGCCCTCCAGTGTCCATGCATATTTTTTCTGTCTCACGCGATTCTTCGCGAACACCATGGCCTTACTCTTCTCCACATTTATCTAAAGATGATTGGTTCTAGCAAATGTACGCAAGGCATTTATAGTCTGCTGTAGTCCATGCAGACTATGGTCTACCAAATTGTCCATATATGACAACGCACCTACTTTAGCAGGACATATTTACATTTGGCAGATTTTCAGGGAGATCAGCTAGATACAAGTTAAAAAGAGTTGCTGCCACTATAAACCCTTGCTTCACACAAAGGTATGTGGAAAATGAGTGAGACAATTTCCCTTTTGCATCCAGTCAAACCTGTACTGAGGTCTCTAAAAAAAGCAACATGAGTTTTTTGAAGCAACCAAGAAGGAATATTCCATTTAATTAGCTTCACCCAAACTAAGTTTCTATTCACTGAGTCAAAGCATGCGCTAAAATCTATACATGCGCAATACAGATTCGTATTTCAGCATTTCCAGGAACATTCGACTGGAGAGCTGCAGAGACTGGAAATGGTCACTTTCTTCACGGGAAACAATTCCCATGTCAATGATTGGCCACATGAATTTACCATGATATAATCAATTGTTGAAGCACTTTTGCCAGCACAGCGAGTAAAAGCCCTAGCTGTGTCACCCGGACAAAAACCATTTCAGATAATGAGATTGTGCTCTTCAACCAGGTTTGCCCATAATTTACCTTGTCTATTAGATAGCAATGAATTCACAGGACCTGAACAATTCTTTAGCTGAAACTCTCTTTTGGGAATATTTTTGCGTTGAAATCCCCATTAGCCACGAAGGATAAGAGTAGGAGTACAGCTTAGGTTTTAAAGGGTGTGGGATTTTAACCAGGGAGTATCCCTGGTAGATTGAAAGGTGAAAGACAAGCCAGACACTAAACACTTATGAAGCTATTCCACGCAAATGGATATCCACTTTGAAAAGAAATCCACTTTTAATATGGAGAGATGCTACTTTATGACATACAATGAGCTTCTCTGAGGTCAATTCATGTTAATGGTGCAAGAAAATAAAACACGGGAAGACATTTTGACAAAAGGGGATCACAGTGCGGAGTATGTTCTGCACTTAGATAAAAAGATGGAACACATGATGGAACGTGTCAAAGAATTGGACAAAAAGGTGTCTCTGGGCTCAGAAAAAGTGTGCACTTGGATTGATCACAGGGATCCAAGGAAAACCCCACTGACGGAAGAACTGCCATACTTAAGAGATGCTTCAGGTGTGGCAGTACCTTTCATTGTAGTAATCCCAAAAGACACCCAGGGATCAAAGGAGAGTGCTACAAGTGTGGAAAGAAAGGGCACTTCGACGAATGCCATTAAGATTTTACATTTCTTTGGGATGATCGGGAACATTCTGGAACTCCATGAGGAGTATGAACAGGTGGCTATCTCAAACACATGTGTGGAATGAGTGAAGTAGTTGGTCAGTCAAGTGGGATCCAATCATGGATTTGTTTTAGTTCTTGGTCTAGTGGGCTAATGTTCTATGTTTGTGATATACTTTCTGGTCAGATGCAAATCTATCAGAGAACTGTGCAAAAAGGGTTGTGAGTTTGAGTAGAGTAGTGGCTTCCAAAAAG
Source organism: Ambystoma mexicanum (assembly GCF_040938575.1). Taxonomy (NCBI): domain Eukaryota; kingdom Metazoa; phylum Chordata; class Amphibia; order Caudata; family Ambystomatidae; genus Ambystoma; species Ambystoma mexicanum. Next base: position 262,179,710 of record NC_090930.1, on the reverse strand, counting down.
AATTTGAAGACATTAAGGGTGCCATTGTGAGTGTGCCAGTGTTGGGGAAAGTTGACACTACATTTGAGACATTTATGATGACAGATGCAAATTATTCTAGTTTGGGAACAGTTCTCTTACAGGAACAAAACGGTGTTGAAAGAGTAATTGCCTTTGCTTCAAGAGTGCTGAAGGGGACAGCGGTTAGCTAACCATGATTGAGAAGTAAGATCTCAGTGTGGTTTGGAAGGTAAAGAAGTTTAGATTGTTCCTGAGGGGTAGGTCATTTACGATGTTTAAGTACCACAAGCCCCTTGTGGGGGTATTTATGAACAAAAGCATGGTGGGGGTCTCAAGTAGAATAGTGAGATAGGTTACCTCCATGCAGAGGCATGAATATATCACACATACCACTCGCCCCCCAGCCAGACAAACCAAACACATTGCAGACATAGCCTTAGCACCACTCATACTGCTGCCCCTATCCCCACATGCACATTCCTCCATCCTACTGAATGAATACCACACCATCATCACATAGGCACTTGACAAAAGTGCACCCCTCAAATTACAAAAAACCCACAACAACAACCACAAACCATGGTTACACTATTACCTTCTCTTTCTCAAGCAGGAAGCCAAATGTCTAGAAAGAGCCTGGCAAAAGAACCAATCCCCTCAACCAGTACTTCCCTCAGACACTGCGGCAACAAATACAAAACAGCCATACACGATGCTGAAGCAACCCATTACCACCAAGATTCTCAGTCCACCACAAATCATACCAGATACTATGCAACATTGTCATGTCCACCACCATCAAAGACAAACAGGCACAAATTATTCAAACAATGGTTGTCTTCCCCTAAATTGTAAACATAGTCTATAGGTAACGCACACAGGATGTATGGAGAAGGGTTGTGGATCACTGGACAAAGTTGGTTCACTGTCAAGTAAAAAAGCAAATACTGACCGTAAATGGAAACAGACCCTTTCACTATGAGGGGGTGCTGTCTCTAGGTAAACGGTGCTGAGCCGCCTATCTAAAAGAAAAGGGAGAGCAATCTGTCCCTCCACTACACTAAGAACTGGTGTTCATTGCTAAGAAACACTGAGTGGCCCATGGATAGTACTCAACTGGTCACTTTCAACAATATCAGAACATTCCAACAGGAAATGTGGGTATTTTCATTGCTTTATTCACCCAAAATGCAGTGTGTTCAGACAGAGTGCAGGCCAAGTGTATCTACAAGCAGATCTATATAGTAAAATACATTTGAGTGAGCAAATTTCTGTATATCGCCCAAAGCACCAAACCCAGAGGCTTAGTGTAAACTTAAACTATTGTGACCTATGTACATTAAAACATATCAGAGAAACCTCCTTTCTCACTGACAGGGCACACTTTGTCTTCATTCCCCCTTGTCAATAAGACCCCACCCTTAGCAAGTATGGTGTCCTGCACGGCTCCTCCCTAACGTCACTCCTCTTCAACCTTTATTTTGAATGCCTTGGACAGACCCTTAGCAAAATGTCCATGTCCACCAATACTCAGAGGGCACACAATATACTTCCAAATGCCATCCCATTTACAGCTCCACAACGTCAAAACCTGTCTCTTCACTCTCATCAACTGATTGGCCACCCACCTCCGCAAACTCAACCCATAAAGAACAGAATACCTCCTTGTCTGCCCCCCAGGTATAAACCTGACCACACTCCCTGGATCCAAGAGCTTGCCATGGACAACCCACCCATATCTATCTCCACGTCTGTCAAATCCTTTTGCTTCACCCTTTACCCCCATCTTTCCTTCACACAGCACATAGCTGCTGTCACCTAAGCATGCAATATACAACTACAGCGCCTACGCAAAATAAGACATATCCTTCCTTCTGATGACTTCTGCACTGCAATCCAAGCACTGGTTCATTAGATATGGCAAAGCTCTCCTCACTGGACTCCCCAACAGCACCCTTACTACTTGCAAGTCATACAAAATGCAGAAGCCAGGCTGATCCACCACCTACCCAAACATTCACACATCACCCCGAGTCTTGCCCAGCTCCACTGGCTCCCCACACCCCAGAGTATTGCGTACAAACGACTCGGCATTGTAATGAAAGTCATCCACCTTAAAACGTCATCTTAAGTTCATGACAAACTGTAACCCATCACTCACATAATCACCAGGCAAGCCAGCCAGCCACGTCTACACATTCAACTCTGAAAACTCACATGTACACACAAACAAGTATTTACTGACTGAGCTTCCAGGGAATGGAACACCTTACCTCATCACATACGCACTGCATCCTCCATCACCACTTTAAGAAAGAGTCTCAAAACATACCTGTTTCCTACACAAAACCCTACCTTCCTCCACTGTTATCACTTGTCTGTCCTAATCTTCCTGTTCTTAACTGAAAACATTTTGTAACTTCCATTTTAACACACACCTTTTCAAACTTTGAACCATACAAGACATGCAGAGAACCTCAGGGCAGGGTTCGCACCAAACAAAAATGTTAATTAAATAAATAAATAAACAAAACCCTCAAACACATCTTGAGGCAGTTGGATTAAGTAGATGGGGAAAGACTGGGATGTCTTTATATTGGGTCCTATTTGCAATATGCAAAGCATCACAACATTACACTGGGTATTTCTGTCTGAGGAAAACCCAGGATGTGATTAACAAGTTAAAGTAAAGTTGAGAACATCAAGTAAATCTACAGGAACATGTGTCCCTTTTCAACCAAACATATCAGAGCTTGAATGGCTTAAATCCGGCACCTTGTAACATATATGTCCCTGTCATGATGCCTGCTCCCGGGGAGCCGGTTCAAGCCCTGCGTCCCTGAAAGCGGACATCCAGTCCCCAAGGAAAGACCCAGCAACCCCATATAGGGGCCCTTTGGACAGTGTCCTGGCGCCTGTGGCGCCAGGCTCATAAAAGACATCATTCCTGGCGCCATAGGCGCCAGGCTCATTATGGAAGTGCTTGGGTGCACTTACCTGATGCAGACCATGCTGCAGGATCCCGGCCTCCTTGAGGCCTGAAAGGAACTACTTTACCTGTGGGACTAATTTACCATCCGGGCGTGGTCGGGGAAGGATACATACCTGATTGGAGGAAGGATACATAGCTGGAACTTCTTCCAAGGCTATTTAAACCCCACCCGAACAGCCACACGTGCTTCGCGTTGTTCTGCATCTAGCAGCTGGACGCTCACCGTGTCTGCTCCTGCATCCTGACTTCTGCCACGCCTGCCAGCATCCTGGATCACCTGCAAAGGAAGAGAAGAAGAGAACAGAAGAAGGAAAAGTCCTTACCTGCTAAACCGCATCCCGGAGACATCTCGCCGACAATCCTGAAAAGGAAGACTTTTATTTAAAGGCTCATCGCGTCGATCGCTGCAGCGCCGCATTCCACTCACCTTTACAGGGCGCCTCCATGTTCAGCAGCGATCATCCGGATTCGCAGTCACGCCCCAGCGCCTAGGGAGAAAAAGACCAGAACAAAAGGTGAGAGAGAGAAGGGAATAAGGAAAGCTAAATCTCCATGTTAAGACTTACCTGCTGATTCATTCCCTCTTCATTTCGGGTCCGCGCCGCATCCTGGCCTTTCTGGACCCCGGCCCCTAAGGGGAAAAAGAGACATCAGCGTTAATGAGCGAATGAAAAGACATTACCAAAAAACGCTCATTAAAGACTTACCTGATTTCTACAAGGATTTCACCTCTCATCTCGGGTCGGTGCCTGTTCCCCGGCATTCCGTACCCCGGCCCCTATGGGGAAAAAGACACTACCATTAGTACATTAATGCATGGACACAAGGGGAACCTCTTATCAAAAAACTTACCTGGAAGCCAAGCAAGTTTGGTTCTCACCAATTCGAAAATTCAGTGAAGTAACTGGATACCAACGCACCCCTGCATCAGAAGCAGAATGGAGAGCTCGTCCTTCCAGACCCTGAGGTGAGACGCTACGAGGAATCACAGAAGGGTTTCGAGGAGGGTGAGAGGGGAAAGTGGGAGGCTGATTGCATTACCCCACAGACAGTTAATCCCCTATTTTCGCCTACAGAAGGATACTTCTGCGAGCCAGACAAGCCAGATTTGGGGGCCCGGTCCAGTCTGTCTTCCGAACCCTGCGCATCACCTTAGAAGAGGTCATAGCAGCGCGAACCAGGCCAGCGCCTCCGTGGGAGTCAGGTGAGCGTTACAGAACGCAAAGCCTTCCTACAAATTCCCACCCAGGCGCTATGGAAACTTCTGAGACTTATCAGTTGGCCCAATTATTGGGGGAATTACGGGTCGAAGTACATGCCGCTCGTCAAGAGACTAATGCCCTCAGGAGGGAATTAATAATATCAAAGGAAAGAACTGATGACCTGGCCAGACAGCTTTTGCAAGATCAAGCTGGGCAAACTCCTCTACCCGGTTCCGGAGGGAACCCCGCTCCTGTGGTTTCCAGTAACCCTGTGCAGATTAATCTACCTGGAAACATGCCGCTGGCCCCACCCGAACGCTTTGCTGGGGACCCCAAACGATTTGCCGTATTCATGAATCAGTGTCGTTTGCACTTCCTATGCAGACCTGGGGCCTTCCCTAATGATCAGACCAAGGTAGCCTTTGTATTGTCATATCTCAGCGGCTGCGCTGCCGATTGGTTAGTTCCACTGGTTACTCAAGATGACCCGATTCTCCGTGATTTTCAAAGGTTTCAAGCAAGCATGGAAAGGTTATTTGCGCGACACTCTCAGGGGCAGGCTCTGGATGACGAACTTCTATCCCTGCGACAGGGCAATCAGGACCTCCTATCCTATATTGCAACCTTTAATAGACTAATTGTGGAAACGGGATGGCCAGAGCATAAAAGAGTCACGTTGTTTTATCGAGGCCTACGCGGAGAACTTAAAGATGTCTTGGCCCAAGTTGTAAATCCGCGCCAAGAATGCACAGAGTATATAGACTTATTGGTCCAATTGGATCACAGACTTCAAAACAGAAAAGCAGATCGGTCCAGGTTTGAGACCCGGGTGTTGGTCAAGACCCATGCTAATCCCAAGGGAGTAGATGTCTCTGAGCCTATGCAAATTGGAGGGGTTAAAGGACCCTTAACTCAAAAGGAACGTGAAAGGAGGCGGAAGTTAAAATTATGTCTTTATTGTGGGAATTCTGGACATTTTCTACGAGAATGCCGGCAAAACCGCCCCGAAAGGCGGTAGGAGCCGCTGATAAAAACCATGAAGACTCTGTTTCGAGAAACGACTCCGCCCGACAAGTGTAGGGGTCCGCTTGCCGAGCTTGAAAACTAACTCTCAGACCTCGCATTTCATTGTGACAATGGTTCTCGTAGATCTAGAACAGCCTAAGCGGTTACATGCAATAAAGGCATACATCGATATTGGAAACTATGTGGATCGTGAATTGGTCTCTAGGATTAACCTCCCTCTCCGTCCTAAAACCAGCAGAGATGTCATCACCACAGTTGATGGAACTGAAATTGCCTCTGGACCGGTAACACATTCCACTACTGAGGTGACTCTTATTGGTCCCGACGGCCATCGGGAGGGTGTTGTGTTTGATGTAATCAAGGCTCCACAGTTTCAGGTTATTCTTGGAATCCCTTGGTTAGAGACACATAATCCTCGAATTGATTGGCGAGCTAAGAGAATAACCTTCCCGGATTGTACACAAACCTGCTACCCAGAAAACCTGAAGATTAATCTAGCATCTGTAACCTCTGCCTCCATGCAACTACCTCCGGAATACCAAGACTTTCAGGACGTCTTCCAAAAGGAACAGGCCAACACGTTACCTCCTCACAGATCGTACGATTGCCAAATCGATCTGGTGCCCGGTGCACAACCCCCATGTAGCAGGATTTATGCCCTTACCGAACCTGAGAATCTGCATTTGAGACAATATTTGGATCAATACCTAGCTAATGGTTTTATTCGCCCGTCAAAGTCCCCAGCATCCTCGGCTTTGTTCTTCGTGCCCAAAAAAGAAGGCGACCTTAGAACTTGTATCGATTACCGCGCATTGAACCAGATAACGGTTAAAAACCGTTATCCTCTGCCTCTGATCCCTGAACTCCTTGACCAGGTGAAGGACGCTTGCATATACACCAAGTTAGATCTCCGGGGGGGCTTATCATCTGCTACGAGTTAAAGAAGGCGACGAATGGAAAACTGCCTTCCGTACTAAATACGGATTATTCGAATACCAGGTGATGCCTTTCGGATTGTGTAACGCGCCGGCTGCCTTCCAATACTTCATGAATGATGTCCTTCGGGAACTCATCGATGTTTGTGTTGTCGTATATATCGATGACATTCTGGTGTACTCCTGTTCGGAATCTGATCACAGAAAACACGTCAGGGCAGTACTTGAAAAACTGCGCCAACACAAACTATTTGCTAAATTGGAGAAATGTGTTTTCAATACCACAGAAGTCGAGTTTCTAGGTTTCATCCTGACACCCAAAGGAGTCCGAATGGACTCAAGAAAAGTGGATGCCATCCTCAAATGGCCATCACCTAGCTCTGTAAAAGGGGTTCAAAGCATGCTCGGCTTTGCCAATTTCTATCGCAGGTTAATCCCGGAATTTTCACGCGTGGTACAACCCATTACTGCACTCTTGAGGAAAAATAAACGTTTTGAATGGTCTGAAGAAGCCGAGCAGGCCTTTCAGGATTTAAAAGCTAAGTTTACCTCTGCACCTATATTGAAACACCTGCGTCCAGATCTCCCTTATGTCGTCGAGACTGACGCATCCAGCCTAGCCATAGGAGCTGTCCTGTCCCAAAGAGATCCCGAAACCAACCAACTACATCCCGTAGCATTTTGGTCCAGAAAATTCTCAGCACCCGAGGTTAATTATGCAATCACGGACAAAGAACTGTTAGCCATTAAGTCCGCTTTTAAAGCCTGGCGGCATTATCTGCTTGGCGCTCGACATACCATCACAGTGATCACTGATCACCGGAATTTACAGTATTTGAAAACCGCCAAGGCTCAGTCATCATGGCAGCTCCGATGGGCTTTGTTTTTCGCTGAATTTGATTTCGTGATTACCTATAGACCTGGCTGCAAGAATGGCGAAGCAGACGCCTTATCCCGAATTGGAATGGGAGAATCTGATACAAACTCAGAACCAGTACCAATAATTCCCGAACAGAGGATTCTAGGCATGACTTCGTTACAGACGCTTGAAGACATTCAAGCCAGAGTGAAACAACTCCTGGACCCTACAACCTTACAGGATTGGATACAAAAGGGATCAGACTTTACCATAGATAATGGTTTACCTTATTTCCAAGGACGCTTATTCCTTCCACATAAGGAATTGAACTAACTAGTTATTTCCGGTTATCATGATGCATTAATAGAGGGACACCCCGGTATTGCCAAAACAGAGGAAAAGGTGAAACGACAATTTTGGTGGCCCTCTTGGCGAAAAGATGTTAAATCTTTTGTGATGTCCTGTGGTGTTTGCGCCCAAAATAAAAGTCAAAAGAAAAAACCAGCCGGTCTCCTTCAACCTCTAGACATACTGCCAGCACCCTGGCACACCCTATCAATGGATTTTATTACAGACCTGCCTCCTTGTTCGGGGTACAATACTATTCTGGTAATTGTGGATTTGTTTTCCAAAATGGCCTACTTTATTCCTTTGAAAGGTTTACCTTCAGCTTCTGTCCTAGCCAAAGAATTCCTCGAAAATATTGTTCGGCTACATGGATTCCCATCTATACTAATCTCTGACCGGGGAAGCCAATTAATTTCCCACTTCTGGCGCAAATGTTGTCAAATGGCGCAGATCGACGTAAGATTATCGACTAGTCACCACCCTCAGACTGATGGTCAGACCGAGAGGACAAATCAGACCCTTTAGCAATACTTACGGTGTATGTTACAGCAATCTGAAAGCAACTGGAAAGACATTCTTTGGATAGCCGAATACGCATATAATAATTCGGTACACTCTGGAACTGGCCACAGTCCTTTTTATACTTTGTTTGGGCATCACCCTCTAACCTCAAACCTTGACTCACCTCAGAACCTCGGAATGCCTGCAGTAGAACATCTGCATTCTACAATTACCCAAGCCTTCTAAGAGGCAACTACGCATTTACAACAAGCCAAGAGAAAATACAAGGATAATGCTGATCTACATCGGAGTGAAGCACCTCCGTATCAGATTGGGGATCAAGTGTGGTTAGCTACCAGACATTTACCACTCAAAGGGCCTCGAACTTTTAACCCAAAATATCTGGGACCTTATTCTATTACGGCAATAATTAACCCAGTGGCTGTTAAACTTGATTTACCAGCTAGTATGCAAATTCACCCTGTTTTTCATGTGTCACTTCTGAAACCAATGGTACCCGGAACCCGACTACTCAAACCTCCAGAATCTATTCTAATAGATGGGAAGCCCGAATTCGAAGTGAAGAACATTTTAGACTCAAAAATGTTTAGGTCAAAACTGTTCTACCTAATTGATTGGAAGGGGTACGGACCTCAGGAGAGGTCGTGGGAACCCAGCGACCATGTGTATGCACCTCGATTAGTCAGGAAATTCCACTGACTCTTCCCAGACAAACCAAAACTCCCGGAGGGAACAACCTTGGGAGGGGCCTTGGGGGGGAGTGCTGTCATGATGCCCGCTCCCGGGGAGCCGGTTCAAGCCCTGCGTCCCCGAAAGCGGACATCCAGTCCCCAAGGAAGGACCCAGCAACCCCATATAGGGGCCCTTTGGACAGTGTCCTGGCGCCTATGGCGCCAGGCTTATAAAAGACATCAGTCCTGGCGCCATAGGCACCAGGCTCATTATGGAAGTGCTTGGGTGCACTTACCTGATGCAGACCATGCTCAGGATCCCGGCTCCTTGAGGCCTGAAAGGAACTACTTTACCTGTGGGACTAATTTACCATCCGGGCGTGGTCGGGGAAGGATACATACCTGATTGGAGGGAGGAAACATACCTGGAACTTCTTCCAAAGCTATTTAAACCCCACCCGAACAGCCACACGTGCTTCGCGTTGTTCTGCATCTAGCAGCTGGACGCTCACCGTGTCTGCTCCTGCATCCTGACTTCTGCCACGACTGCCAGCATCCTGGATCACCTGCAAAGGAAGAGAAGAAGAGAACAGAAAAAGGAAAAGTCCTTACCTGCTAAATCCGCATCCCGGAGAAATCTCGCCGACAATCCTGAAAAGGAAGACTTTTATTTAAAGGCTCATCGCGTCGATCGCTGCAGCGCCGCATTCCACTCACCTTTACAGGGCGCCTCCATGTTCAGCAGCGATCATCCGGATTCGCAGTCACGCCCCAGCGCCTAGGGAGAAAAAGACCAGAACAAAAGGTGAGAGAGAGAAGGGAATAAGGAAAGCTAAATCTCCATGTTAAGACTTACCTGCTGATTCATTCCCTCTTCATTTCGGGTCCACGCCGCATCCTGGCATTTCCGGACCCTGGCCCCTAAGGGGAAAAAGACACATCAGCGTTAATGAGCGAATGAAAAGACATTACCAAAAAACGCTCATTAAAGTCTTACCTGATTTCTACAAGGATTTCACCTCTCATCTCGGGTCGGTGCCTGTTCCCTGGCATTCCGTACCCCGGCCCCTATGGGGAAAAAGACACTAGCATTAGTACATTAATGCATGAACAGAAGGGGAACCTCTTATCAAAAAACTTACCTGGAAGCCAAGCAAGTTTGGTTCTCACCAATCTGAAAATCCAGTGAAGTAACTGGATACCAACGCGCCCCTGCATCAGAAGCAGGATGGAGAGCTAGTCCTTCCAGACCCTAAGGTGAGACGCTACGAGGAATAACAGAAGGGTTTCGAGGAGGGTGAGAGGGGAAAGTGGGAGGCTGATTGCATTACCCCGCAGACAGTTAATCCCCTATTTTCGCCTACAGAAGGATACTTCTGCGAGCCAGACAAGCCAGATTTGGGGGCCCGGTCCAGTCCGTCTTCTGAACCCTGCGCATCACCTTAGAAGAGGTCACAGCAGCGCGAACCAGGCCAGTGCCTCCGTGGGAGTCAGGTGAGCGTTACAGTCCCAAGCTCAGAAGAATCAACAAGAGTTATACAATCAAAGAGCCTGTCTGCCAAAATTTAAAGTTGAGACAAGGTACTGGTTTTCCACCTCATTTCAGACAATAAGTTACTTCCCATAATGCATGGAACGTTTGATAGCAATGGGGTGGTAGCAGAAGTTAACTATTGAGTCATACAACCTGACCGAATAGTCAAAGAACAAATATAACATATTCATTTACTCAAGGAAGGGAAAGACCTAAACGGTCCCATCAGCTTTATGGCCACTTTAATGTGTTCAGGGTATATCTCCCATGTTATCCCTGAATATGGTAAATATCAGACCGTCAAGATCTCCTCAACCAATTCCCAGATGTCTTCACCAAAAGCCCAGGCCAGGAGGAAGGGTTATTTCTTTTCATACATCCCCCACTGGGGTAACTCGTACATCTGAGACCTTCCAGGTATCAAAAGCATTACAATAGAGACATCCTGAGAAGGGGTACATACAATTTTAAAGCTATGGGTCAATGAGCCATTTCAGAGTCAGTGGTCATCTCCAGTAATCCATGTTCAAAAAGAGTTAACAAAATATCCCGTTTCAATGCCTATTCCATACCACAGATTGATGAAATGGTGGAGCGGTTGGGTTTAGATAAATATTTGTCTGTTCTTGATCTTACTAAGTGGTATAGGAAAGTCTGATCGATTGAATTACACTCTAAGCTACATAAATACCAATTCTAAACTTCTCAAATCTGTAATCATATTTCCTAATTATCAAGTCACGCCTTCCACTTCAAAAGCCATCCAGTGTTCTGAGTTTCTACTCTCCTGTCATTATAAAGAAATTAGACTAAACCCACTATTCCCTACTCTGCATCAAGCAGGAAGCCAGATGTCTAGAAAGAGCCTGGTAAAAGAACCAACGCCCCCCAACCAGTACTTCCCTTAGACACCACTGCAACAAATACAAAACAGCCATACTGATGCTAAAGCAACCCATTACCATCAAGATTCTCAGTCCACCACAAATCATACCAGATACTATGCAACATTGTCATGTCCACCACCATCAAAGACAAACAGGCAAAAATGATTCAAACAATGGTTGTCTTCCCCTAAATTGTAAACATAGTCTATAGGTAACACACACAGGATGTATGGAGAAGGGCTGTGGATCACTCGACAAAGTTGGTTCACAGTCAAGTAAAAAAGCAAATACTGACCGTAAATGGAAACACACCCTTTCACTATGAGGGGGTGCTGTCTCTAGGTAAACAGTGCTGAGCCGCCTATCTAAAAGAAAAGGGAGAGCAATCTGTCCCTCCACTACACTAAGAACTGGTGTTCATTGCTAAGAAACACTGAGTGGCCCATGGATAGTACCCAACTGGTCACTTTCCACAATATCAGAACATTCCAGCAGGAAATGTGGGTATTTTCATTGCTTTATTCACCCAAAAGGCAGTGTGTTGAGACAGAGTGCAGACCAAGTGTATCTACAAACAAAACTATATAGTAAAATACATTTGAGTGAGTGAACTTCTGTGTATCGCCCAAAGCACCAACCCCGGAGGCTTAATGTAGACTTAAACTATTGTGACCTATGTACATTAAAATATATCAGAGAAACCTCATTTCTCACTGACAGGGTACACTTTGTCTTCATTCCCCCTTATCATCAGACCCCACCCTTGTCAAGTATGGGGTCCCGCAAGGCTCCTCCCTATCTCCAGTCCTCTTCAACCGTTATTTTGAATCCCTTGTACAGACCCTTAGCAAACATCCATGTCCTCCAATACTCAGAGGGCACAAAATATACTTCCAATTTCCATCCCCTTTACACCTCCACACCCTCAAAACCTGTCTCTTCACTCTCATTAACTGATTGGCCACCCACATCTGCAAACAAAAGCCATACAGAACATAATACCTCCTTGTCTACCCCCAGTTACAAACCTGAGCACACTCCCTGGATCCAAGAGCTTGCCATGGACAACCCACACATATCTCTCTCCATGTCTGTTAAATCCTTTTGCTTCACCATGGACCCCCCATCTTTCCTTCACATAGCACATAGTTGTTGTCACCTAAGCATGCAATTTACAATTTCAGCTGCTACGCAAAATAAGACATATCCTTCCTCCTAATGACTTCTGCACTGCAGTCCAAGCACTAGTTCATTAGATATGGCAAAGCTCTCCTCACGGGACTCCCCAACAGCACCCTTACCCCCTGCAAGTCAAACAAAATGCAGCAGCCAGGCTGATCCACTACCTGCCCAAACATTCATACATCACCCCAAGTCTTGCCCAGCTCCACTGGCTCCCCAAACCCCAGAAAATTTCCTACAAACGACTCTGCATTGTAATGAAAGACATCCACCTTAAAACTTCATCTTACCTTCATGACAAACTCTAACCCATCACTCACATAATCACCAGGCAAGCCAGTCAGCCATGTCTACACGTTCAACTCTGAAAACTCACATATACACAAAAACAAGTATTTACTGACTGAGCTCCCAGGGAATGGAACGCCTTACCGCATCACATACGCACTGCATCCTCCATCACCACTTTAAGAAAGAGACTCAAAACATACCTGTTTCCTACACAAAACCCCACCCTCCTCCACTGCTATCACTTGTCTGTCCTAATCTTCCTACCCTTAACTGAAAACATTTTGTAACTTCTATTTTTAACACACACCTTTTCAAACTTTGAACCATACAAGACATGCAGAGAACCTCTGGGCAGGGTACGCACTAAACAAAACTTTTAATTAAATAAAAAAATAAACAAAACCCTAAACAACATCTTGAGGAAGTTGGATTAAGTAGAACAGAAAGACTGGGATATCGTGATATCGGGTCCTATTTGCAATGTGCAAATCATCACAACATTACACTGGGTATTTCTGTGTGAGGGAAACCCAGGATGTAATTAACAAGATAACGTAAAGTTGAGAACATCAATTAAATCTAGAGGAACATGTGGCCCTTTTGAACCAAAGATATCAGAGCTTGAATCGCTTAAATCTTGGACCTTGTAACACATATGTCCAAGCTCAGAAGAATCAACAAGCATTATACAATCAAAGAGCCCGTCTGCCAAAATGTAAAGTTGAGACGAGGTACTGTTTTTCCTGACAATTTCAGACAATAAGTTACATTCCGAAATGTATGATAGCAAAGGGGTTTGTAAGAAAAGTTAACTATTGAGTCCTACAACCTGACTGAATAGTCAAAGAGCAAAACAAGCACATCAATTTTTCTCAAGGAAGCGAAAGACCTAAACGGTCCAATCAGATGGCCACTTTAATGTGTTCACGGTATATCCCCCATGTTATTCCTGAATATGGTGAATATAAGACCGTCAAGACCTCCTCAACTAATTTCCTGATGTCTTCACCAAAAGCCCAGGCCAGGAGGAAGGGTTCTTTGTTTTCATACATCCCCCACTGGGGTAACTCGTACATCCGAGACCTTCCAAGTATCAAAAGCATTACGATATAGACATCCTGAGAAAGGGTACATAACATTTTAAGGCTAGTGGTCAATAAGCCATTTCAGTGTCAGAATTCATCTCCATTAGTCCATTTAAAAAAAAGAGTTAACAAGGTATCCCGTTTCAATGCCTATCCCATAACACAGATCAATGAAATGGTGGAGCGGTTGGGTTTAGACAAATATATGTCTGTTCTTGATCTTACTAAGTGGTATTGGCAAGTCTGATCGATTAAACTCTAACCTACAGAAATACCAATCCTAAACTTCTCGAATTTGTATTTATATATCCTAATTATCAACAGTCACTCCTTTCTCTTCAATAGACATCCAGTTTTCTGAGGTTCTACTCTCCTGTCATTATATAGAATTTAGATAGAACCCAGTAGAACCTCTTATCTTGAACCACTGGAGGAAAACCCCAGAAAATGTGACACAATCGAATCTGTGGGAAATGTTGGGAGTGTGTGTGTTGTTAGAACTGCCACACCCCTTCCTACACAGAATGCACGTATGGCTACAATAAAAGGCTATTGGCTGAGCCGGTGGCCAACAGAGAATCTTCTGCTTTTTTTAAGTTTGTTTGTCCAATCAACAGTACAGTAATGGCTTTACACTGAATCTCCTAGAAGGACAAACACAGTAGAAACTGTAAATAAAGCAGGGAATACATTGAAATAATAAATACTGTATGCATTCCCTGGTGTCCTGCATTTGTTTCCAACACAACAAAATAGTAGCATCACTGCAAATAAACCTGAAAAGCTGGGGACAAATAAAAATAATAAAAATGAATACATTACTCAGCTATGTGGTGTACTGTTTAGTGAACATATAAAAGGACATCAGGGGACTGGCCACCAGGGGGCGCACGGAGAATGCTCTGCCCGTTTGAGCTTGCCCCTCTATGGTCCTTAATACGGTCTGAGCCCCCACTTTGAGGACCCCCCCATGGATGAGAATCGACACGGAGCTTGGTGAAGGTCCCCCCCCCCCCCCCGTGGCAAAAATTTGGAGAAAAACGGAAGGGTCTTCGCCCACAATCGATGTCCTGGAGCCGGCCTCCCTCCCTTCGAGGAAATCGAAAGCAGTGAGCCCGATGCGGGCCCGCCTGACTGAGGCCCCAGAAGTTCCTGGCGCCGCAACAGGCGCGGCCTCGCACGCCGAAGTACAGCGGGATCGCAGAGTGAGTCTTGTGCCCCCGTGCCCTCCGCCTGGATCTACATCGCTGCCCAACGAGAGACACCCTCGAGCGCTGCCGGAGCCTGGAGGACTGCCCGCGGCCTGCAGTAGGCTCTGCCCTGCGTGAGCGCGGCCCGTGGGGAGAGGAGAGATCCGGATCCCACGGAGGGACATCCCCCGTCCCCGAACACCGTTCTGCACCGGGACTCCCGAGCGGAGCCCTGGGAGAAGCTGCCGGGCCCGAGCCTCACTGCGTACGCCCCGTGGCCCACCACCACTACACGCGTGGGCGCGGGATCCTGCAGGGCCACATGCCTTAACACGGAAACTCTGGAGAGCTGCCCGTCACCTTCCATGACTGACACAGCAGGAACTAACACCAAACTGACCTTCGGCCCTACGAACTGCTGTGGGCTCGACTGCCGTCTGCCCCTCGAGACCTGCGTACAGGTCACAAAATACAGGAACACTACCTGGTACCCCTGGGGTCCTTCGACCTCCACTGTTTCCTCACCCAGGGCAGTGGTCTCAGCCTAATGCAGAGCGCCTCGCTTTGACCAAAAAGGCGCCCGTGTTATGCATTTTTCATATGTATTATACATGGACTGGACAGTAAAAGTTGGGCACTAATCTGTGGCATACCAGTCTTTAGAACAAAAGGGAGTGAACATCAAGGGTTCCTTCCCAGACTGTTCCAGTTCCATGACACCTACTGCAGGGTGGTAATGTACCATGCCATCTACTGTTTATAACTATTTTCCTCATTAAACTGGTTGTTGTACAATAAAATGCACCAGCTTGTGAGGAGCTTAGACCGTCCTGATGAATGTGGCGTCACGAAACCCAAGCCACTGAAACCGGTCGACGGTGTTTGTATCATCTAAAAGGGCTCCAACATGCCCCCATTTTAGTTTTGAGCAAACTTTGTTACATTGTCCCACTTTCCATGAGCAAAAAGTTGATTCCACATGGGAAGCGGTGATTGTATTGTCTTTGTGTGTGTTTGTGGGATTGGGAATTTATCCTATTTCCCCAAGTTGTGTCATTTTTACATTTGAGTACCCCATGAGAGGTGTGACAATCATTGGGCTATTAAAAATTGTCAATCCCATT
Source organism: Ambystoma mexicanum (assembly GCF_040938575.1). Classification (NCBI taxonomy): domain Eukaryota; kingdom Metazoa; phylum Chordata; class Amphibia; order Caudata; family Ambystomatidae; genus Ambystoma; species Ambystoma mexicanum. The sequence continues at coordinate 262,163,862 of NC_090930.1, read as the reverse complement.
AGATGCCACATGGTTCAGTTTGAAGAGAAAAATGGACTCTCTTCACTTTCCTGGGTTGACTCTCCTTTCCTTTCCCTGGTTTTATTGGTAGTCTCTTCCGATTTAAGCCAATCGGGAAGAGAGTGGGTTGGGACTCTCAAGGTTGGATGTATTACATACTATAGAAGTGGCAATTTTACTCTTATTCTGTCACTAATAGACAGGCGTTGTAACACCGCAACCTACTCAAGAGCGCACTTTAGGCAGGGATAGCACCCTTGTTTCGCTCTATCCTCCTGTCTTCAGCCACAACCTTGTTCTATTCTCCTTTTGAATAGATTCGAGTCCACCCCACAGTAAAATAAATAAAACCTTCTCTTTGGGTTTGGTTTCACGATCTGGACCTATTCTTGGGTTTTCAGGTGGTTGCTAGTAGCTTTTACACAGTTGTGTGTTGCCTAACTTTTTGTGTTAATAGTCTCAGCCTAACGACCGCGCCGCTCATTGCACAGCCTGAGGGGTGGGCCCCCAACTCCTGGGGCGTGTGCCCTCCTCAGCAGCACTACATACTCCGGACCTCCCAACACCAGGAGGGGAAATACAGACCTCCTAGTCGGACTCTCCTCAATTAACAGCACAGGGCCCTGAGTGCTGCCTCCTCAACGCGTAGGAAATTTGGCGTCCCGAAGATTGGATTTCCACGCCCTGGAGCACGTGCCCCCCATGCTCAGAACAGGCACCTCACCTTGACTGCCGGCTTCACCTGGAACCCCCCCTGCAATGGGGTAGTGTACCCCTCACACATCCCCTGAGGTCACTCCACTACCAGGACAACTCTGCCCAACCTGAATGGGTCACCCCACTCATGGTATATGCATGATATAAGGTACAAATCCACGTCCGCTGCACGTGAGGAGTCCCCACTGTGATAAGGTATCTCCTTCACCCTCCCTCTTTCCCATCCCCAATCTATTCCGGGACCCTTGGAGCCACGCACAACGGACCCCCAGCGCAAGTTGGCTTCACGCCCCACACATAAGGTACAGAAACAAAGTCGCTGACGCATTGTACCCCCAGGGCTCACATTGTGGCGCAGAATCTCACCCGTCCCTCTTCCGGTCTGCACAGGCAGGCCTGGTGCTAGCTGAGTCACGCTTTGCGGTCTGTTGGCGCACTTCGATTCTATGGACATAAAACTGAAACTGGCCAAGTTCAAATTCACTCAGCCTTCTGGTGCACCCCACCTCCTCGATCCCTCCGTCATGGCGTCCAAGAACGCAGAAGAAGCTTTGACAAAGGGCGATATTGCTGACCTCCTCTCAGAAATGAAAGGGATGAGGGCGGACATTGGGAATAAAATTGATAAGATCATAAACAGAATCGATAAAATGGAGGAGAGACTCAAGGAGGTCGAACACAACCAATCCTCTTTAAGCACGCTTGAAATGCAATTCGACCACCGCCTTGCGGAAATTGAGAGCAAGGAAGAAGAACTCCGATTAAAAGTTGATGACTTGGAAAATAGAGAACGCCGGAACAATATACGTGTTTTCGGCATTCCTGAACTGGATGATGAAACAGGAACGCATCTAAAAAAATCGTTGCATGACATCCTGAAACTACTATTTGGAGACGAGGGAATAGATGAACCGAAAATCGATCGAATACATAGAGCTGGGGGAAAACCAGGTAGCCCGAGATCGGTCTCGGCCCGGTTCCACAATTACACGGACAGGGCTCGGATCCTAGAGAAGGCCAGACTTGCACAACAGATCTCCCTGGGAGGGTCACCCATTGTCATCTTTCAAGACCTGTCTTCCCTTACACTGGCATTGCGAAGAAAGTGCCTACCGATTACGAAACTTCTCAAGGACAAAGGTATCAGATATCGATGGGGTTATCCATTCTCCCTCTCTTTCGACTGGGAGGGTACAGGAATGAAGCTGACCTCTGAAAAAGACATCGCCAATACCATTACAGATCTACTAGGCCCCCAGACGAATGGACCCCACGCATCAACACAGAAAAACGCTGAGGGCTCATGGCAAATTAAAGGCCCTCGAAGAAGACAGATGCAGGGCTCCAGGAAATTCCAGAGAATGAACGCTTCTTCAGATATGGAACATTAACTCTTCTACCGTCACGACTGCCCACCCTATTGTGACATTTCATCGGAGAAGAAACAGTGGGTGAAGAGTAAACTGCAACGAACCCCGAGCCAAATTCATGCATGAACCACGTGAAATAAGGTACAGGCCGGGTTCGAGGGGGGGAAATGTTTTTGAACTCGATCACACCTGGACGGAGAGCTACCGTTGAATCAGTCCTGACTGATACTATGGAAAGCCTCACGTCTCCGGGTCTCGTGTGACACGAATTGGGGGCTCAACAGTTAAAGTTAAGTGTCGTTTTATTGACTAGTGGACGAATGTTGTGCGGTTCACACTGGTGGTTCGACTTCGGTCTGGTGATCTTAACCCAACTGAATCGGACGCCGCAGGTGAAGATGGGTGCGGGTGGCCCCACATTAGGCTGCCCGGTCCCTGGAGGGTGGGGGGAGGGATGGGATTGATGCTGAATATTTGTTTACAACACGGGGCTGATCTGCAAAATGTGATGGATCTAATCCAGCCTTTCTTTAATGGCAAAGGACAAACACTGAACTTATGGACAAAAGAACTAGAAGCGGCCGCACGACAGGCACAGAGACCAACAAAAATAACGCTAAACATCCTCAATGACAAACACACTTAACAGTGATTGTTTACGCATATGCACACTTAACGTTAAAGGCCTAAACTCCCCCACAAAGCGCTCCCTTGTGGCCAAAGAATTTAGGCGCTCTAAAATTGATGTTCTTTTCATCCAAGAGACACACTATCTCAGGGGCACGGAAAGGACAATCCCAAGCAAAGCTGTTGGTTTCTCTCTGTGGAGCTCTGGATTATCCAAAAAGGCAGGGGTGGGGATACTGATACGGAAAGGCCTCCGTATGTCGACTCTCAGCACGTGGGTTGACGTGGAAGGGAGGACAGCAGTTATAACAGGGGCCATACAGGACACCCCCGTCACCCTGGCCACGGTCTACGCCCGAACCAGGGACAGAAAAGATTCCTCCACAAAGCGATTGAAAAAGTGTTCCAGATGGCACAGGGACACACGGTCCTGGGAGGTGATTTCAATTTGTGGATGGACAGCTCACTAGACAGGCAAAGGAAGACCAACACATCCAAGCCATCCCACATGAACGACGCTGCAAAAGTAAAGGCAGCCCTCTCAATGTTTGGTCTAACAGATAGCTGGCGTCACCTCCATGTCAAGGATCTTGGCTTCACCTTTCGTTCTGCCCCGCATGAAACTCTCACACAAATCGATTATTTATTTTTGTCTGAAGGCCTTCTGCGGGAAACCACTGTTGCAAACATACACCAGATCTCATGGTCGGACCATGATATGGTGACGGCAGAAATATGTTGGGCGAGCCACACTAAACTAACCACAAAGTGGAGGTGCAACGATTCCTTGTGGAAGGACACAGTGTTTAGAGATTACTTTGAAAACGAAATCAAACAATATTTTATGTTAAACGACACAGGAGAGATCTCAAAGACCACAGTGTGGGAAGCAGCCAAGGCCACCTGGAGGGGCATCCTCATCAGAGAAGGCGCCCGCAAAAAGAGAAAGCGATCCTTAATTGAGAAGAATATTAGAGAGAAACTATATCTGGCTGAAAAGCAAGCCCAATCAAAGCCGCTTGAACGAACAAAATATATCAACGAAGCCAGGGAACTTAGAGAAGAACTCAAAGTTTTGGAAATTGGCAAAATAACACAAACCCTACAACACCTAAAGCAAAAATTCTACGAAAAAGGCGATAAGGCGGATGCCCTCCTCGCGGCAAAGCTGCGCGCACAGAGAGCCGAGAGATGGGTGGATACCATAAAAAGGACGGACGGTACACTCCTGGATACTACAGAAACATCTCTCCAGGGGATTCAAGAAGCCTTTGCCTTCTTCTATGAAGATCTATTCATGAGTGACCGGCCCTCCCCACCAAATGTCATAGAGACATATCTCAAAAATATAAAACTACCTTCACTAACAACCGCAGAATCCGAGGTGCTCGATGTCCCCGTCAGTGAGGAAGAAGTTGCTGATGCGATTAAGCGGCTCAAAACAGGCAAGTCCCCCAGAGATGACGGATTCACCCCGGGTTTCTATAAATCGTTTTCCACATATATTGTCCCATTCCTAACAACTCTTTTCAACGATATCTTTGATACAGGCAAAGCACCTCTCTCCTTTGAACAAGCCCTCCTCACTGTCATTCCGAAAGAAGGCAAAGACCCAAAACTCTGTGGATCGTACCGCCCCATATCGCTTCTTAACATTGACGCCAAAATGTACGCAAGAGTAATAGCAGCCCGTATAGAAGTCCACTTACCGCAACTGGTGAACCCGGACCAGGTTGGTTTCATATTAGGAAGACAAGGTGCTGACACAATGAGGAAAATGCTCCACTTGATTCACAAAGCTCAAAATATGCCAGCAGACCTGACCCTTCTCTCCTTGGACGCTGAGAAAGCTTTTGACAGGGTGGATTGGGACTTCCTGGAAAGGGTTCTCGTTGAGGTCGGCTTTGGCCCCAAGCTACGCCTAGCCATAAAGGCACTCTACACGTCCCCGAGAACATCAGTCTCAGTCAACGGTGGCTATTCTAGATGGTTCCCCCTGGAAAGAGGAACAAAATAGGGATGCCCGCTATCTGCCATCTTGTTTGTCCTGTCGCTTGAGCCTCTTGCGCAGTGACTGAGAGCAGACCCCGGAGTCCGAGGGATTAGGGTCGGGGACAAGGAATACAAGCTTGGCCTCTACGCCAATGACATATTGTTACATCTTACTCACCCGCTTGAATCGATTCCAACGGCCCTGAACATCATTGAGGAATATGGGCAGATGGCGGGCCTGAAGATCAACACTAGCAAATCCATCCTCCTTCCGCTCGACAAGAATAAAGACTCCGAGGTGGAGAGATTCGCCCCATTGGGAATGAAAGTCAGCCTGACCACCCTGCGATATTTGGGCATCAATGTTACACGTGACCTGAACACCTTATACGATGCCAACTTCCCCCCTATGCTATTGACACTCCGAAGCGACATGGCAAAATGGACCAAACTTACGATCTCATGGATGGGGCATCTAAATGCCATCAAAATTGTGTTCCTACCCAAAATTCTGTACCTGTTCCAGATGCTCCCCATAAAAATACCCAAGGAATTCTTTTCTGAATTGACGAAGTCCATGATGACTTTCCTATGGCAAGGCAAAAAACCAAGAGTCCCGAAATCCCTTCTGTACCTCAAGAAGGACAATGCAGGAGTGGGTCTCCCCAATCTCGAAGAATACTACAAAGTGGCCCAGTTGCGAATATTGATCCCACATCTGAGACAGCAAGCACATTTACACTGGATAGACTTGGACAACTTCCACCTCCGCCCGTACACTGTTGGTGAATGGCTATGGGTCCCTGGACCCCGGCTGCGACACAGCATCCGGAACCATCCCATACTCGGAACCATTTGGGCAATTTGGAAACCGGACAGCTCCATGAAGAGAATCACAACGTGGCCTTCCCCTCTGGGACACATATGGGTCCCAGGGATTCGTGACGATATATCTGAACCACTGAGCTACCAGTCCTGGTACGAAGCTGGTCTGGAACGAGCCGGGCAACTGTGGAGAAACAAGTCCTTCATATCCATACAGGAGCTTGAAGACGCACTCAACATAGGCCCCTTGTCTGTCTTCCAATACCTAAAGCTGAAAGGGGTGATGTCTCTAGAAAAATGGAAAGATCAACTACAGAGGGACCTCACACCTTTTGAAAAAATACTGGACATCTTCGTAGGCACCAGAGGCTTGATAAGCTCTATGTATACCGCTCTGACATCAACGGATCTAACTCCCTCTACCAAGCTGCGGAAAAAATGGGAAACCGACTTATGTGGACCCCTCCAGATGAGATGTGGCTACGCATATGCAGACAACCGGCCAAAGTGTCAATATCATGCCAATACAAGCTCCACACAATCAAACTCCTGTACAGGTGGCAGTACGACCCGCTTCGCCTGGCGAAAATGTACCAAGGAACAAATCCATATTGCTGGAGGGGTTGTGGACAAGAAGCGAACTACTGGCACATGTGGTGGGGCTGCAATAAAGTTCAGACCTTTTGGGACGAAGTTCTCAGTTGGATCAATGATCTTGATCAAGAGGAAAGGGAGAAAGGTCCCCTATTGATCCTCTTCGGCCTTTCCCAGGAAGAAGACACGATCCAAAAAGCTCCCAAGATGGTCATAGGCCTCCTGATGGCCGCAAGAGCCTGCCTCACAATGACCTGGAAGAGACCATCCCTCCCCTCTAAGGAGGAATGGGTGACCGTTGCGCGAACCATCTTCAGAATGGAGGTCCTGACCGCTGCTCTACATGGAAAAGGTGCTTCTGCCGAAACGGAATGGGCAGAGTTCCGTGCAAAATACGCTTCATGAGAAAATGTGTGCATAATGCTGTATTACCATCACAACAATCCACTCTCCGCTTGTGTCACTGTCTAAAGATCTCAAAGTTCTCGGTCTGTCATGCATAATCCTGCCATATAAATGCTTGAAAGAAAAATCACAATGAATCTAGAATGCTGCCTCTGCTCGCATGAAGGGCACGAACCGAATGGCAAGGGGGTACAGGAGATACGTAAAATGTTTTTCCAAAATCAACATGGTGTATGTTGCACTCGTATGTTGCTCTATCAATGTTACAAGTTATTATCTTTCGCTTCTGCTCACATGTAGAATTGTAAAACTTTTTGTTGCAAAACCAATAAAAATTGAAATTTCAACAAAAAAAAAGGACATCAGGGAGCAGAGTGAATTCTGCGGCCCAGTAGATACAGAGGTCACAGATTTAATGAAATTGTATTTATTTTGGGTTGATGAAGCAAGCACTCAACCACAAGTCCACTGACGTTGCAGCATCACATTTTCTTGATCTTTGCAGTGCTTTTGCAGCCTGGGCCACCGCATGCAGGTGCATCAGTGGCAGTTGGATCACAATAAGCAATAAAGTGGTGAAAGGATAAATAGTGCATTTCCTTCCCTTTATAAAGTGCACATGTGTTTGTCAGTGCTTTGGCATTCTCCTCCACAGATAAAATGCCTGTGGATTTGTTAGCACTTTGGCCTTTTCCTCTGCCTACGAAATATGTGCAGGGTTTCAGGTGATTTGGCCTTCCCCTCTGGGACACATATGGGTCCCAGGGATTCGTGACGATATATCTGAACCACTGAGCTACCAGTCCTGGTACGAAGCTGGTCTGGAACGAGCCGGGCAACTGTGGAGAAACAAGTCCTTCATATCCATACAGGAGCTTGAAGACGCACTCAACATAGGCCCCTTGTCTGTCTTCCAATACCTAAAGCTGAAAGGGGTGATGTCTCTAGAAAAATGGAAAGATCAACTACAGAGGGACCTCACACCTTTTGAAAAAATACTGGACATCTTCGTAGGCACCAGAGGCTTGATAAGCTCTATGTATACCGCTCTGACATCAACGGATCTAACTCCCTCTACCAAGCTGCGGAAAAAATGGGAAACCGACTTATGTGGACCCCTCCAGATGAGATGTGGCTACGCATATGCAGACAACCGGCCAAAGTGTCAATATCATGCCAATACAAGCTCCACACAATCAAACTCCTGTACAGGTGGCAGTACGACCCGCTTCGCCTGGCGAAAATGTACCAAGGAACAAATCCATATTGCTGGAGGGGTTGTGGACAAGAAGCGAACTACTGGCACATGTGGTGGGGCTGCAATAAAGTTCAGACCTTTTGGGACGAAGTTCTCAGTTGGATCAATGATCTTGATCAAGAGGAAAGGGAGAAAGGTCCCCTATTGATCCTCTTCGGCCTTTCCCAGGAAGAAGACACGATCCAAAAAGCTCCCAAGATGGTCATAGGCCTCCTGATGGCCGCAAGAGCCTGCCTCACAATGACCTGGAAGAGACCATCCCTCCCCTCTAAGGAGGAATGGGTGACCGTTGCGCGAACCATCTTCAGAATGGAGGTCCTGACCGCTGCTCTACATGGAAAAGGTGCTTCTGCCGAAACGGAATGGGCAGAGTTCCGTGCAAAATACGCTTCATGAGAAAATGTGTGCATAATGCTGTATTACCATCACAACAATCCACTCTCCGCTTGTGTCACTGTCTAAAGATCTCAAAGTTCTCGGTCTGTCATGCATAATCCTGCCATATAAATGCTTGAAAGAAAAATCACAATGAATCTAGAATGCTGCCTCTGCTCTCATGAAGGGCACGAACCGAATGGCAAGGGGGTACAGGAGATACGTAAAATGTTTTTCCAAAATCAACATGGTGTATGTTGCACTCGTATGTTGCTCTATCAATGTTACAAGTTATTATCTTTCGCTTCTGCTCACATGTAGAATTGTAAAACTTTTTGTTGCAAAACCAATAAAAATTGAAATTTCAACAAAAAAAAAGGACATCAGGGAGCAGAGTGAATTCTGCGGCCCAGTAGATACAGAGGTCACAGATTTAATGAAATTGTATTTATTTTGGGTTGATGAAGCAAGCACTCAACCACAAGTCCACTGACGTTGCAGCATCACATTTTCTTGATCTTTGCAGTGCTTTTGCAGCCTGGGCCACCGCATGCAGGTGCATCAGTGGCAGTTGGATCACAATAAGCAATAAAGTGGTGAAAGGATAAATAGTGCATTTCCTTCCCTTTATAAAGTGCACATGTGTTTGTCAGTGCTTTGGCATTCTCCTCCACAGATAAAATGCCTGTGGATTTGTTAGCACTTTGGCCTTTTCCTCTGCCTACGAAATATGTGCAGGGTTTCAGGTGATTTGGCCTTCTCCTCTGAAAATAAAATGGACAGAGTGTTCTCACTGCTGTGTCCTTCTATTCCTAGAAAACGCACGTGGGGTTATAACAGCTTTGGCCTACCCATCTGCATACATAATGCATGTGGGGTTCTCAGTGATTTGACTTTCCTGTCACCTACAAAATGCATATTTCCTAATGTCCTGGCCTGCCTATAAAACGCATCTGGACTTCTCAGTCCTCTGTCCTACTCCACCTTCTAAATACATGTGGTGTTTTCACTACTTTGACTTTCTCCCATGCATACAAAATGCAAGTGTGCCTGGCACAGTTTTCACCTTCTCTTGTTCCTACACATTGCCTTCAGAGTATCCACGGTGGTGGCCTTCAACCCCACCTGCAAAATGCCTGAGTGCTTACCAGTGTTTTTACACTTTCTCTTCTTACAAATGGGACATAGGATTCCTCAGTGTTTTGGACTCCTCCTCCACCTACTATACGTCCGCTGCTCAGTGCCCTGGCCTCCAGATCCTCGTACTACTGTGCTCCTTACATATGCTTTGCTTTTTGAGAATTTAGCCCATTGAATTCTTTACAGTCTCTGTTATTACATGGACGCAGTAGCGTCCATGTAGTTATGGTTAAGTTGGTGTTTCCATAGGAAGAGCACTTTTTGGGTGGCTTATAACTTCCCTCCCTCTGGACGAATCCTCACCAAACTTTGCAAAAAAAGTATATGGCCCACTCTGAATCTTTTTGCAAAGGTTGGAGAGGTTTGGTCCAGGGGGTGGCAAAGTTATAGGGGGGGTCCCAAAACTTTTGTTATTTTCTATAGACATAATGGGAAAAAACTTTGCGCACGGCTACAGCCCGAACCGCTGGACAGATTTACACCAAATTTACTGCAGGAGCGGCAGCTTGGTCCCGAAAGCGTGCTTTTGCAAATTTGGTGTAAATCCGTCCAGTAGTTTTTTAAAAAATGACCAAAATGTAAGGCAAAAAAAATAGTGATATCTGTGTTCGCTTCGCGGACGGACTTCCCTGTTCGCTCCGCGGACAGCACCCCGATTGGCCCATGGGCTTGCGTCATGTCCGCAGACATGCAACTTGTTCGCTGATTGGACGGCGTGGGGCATGGAGCGCATCAGATTTTCTGTGGCGCCTGCCATCTTGTATTCGCCGTCGACCGCGTACAGCGTGGTGAAACATGGATTAAAAATTGTATTTAGTGGAGTGTGTTGGTGTGTAAGAGTGTTTGGGGAGGGTGGGGGAGTATGAGATAGGTTCAATGTTTTGTTTTTTTATGTGCTATATGCTTTTGTTGTGTTCGATTTGTCCGCGGAGAACACGGCTGTTCTGACATTTTGTAAATAAACTAAATGGTGGGTGTTCAGAGGACGGAGTATGTGTCCTTTTTGTTCGCAAGGAAGGTAAAGTTGAGCTAAAAACACTTGCAGTGTATTTAAATGTTCATAAATACACAAACTGGGGGTGTCCTGAGGACGCTGTCCGTATTGTAATCTGTCAAGTTGAATGTGTTCTAAGAACACTCGCGGTGTCCCGAAATGGTTGCAATTACACAAAATGGGGGTGTTCTGAGAACGTTGTTTGTATTGTTCGTTGTCAGGTTGAAAGTGTTCTACGAACCCTCCTTTTGTCCGCTGATAGTACAATTTCCTATGGGCCTCACCCGGCTTTTTGTCCACTAAAGAAACGATAAATCAGGCTGGTGTGCGCCGACATTATTTGATAATCCTATGACTGGCGCTATTGACCTGGCTGACTTGCTTTTGCAACACTAAATCATAGCTCCAGCCCCTAAGCCTGACATTATGAAAGCATTCATATTCCCCGCCTCTCTCCGTGACGTTACAGGGTGCGTCATCAAACGCGCCCAGTCATCTCCAGTCCTACGCGACTTTACACAGAACCCGGAAGACAACACACATTATGTCACAACACAGCGCGCCACAATTCGGAAAATGAAACTGTGATTTAAAAGCAAACAGCAAGATAGTAAATTTTGTAAAGTACATTTATTTGACATCAAATGTTTAGAGAATATTCAGCGATTTACATTTGTCTTTGTTGTCGATCCGCAAAAGTTCATGTTGAGCCACGCGTTGTTCCTTTGCGGTACAGAGGGTGTTAGATCAGCTTAGAACACAGTGCGCCACAATTCGGAATATGAAACTGTGGTTTAAAAGTAAACAGCAGGATTGTACATTTGGTAAAGTACATTTATTTCACATGAAATGTTTAGTGAATATTCAGCGATTTGCAATTGTCTCTGCTGTCGATCAGCAAAAGTTTATTTTGAGCCACGCGCTGTTCCTTTGCGGTAGATAGGCTGTTGGTTTATGATAAAAGCAGTAAATGGTGGCACTGATAATCGGAAGGTTGGTCCAACAACGAGGCATTAGACCACCATAATGGTTGGTATGTTGCTTCTAGCCGCTAGTACTGCATAGGGGCATATTGGTCCTTGGTGATTGTCCCATAAAATGGTGAGGGTCATGAAGTTGCTTACATGGAGCTGCACCTGGCAGTTGAAAAATCCATCCGCTGGAGTCTGAAAATCGTGACATTGGCAAAATGGGGCAACATACCTGTTTTAAAAAACATAAATTAGTCTCGCCAGCCAATCTTTATTAAAAATATTCATTTTATTTATTAGGGCGTGAAATTATTTGCTAGCGAAGATAGTGCAACGGAGTATGTTAATAATAAAATGTAACGCCCACCTGGTTCCCACGGGGGCGCTGATCTAGTCTGGATTACTGCGGCCTCTTCTAGCGTGATGCACAGGACCCGGAACACAGATAGGACAGGACCTCCAAATCATGCTTCCTTGGCCCGTAGGAATATCCTTCTGCAGATGAGAAAGGGGATTAACAGTCTGCAGAATGGTGTGCTAGCTCCCCCCTTCCCTCCTCCGTTCCTCTCTATTCCTCCAAACCTGGTTTAAGCTCACCTTATGGTTTGGAAGTTTGAACTCTCCATCCTGCTTCTAGTGCAGGGGCGTGCGTTCGTCCACTCACTTCACTGGTTTTCAGAATGGCGCTGGCAAAATCCACTTGACTTTCCTGAGCGATGCACCTTAAGTATGAAAGTTCAAAGTTCAAGTGAGGCCCCCTTTATGCTGTCTTTCTCACCTGTGATCTGTCCTTTATTTCAGGTGCAGAATGTAGGCGATGCCCCGAGGGATTTACCTGCCGAGGTGAGTAGTAATGAGGGCGATCCCTCTAGATGTCCTTATCATTCCTCTGAAATGTCTCTAGTCCTTTCCCCATAGGGGCCGGGGTACGGTACCTGCCAACGGGGCGGCGCCGACCCGAAATGTGGAAGAAAAGCCGGTAAGTATTATGGCTTTTAATCAGGCTTTCCTTCTGTGTGTCCTTCTGCTCACCTTTTGTTTCTTCCTCTCTCCCCTAGGTGCAGAGATGTGGCGTCCGATGCTGACAGCCGCGATGGAGCCGGGAGATATCTCGAGGACAGGACAGGTGAGTGAAGCGTGGCGCTGCAGCGAGCAACGCGATGCTTTTAAATTGAAGTCTTCCTTCAGGGATGCTGGCGAGAAGATTCCGGATGCAGGTAAGAAGCTTGAAATAATCCTTGGTTTTCACCTTTCTCTTCTCTTCCTTCCTTGCAGGTCTTCCAGGTTCAAGATGGGCGTGGCTGTAGTCCAGGAGCAGGAGCACACACGGTGAGCGTTAAGCTGCAGGAAGCAGAACAACACGAAGCATGAGCTGATGTCTGGGCGTGGCTTAAATAGCCTCCAAAGAAGTCCCAGGTATGTATCCTTCCCCAACTAGGTATGTATCCTTCCCTGGCCATGCCCGAGTGAAAAAATAGTCCCTATGAAAAAATAGTCCCTTTCAGGTCTCAGGGAGGCCTGAAGCATGCAGCATGGTCTGCATCAGGTAAGTGCACAAAACACCTCCCTTTATGAGCCTGGCGCCTATGGCACCAGGACTGATGTCCAACATGAGCCTGGCGCCAAAGGCGCCAGGACTGAGTCCAAAGAGTCCCTATAAGGGGCCGCTGGGCTTTTACCCGAGGGCATGATGCCTGCTTCCAGGGGTGCTGGGCCTGGCCTGATGCTCCGGGGGTAGGCATCATGACAGCACTCCCCCCCAAGGCCCCTCCCAAGGTCGTTCCTTCTGGAGGTTTCGGTTTGTTTGGGAAATTCCGATGGAACCTTTTTACCAGCCGAGGTGCATGTACGTGATCACTGGGTTCCCAAGACCTTTCCTGAGGCCCGTACCCTTTCCAATCAATTAGATAGAAAAGCTTTGATTTTAAGATTTTGGAATCCAAAATGTTCTTTACTTCGAATTCTGGCTCTCCATCTATCAGGATTGGGTCTGGTGGCTTTATTAATCTGGTTCCTGGTTGTACTGGTTTCAAAAGTGACACATGAAAAACGGGGTGAATCCGCATGTTGGCTGGTAGATCGAGCTTGACTGCTACTGGGTTAATTATAGCTTTGATTGAGTAAGGGCCTAAATACCTTGGATTAAAAGTTTGAGGTCCCTTGAGCGATAAGTGTTTGGTAGCCAACCATACTTGATCCCCAATTTGGTACGGAGGCGCCTCCTTTCGATGTAGATCCGCATTCTTTTTGTATTTCTCTTTCGCATGTTGCAAATGTGCAGTTGCATCATTGAAGGCTTGAGTTATCGTAGAATGCAAATGATCCACTGCGGGCATTTCAAGGCTCGAAGGTGAGTCCAAGTCTGAAGTACGAGGGTGATGTCCATATAGGGTAAAAAAGGGGCTTTGACCCGTTCCAGAGTGTATCGAGTTATTATAAGCATATTCAGCCACCAACAGAATATCCTTCCAATTACCCTCCGATTGGTGCAACATACATCGTAGAAATTGTTCAAGGGTCTGGTTCGTTCTCTCCGTCTGACCATCGGTCTGTGGGTGGTGGCTGGTCGAGAGTCTTACGTCGATTTGTGCCAGCTGACAACACTTTTTCCAAAAATGAGAAATAAACTGGCTTCCCCGATCGGAGACTAGTATGGACGGGAATCCATGCAAACGGATGATATTCTCGAGGAATTCCTTGGCAAGAACAAAGGCTGAAGGTAATCCTTTCAACGGAATAAAGTGGGCCATTTTGGAAAATAAATCCACCACGACCAGAATAGTATTGTAACCATTACAAGAGGGCAGGTCCGTGATAAAATCTAGTGACAGGGTGGAATGTCTAAGGGCTGAAGAAGACCGGCGGGTCTTGTCTTTTGACCTTTGTTTTGGGCACAAACTCCACAGGACATCACAAAAGATTTAATATCCTTTCGCCAGGAAAGCCACCAGAATTGTCGTCTAACCTTTTCCTCAGTTTTGGCAATGCCAGGATGTCCTTCCATCAGGGTGTCATGATGACGGGAAATAACCAGTTCTTGCAATTCCTTTTCTGGAAAAAATAAGCGTCCTTGGAAGTAAGGTAAGCCATCCTTGACTGAAAAGTTAGACCCCTTTTTGATCCAATCCTGCAAGGCTGAAGAGTCCAGGACTTGTTTTACTCGTGCTTGAATGTCTTCAAGGGTTTGTAAAGTGGTTATTCCCAAAATTCTTTGTTTGGGAATTATCGGCACAGGTTCTGAGTTTGTGTCTATTTCTTCCATTCCAATTCGGGATAGAGCATCCGCCTTACCATTCTTAGAACCGGGGCGGTAGGTGATTACAAAATCGAACTCAGCAAAGAACAAAGCCCATCGGAGCTGTCGAGACGATTGGGCCTTGGCAGTTTTTAAATATTGTAAATTTCGGTGATCAGTGATCACGGTGATGGTATGCCGGGCGCCGAGGAGATAATGCCGCCAAGCCTTAAAGGCGGAATAATGGCTAATAGTTCCTTATCGGTAATCGCATAATTTATCTCCAGCGGTGAGAACTTTCTGGACCAAAATGCTACGGGGTGCAGTTGGTTGGTTTCAGGGTCTCTCTGAGACAGGACAGCTCCCATGGCTAAGCTGGACGCGTCGGTTTCGACTATATATGGGAGATCAGGACGCGGGTGCTTCAAAATAGGTGCGGACGTGAACTTAGATTTCAACTCCTGAAAGGCCTGTTCGGCTTCCTCGGTCCATTCAAAACGTTTATTTTTTCGCAAGAGTGCAGTGATGGGTTGCACCACACGTGAAAACTCCGGGATAAACCTGCGATAAAAGTTGGCAAAACCAAGCATGCTTTGGACACCTTTCACTGAACTAGGTGATGGCCATTTGAGGATGGCATCCACTTTCCGTGAATCCATTCGGACCCCTTTAGGTGTCAGGATGAATCCGAGAAACTCAACCTCGGTGATATGGAAAACACATTTTTCCAGCTTGGCAAACAGTTTTGTGCTGGCACAGTTTCTCTAGGACAGCCCTGACATGTTTTCTGTGATCAGATTCCGAAGAGGAGTACACAAGAATGTCATCGATATACACGATAACACAGACATCGATGAGTTCCCGAAGGACATCATTCATGAAGAATTGGAAGGCAGCAGGCGCGTTGCACAACCCGAAAGGCATCACCTGGTATTCGAATAGTCCATATTTTATACGGAAGGCCGTTTTCCATTCGTCGCCTTCTTTTACTCGTACCAGATGATAAGCCGCCCGGAGATCTAACTTGGTGTATACGCAAGCGTCCTTCACCTGGTCAAGGAGTTCAGGGATCAGAGGCAGAGGGTAACGATTTTTAACAGTTATCTGGTTCAATGCGTGGTAATCGATACAAGTCCTAAGGTTGCCCTCTTTTTTAGGCACGAAGAACAAAGCTGAAGATGCCGGGGACTTTGACGGGCGAATGAAACCATTGGCGAGGTATTGATCTAAATATTGTCTCAAATGCAGATTCTCAGGTTCAGTAAGGGCATAAATCCTGCTACAAGGGGGTTGCACCGGGCACCAGATCGATTTGACAATCGTACGATCTGTGGGGAGGTAACGTGTTGGCCTGTTCCTTTTGGAAGACGTCCTGAAAGTCTTGGTACTCTGGAGGTAGTTGCACGGGGACAGAGGTTACTGATGCTAAATTAATCTTGGATTTTCTGGGTAGCAGGTTTGTGCACAATCCGGGAAGGTTATTCTCTTCGCTCGCCAATCAATTTGAGGATTATGTGTCTCTAACCAAGGGGCTCCGAGAATAAGCTGAAACTGTGGAGCCTTGATCACATCAAACACAACTGCCTCCCGATGGCCATCCGGACCTACAAGTGTCACCTCAGCTGTGGAATGTGTTACCGGTCCAGAGGCAATTTCGGTTCCATCTACAGTGGTGATGACATCTTTGCTGGTTTTAGGATGCAGAGGGAGGTTTATCCTAGAGACCAATTCTCGATCCACATAGTTTCCTATAGCCCCGCTATCGATGTATGCCTTTATAGCATGCAACCGTTTTGGCTGTTCCGGATCTATGAGGACCATTGGCACAATGAAATGCGAGGTCTGAGAGTTAGTTTTCAAGCTCGGCAAGCGGACCCCTACGCTTGCCGGGCGTGGTCGTTTCCCGATACAGAGTTTCCATGGATTTTATCAGCGGCTCCTACCACCTTCTTGGGCGGCTTAACCGGGCAATCTCGTAGAAAGTGTCCCGAGGACCCACAATAAAGGCATAATTGCATCTGTCGTCTTCTTTCCCGTTCTTTTTGAGTTAGGGGTCCTTTAACTCCTCCGATTTGCATAGGCTCCGAGGCATCAGCCCCCTTGGGGTTAGCGTGGGTTTTGGCCCACACCCGGGTTTCAAACTTGGACCGATCTGCTTTTCTGTTTTGCAGCCTGTGATCCAACTGGACCACTAAGTCTATATATTCAGTGCATTCTTGGGGCGGATTTACAACTTGTGCCAGGACATCTTTAAGTTCTCCGCGTAGACCTCGATAGAATAACGTGATTCTTTTATCCTCTGGCCAACCAGTTTCCACAATTAGTCTATTGAAGGTTGCAATGTAGGATAGAAGGTCTTGATTGCCCTGTCGCAGAGATAGAAGTTCGTCATCCAGAGCCTGTCCCTGGGAATGTCGAGCAAATAACCTTTCCATGCTTGTTTGAAATCCTTGAAAATCACGAAGAATCGGGTCATCTTGAGTTACCAGTGGGACTGACCAATCGGCAGCACAGCCGCTGAGATATGACAACACAAAGACTACCTTGGTCTGATCATTAGGGAAGGCCCCGGGTCTGCATAGGAAGTGCAAACGACACTGATTCATGAATACGGCGAATCGTTTGGGGTCCCCAGCACAGCGTTCGGATGGGGCCAGCGGCATGTTTGCAGGTGAATTAATCAGCACAGGGTTACTGGAAACCACAGGAGTGGAACCGGATAAAGGAGTTTGTCCAGCTTGACCTTGCAAAAGCTGTCTAGCCAGGTCATCAGTCCTTTCCCTTGTTACAATCACTTCTCTTCTGAGGGCATTAGTCTCTTGACGAGCGGCGTGTACCTCGGCCCGTAATTCCCCCAGTAGTTGGGCCAGTTGGTCAGTCTCAGAAGTTTCCATAGCGCCTGGGTGGGAATTTGTAGGGATGCTTCGCGTTCTGTAACGCCCACCTGGTTCCCACGGGGGCGCTGATCTAGTCTGGATTACTGCGGCCTCTTCTAGCGTGATGCACAGGACCCGGAACACCGATTGGACAGGACCTCCAAATCGTGCTTCCTTGGCCCGTAGGAATATCCTTCTGCAGATGAGAAAGGGGATTAACAGTCTGCAGAATGGTGTGCTAGCTCCCCCTTCCCCCCTCCGTTCCTCTCTATTCCTCCAAACCCGGTTTAAGCTCACCTTGTGGTTTGGAAGGTTGAACTCTCCATCCTGCTTCTGGTGCAGGGGCGCGCGTTCGTCCAGTTACTTCACTGATTTTCAGAATGGCGCTGGCAAAATCCACTTGACTTTCCTGAGCGATGCGCCTTAAGTATGAAAGTTCAAAGTTCAAGTGAGGCCCCCTTTATGCTGTCTTTCTCACCTGTGATCTGTCCTTTATTTCAGGTGCAGAATGAAGGCGATGCGTCGAGGGGTTAACCTGCCGAGGTGAGTAGTAATGAGGGCGATCCCTCTAGATGTCCTTATCATTCCTCTGAAATGTCTCTAGTCCTTTCCCCATAGGGGCCGGGGTACGGTACCTGCCAACGGGGCGGCGCCGACCCGAAATGTGGAAGAAAAGCCGGTAAGTATTATGGCTGTTAATCAGGCTTTCCTTCTGTGTGTCCTTCTGCTCACCTTTTGTTTCTTTCTCACTCCCCTAGGTGCAGAGATGTGGTGTCCGATGCTGACAGCCACGATGGAGCCGGGAGATGTCTCTAGGACAGGACAGGTGAGTGAAGCGTGGCGCTGCAGCGAGCAACGTGATGCTTTTAAATTGAAGTCTTCCTTCAGGGATGCTGGCGAGAAGATTCCGGATGCAGGTAAGAAGCTTGAAATAATCCTTGGTTTTCACCTTTCTCTTCTCTTCCTTCCTTGCAGGTCTTCCAGGTTCAAGACGGGCGTGGCTGTAGTCCAGGAGCAGGAGCAGACACGATGAGCGTTAAGCTGCAGGAAGCAGAACAACGCGAAGCATGAGCTGCAGTCTGGGCATGGCTTAAATAGCCTCCAAAGAAGTCCCAGGTATGTATCCTTCCCCAACTGGGTATATATCCTTCCCTGGCCACGCCCGAGTGAAAAAATAGTCCCTATGAAAAAATAGTCCCTTTCAGGTCTCAGGGAGGCCTGAAGCGTGCAGCATGGTCTGCATCAGGTAAGTGCACAAAACACCTCCCTTTATGAGCCTGGCGCCTAGGGCGCCAGGACTGATGTCCAACATGAGCCTGGCGCCAGGACTGAGTCCAAAGAGTCCCTATAAGGGGCCGCTGGGCTTTTACCTGAGGGCATGATGCCTGCTTCCGGGGGTGCTGGGCCTGGCCTGATGCTCCGGGGGTAGGCATCATGACATAAAATAATAATATTTTCGCATTTATATAGCGCTAAGAACTATCAGGTATCTCAGCGCTGCTTATTATTACCCACGGTGTGTGGTGCTCATTTATCGACCATGGAAGGATGAAAGGCTGAGTTTGGCCGTGCCGGGATTCGAACCTGCGTTAGCAAGCTGTGCACGGATATCAAAGCAAGCACTCTACTCGCTGTGCCACTTGACTGGCTACAGTGAAGTGGCACAGCGAGTAGAGCGCTTGACCGGCTACAGAACGGTAAATTATTTCTATTAACCCACCCTGTGTCGTCTGCCTTTTTCAGAGCCCTCTAAATGACAGGGGATCAATTCAGCGGTGATAGTGCGCGGTAGAAAGCAATATGTCACATTGAACTAACAAGTACAACTTGACCGGGCTTTAATGCCACGCCATTATTATTATATTCCGGTAAAAAATAATCTAAAGGGTTACTTACATTATAATTGCATTTTCCATTGTCCAAGTGAAGTGCAGTCCCAAAATACGACTCTGCGTGTGCCAACGATCTTTCTCAAAGTGATATAATATACAAAAGTGGTTTCGTTTCAGAAATTTCATCTTTATCGTGTCTTACATTTTTGCTACACTTCTTCAAAACAAGTCTTTCAGCACAATCTCTGTCTGTCAAGGTAAAAAAAAAATAGAACCTTATACTGGGAGTCGTGGGCCACTCCGGGCCGCGAGAAAAAAATGTAAGCAGCTGACCTTCACTGTGAACGAGCATAAATGCTTACTTTGCAACATTCTGTGTAAAGCCATCTGTGAGAACTTGCTGTTTACACTACATCTTTGTATATTGTTTGCGTGCTAATAAAAAAAGTTTGTTTAAGGAACGTTATGGTTCCAAGTAAAGCCGAAAAACCCCTGAAATTCGCCAGTTATGGTAAGCTAAGCAACCATAACTCGCGCCACCACCGTGCACTGCTAAGACTAACACCCAGGACATCAAAGATGACATCGCAAATGTCATTGATGACATCACTGATGACATCACATGTGCATTTACTTTTCATGAAATTTGTGTACTAGGGATTT
This sequence comes from Ambystoma mexicanum, assembly GCF_040938575.1. Taxonomy (NCBI): domain Eukaryota; kingdom Metazoa; phylum Chordata; class Amphibia; order Caudata; family Ambystomatidae; genus Ambystoma; species Ambystoma mexicanum. The sequence continues at coordinate 262,143,988 of NC_090930.1, read as the reverse complement.
TTATTTTATTATAATGTTGAGAAAAAAGTGTCAAGGATCATTGCAATAAATATCATACCGTAATTAGTGCTTTGAATGATGCATTGATATAAATAGCATTGTATTATGGGGTTCTATCTAGTATACTGAGCTACTAATGGAGAAACATAGCATTGTGTGCAGCGTACAAGATGAAAGTATAATATTTGTAAGGATAATATGTTAAATAATGAAATGATAATTGTCCTGTAATGTTCGAAAATAAACAAAATGGGGGTGTTCTGAGGACGTTCTTCGTATTGTGTGACTGCTTAGCTGTATGCAATGAGGGAATGGCACAGAGAGTAAAGTGGAAATGGTAGAAGGGGTGTCGAAGAGTTACGCGGTCCGCGGACACCGAGGCTGTCCGTGGACAGGGCGTGCTACATCCGGGGTTTTCCAGCAAATCCAACATGGAAAGAAGACTGTACGGATTAGCCAATCAGATGTCGAGGTTGTGGATTTGTGTTGAAAGAGACTGTGTGTGGTGAAGATGGCAGAAGTAGAGAAAGTCAGGGTGTTGGTGCTTGGAGATATGTTTGTGCATGGTTTACAACAGTACGCTCGATGCAGGCATGTTGAAAAGAACTTTGATGTGAAAGGAGTGGAGGTGGTGTGGAGCACTGTGCCTGATTGCAATGTACAGGGAATTGTACAAGTTTGTGAGGATATGGCCACGATGAACAGTCCGCATGTGGTAGTTTTGCACTATGGTGCTTTCCATTTGGGCAACGTCAGTGCCCCTACTTTGTTGGCTGATTTGGAACGCTTGGTTCAAGCCGTAATGAAGATCCTTCCAAATGCAAAAGTAATTTTTTCTGGATCACTACCGAGGGCAATATGGGACAGTAGTTCAGTTTTTTGTCCTCAGCAAAACATTGCTAGGTGTGTCATTAACCGAGGCATGTGTGCCTTCATGCTTAGAGCTGTTATGTTCTTCTCTAATAATGAGAATATTGATGCCAGTAATACTGTTAATTTTAAAGAAGATGGCATCTCTTTATCTTTTATGGGAAATGCCTTTCTATTTTGGAATGTAAGGGTTGCTTTGGAGAAGGTTATGTGAAGATTTTAGGAGAAAAGTAAGAAAAAAAAACAAGAAAAAAAATACAAAATACCAGGTGTCTGTCAAGCATCTGTAAAAAAACCAAAAAAAAAAAATGGCTCTTTTCAGAGCCAACTTCAAAGGGGAAATGGGGCACACTATTTAAATTTACATCCACCACGCTCAGATTCTCGATATGTCCGCGGACATGGCGGTAGTCCGCGGACATCAAAATCACTACGTGGGGGTTCAGTATGTTCTACGTTACATGTATATGAAGTCAGGGATATTATGGTTAAGTTGTGCTACTAAAAACCTATGAAATTCAGTGAAAAAACTTTGTTAAAGGGACGTTATGGTTAAGTTGTGCTACGAAAAACCTATGAAATTCAGTGAAAAAACTTTGTTAAAGGGAGGTTATGGTTAAGTTGCGATACTAAAAACCTATGAAATTCAGTGAAAAAACTTTGTTAAAGGGACGTTATGGTTCAAAGTAAAACTGAAAAACCTCTGAAATTCGGCAGTTACGGTAAGATAAGCATTCATAACTCGCGCCACCGTGCACTGCTAACACTAACACCCAGGACATCAAAGATGACATCACAAATATCATTGATGACATCACTGATGACATCACATGTGAATTTACTTTTCATAAATTTGTATAATGCTGACGAAAAACTGTCAAGGATCATTGGGATAAAGATCATGAGCTAATTAGTGCATTAAGTAATGCATTGATATAAATAGCATTCTATTATGAAGTTCTATCCAGTATACTAAGCTACTCATGCAGAAACATAGGCAGTGTGTGCAGCATACATGATGAAGGTGCCATATTCATAATCTTGCCATGTTGAATAGTGAATGATAACTGCTTTCTTATTAGAGTTTTGCGCTCTGTGAAACATGTATTAAGTAGATAATAAAACCCACTTAATACATAATTATTACAGACAAAACACAAAGAGACAACAACACATACAAATATGAGTATATACAGGGAAAGTGAAGTAAACAAAAAAGCAGAAGTAGTAGCAGAAAGAGTTCATAACCTAACTGATTGTCTTTATGCAGAGAAACTATTGCTCTGTTTCAAAGCTGCTACATACCATATGTATGTGCATCACATGATGTGACTACACCCAAAGGAAAGGAGAGTGAGTATAATGTATACAAATATGAGCATATACAGGGAAGGTAGAGTAATAAAAATAAAACTATGAGAAAGTGCTGATAACCCTAATGATTATCTTCATGCACAGGAAGGATTGCTCTCTTTCAAGCTTGTGTCTTCCGCTATGTATATGTTTCATATGATTTGACTTGACCCTAAGTCTACAAATATAGTACCTTTTCAATTTTTACTTCCTGACTGTTACTGAAGAAAACTATGTGGCTTAGATATGTCAGTAAAGGAAAAAAAGGGAGAGCCAGCCATGTGATGTCATCAGTGATGTCATCAATGACATTTGTGATGTCATCTTTGATGTTCTGGGTGTTAGTGTTAGCAGTGCACGGTGGCACGAGTTATGGTTGCTTATCTTACCATAACTGCCGAATTTCAGGGGTTTTTCGGTTTTACTTTGAACCATAACGTCCCTTTAACAAAGTTTTTTCACTGAATTTCATAGGTTTTTAGTAGCGCAACTTAACCATAACGTCCCTTTAAAAAAGTTTTTTCACTGAATATAATATATATATGTTTTCTTTTATGGCCCACCTAATACAGAGAGCCGGTTGCTAAGCAGGAGCCCGTGATTCAAACCTGTGTTGCTATGCTTTGTCTTGCATCCCAGACAGAGGCGTTGCCCCTGAGCTATCCTCATGGCCTTCAAGTAAAAATATAGGCTGTTATTTCTGTTTCTGTTAATCCATTAATTTAATATAATTGGTGTCATGTTTTCTTTGCATTTCCAGTCCTTTAATATAACACGCTGCTTTTTTTTACATATAAGCTCATAAGTTTCGCTTCAGCAACACCCTTTGAAACATATACTTTCAGTGTGGAGAGTGGTACATTGCAAATTTAAATGAGCACACCTCGACGTTAGTGATGTGTCATTATTTCCTCATTTGGTATTTTTTGGCCACTGTGATCCGCTGAGGGGTGAGCACGAACAGTGTGTGTGTGTGTGTGCATTGGTTGCAATTCTTTGCTTTTTGCTGCCAATGATATGACATGCCTGGTTATGTATAACACGCTTAATACCCAGAGGTTTCTAAGCGGGGTCCCTGGGATCGAACCTGTGTTGTTCCGTGTCATCTTGCTTCCAAGCCGAGCACAATGACCCCGGCCCATCCTCCTGAGACTTGCAATGGGAAGAATGCCAGATGCAGAGAACAGGGTGAATGTGGCCTTTTTTTTTCTTTCAGTGTGGGCATATGTTTTAGTACTTTAATGATTTTTGTTGCTTGTAATGATGTAATCTTAATTTCAAAAGAAAGCTGAAGGAGTTGCTGATGCACAACTAGAGACGCAACAGCGCCTTTAGGAAAACCACATCATGTGAACTCACAGCAGTGGAGCTTCAATGGCAGCACAGCTGTGGATCCACCAACATGCTAACCGGGACTGGGCTTGCCTGTCCCTCGCCTGCCTGCATCGCCTCTCTCTTTGCCCATCCAAACGCACACTTGATGTTCAATCCTTCTAATTGGATACACAGTATTGTGACCTATCACTATACCCCTTTGTTGTTCAGCGCTCCATTGCTCCACAGCTAGTTGTGCACTATATAAAAACCAGCGCGTGCATACTGCTGGCCTTCGGTTATGCCATGAGGTTTAGTAGGATATTTGAGGTTGAGCTTGACCTAGGACAGCCAAAACCTATTGGCTTTCCCACTGCCTGTTTCAGTTGTCTCAGTCATCAAAAGACCCTCAGATTACAGTAAATGTGTCAATGTACAAGATACAATGTTTGTAGTGGCTTATGTGACCTGTCGCTCATTGTGGCACCATGTTTACATGAGTATGGTTTGCACACTCTCTGCATGTCCAGGAACCAATCCATATGATAGTGTAATCCTCTGTCACTGTGCTTTGTTGTTGACGACATTGTAATCCTCTATCACTGTGCTTTGTTGTTTACGGCACTGTACTCCTCTGTCACTGTGCTTTGTTGTTAACGTGGGCATGGATGGACAGTGCTGAAACGACGTAATTTCGTTAATTACAAAGCTGTGCACTGCAGTGCCACTGTTATATGTGCCAACCAAATTGGCGGCATCCCGAGACATCTTTTCTGAGACTGCATTCTATGTTTTCCCTAGCAAGGCTCCTCAGACAGCTGAGAATGCGGTGCCTGCTGGGCTGTTGAAAACAACCTTTCTATTAGCCTAAAGGAGGATATGGAAAGAATTTGGTTTCTGTCTGAGTACCGATTTTCTAAACCTTTATATAATTTCACAACCCTCTTATATGCATCAGTTCACAACCCTCTTACATGTGGTATCATTCATCTGTTTCTGATCCTTTCATTTGTTTTATTTATTTATATGAATGTGATTCTTTTTACATATTTTTTTAATACATCATGGATTTAATATGTCCATACCCGATAAGGGATCCATACCACATTTTTGACTTCAGTTTCGAAAAATAACTACTCTAAAAATAAAAATGATTTGCGGTGGCAAACCGGCATACGAATATCCATAAACTATTGTCATTTCGAATTGTAAGTATTTCCTTTCTATTTTCTAAAACAGGGTGTAATGATTGTGTCAAGCTGTGGCTTCTACACATGAACCAAAGTCCGTTCTGCACTTCATCTCCCAGAATGCAGCGTCTGAGTTTTCTTGCACTTACAGTTTTTATGAAATATCTCGGCCCGCAATTTCCAGAAATCCTTGTCTCAACTCATCTTCTCACACAGTATTTCTTGGGAACTTTGGAACCTGAACATACCATTTGCAGAAACCGTTGTCTGTGTTCTCCTTCTTTGACTTGACTCCATTTCTCAGTATGCAGCATTAAGTCAAACTTGGTTATGGATACTGAGAAGAAGCCCAAAGTACTGAGAAACCAACTTGTTTTTGTAGGCAGAGGAAAGGGCCCAAGAACTGAGCAGAAGAAAAGTCCAAAGTAATGAAAAACGCTGGTGAATTTTGCTGACGAAGCACTGAGCAACCTTTATGCATCTTTTAGGCCGAGGAGAAGGCCAAAACAAAGAGAAGCCCACATGCATTTGGCAGGCAGAGAAGGGCAAAACCTTGAGAATCTGACATGCATTTGTAGACTGGGAAAAAGCAGTGAGAAGCCCACACGCATTTCGCATGCAGAGAAGGGCAAAGCACTGAGAAGTCCACATGCATTTCGCAGGCAGAGAAGGGCAAAGCATTGAGAATCTGACATGCATTTGTAGACTGAGAAAAAGACAAAAGTAGTGCCGTAGTCATTTTTTTTCTGCCGCTCGGCAATGGGGACTTACTGGGGCATTACAGTCCCGGTGGTCCCGGTAAATCCCACATTTCCGGGCGCCGGAAAAAAGGATTCCCCATTCCCATTTAAGTCCAATTGGGATCAATGGGAATGGGAGGACGGTAGCGCTGGCACTATTCATAAATGGTGCCGGTGCTACCATCAAGGTCTGTGAGCGGGTGCTGTTCCACCCACCAAGTCAGACCTGGCGGGCTAAAAGGCACCCGCTCGCAGAACTCTGAGTATGCCGATCCGGTATCAACAGTGATGGTAGATTACCAGCACCGTTGTTACTGGACCGGCATGCTTATAATGAGGCCCATTGGGTTGAATACATTTTTATTTTATTTTCATGTATTTATTTATCAGGTTTTAGAACTCGTTAAGTCTTTAACCCTCAAGGTTTTTGGAGTCTGCCGCTAAAATAACAAACAATAACTTGTGTTAAAGTTATCTGTAGAGAAGGAGGTTAATATGTTTTTAAGAAAAGAGATTTTCAGAATGTACACGTTTTACAATGACATATATGTGTTTTCAACAATTATGCAACACAAAAAAGGAACCCCATAGAGCGTTGTTGTCTTTGTTTATTCATAGCTATTGCAAAGACGAATCCTATTATACAATCCCCTCCTGGAGACAGGAGTGTTGTAAAAGACCCTTCATATGGTGACTTTCATATCTCATCATATCTCATTCATACACAGCCAGTGCGCATGACAACAGCCTAAGGGCCCGATTCATGGCATTTTTTGCAAGGTTCAAAGTGACTTTGCACTGCTGAAAAGTGACTTTGCACTTCCGACACAAACCCTTATTTATTTATCTGTTCATTTACAGAGCTCACCTAACCCTCGGGTATCTGGGAGCATTACATGAGGTTTCACATTAAAATTGAATGACAGACAGCTACAGAACAGTGCAAAGTGGATGTTACAATTGGGAAGGCATTGTGCATCGCAGACATGTATGTGCAAGGGTAACAGAGCTGTAAGTGATTTCAATCCGGCACACACCCAAGTCAAAGCTCAGCATGTAGTGCACAAGTGTAATCCTTATTTATTTTTGTCTAAAAGATCAATATTCTGAACGATATACCACTCAAATCACACCCTTCCCCTGGAACCCCCACGGTCACACTGAACCAGGAATCAGGCTGGTTTGCAAAGGTAAATATTTATGTATGTATTTAAAATTTAATCACAGTATGCTTTAACAGATATACAACAATCACCAATGGGGTGACAGAACACGAAATAATGTCTTTAATACACTAGGAATGAGTAATAAGCAAAAAAAATGCAGCACAGAAAATAATATTTTTGTTTTGTTTCAGATCAGATAGCATTATGGTTAGAAGTTACCCCTGCAACACCCTTCAACCACCCAATAGGCAATGTAAAGAGATGGGAGGAAAGAGAAGGTATTCAGGAATGGCACCAATCAAATAGAATATCAGTCCCACTTTCCCCCAGCAAACACAAGAGAAAAAGGTAATTGACTGTCCAGCTGTCAGAATGGCTTTTAAAATTGTCTTTAGAATTGACAGGGCAAAACACCAAATGTGGTCAAAACACTTAAATTGCTCTAAATTATCATGGGAGCCGCTTTGAATAGTTGCACACAAACACGAGCAATGATTTAGTCCAAAGAAAATATTTGAAATCTTAAAATCCAAATTGGAAGCAGTTGAGAGCTATTTTACACGTGTAAAATCTTTCAAATCTTTAAATTTGCGGCAAACTTTTCATTGTGTGATATTTGCGATAACAGGAGAATCGCACTGAGTTGCAGTGCAGTTTTGGGTTCTATGGATAGCTATAGATGTTGGCTACAAGTAGCAATTGTTTCTATCACAAAAACTGAGGGAGTTACAGAGGTTTTAGTAAAGGTCATTTTTTTCGAGATAGGCGCGAGAATGGAAAACAGGAATGCACTTTGAATTGACATGTAGGTTTTCTTATGCTATATTAAAGACTACCAAAAAGTAGAATGCCACACAGGAAGGTCATTCATGGCCGCTCATAACAGTTCAGGTGTGATACTCTACTTTCTGTTTGGTTTGTGAATTACTTTCTTAATCAATCAATAGGAAGTTAGGGTTTAGGAACACATGTGAGAGAAGAGTCCGTGCAAAGATAGTTCTAACAATACTGGTTCTAAATCAAAGATAGGATGGGTTTAAGATAGGGACAAGACTATGCAAATTACATACGCTATGTGACACAATTCTTCCTATTTATACTCACTGGAAAAGTCTTTAAATGGGACCATCAGCTATGGTCAGGATTGGGTCTGGTCTAGGAAAAACAGCACATCATGCACAGGACTGGATCTTCTAGGCCGGTCGCCAGATTGGTGCAGGATCTGCTCTCCTAGTCTCTGGGTATTTGGTTCTGCTGGATGGCGAGTTCCTCAGGCAAGCCTAGTGGTGGCAAGCCAGAGAATTTCTGGATACTGGTTAAAAATGGCCTTCTCACACCACACAGCGCTTTACTGAGTGGGGAGAATACATTTGAGGATTGTGGCTTTGCTGGAAATCAATAATCTCTATTGCTGGTAAGAGATTTGGCATCTGGAAGAATATTTAAAGCTGTATGTAGAAAGCTGGATCAGAATGTTTCGCCGGAATCAAGGAGGTGGCTGGATCAGTCAGTCCCTATGTGCTCTCAGCTGTCTCTCTTTATGCCTTAAAAATGACATCACAAAGGGGTGTATGGGCCGGCTTAGCTAAGCCTGCCCCTGCGAAAGGTGATTGGGCCAGAGTCTACCCTCTGCCTTGATAGGAGGAGAGAAACAGAGTGTCATCTTTATGGTGTAATTTTATGATGCTGAGAATCCACCCCTAGCCACTGGAACCCAAAGTCTAATTTTGGCAAAATACATATTTACACATGTGCAACCTCTATAAAAATCGCATATACAGATTGCATATTTTATGTAGCAGATATTCCTCAAAACCCCGTATCTGTGGGATCTTGTCTCCGCTTTCTACAGAATTTTGCCCTTTTCACTATGAACACACTTTCCCATTTTTCTGCAAATTTCCACAGGTGTGCGTGTTTAACATAGGGATATGTTATGTTATGCTATGTTATTTTGCATTTATATAGCGCCTTATATACCATTGGTATGGTCTCAAGGTGCTGGTAGGTTGAACACCCTTGGGAACCGAAGTTCAGATCAGTAGAGAGAGTAGAGGGAGTCAAAAGGTGCATGTGAGCACCAGGTATGTATGCAGCTTGTGTGGTATTCATGTAATAGCTGCTTCTTAGTGGTAGGTATGGTGGTTGAGAGATCAGGAGTATGTGTTAGTTCTGGCAGGATTTAACCAGACCGGATGTGGCTGCGTTAGGCCTAAGGAGAACGCCTGGCTGGGGGGTGTGTAACCAGCAGTGTTTACTTAGAATGATGTGGAGTGAGTGGCGGATGTTGGTATGAGAACAGTTATACCGAATGGTGTCATAGTATCTCTGTGTTCTAGTTGAGTGGTGATGTAAAGGAGAGAGTAAGCGTGGTGGTGTGATATGATGGGTTATATGCTCTTTCAAATGTTCTCTGCATTCCAAACCATACTATATACGTCATACAATTCTATGCACTCCAGTCCGTTCCATGCACCCCAGTCTGCGCCATACACTCCGGTCCGCTCCACGCCCTCATGCATTCCAGTCTGCCCCACGCATGCACTCCTGTCTGCCCCACACATGCACTCCTGTCTGCCCCATGCATGCACTCCTGTCTGCCCCATGTATGCACTCAGCACTTCTACGTACTCATCTATTCTACGCACTCATCATTACTGGATGCAATCTGTGCTCGTTCGTTCTACGTACTCGTCCGTGAATGGTGTAGATTTTCACAATTCTAGCAGTAATACAATTTGCATAAAATCACATATCTTGCCATTTCTGTCCAGAACATGTCACACAGTCCTGCCACCTCTTCACACGTGCAGCCAGAAATTAAATGACCAACTCTGTCATTTGTATATTTTTCAACATTTTGAATAGCAAGTTATAAGTCCTTTAAAAAGTGTTCTTTGTTTATGTGTAGAAACAGATAGTCGCTTGGCTCCACCTCTTTTGTCTCCCTGCAGTCCAGTGCATCCCCTTCCTTGGGGGAAGCTCCTTCCAGGAGGGTTTACGACTCTCTTCACACTTCTAGTTTCCTGAGCTGCAGCTTGTCATCGTTCCTTTGCTCTCTGTAGACAAGATTCTGTCCCAACCCTGCAATTAACACCTCCTTGTGAGTTTCTGCTGAGTGGAAGGCCCTCCTTCTGGGAAGAAACCTGCTTTCCCATTTGTTTTCAACTTCAGCCAAGCTAATTACTTCTTAAATTTAACAAAACCCACATTTGTTGCATCACGTACAAATACATTTCTTTCTTGGCCTTAAAATCTGTGGAATCAAATACACAACTAAAATCAGTATTCCTTTTTGGCAACAATCCTGTTTATGTTTGCTAATTCAGCAGACTTTTGAGTTTTAGGTCATTTTAAAGCTGCCTTAGTACTCCTCTGACAGCTGTCTTTCAGGTCGCCCCGGGTACTGCACCTACATTTTAGCATAGAGGGTGTCAGTTTTCAGACTTTGTATGTTTCACATGGATTTTAGCACCAGGCAAGATTGTGAATGTTGAAAAGGGTTGTGTTATAGGCATTTTGGCGTTTTTGGCAACAAAGCAAATGTTCTTTGTATGCACATTTTTGGGTTTCATTTGCAAAGTGCTGCTTTTCTCTCTGCACTTTGCTAGTTATGGAGCCCACTGGCACATTTCTGCAGGTGTGCTCTATTCCACCGCACATGCATCATGGGTGGCAGGTTGTGCATCCCTCTTTTTGTGTGCTGAAGCACACAGTTTTTGTGGGTTTTGGCACGCACAAGGGTCTTGCCAGCACTGTTGCTGTTTCTTTCCCCATAACTGGCAGGGTGATGACACATGGCATAGCGGAGTGGGTCAATACATCCCACAGGATGTAAGGACTTATGGCATCTCCTGTGTGAAGAGCCAAGTTTTCACATTTTTCCTGAAGCACCAGAATGATGGTTCTGCTCTTAAGGCTACAGGCAAGGAATTCCATAATTTAGCAGCTAGTACAGGAAAGTTGTTACCCCCTGATTTTTGTATCTTCAATCTAGGAACCTTGAGGCAATGTGTGTGCGAGGAGCTTGTGGTCGGTCAGATTGGTTTCTTGTGAATTCGCATGTAAGGTATTTGGGAGCTGAGTTCGAGAGACATTCATTAGTGAGTGCTAGGGTTTTAAGTGCAATTCTGTCTTTGACTGGCAGCCAATGGTCATTATGTCTTGCTGCCGAGATATGGTAGGTTCTCGGGATGTTGAGAGCAGTTCTTAGTAGTATTTGCAGTTTTTTACATTGCATTTATTGGTTCCTAGGTACAAGACATTACAATATTCTAATTTAGATAGCATTAGTGCTCTTGCTAAGGAGGTGCAGCTTGCTGTGGATAGAAACGGTCTACAAGCATTGATCAGTTTGCATGTGTAGACCGTGGCAGAGGCAGTAGCGTTGACTTGTCTAGTCATTGTAAGTGAGGAGTCAAGATAGATTCTAAGTTTTTTCACTCCCTTGGACACTTTTATGTTGATGCCGTCTATGTTGAAGGATTTGAATTGGCTGTCTAGGTTGTTCAGTCTAGTCTGGGATCCTACCAGGAGCAGCTCGGTCTTGTCGTCATTCAGACAGAGACTGTGTGTAACCATCCATGCTTGAATAGTTAGATAGATTTCGTTAAGCAGTTTCGAGTCAGTGTCATAGTCACCTGTAATGCGGATGAGGATTTGGGTATCTGCATAGTTAGTGTAGGTGACACACAAATTAACAATGTTGTCAAAGACAGGCTTGGTAAAGATGTTGTAAAGTGTCGGAGGGACGGCAGAACCCTGTGGTACTCCGCAGGTGACAGGTACTGGCTCGGCCGACGCGGTAGGTGCAAATACCCTCATGGTTCTGTTGTCCAGGAATTATTGTATCCATGTGTTAGCTTTGGCAGAGAAATGGGCTGCTGATGAGAGGTGTTTACAGAGGACTTTATGATTGACTAAATCAAAGGCGGCAGATAGGTCTAGTAGTAGGAGGAGTGCTCAGTTACCTTTATCTTTAAGGTCGTCCATTTGGGTTTTTAAGTCTATCAAGGCTGATTCAGTGCTGTGTCCAGGTCAAAAGCCTGATTGTCTCATACCAAGGAGATTATTTGATTCAAGATGTTCCTGAATTTGTAGGTATGCAGCCCTATCTAAGATTTTCAAAAAAAATGTACTGTAATTATGGGTCTGTAGTTGGTTGTAATGTTAGGATCAAGACTAGGTTTTTTTTTTAAATAGGGAGGACCCAAAGATATTTTAGGTTGGTCGGGACCGTGCTAGTTTCAAATGATGCATTTATTAAGGTGGTGATGAAAGGCATGAGATCCCCTGCTGCTTCCTTGATGATTGTGGCAGGGCAGATGTCCCCTTGGCACATGATGGTTTGAGACTAGACATTATTCCCTCAACTTTACGGATGGTGACAGATGAAAATATCTGAATTAGCTACAAGGGTTTGAGAATGAATCCTGTGGCTCTCGTGGTTGTATATTGGATGTGAGGTTAAGTTTTTTAGTTTCAATTTTTGCCTGATTCATGTAAATGTGCAACATTTATTTTTGCAGTGCAAAGTCAGTGCAAAGTTCATTTTGTACTGCAAAAGAAACTTTGCACTGACTTTGCACTGCAAAAATACACTTTGCACAGTTTCATGAATCAGGGTTTGTGTGGGCAGTGCAAAGTCACTTTTCAGCAGTGTAAAGTCACTTTGAACCAGGCAAAAAATTGCATGAATCTGGGCATAATTATCAAAAATGAAAAGTAGAAAAATAACCCTCCTTTCAAAAATCATATTTAGAATGGGGAGTCAGCTAGCCATTCATAATATTTCTGTGTTGAATTAAAAAACCCATTGATATATCTCTCTTTTTTATTATGTATAAAGTTCCTAATATTTGTTAACTTTTTGAGTCAATGAGATATGAATGTTGAAGTATGAATGGTGTTCTGAAAAACCACTTTCACCGGGATGAAAACAATATATTTAGAAATATATTTTTTATCAAAGCCTTGAATACAAATGCTTACACTAAATGGGTTCTTTTGTTTGTTGCATAACTCTTGGCAAATACATTTAAATCATAAACTTTGCATACTCTGCCATTAAAAATGCCTCTCATTAACTATATTTTTTGCTGCCAAACAGTAATTGATCCTGTGCCTAAGATGGTACATAGTTCTCTTCTCATTGACCAATCATTTTACTGCACAGATGGATTGTATTGCGTACAAGATTTCAGTAAACACAGGGATAATTCAGGATGCATCTTACGTTAATTATATTGTTGTGTCTCCATACTAATATTTCCATCAGATGTCACTAAAAGAAAACATTGGTGCCATAGAATTCTCAAAGCTATACAGCTTCAGTAGATGTCATCAAGACCAAGGCTGTCATCGACATTGGTTATATCGGCTGACACGTGATGCACCCTTTGCTGCAATATGAGGCCCTTTGTCTTGCCGAGCAGCCTCTGAAACATCTATTTGCACTTTCCCATCACTAACAGGATGACAGTGAGCACATTGTGACATTCCAGGCTGTGTTTAACTGTATGAATGATTGTATGTACTTCATAGTTACAGGAATAGTGCACTCAAAAATGGTATTGTCCAGAGCGTTCGGGCATGTGGTTTTAAGCAAACTGTAAACGATCGTAAAAACATTTCCTATGCACCTTACCTTAGTTTTCTGCACCTTTACACATGCAAAATAAGGTAGCGGGGCGAAGCCATCTTGTGCTAAAATTATCCATTGCCGCATCGCCCTAAGTTGAAATGCCCTTGTGGCACTAAATCATATCTCCCACCCCTAAGGCTAACATCACTATTCCTAGCGATATTCTCCACCTATTTTCATGACGTTAGTGGGCAGCGTAGCCAAACACACCCAGTCATCATCTACGTCTTGACGTTAGTTGACGTAGAACCCAGAATATCAACACACACATCCTATCAAAGCACAGCGCGTCCCAAATCAGAATAGAAAACACTATTTTTTAAAGGAAACACTAATATTCTGTAATTTATAATGTGCTTTTATTTCAGAATGAATGCTTCGAGAACATCTGTCAATTTCCATATTCAACCAATTTTAAAATGTCTTTCTTTTCAAACATTTGCAGGGTAATTCATAGAATTTCGCACAAAAGTGGTGCATGCGGCTGGCGCACAGTGTCCCCGTGCGATACACTGCGCCAGCCGCGTGCGATAAAATCCATTTCATTGCACAGCGTATTCATGGATTTTAGCCTCCAAAACCAGCCGTGGTGCAGAGTGGTGCAGCGACCCTGCAGCAGCGCCAGTTACGCCCCCAAGAACGCCCTCACGCAAGGAAAAGCCATCAAAATTCCCAATTCATCGCAAAGGGCTGCGCTAACCCTGGACCAGTTCACAGGGCTGCCAAACAGCAAACGCCAAGCGGGGAACGTGTATTTCAGTGGTTTGCGGGAAGTTTCACACGCGATTGTCCTGGGTACGTGTACATCAGGGGTGCGCGTGAAGTAACACACGTGATTCCATCAGGGCACGTGTATTCCAGGGGTGCGCGGGAAGTATCACACGCAAAATCAGCAGGGTACGTGTATTTCAGGGGTGCACGGAAAGTATCACACGCGATTCCATCAGGGTATGTGTATTTCAGGGGTGCGCGGGAAGTATCACACGCGATTCCATCAGGGCACGTGTATTTCAGGGGTACGCGGGGAGCACTACACGTGAATTGGCCGTGTGGGTCCTCCCATGTGTTCCCTCTACACCCTGCACGGCCCCTGCAGCCAGCCCACACCACAGGGGACTACCCTGCACCCCAGCTCATGTCCCGCAGGCAGCCCATCCACCATGACCATGCCCCCCAGCCAAGCCACATGTCACCTTGCACTACTGATCAACAACGCATGTCTCCCAGCACCCTCACCCCCCAGCACTGTGGGACACCTGCCAGCAGGCCCCCACACATGTCCAACTCATGTCTCCCAGCACCCCCACCCCCCAGCATCCAGGGGCACCCTCCACCAGGCCCTCACTCCTTTCTACCACCCCCTACCCCCCAGCAGTGCGATTCGCCTGTGTACGTGTATATCAGGGTTGCGCGTGTAGTCTGACACGCAAATTCATCAGGGTACGTGTATTATGGGTCCGCGTGAACTTCCACACGCGATATCAGCAGGGTACGTGTATTACGGGGTTCGCTGGAAGTTCCACACGCGATTGCCCTGGGTACGTGTATTTCGGGGTGCACGGGAAGTTCCACATGCGATTTCAGCAGGGTACGTGTATTCCAAGTTGCGCGGGAAGTACCACATGCGATTGCCCTGGGCACATGTATTTCGGGGTGCGCGGGAAGTTCCACACACGAATTCAGCAGGGTACGTGTATTCCAAGGTGTGTGGGAAGTTCCACACGCAATTGCCCTGGGCACGTGTATTTCGGGGTTCACGGGAAGTTCCACACGCGATTGTCCGTGGTGCGTGTATTTCGGGTTGCGCATGAATTTTCACACACGATTTCAGCAGGGTAGGTGTATTCCAAGGTGCAAGGGAAATTCCACATGCGAATCCAGCAGCCTACGTGTATTCCGGGGGTGCCGGGCAGTCCTACATGTGAATGGAATGGAAAACAGGAATGCACTTTGAATTGACATGTAGGTTTTCTTATGCTATATTAAAGACTACCAAAAAGTAGAATGCCACACAGGAAGGTCATTCATGGCCGCTCATAACAGTTCAGGTGTGATACTCTACTTTCTGTTTGGGAATTACTTTCTTAATCAATCAATAGGAAGTTAGGGTTTAGGAACACATGTGAGAGAAGAGTCCGTGCAAAGATAGTTCTAACAATACTGGTTCTAAATCAAAGATAGGATGGGTTTAAGATAGGGACAAGACTATGCAAATTACATACGCTATGTGACACAATTCTTCCTATTTATACTCACTGGAAAAGTCTATAAATGGGACCATCAGCTATGGTCAGGATTGGGTCTGGTCTAGGAAAAACAGCACATCATGCACGGGACTGGATCTTCTAGGCCGGTCGCCAGATTGGCGCAGGATCTGCTCTCCTAGTCTCTGGGTATTTGGTTCTGCTGGATGGCGAGTTCCTCAGGCAAGCCTAGTGGTGGCAAGCCAGAGAATTTCTGGATACTGGTTCAAAAATGGCCTTCTCACACCACACAGCGCTTTACTGAGTGGGGAGAATAAATTTGAGGATTGTGGCTTTGCTGGAAATCAATAATCTCTATTGCTGGTAAGAGATTTGGCATCTGGAAGAATATTTAAAGCTGTATGTAGAAAGCTGGATCAGAATGTTTCGCCGGAATCAAGGAGGTGGCTGGATCAGTCAGTCCCTATGTGCTCTCAGCTGTCTCTCTTTATGCCTTAAAAATGACATCACAAAGGGGTGTATGGGCCGGCTTAGCTAAGCCTGCCCCTGCGAAAGGTGATTGGGCCAGAGTCTACCCTCTGCCTTGATAGGAGGAGAGAAACAGAGTGTCATCTTTATGGTGTAATTTTATGATGCTGAGAATCCACCCCTAGCCACTGGAACCCAAAGTCTAATTTTGGCAAAATACATATTTACACATGTGCAACCTCTATAAAAATCGCATATACAGATTGCATATTTTATGTAGCAGATATTCCTCAAAACCCCGTATCTGTGGGATCTTGTCTCCGCTTTCTACAGAATTTTGCCCTTTTCACTATGAACACACTTTCCCATTTTTCTGCAAATTTCCACAGGTGTGCGTGTTTAACATAGGGATATGTTATGTTATGCTATGTTATTTTGCATTTATATAGCGCCTTATATACCATTGGTATGGTCTCAAGGTGCTGGTAGGTTGAACACCCTTGGGAACCGAAGTTCAGATCAGTAGAGAGAGTAGAGGGAGTCAAAAGGTGCATGTGAGCACCAGGTATGTATGCAGCTTGTGTGGTATTCATGTAATAGCTGCTTCTTAGTGGTAGGTATGGTGGTTGAGAGATCAGGAGTATGTGTTAGTTCTGGCAGGATTTAACCAGACCGGATGTGGCTGCGTTAGGCCTAAGGATAACGCCTGTCTGGGGGGTGTGCAACCAGCAGTGTTTACTTAGAATGATGTGGAGTGAGTGGCGGATGTTGGTATGAGAACAGTTATACAGAATGGTGTCATAGTATCTCTGTGTTCTAGTTGAGTGGTGATGTAAAGGAGAGAGTAAGCGTGGTGGTGTGATATGATGGGTTATATGCTCTTTCAAATGTTCTCTGCATTGCAAACCATACTATATACGTCATACAATTCTATGCGCTCCAGTCCGTTCCATGCACCCCAGTCTGCGCCATACACTCCGGTCCGCTCCACACCCTCATGCATTCCAGTCTGCCCCACGCATGCACTCCTGTCTGCCCCACACATGCACTCCTGTCTGCCCCATGCATGCACTCCTGTCTGCCCCATGTATGCACTCAGCACTTCTACGTACTTATCTATTCTACGCACTCATCAGTACTGGATGCAATCTGTGCTCGTTCGTTCTACGTACTCGTCCGTGAATGGTGTAGATTTTCACAATTCTAGCAGTAATACAATTTGCATAAAATCACATATCTTGCCATTCCTGTCCAGAACATGTCACACAGTTCTGCCGCCTCTTCACACGTGCAGCCAGAAATTAAATGACCAACTCTGTCATTTGGATATTTTTCAACATTTTGAATAGCAAGTTATAAGTCCTTTAAAAAGTGTTCTTTGTTTATGTGTAGAAACAGATAGTCGCTTGGCTCCATCTCTTTTGTCTCCCTGCAGTCCAGTGCATCCCCTTCCTTGGGGGAAGCTCCTTCCAGGAGGGTTTACAACTCTCTTCACACTTCTAGTTTCCTGAGCTGCAGCTTGTCATCGTTCCTTTGCTCTCTGTAGACAAGATTCTGTCCCAACCCTGCAATTAACACCTCCTTGTGAGTTTCTGCTGAGTGGAAGGCCCTCCTTCTGGGAAGAAACCTGCTTTCCCATTTTTTTTCAACTTCAGCCAAGCTAATTACTTCTTAAATTTAACAAAACCCACATTTGTTGCATCACATACAAA
Organism: Ambystoma mexicanum; assembly: GCF_040938575.1. Lineage (NCBI taxonomy): Eukaryota > Metazoa > Chordata > Amphibia > Caudata > Ambystomatidae > Ambystoma > Ambystoma mexicanum. The sequence continues at coordinate 262,126,328 of NC_090930.1, read as the reverse complement.
TACATTTCTTTCTTGGCCTTAAAATCTGTGGAATCAAATACACAACTAAAATCAGTATTCCTTTTTGGCAACAATCCTGTTTATGTTTGCTAATTCAGCAGACTTTTGAGTTTTAGGTCATTTTAAAGCTGCCTTAGTACTCCTCTGACAGCTGTCTTTCAGGTCGCCCCGGGTACTGCACCTAGATTTTAGCATAGAGGGTGTCAGTTTTCAGACTTTGTATGTTTCACATGGATTTTAGCACCAGGCAAGATTGTGAATGTTGAAAAGGGTTGTGTTATAGGCATTTTGGGCGTTTTTGGCAACAAAGCAAATGTCCTTTGTAGGCACATTTTTGGGTTTCATTTGCAAAGTGCTGCTTTTCTCTCTGCACTTTGCTAGTTATGGAGCCCACTGGCACATTTCTGCAGGTGTGCTCTATTCCACCGCACATGCATCATGGGTGGCAGGTTGTGCATCCCTCTTTTTGTGTGCTGAAGCACACAGTTTTTGTGGGTTTTGGCACGCACAAGGGTCTTGCCAGCACTGTTGCTGTTTCTTTCCCCATAACTGGCAGGGTGATGACACATGGCATAGCGGAGTGGGTCAATACATCCCACAGGATGTAAGGACTTATGGCATCTCCTGTGTGAAGAGCCAAGTTTTCACATTTTTCCTGAAGCACCAGAATGATGGTTCTGCTCTTAAGGCTACAGGCAAGGAATTCCATAATTTAGCAGCTAGTACAGGAAAGCTGTTACCCCCTGATTTTTGTATCTTCAATCTAGGAACCTTGAGGCAATGTGTGTGCGAGGAGCTTGTGGTCGGTCAGATTGGTTTCTTGTGAATTCGCATGTAAGGTATTTGGGAGCCTAGTTCGAGAGACATTCATTAGTGAGTGCTAGGGTTTTGAGTGCAATTCTGTCTTTGACTGGCAGCCAATGGTCATTATGTCTTGCTGCCGAGATATGGTAGGTTCTCGGGATGTTGAGAGCAGTTCTTAGTAGTATTTGCAGTTTTTTACATTGCGTTTATTGGTTCCTAGGTACAAGACATTACAATATTCTAATTTAGATAGCATTAGTGCTCTTGCTAAGGAGGTGCAGCTTGCTGTGGATAGAAACGGTCTACAAGCATTGATCAGTTTGCATGTGTAGACCGTGGCAGAGGCAGTAGCGTTGACTTGTCTAGTCATTGTAAGTGAGGAGTCAAGATAGATTCTAAGTTTTTTCACTCCCTTGGACACTTTTATGTTGATGCCGTCTATGTTGAAGGATTTGAATTGGCTGTCTAGGTTGTTCAGTCTAGTCTGGGATCCTACCAGGAGCAGCTCAGTCTTGTCGTCATTCAGACAGAGACTGTGTGTAACCATCCATGCTTGAATAGTTAGATAGATTTCGTTAAGCAGTTTCGAGTCAGTGTCATAGTCACCTGTAATGCGGATGAGGATTTGGGTATCTGCATAGTTAGTGTAGGTGACACACAAATTAACAATGTTGTCAAAGACAGGCTTGGTAAAGATGTTGTAAAGTGTCGGAGGGACGGCAGAACCCTGTGGTACTCTGCAGGTGACAGGTACTGGCTCGGCCGACGCGGTAGGTGCAAATACCCTCATGGTTCTGTTGTCCAGGAATTATTGTATCCATGTGTTAGCTTTGGCAGAGAAATGGGCTGCTGATGAGAGGTGTTTACAGAGGACTTTATGATTGACTAAATCAAAGGCGGCAGATAGGTCTAGTAGTAGGAGGAGTGCTCAGTTACCTTTATCTTTAAGGTCGTCCATTTGGGTTTTTAAGTCTATCAAGGCTGATTCAGTGCTGTGTCCAGGTCAAAAGCCTGATTGTCTCATACCAAGGAGATTATTTGATTCAAGATGTTCCTGAATTTTTAGGTATGCAGCCCTATCTAAGATTTTCAAAAAAAATGTACTGTAATTATGGGTCTGTAGTTCGTTGTAATGTTAGGATCAAGACTAGGTTTTTTTTTTAAATAGGGAGGACCCAAAGATATTTTAGATTGGTCGGGACCGTGCTAGTTTCAAATGATGCATTTATTAAGGTGGTGATGAAAGGCATGAGATCCCCTGCTGCTTCCTTGATGATTGTGGCAGGGCAGATGTCCCCTTGGCACATGATGGTTTGAGACTAGACATTATTCCCTCAACTTTACGGATGGTGACAGATGAAAATATCTGAATTAGCTACAAGGGTTTGAGAATGAATCCTGTGGCTCTCGTGGTTGTATATTGGATGTGAGGTTAAGTTTTTTAGTTTCAATTTTTGCCTGATTCATGTAAATGTGCAACATTTATTTTTGCAGCGCAATGTCAGTGCAAAGTTCATTTTATACTGCAAAAGAAACTTTGCACTGACTTTGCACTGCAAAAATACACTGCACAGTTTCATGAATCAGGGTTTGTGTGGGCAGTGCAAAGTCACTTTTCAGCAGTGTAAAGTCACTTTGAACCAGGCAAAAAATTGCATGAATCTGGGCATTATTATCAAAAATGAAAAGTAGAAAAATAACCCTCCTTTCAAAAATCATATTTAGAATGGGGAGTCAGCTAGCCATTCATAATATTTCTGTGTTGAATTAAAAAACCCATTGATATATCTCTCTTTTTTATTATGTATAAAGTTCCTAATATTTGTTAACTTTTTGAGTCAATGAGATATGAATGTTGAAGTATGAATGGTGTTCTGAAAAACCACTTTCACCGGGATGAAAACAATATATTTAGAAATATATTTTTTATCAAATCCTTGAATACAAATGCTTACACTATATGGGTTCCTTTATTTGTTGCATAACTCTTGGCAAATACATTTAAATCATAAACTTTGCATACTCTGCCATTAAAAATGCCTCTCATTAACTATATTTTTTGCTGCCAAACAGTAATTGATCCTGTGCCTAAGATGGTACATAGTTCTCTTCTCATTGACCAATCATTTTACTGCACAGATGGATTGTATTGCGTACAAGATTTCAGTAAACACAGGGATAATTCAGGATGCATCTTACGTTAATTATATTGTTGTGTCTCCATACTAATATTTCCATCAGATGTCACTAAAAGAGAACATTGGTGCCATAGAATTCTCAAAGCTATACAGCTTCAGTAGATGTCATCAAGACCAAGGCTGTCATCGACATTGGTTATATCGGCTGACACGTGATGCACCCTTTGCTGCAATATGAGGCCCTTTGTCTTGCCGAGCAGCCTCTGAAACATCTATTTGCACTTTCCCATCACTAACAGGATGACAGTGAGCACATTGTGACATTCCAGGCTGTGTTTAACTGTATGAATGATTGTATGTACTTCATAGTTAAAGGAATAGTGCACTCAAAAATGGTATTGTCCAGAGCGTTCGGGCATGTGGTTTTAAGCAAACTGTAAACGATCGTAAAAACATTTCCTATGCACCTTACCTTAGTTTTCTGCACCTTTACACATGCAAAATAAGGTAGCGGGGCGAAGCCATCTTGTGCTAAAATTATCCATTGCCGCATCGCCCTAAGTTGAAATGCCCTTGTGGCACTAAATCATATCTCCCACCCCTGAAGCTAACATCACTATTCCTAGCGATATTCTCCACCTATTTTCGTGACGTTAGTGGGCAGCGTAGCCAAACACACCCAGTCATCATCTACGTCTTGACGTTAGTTGACGTAGAACCCAGAATATCAACACACACATCCTATCAAAGCACAGCGCGTCCCAAATCAGAATAGAAAACACTATTTTTTAAAGGAAACACTAATATTCTGTAATTTATAATGTGCTTTTATTTCAGAATGAATGCTTCGAGAACATCTGTCAATTTCCATATTCAACCAATTTTAAAATGTCTTTCTTTTCAAACATTTGCAGGGTAATTCATAGAATTTCGCACAAAAGTGGTGCATGCGGCTGGCGCACAGTGTCCCCGTGCGATACACTGCGCCAGCCGCGTGCGATAAAATCCATTTCATTGCACAGCGTATTCATGGATTTTAGCCTCCAAAACCAGCCGTGGTGCAGAGTGGTGCAGCGACCCTGCAGCAGCGCCAGTTACGCCCCCAAGAACGCCCTCACGCAAGGAAAAGCCATCAAAATTCCCAATTCATCGCAAAGGGCTGCGCTAACCCTGGACCAGTTCACAGGGCTGCCAAACAGCAAACGCCAAGCGGGGAACGTGTATTTCAGTGGTTTGCGGGAAGTTTCACACGCGATTGTCCTGGGTACGTGTACATCAGGGGTGCGCGAGAAGTAACACATGTGATTCCATCAGGGCACGTGTATTCCAGGGGTGCGCGGGAAGTATCACACGCAAAATCAGCAGGGTACGTGTATTTCAGGGGTGCGCGGAAAGTATCACACGCGATTCCATCAGGGTATGTGTATTTCAGGGGTGCACGGGAAGTATCACACGCGATTCCATCAGGGCACGTGTATTTCAGGGGTACGCGGGGAGCACTACACGTGAATTGGGCGTGTGGGTCCTCCCATGTGTTCCCTCTACACCCTGCACGGCCCCTGCAGCCGGCCCACACCACAGGGGACTACCCTGCACCCCAGCTCATGTCCCGCAGGCAGCCCATCCACCATGACCATGCCCCCCAGCCAAGCCACATGTCACCTTGCACTACTGATCAACAACGCATGTCTCCCAGCACCCTCACCCCCCAGCACTGTGGGACACCTGCCAGCAGGCCCCCACACATGTCCAACTCATGTCTCCCAGCACCCCCACCCCCCAGCATCCAGGGGCACCCTCCACCAGGCCCTCACTCCTTTCTACCACCCCCTACCCCCCAGCAGTGCGATTCGCCTGTGTACGTGTATATCAGGGTTGCGCGTGTAGTCTGACACGCAAATTCACCAGGGTACGTGTATTATGGGTCCGCGTGAACTTCCACACGCGATATCAGCAGGGTACGTGTATTACGGGGTTCGCGGGAAGTTCCACACGCGATTGCCCTGGGTACATGTATTTCGGGGTGCGCGGGAAGTTCCACATGCAATTTCAGCACGGTACGTGTATTCCAAGTTGCGCGAGAAGTACCACACGCGATTGCCCTGGGCACATGTAGTTCGGGGTGCGCGGGAAGTTCCACACACGAATTCAGCAGGGTACGTGTATTCCAAGGTGTGTGGGAAGTTCCACACGCAATTGCCCTGGGCACGTGTATTTCGGGGTTCACGGGAAGTTCCACACGCGATTGTCCGTGGTGCGTGTATTTCGGGTTGCGCATGAATTTTCACACGCGATTTCAGCAGGGTACTTGTATTCCAAGGTGCAAGGGAAATTCCACATGCGAATCCAGCAGCCTACGTGTATTCCGGGGGTGCCGGGCAGTCCTACATGTGAATCGGCCGTGTGGGTCCTCCCAACTGTTCACTCGACACCCTCCACGGCCCCTGCAGGCGGCCCACACCACAGGGGACTACCCTGCACATGTCCCGCAGACAGCCCATCCACCATGCCCATGCCCCCCAGCCAACCCACATGTCACCTTGCACTACTGCCCACCAACACATGTCCCCCTGCACCCCCACCCCCCAACATCCAGGGGCACCCTCCACCAGGCCCCCACTCATGTCCCCCTGCACCCTCACCCCCCAGCACTGTGGGCCACCCTCCACCAGGCCCCCACTCATGTCCCCCTGCACCCCCACCCCCCAGCACTGTGGGGCACCCTCCACCAGGCCCCCACTCATGTCCCCCTGCACCCCCACCCCCCAGCACTGTGGGGCACCCTCCACCAGGCCCCCACTCATGTCCAACTCATGTCTCCCAGCACCCCCACCCTCCAGCACTGTGGGGCACACTCCACCGGCCCCCACTCATGTCCCCCTGCACCCCCACCCCCCAGCACTCTGGGGCATCCTCCACCAAGCACCCACTCATGTCCCCCTGCACCCCCACCCCCCAGCACTGTGGGGCACCCTCCACCAGGCCCCCACTCATGTCCAACCCATGTCTCCCAGCACCCCCACCCTCCAGCACTGTGGGGCACACTCCACCGGCCCCCACTCATGTCCCCCTGCACCCCCACCCCCCAGCACTCTGGGGCATCCTCCACCAAGCACCCACTCATGTCCCCCTGCACCCCCACCCCCCAGCACTCTGGGGCATCCTCCACCAAGCACCCACTCATGTCCCCCTGCACCCCCACCCCCCAGCACTGTGGGGCACCCTCCACCGGCCCCCACTCATGTCCCCCAGCACCCCCACCCCCAGCACTGTGGGGCACCCTCCACCAGGCCCCCACTCATGTCCCCCTGCACCCCCACCCCCCAGCACTGTGGGGCACCCTCTTCCAGGCCCCCACTCATGTCCAACTCATGTCCCCCTGCACCTCCAGCCCCCAGCACTGTGGGGCACCCTCCACCAGGCCCCCACTCATGTCCAACTCATGTCTCCCAGCACCCCCACCAACCTGCACTGTGGGGCACCCTCCACCAGGCCCCCACTCATGTCCCCCTGCACCCCCACCCCCCAGCACTGTGCGGCACCCTCCGCCAGGCCCCCACTCATGTCCAACTCATGTCCCCCTGCACCCCCACACCCAGCACTGTGGGGCAACCTCCACCAGGCCCCCACTCATGTCCAACTCATGTCTCCCAGCACCCCCACCCCCCAGCACTGTGGGGCACCCTCCACCAGGCCCCCACTCATGTCCCCCTGCACCCCCACCCCCAGCACTGTGGGGCACCCTCCACCAGGCCCCCACTCATGTCAAACTCATGTCTCCCTGCACCCCCACCCCCCAGCACTGTGGGGCACTCTCCACCAGGCACCCACTCATGTCCCCCTGCACCCCCAACCCCCAGCACTGTGGGGCACCCTCCACCAGGCCCCCACTCATGTCCCCCTGCACCCCCACCCCCCAGTACTCTGGGGCACCCTCCACCAGGCACCCACTCATGTCCCCCTGCACCACCACCCGCCAGCACTGTGGGGCACCCTCCACCAGGCCCCCGCTCATGTCCAACTCATGTCTCCCAGCACCCCCACTCCTCACCAGTCAGGGGCACCTGCCAGCAGGCCCCCACACATGTCCCCCAGCCAACACGTCATCACAATCTAGATCCCTGGGCCTCCAAATGCCAAACACCCACCCAAGTATTGCATCCACCCACTTAGAAATGGCAATTACATGATACAACCCCAATGGCAAGTTTGTAAATGAACACATGTCCCTCACATACACACAATGGGTGTCAGTGAATGTCAAAACCCATATCATGATATGCATGAAACCAATGAGATGATACTACACATTGAAGTTTGAAGAAAAAATATGTATTAAAAGCAACATAAAATGAATCAAAAATAAACAAACGAAAATGGGAATCAAAAAAAAGAAAGCAGCAGGTCCGTAAAATAATGTCAAACCACAAATCATAATCCAAAGGAAAGGTGTCCAAAGTCACAGTTCACAAAAGTAAATCCAATGGAAAATTAAAATCGAAAACCATTGCTCCATGGGTAAATTATAAAAAAAAAAATAGAAAATCCAACAGTCAACTATATACAGATAAACAATCCAGGGTCCATGATCCCAACAGAAGAAATGAAACCTATCTAATAACACTAGCTAATAAAAAAAAATATATACAAAAATGTGGCCCATTGTCCAAAAGGTCAAAAAAAAATGCAAAACCAAAGGAAACCTAACACTAACTACAGAACTATTTACAAGGGCAGCGGCCCAGTCCGACGGCTCACTTCGGGATGTTCCGGGCCAGGGCATCATCGAACTCCTGCTCAATGTCCCGGAGGCGGTCCTCCTCCATGACCCCGAGGGTCCGCAGGGCCGTCGACATGTTCACCTCCAACTCCCTGCGGATTGCCTCGAGGCACTATGGGTGCTTTTTGTTAGCGCACATTTTGGCACACATTTATTTCAGGCGCAGGGACGCTACCGCCTGCTTTCTTGTGGCTTACTTGTTTTGCCCTGTGCGCGTCTTTGACCGTGCACTGGTTTGCCCTATTCGATTCCATGAATACGAGTTGTAGGCGAGAGTGTGGGCGTTCCGCGCACTTGCCTCCTGTACTTCCCCCGTGATGCCCATATTTTCACGCGTTGTTCCCCATTCCGAGTGTTACGCCCCGTGTTACGCCTACTTTTGTAATGTGCGCCACGCTATGTGCGATTTCGCAGCGGCCGTGGCGCACGCCGTTGGATGACCTGTGAACCGACGTGCGCCGCGCACTTTTTCAGCGCACATCCAATATTTTTCTCGCGCACGGACTTCCATGAATCGATGTGCGCTGGTTTCCCTGCGATTTTCGCAGTTGCACTGCGATTTTCACACTTTTACTGCGTATCGCACGTTTTGGCACCTCTGCGCGGGAATTTTCGGCGCACATTAATTCCATGTATCGGCTCGTTGATCTTTATCATGAGGCACACGGTGTTCCTTTCGGTAGAAGAAGCGCATTGGACACACCTTGAATTGCAAGACTTCGGCATCAGCTTCTTGCTAGACAACAATAAATGATTCCAGGTTGCTCCTTGTTGCTGGTACCGCGAAAGGGCATATTGGTCCGGGGCGATCATCCCACATCAGCGTAATTGTAAACCAGCCATTTAGGTGTATCTGCCACTGGCTGCTGAAGTACCTGTCACTGGGTATCTGTAATCAATGACATTCGCAGAAAGGAAGGATGTAGCTGTGTAGAAAACATACCAGAAATATATCTCAGTAGCCGTTCTTTATTCTAATTTATTCATTTATCCTTTAATTCTGCACCGGGTGAAACCTAATAATGAACACAAACCAGAAACAATGAAAACACAGAGAAAACATTGTGGAAAGTTGGAGTCTACGATGTGCTTGAGAGGTTAGTGCTGTGGAATACGTATAGTTCGCTATGGGATGTGGATACGGAAGCTGAGGGAAGAATTCGAACAACACATAGGGTCTCATTATGAGGTGGGCGGTAAGGGATTACTGGCACTGTTAAGGACACCGGTGCCGGTGATCCCTTACCACCCTATTCTGAGGTCCCTTAGGGGGTCCCTTCCTCAATGCCTGGTTTTACCAGGCATTATGGAAGGGTCCCGTTAAGGGACTTCAGAGCTAATAACGGTACCGAAAATTGCGGTACCGTTATCAGCTCCATCCCCATTCCCATTGAGCCCTATAGGGGCTCAATGGGAATGGGGAATGGTTCTCGGAATGGGGACTTACCGGGTCCTCCAAGGTCGGAATGACCCGGTAAGTCCCTATTCCGGGGAACTACCTCGTAATGAGGCCCATAGACTGCATTATATGGGAATATTACCAACAAACTTGGCGTTGGTGGAACCTGGAGGAACCCAGACGTGGACTCCATGCATTTTGGTGCTTATTGCCATGTGGCCGGAACAAAGACAAATACATACAGGTTGTGTTTGCATGTCATCATAATATGCCCCAACCAACAACCCATTACAATGTAAGCCAGCAATACCGGTCAGAACATGAAACCTTGACTTGTTCGTCTATAAACTCGTCTACAGTAAAATTTACATTATATTTGGTATTTCCATTCTCTTGACGTAACGCAGAGTGTCTGCTCAAATCAACTGTTTTCATAAAATGAAATTACATGTTCCTTTGTCCAATTTCCTTATCATTTTTGTGGGTATTACACACCTCTCGTCATTCAATCCACAGAGAATCCTCCCATTCTTCCAAGGATGAGCAACAATTGAACCTTCTTAGGAGCGTGTATGCTAAGTTTCCTTTTGGTTTCCTTTTGGTGAAAGAAAGCCACAAATAAAAAACATACTGTGCCGCGCTACAGTGAATATTTTTTTACTCTTCTATATTGATAGTGATTTAGTTATTTTATGACAACAGTTCCAGTTAGTGTCCTCCCTATTTTCACATCTGCGTGCATCATGTTTTCACAGAGTAATGTTCTCCGCAGATAAAGTGAGACACTGACAAGTCATAAATCCAAGTACCCTCCCCTCTCCACTGAACTTCCCGTGCACTAACAAATGTTGTAGGAGAGGCGGTTTATCCAGCCCCCCTGCACCATTCTCGTACCAGGCAAATGACGTATAAGCTAAGGTGGGAGACATCTCCACCCCTCCTGTACCTATTTGCATCACCCATGTTTCATTTAAGTGTATTAACGCTGTGCTAATGTGTATTCTTTGAACTCAATTTTGTTTCCTTCCAAGCACCTTCTTTTTCGAGGCCCTCTGCCCCTCTGGTGAACTGTTCACTCTATCTCTCTCTCTCAGTGCCGCACTCAGCCAGCCCCCACCACCTCTGTCCTCTGTCAGCTCAGCGTGTCTCCTGTTCTCACAGAAATGCAGCTATTCATTTTTGCAAGTTTGGAGTATCGAGCCCTTACACAATGTCCTCATCCAAGAATGTGAGACCAAGGCCTCCCTGCCAGGCCACGGTCCCCTGAACCCATGACCCCTATTCCCTTTGAACGCATCTGGTCACCAGACCCTACGCTGCACCACCACAAATTCACTTACCATATACCTAATCTAAAGTGGCCATATATTTTGGTAACACTAACATCTTTGCCTACTGTGTTTGAAATCGTAAGACTCCAAAGACCGCAAATCAAAGATCAGCCCTTCTGATAAGGCATCCAAAACCAATGACCCATAACACATGCCCTCATAAAAATATAGTTCAGAATGGACCTATTTCACATCAACAGCTCCCTTTCATGCATTATTTTGCTTACAGTCATTAGTTCTTGCATGCCAAGTTTGTGATTTGGCTTAGGTCTCATTCCTTAGTGGGACACGTATTTATTCTGTCTATTTGGACACATGCATGCTAATGCAACTGCATACCCCACAGTTGCTTTCATGCTGATATCCATCTGACCCTCCCATGCCCTGATCAGTGAAAGACCCACAAGAGCTGGTCGAAAGCGGGAAGGGGAAAAGCACAGAGTTACACTGTATGTCATCCTCCAACAGGCACTTCCTGCAAAAAGAAATGACAAAGAGGAGACATTTGAAAAGACATTTTGGACACTAAATACTTCTTAATACGTTTAATAGCTTTGAAATTCAAGTTACATAGATTTCCATTGGTCATGTACAATGTACAGATATTGTGGTACATACACACCGCTGCTAATCATTTATACCGGGAGGTCAACTGTTCAACTAGGTCTGCTTTTGGTGGACAGGGCACGTTTGCAATGTTTTATGGCAATGTATGTGTCCTAGGAACAAAATCATGATTGATTCAATGCGTATGCATGTCCAACATCTCAAAGTGATATCTTATACAAAATTGAATTCTATTTCCTGGTATATTGGCTTGACCAGACATTTTTTGCTTCTTTTTGCAAAGGCCATTGTGTAATGAAGCATCCCATAGTTTCTTGCAGTTCTCGATTGTTCTCTCCCTTTGTTCTTGTAATGCACTAATACTGCTAGTAATGTTCGGTATTACATACCGTCTATGCCGAAATGCAACCACTTGGGCCTGTACTTTAGGCACACATTGTGGAACACCTCCAAATCTCCTGTGTGCCAGAATTCTGTGAGTCCCTTCAGGTCTCTTGAAAGAGTTTTATCTAACACGATCTTCTCAAGAGCTTTGTGTGGAGGTGAAGATGGAACCAACCACTTCTTCTTGCGTTCCTGTTCTTCCGATAAAGGTCCATGGCACATTGGTGAAAATGTTGGTTTTCATACCATGAGTGAATGTTGGAACAGTGGTGCATCAATGAGCACCATTTTTTAAGTAGAATTTCCACAGATCCATCACAAGTTTTGGAGCACCACCAAAGATGGTTGCTGAAAGACTGGGACCCCTATAAAATATTTTCAGAACCCTTTTTTTTACCTGCAGCTGTGATTTTTTTATTGATTGATTTGGCAACGTGCCATACATCAAATTGATTTCGAATGTTTGGAAACTGCTCTCGCATGGCCTTGGCTACTGAAACATGTCTGTCAGTGGCTATGAGGTCAAGTTGCATTCCCCTCGATAGAAGATGTTCGAGGGATTTTATGAAACCATGTTTCTCCATGGCCACTGAGGATTTACATTCGGACACCTGCACGACCTCGGAACTCACAATTGTTGTCAGTTTCCATGTCCTGAAAGTGGTATGTGCAGTACTTTGCTGAACATCTGGGGCTGTCACACTGCCATAGCCAGCTAGCCTGAACCATTTGCCAGAGAATATCCTTTCAATTTCCATTTGTTCAATTTTCCAGGCTTCACTAATAGCGGGGAATAAAAATTATCGTTGATATTTGTAGTACCGCTTTTTAGCAAGGAACTGAAGTCCCACAAATTGACAGAAACTGGACAACTTACTAAAAGTAGAGCCACTGAAAAGTAGACCTGCTGAACACAGTAGATTTCCAGCTAGCACTTTGCCCAGCATGGGTTGAGCGGACCATGAAAATGTATCATGGAAGTGGGCACAGGTGGCTTGGATTTTCAGGTTAGTGCCTTGTAATACATGCGTCACATTCACCAATGGCTCCCCATTGACTGTGTTGACTGGACCAGGGTGCGTCTCAAATAGTAGTGCTCCATGGTGAAATATGTTTGGCAAGCAGCATCTTTGGTTTCATTTGTTGTTTGTGTCTTTACACTTTTTTTCCTTCTGGGTCTCTAGGGGATGGGTTGTAAAACATCTTAAATGTAAATCACACATACAGTAGATAGCACTTTAAAGAAAAAAAAACATGTTATGAAGAAAACACCAGCCCAAAATACTTCGAGAAAATTATTTTTTTTATTTTTATTTACCTGTGTTTTCTTGATTTTCTGTGAAACAGTGGTCTTCTCTGTAACGACCGCACCAGCAACTTGGTCCACCACCTCTGATCCATGTGACTCCTGTTCTAACTCCCGACCTTGTATGCATTCCTTGAATAGAATATTGATTAAAAAAAAGAATCAAACATTTTTTAAATTAAAATCTTTCATCGCACACATCGCTTACATACATACCCTCGTAAGCAGTGCATGTCATTTAGCCAAAATATACATTTTGAATTTCACCTGATTGATGGCAAGTGTACTCGATCAGAGATCCCTGTGCCAAACATACTGATTTTAATGTTGGCCTCAAACATTTTGCAATATATTGTGCATTAGGGAGAAATTGTAACGTTAGAACTGAAATGATAAAAGTTTGAAAGACTGAACATTTGTAAGAATGTCACTGTCTAATAGTATCCTATGTAGGATTTACTTTCTTTCATTCAAGCGAACTGTCAGTAGGCATACCTCATACTCTGGACCAGATCCAAAGGATGATGTAATTGTAGTCAAAGTAGCAGCATCCCCCTGTAACACAGTACTTGTTTTAGTATGGATGAAAACAGTGATATGGAACAGAGCCAATGGGATGCAGATAATGGCACATATGAAGAGAAACCCTTAAATGACACATAGCGTAAACAACTGACAGGATACATAACCAATTTCATATTATTTGAAATTCCAAGCATAATACATTCTCGTAATTGAAAAGTGAAATAGAATTACCTGATAGGTGCTAGAAGTTGTTGTTGACTCCGGAAAAGAAATGGATGCAGAATCTCGCTCCTTCGTTTTCAGTGCATTGTCACAAAGTGGTAAAAGGGAAAATTAGATTTGCATTAGATATGTGGGAAGATCCAAGACTTGATAATATGAACTTCTGCAAGTCTGTAGGGCTCACCATTGGTATACTGGACGTTTCGGTGGTGTTGTCATTTGCGAGGGTCTGTGCTCCAGTCAGTATACTCTCCTAAAAAAATAGACATGTTTAGCACACGATTACAAAAAGATTATGCTTCTTTTGAAGGGCAGTATGGCATTGTTTTCTATGGTCATAATTACTTTCTATGATGCTCCATAAACCAGGGACAGATATGTAGTAAAATGTGGTGTAGTTAAAAAGTAATACAATCTGGTAAATATGCACTTCATCATCCGGGATTCACCTGTGGCATCGTGCGCTCGAATAGAGTTGGAATTGCTTTTTTGTGTACTGCGATTGGTTAAATATATCCGACGTAAAGTGCAGGTTGCAGATGCAGAATTGATTGGCCCTTGAGTCTCCCAAGACATCCTCGACTCTACTTTCAAGCTCGTCCACCGGAAATCCACAACGTCCAACCCATTCTCTTATTAAATCAATATTTGTCAGGAATTTATGCATGATAGTGCCCATACTTTTGACATGGCTCCTAGAACAGCAACCAAAGACCATACAAGCAGGCATTCTTGAAAAATCAGTATTAAAAAGTACACATAATTACAAAATAATTCTATTGAATACATGAGATTGATGGGATTATATCAAAGTTTTATATGCAATGTTTCTTTTGGTCAAAGAAGCAAAACCTGTCTAGCGTAGTTGAATATACACCGGGATTACTTTCATACTGAATTGATTGATGTGATGTAAATCATAACATGCTACTCGTCCGTTGAATGTACTTTCATGCATCAAAAGGAAACACGCTTACAGACATGGTTCAAGAAAGATGCAATTCTATCACAATTGACACTGATGAAATTTGCTGTATATCGAGATCAGAACAATTTAAACAGTAGACAATGGTAAAGTCATTGAGATGAATGAACATTACACTACTAGGTACATTCATTCGAAACAGACAATTTGAGATCAGAAAGAGATGATTAGGTGACCTGCCCTTACCTTGAGTAACAAACAATTGGAATCAGCAAGCAGGGTAGATAATAGCAGGAGAACAGATAGCATGATCACGAGTTGAGTTCCAGTGCTCACAGATGTTCTCAGGATAACTATCAAGGGGTTTATAAAGAATTAGAAAAGTGGGTGTGTATGTGATGCAGAAAAGGGCCAGAACACTGCTAAGTGGAAACACACTTGTGTGGATTGCAGGGGCACGGCCTACTTCAGAGTAGCCTGCCTGGAGACACGGGGTCTGGGGAGGCTGTGTGTACAATGGCCCTTGCGCGGAAGATACCTTTGAAGTGTACATGGTGTTTGGCACCTCAGCCGTTCCCTCCCTGCCAGACCCCTTGGGAGGGCACAGCCACAGGTGAAAATAGCCATTGATACTGGAGAGAGGATGGAGTGGCATGAGGCATGCAGAAAGGGGCCAGAAACACTGCTGAATGGAGAGAAACTTATGTAGATTGCAGGGGAACGGCCTGCTTCAGGGGAGCCTACCTGGAGACACAGAATCTGGAGAGGCCGTGTGTAAAATGGCTCCTGCGCGGAAGAAACCTTTGAAGTGTACATGGTGTTTGGCACATCGGCCGTTCTCACCCTGCCAGATAACTTGGGAGGGCACAGCCACAGGTGCAAACAGCCATTGATACTGGAGAGAGGATGGAGTGGCATGAGGCATGCAGAAAAGGGCCAGAACACTGCTGAATGGAGACACACTTATGTAGATTGCAAGGGCACGGCCTGCTTCAGGGGAGCCTGCCTGCAGACACTGCTTCTGGCTAGGCCATGTAAGCAATGGCCCCTGCACGAACATACCTTTGAAGTGTACATTGTGTTCGACACCTTGGCTGTTCCCATCCTGCCAGCCCCCTTGGAGGGCACCGCCACAGGTGCGAACAGCCATTGAAAATGGAGGAGGGATGGAGGAGCATGAGGCATGCAGAAAAGAGCCGGAACACTGCTGAATGGAGAGATACTTATGCGGATTGCAGTGGCGTGACCTGCTTCAGGGGAGTCTGCCTGGAGACACAGGGTCTGGAGAGGCCATGTGTACAATGGCCTCTGTACGGAAGATACCTTTGAAGTGTACATGGTGTTTGGCAACTTGGCAGCAGCAGTTCTCCTCCTCGGTTGGCATGACCTTGCACCGATTGCAGGTACACCAGGTGGAGACGTCTTCCATGCGACTAGGCTCTGGCTCAGGATCCGGTGATTCATCCTCCCAACTGTCGTCCGATGCCCCAGCGTTTCCGCATCTTTCTCTTTCAACTAATTCTGCCTCGAAATACTCTGGCTCGTACTGGTAGGGCTGTATTGTTGCCAATATACGACAAAATTAAAATCAATAGTAATGCTAGACTAGTATCTGTTCACACAGGCTATGACAAACGAAGATAGCTGAACAGAGCAGAAACGAGTCACAGGAAATGCAAAAAAAATACAGTGAAACAATTGAAAAAGCAATTCTGATGTTGTCTGATGAGAAGCGATCTGCTTATACTTAATAAGGAAAGAGGCGTCCTGTCATTTCCATGGAGATGAGTCATTAGCTGCCGCACAGAATGTTAACACGAGACGTGTAGTCGCATTGTGAAATGGGCCGTACGCGTCTAGTGATGTCAGCTTCAGGGGCGGGGGATATGATATAGTGCCGCTAGGGCTGTTTAACTTAGGGTGATGCAGCAATGGATAAGATTAGCACAAGATGGCCGCGCCTGATGCTTGATTTCAAATGTGTAAAAGTGAGGAAAACTATGGAATGGTGCATAGGAAATGTTTTTACGATCGGCACAGATTGCTTTAAACCACATGCCCGAACGCTCGGGAAAATAACATTTTTGAGTGCACTATTCCATTAAGACATTAATAGATAGATGGTTTGAGCTTTTACCTGAGAAAAGGAAGTAGCCGGCGATGTGAGTTTGAATTAGGCCTCCTATGTTTTTTTTTTAAAAAGCCTAAAATGACTGAAAGTTAAAACAGAATAGATTTGATTAAGAGCATTGCATGATTTATGTATTCTGTGAGCAGTTAACCTTGCAACTTTGTAGACAGATCTGTGTGCTTGGGAGCTTGTCCCAGGATCAAAGTAATCTTCCCCTACTGTGGAGAGTAATGCTAAAAGGAGATACTTTCCTTGTAATTATGAGCCAGCAGCCTTGAGTGAGTAATCCTTTACTCACATACTTGTTACAGGTTTAGGATTGTAGGTACAAAGGTAAGGACATTAGGTTAGAGACATACAGAGACATCCACGGGCACCCTCTCATCCAGGCAGCTCACTTAAAACTGACAATCAAAGAACACTCACAGGAAAACACTCACTGAGCTTTCTGCTTCCAACCTTCCACAGCCATCCACAGGCATCAGAGCCGTTGCTATGGGGAGGTGATGTGGGAGCTCTAGCCTCAGGTCTTTTGGTGTTGTTCCAGATAGAAGCTCAGAGGCTACAAACAAAAGGCTAGCTAACCCGACAGTCCTGACATTAGCGTAGCCTTTTCCAGACCAAGCAACACCCCTGCACTTTCATGATCTTAATGTCACCGGGCCTAGTAAGATTGTTGTCTTGGTCTTCCCTATATCCCCCCTCCCTTGCCTCGTCGCGCCTTGAAACACTTGTGTATAGGCACTTTATAAATGCCATATCATATCATATCATATCATATTAACACCGCCCAAAACACCCAGGTGGTGCACTCATTGTACAACTGATGTCAAAGACTATACATTCTCTCATCCGTCCAGCCACAAACACACACTTGACCACTGTCACACTATTAGCTCACCAGAGAACAATAGGCTTCCAATGCATCCAACAAAAGAGATACAAGTGTGCAATGCCAAATATATCTCGGTATAAAAGCCCCCCAAAACATGGTGCAGCAAGCTGCCCACACAAGGGTGCCGGGGTGTCCACCTCCACATACCAAATGCGCTGGTAAAAACTCCCAAAATTGAGCCAACACCCCTAAAACAAATGAATACCAAAACTAAATGGCCAAAACAACACTGATACAGGTTTCCAACACGCCTAAACCACACAACAACAAAAACAACATTCCTGGGGAGTCTGACACCACTAAAACTTCACAGCCCTGGGGTATCCAAAACCTCTACAACTCTAAATCAGGTGGGGTGTCCTCCATATACCTGGAGTATCCAACACCTCTATGAACCTTCAATGGGATGGGTTAACCCAAACCCCACAACGTGGCTGGTGTCCAACACCCCTGAAATGGCACATAGATAGACTGGAGCCCAGAAAAACTGCCACCATTCTACCACAACACAAATTAGGGCAGAGAGGGCCCCCATCCTCAACCATGGAACTGCCTAGCACTACCATTGGCCCGCTTCCTGGGTAAGCCGCCTTATCTCCTTGCATCACTGTTCCTGTTAATGAACCCCTGCAGCTACGCATGCATCTTGTGCAAGTGCATCAATCTTTTGATGCAGCCTTAACCACCTGCTGATCCCCACCAAAGCAACAAATCATCTGGATCACTCTTCCCATTGCAGCTGTAATTCCCATGTCTTTGCACTTGCAGTACTTTTTTACCGTGCCACAACTCTCTTGCACTATGTTCCTCTTTGTCTATGTGTGCCTTCTCTCTACTGGTCGTCACACACTTGGTGTGCTCCCGGACCTGATTGTAACTTAACTTTACTATTTCCACTCTACACTACCTTCCTCACAGTTTAAGGATTCCATTGCTATCCGATCCTCACTCCACACTATCTGCCCAACCTCAGCCGTATCTCCGCAGAAGCTAGTGTAGAGGAGCAGTGAACTACCCCTGCAGGAAGTCCCGCCCCCTCCTACCAGTATTCTGGAAGCCTGAATTTGTGCCATGCTTGACACCAGCAGTTGTGACTGTTCTGCGTCTAGTCTTTGAGAAAAGGTATCCACTAAGAAATCCCTATCAGATGTATTCCAGACGAGATGACAATCTCTTGGAGGAGATCCCCAGAGGAATAGGAAAAAGAGAGAAAGACAAGTTGGTGACGTCACAAGAAATGAGCGTGATGCACAGAGAAAACTGGCTGAAGAAGAGAATGTATGGATCTTATAGAAACTGATGTACGTTCATGTGCGGAATGAAGATTGCATGTGTGAAAAACACTGAAGAAAATGCAAATCATTTGATAACTGTACAGATGCAGCAACACAAGTATTATAAGTGATCATAGAAGCTGGGTATATGTGGTGAATAAACTGCAGGCCAAGCTGCCATTATATGGATGCTGGACATCAGTGTCACCATTTTGGTGAGTTCATACCATGAAGAGAAGGGCTGAAAGATGTGTCACAGCAAAGAATTAGCTGGGAGCATGGAAGAAAGGAAAAGGGCTGTCTAGCCTCGAAGTCAAAACTGGAGGCCGCCAAGAACCGGTTATCTATTCTTGAAGGCAGAGAACATGAGAAGCTGATTCATCCCTTGTTAAGTTACAAAGAAAGAACATCAAGAGTGCCAAGTTTTATTAATTCAAGACAATTAAATGCTATGAAATATGCCAAATAGTGATCTCCTGTCATGTGAGCCCAGGATGGAAACAAAGTTGGGCATGCAGTCTTAGAACTTTGATAAGTGTGTGCTCACACTCTCTAATATTCCCAGAGATGAGAATACATTGCAAGGTCAAGTTCAAAGAAAATCTGCATGGCAGAAGGCATTGGTGATGAGAGATGATGGGCTAATTGGGTGGGGAGGTACAGTCAAGTCTACCCACTGGCACCTTGGTCTGACCTCATATGCTGCTAATTGAACAGAATGTTCCAGAAGGGCATGAGCTGGCCAACCAGTTGTAGATGACCATATAATTAAGGGTCTTATAGTTTGAGAGCCAATAGAGTACCGTGTTTCTAATAACTGTTGAAGATGATTTGCACTAGGGGTGGGCATGAGTTGTCCACCTGACTGTAGAGACCCAATCACAACCTGACCCCTTATAGAAAGTATGCTTAGATGTTCCCCTTGAGCCAACCACAACCCACCGCAGGGTTTTCTTATTTGCCACATAGTATGACATCACGTATGACAAGTTTTTACTATAAAGTGTTGTGTTTTATGAAATGCTTTCAGAAGATGCTGTGTGGCCTCCGTTGGTGTCCATTGTAACTCCCTGTTTTAGATAATTGATAATAAAACAGTAAACACACTTTGCCATCTTCCTGAGTTGGTCTGATTTTTGGTTATCCTGTTCCCCCTGCATGACACACTACCATTTAAAAGGGCCCTACGGTCACTAGCAATCATCTGGCTGTACCGCACTTGGCCTCCTGTGTTCTGTGTTAATTTGTACTGCTTCTTCTCCACTTAACGCCACTCTCTTACTCCGCAGGTACGATAGTCGCATCTTCTTATCTGTCCAATTCTGTTTTTGTTTAAGTTTGCTTGCTACTCAAATGCAGGAATATTGAAGTGCCTATCTGTTTGGCAGGCTGTGTTAAGGAGTCCTATCTGTGCCCATGTTGAATTGTTTCATTTCCTTACTTTCTAGATACACCACTTTGGGTGTCTTTCCAACATGTTGCCCTGTAAAGTTGTTGCAATTTTTCATGTATTTTTGAATCTCAAATGTGGGTGTATTTAATTAGCTGCTGCTATGCTGGATTGCTGCATAGTCCCTGCCTTTGGAGCCAATATTTGGGGTATTTTAAAACCAGTGCCCCCTTCAAAATGCAGCCTTTTTCATGTATGTTTGATTTTCAAATCATGTATAATTTCAACTCATGGGTGAAATTAATTGTCTGCTGCCTGTGTTCAATTGCTGCGTTTTCACTGCCTTTGGAGGTAACATTTGTGCCGCTTTTAAAATGCTGCCATTTTCATGTATGTTTGATTATCAAATCTGGCTGTAAATAATTATATGTTGCCTGTGCGGAATTGATGCATTTCCCCTGTCTTTTGGAACTCAATTTCTGGGCATTAAAATGTGCTGCCCTTGTTGAATCTTGTCTCAAGTAGCTAATTCATCTGTGCCTGCTTGGCTGCTATTCTGAGGTCCCTTAGGGGGTCCCTTCCTCAATGCCTGGTTTTACCAGGCATTATGGAAGGGTCCCATTAAGGGACTTCAGAGCTAATAACGGTACCGAAAATTGCGGTACCGTTGTCAGCTCCATCCCCATTCCCATTGAGCCCTATAGGGGCTCAATGGGAATGGGGAATGGTTCTCGGAATGGGGACTTACCGGGTCCTCCAAGGTCGGAATGACCCGGTAAGTCCCTATTCCAGGGAACTACCTCGTAATGAGGCCCATAGACTGCATTATATGGGAATATTACCAACAAACTTGGTGTTGGTGGAACCTGGAGGAACCCAGACGTGGACTCCATGCATTTTGGTGCTTATTGCCCATGTGGCCGGAACAAAGGCAAATACATACAGGTTGTGTTTGCATGTCATCATAATATGCCCCAACCAACAACCCATTACAATGTAAGCCAGCAATACCGGTCAGAACATGAAACCTTGACTTGTTCGTCTATAAACTCGTCTACAGTAAAACTTACATTATATTTGGTATTTCCATTCTCTTGACGTAACGCAGAGTGTCTGCTCAAATCAACTGTTTTCATAAAATGAAATTACATGTTCCTTTGTCCAATTTCCTTATCATTTTTGTGGGTATTACACACCTCTCGTCATTCAATCCACAGAGAATCCTCCCATTCTTCCAAGGATGAGCAACAATTGAACCTTCTTAGGAGCGTGTATGCTAAATTTCCTTTTGGTTTCCTATTGGTGAAAGAAAGCCACAAATAAAAAACATACTGTGCCGCGCTACAGTGAATATTTTTTTACTCTTCTATATTGATAGTGATTTAGTTATTTTATGACAACAGTTCCAGTTAGTGTCCTCCCTATTTTCACATCTGCGTGCATCATGTTTTCACAGAGTAATGTTCTCCGCAGATAAAGTGAGACACTGACAAGTCATAAATCCAAGTACCCTCCCCTCTCCACTGAACTTCCCGTGCACTAACAAATGTTGTAGGAGAGGCGGTATATCCAGCCCCCCTGCACCATTCTCGTACCAGGCAAATGACGTATAAGCTAAGGTGGGAGACATCTCCACCCCTCCTGTACCTATTTGCATCACCCATATTTCATTTAAGTGTATTAACGCTGTGCTAATGTGTATTCTTTGAACTCAATTTTGTTTCCTTCCAAGCACCTTTTTTTTTCGAGGCCCTCTGCCCCTCTGGTGAACTGTTCACTCTATCTCTCTCTCTCAGTGCCGCACTCAGCCAGCCCCCACCACCTCTGTCCTCTGTCAGCTCAGCGTGTCTCCTGTTCTCACAGAAATGCAGCTATTCATTTTTGCAAGTTGTGAGTATCGAGCCCTTACACAATGTCCTCATCCAAGAATGTGAGACCAAGGCCTCCCTGCCAGGCCACGGTCCCCTGAACCCATGACCCCTATTCCCTTTGAACGCATCTGGTCACCAGACCCTACGCTGCACCACCACAAATTCACTTACCATATACCTAATCTAAAGTGGCCATATATTTTGGTAACACTAACATCTTTGCCTACTGTGTTTGAAATCGTAAGACTCCAAAGACCGCAAATCAAAGATCAGCCCTTCTGATAAGGCATCCAAAACCAATGACCCATAACACATGCCCTCATAAAAATATAGTTCAGAATGGACCTATTTCACATCAACAGCTCCCTTTCATGCATTATTTTGCTTACAGTCATTAGTTCTTGCATGCCAAGTTTGTGATTTGGCTTAGGTCTCATTCCTTAGTGGGACACGTATTTATTCTGTCTATTTGGACACATGCATGCTAATGCAACTGCATACCCCACAGTTGCTTTCATGCTGATATCCATCTGACCCTCCCATGCCCTGATCAGTGAAAGACCCACAAGAGTTGGTCGAAAGCGGGAAGGGGGAAAGCACAGAGTTACACTGTATGTCATCCTCCAACAGGCACTTCCTGCAAAAAGAAATGACAAAGAGGAGACATTTGAAATGACATTTTGGACACTAAATACTTCTTAATACTTTTAATAGCTTTGAAATTCAAGTTACATAGATTTCCATTGGTCATGTACAATGTACAGATATTGTGGTACATACACACCGCTGCTAATCATTTATACCGGGAGGTCAACTGTTCAACTAGGTCTGCTTTTGGTGGACAGGGCACGTTTGCAATGTTTTATGGCAATGTATGTGTCCTAGGAACAAAATCATGATTGATTCAATGCGTATGCATGTCCAACATCTCAAAGTGATATCTTTTACAAAATTGAATTCTATTTCCTGGTATATTGGCTTGACCACACATTCTTTGCTTCTTTTTGCAAAGGCCATTGTGTAATGAAGCATCCCATAGTTTCTTGCAGTTCTCGATTGTTCTCTCCCTTTGTTCTTGTAATGCACTAATACTGCTAGTAATGTTCGGTATTACATACCGTCTATGCCGAAATGCAACCACTTGGGCCTGTACTTTAGGCACACATTGTGGAACACCTCCAAATCTCCTGTGTGCCAGAATTCTGTGAGTCCCTTCAGGTCTCTTGAAAGAGTTTTATCTAACACGATCTTCTCAAGAGCTTTGTGTGGAGGTGAAGATGGAACCAACCACTTCTTCTTGCGTTCCTGTTCTTCCGATAAAGGTCCATGGCACATTGGTGAAAATGTTGGTTTTCATACCATGAGTGAATGTTGGAACAGTGGTGCATCAATGAGCACCATTTTTTAAGTAGAATTTCCACAGATCCATCACAAGTTTTGGAGCACCACCAAAGATGGTTGCTGAAAGACTGGGACCCCTATAAAATATTTTCAGAACCCTTTTTTTTACCTGCAGCTGTGATTTTTTTATTGATTGATTTGGCAACGTGCCATACATCAAATTGATTTCGAATGTTTGGAAACTGCTCTCGCATGGCCTTGGCTACTGAAACATGTCTGTCAGTGGCTATGAGGTCAAGTTGCATTCCCCTCGATAGAAGATGTTCGAGGGATTTTATGAAACCATGTTTCTCCATGGCCACTGAGGATTTACATTCGGACACCTGCACGACCTCGGAACTCACAATTGTTGTCAGTTTCCATGTCCTGAAAGTGGTATGTGCAGTACTTTGCTGAACATCTGGGGCTGTCACACTGCCATAGCCAGCTAGCCTGAACCATTTGCCAGAGAATATCCTTTCAATTTCCATTTGTTCAATTTTCCAGGCTTCACTAATAGCGGGGAATAAAAATTATCGTTGATATTTGTAGTACCGCTTTTTAGCAAGGAACTGAAGTCCCACAAATTGACAGAAACTGGACAACTTACTAAAAGTAGAGCCAGTGAAAAGTAGACCTGCTGAACACAGTAGATTTCCAGCTAGCACTTTGCCCAGCATGGGTTGAGCGGACCATGAAAATGTATCATGGAAGTGGGCACAGGTGGCTTGGATTTTCAGGTTAGTGCCTTGTAATACATGCGTCACATTCACCAATGGCTCCCCACATATTTTCCCCCTCATTGGATGCACACATTTCAGCATCAGTATAAGCTCTACCAGGCAGCTGTCAAATACAATGTATTTCTGCTCCTTAATTAGACAATCGTCCTGCATGATTGTGGTTTGTGACTCAACTGTGTTGGACAATTCGCCCAAACTAGGCAAACTGTAGTTGGGATCTTTTGTAAGTTCCTCGGTCAATTGTGTTGATGCTTCAGTATCTGTTAGTTCAGCTTGTGTTATTTGCACACGAATTGGAGAAACCGTCAACAATGAATGTTTATTGGGTGGACCTTTTTTTGCGGGTGTTGATTGTGTCAAGTGGTCCTCGAGGAATTTCAATGCACCTTCATTATATTCAGTTTCATCTTCATTTTGTTGAGTTCTCACATTGTAGCAATGGTCCAACAACACTTTGCTGGCTTCACCGGTCACATTCAATTCATTTTCTGGCCATTGGACATAAGCATCTCGAGTCTGCTTATTGACTGGACCGGGGTGCGTCTCAAATAGTAGTGCTCCATGGTGAAATATGTTTGGCAAGCAGCATCTTTGGTTTCATTTGTTGTTTGTGTCTTTACACTTCTTTTCCTTCTGGGTCTCTAGGGGATGGGTTGTAAAACATCTTAAATGTAAATCACACATACAGTAGATAGCACTTTAAAGAAAAAAAAACATGTTATGAAGAAAACACCAGCCCAAAATACTTCGAGAAAATTTTTTTTTTTATTTTTATTTACCTGTGTTTTCTTGATTTTCTGTGAAACAGTGGTCTTCTCTGTAATGACCGCACCAGCAAGCTGGTCCACCACCTCTGATCCATGTGACTCCTGTTCTAACTTCCGACCTTGTATGCATTCCTTGAATAGAATATTGATTAAAAAAAAGAATCAAACATTTTTTAAATTAAAATCTTTCATCGCACACATCGGTTACATACATACCCTCGTAAGCAGCGCATGTCATTTAGCCAAAATATACATTTTGAATTTCACCTGATTGATGGCAAGTGTACTCGATCAGAGATCCCTGTGCCAAACATACTGATTTTAATGTTGGCCTCAAACATTTTGCAATATATTGTGCATTAGGGAGAAATTGTAACGTTAGAACTGAAATGATAAAAGTTTGAAAGACTGAACATTTGTAAGAATGTCACTGTCTAATAGTATCCTATGTAGGATTTACTTTCTTTCATTCAAGCGAACTGTCAGTAGGCATACCTCATACTCTGGACCAGATCCAAAGGATGATGTAATTGTAGTCAAAGTAGCAGCATCCCCCTGTAACACAGTACTTGTTTTAGTATGGATGAAAACAGTGACATGGAACAGAGCCAATGGGATGCAGACAATGGCACATATGAAGAGAAACCCTTAAATGACACATAGCGTAAACAACTGACAGGATACATAACCAATTTCATATTATTTGAAATTCAAAGCATAATAAATTCTCGTAATTGAAAAGTGAAATAGAATTACCTGATAGGTGCTAGAAGTTGTTGTTGACTCCGGAAAAGAAATGGATGCAGAATCTCGCTCCTTCGTTTTCAGTGCTTTGTCACAAAGTGGTAAAAGGGAAAATTAGATTTGCATTAGATATGTGGGAAGATCCAAGACTTGATAATATGAACTTCTGCAAGTCTGTAGGGCTCACCATTGGTATACTGGACGTGTCGGTGGTGTCGTCATTTGCGAGGATCTGTGCTCCAGTCAGTATACTCTCCTAAAAAAATAGACATGTTTAGCACACGATTACAAAAAGATTATGCTTCTTTTGAAGGGCAGTATGGCATTGTTTTCTATGGTCATAATTACTTTCTATGATGCTCCATAAACCAGGGACAGATGTGTAGTAAAATGTGGTGTAGTTAAAAAGTAATACAATCTGGTAAATATGCACTTCATCATCCGGGATTCACCTGTGGCATCGTGCGCTCGAATAGAGTTGGAATTGCTTTTTTGTGTACTGTGATTGGTTAAATATATCCGACGTAAAGTGCAGGTTGCAGATGCAGAATTGATTGGCCCTTGAGTCTCCCAAGACATCCTCGACTCTACTTTCAAGCTCGTCCACCGGAAATCCACAACGTCCAACCCATTCTCTTATTAAATCAATATTTGTCAGGAATTTATGCATGATAGTGCCCATACTTTTGACATGGCTCCTAGAACAGCAACCAAAGACCATACAAGCAGGCATTCTTGAAAAATCAGTATTAAAAAGTACACATAATTACAAAATAATTCTATTGAATACATGAGATTGATGGGATTATATCAAAGTTTTATATGCAATGTTTCTTTTGGTCAAAGAAGCAAAACCTGTCTAGCGTAGTTGAATATACACCGGGATTACTTTCATACTGAATTGATTGATGTGATGTAAATCATAACATGCTACTCGTCCGTTGAATGTACTTTCATGCATCAAAAGGAAACACGCTTACAGACATGGTTCAAGAAAGATGCAATTCTATCACAATTGACACTGATGAAATTTGCTGTATATCGAGATCAGAACAATTTAAACAGTAGACAATGGTAAAGTCATTGAGATGAATGAACATTACACTACTAGGTACATTCATTCGAAACAGACAATTTGAGATCAGAAAGAGATGATTAGGTGACCTGCCCTTACCTTGAGTAACAAACAATTGGAATCAGCAAGCAGGGTAGATAATAGCAGGAGAACAGATAGCATGATCACGAGTTGAGTTCCAGTGCTCACAGATGTTCTCAGGATAACTATCAAGGGGTTTATAAAGAATTAGAAAAGTGGGTGTGTATGTGATGCAGAAAAGGGTCGGAACACTGCTAAGTGGAAACACACTTGTGTGGATTGCAGGGGCACGGCCTACTTCAGAGTAGCCTGCCTGGAGACACGGGGTCTGGGGAGGCTGTGTGTACAATGGCCCTTGCGCGGAAGATACCTTTGAAGTGTACATGGTGTTTGGCACCTCAGCTGTTCCCTCCCTGCCAGACCCCTTGGGAGGGCACAGCCACAGGTGAAAATAGCCATTGATACTGGAGAGAGGATGGAGTGGCATGAGGCATGCAGAAAGGGGCCAGAAACACTGCTGAATGGAGAGAAACCTATGTAGATTGCAGGGGAACGGCCTGCTTCAGGGGAGCCTACCTGGAGACACAGAATCTGGAGAGGCCGTGTGTAAAATGGCTCCTGCGCGGAAGAAACCTTTGAATTGT
Organism: Ambystoma mexicanum; assembly: GCF_040938575.1. NCBI lineage: Eukaryota > Metazoa > Chordata > Amphibia > Caudata > Ambystomatidae > Ambystoma > Ambystoma mexicanum. The sequence goes on along the minus strand of NC_090930.1, from coordinate 262,099,012 downwards.
ACATGGTGTTTGGCACATCGGCCGTTCTCACCCTGCCAGATAACTTGGGAGGGCACAGCCACAGGTGCAAACAGCCATTGATACTGGAGAGAGGATGGAGTGGCATGAGGCATGCAGAAAAGGGCCAGAACACTGCTGAATGGAGACACACTTATGTAGATTGCAAGGACACGGCCTGCTTCAGGGGAGCCTGCCTGCAGACACTGCTTCTGGCTAGGCCATGTAAGCAATGGCCCCTGCACGAACATACCTTTGAAGTGTACATTGTGTTCGACACCTTGGCTGTTCCCATCCTGCCACTCCCCTTGGAGGGCACGGCCACAGGTGCGAACAGCCATTGAAAATGGAGGAGGGATGGAGGAGCATGAGGCATGCAGAAAAGAGCCGGAACACTGCTGAATGGAGAGATACTTATGCGGATTGCAGTGGTGTGACCTGCTTCAGGGGAGTCTGCCTGGAGACACAGGGTCTGGAGAGGCCATGTGTACAATGGCCTCTGGACGGAAGATACCTTTGAAGTGTACATGGTGTTTGGCAACTTGGCAGCAGCAGTTCTCCTCCTCGGTTGGCATGACCTTGCACCGATTGCAGGTACACCAGGTGGAGACGTCTTCCATGCGACTAGGCTCTGGCTCAGGATCCGGTGATTCATCCTCCCAACTGTCGTCCGATGCCCTAGCGTTTCCGCATCTTTCTCTTTCAACTAATTCTGCCTCGAAATACTCTGGCTCGTACTGGTAGAGCTGTATTGTTGCCAATATACGACAAAATTAAAATCGATAGTAATGCTAGACTAGTATCTGTTCACACAGGCTATGACAAACGAAGATAGCTGAACAGAGCAGAAACGAGTCACAGGAAATGCAAAAAAAATACAGTGAAACAATTGAAAAAGCAATTCTGATGTTGTCTGATGAGAAGCGATCTGCTTATACTTAATGAGGAAAGAGGCGTCCTGTCATTTCCATGGAGATGAGTCATTAGCTGCCGCACAGAATGTTAACACGAGACGTGTATTCGCATTGTGAAATGGGCCGTACGCGTCTAGTGATGTCAGCTTCAGGGGCGGGGGATATGATTTAGTGCCGCTAGGGCTGTTTAACTTAGGGTGATGCAGCAATGGATAAGATTAGCACAAGATGGCCGCGCCTGATGCTTGATTTCGAATGTGTAAAAGTGAGGAAAACTATGGTATGGTGCATAGGAAATGTTTTTACGATCGGCACAGATTGCTTTAAACCACATGCCCGAACGCTCGGGAAAATAACATTTTTGAGTGCACTATTCCATTAAGACATTAATAGATAGATGGTTTGAGCTTTTACCTGAGAAAAGGAAGTAGCCGGCGATGTGAGTTTGAATTAGGCCTCCTATGTTTTTTTTTTAAATAGCCTAAAATGACTGAAAGTTAAAACAGAATAGATTTGATTAAGAGCATTGCATGATTTATGTATTCTGTGAGCAGTTAACCTTGCAACTTTGTAGACAGATCTGTGTGCTTGGGAGCTTGTCCCAGGATCAAAGTAATCTTCCCCTACTGTGGAGAGTAATGCTAAAGGAGATACTTTCCTTGTAATTATGAGCCAGCAGCCTTGAGTGAGTAATCCTTTACTCACATACTTGTTACAGGTTTAGGATTGTAGGTACAAAGGTAAGGACATTAGGTTAGAGACATACAGAGACATCCACGGGCACCCTCTCATCCATGCAGCTCACTTAAAACTGACAATCAAAGAACACTCACAGGAAAACACTCACTGAGCTTTCTGCTTCCAACCTTCCACAGCCATCCACAGGCATCAGAGCCGTTGCTATGGGGCGGTGATGTGGGAGCTCTAGCCTCAGGTCTTTTGGTGTTGCTCCAGATAGAAGCTCAGAGGCTACAATCAAAAGGCTAGCTAACCCGACAGTACTGACATTAGCGTAGCCTTTTCCAGACCAAGCAACACCCCTGCACTTTCATGATCTTAATGTCACCGGGCCTAGTAAGATTGTTGTCTTGGTCTTCCCTATGTCCCCCCTCCTTTGCCTCGTCGCGCCTTGAAACACTTGTGTATAGGCACTTTATAAATGCCATATCATATCATATCATATCATATCATATCATATTAACACCGCCCAAAACACCCAGGTGGTGCACTCATTGTACAACTGATGTCAAAGACTATACATTCTCTCATCCGTCCAGCCACAAACACACACTTGACCACTGTCACACTATTAGCTCACCAGAGAACAATAGGCTTCCAATGCATCCAACAAAAGAGATACAAGTGTGCAATGCCAAATATATCTCGGTACAAAAGCCCCCCAAAACATGGTCCAGCAAGCTGCCCACACAAGGGTGCCGGGGTGTCCACCTCCACATACCAAATGCGCTGGTAAAAACTCCCAAAATTGAGCCAACACCCCTAAAACAAATGAATACCAAAACTAAATGGCCAAAACAACACTGATACAGGTTTCCAACACGCCTAAACCACACAACAACAAAAACAACATTCCTGGGGAGTCTGACACCACTAAAACTTCACAGCCCTGGGGTATCCAAAACCTCTACAACTCTAAATCAGGTGGGGTGTCCTCCATATACCTGGAGTATCCAACACCTCTATAAACCTTCAATGGGATGGGTTAACCCAAACCCCACAACGTGGCTGGTGTCCAACACCCCTGAAATGGCACATAGATAGAATGGAGCCCAGAAAAACTGCCACCATTCTACCACAACACAAATTAGGGCAGAGAGGGCCCCCATCCTCAACCATGGAACTGCCTAGCACTACCATTGGCCCGCTTCCTGGGTAAGCCGCCTTATCTCCTTGCATCACTGTTCCTGTTAATGAACCCCTGCAGCTACGCATGCATCTTGTGCAAGTGCATCAATCTTTTGATGCGGCCTCCACCACCTGCTGATCCCCACCAAAGCAACAAATCATCTGGATCACTCTTCCCATTGCAGCTGTAATTCCCATGTCTTTGCACTTGCAGTACTTTTTTACCGTGCCACAACTCTCTTGCACTGTGTTCCTCTTTGTCTATGTGTGCCTTCTCTCTACTGGTCGTCACACACTTAGTGTGCTCCCGGACCTGATTGTAACTTAACTTTACTATTTCCACTCTACACTACCTTCCTCACAGTTTAAGGATTCCATTGCTATCCGATCCTCACTCCACACTATCTGCCCAACCTCAGCCGTATCTCCGCAGAAGCTAGTGTAGAGGAGCAGTGAACTACCCCTGCAGGAAGTCCCGCCCCCTCCTACCAGTATTCTGGAAGCCTGAATTTGTGCCATGCTTGACACCAGCAGTTGTGACTATTCTGCGTCTAGTCTTTGAGAAAAGGTATCCACTAAGAAATCCCTATCAGATGTATTCCAGACGAGATGACAATCTCTTGGAGGAGATCCCCAGAGGAATAGGAAAAAGAGAGAAAGACAAGTTGGTGACGTCACAAGAAATGAGCGTGATGCACAGAGAAAACTGGCTGAAGAAGAGAATGTATGGATCTTATAGAAACTGATGTACGTTCATGTGCGGAATGAAGATTGCATGTGTGAAAAACACTGAAGAAAATGCAAATCATTTGATAACTGTACAGATGCAGCAACACAAGTATTATAAGTGATCATAGAAGCTGGGTATATGTGGTGAATAAACTGCAGGCCAAGCTGCCATTATATGGATGCTGGACATCAGTGTCACCATTTTGGTGAGTTCATACCATGAAGAGAAGGGCTGAAAGATTGTCACAGCAAAGAATTAGCTGGGAGCATGGAAGAAAGGAAAAGGGCTGTCTAGCCTCGAAGTCAAAACTGGAGGCCGCCAAGAACCGGTTATCTATTCTTGAAGGCAGAGAACATGAGAAGCTGATTCATCCCTTGTTAAGTTACAAAGAAAGAACATCAAGAGTGCCAAGTTTTATTAATTCAAGACAATTAAATGCTATGAAATATGCCAAATAGTGATCTCCTGTCATGTGAGCCCAGGATGGAAACAAAGTTGGGCATGCAGTCTTAGAACTTTGATAAGTGTGTGTTCACACTCTCTAATATTCCCAGAGATGAGAATACATTGCAAGGTCAAGTTCAAAGAAAATCTGCATGGCAGAAGGCATTGGTGATGAGAGATGATGGGCTAATTGGGTGGGGAGGTACAGTCCAGTCTACCCACTGGCACCTTGGTCTGACCTCATATTCTGCTAATTGAACAGAATGTTCCAGAAGGGCATGAGCTGGCCAACCAGTTGTAGATGACCATATAATTAAGGGTCTTATAGTTTGAGAGCCAATAGAGTACCGTGTTTCTAATAACTGTTGAAGATGATTTGCACTAGGGGTGGGCATGAGTTGTCCACCTGACTGTAGAGACCCAATCACAACCTGACCCCTTATAGAAAGTATGCTTAGATGTTCCCCTTGAGCCAACCACAACCCACCGCAGGGTTTTCTTATTTGCCACGTAGTATGACATCACGTATGACAAGTTTTTACTATAAAAGTGTTGTGTTTTATGAAATGCTTTCAGAGGACGCTGTGTGGCCTCCGTTGGTGTCCATTGTAACTCCCTGTTTTAGATAATTGATAATAAAACAGTAAACACACTTTGCCATCTTCCTGAGTTGGTCTGATTTTTGGTTATCCTGTTCCCCCTGCATGACACACTACCATTTAAAAGGGCCCTACGGTCACTAGCAATCATCTGGCTGTACCGCACTTGGCCGCCTGTGTTCTGTGTTAATTTGTACTGCTTCTTCTCCACTTAACGCCACTCTCTTACCCCGCAGGTACGATAGTCGCATCTTCTTATCTGTCCAATTCTGTTTTTGTTTAAGTTTGCTTGCTACTCAAATGCAGGAATATTGAAGTGCCTATCTGTTTGGCAGGCTGTGTTAAGGAGTCCCATCTGTGCCCATGTTGAATTGTTTCATTTCCTTACTTTCTAGATACACCACTTTGGGTGTCTTTCCAACATGTTGCCCTGTAAAGTTGTTGCAATTTTTCATGTATTTTTGAATCTCAAATGTGGGTGTATTTAATTAGCTGCTGCTATGCTGGATTGCTGCATAGTCCCTGCCTTTGGAGCCAATATTTGGGGTATTTTAAAACCAGTGCCCCCTTCAAAATGCAGCCTTTTTCATGTATGTGTGATTTTCAAAGCATGTATAATTTCAACTCATGGGTGAAATTAATTGTCTGCTGCCTGTGTTCAATTGCTGCGTTTTCACTGCTTTTGAGGTAACATTTGTGCCGCTTTTAAAATGCTGCCATTTTCATGTATGTTTGATTATCAAATCTGGCTGTAAATAATTATATGTTGCCTGTGCGGAATTGATGCATTTCCCCTGTCTTTTGGAACTCAATTTCTGGGCATTAAAATGTGCTGCCCTTGTTGAATCTTGTCTAAAGTACCTAATTCATCTGTGCCTGCTTGGCTGCTAGGCTGCGTGGTGGGTTCCTTTGTGCACTGTTCAGCCCTCCATCTCTCTCCCTCTCTCCTCTGGGCATCCTTCTGCCCCCCCCCTTCTCTATGGTGCTCTCCATCTCCCCTATCTATTCTAATTGCTACTCTATTACCTATCCTTCTCCTTTTTCAAAACCTGGAAGCAAAAGGCTTAAAAAGGGTCTCCTGGTCTCTAACCCAGGTCCACCCATTGCTGACACCTTTCGCAACGCTTCTTCTAGGCAGACTATTACTGACATTTTCTTTGTCATTCCCTCTCCGAACCTATGGACTCCCCATGTGGTTTCTGTCCTCTCCCCTTTCTATTCTACACCCATTAATGGTGGAACCAGATGGGAAGTGCTCTTGGAACACTTCCCATCATCCAGGTGCATCATCAATGTCTACTCTAATGGCACTATCAAGGCTCAGGGCACTCCGCCCAATCTCTTCCTTCTTGACAGGCATCTTCCATCTCTCATCAACTTCCTCCCTTCACCTGTCACTCTTCCTTCATTTCCCCCTATGCTTCCTCGCCCCCTCCAGCTGTGGTACCTAGCTCCTGTACCCCTCCATGGAAAACCTTTAAAGCGGGCAGCCAGCTTCACTTAGCTACCTTCAATTCGCGCTCTGCTGTCAAACACTCCTCTGACATATGTCACCTCCTTGAAGACTTTGACCTTGATGTTCTCGCGCTCACCAAGATGTGGTTTAATGCCAGCTCTGTCACTGCATTTGACACTCTACTTACTGAGGGCTACACGCTACTCTCGAAGTACAGGCCTAACTCACCTGGAGGTGGAGTGGCCCTTGTCTGCCTGAATGCATCCCTGCCTCTATCATACCCATTCAGTCCTACTCCTCCTTTGAATGTCTTGTCTGCAAACTTTGCATCTTTCCTACCCTGTCAATCACTCTCGCCACCATCTACAGGACCACTTGGCCAGTCTCCCTCTTCATATTGGAGTGAGCCAAACTCACCTCTTCCCTCCTGGCATCTTCCTCTAAACTTCTCCTCCTTGGAGACTTCACAATTCATCTTGATTCTCCTGATACAGCCCTAACCTTCAGCAAAATCTGTAACTCTTTCTCCCTCACCATTCTTCCCTCTGGCGTGACACACTCAGCCGGGCACACTCTTGATGCGCTCATCTCATCTGACATCTCTCTCTCCAACCCTCTCATTACACCTCTCTCCTGATCTGATCACTCTCTCCTTTCCTCTCACCTGGAGCTCCTTGTCTCCCCGGATAAGCTTCTGCACGGTCTGCCAGCCTCCTCTGTCATACGACCGATTAAGTGTGTGCCAGTAGCTGCTTTTGCCACCTCTTTTATTCCCACCTCCACCCCTACTATTGACTCTCACTCTGACTCAGCACTTGCTTACCTTCACCTCTCCATCTCCATCACCCTTGACATCCTTGCTCCTGCCATGAGGATCCACATGAAGCCTGCCTCAAAGTGTAACAGTTGGTATGATTCTGGCCTAGCCTTAGCTCAAAAGCAAGTGCAGAGTTGTGGTACAGTAGTGATTACCTTCTCAGACATTCTCTGATAAACAGGCCTGTTGCATGCTCCAAAGCATTACCGACTGTCCATCCTGTCCAAGAAGTGGGCCCATATTCAAGTCTGCATCTCTGGGGCCACCAACAACACTGAAGAACTTTTCAAAATCTACAAGGAACTCCTATTGCAGTCTCCACTTCTCCTCTTCCTTCTCAAGCCCTCTGCACAGCTCTGGCCTCCCACTTCACAACTAAAACCTAGGACATCCTGTCTTAACTCTCCTCTACTCCCCTCCCTCCTTCACATGCACTTAGTCCTCCCTTGTACCAACCCTGTTCATCCCTCTTACTCACCTTTTTCACACCCATAGCATCAGAGTAGGTCACCAAGACTGTTTTCTCTATGAAAGTGCCCTCCAAACAGGTACTCCCCTGCTCATCTGGAACTATCAAGGACAATATTGCTCCCATCGATCCCTCTTTGTATGAGTTCTGAAATCACTCTTTTGCCACTGGCACCTTCCCATTACCTCTTAAGCACTCTCTTGTGCACCACCTCCTAAAAAAGCCATCTGTGGACCCTTCCTGCTCAGCTAATTACCACCCTATCTCCATTAGCCCCCTCTTGGGCCATCTTTTGGAGATGTTCATCATCCTCCAACTAATCCATCACACTCAATCTGTTGGCTGTCTCCATGACCACCAGGCTGGCATCAAAGCAGCCAGAGGCATGGAAACTGCTCTCCTGAACACCCATGAATACTTGCTCTCTAACCTCGACTCCAAGTATCCTTCATTCTCATCCCCCCTAAATCTGTCCTCTGCCTTTGAAACTGTCAATCATTCCACCCTCTTAAATCAACTCTGTGATACTATGGGCATCAATGACCTTGCACTGGCTTGGCTGACCTCTTTCCTTTCGAATCGGCTCTCCCAGATTCCACTGGGCCATTTTCTCTCCTCTAGCTCAGTGGAATGCTTACCTCTGGTGCCCTGCAGGAGTGCCTGGTCCAGACTGTGTAGGTGGGGTCTTGGTGGGGTTGGTCTCATCACTGAATGCTAGCCCAGCACTCCCTCCCCTATGCCTCGGCGAAGGACTACTGGCCCAGTGCGTAATAAGGTTGAGAGTGGATTGGTTTTTCTGTTGTGGCTCTTCAGTGTTTCAGTCTGGATGTCTACAAATGAGCAAGAGAACATAAGTACCTGTGCTCAGCTATCTCCCCCCACCTCCCGCCTTCTCTCCCCAGAATGTACGGGCTAGCAGAACCTTGGGATGGCTCACCTTGCTAGCTAAAACATGCTCAGGGCTTCAGGCAGTCATCAGGCTGCAGTTCCTTCACTGGTGCTGTGGCCCAGACCAGCTGCGGCACACGTGATGCTATTTTGGAAGGTGAGTTTCCTGCTTGGCACGTTGTTATTGTAAAGTGTCCTTTACAGTGTCCTTGTCCTTTCACTGGTATAAGTGTCACTCTTGGTTAATGTTCTTTCACTCTTACAAGTGTCCTTTCACTCCTTGTTAATGTCAGTTCACTCCTTGTTAATGTTGTTTCACTGTTCTGCCTCTTAAGCGTTCTTTGAAGAGTTAACAACCAACTCCCTATGCTTCAAACGTTCTTGTCATGTGGAACGCACAGTTTGTTTGTTGATTAATGCCTTCTGTTATGTTTTACAGGTCCAGTGAGGTGGCATCAGCTGAACGCTGTTGTGAGGGATAGTGCTGGTGCCACAAGTGTTCTCAGAAGGGTGTCCGAAAATGCTAAGTGTTGGGTGTGGCCCAGGGCGGGGCTTATATAGCCCAGGGCTGCACCCAGCACCACTAGGCCACCGGGAATCTTCATAATATGCATTTTCAGGGGCCATCTTGGTCCCAACTAGGCATCCAATTCTGGGGGCCATCTTGGTGGGGGCAGTTACTGTTGTTTGGCTGCCAATGTGGGCAAACAGTAGCCTACGCCAGCCAGCAACCCTTGTAGCTGGCGTAGTCCTGGCCTGACCTATTATATGTGCCTGCACCTTGTTAGGGGTCAAGACACTCACTCTCTACCTGTGGCGTCAATTACGGCTCTATATTCTTGCTGTGGCTCTTCAACACTTACCTTACCCCTCTTGCCCACTTGATTTCCACCTTCTATTCTCAATTCCATTATCACGCAGATGACACACAGCTCTCCGTTATGCTTCCCTCCTCTACCTCACTCCTTACTCACTCTTTCCCGATTGCCTTACTTCTATTCAGGTACGGTGCACTGCTAATGAGCTCTGTCTTAACGCCAGTAAGAGCGAGACACTTCTCATTGGAACTCCCAGCCCCTTCTGTCCCCCCTAATATCTGCTATCCTCCTTGGGCCTCCTCCCCTAACCCTCTTGTGTGGCAAAAAACCTGGCCATCATCTTCGACTCCTCTCTCTCCTTCTCAATGAGCTTGCAAAGCAGGCTTACTTTCAGCTTCTCCTCTTCAGAGGCATTCTCCCTTTCCTCACCTTCCCCGAGAAACTCAATGTCTCTAGAGCTCTGGTTCTCTCCAGGCTGAACAACTGCAACAACCACTTCCTCAATTTGCCTTTCTCCTCCATCCACCCTCTTCATCTTGTGCAGAAAAGGACTGTGAGACTTATCCTATACCTCTAATCCAGGGACCATATCTCTCCAGCCCTATAACCTCTACACTGGCTCCCGGTGGCTTCAAGTATCAAATGTAAGACCCTCTGCATCATCCACAAGGCTTGCTTGGGCTTGGGACAGCTCTGCATCCAACATTCTCTCTGTAAATACCTCCCTGCGAGAGTCCTTCACTCCTCTAACTCTATGTAAGTCAGATGTTTCTCCAAGCAGAGAGTGAGAGGTAGATCTCTTTCTTTGGCAGGAGCCTGCCTGTGGAATGGCCTCCCCGCCCCTCTCAGACTTGAGCTGGATCTCCTTAAGTTCCAGAAGCTTCCCAAGACATTCATTTTCTTCTCCTCCTTCCCTCTCCCCCTTCCTTGCTAATGCTCCTCCTGCTACTGCGACTGGATGCCTGGTGCCTTCTAGTCATATAAGGCCCTCCCTCGACCAGTCTGCCTCAGTACCCCATTCCAGCAATTGCCATTGGGCACCCACCCATGACTGGACTACTAAGTCTGGTCTACCCACCATTCACACGCTAGCTACCCTATCCCAACTCTTACCCAGACCCTAGGGCCTCCTCCTCTACATCTTCTCCCTTGTTCAACCCTCCGCTCTTTCTGTTTCTGCACTTGCACGATCCAAATTTCTCGAGATCTAGTAGGAACAATTTATTGTTGTTTATCCTGCTCTGTTCTCCCTTCCTCTCGCTTTGTGGCACCTGGAAACACTCCCTGATGTATTGGCACCTTACAAATGTTCCATAAATAAAAATAAATAAATGCAATTGGCTGCCTCAACTTTTAACAGCCATTACTGGGTCCTTCTTGGCTCTGTCCCATCCTTATAGCCAATGCTAAAATGAGATACGTTCCTTGTAATGATCATTACAATGCAGCACAAAGTATCCATGATGGCACAAAAAATGGTGTGATTGAGTGGGAAAAAAGAAAACAAGGTGAGAAGTGATTTCAAAGAAGCTGCTGCACTCATCCATGACACTTTAGGGATGGGGGTTCGTCCAACTCCAGGCCTCTTTGGCCGGTTCCATGTCAAGTTTTCAGGATACCACTCATTAATATTCATGAGATAAATTTGCACACAATCATTCTAAATGTATGCACGTTTTTCCTATGAATATTAATGAGGGATTAAGCGGTGCATTCAAAGGCCCTCAACAGAAGTCCCTTTCACATGAAAAGCATGATTTTTCAGCACTGACACAAAAACCGCTTTGAATGTGGCTGCAAGTGAAAACTAAAGGCCCCTTTCACCTGAAAAGCAGGATTTTGAATCACTAACCCCAAAAACGTCTGCAGTTTAAATGTAAAAATATACCACTGCTAACAGTACAAATGTCAAGGAAAAAATACATGGTGTGTGCTGACAAAAAGTAATGTGTGTTATGTTTCACATACAAAATACCAGTAACATTTGAAAAGCCACTTTGTTTTCATGAAAATGTATCTCTAGGCAAATGTTTCTGCTGGTTGTTGGACAATTGTCACTATAAACTGCCCCACTGGAAAGTGGCATCCCCCATCTAATTACAACTGAAATAAAGTGTGTCCTGCTAAAGGTTTGGAAAGCCAAGTGTTCCCAAGACTTTCTGGTTCTGAATGCAGTTACTGCAGGACAAGTTCCCCTTGGCTGGAGCATGACTAAAAGGTGTGAAAACTAAGGGCTACAACTTCAAACAGGGAACCAACTTCAAACAGTTAGCTGCAAACTCAAAGAGAATAATACAAACTCTGGTTACAGGCTGACCCATTGAGACTGGTCTGAAGGCCGGAGTATTGCCATTTGTCCCACATGAAGATAGAGAATTAATATAAAGGACTATAATATCTGAGGCCTTTTTCCCAGAAACCATAGGGCATATTTTCTTCATGTATATACCATTTTTAGGTAATTTCCAGGTGATTTGGGAGATGTAATATTCATCCACCTGCAATTCAGGGAACTGTAATGGCCATCTAAGATGTGTTTCTGGCTGATCTGAAAATTTTCCAAATGTCAAAGTTGGTGAATGTGTGGATGGTGAAATTGGGAATATGGGTAATAAGGTTCATAACTGTTATACTTTGTGTGAAGAGGGCAGAAATGTACCACACGGCCCTGCAAAATGGTACAGACCTGGTTGTCATTTTAGTTAATTCCCCAAGATTAGTGGAATCAGAAAATATACATATTATGTCAGTTATTAGTAAACTTACATACATTTTTGCCACATAACTAGATTTTTGCAAACATTTGACATGAACACAAACAGAGTTTGTAAATTAAGCTGTTATATGTCTGCTCCAGACCCCTAAACCAATCCAAACAGGGAGGCTGGGTTTGGAAGGAGAGAGAAGGGTAACCGTCCAATTTTAGGGTACTTGCCCAAGATTGTAACATTGATGGGGTCATTGCTGCTATATAAGGGGAACTGCACTAGGAGGTGGGGACAGAGCTGCTGAAATGTACCATCGAAGAGTGTTGATGAAATGTAACATCTGACAGCTGCAAGGAAACACTAGTGGAGATTTCTGAGAGTGCATCTAGGTGGAGCTGTATATTCTTGGAAGACCTAAACACTGACTGGGTCCTATGGTGGAGAGCAGGAGGCTATACTTGCAAGTGGAGTGAACAGACCTCTGCCCTATCTTTTGAGAGTGTCCTGACATGCAGCTGAACTTTAAACAGAGGATTTCTATGTAAGTCGAACTGAGCCCTGGGAAACCAAAAGGTGGGGAGGCTGCATGCCTTAAATCATCATTTCCCTTTATAGTTGGCTTGGGGGGGCTAAACTGTGTAGATCCTCAGCCTATTTAACTAAAAAAATGAATGTCATTAATTCCCCATTTGGTGGAACACTACAGGGTAATTTTTGTTAAAATTTGAAATTAACAAAGCTCACTTCCCAGTGTGCACTGGAAAACTATAGCCTATAACGTATTTGGGTAATCCTTTTTGTCCTGTTGACCATGACTTATATAGGGAAGAGTGGTGTTCTTAAATCAGTCCAATCTTTTTGTCCAACTTTCTCTTAACTTTGCCTTTCAGTGGAGGGTTGTCTGAAATCTGAAAAGCTGCAATCCATTCACATTTTTCTGCCCATCTTCCATAGCACATGCCAAAGTAGGGGGGGGTCTCAAAAACAAGCCACTAAATCACCCTGTACAACACTACATTTATAATTGTTTTATTTATTGATCAGTTTAATTATTTCCTGAAGTGCAATTTGTAGAAAGTAAAGAATTGTGATTTTTAAACTAATTTGCGCAATTCATTTGACTCACAAGAAGTTAATGGTGAGCGTGTGTAGTTCAGTAAGATTTCTATTACTTTTCATTTAAATAAATGAAAATATATTTCCTGTACATCAGCCTGGTTCTTGGCTCATTGTTAACTCGAGGGGGGCGTCCAAGGGGCATGATATGTGTCTGAATTCAGGCTGAAAAAAAGAATCTGTTAAACAGTTTGTTGCATCACACATTGAGAGGGGAGGGAAGGAACTCCCTGTATTGAAGGTGACTTCTCAATAAACCGTTACAAGATATCCTGAAAACCCATCAGGCCCCTGACCCTCGAGGCCTGAATTTGGACAACCGTGCAGGACAATCTCATCTGTAAGGTTACCATTAATCCATGAGTCGCATGAACTGTACCCAAAATTTAGTTTTACATTGCCACTGGAAATAGACTGAATTGTATGCGAATATAACCAAAATAGCGTATGCTGAATGATAGAAAACCAAGGACTAAAGTAATTGGCCATCCCTTTAATAAATACATTAACTGGGATTGCGCATAGATGAAAACTAGTACTATTATGACATTTCCTTTTAAGGGATAATGGAAACTTTGTGTATTATGTCTGATGCAAATGTTTTATTTATGTCAGTTGGCCTGGAGCTGTGCATGGCTAACTATGGACCTGTGGGTGTGTTTTCTAAAATGCAAGTAACTGGACCCTGTGGGTGTGATTTCTATAATGCAAGTAACTGGACCCTGTCACTAATGATGCAATAAAGATTCACCTTTTCTACCTGCCTGGACCTGTATCATCTGTGTTTCCACCATAACAATGCCTGTTTGCTTGAAAGTTTGTTTTGCTGTACTGGCCTCCTCACAAAGTGGGTGTGTATACAGTTGCATACCCTGTATTCTGTAGCACATGAAGTAGGCTTCATCGGCTCAGCTGGTGCATATATTGTATGTTAAACATATTCACTGGTATACAGCCCACGTTTATATCTTGATAGGTTGCATGAGTTGAGCAGTCCATATGGGGACTCTGTGAGATAATACATGAGGATATTACAAAGATAAAAGTATTAATTGTTTAGGTTTATTTATTTATTTATTTATTTGGATTTATAAAGCACCCAGCGGCCTTAAGGCATTGTGGCGCTGTTACAGTATATTCACTTGTGTATGTTCATGTTAGATACATTTGTTTTACTTATGCATAATTATAGGACAGATACAAGTGCAGGCATAGCAGAAGTTTATGGTAGAAAACAATGTTGTGGGGTTGTTCAGTGGTTACAGAATGAACAACCTTAGACGACATCAGATGCATTCTAATGGAATAGCTTTGTTTTTAGCACCTTTCTGAAAGCTATGAGGGAGTCTTCATTTCTTAGGCTGAGTGGGAGGGCGCTCCAAGCTTTTGGGGTGAGCACTACGAAGCTGGTGCTCCCAGCTTTAGCTCTGTTGAAGGCTGGGACTGTAAGAGAGTGAGAGCATTTGTCTCATTTTGGTCTGTACGAGGGTACTTGGTGTATTCTTTCCGATAGGTAGGATGGGGCAGTCTGAGAGAGGCATCTACGTGTGACCGCGAGAGCCTTGAATACTATGCACTCTTTGATCGGAGCCAGTGGGCATCTTTTCTTGCCTGAGAGATGTGCTCTCTCTTGGGGATGCTTAACGCCTCTCTAAGGGCGTTGTTCTGCACAGTTTGTAGTAGTTTGTTGATGTTATTTGCAGATGTGCCTAGGATTAAGATGTTACAATAGTCCAACTTTGCACCAACGGTGGCTCTTGCAATGCTGAGGTGTTTTTTTGGAGATAATGGGGTTTCACTGCATTTATGATTTTTGTTGTGAGAGCGGCAGATGAAGCAATGGCATTGACTTGTCTTTCCATTGATAATGTGGTGTTGAGATATACTCCAACGGTTTTCTCGATACTGAATGAGTTGTATTTGCTGTCTAGTTTTTTTATGGACTCTCTGGGGCCAACCAGTAGGATTTCTGTTTTTTTCCCCATTTAGACATAATCCGTTAACTGCCAACCAGGCCTGGATGCAGGCATATGTCTTCTGGAGAGTGTTGAGGTCTTGTTCATAATCCCCTGTTACCGGGCGAAGAATCTGTGTGTCGTCGGCATAGTTGGTAAAGGCTATGCCAAACTCTTCTAGGTCGCTAAACAAGGGCAGAGTGAAGAGATTATAGAGCGTGGGGGAGGTGCAGGATCCTTGTGGAACTCCACACCAATGGGAGATGGAGTGGCAGATCCCTGATCTGAAAAGACCCTCTTGGCTCGGCCTTCCAGGAAGGAGGTGATCCATGTGGTTGCTGCCTGGGAGAAGTTAGCAGTGTCAGTGAGATGTTTACACAGGATCTTATGGTCTACCAAGTTGAAGGCAGTCGAGAGATATAGGAGCAGGAAGCATGAGGATTTACCTTTGTCCATGGTTTCAAGTAGCTGGTTCTTTAGATCCAGCAATGCTGATTCTGTGTCGTGCCGAGGGTGGAAAACTGATTGTCTTTTCCCCCGAATGCTGTTTGCTTCGAGGTAGGACTGTAACTGCAAATAGGCAGCCTTGTCCAAAATGATCAACAGAAATGGTACAGTTGTGATAGGGCGGTAGTTGTTAGAGGCGTCTGGGTCAAGGGTGGCTTTTTGTTGTTGTAATGGCCGTACCCAAGCTTCCTTGAGGGTGGTTGGGACAGTGCTTGCTGCAAAGGAGGCATTGATAAAGGTAGTGACAAATAGGGCCAGGGCTGTCGAACACTCTTTAACTAATGTGGCTGTGCATTTATCGCCTTTACAGAGTGATGGTTTGATGTGCTTCATGATAAGCAGGACTTCGGGTGTGGTTACTTCCCTCAAGGCAAATGGCATGGGGGTATTTATGCCCTGCGGGTCTGCTGAAGCTGGTAGAGTAGCCGCAGGCTGAGGTGTATGTGGGGTTATCTTGGGCAGGCTGTCAAATTGGATCTTGATTTTTTCTTGGAGTGTTTGGATTTTGTATAACATGGCCTGTTGGATGTTATTGCACCATGTTTCATTTTTTTCGGTAGGTTTTGTAGAAGTGCAGGGGTTAGTTAGTTCATTGTAAATGGTGAATAGCTCTTTGGATTGGGAGTTGGCATCCTCAATTCTGGTGTTATAGGTAGCAGCTTTAGCTCTGGAAATGGCTTTTTTATAGTGTTTCACCACTTTTATGTAGGCATCTTGGGTAGAGGAGGATGGTTTGGTGTGCCATACCGTTAGAGCTGCCCGTTTAGTGGTTCGCAGGTCTGAGATTTCTTGAGTGAACCAAGAAATGACATGAAGTGTGTGCCTGGATCGCTTGTTTTCTAGTGGGGCTACGGCATCTACTATCTCTTTGGGTGTAGTGTTGTATAGCTCCACTAGTTCTGTAGGGTTGTCTGAAGTGGGATGGGCTAGCGCTGAGGTTTCAATGATGGGGAGGATTCTATCTGTTGTGAGTAGTTTTTTTGACCTTGCCATGGTAGCTGGTGCAGGTAGTTTGGTTGCATATTAATTTAGGAGGTATAAAGAAGTTCAATAGGTGGTGGTCAGTCCAAGGGCGTGGAGTGTTAGAGGAGATATCTGCATCACAATTGTGGTCTGCTATCCAATCTAGTATACAACCTTTGCTGTGGGTTGGGTTATTGACTAGTTGGGTGTAGCCTAGGTCTGAGACGGCTTTTTCTAGGGCTTTCCCTTTCTTGTCTTTGGGGTCATTGAAGCCAAGATTTATGTCTACTAGGAGGATGGCTCTTGTATTGGTTCTTAGGTTATCACTTAAGATGTGAGTGATGTTGTATTGGAAGTTGAGAGGTGGTCCAGGATGACGGTATACAAAGTGCAAGGTTATGGTGTCATTAGGCGATAGGGATATTTGTACAGATAAGGTGTCAATGTTATCTGTTTTGGCAGTTTTTAACACCCTGGCGTTGATGGTTTCTTTGAGAATTAGGGCGACACCTCCTCCTTTGCTGGAGGTTCTGTCTTGGTGGAGGATTATGTAGCCTGGCGGTAAGGTTTGGCAAATGGCTGTTCCTGAGGCTTTGTGTAGCCATTTTTCTGTAATGGCTAAGATGTCTATATCCAAGTCTGTGATAAGGTTGTGGATCTCTGTGGCATGCACTGGTAAGGATCGTGCATTAATGAGTGCACATTGGATTTGGGTGATGGGGTTGTTTGTTTTTTTGGTAATGGAGGAGCTGTTGTTTGTGTTGGCTAGGAAATTTAGGGTTTTGGGCATGGTTGTGGGTGCCAATGTGGGCTGGAGGGGCTGTTAAGGGACTAAAGTTTTTTTGAGTATAACTATGCTGTGGGCAGATTGTATGCTTAGCCTTTGATTCCTCTGATAGAGGGGCATGGGGCGTGTGGGGGCGGGTTCCATTTGTGGTGGAATAGATGTGAGGGCAGTGTGGTTGCGACCTGGAGTGGGAGTTTTCACTGTTGGGCAATGTGTTTCTGTCAGACGTGCTGGTAGGAACGGTGTGGGTGATATATCCTGGATAGATGCGGTTATTTATAGTGGGCTATCAAGCACAGTTTGCTAATCTAGGCAAAGTAGGCACAATACCTGTTCAAAGGCCTAGGCTGAGCGGGTATGATGTAGTGGGGTAGGTCAGGGAGTGGGCAGGGCAGTGCTAGAGTATTGCGAGGCAGTTCACAATAGGCCAAGGGAGTCCACATACGGCAAGTTAAAGGTGCGACAACCAGAAAGGTGACTGTCCACTAGAAGTGCGTAGAAGCTCAAAATCCCATATCATAACTTTAAGTCATCTTTCAGGATGGTGATGGCTGGACAATCCCCACTACAGCTGCCTGAATAGAAACACCTGAAGTTCCCTTACCACAGAGAGAGAGAGGTGGAAAATCAGGGCTGGTGTGTGGCAGGCAGAGAGAGGACCACCCAAGAGGTGGTCTGAGCCAATCCCAAGTCCCATATTAGGGATGCAAGACATTCTCATATGGCGGAGCTGGTCAGCCAATCCCCATTACAGCTAACACACCTGAGTACCCTATCATCAGAGAGAGGATGGAAAGTGGGGCCAAAACCCTATATAAGGCTAATTCATTGCCTCACACCTGTGGAAGTTACGACAAGGAGATCATTCAGTAATGGATATAGAGGTGAACAGAAGGAGTTGAAGTCGGAGTGGAGGAGGAGCTAAAGCTGAAAGTGGAAGGAGAGAGTAGAGACCCAGAAGGTTGGAATGAGAAGGAGACAAGAGGCCAGAAGAGAGACCAAGGCTGAGTTAAGGAGGGATTAAAAGGCTGTAAGACAGACTCAAGGGAAAATAGAGCTTAAGGGCAGAGAGGAGGCAGAACTAATGGACTGGATAACAGTAGAGCCAGTGAGTTGGGGAAGGAAATGTACTAGTGGTTATGGCAAGAAAAGCCCATACTGAAGGTGAAGGATCCAAACAGCTTTGGAGAGAGCAACGCAGAAGATTGCATGGGGAGTGACTTTGGGAGTGACCCAGCAGGCTAGTACCAGAGAATGTGAGAAGGCTGGGGAAGGAGAGATTTGGTAGGAAGGCAGGACAAGCAGGAAGCTTGAAGAAGGGCTTATTTCATAGTGACAAATATTATTTAGACAGGCATTGGATTGGCAACAATAAGAGGAAGGAGGGGGATGTGAAAAAAACAGAAAGAGGATATGGTAGGAGGAGATAAGCAATAAAAGGCCAACATTAGGAGGTGGGTGCAGGAACAGGCACATGGTGATGTGGCAAAGAGGAAAGTTGGGAACTAGAAAGCAATAGACCCAAGGCCTAAGAGATGGAAGGCGCTGGTGCCCTAAACAACTTTTAAGGAGTCCTCCCATCTCCTGGGACCCTTACAGGTTCCTGACCAGCTACACGCCACTGCCGACTACTGAGCTACCCCCTGTCTTTCATGCAGTCTTAAGATCCAGGAGGAGAATGCCTCCCCACCATCGTCTATCTACACAGGACCTTCACCATGGATGTTACAAATGCTAGATACTGACAGAGAGACCCATGATCCCAAAGGGCGGGGGCGGCAATTGGGAGTGGTATTTTGTTAAGAAAACATGTGTTTCTTTTAATTGGACTTCATAAAACAAGTCTGAATACTTTAGTTTAGAAAAGATCGCCTGTTTGTTATTTTGGTTCAATTCGTACACAATCCATGATCTTTTTTTTGTTGCTATGCCAATCCTCTTGTTTGGTCTTTCATGTGCCGATCAATATAAACCATATGACAACAGTAACATAAGTTCAGGTGTTTATTAGTATAGATTCCTTTAACAAAAAAAAACAAAAACAAAATCCATATTCTACAAACTGTTGGCTGAAAATTAATGTAAGATGTAAAATGCAATTTTTTATAGATGAATGCACCAGTTTATTTTTGAATGGTGTTCAATGAAGCACAACATGGCAAACCTGAACCACTAATCACGTGTTCCAATAATTATTTTCTAACCATGTTTAACACAATTACTTAATAAGGCAAGGTGTTTGCTATTGCTGTTGCATCTTTGAAAAAGAACATGAAATTGATTCGGCAACATCTTATGCCTGACTTACAATTATTTAAATGCCCATTGAATATTTTTAAAAAAAAGAAAATCAAAACCTCATTAATTATAACGTGTTCATTATCGAGCTACAAAATTGGACAGCGTCAGCGTAAATATTACGTTATGTTTAAGACAAATTGAAAACAAGATTATGTTCAGCCCATTGATTATTCTCGTACACAACCTGGCTCTCTGCTTGAGGCAATCTAAGTGATCAATTCTTACTCCATTATCGCCAATTGCGTAACCTAGATAGCTCGTCTACTGGACAGGCAATGATTTAGGTCAGCACATATTTGAAACCACATTATCATGTGTTCGAAGTGCTTCACCTTAAAAAAAGTTCTTTTCTTCTTCAGACAAACAACCTGATTCATGGAATTTGAGCGCCGAAATGGTGGATTTGTGCGCCATTCTGCCCGCAAATCCACATTTGTCAAACAGGGATTTGCGGGCAGAATGGCGCACAAATCCCTGTTTTTCGGCGCACAAATTCCATGAATCAGCCCAAAAGTGTTTTTCATTCTGCATGTGTCCTTCCAAAACCGTGCCAGTTTCCACATTTTATGAGCTACATTAATAAAGAGGGGCTTTTCATAGGAATAGCTCTGCCAGATCCTTTATATATTACATTTACTTTTTCTTAATAGTTATAAAGTATTTTAACCACATCTGACTCTTGATAGTCCTTCATTCAAGGTGAGATAAAAAAAAAATGAAAAAAAATTCCAGTGTGCCTAATGACAGACAAGTACCCAGACTTTATCCTATAGTCTGAGTAGAAATCTTGTCATTGAGGCAGTAGGGCAAATACTCAGAACATAATATATAAAGCCGCAGCATAGAGCCCTTTATTTCGCTTACATGTGGGCCTGCTACTATAAGGCCAGCCCAAATAAAGTATGCTCCTTGTTTTAATGTTAAGACAAGCAATTAAAATACACGTGGATACTTCAAAATCATCTTGAACTCCCTAGTGCCATACCTACAACTACAGAAAAGTTGCTTTCATGTTTCCACCAATCCCTTAAAGGGGCTGATGTCAGAAAGAAAGATGTATCCCTCCCTATGAGACTCTACATTCACTGTCTGAACCAGGCTGAGGTACTGATGCCTCAGAAAACAAATACTTCCTTCTCCATACATTTGCCATTCTCTAAGGTCCACCATATTCACCTCTGACAGTGTATCAACCAATTCACCAGGTTGAAGTCGTCTCGTTCGAGCTCCACAATCAAATCATTTCCGGCAGGCACAGTGATGAATCAGCTTCCGGGGCACCAGCGGTCCAATGATGAATATCGGTTTCTAAACCATCAATCAGCCCCACACCACTAGTACACCAGATGGGATTCGAGCAGATTGGAGACACAAGCCAATTAAAACCTCCTTGTCCAATTTTGGTACCGTGGACGGAACGGCAGGCTTATCTCCGAAAGATTGTGGGTCGTTGGTTAGTTGCAACACAACAAAAATACAATTATTACCCAGTGATAAAAGGGACTGTCCAGTCAAGGTTGTATACACATATCTACTTTATTGTTATCACAACAGACAGTTCTAGCACATTCTTAAATACAACCCACCCTGTAAAGAAATGTATAGGACAGACAGTTTCAAAGAAGGAAAGGAGATGCACTCTGGATATTGACAGGAGGGTCGTCGGTATAGTAAATAATCGGAACAGTTCAAGGATACTTGATTTCAGGATAAAGGGAGCAATGGATCGTAAAATGTCACTAGGGGCCGTCAGAGAAAGACCGGGGGGACAAAACCACAACGTACTTTGTGCTGGAGATATTTCTGGTGCTCGACAGGATTGAGTCAGTTTCAGGGTGTTTTGCAGCTTCTGCGACAGAGTTCTGGATGTGAGACAGCTCCGGGTATAAGGCGGCAACCAGTTTGATGAGCGAGGCTGGCCCACAAGGCAGCTCAAGGTCAGCAATCATTGTCCCAGTGCTGGTCGGTGGTTCTGAAGCACTAGTAGAGGTGTCTCGGACAGTTTTAGCAAGTGCGGCATAACAACAGTCAACGGTGCAGTCAGTTGCAGATCGAGGGGCTCGACTGGCTCAAAAATGTCCTTCAAGGTGGACTTCAGTAGATGCTTGTTGATGTATTTCTAGCTTCTTGACTGGGCTTGTGTGGTCTTTTAAGTCGGACGTCCAGAAGCTGAGGAAGAGTGTGTTGCAGGAAGCTGCCTTGTCCTTGGTTTCGGGTTCAGAGACTATCTTGCACTTACCACCTAGGAAGCTTGCTGCAGAACCTAGCAGGGCACACTGCGTGCTGACTTGGTATCGATTCTGGAGCTGCTGGAAGGTGCTCTGGATTCGATATCTCCCTCTCTTCCCTCGGATATGTTTAGGGGAGGGATCTTGCTTCCCTCTTGGAGGTCCTGGCCTTCCTTCACTGGCAGAAGATGTCAGCAGACTGGTCCTTCAGCCAGGGTCCAATGATGAGTTATTCCTTCTGCTTCTGGTGTAGCCTTCAGATGATCTGCCAAAAGAGGGGGTTGGCCCTCTTTTAAAGCTAAATGACAACAGGGATTGGTGTAGGATAAACCTACCTTAATGTACCAATCCTGGGCCCCCACCAACAATATTCTGTATGCATGAGGTCATAACCAGAGTGTTTTTCAACAGAAAAGATAAATGGGTAAAAACATGTAATAATAAGTCCCACCCATCTTCCTGTCTGTTGTGGATCATAGGGTCCCTCTGTTTAATGGAGCTCTCTGTGGTTCCTGATTAAAGTGGCAGGTCTCCCTTGAAGCTGCAGCAAGACCAGACTTGCTGGCTCTGTCAAACCACATACTTGTACCTTCTGAATGGGGTCCCCCGGTGGGGGTGACTACTTTAAACATACAGTCCCAAACATGACATTTCACAGTCAATCGATACTGAGGGTGGGAGCTGGCTTCAGTTTGACACAGTGCATATGAAAGGGTGCTAGGGTTTCCTGTCTCCTTTGTTAGCCTCTGCAGCCAAGCCCCATGTGGGTCTGTTAAAATTAATCTCTGATTTGTATATGAATGCTGCCACCAGCTACATGGCTCAACAAAGGACATCCAGATCCATGGAGCCTTTGTTAGTTAATTAGGTTGGCCATGGCAAAGAAAAGGTTTGGCCCTCCCTATTCTGGAGAAGCATTGTATACTCCAACTGTCAGAGCCCAACTAAATATGACAGGAGGGGACTGCACCATAGGCTGTGACCACCCAGAGTACACAAGTCTATGTGTATGTCGTTCTGTGAGCATAGGAAAATGTGTGCGGATAAACCCCACACATGTTCTAGAGGTTGATCTACCATCATTCGATTTCATTAGAAAAATGTAAAAGCCCAGCTGCGCTCATGGCAATCATGTGGATGGTCGAATTCCTCACAGGCCCGGCTTTACATTCAACATCTGAAAGCTCGGGGCATACCAGGGATTGCCATTCCAGGAAGGTTCTAAGGTGGCCATTGGAGGTGCAGTGAGATGGTCGTATGGTAGAGTATTACATGCCATTTAACTCCATAGAAAAGACATTATTTGTGTGACTCACTAGCATCCTCGTTTATGTTGCACTGGTGAATAGGGAGTAATGCCAAGTGCCCCAAGACCCTGCCTCTGCCTGCTCTGTTACTTTCAGGACTCCACTCCAGCCACCTTGTTATCCCCTTTGTGTGCCTAGTGTAGTGCTCATCAACATGCTGCCCCTGAATAGAAAAGATGGCAAAGAACCACAATGTCCTACACTTTTTGGAGGTCTTATTTCACTTTTGCACAGCTCAACTGAGTGTTCTTGAGTTACCTCCTGAGAGGTGAGGCTGCTCCTGTGCTGGAAGGCCACTTTAAAGCCTCGCTGTTGCCTGCAAAATTAATTTTACCCTCTTGTGTTTATTCTGAATATGTGCTTTTAAAACTGCTGCATTCTGTGTGTTTTCACAACTAACTTAGAGAGACCAGAGGCAATATTTTCTACGACCACTAGTGAACAACCCACTACAAAAAACACTTGTTTAACAATACACAATGTTCACTCGGTCACTTGCTTCCCCAACTCCATGTGTGGTTGTACCTTAATGCATGAGATTAGTAACCATTACATTCTCATATACTACACCAAATTGTATCAAAAAATAGTTATTTATTTTTAGCATATCAACAGTAAAAAAAAGTTTTTCTTTTTTCACATCTCCAATTTTTTGAGAGTTTTTAAATAGTTTGACAAACAACTATATGGACACCAAATCATTATTCAATAATTACTGTGCACATTCAATATCATGTATTATTCAATCATTTAATACATTTTGGAATTCATCTCTTGATCTGGATCTCTAAGTTGCTCTCTTCTCTCATAGAGAAGTACATCCCAGTCCGTAAAACATTTCACTTTGTAATCATACAATCCATGCTTACTTTCATAACGCATTCATACCATACCCGACATGTTTCATTCCTATCACACTTACAAACAACTAACAAGGAAATTCTTCAGGGGTAAAAATAAAACCACATTCCATTAAATGTACAGTTGTATTTGTCTTTTTATAGACTTTATCTCTTCTAGGGAACGACTTTCAATGGGGTCCCATTAGTCCTTGAATAAGGTCCAACCATCTGACGGATACACTTTGACAGGCTCACTTCTTCTTTCCTTTCATCTTAATATGGCCCCTGTGAGTCTATGTTCAACCTCCAGATCGCTCTGATGTTTAACTAGAGATACTCTCCACCAGATGAAATATCTAAGATCACTTGGGTACGTCCCTAATGATCTTATTTTGCAGGTCCCTGTTATTAGTGCTTATTGGCATCTCCCGCATTGCATCTCTTTATTGGCCAGGTCGAGTCCTCTCATATTGTCTAGGAGGGGGACCATCCGCATAACTTTTTCTTTATTTCCTCTGTCCTTGCCGCTCTGTCCAGGGTTCAGATTATCACTTTCCCTGCTCCTCTGCAGCCGTCCACCATCGTCTCTGCTGGTGGTGTTTCCCTCTCTGTCCGTTATCCGTTTTCCGTGTGTTTTCACCATACATTTCCTGCTCACAAGAGGCTTAGTCCTCTTTTTACTTCTTTGGAGGCGGGGCTTTACCCTCTCCTACGCCGGCACCGGCTTCAAATGTGCCATACCGACCGCCTGCGCAGCGGACGGGCGCAGCGGGCATGCCGCCAGTGCACTGAAGATGCGCTGAAGGCAAGCTCGCCTGTGCCCGTCCGTGCCGGGAACAGGCGGTAGGGCTTCTTGTAGGAGTTTTCTCCTCTGCCTGGCTCCTATAGACACTATCTGGCCGACTGGCTGGAGAAACTGCTTGATACCTAACTGCTCTGCCCCTAATAAAACTCCCCAAAAGAAGCAGACTCTGGTGAGACCACCCTCTCTACTCTTACTAAATACCCGCTCTCTCCCAGCTCATACTGGGGAAATTCACGATCTCATAATGAGCAAACGAACTTTGCTACTCTGCCTTACTGAAACCTGGCTTGTCCAAAGCTCCGCACCTGCACTGGTTCAAGCTATTCCGTTAGAATATCGTATCATTCATCACGACCGCCCCCCTCAGCATGGGGGTGGGGTGGCTGTCATATTTCGGGCTGAGTATGAGGTTACCCTATTACCCTGCCCACATGAGCTCAATATTGAAGCGCTGTTTTTTAGATGTGCCATCTCACCTTCCTGTATCTGTCATTTCTTGCTGATATACCGCCCACCGGGACCTATAGGCAGTTTTGGGGTATCCTTCCCAGACCTTTTGGCTGACATGTGCCTACACTATACCAATCTAACAGTGTTAGGCGATTTTAATCTCCGTTATAATACTTCTAGATCGAACAAGCTCTGCTCTTTCTTTGACAGTTTACTTGATCTCGACCTTCACCAACTGACCCATGGCCCTACCCATAGTCTAGGCAATACTCTTGACTTGATTTTTTTTAAAGATTCCTTGCTGAGCCTTGATACCATCGAACCAGTGGTATGGTCTCACCATTACTTGGTAACTTGCATATTTCAGTTCCTGAAACCCCCTATTAAGATCTTTCCACCAAAAATGCTGTTGCGCACATGGCGCTCGGTCGATTCTAAAGAGCTGAGTGCCCATATTACTAACAAATGTGACTCTGTGAGGACTCCAACCTTGCGCTCACTGTCTCAGCTTTTCCAGGAATCTGCCGACACCCTTGCCCCTTTGAAACTGGTACAAGGTCGTAGACTACCATCTCAACCTTGGTTCTCTGAACAACTAAACATTGCCCGTCTGAAGTTAAGAACACATGTAAATGGTGAAAGAATAACAATCCTGATCTCAGAACATCTTACAAAGCTTGTCTGTCCATCTATTTGGATGCCATTAAAACTGCCAAAGCTACTTTTGCCTCCCAAAAGATTGAAACAGCACTCTGTCAACCCAAAACTCTCTTTTCTGTAGTTAAATCTTTAACCTCCACTGAAGCCCTTACTTCCAGGGTTAAACCTACCCAAGAGCTGTGCGACGATTTGTCCCTTTTCTTTATTAACAAAATAGAGGTTATTCGCACTAACATCGCTAAATCTCTAGCTGCATCGGCCATTGGCGCCAGCAATATACCCTCTTCCTCGTCCACTGATAACTCTGCCACTTGGTCGACTTTCCCTCTTTTTTCCAAGGCCGAAGTTCTATCAGCTATCCAACAAATCAAATACACCTCTCCCACAGATGCCATCCCTATGAAGATTATGAAGAAGATTGCTCCCGACTTTCTGGTAGCACTCACTTCTGCTATCAATGATTCCTGCCAATCTGGCTTTGTCCCCCCTGAACTTAAATCAGCTAGGGTAGTTCCCCCTTTGAAGAAGCCCACGCTCGATCCCATGGTTCTTGCTAACTTCCGCCCTATCTCCTTGCTCCCTTTTCTTTCTAAACTCGTGGAATCGCTAATTGCTCCTTTACTATCTTCCTTTCTTGAAACTACTAATATCCTTAATCCTGCCCAGGCAGGTTTTAGACCAGGCAGAGGCACTGAGAGTGTACTGGTTTCCGTTCAGGATGATATGTCCAGACTGGTCGACTCAGGGGGGGTTGGAGCCCTGATGTTGCTCTATCTCTCAGCGGCATTCGACACCTATCGACCACCTCATCCTGTTGTCTCGCCTGGCCCAGATTGGAATCTCTGGCCAGGTTCTAGCCTGGTTCACCTCCTTTCTGTCGGATCACACTCAAACTCTTGCTATGCCTCCTTTTCTCTCTTCACCCTGTTCCCTCACATGCAGTGTCCCTCAAGGTTCTTCCCTATCCCCGATTTTGTTTAACATTTATATTTGGACGTTAGGGTGCCTCATCCACGCCCACGGCCTCCACTGTTACTCATATGCCGATGACACACAAATCTTGATCCTGCTAGATCGGGATCAGGCGGTGGCATCGGCATGCCTTCGTGACTGTTTTAGGACCGTGGGTGACTGGATGGACCACAACTGGCTCAAGCATAATGGGGATAAGACTGAGGTGTTGGTGGTGGGATGTCCCCCTGATCCCTCTCTGTGGATCTCTGCCTATTGGCCCTCTACTCTGGGTCCCCTTCCTCGTCCAGTCAGTAAGGTCAAGAATCTTGGGGTCATTCTTTCTGACACTCTTTCCAAGGCTAACCAGGTGGCGGCGGTGTGCCAAGCCAGCCACTATCAACTTAAGATCTTGAAGAAGGTCTTACCTATGATACCTGAATCCCTACATCCTCCGGTTGTTGCTGCTCTGGTCCTAGCTCGCCTGGATTATTGTAACTCTTTGTACCTGGCCCAGCCAATCGGCCTGATACAACGGTTACAACGAATACAGAACCTAGTGGCTAGGTTATCCACGGGCACCCCATATGGAGCTCATATTTCCCCGGTGCTGCATTCACTTCATTGGTTGCTGGTTAATCAGCGCATCCTATTCAAGGCTATGTGCATTGTCGATAGGGCTATTAATGCCCAAGGAGCCAAGTTTCTTCAGGCAAAATGTTCTCGTTACCTCCCTGCACATAATCTTCGCTCCTCTTCACCGACCTCCTGGCTGTCCTGAGGTTCCGTCGTACCAGGATAGGGGGTCGAACCTTCTTCATAGCTTCGGCTATTCTATGGAACGACCTGCCCCTCGATCTGAGGAAAATGTCTAATCACCTGGCTTTTAGAAGAGCTTTGAAAACAACTCTCTTCTAGGCCATCTCACTGTAGCCTCAACCACTCCGGCTCTGCATCCCCTCTCTAGTGCCATGATGCCTTTGGGCAGCCGCGCACTGTACAAATACACATAACATTACATAAATAACAAAACATAACCTACTTGGTGCTTAAGCAGGAGAAAAGAACACTATGAGAGGTGCTCACCCCAACAAGAGAAAGGAGATGCACACCTGTGTTAGATTTATATTACAATAAGGGATACACCAACTAGACATACTATAGAACAGCAACTTCAGTGCATATGGTAACATGAAGCAAAACAAGTGCCTTGCTCCAAGTGTATTGAGTGTGTGTCAATAAATGTAGAATAACGTCAGTGGGTGGGGAAGGAACATGCCTGCAACCAGATCAGGCCTGGCAGACCCCAGTGACCAACCAGTTTAATAGAAAAGGTAGAACAAATGTTTCATGTGGTGCCTGTTGTAGCACAAAAGGGAAGAATTCTGCAGAATTTCCTGGACACAGCTGGCCAAGAAAAGAGAGAGAGAGAGATGTTAAATATCCATATATGCACAATCTCAAGTTGACATTTTGGAAAAGAGGGCGATATCTGACATTTTACTTTTCCTGTTCAGCAGGCCCTCCTTTATTTTCTCCTTCTGGAATTTCGTGTGTTCTACTAGACAGGTTTAATGTATTTCTCTTGACCGGCATTGCCCAGGGAATTTGTTAAAATATACTTCTTCCATTTTGTGCCATCACTGGCACCACACACAAAAATCGTTCTCTCTACACCTGAAAACAAAATGAGGTTAAGTACATAAGGCTATAGCCTCAATTTCATTTGTTTTTGTTATTTTTTTTATTTGTTTTGATCATTAAGTTTTATACAAAAGAACATAGTGAAAGCAAACGTAGTTGCAGTATTACAAATAAAGTACTTATTCGTAAATCGGTCTTTCCAGTTGTCACGAGGACTTTAATTTTTAGCAAAAGTCATTATGAAAGGTCTTCCTGAGGACTTAATGGTTGAGTCGGGAAAAGGTGTTTGACTGCGTATTGCATGATGTTTACCGCAGCTAATAACCATGAAGTTCTGTCCCCACCTATCAACTTATTCCTGCAGGTCTCTTCATCCATAAGTTTGAAGTTGGATACGGTATGGTGGAGGTATTTAGACCTTATCCAGTAGGTCCCTGAGCATGTGAGAAGAAGGTGACATATTGGCCCTCATTACGACCCTGGCGGAAATCGCGATGCTAAAAGCACCGCGGAGCACGGCGGAAAGCTGCCGATAGCGCCATGGAGCTTGGCGGATTTTCCGCCCCATGCCGACCTTGGCGGGGCGGTAAATCCCCATTCCCCATTTTACCCTTCCCCATTCCCATTTTCGCCCCATAGGGTATAATGGGAGTGGGGAAGGCGTTAATTGCGCCACCGCAAAATACGGTGGCGTAATTAACATCAAGGTCCCGTAGCGCCATGGATTTCTCCGCCCGGAAAAACCAGGCGGAAAACGTTCCATGGCGCTACGGGAACTCGTAGTAGGGCGGACGGGTCCGCCGCGAATAACGCTGGCGTAAACCCACTCCGCCAGGGTCGTAATGAGGGCCATTGTCTCTTTAGCAGCGGACGAGTTACAGAATCGATAGGTGGATGAATTCGAGACGCCTCTGATTTCACGGATTTCGTTGGTTGCTAGCAAATTTTGTTGTATTCTTAACAGTAAGTTTCTTGCCTCTCTGCTCGGAAATAACTTGATGTAAGTTTGCAGTTCAGTTCATCAAGTTTAGGCGGTAGGTGAGTTGTTAGTTTATTTGTTTTGGCCTGTTCTTGGGTTCGCAACCAATCTAGTTCTCTCAGTTTTTTTAAGATTCTTACTGGATTGTTTATGAGGCCCTTTTCCCCACTCTCGACCAGTTGCTCAAGGGCGGCATTGTCCATGCTCCATTTGGAGAGAATTTTGCAAGAACCTGCTGTTATTTCTTGATTCACTAGGGCATAGACAAAGGGGGCGTCTGGCATCTTGCATCAATGTGTTACAGTTGATTGTGCCCTGTAAGGAAAGAAGACTGAGTTCCTGTCGAATAGATGCGACCGGGTCGATTTGGGCAGACCGAGAAGGGATCTCCAAAACAGTGCTTCTAATTTAGGCCATATTTCAGAAGGAATATTAGGCATTGCATCAGCGCCGTAAATTAGTGTTGGTACCACTTTCTTTTTGGAGAAATCGCGAACCGGAATTGTGGAGTATCGGCCATATTTGATGTCAATGGCTTTGCCCTGCACGGCTAACTTCTTTACTTTGTCATAGAGGGTGCTCTGCATGGCTTTTTCATTCTTGGTGCTGCCAAGTGATACTCCCAGGTATTTGAAATCTCTTACCTTCTCTATTACACTATCGCTCAGAAAGAGTGAAGGTTTTTCGTTCCTAATATTTGTTTTTCCTATGATCATCATTTTTGTTTTTTTCTCGTTTATTTCTAGGTTGTTCTTTCCAATATATTGTTGAAGGTTATTGATTTGGTGTTGTAGACCTATGGGCGTATAGTCCAGTAGAATTAGATTGTCTGCATATAGCAGACTGCTAATTTTTGTTGTGCCCATTTTGGGTGGAAATGAACGCACTGACAGCTCTGTTGCCTGAAAGTCACCTAGGTAGGCCCAAAAAAGGGCTGGAGCCAAGGTACAGCCCTGTTTCAATCCTCTAGCTGTTACAATCTCAGCTGAGAGAGTACCTCTCATGTTCGTATTGCTGTACAAGGCTTTAATTGGCTCCAGTATTTCGCTCGTGCAGTTCCAAGATGATAATTTGGACCAGAGCCTTGCTCTGTCGACACAATCATATGCCTGGGTAAGCTCTGTAAAAGCGACAAAGAATGAGGATGTTTGCATTTCTTCCTATGTTTTTCTTGAACCCGGTTTGCAGTTGGCCGTTGCAAGGAGCGTGGCGTGACCATGATGTAAAACTCCTCAGTAGTAGGGAGCCAAATACTCTGCCTATCGATCAAACAGGGCAATTGGGCGGTAGTTGGCTGGATTTATTTTCTTGCCCTTTTTAAATATCGGGATCACATTTGCTGAATTCCAGGAGGGGGGAATGGTTCTTGATTCCGCACATCTGCCGAAGATCTTGCTAAGCAGGGCTGCCCAGGCTTCTGGATGATTCTTCAAGTCCAAGTTCATAATGCAGTCTGGGACCGGAGCGCGGGAATTATTTAATTTCTTTATAAGTTCGAGGATATCTTTTTGATCATCGAATCTTATCCAAGACGAGATAGGCCTCGCGGTTTCCATCTGATTGTTGACAAGAAGTTGGAAGTGTCTCAAAGTATCTCTTCCAGGTTGGTTCTCCAATCCCATTCTGTAATGTGTCTGTTGATGTTGTCGCTGTGGATCGCAGGTGGGACCAAAATTCCCTTGCATGCCCACCACTAATCACCTTAAGCACGTTTTCGGCGTCTTGTTGGTATGAGTTGGAGCGATAAGATCGTAACCAAGTTTGGTGAATTCTATTTGCTGTTGCAACTATAGTTGATGCCAATTGGGGGTCAAGGTTACGTGCCTTTCTTTTTGTTTTCCGTAGTTCACGTCTTTTTGCTACCACAAGTTTGTCGTACACGTGAGGCTTTAGATGAGTGCCGGCATTTTTCTTCCGCGTCACTTGTTTGTATGCCGTGAGTAGGGGGAGGTAGTCAATTTGTTTTCAGAAAAAGAGAGAGACAAGTTGAATATGTATATCCGTAAATCAGGGTGATGTGATACATTTTGTCTTGCTCTGTATAACTGCCTTTCTGTTCTACTTCTGAAAACTCAGGGTATTCTAGGGTGGTTTGACATTCGCTGTTGGAGTTCGTAAAGAGGTTGTTGTATAGTGAGGGCTTATATTCCATGCAACTCTAAATAACTGAATTATTTGTTGTGACTCACCCTCATTTAGGATCAGGTATTCTTACACATTCCTCCTGCCGTCCAGGAGTCAGCCAGTGGTGGAGGAGGAAAGGCAGATGGAAGTTGAGATTAAGCATGAGGTGAGAAAGAGAGTGGTTGAGGAGGGGAGAGAGTGGTTGCGGAGGAGGAAATTGTGATTGAGCAAGTGGAGATGGTGGTTGAGGGGTGGGATATGGTGGTTAAGGAGGAGAAAAGGGAGGATGCAGAGTATAAGCATAAGAGGGGTAGACAGAGCACGAGGAGGAGTATGAAATGGCTACCAATCTGAAGAAGGTTCTGTTATAGTCCGAGCCACTTGAGGTATACCTTTAGAAGGAGGGTGATTAACTTGAGTTGGGGGGGGGTACTCCATAAGCAGCAGGCAAAGGGGACAAGTGTCAAAGGGTGAGAGGAGGTGCTGATATTGCAGGAAACAAAAAAGCACCAGGAGGAGGAGGCAGAGATGGTACACAGAAGATGGCTCAGGAGGAGTAGACTGGAGCCACTGCAGCATTGTCTATCTATGTAGAGGGTGTAGGTTGGCCTCAGGCTTTCTTCAAGAGGATGATGTCAGTCCCCCACTGATTTGGTCATGGTTGTAGGACAACTTGAGTTTACCAGAGGGATTGACTGTCAGGAGGAAGCTGGCATTATAATATTCAACCTCTGTCTAAAGAAAGTTAATTGGGGTATCCAAAGTAAAACTGTTTTGGCACCACCTTGATGAACAAGCTTTAATCCAGTGGCACAATGATATGTTCAAGGAGCACAAGTCATATGCTGCAGATGAGGCTAGTACAGAACCCTCTGCAGTGGTTATAGTGGCCACAAAGGAGTGTCAGTTGACACTTCAGCTCATCGCCAGTCATGCTCTAGCAAGTGGCATTCATCCTCCCCAACAATCTCCCTAACCCCATGTGTGGCATAGCACAGCCAGACCAAATGGCACCATTAACCAGCGGGGCCTCTTTACCACTGCTAGCATACCAGCCTCCTGTTGGTGGTTGAAAAATGTATCACATCAGACCAGGCGTTAAAGGAGGGACCCGCTAAGGGAACTCGTAGTAGGGCGGTAAGGGATTACCGGCACCGGTCTCCTTACCGGTGCGCTGTATCCCTTACTGCCCTACTCGTAATGAGGCCCATTGTTACAAAATTCAAATGAAACCGGTAGACTATATTAATGGATACTTAAAGGTTACAAGCTCGCACCTGGTTAAATAACAGGGATAATAGATTTACAAGTGAAGGTTCTCCCCCACTTGCATCTCTATTCTTTTGCCAATGATTTACTTAGTTTTCTTCTCTTTCTTTCTAAACAAACTCAAAAATTCTTTGTGTTACGTGTCTTTAACAATTATTGATACAAAGGTAATGAATGAAGAATGAAAAAAGACCAGCTGTGAATCAATACAATTTTAGAAGTAGTTTAGTAAGGATAATATCTCGCTGCCTTTCACCTAAATAAGCGGCCCACCTTTGCCGATTAGATACAATACATCCTCACACACAGGGAAAGTTAGAGTCTGTGCACGGACAGTTATCTATTTGTTAGGGTAACTAAATAGAGTTCAAGTTCCTCTCTCCAAAGTGGTTTCATATTTGTAATGAGGTCATGACCTTTACTTTTGCCCAAAGATCAACTTCCCTGTAAGCTCTATTGTCAAACCCTTCAATACAGAAGGTGTTGTGCTGGCGAAAGACATTTGGCAGCTCCTGTAATGTAATGCAATGCAATGTAATTTTACATTTGTACAGCACGTTTATCCCATTCAGATTTGGGAAAATTGATCAGGGAATTTTACAATGTGTGTGTGCATTTTAACTAAAGCGAAGTTGGGTGGGGGTGCCCAGGTCCCTACTAGCTACCCCTATCGAGCAGGCAAATGGATGGGTGCTTTGAAGTTGACAAGAGAGTATGTAAAAGTACTAGAACTCATGTGTCCAGATTGAATTTCTGTCGTGGGGGATAGCAGCATTCTAATGGCAGAGGTGTTGTGCAATGTGTTGTTTGGAGTGGTGTATGGTTTCAGATGTGTAGATGTGGGCTGGTGGGTGGCCTTGCCTTCAGCTATCTTCCATAACCATGTTCTCTGTCTAGCTTCTTGGTTTCACAGGTGTGGCATGGACTCTCTCCTGTGTTCTACTGGAGATTGTCAGCGTATTCATACTGTCATTCTATGATTATTTCATGGGAGTTCTTTGCTGCCCTGGCCTTCCTGAAGTGCTTTACTAGCTCAAGAGGGCAAGGTTTATCAGGGTGGTAGGGGGAATAGCCATGTCTTGAGGGCCCGCCTGAAGGACAGGTGGTCGTCTATGCATCGGATGATAAGCAGCATTAAATTCCACATAGTGGGGGCTTGGATGGAGAAGGAGGACCCTCCTATTCTAGTTGATTTGAAGGTAAAGATCACAAGGAGGAGTGCACTACCTGAATGCAGGTTTTTGTTGGGTTGATAGTGGGTGATTTTCTGTTGAAGGTATTCTGGGCCTCTCTTATGGAGGGCGTGGTGAGTGATGCACATGGCCTTGAAAGTGTCCTGTTGTCTGATCGAGAGCCAGTGGAGGATACAGAGAGTGGGGTTGATGTCGTCTCTCTGGGGCCGAGACAATGAGTTGCCTAGCTGCATAGTTCTGGATCCTTTGTAGCTTCTGAGTTGATAATGTAAGTGATTTCAATCCAGCACTTCACCTAAGTCAACGCCTAGCGTGTAATGCACAACTGAAACCCTTATTTATTTGTGTCTAAAAGTTCTTTTATTCTGAATGATGTACCACTCATATCACACCCTTCTCTTGGAACCCCCCGGTCACACTAAACCAGGAATCAGGCTGGTTTGCAAAGTTAAAATATTAATTTATATATTCACAATTTTAATCACACTATGTTTATGGGTACACAATAATCACCAGTGGGGTGATGTAACACTAAGCAATCTCTTTAATGCACAAGGATCAATAGTGAGCAAAACAATTCAGCTCAGAAATAATACTTTTGTGTGTGTGTGTTCAGAGCAGATAGCAGTGTGGTTACTATTTCCCCCTGCACACGCCTCAACCCCCCAATAGGCAATGTAGAGAGATAGGAGGAGAGCACAAGTATTCAAGAATGGCAGAATTCAAACAAAATAACAATCCCACTTTCCCCCCAGCAAACACAAGAGAAAAACAGAATTGATTGGCAAGCTGTCAAAATGGTTTTTAAAGTTACCTAGAGAAGGGAATGTGCAAAAACACAAAATATGGTTTAAAATGCTGAAATTGTATAAATTCTTATGGAAGCCGTTTTAGATAGTTGCACATAAACTCTAGCAATGATTTAATACTAAGAAACAATGTGAGATTTTAAAATTAAGGTCGGAAGCAAACAAAAGCTGTTTTACATATGTCAGAAATTCCCTAAACGAAAATTCCCATCAAACTTTTCCGTGTGAGGTAATCACAGAAGTTAAGGAGATTTGGAGGTTTTAGTGGAGCTCGTTTTTTCAGATAGGCGCAAGAATGAGAAACACAGGAATGCACTTTTTAAAGACAAATGTTTGAGTTTCTTACACTAGATTATGACTATAGAAAAAGAGTATGCCACACATGAATCTCCACAGTCCTGGCCAGGGACCCTTCACATGGTGGATATTCACTTTCTTTCTGGGATTCAATTTATTTATTCACAAAACTAATGATTTATGATTTTAGAAAACAAATGAGAGAAATTTAGCGCAAGAAAAGTTCTGACAATTCAAAAGTACTCCTAAAACTACCGGTTCTGAATACAAGAGAGGATAGGTTTAAGACAGGGATTACTATGGACAGTACATATGCTAGTGACACAGTTCTATCTATAAATACTCACTATATGTGTTTCAAATGGAACCGTCAGGGATTCTGGTCAGGGATTCTGGTTCTGGGATAGACTGCTGGGCAAACCGGATTGGATCTGATCTGCAATGGCTCTGGTTACAGCACAGCACCACTGGATTGGATCTTATCTGCAATGGCTCTGGTCACAGCACGGCACCACTAGATTGGATATTTTGGTTCAAGTAATAATTTTTTTCAGCGGCGAAGTAGTACAGCACATCCCAGCTTTTTCTTTTGTTCCCCTTAGATTTCTGGGGTTCTGGAATTGTAACGCCTAGCTGAAAATGGTTCAGCTATATGGAATGGGCCTTTCTGCTTTCCAAGTTTCTGGAGTCTGGAGCAAGTAAGATGGATGGTTCTCTAGCAGGGTGCTCCGCCAGCTATCGGTTAGTGGATGAATCTGTGTGTCCTTTTTCAGTCTGAGCTGTCTCTATTTATGCTTATGATAAAGGGGTGGGTCTGCTGGATTATCCTAAGTGCGCCCCTCTTGCTAGGGATTGGTTAGGGTCTCCTCTCTCCCTTGATAGGAGGAGAAAAACAGTGTGTCATCATGATGATGTGGTTTTACGAGGCCTAGAGTCCACGCCTCACCTCCTGATCACAAAATCTACTTTTGGTGCAATGCATATTTACAAAGGTGCAACCTCTATAACAATAACATAGATTACATATTTTGTGTAGCAGATACTCCTCCAAACACCGTCGCTGTAAAATCTTGTGTCTGCTTTTTACAGAATTTTGCCCTTTTTGTCCGGAACACAATGTCCAATTTCGGAGCAAATTTTCACAAATGTGCGCATTGAATATGGGCATAAGGGTATGAAGTTTCATGCTTCTATCAAAAATAAATTTGGTGTAATATCACTTTTTCCGCCGTTCCTTCCTAGAACATGTCACAGAGTTCTGGCACCTCTTCACCGTGCATCCAGAAATCACATTAACAATGCTGTTATTTCTATAATTTTCACAATTTTACATAGTAAGTTATATGTATTTAAACAAAATGTTCTTTGTGAATGTCTAGCCACAGATGGCTGTTTGTCCACGCCTCCTTCTTCTCCCTGCAGCTCAGAAGCGGTCTCCTCCTATTTAATCCTGGGCCCAGGCCATTTTACGACCCTTCACACTTTGCCCTTTGACTGGAGGAAGTCCATTGTCTTCTTCCCCTTGCAGACCAAATTCTTCCCCCACCCCATAATCATCACATAGGTGTGGTTTCCTGGTGGAGAGAGAGGCCTGTCCTCTGTGTGGGAAGCTGTTATACTGGTTTAGTGGCTTTGAGTCAGGCTTAAATCCCAAAGTTATTTCTGCTGCATTTTTTCTTTGCTGCAAACAAACTTGTAATTTCAAAACAAGCAGCTAGAACACTGATTCCAGATTCTAAACCATGGGATTTAAACAGTTACAACCTAGGTTACTCTCAATAGCAGGTAACTTAGATTTCAGGCATTAGATTTCCGTTGCATAAGTTTACAGTTTTAATGCAGGCTTCTGACAGCAGTCATACAGGCGACCGAGGGTACTGTGCCCAGATTCTTACATATTCCACAGGCAGGCAACATTAGCTGTGGATGTTTTGATGACAAATTCAGATTTTCAGGACATTGTAATATCACCATGATTTCTTGAACTAAATGAATTATAACACCCAGCAAGAATATTGGATGTTTGAGGGTGTTTTGCACCGGCATTCTGCAGTTTCAACAACCAAGAAAAAGGATTTCAAAGCAATATTTTGGATTTCTTTCAGCAAATCACTGCTTTTCACTCTGTGCTCCATTTTTACTTGTTGGGCAGCCCAGTGACATGTTTCAGGAGTGCGCTCTTTGTTCCACCACTGACAACATACATGGCAGATTGGGCATCCGTCTTTTTGTGTTGCAAAGCGCGATTTCCATCGGTTTTGGCACGCCCAATGGTTTTGCGGCCCTTTTAGGATTTTTAGCACCATCAGAACAAAGGGATGCCGCGTGGTAGAGAAAAAGTGGGTCAATACATCCCACAATAAGCATGGGCACCCAAGTAAAGGGAGTTGAAAAAATCTGGGTGGGAGAGGACAATGGACAATATTTCAGTACCTCATGGGGGTAGAAGGGAAGATGTGTCTAAGAGTGCAGAGGTATAGGTATCAATATTTAGACACAGTGTTAATGTGGTGTGAGAGATTCAGATCAGTGTCCATGGTGCATCCCTGTTTTTTTACTACGGTGAATGAAGCAGGGGGGTGGGCTAAGGAGGAAGGCCAGGGGGTGGGTTGGGGGAATAGAGCTATAGTCAAACAGTGGCTATATTCAACTTGTTGTTAATTCAGGCCAGAGGCTGTACTCTAATGTTCAGCCAGAACCAAAACAGTGGCTAAATCAAATATCCAGCTAAATTAAGAACATAAGCTGTATTAAAAAGAAGTGGCCAGCTCAAATATCCAGCTGAGATTTAAAGCAGTGGTTAGCTCAGATAGTCAGCTGACACAAGTATCCAGCTAAAATTCAGAGAAAAGCTATATTCTAATGCACAGTTCAAATTACAAACAGTGACTAACTCAAATGTCTCACTAAATTAAAAGCAGTGCCTAACTCAAATATCTCGCTAAATTTAAAAGCAGTGGATATCTTGGATATCCTTCTGAATTCAAAACATAGGCTATGGTCTAGTGTATACCTAAAATGTATAATAGTGGCGGACACAAATATCCTGCTAAATTCAAAACAAAATCTATTTTCTAATGCACAGCCACATTTAAAAACAGTGGCTAACACAAATGTCTCACTAAATTAAAAGCAGTGGCTAGCTCAAATATCCAGCTACCTTCAAAACAAAGCCATATTGTAGTACACAGCTACATTGAAAAAACAGTGGCTAACTCAAATGTCTTGCTAAATTAAAAGCTGTGGCTAACTCAAATATCCAGCTAAATTCAAAACAAAAGCTATATTCTAGTGCACAGCTATATTTAAAAACATTGCAGAGGGCACCTGGATTCAAAAAGATTCCTAACTTCAGAGTGCAGCAAGTTTAAAGCAGTGGCAATCTTCAAAGATCATCTGGATTCATCAAAATGGCTAACGTCAAAGTGCAGCAAAAATGTAAAGCAGTGGTAAACACAATGGCAACTTCACAGCGCAGCTACTTTTAAAGCAGTGGTAAACTTCAGAGATCACCTGGATTTGATAAAATGGCTAACTTCAGAGCGTAGCAATATTTGAAGCAGTGGCAAACCTCAGAGGTCACCTGTGTTCAACCAAATTGCAGCACAGTTAAGTTAAACGGTCATAATAATGTAGTGGCATGATTTCAAAAATACAGCGCTGGCTGTTTGGCAGGATCCTGCCGTAAATACCTGATTGTTGCAGTAGATGGCTGTACAGAGCAGCCAGGGCAAACAGGCAGTGGGAAGTACCCTAGGGATGTGCCCTTTGCCATGGCCCTTGGGCAGCTGCCTGGGCAAGGCTGCCTTAGGCTCACAAGTAAATTCTGTGCTTCCTGGATCACCAGCCTATCAGAGAGGGGGTTGGTGTGGGAAGGGAGGATCATGAGGAAAACACA
The DNA here is from genome assembly GCF_040938575.1 of Ambystoma mexicanum. Taxonomy (NCBI): domain Eukaryota; kingdom Metazoa; phylum Chordata; class Amphibia; order Caudata; family Ambystomatidae; genus Ambystoma; species Ambystoma mexicanum. The sequence continues at coordinate 262,060,221 of NC_090930.1, read as the reverse complement.
CAGGCACGGCTGCCTACGGGCAGCGCAGTGAAATAAATAATAAAAACACCATGTGTAGCAAGCATCTCGGGTCACAGAGCTTACCAGGGTGCAAAGGAGGGTCCTACCTCTCATGAAGTCTCCAGATGAAAAGGGAGAGGGGATTCCTGCACCCATGTTATGTGATGTACTTCCTGGAGCCCCAGCCTATCAAGGAGGGGCTGCAGTGGGAAGGGAGGAGCATGAGAAAAACACACAGGAACCGATGCCTACAATGGCGCGGGGAGCACAGTGAAATAAATAATAAAAACACTATGTGCAGCAAGCGTCTCAGGTTGCAGGCCTTACCAGGGTGCAGAGGAGGGTCCTACATCTCACAAGTGTTATGTACTCCTTACGTCCCACAAGCGCGGTGACGTAAGGTTCAGTGAAATAAAGCGCCTGTCCTGCCAGAAGGCAGGGCAGTTCCGGGCACGAGATACACTACGGGTGTTGTGCCTCTTTGTTCGGCTCTTCAGCCTGGGCCCATGAAGGCCCTGATTCTCTCTCCCTCCGTCGGCAGCACCGGCAGGGAGGAACACCACACTGGTGACGAGTATGGAATCAAGGAAACACCAGCTTCCTAAGCCATAACTCGGCTCACAAGCCCTCGGCAAGTGCACATTTTTGGAGACACGGTGGGGAACCCATCCCCCACCCGAAAAAAATGAACTTTTTTTTTCTCTCTTCTCCTACAATGCTCCAAAATCCACAGAGCACATGAAAAAAGATAACAGTGGAGGTAGCTGAGAACACTTGTGGCTCGCCTGCTCCTCAAACTTCATGCTAGGTGACACAAGAAGCACCAGTACGCCACCTGCTACAATGAAGAGGAGCTGCTTGGTGCCTCAGTGCCCCATCAACACAAAAGTAACGAAGGCGAGGAGAGACCCATCAGCACACACATACCCACCGTGGTAACTCCAGCACCGGTGACTGGACTTTCAACACCCAGGCCTGGTGCACCGTCAAGAATTTCAGTGACGTTGACACCTATGGCACCGTCCCCTCGACCTCATGGTGGGACCACAGCTGCACTGGGGCTGTTGGACCCCTACACCGACCCATTGTCAGTGGGCCCCTGCTGGATGCTGTGGATCCAGAAGTTTGAGATGGCAATGGACTGCAAGGGCATCACAACACCCAGGAAGATGAAGTCACACCTTCTGCTCAACGTGGGTGACGATGTCCTGCGCATCTTCAACATGCTGGTCATCGACGATGGTGCAGACATCTACCAACTGGCCAAAGACGGCTCTCACAGCACATTTCATGTCACAGCTGAACCCGGACTATGAAACCTTCATCTTCTGCACCACAATTCAGATGGAAGAGGAAACACTCGACGTCTACCACACAAGACTCAGGAAATGTGCATTCTTGTTTGAATTCGACAACATCGAGATGGAGATAAGGTGCCAGATCATCAACGGTATGCACTCCGAAAAACTGCGCAGAATGGTGTTGAGTGAGAAAGGCATTCCCCTAGCCAGGATCCTCAAATATGTGCATGAAAGAGAGCTGTTGCACGCAAGGGCAGCACAAATGGGCACCACATTGCAGAAGCTTCAACTGACGCCGACGACAGCGGCAATAGCTCAAATCAGCAACCACCAACCACAGAGGGAGGAATTCAATGAGGCAAACAATTCACCAATGTGGATGGTGCGGAGGGGTACATCACGGTAGAAGAAACTGCCCAGCACAAGGAACCACGTATGGAGCATGTGGCCAGAAGGACCATTATGCGCGTTTGTTTGTTTGTTTGTTTGTTTATTTATTTGTATGGCGCATCTTACCCAGGGGCAACAGGGCGCAGGCAGAAGATAATTCGAAGCTTACAATGTTGCAGAAATATACACATTGAGGTACGCGTGTCTGCAGATCATCAGGGCAATCACAACACCCGGAACTGCAACAAGACAAAGGCCTCCCTAAGAAGAAGCAAGCTAACACCCGCCATGTAGACACTGCTAACTCGTCAACCGACGAATCTGGTGATGACGATGATGACCCAGCAAAGGATGCGGGAAGTGGACAGACGAGAAGAAGAAGGAAAGTCTACTTGGTCTCAGCACTTGAACACAGAGGCATGGAGTCGACGAAGAAACAGACGTAAATGCTTACTGTCTATACAGGGCCAGGAGACACAAATGACGATCGACACTGGAACATCAGTAAAAATAATGCCGGCAACAACGTTCCAAATGCTGCGTCCCCGTCCTGCCCTCAAGCCAACCGACACACTATTATTTGCATACGGATGCAAGACCCCACTACCACTAGATGGACGCTTCAGAAGTACACTAAGCAGAGGTGATGGAGTCCTCCAGTCAAAGGTTTACGTCGTTAATGCAGGAATCAAATGCCTACTCAGTGGGGATGCAGTGGAAGACTTGGGATTAATCCATTTCATCTGCAACGTCACAGACTCAATTGACATCTTCAACCTCCTAGGGAAGTACCTGGGCATCCTCAAAGGCATCGGCTGCTTAAATGGAAAACTCATAAAGCTCCACATCGACCAGACAGTACAGCCATGGCCAGTACGCCACAGAAGGATCCCATTCCATATGAGGGACCTGGTTGAAAAGGAACTATGAGAACTCGAAAAGGCTGGTATTATCGAAGAGGTCACAGGGCTGACACCGTGGGTGTCACCCATGGTAGTGACAAAGAAGCTGAAGCAGCCGGGGAAAGTAAGAATCTGTATTGACATGCGCCTACCAAATGCAGCAATCAAAAGAGAACGGCACATCAACCCAACGCTGGATGAAAGCATTACGGACCTTATAGGGTCAAAAGTGTTTTCAAAAATTGACTTAAACGGCGGGTACCATCAGTTAAAACTACATTGCGACTCAACATACATCACTACCTTCTCCATGCACCTGGGCCTACGCCAATACAAGAGGCTGAGTTTCGGCATCTCATCAGTGGCAGAGGTTTTTCAGCAGGCCATTCAGGAGGTAATACAGGGCATCCCAGCAGTGCTGAATGTCAGTGATGACATCCTCATCCACGCCAGCGACAGGCAGGATCACATGCATCGCCTCGAGATGGTGCTCAGCAGGTTAGAGACCGCAGGTTTGACCATCGACCGGGAAAAAAGCGAGTTCCTGAAAGAGGAAATTACATTCTGCGGGTACGTGTTCAACAGCACGCGAGTGTTGGCTGACCAAAAAATGTTGTAGACATAAAGCAGGCCTCCCCCTCGACAAAACCCACACAGATACGCAGCTTTTTGGGAATGGCGACATACTGCGGAAGGTTCATCCACAACCTGGCATCGATGTCTGAGCCATTCAGGGAACTCACCAGATCAAATACCAAATGGGTCTGCAGCCCCAACTGCCCGGAGGCATTCGAGTGGATCAAAATATCCCTCTCAGCCGAGACAACAATGGCGTACTATGCACCCACACTAACAACAGAACTGTATGTCGACGCCAGCCCTGTCGGCCTCGGGGCCATCCTTGTTCAAGTATCTCGAAGAGGGGAAACAAAGCCATCACCTACGCATCCCGCACCCTCACACTGATGGAACAACGGTACTCGCACATCAAGAAGGAGGCCATAGCAGTGTTGTGGGGATGCTGACATTTCCACATCTACCACTATGGACGAAAGTTCAGGTCTTACACTGATCACAAGCCTCTCATCCCAATTTTCACCGGGTCATCCTCACACCCCCCGGCCAGAATCGGGAAGTGGTGACTTCACCTGCAGAAATACAAGTTTGAGTTGGCCTACCATGCGGGCACGGACAACCCGGCGGATTTCTTATCCAGGCACCCGAGGGCTGCCACCCTAGGAGAAGTAAGTGAGGCAGAGGGAACAGAAGAGCACATATGCCAGATCATCCACACTATGAAGCCCAAGCAGTCAGCATCGATGACATTGTGGAAGCCACCCACACTGACCCCTGTTGCGACCTGATCAAGAACACTATCATATCGGGCGAGTGGAAATCTTTCCTCTGCAATGTGCACAACTGCACGCCGGCGGCCAGAGACTTCCTCACAGGTATGTTCCCAGTACGACAAGATCTGTCGGTCACCCGCGATGGGTTGATCCTGAGAGGAGCCAGCATCGTGATCCCCAGCAGTCTGCAGGACAGAATCGTGGCACTGGCACATGAGGGCCACCAAGGAATGGTCAGCGCAAAAGCCAGGATCAGACACTGAGTGTGGTTCCTGTACATTGACACCAAGGGGGAGCAACTCATAGCAGCCTGCCTCCCTTGCCAGATGACAGAAGCACCGCCAAACCTTGAACCCATACAGTCGGCAGAGCGGGGTTCGTCAAGATGGGATGCGATCTCTATCGACTTTTGCACAGTTCAGGAAGAGACATATCTACTGGTGGCCATCGATGACCACTCAAGGTACCCGGAGGAGGAGATTGTATCCTCGACGGCAGCAGAAATGGTGATACCGGCACTTGAGAAGATGTTTGCCACACATGGCCTGCCACGATGCATCAAGAGTGACAAAGGACCGCCATTCCAGGGTATCAAGCTCAAGAAATACCTGGATGATCTGCACATCAAATATGACCACATCACGCCGAGGTGGCCACAAGCACTTGTTGGGCAGCCCAGTGACATGTTTCAGGAGTGCGCTCTTTGTTCCACCACTGACAACATACATGGCATATTGGGCAGCCGTCTTTTTGTGTTGCAAAGCGCGATTTCCATAGGTTTTGGCACGCACAATGGTTTTGCGGCCCTTTTAGGATTTTTGGCACCATCAGAACAAAGGGATGCCGCGTGGTAGAGAAAAAGTGGGTCAATACATCCCACAATAAGCATGGGCACCCAGGTAAAGGGAGTTGACAAAATCTAGGTGGGAGAGGACAATGGACAATATTTCAGTACCTCATGGGGGTAGAAGGGAAGATGTGTCTGAGAGTGCGGAGGTATAGGTATCAATATTTAGACACAGTGTTAATGTGGTGTGAGAGATTCAGATCAGTGTCCATGGTGCATCCCTGTTTTTTTACTACGGTGAATGAAGCAGGGGGGTGGGCTAAGGAGGAAGGCCAGGGGGTGGGTTGGGGGAATAGAGCTATAGTCAAACAGTGGCTATATTCAACTTGTTGTTAATTCAGGCCAGAGGCTGTACTCTAATGTTCAGCCAGAACCAAAACAGTGGCTAAATCAAATATCCAGCTAAATTAAGAACATAAGCTGTATTAAAAAGAAGTGGCCAGCTCAAATATCCAGCTGAGATTTAAAGCAGTGGTTAGCTCAGATAGTCAGCTGACACAAGTATCCAGCTAAAATTCAGAGAAAAGCTATATTCTAATGCACAGTTCAAATTACAAACAGTGGGCCTCATTCCGAGTACGGCGCTAACCAATGGCGCTATTAACGCCTTGGTTGACGCCGTACCCGGACCGGCAGCGCCTTGGTGGTTGGCGGAATTACCGCCCCATTCCAAGGTTGGCGGGGCGGTAATTCCCCAATCCCCATTTACCCTTCCCCATTCCCATTCTCGCCCCATAGGGCATAATGGGAGTGGGGAAGGCGTCAATTACGCCACCGTAAATTACGGTGGCGTAATTAACATCAAGGTCCCTTAGCGCCATGGTATTTAACGCCTGCTAAAAGCAGGTGTTAAAAGCACCATGGCGCTAAGGGAACTCGGAGTATGGCGGTAAGGGATTACCGCCACCGCTCTCGTTAGCGGTGGCCGCTATCCCTTAACGCCATACTCGGAATGAGGCCCAGTGACTAACTCAAATGTCTCACTAAATTAAAAGCAGTGCCTAACTCAAATATCTCGCTAAATTTAAAAGCAGTGGATATCTTGGATATCCTTCTGAATTCAAAACATAGGCTATGGTGTAGTGTATACCTAAAATGTATAATAGTGGCGGACACAAATATCCTGCTAAATTCAAAACAAAATCTATTTTCTAATGCACAGCCACATTTAAAAACAGTGGCTAACACAAATGTCTCACTAAATTAAAAGCAGTGGCTAGCTCAAATATCCAGCTACCTTCAAAACAAAGCCATATTGTAGTACACAGCTACATTGAAAAGACAGTGGCTAACTCAAATGTCTTGCTAAATTAAAAGCTGTGGCTAACTCAAATATCCAGCTAAATTCAAAACAAAAGCTATATTCTAGTGCACAGCTATATTTAAAAACATTGCAGAGGGCACCTGGATTCAAAAAGATTCCTAACTTCAGAGTGCAGCAAGTTTAAAGCAGTGGCAATCTTCAAAGATCATCTGGATTCATCAAAATGGCTAACGTCAAAGTGCAGCAAAAATGTAAAGCAGTGGTAAACACAATGGCAACTTCACAGCGCAGCTACTTTTAAAGCAGTGATAAACTTCAGAGATCACCTGGATTTGATAAAATGGCTAACTTCAGAGCGTAGCAATATTTGAAGCAGTGGCAAACCTCAGAGGTCACCTGTGTTCAACCAAATAGCAGCACAGTTAAGTTAAACGGTCATAATAATGTAGTGGCATGATTTCAAAAATACAGCGCTGGCTGTTTGCCAGGATCCTGCCGTAAATACCTGATTGTTGCAGTAGATGGCTGTGCAGAGCAGCCAGGGCAAACAGGCAGTGGGAAGTACCCTAGGGATGTACCCTTTGCCATGGCCCTTGGGCAGCTGCCTGGGCAAGGCTGCCTTAGGCTCACAAGTAAATTCTGTGCTTCCTGGATCACCAGCCTATCAGGGAGGGGGTCGGTGTGGGAAGGGAGGATCATGAGGAAAACACACGGGCACGGATGCCTACGGGCAGCGCAGTGAAATAAATAATAAAAACACCATGTGTAGCAAGCATCTCGGGTCAGAGAGCTTACCAGGGTGCAAAGGAGGGTCCTACCTCTCATGAAGTCTCCAGATGAAAAGGGAGAGGGGATTCCTGCACCCATGTTATGTGATGTACTTCCTGGAGCCCCAGCCTATCAAGGAGGGGCTGCAGTGGGAATGGAGGAGCATGAGAAAAACACACAGGAACCGATGCCTACAATGGCGCGGGGAGCACAGTGAAATAAATAATAAAAACACTATGTGCAGCAAGCGTCTCAAGTTGCAGGCCTTACCAGGGTGCAGAGGAGGGTCCTACATCTCACAAGTGTTACTTCTTACGTCCCACAAGCGCGGTGACGTAAGGTTCAGTGAAATAAAGCGCCTGTCCTGCCAGAAGGCAGGGCAGTTCCGGGCACGAGATACACTACGTGTGTTGTGCCTCTTTGTTCGGCTCTTCAGCCCGGGCCCATGAAGGCCCTGATTCTCTCTCCCTCCGTCGGCAGCACCGGCAGGGAGGAACACCACACTGGTGACAAGTATGGAATCAAGGAAACACCAGCTTCCTAAGCCATAACTCGGCTCACAAGCCTTCGGCAAGTGCACATTTTTGGAGACACGGTGGGGAACCCATCCCCCACCCGAAAAAAATGAACTTTTTTTTTCTCTCTTCTCCTACAATGCTCCAATATCCACAGAGCACATGAAAAAAGATAACAGTGGAGGTAGCTGAGAACACTTTTGGCTCGCCTGCTCCTCAAACTTCATGCTAGGTGGCACAAGAAGCACCAGTACACCACCTGCTACAATGAAGAGGAGCTGCTTGGTGCCTCAGTGCCCCATCAACACAAAGGTAACGAAGGCGAGGAGAGACCCATCAGCACACACATACCCACCGTGGTAACTCCAGCACCGGTGACTGGCCTTTCAACACCCAGGCCTGGTGCACCGTCAAGAATTGCAGTGACGTTGACACCTATGGCACCGTCCCCTCGACCTCATGGTGGGACCACAGCTGCACTGGAGCTGTTGGACCCCTACACCGACCCATTGTCAGTGGGCCCCTGCTGGATGCTGTGGATCCAGAAGTTTGAGATGGCAATGGACTGCAAGGACATCACAACACCCAGGAAGATGAAGTCACACCTTCTGCTCAACGTGGGTGACGATGTCCTGCGCATCTTCAACATGCTGGTCATCGACGATGGTGCAGACATCTACCAACTGGCCAAAGACGGATCTCACAGCACATTTCATGTCACAGCTGAACCCGGACTATGAAACCTTCATCTTCTGCACCACAATTCAGATGGAATAGGAAACACTCGACGTCTACCACACAAGACTCAGGAAATGTGCATTCTTGTTTGAATTCGACAACGTCGAGATGGAGATAAGGTGCCAGATCATCAACGGTATGCACTCCGAAAAACTGCGCAGAATGGTGTTGGGTGAGAAAGGCATTCCCCTCGCCAGGATCCTCAAATATGGGCATCAAAGAGAGCTGTTGCACGCAAGGGCAGCACAAATGGGCACCACATTGCAGAAGCTTCAACTGATGCCGACGACAGCGGCAATAGCTCAAATCAGCAACCACCAACCACAGAGGGAGGAATTCAATGAGGCAAACAATTCACCAATGTGGATGGTGCGGAGGGGTACATCACGGTAGAAGAAACTGCCCAGCACAAGGAACCACGTATGGAGCATGTGGCCAGAAGGACCATTATGCGCGTGTCTGCAGATCATCAGGGCAATCACAACACCCGCAACTGCAACAAGACAAAGGCCTCCCCAAGAAGAAGCAAGCTAACACCCGCCATGTAGACACTGCTAACTCGTCAACCGACGAATCTGGTGATGACGATGATGACTCAGCAAAGGATGCGGGAAGTGGACAGACGAGAAGAAGAAGGAAAGTCTACTTGGTCTCAGCACTTGAACACAGAGGCATGGAGTCGACGAAGAAACAGACGTAAACGCTTACTGTCTATACAGGGCCAGGAGACACAAATGACGATCGACACTGGAACATCAGTAAAAATAATGCCGGCAACAACGTTCCAAATGCTGCGTCCCCGTCCTGCCCTCAAGCCAACCGACACACTATTATTTGCATACGGATGCAAGACCCCACTACCACTAGATGGACGCTTCAGAAGTACACTAAGCAGAGGTGATCGAGTCCTCCAGTCAAAGGTTTACGTCGTTAATGCATGAATCAAATGCCTACTCAGTGGGGATGCAGCGGAAGACTTGGGATTAATCCATTTCATCTGCAACGTCACAGACTCAATTGACATCTTCAACCTCCTAGGGAAGTACCCGGACATCCTCAAAGGCATCGATGCTTAAATGGAAAACTCATAAAGCTCCACATCGACCAGACAGTGCAGCCATGGGCAGTACGCCACAGAAGGATCCCATTCCATATGAGGGACCTGGTTGAACAGGAACTATGAGAACTCGAAAAGGCTGGTATTATCGAAGAGGTCACAGGGCTGACACCGTGGGTGTCACCCATGGTAGTGACAAAGAAGCTGAAGCAGCCGGGGAAAGTAAGAATCTGTATTGACATGCGCCTACCAAATGCAGAAATCAAAAGAGAACGGCACATCAACCCCACGCTGGATGAAATCATTACGGACCTTACAGGGTCGAAAGTGTTTTCAAAAATTGACTTAAACGGCGGGTACCACCAGGTAAAACTACATTGCGACTCAAGATACATCACTACCTTCTCCATGCACCTGGGCCTACGCCAATTCAAGAGGCTGAGTTTCGGCATCTCATCAGTGGCAGAGGTTTTTCAGCAGGCCATTCAGGAGGTAATACAGGGCATCCCAGGAGTGCTAAATGTCAGTGATGACATCCTCATCCACGCCAGCGACAGGCAGGATCACATGCATCGCCTCCAGATGGTGCTCAGCAGGTTAGAGACCGCAGGTTTGACCATCGACCGGGAAAAAAGCGAGTTCCTGAAAGAGGAAATTACATTCTGCGGGTACGTGTTCAACAGCACGCGAGTGTTGGCTGACCACAAAATGTTGTAGACATAAAGGAGGCCTCCCCCCTGACAAAACCCACAGAGATACGCAGCTTTTTGGGAATGGCGACATACTGCTGAAGGTTCATCCACAACCTGGCATCGATGTCTGAGCCATTCAGGGAACTCACCAGATCAAATACCAAATGGGTCTGCAGCCCCAACTGCCCAGAGGCATTCGAGTGGATCAAAATATCCCTCTCAGCCGAGACAACAATGGCGTACTATGCGCCCACACTAACAACAGAACTGTATGTCGACGCCAGCCCTGTCGGCCTCGGGGCCATCCTCGTTCAAGTATCTCGAAGAGGGGAAACAAAGCCATCACCTACGCATCCCACACCCTCACACTGATGGAACAACGGTACTCGCACATCAAGAAGGAGGCCATAGCAGTGTTGTGGGGATGCTGACATTTCCACATCTACCACTATGGACGAAAGTTCAGGTCTTACACTGATCACAAGCCTCTCAACCCAATTTTCACTGGGTCATTCTCACACCCCCCGGCCAAAATCGGGAAGTGGTGACTTCACCTGCAGAAATACAAGTTTGAGTTGGCCTACCATGCGGGCACGGACAACCCGGCGGATTTCTTATCCAGGCACCCGAGAGCTGCCACCCTAGGAGAAGTAAGTGAGGCAGAGGGAACAGAAGAGCACATATGCCAGATCATCCACACTATGAAGCCCAAGCAGTCAGCATCGATGACATTGTGGAAGCCACCCACACTGACCCCTGTTGCGACCTGATCAAGAACACTATCATATCGGGCGAGTGGAAATCTTTCCTCTGCAATGTGCACAACTGCACGCCGGCGGCCAGAGACTTCCTCAAAGGTATGTTCCCAGTACGACAAGATCTGTCGGTCACCCGCGATGGGTTGATCCTGAGAGGAGCCAGCATCGTGATCCCCAGCAGTCTGCAGGACAGAATCGTGGCACTGGCACATGAGGGCCACCAAGGAATGGTCAGCGCAAAAGCCAGGATCAGACACTGAGTGTGGTTCCTGTACATTGACACCAAGGGGGAGCAACTCATACCAGCCTGCCTCCCTTGCCAGATGACAGAAGCACCGCCAAACCTTGAACCCATACAGTCGGCAGAGCGGGGTTCGTCAAGATGGGATGCGATCTCTATCGACTTTTGCACAGTTCAGGAAGAGACATATCTACTGGTGGCCATCGATGACCACTCAAGGTACCCGGAGGAGGAGATTGGATCCTCGACGGCAGCAGAAATGGTGATACCGGCACTTGAGAAGATGTTTGCCACACATGGCCTGCCACGATGCATCAAGAGTGACAAAGGACCGCCATTCCAGGGTATCAAGCTCAAGAAATACCTGGATGATCTGCACATCAAATATGACCACATCACGCCGAGGTGGCCACAAGCACTTGTTGGGCAGCCCAGTGACATGTTTCAGGAGTGCACTCTTTGTTCCACCACTGACAACATACATGGCAGATTGGGCAGCCGTCTTTTTGTGTTGCAAAGCGCGATTTCCATAGGTTTTGGCACGCACAATGGTTTTGCGGCCCTTTTAGGATTTTTGGCACCATCAGAACAAAGGGATGCCGCGTGGTAGAGAAAAAGTGGGTCAATACATCCCACAATAAGCATGGGCACCCAGGTAAAGGGAGTTGACAAAATCTAGGTGGGAGAGGACAATGGACAATATTTCAGTACCTCATGGGGGTAGAAGGGAAGATGTGTCTGAGAGTGCAGAGGTATAGGTATCAATATTTAGACACAGTGTTAATGTGGTGTGAGAGATTAAGATCAGTGTCCATGGTGCATCCCTGTTTTTTTACTATGGTGAATGAAGCAGGGGGGTGGGCTAAGGAGGAAGGCCAGGGGGTGGGTTGGGGGAATAGAGCTATAGTCAAACAGTGGCTATATTCAACTTGTTGTTAATTCAGGCCAGAGGCTGTACTCTAATGTTCAGCCAGAACCAAAACAGTGGCTAAATATGGGCATCAAATATCCAGCTAAATTAAGAACATAAGCTGTATTAAAAAGAAGTGGCCAGCTCAAATATCCAGCTGAGATTTAAAGCAGTGGTTAGCTCAGATAGTCAGCTGACACAAGTATCCAGCTAAAATTCAGAGAAAAGCTATATTCTAATGCACAGTTCAAATTAAAAACAGTGACTAACTCAAATTTCTCACTAAATTAAAAGCAGTGCCTAACTCAAATATCTCGCTAAATTTAAAAGCAGTGGATATCTTGGATATCCATCTGAATTCAAAACATAGGCTATGGTCTAGTGTTTGTTTGTTTGTTTGTTTGTTTGTTTATTTGGTATAGCGCAGAACCAAACCCGAAGGGGTAGCTGGTAGCTAGTGTATACCTAAAATGTATAATAGTGGCGGACACACATATCCTGCTAAATTCAATACAAAATCTATTTTCTAATGCACAGCCACATTTAAAAACAGTGGCTAACACAAATGTCTCACTAAATTAAAAGCAGTGGCTAGCTCAAATATCCAGCTACCTTCAAAACAAAGCCATATTGTAGTACACAGCTACATTGAAAAAACAGTGGCTAACTCAAATGTCTTGCTAAATTAAAAGCTGTGGCTAACTCAAATATCCAGCTAAATTCAAAACAAAAGCTATATTCTAGTGCACAGCTATATTTAAAAACATTGCAGAGGGCACCTGGATTCAAAAAGATTCCTAACTTCAGAGTGCAGCAAGTTTAAAGCAGTGGCAATCTTCAAAGATCATCTGGATTCATCAAAATGGCTAACGTCAAAGTGCAGCAAAAATGTAAAGCAGTGGTAAACACAATGGCAACTTCACAGCGCAGCTACTTTTAAAGCAGTGGTAAACTTCAGAGATCACCTGGATTTGATAAAATGGCTAACTTCAGAGCGTAGCAATATTTGAAGCAGTGGCAAACCTCAGAGGTCACCTGTGTTCAACCAAATGGCAGCACAGTTAAGTTAAACGGTCATAATAATGTAGTGGCATGATTTCAAAAATACAGCGCTGGCTGTTTGCCAGGATCCTGCCGTAAATACCTGATTGTTGCAGTATATGGCTGTGCAGAGCAGCCAGGTCAAACAGGCAGTGGGAAGTACCCTAGGGATGTGCCCTTTGCCATGGCCCTTGGGCAGCTGCCTGGGAAAGGCTGCCTTAGGCTCACAAGTAAATTCTGTGCTTCCTGGATCACCAGCCTATCAGGGAGGGGGTCGGTGTGGGAAGGGAGGATCATGAGGAAAACACACAGGCACGGATGCCTACGGGCAGCGCAGTGAAATAAATAACAAAAACACTATGTGCAGCAAGCATCTCGGGTCACAGAGCTTACCAGGGTGCAAAGGAGGGTCCTACCTCTCATGAAGTCTCCAGATGAAAAGGGAGAGGGGATTCCTGCACCCATATTATGTGATGTACTTCCTGGAGCCCCAGCCTATCAAGGAGGGGCTGCAGTGGGAATGGAGGAGCATGAGAAAAACATACAGGAACCGATGCCTACAATGGCGCGGGGAGCACAGTGAAATAAATAATAAAAACACTATGTGCAGCAAGCGTCTCAGGTTGCAGGCCTTACCAGGGTGCAGAGGAGGGTCCTACATCTCACAAGTGTTATGTACGTCCCACAAGCGCGGTGACGTAAGGTTCAGTGAAATAAAGCGCCTGTCCTGCCAGAAGGCAGGGCAGTTCCGGGCACGAGATACACTACGTGTGTTGTGCCTCTTTGTTCGGCTCTTCAGCCAGGGCCCATGAAGGCCCTGATTCTCTCTCCCTCCGTCGGCAGCACCGGCAGGGAGGAACACCACACTGGTGATGAGTATGGAATCAAGGAAACACCAGCTTCCTAAGCCATAACTCGGCTCACAAGCCCTCGGCACGTGCACATTTTTGGAGACACGGTGGGGGACCCATCCCCCACCGAAAAAAAATGAACTTTTTTCTCTCTTCTCCTACAATGCTCCAATATCCACAGAGCACATGAAAAAAGATAACAGTGGAGGTAGCTGAGAACACTTTTGGCTCGCCTGCTCCTCAAACTTCATGCTAGGTGACACAAGAAGCACCAGTATACCACCTGCCACAATGAAGAGGAGCTGCTTGGTGCCTCAGTGCCCCATCAACACAAAGGTAATGAAGGCGAGGAGAGACCCATCAGCACACACATACCCACCGTGGTAACTCCAGCACCGGTGACTGGCCTTTCAACACCCAGGCCTGGTGCACCGTCAAGAATTGCAGTGACGTTGACGCCTATGGCACCGTCCCCTCGACCTCATGGTGGGACCACAGCTGCACTGGGGCTGTTCGACCCCTACACCGACCCATTGTCAGTGGGCCCCTGCTGGATGCTGTGGATCCAGAAGTTTGAGATGGCAATGGACTGCAAGGACATCACAACACCCAGGAAGATGAAGTCACACCTTCTGCTCAACGTGGGTGACGATGTCCTGCGCATCTTCAACATGCTGGTCATCGACGATGGTGCAGACATCTACCAACTGGCCAAAGACGGCTCTCACAGCACATTTCATGTCACAGCTGAACCCGGACTATAAAACCTTCATCTTCTGCACCACAATTCAGATGGAAGAGGAAACACTCGACGTATACCACACAAGACTCAGGAAATGTGCATTCTTGTTTGAATTCGACAACGTCGAGATGGAGATAAGGTGCCAGATCATCAACGGTATGCACTCCGAAAAACTGCGCAGAATGGTGTTGGGTGAGAAAGGCATTCCCCTAGCCAGGATCCTCAAATATGGGCATCAAAGAGAGCTGTTGCACGCAAGGGCAGCACAAATGGGCACCACATTGCAGAAGCTTCAACTGACGCCGTCGACAGCGGCAATAGCTCAAATCAGCAACCACCAACCACAGAGGGAGGAATTCAATGAGGCAAACAATTCACCAATGTGGATGGTGCGGAGGGGTACATCACGGTAGAAGAAACTGCCCAGCACAAGGAACCACGTATGGAGCATGTGGCCAGAAGGACCATTATGCGCGTGTCTGCAGATCATCAGGGCAATCACAACACCCGCAACTGCAACAAGACAAAGGCCTCCCCAAGAAGAAGCAAGCTAACATCCGACATGTAGACAATGCTAACTCGTCAACCGACGAATCTGGTGATGATGATGATGACCCAGCAAAGGATGCGGGAAGTGGACAGACGAGAAGAAGAAGGAAAGTCTACTTGGTCTCAGCACTTGAACACAGAGGCATGGAGTCGACGAAGAAACAGACGTAAACGCTTACTGTCTATACAGGGCCAGGAGACACAAATGACGATCGACACTGGAACATCAGTAAAAATAATGCCGGCAACAACGTTCCAAATGCTGCGTCCCCGTCCTGCCCTCAAGCCAACCGACACACTATTATTTGCATACGGATGCAAGACCCCACTACCACTAGATGGACGCTTCAGAAGTACACTAAGCAGAGGTGATCGAGTCCTCCAGTTAAAGGTTTACGTCGATAATGCAGGAATCAAATGCCTACTCAGTGGGGATGCAGCGGAAGACTTGGGATTAATCCATTTCATCTGCAACGTCACAGACTCAATTGACATCTTCAACCTCCTAGGGAAGTACCCGGACATCCTCAAAGGCATCGGCTGCTTAAATGGAAAACTCATAAAGCTCCACATCGACCAGACAGTACAGCCATGGGCAGTACGCCACAGAAGGATCCCATTCCATATGAGGGACCTGGTTGAAAAGGAGCTATGAGAACTCGAAAAGGCTGGTATTATCGAAGAGGTCACAGGGCTGACACCGTGGGTGTCACCCATGGTAGTGACAAAGAAGCTGAAGCAGCCGGGGAAAGTAAGAATCTGTATTGACATGCGCCTACCAAATGCAGCAATCAAAAGAGAACGGCACATCAACCCCACGCTGGATGAAATCATTACGGACCTTACAGGGTCAAAAGTGTTTTCAAAAATTGACTTAAACGGCGGGTACCACCAGTTAAAAATACATTGCGACTCAACATACATCACTACCTTCTCCATGCACCTGGGCCTACGCCAATACAAGAGGCTGAGTTTCGGCATCTCATCAGTGGCAGAGGTTTTTCAGCAGGCCATTCAGGAGGTAATACAGGGCATCGCAGGAGTGCTGAATGTCAGTGATGACATCCTCATCCACGCCAGCGACAGGCAGGATCACATGCATCGCCTCGAGATGGTGCTCAGCAGGTTAGAGACCGCAGGTTTGACCATCGACCGGGAAAAAAGCGAGTTCCTGAAAGAGGAAATTACATTTTGCGGGTACGTGTTCAACAGCACGCGAGTGTTGGCTGACCACAAAATGTTGTAGACATAAAGGAGGCCTCCCCCCCGACAAAACCCACAGAGACACGCAGCTTTTTGGGAATGGCGACATACTGCGGAAGGTTCATCCACAACCTGGCATCGATGTCTGAGCCATTCAGGGAACTCACCAGATCAAATACCAAATGGGTCTGCAGCCCCAACTGCCCGGAGGCATTCGAGTGGATCAAAATATCCCTCTCAGCCGAGACAACAATGGCGTACTATGCGCCCACACTAACAACAGAACTGTATGTCGACGCCAGCCCTGTCGGCCTCGGGGCCATCCTCGTTCAAGTATCTCGAAGAGGGGAAACAAAGCCATCACCTACGCATCCCACACCCTCACACTGATGGAACAACGGTACTCGCACATCAAGAAGGAGGCCATAGCAGTGTTGTGGGGATGCTGACATTTCCACATCTACCACTATGGACGAAAGTTCAGGTCTTACACTGATCACAAGCCTCTCATCCCAATTTTCACTGGGTCATTCTCACACCCCCCGGCCAAAATCGGGAAGTGGTGACTTCACCTGCAGAAATACAAGTTTGAGTTGGCCTACCATGCGGGCACGGACAACCCGGCGGATTTCTTATCCAGGCACCCGAGAGCTGCCACCCTAGGAGAAGTAAGTGAGGCAGAGGGAACAGAAGAGCACATATGCCAGATCA
The DNA here is from genome assembly GCF_040938575.1 of Ambystoma mexicanum. Lineage (NCBI taxonomy): Eukaryota > Metazoa > Chordata > Amphibia > Caudata > Ambystomatidae > Ambystoma > Ambystoma mexicanum. The sequence continues at coordinate 262,043,392 of NC_090930.1, read as the reverse complement.
TCCACACTATGAAGCCCAAGCAGTCAGCATCGATGACATTGTGGAAGCCACCCACACTGACCCCTGTTGCGACCTGATCAAGAACACTATCATATCGGGCGAGTGGAAATCTTTCCTCTGCAATGTGCACAACTGCACGCCGGCGGCCAGAGACTTCCTCACAGGTATGTTCCCAGTACGACAAGATCTGTCGGTCACCCGCGATGGGTTGATCCTGAGAGGAGCCAGCATCGTGATCCCCAGCAGTCTGCAGGACAGAATCGTGGCACTGGCACATGAGGGCCACCAAGGAATGGTCAGCGCAAAAGCCAGGATCAGACACTGAGTGTGGTTCCTGTACATTGACACCAAGGGGGAGCAACTCATAGCAGCCTGCCTCCCTTGCCAGATGACAGAAGCACCGCCAAACCTTGAACCCATACAGTCGGCAGAGCGGGGTTCGTCAAGATGGGATGCGATCTCTATCGACTTTTGCACAGTTCAGGAAGAGACATATCTACTGGTGGCCATCGATGACCACTCAAGGTACCCGGAGGAGGAGATTGTATCTTCGACAGCAGCAGAAATGGTGATACCGGCACTTGAGAAGATGTTTGCCACACATGGCCTGCCACGATGCATCAAGAGTGACAAAGGACCGCCATTCCAGGGTATCAAGCTCAAGAAATACCTGGATGATCTGCACATCAAATATGACCACATCACGCCGAGGTGGCCACAAGTACTTGTTGGGCAGCCCAGTGACATGTTTCAGGAGTGCGCTCTTTGTTCCACCACTGACAACATACATGGCAGATTGGGCATCCGTCTTTTTGTGTTGCAAAGCTCGATTTCCATAGGTTTTGGCACGCCCAATGGTTTTGCGGCCCTTTTAGGATTTTTAGCACCATCAGAACAAAGGGATGCCGCGTGGTAGAGAAAAAGTGGGTCAATACATCCCACAATAAGCATGGGCACCCAGGTAAAGGGAGTTGAAAAAATCTGGGTGGGAGAGGACAATGGGCAATATTTCAGTACCTCATGGGGGTAGAAGGGAAGATGTGTCTAAGAGTGCAGAGGTATAGGTATCAATATTTAGACACAGTGTAAATGTGGTGTGAGAGATTCAGATCAGTGTCCATGGTGCATCCCTGTTTTTTTACTACGGTGAATGAAGCAGGGGGGTGGGCTAAGGAGGAAGGCCAGGGGGTGGGTTGGGGGAATAGAGCTATAGTCAAACAGTGGCTATATTCAACTTGTTGTTAATTCAGGCCAGAGGCTGTACTCTAATGTTCAGCCAGAACCAAAACAGTGGCTAAATCAAATATCCAGCTAAATTAAGAACATAAGCTGTATTAAAAAGAAGTGGCCAGCTCAAATATCCAGCTGAGATTTAAAGCAGTGGTTAGCTCAGATAGTCAGCTGACACAAGTATCCAGCTAAAATTCAGAGAAAAGCTATATTCTAATGCACAGTTCAAATTACAAACAGTGACTAACTCAAATGTCTCACTAAATTAAAAGCAGTGCCTAACTCAAATATCTCGCTAAATTTAAAAGCAGTGGATATCTTGGATATCCTTCTGAATTCAAAACATAGGCTATGGTCTAGTGTATACCTAAAATGTATAATAGTGGCGGACACAAATATCCTGCTAAATTCAAAACAAAATCTATTTTCTAATGCACAGCCACATTTAAAAACAGTGGCTAACACAAATGTCTCACTAAATTAAAAGCAGTGGCTAGCTCAAATATCCAGCTACCTTCAAAACAAAGCCATATTGTAGTACACAGCTACATTGAAAAGACAGTGGCTAACTCAAATGTCTTGCTAAATTAAAAGCTGTGGCTAACTCAAATATCCAGCTAAATTCAAAACAAAAGCTATATTCTAGTGCACAGCTATATTTAAAAACATTGCAGAGGGCACCTGGATTCAAAAAGATTCCTAACTTCAGAGTGCAGCAAGTTTAAAGCAGTGGCAATCTTCAAAGATCATCTGGATTCATCAAAATGGCTAACGTCAAAGTGCAGCAAAAATGTCAAGCAGTGGTAAACACAATGGCAACTTCACAGCGCAGCTACTTTTAAAGCAGTGGTAAACTTCAGAGATCACCTGGATTTGATAAAATGGCTTAACTTCAGAGCCTAGCAATATTTGAAGCAGTGGCAAACCTCAGAGGTCACCTGTGTTCAACCAAATGGCAGCACAGTTAAGTTAAACGGTCATAATAATGTAGTGGCATGATTTCAAAAATAAAGCGCTGGCTGTTTGCCAGGATCCTGCCGTAAATACCTGATTGTTGCAGTAGATGGCTGTGCAGAGCAGCCAGGGCAAACAGGCAGTGGGAAGTACCCTAGGGAAGTGCCCTTTGCCATGGCCCTTGGGCAGCTGCCTGGGCAAGGCTGCCCTTGGGCTCACAAGTAAATTCTGTGCTTCCCGGATCACCAGCCTATCAGGGAGGGGGTCGGTGTGGGAAGGGAGGATCATGGGGAAAACACACAGGCACGGATGCCTACGGGCAGCGCAGTGAAATAAATAATAAAAACACTATGTGCAGCAAGCATCTCGGGTCACAGAGCTTACCAGGGTGCAAAGGAGGGTCCTACCTCTCATGAAGTCTCCAGATGAAAAGGGAGAGGGGATTCCTGCACCCATATTATGTGATGTACTTCCTGGAGCCCCAGCCTATCAAGGAGGGGCTGCAGTGGGAAGGGAGGAGCATGAGAAAAACACACAGGAACCGATGCCTACAATGGCGTGGGGAGCACAGTGAAATAAACAATAAAAACACTATGTGCAGCAAGCGTCTCAGGTTGCAGGCCTTACCAGGGTGCAGAGGAGGGACCTACATCTCACAAGTGTTATGTACTCCTTACGTCCCACAAGCGCGGTGACGTAAGGTTCAGTGAAATAAAGCGCCTGTCCTGCCAGAAGGCAGGGCAGTTCCGGGCACGAGATACACTACGTGTGTTGTGCCTCTGTGTTCGGCTCTTCAGACCGGGCCCATGAAGGCCCTGATTCTCTCTCCCTCCGTCGGCAGCACCGGCAGGGAGGAACACCACACTGGTGACGAGTATGGGATCAAGGAAATACCAGCTTCCTAAGCCATAACTCGGCTCACAAGCCCTCGGCAAGTGCACATTTTTGGAGACACGGTGGGGGACCCATCCCCCACCCAAAAAAAATGAACTTTTTTTTTCTCTCTTCTCCTACAATGCTCCAGTATCCACAGAGCACATAAAAAAAGATAACAGTGGAGGTAGCTGAGAACACTTGGCTCGCCTGCTCCTCAAACTTCATGCTAGGTGACACAAGAAGCACCAGTACACCACCTGCTACAATGAAGAGGAGCTGCTTGGTGCCTCAGTGCCCCATCAACACAAAGGTAACGAAGGCGAGGAGAGACCCATCAGCACACACATACCCACCGTGGTAACTCCAGCACCGGTGACTGGCATTTCAACACCCAGGCCTGGTGCACCGTCAAGAATTGCAGTGACGTTGACGCCTATGGCACCGTCCCCTCGACCTCATGGTGGGACCACAGCTGCACTGGGGCTGTTCGACCCCTACACCGACCCATTGTCAGTGGGCCCCTGCTGGATGTTGTGGATCCAGAAGTTTGAGATGGCAATGGACTGCAAGGACATCACAACACCCAGGAAGATGAAGTCACACCTTCTGCTCAACGTGGGTGAGGATGTCCTGCGCATCTTCAACATGCTGGTCATCGACGATGGTGCAGACATGGTGACCAACTGGCCAAAGACGGCTCTCACAGCACATTTCATGTCACACTGAACCCGGACTATGAAACCTTCATCTTCTGCACCACAATTCAGATGGAAGAGGAAACACTCGACGTCTACCACACAAGACTCAGGAAATGTACATTCTCGTTTGAATTGGAAGACGTCGAGATGGAGATAAGGTGCCAGATCATCAACGGTATGCACTCCGAAAAACTGCGCAGAATGATGTTGGGTGAGAAAGGCGTTCCCCTAGCCAGGATCCTCAAATATTTGCATCAAAGAGAGCTGTTGCACGCAAGGGCAGCACACATGGGCACCACATTGCAGAAGCTTCAACTGACGCCAACGACAGCGGCAATAGCTCAAATCAGCAACCACCAACCACAAAGGGAGGAATTCAATGAGGCAAACAATTCACCAATGTGGATGGTGCGGAGGGGTACATCACGGTAAAAGAAACTGCCCAGCACAAGGAACCACGTATGGAGCATGTGGCCAGAAGGACCATTATGCGCGTGTCTGCAGATCATCAGGGCAATCACAACACCTCCAATTGCAACAAGACAAAGGCCTCCCCAAGAAGAAGCAAGCTAACACCCGCCATGTAGACACTGCTAACTCGTCAACCGACGAATCCGGTGATGACGATGATGACCCAGCAAAGGATGCGGGAAGTGTACAGACGAGAAGAAGAAGGAAAGTCTACTTGGTCTCAGCACTTAAACACAGAGGCATGGAGTAGACGAAGAAACAGACGTAAATGCTTACTGTCTATACAGGGCCAGGAGACACAAATGACGATCGACACTGGAACATCAGTAAAAATAATGCCGGCAACAACGTTCCAAATGCTGCGTCCCCGTCCTGCCCTCAAGCCAACCGACACACTATTATTTGCATACGGATGCAAGACCCCACTAACACTAGATGGACGCTTCAGAAGTACACTAAGCAGAGGTGATCGAGTCCTCCAGTCAAAGGTTTACGTCGTTAATGCAGGAATCAAATGCCTACTCAGTGGGGATGCAGTGGAAGACTTGGGATTAATCCATTTCATCTGCAACGTCACAGACTCAATTGACATCTTCAACCTCCTAGGGAAGTACCCGGTCATCCTCAAAGGCATCGGATGCTTAAATGGAAAACTCATAAAGCTCCACATCGACCAGACAGTACAGCCCTGGGCAGTAGGCCACAGAAGGATCCCATTCCATATGAGGGACCTGGTTGAAAAGGAACTTTGAGAACTCGAAAAGGCTGGTATTATCGAAGAGGTCACAGGGCTGACACCGTGGGTGTCACCTATGGTAGTGACAAAGAAGCTGAAGCAGCCGGGGAAAGTAAGAATCTGTATTGACATGCGCCTACCAAATGCAGCAATCAAAAGAGAACGGCACATCAACCCCACGCTGGATGAAATCATTACAGACCTTACAGGGTCGAAAGTGTTTTCAAAAATTGACTTAAACGGCGGGTACCACCAGTTAAAACTACATTGCGACTCAAGATACATCACTACCTTCTCCATGCACCTGGGCCTACGCCAATGCAAGAGGCTGAGTTTCGGCATCTCATCAGTGGCAGAGGTTTTTCAGCAGGCCATTCAGGAGGTAATACAGGGCATCCCAGGAGTGCTGAATGTCAGTGATGACATCCTCATCCACGCAAGCGACAGGCAGGATCACATGCATCGCCTCGAGATGGTGCTCAGCTGGTTAGAGACCGCAGGTTTGACCATCCACCGGGAAAAAAGTGAGTTCCTGAAAGAGGAAATTACATTCTGCGGGTACGTGTTCAACAGCACGCGAGTGTTGGCTGACCACAAAATGTTGTAGACATAAAGGAGGCCTCCCCCCGACAAAACCCACAGAGATACGCAGCTTTTTGGGAATGGCGACATACTGCGGAAGGTTCATCCACAACCTGGCATCGATGTCTGAGCCATTCAGGGAACTCACCAGATCAAATACCAAATGGGTCTGCAGCCCCAACTGCCCGGAGGCATTCGAGCGGATCAAAATATCCCTCTCAGCCGAGACAACAATGGCGTACTATGCGCCCACACTAACAACAGAACTGTATGTCGACGCCAGCCCTGTCGGCCTCGGGTCCATCCTCGTTCAAGTATCTCGAAGAGGGGAAACAAAGCCATCACCTACGCATCACGCACCCTCACACTGATGGAACAACGGTACTCGCACATCAAGAAGGAGGCCATAGCAGTGTTGTGGGGATGCTGACATTTCCACATCTACCACTATGGACGAAAGTTCAGGTCTTACACTGATCACAAGCCTCTCATCCCAATTTTCACTGGGTCATCCTCACAGCCCCCGGCCAGAATCGGGAAGTGGTGACTTCACCTGCAGAAATACAAGTTTGAGTTGGCCTACCATGCGGGCACGGACAACCCGGCGGATTTCTTATCCAGGCACCCGAGGGCTGCCACCCTAGGAGAAGTAAGTGAGGCAGAGGGAACAGAAGAGCACATATGCCAGATCATCCACACTATGAAGCCCAAGCAGTCAGCATCGATTACATTGTGGAAGCCACCCACACTGACCCCTGTTGCGACCTGATCAAGAACACTATCATATCGGGCGAGTGGAAATCTTTCCTCTGCAATGTGCACAACTGCACGCCGACGGCCAGAGACTTCCTCACAGGTCTGTTCCCAGTACGACAAGATCTGTCGGTCACCCGCGATGGGTTGATCCTGAGAGGAGCCAGCATCGTGATCCCCAGCAGTCTGCAGGACAGAATCGTGGCACTGGCACATGAGGGCCACCAAGGAATGGTCAGCGCAAAAGCCAGGATCAGACACTGAGTGTGGTTCCCGTACATTGACACCAAGGGGGAGCAACTCATAGCAGCCTGCCTCCCTTGCCAGATGACAGAAGCACCGCCAAACCTTGAACCCATACAGTCGGCAGAGCGGGGTTCGTCAAGATGGCATGCGATCTCTATCGACTTTTGCACAGTTCAGGAAGAGACATATCTACTGGTGGCCATCGATGACCACTCAAGGTACCCGGAGGTGGAGATTGTATCCTCGAAGGCAGCAGAAATGGTGATACCGGCACTTGAGAAGATGTTTGCCACACATGGCCTGCCACGATGCATCAAGAGTGACAAAGGACCGCCATTCCAGGGTATCAAGCTCAAGAAATACCTGGATGATCTGCACATCAAATATGACCACATCACACCGAGGTGTCCACAAGCAAACGGCGATGGGGAGAGGTTCATGCGGACTATTAACAAGGTGCTACGAATATCTAGAGCCCATTCCAGCCTCTGAAGAGTGAATCTATACAGATTCTTATGGAACTATCGTAGACGCCCCACAGCTCCAGAGGTCTACCACCGGCAAACCTCATATGCGGGACATTGGTAAACTCTTCAATTTCACATCATCCAAGCAGGGGCATAGACACCTATGACAGTGATTGTACCCAATGAAGGACAATGGCAGCAAATGAACACATGAGCCTCAGGAGAAATGCAAGGAAGTCGGGACACCAAGTCGGAGACCATGTGGTGATGAGAAACCCCACAAAGACCAAGCTCAAAACACGGTACGATTGTGTACCCTGGACAGTGACCCGAACAAAATGGACAATCTTGACGGCGGCACGAGGACACCAGTTGATCACCAGGAACGCGTTGTGGTTCAAGAGGGTCCCCCGACAAATGTGGACTGATGTGGACGCAGAGCCGGCACTGGACGTTTCAAGCCATCAAAATGAGGGTGAGGCGACCCCAAGGTATGAGTCTGACAAACTACCCGAAGGACCTGATGAGGCGTCTCCAGAAGATGAAGGTGAGCCTGAAGGGTGAACAGGCCGGGGACGGCCCCTCGGCCGAAGCCTGGGTGTTATGCCTTAAGGTCAGCACAGAGGGCTCCGAAGAAGTTAAGAGATTATGGGCCTCATTAGGACACTGGCGGCCACGGAATGAACGGTGCCGGTAAGGGACCAGCACTGTTCATTCCGGGCCGCCTCATTACGAGGTCTGCTGCGGGTCCCGCTCAGGGCACCTGGCCAGATCAGGCATCCTTAGCGGTACCCGCTAGCAGAGCAGGATGCTAACAACAGGCACGTCATTAACGGGCCCGTTGTTAGCATCCTCCCCATTCCCATTGAGCGCTATGGGGCTCAAATAGGAATGGGGATACATTTTTACTGGAGCCCAGGAAAGGGCAATAACCCGGTCCGCCCAGGTCGGCATGACCCGGTTATTGCCCTTTTCTGGGCTCTGGTAAAAATCATTACTGGCGGCAGCCGTGTCCTTAAAACGGGCACGGCTACCGCCAGGGTCGTAATGAGGCCCAGTGAGTGGTAAAGTGACATTGGGGGGAGTATGGTAATGTGCAGGACTGGAGTGCACAGAAGAGTTAAGCTGTTTGTTGACATAATCACGTGTGTTGTGTGTTGTGTTTTGTTGGAAAAAAGGAGGAATGTTATGTTCGCCTTACATACCGCAAGCACAGAGACGTAAGGTGCAGTGAAATAAAGTGCCCGCCCTGCTGGAAGGCTGGGCAGTTCCAGACACGAGATACACTACGTGTTTAGTGCCTCTTTGTTTGGCTCCACAGCCCGGGCTCATGCAGGCCCTGATTCTCTCTCCTTCCGCCGGCAGAACCGGCAGGGAGCGATACCACAACAAGGTCTCCCTATGCAAGGGGAGCTGGGATCCCGGCACACACGGTACATGCTATGCTGCCTGGAGCACATCAGCCGATCAGGGATGGGGTGGGTGATGGCAGTGAGAAGCCTTAGAAACCACACAGACACTGATGCCTACTATAGCACAGCAGTGCAATGAAATAAATAATAAAAACGCTGTGTGCAGCAAGCGGCTCAGGTCGTAGACCTTATCAGGGTGCACAGGAGGGTCCTACCTCTCATATCATCACCAGCTCCTGATTAAAAGGGAGCTGGGTTCCCTGCACCCATGTTACATGCTGTGCTTCCTGGGGTACCTGTCTATCAGGGAGAGGCTGGGTGTCGGAAGGGAGGAGCCTACAGTGAGGGCAGCGCAGGGAAATAAATAATAAAAATGTTGTGTGCAGCAAGCGGCTCGGGTCACAGGATTTTCCAGGGTGCAGACGAGGGTCCCACTGTACGTGCTGTGCTTCCTGGAGCACCAGCCTATCGGGGAATTGGTGAGTGTGGGAAGAGGGGAGCATGAGGAAAAGACACAGGCCTACAATAGTGCAGGCAGCACAGTGAAATTAATAAAAACGCTCTGTGCAGCAAGCGGATTGGGTTGCAGGCCCTATCAGGGTGCAGAGGAGGGTCCTACCTCTCATGAGGTTTCTCAATGGAAAAGGAGATGGGATCCTTGCACCCACAGTACGAGCTTTGCTTCCTGGAGCACCAATCTATCAGGCAGCGGGTGGGCGTGGGAAGGAAGGGGCATGGGGAAAACACACAGGCATGGATACCTACTATAGCGCGGGCAACACAGTGAAATACATGAAAAACTGCTGTGTGCAGCAAGAGGCTTGGGCTGCAGACCTTACCAGGGTGCAGAGGAGGGTCCGACCTCTCACGAGATCTCTCCATGGAAAGGGAGCTGGGATTCCTGCACCCACAGTACGTGCTGTGCTTCCTGGAGCACCAGCCTATCAGGGAGGGGGTTGGTGCGGGATTGGAGGAGCATGGGGAAAACACAAAGACACAGATGCAAACAATAGCACAGGCGGCGTGGTGAGATAACTAACAAAATCCTGGTGTGCATCAAGTGGTTCGGGTCACTGGCCTTACCAGGGTGCAGAGGAGGGCCCTCTCTCTGACCTGGTCTCCTGATGTCCTGGGCTTTGGTGAGCGGTATGGTGGAAGGTGACCTAGTGTCCAGTGATGGCTATGAAATCTGTTCCTTAAGATTTGGTACACATGTCCATTGGTAGGTTAACTTACCCTCACAGTGTTCCAGTGCCATTTACACTGCATCCACAATATGACTATAGAGACATGATGTTGACGTTCAACATACTGTATGTTCTTTGCTGTATACATTTGTACATAATGCCTGTACCTTTTCCTTGTGGAACTGAAAATTGTAATCACTTGCAATGCGCCCAGAAACCCCCGGGATTGGCGTGCTGTATAAATCAATAAACAAACAAACAAGTGAAGCAGTGGTGATTTTATATTCATGGCTATTGACAAAGGAACAGTCTAGTAAAACGTGTGTCAACATTATACCAAGGTTTTCATTGAATATACAGAGTTTTTTTCAGCCCTGCCTTATCAGACCTTAATAAAAGGCTATTAAAAGCACATTGTTTGCTACCCAACTCTGTGGTCAAGCTAAACGGGCATCCTTATAGGTTGTTCAAAATATCTTTTTATATTGTTTTCTATGTATTCCAAATTATATTCGAACATTCTGGTTCCCAAAGAGTTAGTATTGAGATTGTTGAGTAAAGAGGTGGTGCTCAGGCCCTGCTCTTATGGCTAGAGTGTAGGAGAAGAGGGCGATACTGTTTACATGCATCATCTCAGGGAAGCGCTTCTGCTGGTTTAGTATCACCAAAGGCCTAATGAGATTGCTGAGCATAGCAAACCACTGGGAATTACATTTATTCTGTCCAATCTGTGTATGTAGCAATGATAACTCTCCTTCAGGAAACCCTAGTGTGAGCCTACACCACGTCAAGCCTGATGGTGTTTTTTGCTGGAGCCAGCGATATTTACAGAGCTTGGAAACGGCACAGTCCTCTCCAGACGTCTGGGTTTAGCATTATATATACTTTTTATATTATATGGGACTGCAAGGATCTTGCATTGATTCTTACCTCTTTCCTTTGTTTACATTTATTTAACATTTTAATGGACGGTTCTGTATTTTGGCTTGCTTTATGACGAGGTTTTGTGAGCATATTTCAAATCAGTGTTATGTTATAAACGTGTTTAATCATATTTTAGGTTGATAAATAGATTTCCTTGAATGATTGCCAGAGTTTTTGGAAAATATTTTCAAATGCTATTCGACCTGTGCTGTGCATTTATGGGGCACAAATAAAGATGTGTTACTGTGCTTTCGGAACTGAAGTGAAAGTTGGTGTTCTGGAAGGCTTGTGGAAATCTGGGAACAGTAATATTCTCAAGTATAGTGGTTCAAGGTTTTGATGCAAATGTGCCCATTGCCTGTAGCTGCGGGATGCTGGAAGGCTAATACCACCTTCTTTTTGACAAACATGCATATCACGCAAGCCCATGGGGAAGAGATGCCCACATCAATATCAGGTCTAGTTTGCATTGAACTTCCCTTGCATACGTGGCAGCTGTCAAGATGAGCCTGTTCACTGCTGGATTAAACCATGTGGAGGCCCCTAGCCAGACGAAATTTCAGGACCACCCTTGCAAATGATCTGCTGGTACCTTATTTTCAGGTGCCGACATTACGGGTCTACAAAAGAGTGACAACAAAGAATAATTACGCACTTTTCAAGAAAATGCAAGAATTCTTATGTCTCAGCCAAAAATGAGTAAAAGTGCCTGAACAAGATAGATTTGTTTGGGAAGGTAGACAGTGAAGTCAAACAAACTTCATTATAACTCAGAAAAGCTAACTTAGTAACACAGACGTTGGATATATATAATTGGTGTTCTCGAAGCTTCCACTCGCAAATATTCTACTAGGATCTGCAGGTGGCGGGAACTCGCCACACACTAACTCACTGTATTTTCTCTATCGAGCCTTTAATGTAAAGTTTTTGTTTCTTTGAGTTGATACATTTTTTTATCAGAAACCCCATCTCCATCTATTCAACATCTATATACAGAGAAATCACACTTGTGAAGTGTGCAATCAGTAGAGTTCAAGAGCATATTCTTTCATAGCTTACAGAAAGAAATTGTGGCTGAGTGGACTAGTGAATTTACTAGGGACACAAGTTTGCAGTGGATGTTATATCTATCTACAAAGGTGTGGGAGGTAGTGTCACACAGTGAGGGTAGACACGAGGAATCAAAGCAGAAGACAAAAGAGACTGTCCTTGACGTTTTAGAAATAAGATCAGGAAAATGCGTGGTGTTAGAAACAATTGAGACAAAATATGAAACTTTGCAGAATCAGAAACGTGTGACCATTATGAGAAAGGCAGCACCTCAGACAACGGCATTCCAATCCGCAGACCAGAGCCAGACAGATACTTACATTAGTCCCTGGTAACTTGGCAACTCGCCATGAGTGGGGTTTCGGTATGACATGGCAGGATCTACTAACACCCAAAGTCAACCACATAACAGACCTTATAATGATATATGACAATCAAACAGGGGCAGGATATGTAGATAGATGTATTGAAAATGGAAATCAACAAAGGGAGCCATATAAATTAAATGAGAGACATAATGTGACCTACAGTTCCTTTTACCCTAGTCATGGCTCCAAAATATACCCATCATTGCTGAACTGTTTCCCAGATATTGCTGGAAACATTGCACGTACATCAGGCAATCTGTGTCGCATACTGTGCATGAGGTAAATATAAGTTACAGAATCAAGGACTGCGCTCATGGCACACATCGTACTTGTGGTGTACATTCACATAGAGACAAAAACAAAGGGTGTGTGGATGATGGAAATTGTATATGAATGGCATATGCATTGTTTTGTATGGTATTGTAGTTGTCATTTATAAAGAGCCTTTTACCATTATTATAGTTTCAATGCAATGGTGGTGGGAACACCCTCAGGGACCAAAGTCCAGAGTGTTGGAGGTCACAGAGTAAGATGAGAATGAGAGTGTGCTTTTGGCCTAATAAGGCTTAGAATGACTGGCCAGGCTCCAGTAGAGAGCAACCCATGAAGTCAGGCATGTGGATGGGTGCCGAGAGGTGTCAGGAGATGGCGTGAGTGCTAAAGACTTGCTATGTGTTCAGCGAGCCTAAATTTGTCATTGGTCTTCGCTGCATACTGATGTCAGAGGTGTTGAGGCATAGTCTGGTGTAAGTAGGTGGAGAATTATGTGACAGCACAACCAACTTTGTCATAGTCCTTGCTGTATTCTGATGTGTGCGGATATCTATAGCTGCAGCTAGTGTCCACCGGAGTGGTGCGTTATCTGTACCTAGCAGATTTGGTGGTGATTTGTTGTATGTGCGCCTAATCAGGAATTGGCTTCTTCTGTCGATTCCTGTGGCTGCATTAAAACTATTAGTAACAGTGACTGTCTATTTTTCAACAAATTGTAACTAGATGAGCACAGGCTATACTTACAGCCTCTTCTAAGTGGATAGCATAGCGAGTGTGCCCATATATCGAGCACTTACTGAACCTTCTCAATTGCTTCCTTTACCATGGGCAGCCCATCCTATTGTTCATCCATGTGATACACGCCCAACCCTCAAGTCCTTCCTGTGCAAAACTGGGGCTATTTCTTGATTGCCTCACCGGAGCAATGCACGAGAAAGCCCCACCAGGCCTTCTGGAACAACATATGACCATGGCACCATTCCTCCCATGGCAATTCCCACAGTGCAACCCAATCTGTCCAAGTGCAATGGTGGTGATTCTATCATCACTTGGAGTGTGATTTGCTGTCTTCCCCATACATGTCAAGTGCAGTGACAAATCAACCGAGTGTCATTTCCTAGTGTGAAAAATGATATGAAGGCCTGTGTTTCATTCAGCTGGTGGTGCTTGTGGGAAACCAGGGTCCTGATGATGATGATGGTGATTATTATTATTATTATTATTATTATTATTATTATTATTATTAATAATAATATTATGGGATTTATTGAGTGCGGACCTAGCTTTGAGAAGCAACAGAGTGCTTTACAGAGGTATACAACAATACAGATACATAACAGAGTGCTTTACACATGTATACAGCAGTACAGATGCAGAACAGAGCGAGTAGTATCGGGTGGCGGGAGGAGGGGGGCTCGTGGCGTCAAGCGAGTCAGGAGGCAGAGAGATTCCTTGAAGAGGCAGGCCTTGCATTATTTTCTGAATTTTAGGCGCATGGGGGAGAGTCTGATGCTGACAGGGAGGAGGTTCCATAGTCCACCACAGTACACTTGACATGTACCGAGGTTCCATAGTCCACCATACCCTTGTCCACCATGGTACGCAGTACTGCTGCCCCCCATGAGTATGTCTGTGGTCCCAACCCACCCCCCATCCCCTGTGAGAATGCCTGTGCCCCAAGCCCACCCCCCTGCCCACTGTTAGTATGCCTGTGCCCCCCACCATTCCCCTATCACCTGTGAGTATGCCTGTGCGCACCGCCCACCCCCTACCCCCATGGGTATACCTGTGCCCCCTATCCCCTGTGAATATACCTGTGCCCCCCTCGGACCCCCCTGCCCACCGTGAGTATGCCTGTGCCCCCCTTCCACTCCCTTGCCCCATGTGAGTATTCCTGTGGCCCCCACTGACCCCTCTGCTGCCCGGGAGTATGCCTGTGCCCACTACCGACCCCCTATCCCATGTGAGTATGCCTGTGAACACCACCCACCCCATTGCCCCCCCCGTGAGTATGTCTGTGCAATCCCCCATCAGTATGCCTGTACCTTCCACCTCTCTGCCCCGCATGAGTATGCCTGTGCCCCCCACCCCCTCCCTGCCCCCCATGAGTATGCATGTGCCCTGCACCCACCCCCCATCCCCGTGAGTATGTCAGTGCCCCCGACCCACCCCCATCCCCTGTGAGTATGCCTGTGCCCCCACCCACCCCCGCCCCATGAGTATGTCTGTGCCCCAATCCACCTCCATGCCCCGAGAGTATGCCTGTGCCCCCTCCAACCACCCTGCCTGCTGTGAGTATGCCTGTGCCCCCACCCACACCCATCCCCTATGAGTATGCCTGTGCCCACCACCCACCCCGCTGCCCCCCACGAACATTCCTGTTCCCCCCACCCACCCCACTGTCTGCCGTGATTATGCTTGTGCCCCTCATCCACCCCCCATCCCCTGTGAGAATGCCTGTGCCCACCACCCCCTCTTTCCTCTGCAAGTATGCCTGTGCACAACACTCACCACCCTGCCCCCTTTGAGTATGTCTGTGGCCCCAAACACCACCTCCTGCCCCCTGTGAGGTTGCCTGTGCCCACACCCACTCCCTACCCCGGTGAGTATGCCTGTGCCCACAACCCACCCACCTGCCCCCCACTAGCATGCCTGTGATCCCCATCCACCCCTCTTCCCCCGTCAGTATGCCTCTGAGCCCCACGCACCCCCGGTCCCACCCGAGTATGCCTGTGCCCACTACCCACCCCCCTTCTCCCAGTGAGTATGCCTGTGCCCCCCACCGACCCCCTGCCCCAATGAGTATGCCTGTGCCCCCTCCCATCCCCTTCACCCCTGTGAGAATGCGTGTGCCCACCACCCACCTCTGCCCCCATGAGTATGCCTGTGCCCTCACCCAACCTCCTGTCCCCTGTGATTATGTCTGTGCCCACCACCCACACCCGTGAGTATGCCTGTGGCAGCCACCCACCCCCCGTCCCCGTGAGTATGCCTGTTGAAGTCCGGCATTACCCCAATTGCCAACAGGCATAGTAATCGTAGCCACCTGTCTTTCGCAGCCACCTGCCCTCACCCCCTCCCCTCCCCTCTCCTGTTAAAGTCTGGCATTACCCCAATTGCCGTCAGGCATAGTAATCGTAGCCGCATTTATTTCACAGCCATCTTGCCCTCTCCTCCTACCTCACCCTTTCCCCCCTCTCTTTCCCCTCTCCCCTGTCTTTGCAGCCTCTTTCCCCTCTCCTCCCCCCTTTTATTTTTTGTTTGTCCATTAGCAGTTACTCCTATCATTTGTCTGAAGACCTCTGATAGCATATTGTCTGCCCCCCCATTCCCTCCTTGTCTTCTCCTCCCACTCCCCTCCTGAACTATTCCAAATTGTCATCTGACCTATTATGATAGTCACTTGTTTGTTTCTCTCCTCCTCCCTCTCTCCACCCCCCACTTCTCCTCTCCCTCCAATTTTGTTCCATGCACTGCATCAATTGTCGTCAGGCATAATAATGTTACTGCTGGTTTGTCTCATTCTTCCCTCCCCCTTTTCTCCCTAATTGTTCCTTGGACTTGCACTATCTGAAATGTCACCAGGATGATTAGGATAGTTATTGTTCGCATTCTAACTGTTTCAAGGTTTTGTAAGAATGTAATTGTTTTCTCCCATGTTACCTCCCTCCTTCAATTACTTTGAAACCCATTGTGTATAGGCGCTATACAAATAAACAATCAAATCAAATCAAGGAGTCATGATGCGTAGGCAGAGAAGGCTTGTTTTCTGGTCCTTTCCTTTTTACAGCAGTGTATTTCAATTCTGCACAAGTTCAGGCTTCTGGTAGAGCGCTGTTCACCAAGATGCTGAGTTTTTACTTGAAGTAGCTCTGTGACTTGAGGGCGACTCCCTTATAGATGATGAAGCAAGACCTGACAGTGATTTGTGCATGCAATGGGAGCCAATAAAGGTAAATGAGGGTCTGGGTGATGTGGTTGTATCTGCGTAGATTCTTGATGAGGCATGCGGCCGTGTGTAGGACACTTCTAGCAAGCACAAGGTAAGATGATGGGAGGGCTTCGAGGAGTGCATTGCCCCCATCTAGGTGGGATAGGACCAGTGCTTAAACGGTGGATCTAACGCTGTCCTGAGGTTGGAAGGGATTGCCTTTTCGCAGCAGGGAGAGTTGATATCAAGTTGGCTGAGTTTTCTTACCTCTGTGTGTCTTGAAGGAGAGGTATTTGTTGATGTGAAACCTGAGGGACTTGGCGCAGGAGGAGAGCTCAGTTGTGAAGCCTTCAGAGTTCATGGTTGATAGCCAGGTCTGTATGTCTAAGTGTTCAGAGTTGTAGGTGAGGATTCGGAATTCGGTCTTGGAGGGGTTGAGCTTCAAGTATGCTCTGGACATCCAAGGCAGGATCAGCGAGAGATGGGTTTTGAGCCTATTGATGGAGTCGATCTTAAGGTATAGCTCTGTGTCATCAGCGTATTGGTGGATTTGGTTTTTGTGTGAGGCTAGGAGGGCTCCCAGCCTCCATGTATAGATTGAAGATCACTGGGGAGAGGATGTAACTCTGTAGGACTCCCCAGGTGACAGTTAGCATTGGTGATCTGGAGGAGTTCATCTGAACAAACTGCTGACCTCTGGCGAGATAGGACCTGAACCAGCATAGGACAAGGCTGCCGGACCCCATGCACTGATGGAGGGTGTCCGTAGTGCCTGGTGGTCTACTGTGCCAAAAGCAGCCGAGAGGTCAAGTAGAACCGGGAGGCAATGGTGGCCATCATAAAGGATGTTGAGGGCATCGTCGACCACCTGTATCATTGCTGTCTCCATGCAGCATTTCGGTCTGAACCCGGATTGGTAGGTTTGGAGGAGATTGTTGGTGTCAATATGTTGCTGCAGTTGTGTGACTATCACTTTCTCGATGATCTTATATAGGAAGGGAAGATGGGTGATGGGGCGATAGTTACCTAGGCTGTCGGATCCAGAGTGGGTTTGTTTAGTAGAAGGAGCATTTGGACAATTTTTAGGGTGGATTGGAAGGTGTCTTGAGTTATGGAGCTGATCATTCCCAGGTAGAGAAGGAGAGAATCTGTGGGGACAGTCTTGAGAATGCATGCTGGGAGGATGTCTTCTGTATATGATGTGGCTTTGAGGTTAAGGTCTGTTGTCAAGAGTGTCTTGAATGTTAACCAGGGTGTGGAGAATTTGTAAGCAGGGACCTTAGGTTGGTCTGTGGATGCAGAGATGCTGTCTATGTGCTGGGGAATCTTGCTGATTTTTTCGATGAAGAAGGTCTTGATCATGGTGGATTTTTCTATGGAATGTGGTATGGCAGGGCCGGGTAGAGGTTTGGCACAGTGTTTGACCACTTTGAAGAAGTCTCTGGTTTTGGTGTCAGCTTCTGCTATGGTGTTCTGATAGTAGGAGGCCTTGGCTGTGTTGATGAGTTGTCGGCGGGTTGCTCAGAGTTCCTTGAAGAGCACCAGGTCAGAGCGGTCCTGGAGTGGCTCCAGGTTTTCTGTCGTTTATTGAAGACTCTTTTGCTGAGCTTGAGTTCTTGCATGTACCAGGGTTCTGATGGTTTTGGTTTGCAGGTAAGTTGTTTCAGAGGCAAGTGTCAGTTGATGGTGGCTGAAAGGTGGGTGTTGAGTGCTTCCAGTAGATAGCCACAGTTCGGTTGGGTGTTTGCAGTCCATGTACTGTGGAGATTGGCAAGGTCTCCATGAGGGCTTCCACCAGGAAGTTCTTAAAATACCTGAAGATTTGTCTGATGGGTTTCTGCTCGGAGTGCTTGACTGGGGTGGTGTGCAGGGTGTTTAATGGCATGGCTAGGTGGGCAGACCAGTCAAGTGAGAAAGGAGAGCTATAGTAGAGGGAAGACAGTGTGGTGATGATTAGGCCAATGACGTTACCTTTTTCGTGTGTTGGGTCTTTTGTGTGCTGTGTGAGGCTGACGGTGTCGGGAAAACTGAAATGAACTTCCTTCATTGGTTTGGTGGTCTTGTTGCCTAAGAGGATGAAGTCGCCTAGGAATATGTTGGTGGCATGCGTGAGTGACATGGTGGTGACCAGGATGGTGAAGTCTCAGATGAAGGCAGTGTTTGTTTGCGTGGTCTGTAGATGAGATGGAAACTGACTGTGTCCATCAGGGAGAGGAAGAAGTGGTAGGAGAGGACTTCAAATGAGCCAATGTTGTCAACGTCAAGTCTGGCACAGGACTACAATGTCTTGTGGATGACTGCAAGGCCTGCGACTGTCTTGTTGGGTCAGTCTATGTGTTGGATGCTTTAGCCATTGGGAACAAGGACGTCTAGGAAGTGGGTGGAGGTGGGTGTCAGCCAGGTCTCAGTGATGATGTTGGCATCAAAGTCATGTGTGGTGATGAGGTTAGCGATGTCTGTTGCATGTGTGATAGCTGAGCAGACGTTGGCGAGCATCGGCTTCCTTGTTGTGGACTGTGGGGCGGTGCTGAGGGACTTAGGGCTGATGTGGGTGAGGTTGCTGCATTGCAGAGCCCGTGCCTTAGAGGAGTGGCCATATCATTGATGTTGCAATTGCCTGATGATGGGGGGGATGGCCTGTGGGGACAGAAGGAGAAAACACATGTCAGTGTGTACTTACCTATTGTCTGAGCAGGGGTTTGGGCCCTGTCTCCTCCCGGCATGGACAGGTCCAAACAGGAATTGCCCTTTTCTTCATGGGCCATTCACTTTGGATGCCCAGGCAATTGCCGCCCTTGATCGTAGAGTTTAGAGCAGAAAGGAAGAGGCAGGGCAAAGAAGGTGGGTGGGGCTTAATCCAGGTGTCCTAGATCCACTTGCAAAGGAAAAGAGGCTGGAGGGTTGCTTAACTAGGGAAAATGAGTGGCAAACCAGTAAGGCACCAACAGTTTAAAGTAATTGACAGGTGGGCAGGGTTTAGGCCAGGTGACCTAAGTCCACTTGCACCCGCTCAACAACTGCAAAGGAAAAGTGGCAGGAGGGCTGCTTAAGTAGGGAAAAAAGAGTAGCAAACTGGGAAGGTACCAACAGTGTAATGTGAGTAACAGGTGTTCGGGGCTTATGCCAGATGCCCTAGATCCATTTGCACCTCCTCAGCAACTGATTAGTGTTTGATATAGTGTGTTTGGTCTGGGCTGCCCCAATAACAGCCGGCACCACAAAATGCTGCGAGGTCTGGGCCACCGCTAAGAAATGGGCAGCGATACCTGGCGCTGGGTGTTCCTATGCTCGGATTGGGAATGTACCAATGTAACACTTGTAAAACAAACCCACACTAGATTAAGAATCATGGTATCTGGTCAATCTGTTGAATGCTATTGCATCTAACACCAATCCATCGAATTATAAGCATCGAAATGCCATTCCATTGAATGATCATTTTGTTGTCTATAATTCGATGGATCCATTGAAATGAGTTATATTGGATTAGTGTTAGGGTTAGGGGTTATGTTTGGGGTTAGGGTTAAATTAAGGGTTAGATTAGGGTTAATGTTAGGGTTGGGGCTAGGGTTAGATTTAGGGTTAGGGTTTGGGTTAGGGGCTAGGGTTGGGGCTAGGGTTAGATTAAGGGTTAGATTAGGGTTAGGGTTAGGTTTGGGGCTATGGTTACGGTTAGGGGTTAGGGTTGGGGCTAGGGTTACATCAAGGGTTAGATTAGGGTTAGGGTTAGGGGTTAGGAGTGGGGCTAGGGTTAGATTAAGAATTACATTAGGTTTAGGGTTAGGGTTAGCGTTAGGGTTAGGGTTTGGGTTAGGGTTAGGGTTAGGGGGGGTGGGCGTGAGGGCTGGGCTATGTACCTCAATATACATAAAAACTTAAAAACATTACAAGGAGCTGGCCAGTGCCAAAATTTCAGCACTGGACAGCTCTATGTAACGTTTTAAAGTTACAAAAAAAGTATTGAAACCAGTCCATTTATATTTTTGATGGACTGGTTTAGATGGAAATGCACTTTTACGTGTTAAAGATAGCCTGTCGATGCTTTGTCAGACAATGCTTTGCATTAGATGGTTTGGTATGTAGATGCTTTTTTTCCAACGGATTGACCATAAACCAGAATCACACTGCTCAATCATTTAAATGAGGATTGCAAAAGATAAAACTATATGGGGAAAAGTTACAGTCCTAGAGTGAAAGATTCCCATCTGGAAATGGTCTGGTATGCCTGGCTTTCTTAGAAAAAAAAAATATGTGGCTAGTTCTACCCCAAAAACGGTCAGCTGCTAACCAGGCACCCCTTTCAGCAAACTCCCTGCCAGAAGGATAGTGTATACCTATGCCCTGCTATAGAGATAGGTTCACAGGGCACAGCTGCCCTCTTGACAGCTGCAGTGTCAGCGCACTGGATGCATTTAAAATATGCACCCCGTTTCCCGAAACTACATATTTATAAGAAACCTGCATCCTGATGAGAGGTATAATCTTTAAACATATGCCATACCTGAGACAGGGCATGGCAAATGATATTTCTCTTAATTATTAAAGCTGCATTACATTGGTATCATACTTATGTCAGCCATGTGATCCCATACTGGCCTTGAACAGGTTATGTGTATTCTCCCTAGACTGGCCGCTGTGTTGTTGCATCTAGCAGGACAGGCTCCAGTAGCAGTTGTCTCTCTTTTGCTTTTTTGTGAAGTCGGGTCACAAATCTATCTAGCAAGACAGCACCTAGACAGGAGCTGTGCTGGGAAACAGGAAACAAAATGCACACCCTACACAAAAGGACTAGCCTCACACCAGGGTTCTGCATGCCAAAGGTCCTTTGGTATTATGGATCTGGGAAGGGAGCAGGGTTAGAGTAAACAGAGGGAGCTGCACACAGTTGGGGGAAGGTTTACGCCATCTTTTTTGTCTCTAAAGCTCTCTTTCCTTCCAGTCCCCCCACTTCCATTAGAACAAAGCACCTTGGGTATGATGCAAGCAGGGAACAACTCCTTGTCACAAGGGCACCCATTGGACCACTTAAACCAGGTTTGACTTTGTTCAATCACCAGTGGACCTTTGCCTCCTTCTTGCATTCACTTTGGACCAGGGAGACCATACTAGAGAATTAATTCGGACCTCATTTGGGAGGGTTTGACCTCTCAAAAACCCCCAGCCTTTGAGATGAAGATGGAGTGCTGTAAGGCAGTGGCAACCTCTGCTCCCTATCCACTCCCAGGGCACCATGGGGGAATCCTGCTGCGGTCCAAGGCATGCCACTGGGCTGAAAACCTCCCAAGGCAGAGTGAACAGACACTGAAATGACTTGCCTTGTCAAGTTTTTGTCAACAAATCACTTTTGCTGTTTTGGTTATTCACTCGACTTTGAACCACTGAGCTTGCATCATCAAACTGACTTGACGGTGCAGCACCCCAGCAGATCTCGGCACCAGTCTGGCTTGAGCACCAGTGCACTGCACACTTGACTTAGAATAACTGAAAGATCATTGCACCACCAGGAATTTCCATTGCAGCTTGACTCAAACCACTGGATTATTGCCTCACTCAACGGCTCAAACAAGCTTGATCTTCAAAAAGCTCCCGGTAATCCCTTTTATCTGCACTGCTCGATGCTGCTTCAGAACCACAAGGAACACTCATTTTAACCAAATCCTACTGACTCACCACCTGGATTAATATAACTCAATGCCTCTGGACCTGATACAACCCGAACAAACAAATGCTTGAACTGCCGAGCATTGCAATAATGTACCGTTGAGAGGCTCTGTCCCATTGGTCTCCATTTCAGGCCCTAGAGACTGGCTAATATTCCTCCAAGAACGTATCCTTTTTAAACTCCTCATTGCATTCCATGCCCATTTTATATTCAATGAAATTGTTTGTTAAAGGGATATTATGGTTACAAGTAAAAACGAAAAACCTCAGAAATTCGCCAGCTAAGATGGCATCAGGAACTACCTTCCACAATTAAAAAATGGAACACTTTTTTTTTTTATAGACTCCATATAATTGACAATTCTCAGTAAAGTACATAGGCTCAATAAGATTTTCCAACAATTCTATTAGCATTTTGTGTTATGCTAATAGAAATAATTTTGCATTCATCCCCCGATCTAGGGAATGAAACAGGGATAACGACCCAGCAGCCCAAGGTATCGGCCCAAGCGAGGCAAGGGCTCCAGGCCATTATCCCTCGTTTCAGCCCCTGCAATGGGGGATGAAGAAAAATTAGCACCCCAGGTTGCCAAAGTGGTAACCCGGGCCACCATGGAAAGGGAATGCAGGGCTCTGTAAGAGCCCCTCTTTCATTTCCATGGTGGCCTACAGAAGGTGAAGAGAGAACCCTATGACCATTGTAAGTTTCCACACACCAACTGCCACTTAACAATTTTAACAAATTTCCATCTACATTTCCCTCCCTTATCCAAAATTGTACACAATACTCCTATAAATGCACATATGCATTGTGCAGTGAGAGAAGTGCATAAAGCCAAAAAACAGGCATTTTTCTTCCCCGATGTTCGCGAAAAGTCTGGGATCGTCCTGTGATGTCCACGAACATTTTAGATGTTCTGGAGCATCTATCCGTATTTGTGCATTACAGGGTTGGTGAAAAGCAGTTTTTGGATGGCTTATAACTTTGGCGCTTCTCAATGAAACTGCATGATATTTGGGAAATTAATTCTAGACCTCATACAAAGTGTGATGTTCTTTTGTCAAGAGGCAACAAAATTAGAGGGGGGGGTCCCAAAATATTGCACATGTGTATAAATATGGTTCCAAATGTGCTAGATATACATGTTTTTGCACCCTAAGTGGATGGAGGGGCACCTCATGTAGCCCTCCCGGGGGGCAGATGCATGTGCCCCCATCCATTTGGGGAGGGGTGGGGGCACTGGAAATATTGGCAGAGCCCCCCCAAGCTTGGGGCAGTACGTTTTGCCCCCTCCCCGGGGGCAGATGGGCACACTCATGTGCCCATCTGCCTCTAGGGAAGAGGCAAAACAAAAGATATTGAAAATAAATATGATTTGGGGAGGCACTAAAACACCAGTGATGATATATAATGAAAAGGGGGTGGCCCTCTCCCCCCCGCCCCTAGTGGATGGGGGCACCTCATGTAACCCTCCCTGGGGCGGATTTCTGCCCTTAGGAAGGGGTACATGATGCCCCCAATCCATTTGGGGTGGGGGGAGAGAGGGTCACCAGAAAACATTGGAATGGCCCCCCAATGCATGGGGCAGTATGTTTTGCCCACCCTGGGGCCAGGTGGGCACACTAATATGCCCATCTGCCTCTAGGGAAGAGGCAAAAAAAAAGAAGAAAACAAAAAAGAAAATGTGTTTTGAGTGAGGGTGGGGGGCACTAAACCACCAAGGATGCTTTAGTGGAAAGGGGGGTGGCCCTCCCCCCCACCCCAAATGGATGGGGGGGCATCTCATGTAGCCCTCCCTCGGGGACGATTGCTACTGCAATCTGCCCCTAGGAAGGAGTACATGAGATGCCCCCCCAATCATTTAGAGTGGGGGTGTGAGGTCCACCAGAAATCTTGCCACACCCTCCCCTCTCCCAAGCCTGGGGCAGTACATTATCTGCCCCTAGGAAAGGGGCAGAAAAATATAACTTGTTATGGGTGGGTGGCCTATAAACCACCATGGATGTTTTTAGTGGAAAGCTGGGTGCCCTCTCCCCTCCATCCCAAATTGATGAGGGGCATCTCATTTAGCCCTCCCTGGGGGGCAGATTGCTAGTGCAATCTGCTCCAGGAAGGAGTACATGAGATGCCCCCCCATTCATTTGGGGTGGGGGGGGCGAGGACCACCAGAAATCTTGCCACAGCCCCCCCCAAGCCTGGGGCAGTACATTATCTGCCCCTAGGAAAGGGGCAGAAAAATATAACTTGTTATGGGTGGGAGGCCTATAAACCACCATGGATGTTTTTAGTGGAAAGCGGGGTGGCCCTCTCCCCTCCACCCCAAACGGATGGGGGGGCACCTCGTGTAGCCCTCCCTGGGGGGCAGATTTCTAGTGCAATCTGTCCCTAGGAAGGAGTACATGAGATGCCCCCCATCCATTTGAGGTGAGGGGAGCGGGCCACCAGAAAACTTTGGAATGGCTCCTAATGCATGGAGCAGTACGTTGTGCCCACCCTGGGGGCAGGTGGGCACACCAATGTGCCCATCTGCCCCTAGGGAAGAGGCAAAACAAAAAAAAGAAAACAAAAAAAGAATTTATTTTTGGGTGGGGATGGAGGGGCCACTAAACCACCATGGATGTTTTTAGTGGAAAGGGGGGGTGGCCCTCACCCCCCACCCTAAATGGATGGGGCATCTCATGTAGCCCTCCCTGGGGGCAGATTTCTAGTGAAATCTGCCCCTAGGAAGGAGTACATGAGATGCCCCCCATTCATTTGGGGAGGGGGGCGAGCCCCCAGAAAACATTGGAATGGCTGCCCAATGCATGGGGCAGTACATTTTGCCCACCCTGGGGGCAGATGGGTTCACTAATGTGCCCATCTGCCCCAACGGAAGGGGCAAAACAGAAAGAAAATTATAAAAATATACTTGAGTTAGTTGGAGGTGTGGGGTGACACTAAACCACCACAGGTGTTGTTAATGTAAAGGGGGTGCCCCCCCACCCAAACCCAAAATGGGGGGGTGGGCTCTCATGTAGCCCTCGCTGGTGGCACATTGCTAGTGAAATCTGGCAATCTGCCCCTAGGAAGGGACATATGTGATTTTACTGGGGGTGAGGGTCAGTAGATCACATGGGATGGCTTGAAAGTGGGGCCATGATCAGAGAGTAGTAGTTCTGCTTTTTTTCTGGGCTGACCACAGGTAACACATGTTGTTTGTTTCCTTTACAACTTTTTCTATGCGAGCAGCTGCAACGTTATGTGAGTACTGTTTTTAATTATTCTACGGTTAGGGCCCATTGTCAGTGGGGTGGGTGGTAATGGGGCTGGATTGTTGGTTGTGTGGGTAGGAGTGGGCCATCTGGGGAGGTATTTTGCTGGACTCTGACACAATTGCAGGGTCAGCCCACAAATAGGCCCCTATGCCAGCATAACATTGGTGTTTCCCTGGGAACAGCTGTCTCCCATGTGGGTTGACCGTCCGCAAGCCCAGGCTGCACCTCTGGCTGTGCTGTATTACAGATGTCACCGCCAGGGAGGAATGGGGATCCTGCTGGGGCTCCCCAGAACTGCCGCTGGACTTGGAGATGGTAGACCACATGGGAGACAGCCGCCCAAGGCCAGGGACATCACCCCCCCCATCCGGGAGCTGTGGCTGGCCTGTGTTATAATGTCTCTCTTTGGGAACAGATGCAGACCCTGCCAGGGCTCCCTGGGACTGCTGCTGGGCTTGGGGACAGTAGACCCACATGGCAAACAAATGCTCAAGGCCAGGGACATCACCACTAACTGTCCTGGAGTTCTGGCTGGGCTGCGTTACAGCGTTTCCCCACTAGGGATCTCTGGCAGTGTGCCAATACCTCCCTGAAGGGAAAAGCTGTAACACAGCCCAGCCAGAACTTCAGGACAGTTGGAGGTGATGTCCCTGGCCTTGGACATATGATTACCATGTGGGTGCACCGTCCCCCAACACAGCGGCAGCTCCAGGGAGACCCAGCAGGGACCCCTTCGGCCCCCCAAGTGAAATTCTGTAAGGCAGCCCGGCCAGCGCTCCAGGAGGGTCGGGGGTGATGTCGCTGGCCTTGGGCAGCTTTCTCCCATGTGGGTTCACCATCCCCAAGTGCAGCGGCAGTCCCAGGGAGCCTCGGCAGGGGCCCTGTCCTTTCCCAGATGCAAAAGCTGTAACGCAACCTAGCCAGAGCTGTAGGGGGTCATATCTCTGGCCTTGGGCGGCTGACTCCTGTGTGGGTTGAATGTCTCCAAGCGCAGCGGTGGTTCCCAGGAGGCCCGGGACATTCCCCGTCCTTTCCTGGAGGGACACGCTGTAACGCAGGCCAGCCAGAATACCAGGATGTTTGGGGATCACATGCCTGGCCTTGGGCACCCGTCTCCGATGTGGGTCTACAATCCCCAAGCCCAGCCTGAAGCTTTGGCTGGGCTGCATTACTGCCTTTCCCTCCGGGGAAGAATGGGGACCCTGCTGGAACTGCCACTGTATGTGGGGGTGATCGACCCACATGGGAGACAGCCACCCAATGCCAGGGACATCACCCCGACAAATCCTGGCCCTCTGGCTTGACTGTGTTACAGAATTTCCCTCGGAGGGGATTGGGACCTTGCCGGGGCTCTCTGGGACAGCCGCGGCACTTGGGAATGGTCACCCCATTTAGGATACAACCCACCAAGTCCAGGGACATTAACTCCGACTATCCTGGAGCTCTGGCTGGCCTGCGATGCAGCTTCTCCCTCCGGGAAAGGTTAAGGAACTTGCCTGGGCTCCCTGGGACTCCCTTTGGACTTGTGGACAGTCGACACTTTTTCATTTCCACCCAGGTACGTGCACCCACACATTTGAGGTACCGTTTTCATTGGGACACCTGTAGGAATGCGGGAAAGTAGGTCATTTGTAGATGACGGAGTGTTTTGGTGGGTGGGCAAAGGGAAATGTATGAAAATTGTGTTTTCTTCACCAAATTTTGGAATTTTGCAGGGCTTGTGAGTAATACATTGTGGGGAGATTTGTGCAAGTCAGACCTCTGTGGATTCCCACATGTGTCTTCCTTTTAGAAATGCATGTGGTTCCCTGTTTTCCTTGGTGGCTTGGAAACCCTAGGCCCAAATCTGTAGGTTGTCTCCCCAAAGCCTTTGGGGGTTACCAGTGGGTTAGCATTTTCCCTTTACGCCCAGGTAGGGGCACCCACACATGTGAGGTACCGTTTTTGTCGGGACTCCTGTGGAAATGCGGAAATGTAGGACATGTGTTGTTGGCAGTGTGTTTTGGTGGGTGGGCAGAGGGAAATGTCTGAAAATGGTGTTTTTTCACCAAATTTCGGAGCTTGCCGGTTATTGTGGGTAATAAATTCTGGGGCGATTCGCTCAAGTCAGGCTTCTGAGGATTCCCACAGATTCATGGGATTTCATGTTTTCCTTGGTGGCTTTGATACCCTAGGCCCAAATCTGTAGGTTGTCCACAAGAGCAAAATCCTGCAAAACCTGCTCTGCCGAAAGACTTTGGTTACCAGTGGTTTAGACTTTTCACTTTGTGCTCAGGTATGTGCACCCACACATGTGAGTTACCATTTTCATCGGGACACCAGTGGGAATGCGGGACAGTAGGACAGGTGTTGTTGGCGGTGTGTTTCCGTGGGTGGGCAGAGGAAAATATCTGAAAATATAGTTTTTTTAGCCAAATTTTGGACTTTGCATGGGTTTGTGGGTAATAAATTCTGGAGCGATTCACGCAAGTCAGGCCTCTGTGGATTCCCACAGGTGTATACTTTTTGTAAAGGCATGGGTGTCCCTGTTTTCCTTGATGGCATCGACACACTAAGCCCAAATCTGTAGGTTGTCCACAAGAGCAAAATCCTGCAAAATCTGCTCTGCCGAAGGACTTTGGGTTACCGATGGTTTAGCCTTTTCCCTTTGCGCCCAGGTAGGTGCACCCACACATGTGAATTACCATTTTCGTTGGGACACCTGTGCAAACGTGGAACAGTAGGACATGTGTTGTTGGCAGTCTGTTTTGGTGGGTGGGCAGAGGGAAATGTCTGAAAATTGTGTTTATTTCACCAAATTCGGACTTTGCCAGGGATTGTGGGTAATGAATTCTGGGGCGATTCGTGCAAGTCAGATCTCTGTGGATTTCCACTTGTGTCTTCTTTTCGGAAATATATATAGAGTTCCTACTACTTACCCTGTAATAAACTTTTCAATAAGCATATTGTCTTTTTTTGCGACTCCAGCAAAATCCAAGCATTGCAGCATTCAGCACCTGCTCACATGAAGCAGCAAATACTTATAATGCTGTGCATTTAAAAATGTTTCTTTTGAGGAGCAATTTGATGAAAGCTCAAAAATGCATATGTCCATTTATAGCAACACTGTGTGTAACAATTTTCTAACAGAAAGAAAAAAACAGATGCCAAACATTTGTAGAACATTTATTAGTGGTGCTATTTGTGTGCAAGTTTAATATGTTGGCAGCATACCTGCCAACATGACCCATTTCAATCTGTAGGTGCTTATGAAGTCTTCATTTTTTCTTTGATTTCTGTGACTTGTTATTCCATTTCTCCAATTATAAAACTCAGACTACAATTTCCACAATGCAGACAAAAAAACAGGAATGGAATAAAATATTCGAAAGTGTGACATTTATATCAAATGAAAACTATAAAATGTTTGTGTTTAAAAATGTTTTTTAGGAACAATTTCATGA
Source organism: Ambystoma mexicanum (assembly GCF_040938575.1). Taxonomy (NCBI): domain Eukaryota; kingdom Metazoa; phylum Chordata; class Amphibia; order Caudata; family Ambystomatidae; genus Ambystoma; species Ambystoma mexicanum. The sequence goes on along the minus strand of NC_090930.1, from coordinate 262,014,875 downwards.
AAGTTACAAAATGCATATGTGAATTTATAGTAGCACTGTTAGCAACTGTTTCCTAAAAAATCAGATGCAAAACATGTCTACAACATTTTAAAGTGGCTCTTGGTATGTGGAACTAAAATATGTTGGCAGTAACTGCATTTTTGCTAACATAACTCATTCCAGTATGTAGGTGCTTATCCAGTGCTGTTTCTTTCTCTGCAATCTGGAACATGTAGTCCATGTTTCATAATGAAATAAATAGAACTACAAGTCCCAGAACACGAACAGAAAAAATGGGACTACATAAGCACCTACAGATTGGAAAGTATACATGTCCTGCCAACATATTAAACTTACACACACCAAGTGCTGCACATCTTTTCCATCTGCTTATATTTTCTTTTACAAAAAAGTTGCACACAGAGCACCCATAAATGCTCATTTGTATTTCTTAACTTTCATGCACATATCTGTAAAAATAAACCTATCCAAATGGTCAGCATTTTCCATTTTCCATTCAATATTTCACACTTTCCAATCTCACTCATTACATCCCTTACACTACCACCATTCTCCATCTGCTCACACATATCTGTATACCACCAAACTGTCTATGTACAACACTTCACATTACATTTAAAGTGCTCTTCTTTCTCAATCTCTACAATGAGATACCAAACACTGCTGCAACAACAATCCAGAATTACATTACAATTAGGCCACAGTTTCCCTATTCTTTACAAACACTGCAACACAATACAAATACATTACACCACAAACATAGAACTTCATTTATTAAAACCAGCAACATAGAAATAACCTATATATCCATTTTGTTCCTCACACCCATGTTTCCCCATGTTTCCCCGTTCGTTTCAAGGTCCAAAACACAATTACTTACACTCCAATCCTTCTAACAACATAGTTAGCACACTTAAGTACACCATCCATGAAACAAATGTATTAACTGTTTTCCCCAACAACTCCTCCTACCTTCATAACTAACAACCTTCCTTACTAAAAATACTTCACCATTACCACATATACACACTAAATTTCTATTACAATTACAGGAAAGAAGAAGATTGCTGAAACCAGCTGCCGACAAAATAATACCCTTCACATCCTACAAAATAAGTACATTGATGTACAATATATATTTCTGTAAGTCTAATATACTTCCACTATATATTAACCCAGAGTATTCTTTTGCAATCAACATTTCTTTCCACTCTAACTCATTATATTGTACCATTCATACACTTTCTATTTCCATCTCAAGACCAACATTACAACACCCACTGTATTCCTCAAAACATCAAAATGTCCCTATGTATTCAATCACACCTCTGCTCTCCTCCTCACTAACCCAAGCCCATCACACCTTTACAGACTCCTACTCTTCCAACCTTCCCAACCACACCTATTATGCCACTTCACAATCAAACAGCACACTATTAATCTCTACAATCACTCCCACACACCCATGCACCATACATACATATAAATTACACAACTTTCAAGCCGAAACGCTCTTTATTCCCAACAGACAAAACAAAACGCCTACTAAAAAAACAAAAGAACAAATAGAGTAGATAAGAATAAAAGCAAGTCATATACTCTCCCACCTTTAGAACAATGTATAGAAAACATTCAATTGAAAGAGCCAGTAACCTCACTAAACAAAACTAAACCAGCCATCTCTTACAAAGGTAATGCCCCTCTTTCAGAAACTAAAAGTAAAAAAAACATGTACAAAGAAAAATAGTCCTACTAATATGCCCACAAGTCCATAAAGTCATGGTGTTCACTTAAAAACGACCAAAGTAGATTAATCACTGAAGCTACAATTCACTGCGCAGTTCTACTAAAGAGAAAATTGTTAATACAAATTCTAAACAGAATGAAACCACTAACTAAATTAATTAATACATTACAAAATAGACTTCTAAACATGTGCAATGTAACATAGATACCTTTTGAAACTTCTGTAAAGGTGAATGGATTCACACAAGCAGCACAGAACCATATTTTAATTAAGAGGTTCATAAACAAGAACAAACAAAAAATGACCATAGACAGTGATGGCTGAGGGTATGAAATTGTAGGACACACCATTATGGCAAACGAAGACCCTTACAATATGATATGATATATGATATGATGTATGATAGTCATGTATATTGCCCCCGTATAGAAAAAACTTCCCCAACAAACTTTCAACCAAATGTTCCTTTCACCCAAATAAACCATCCAGTGTACAAACGGACATGCAGCTCAATGTGTAACATACACCAACAATGCTTTGAATATTTACAACAATTCTTCAATCAGTATGTGAAACTAACAGATAAAATTAAAATCAAACTTAGCAAACCATGGACTCTAGTCCAGAGTGCAGCCACACTGGACTTTGAGGACATTCGTTAGACTGCATTTTAGGAACTGCTTGCAAAAGCACATTCCACCACATCAAAATGTTAGCAATACGCTATACGGAATCTTGTGCATAGACTATACTATGCAAAAACTCCTGCTCTAGACCTGCAACATTTAAATAACATTCTCCTACATGGAGCGCCAAAGAACTCCTTAAGAAATTAGAGCACATGCAAAGTAAATACTTGGAACTGCCGTTGACTTACAAAATTCAGTAACTTCAGAAAACATTACCGAAAACGTCCCAAACAACAACCTACTAACAGACACATACAAAAAAGAAATAGCTATGTTTCAAAACAAATCTGCTGAAATGCCAGACCAAGCATGTGTCTGTTGTCGCAGAACATTTCATAAAAAGAGCCCAAAAATAGTAGATAGGTATACAGAATAGACAACAATGAGGAATCCCAATGGTTACAATTAGCTTTATATCTAACAGCAGAAAATAAATACACAATAACTTACCACTCAATAGTTTGTACATACTGCAAAACAAAGCTTGACAATAACCAAATCACATCATGTACTATGACTAATAACTTAGAAATATTCCCACTTCCAAGGACTCTCCAACAACTTAACTTCAATGAGATCATTATAATCCATACAATACACCCATTTCAAGCTATAATACGTCTTCATCCGAAAACAGCCAATTGCCTCAATCTAAATTAATGAAGGGCATCTGTGGCAAAGTAGTATATTTGTCATTTGATCTTAAAGAAAATGTAGAAACTCTAGTAGTAACACGACCAATAGATCAATCTTTAATTGTACTAGTTAAGAGTGTACCAACAAAAGACAAAATAAATAACAACTAGCTGACTTAAACAAAGTTAGACAAGCCCTACAATATCTGAACGAAACCAGTGAATACTACAAAGATATAAACATAGAAGAAAACTTAAGAGAAACCACCCAGATAATTCAAGATTTGCCAGCAGTTGGCCAATTTGAACATGTAGACTCTGTTACTGCAGCCAACATTTTAGACCAGTATACAATTCACCCACTACACTCCAAAGAAACCATTGAAGATTGTTGCAAAGGAACTTATCCTATCCAACCCCCTTAGTCGCGGCCAAATTAAGTAAACTCCATATGAAGCTAAGGGGGGAGGAGCCCCCACCCAGAGGGTGCATATAAAGGCATGATAGCATACAGAAAAAGGTGAATAAGACTAGGCATGCCCTTGCCCAGCAACTCTATTTTGTATTAGGCCCAAGACAGACACACTGTGTGCTGCATCGCTCTCATCCCGAGTTCACACAGAGGTACCAAGCCATATGCCAGTTCTGCGTGAGCCTTGTTCCCATGGAAGTCCATCTTTTCTCTGTCTGCTCAATGTAGCAAATGTCTAGTATTGTTTCCAAGAATGCGCCCTGTGCGCCCTGTGCAGCCAACCACACTTCCTCACCCTAACCACCTAACTCTTCAAATACTGATAAGTATCCGACCCTCTGATCCTGACCATTTCAGATTACCCACCACCTAAAGCCTGCGTGACTGTATATCTTTCCAATAGCAACCCGCTTCTCTTCATATCACGAGGCACCAGGGAAGGTAGACCGTAGATCAAACCACTTGGGTGCGGGAACTGCCCTGAATGTGGGGGTCAACATACCTAAATATTATTCTTCTTTCTTTTGGACACGCTTTTCATTTGATGTTCAGGTGCCTACCAGGACTAATGAATAATTGGTTCCTGTTGTTCAGCTTAGATTAGATAGAATGTTTCTAACATGCAGCCTGACCTTCACCGCAAGGATGAGCCGAGCTGACCCAGGTGAACCAAGATCGACTGTGAAGAGGCAGCCAATTAGCGCCTGGCATCCCCCTATGGAGCAGGCCTTACTATATTCCCGCACCAACCAGCTATGTGAATTTCTACTGTATTTGTACATGTCACTTATGATGCATTCAGCCTTTTTAATGTGCTGCCCGTGTAATTTTTGGCAGAGCACTCTAGGCCAGCAGAGTTCTTTGCAGGCAATTATATTATATAAAATGTTGTTATCCTTGCAAGATTATGGGCCTCATTATGAGCATGCCGGTCCGGTAACAATGTTGACGGTAAGCCTACCGGCACCCATGTTACTGGACAAGCACACTGAGTGTGCAGGCAGCTGCTGTCCCACCCGCCAGGTCTGACCTGACGGGCGGGACGGCACCTGCCCGCAGACTTTCCGGGAAGCACCGACACGGTGCACCAGGGTCGTAATCCCCTGGTGTTTCCCTGGAGCAAGACGCCAGAATAAAATATAAACTCCGGTGGCAGCCTGCTGGTTTTACCGGCGCACCTACTGCTGGAGTTGTAATGAGGCTCAATTGCTTAGTTGTATTCCCTAGTGGGTGGTACTTAATTTGGAGTCTGGGTTCAGAGGTCTACACCTTCATTTGGTGACCTCTGTGATGTGATTCCTTAGTCCCTGTACTTGCAGCGAGATCCAGGGGCCTCTCCGGAAAGGGCGTGCTCACCTATAGCTGACCAGTCCCATAAAACGCATACGCAGAAGAAACGGTTCTTGTGGGTTCCGGCTTTGCAAATACCCCACTGCTCATTGGAGTGGTTACGGCTCCAGGGAGGGCAACAGACGAGTTGTGGATTAATCGAGAACAGAGGCTTTCGGAAGAACACAGACACGTGAGTATAGATTGCAAGGAATAACAAAGTGGGGGGGTTGAGTATAGAGCAGTATGAGTGAAGGGAACAAGCAGTGACTGAACGTGAATGCCCAGTTTGATTATTTGAATGCAGAACATTTTTCATGGCCATTTATTATTCTTTTTTCTAATTTTAAGTTATACGGAGAATATGAAAGAGGAAGAAGCGGAAACCTACCCCGGCGAGGGGGTAGAAGTTGGAAGTCACAGTACACTGTTCCAACCAGTACAGAGATTTCCAAATACTGAGATAAAGTAGGAGCCCTGTATAATTAGAGGGCTCGAGAATGAGTAGTGGTTGTTGTTTTAATTTATTATTTTAACTTGTTATTTTCAGTGTTTTTTATATGAATGTAGGAGGCCCAGGAGGTGGGCAGGTGTAATATGACTGAGATGTGAGTGAGTAAGAAATGTAAATGCTCTAGGAGGAGGAAAAGGGGGGTGTTAAGTATGTGTGTGTTTGTGTGTTTTTATGTGTCTTTATTTTTTGGTTACGAATTGTTTGTGTCACCTTGTGTTTGACTACCCGACAAACAGTATTAACATATGTGTGACGTTTAACCATCGACTGACATTGTAGGGCTTAAGGGTCCAGATTGGTCAAGATCTAGAGAGGTTAGGGGAGGGGAACATTCATTGTGACCCAAACTATAGAGAAAAGTGACAAGCCATGAAGATAGATACCCCACTATCCCATATTTGAAAACACCTACCCCTGTACAGTGACAAAATTAAGAAATATCATGGACAGTGGGTCACGGAGATAAAGGGGAGTGACTGCCCCACATCTGGCCAGAGGCCGTGTCATTTGGATAAGTGAACTTTAGAACACCTTTCAACATATTTGACTGCTAAGTATAAGGGGAGACAGCTACAAAACAGAAGGGGGATACTAGATCTGTGGCGGATGTTAGAAGAAACACCTGCCACAGAAAAAAGGAAACCAGTGTCAGAGCACCTGACTAAAGGTGACGGAAAGATGGTAGAAAGCAAAAAAGGAGAAGTGGAGCCAAAGAAAATGTATCTGCTGCTAACACGACTAGACAAACTATGTGTAAGGGGGAAGTGCTCAAGCAACGGCATACGACCCGTCAACTACAACCCTCGCCCTCACAGGAATAAATGCTAGAGATCTTGAGGTGGCTAGATTACGGGCAGCATGTGGGAGAGCCAGAGGATCAGAGAGCAAGCCACGGCTCCCAGGTACCCCTCCTGCCCCACTGGAGGATGAGTGGAAGTCAGGGGACTTCCTCTTCAGGATTGACAGCGCGCCCATACGGTCTGTGCATGTAGAAAGCGAAGGGGAAACGGAAGGGACGAGGAGTATTGGAGTGACTTTGCTGATGTGGAAGAAGGTGCAGTGGGAGGGGTCCATCAGGTACAGTTAACTAAACCTATAGTGGGAGGGATGTGGGAAGGGAAGCTGAGAGACAGGCTGGTGAGAATGGCCTTAGCAAAGAGGAAAGGAACTGGAGTGAAAGGCGGGAAGGTGAAATCCAAACTACAGATGCCCCTCATCCACAAAGGAACAGGGCGGCCTCATTATGTCCCCTCGACGAAAACAACCTCCTCAAATCTCTCCACACGCTTACGGCTGGCGTGGTAAAATGGATTATACAGGGCTCCTACTTTATCTCAGCTTCTGAGAAACAGACTGGGGGGTACTTCTTGCCATATGGGATATCAAAAGTCTATTAGTTTCTGCAGTAGGAGATTAGGCAGAATCAGTATGGTGTAAGGCAGGGTACCCGGGAGTGACTATAAATAATGACACCCATGATGGGGCATCCTTTAACAATGTTCGAGCACGCGTGTGTGATGCACTGAAGAGAGCCTTCCCAGATACTCCTGATTTACACTCCATTATGCAGTGCACTATGGGGTATGAGGAAGTCACTGCACAGTTCATTCTTCAGGTTCAAGAGATGTGTAGGGCAGAGATGGGCACTGCGTGGGATCAGTCCACGTCCCTGTTCTACTTTATTATAAAGCGGGCACTCCCAGAGGAAGTACAGAAGGCCCTTGATAAGATAGTAGGGTTAGAAGCAAAAGGTTGGCCTGAAATTCAAAACTTCATAGTTCACCATTGTAGGAGGATCAAAAAGAGAGAAAAGGAAACTATTCAGAGGAGGTTAGCTGAGGAAGGGAAACTCATACAAACAAAACTAGTGAAGGTATCTGCCGTGACAGCAGCACCGCCCCCAGAGCAGATGGGAGAAGAGGGAGGTGTCGCCATCGCCACACAGGCAAGGATGGCCACTGTGTGGGCAGACAACAGGCAAGAACAGTGGGGAGGAAATAACCAATACATGGGACCCGAGTGGCAAGGCCGGCATGAGGACAAGGTGGGTCCTGAGAACAGAGGGCAGGGTGATTCAGAAGACAAGGGCCCTGAGGAGGGAGCACATGACAGTGTTGGTCATGTGGGAGATGGGGGCCTTTCACCAGGGAATGCCGCAGCAGGCAGGGTGGAAACGATCCATATAACTGACCTTATTACAACCAACAACAATATGGGAACCCCCAGCCCGGGATCCTCCAGGGGCAAGCACCAAAGGGCATATGAGATACCCCTGCCTTACCCCCAGTTGCCTCCCCAGATGCCCAGTGCCAGTACTTATCGTCACCGCCTCACACAGTGCAAACTCCCCAGAACCACCCTAAGCAACAAGTAGAAACAAGAACCTGCATGCCACTGCCTCGAACGGTGTGCCAACGCCACACCAAGGTGCCTGTGTGTTGGGAGAGGACACATTTGCATGCCCAATGAACAGGCACTTATCCCGACTAGGACAGCCCACAGAGAGCACTTGTGTGTCTAAGACTATCGACTACCTTGCATCCAGAAGAGAAACCACTGATGGGGTAGATATAGGAAACAAACAGTTCATCTTCTTGGTGTACTCGGGGCAGAAAAGTCATGTATCTGCAAAGGTGACTTCCCGTAGAATGGCCAAACTCTTGATTTGCAAGGATTCTCTGGGGCTGTGGTCACGGTTCCTTACACAAAAGATTTAGATGTAAAGATAGGAGGAAAGGCACTGCCAGCACTGCACCTCTATTATGAAAGTTCCCCTGTCAAGTTACTTAGAGAAATATGCTCAGTAAACGAGACATGACTATATCATTCACTGAGAGAGGGGTTGTTTGTTCCACCCCGGCGTGTGCTTCCTCAGAGCAATGTTGGTGATCCATGCAGTGGTGAATGAAATAATGGTGAGGGGAATACCTGTGAATCCAGACATGTTTATTTATGGAATATGAGTGTTAGCAAGAGCAGACACCTGAAATCACCAGGAAAGAATGGAGAGTGCCTGCAAATTTTGTCTTTTGCCCCATAGCAACCCCGAAGTGGTAGCTGGCACCATCCTGTCACTAGATCTAGAAAGGGTGCAAGTGTCAGCCAAAAGATTAGTGGTACTCGGTAGGACATCCATGGGTGCGAGTGGCACACAGTGCTGTGCATTGACACCAATACACCATTGCGTGAGTTAACTGATGAAGAGTTGTTCGCTGCCAACAACAATGATGGGGAAATTGTGCTAGAAATTTGCATCTTCTGTGAAATTATGGTACAGTATAGAAAGGTGCCAAACTTACTCATGGACATTGTCAGCGGACCTTCGTCTTTTTATGAAATAGACATGCAGTAGGTCCCGCCCCAACTATGGGCCAGTAACCCATATGATGTGGGAATGCTAAAAGAAGTTACCCCCTAAAGATAACACTGAAGCCAGGAGCCATATTGCCAAGAGTAAACGATACCCCCTTTCAAGGTAAGCAGAGGAAGGGATACAGGAGACACTGCAAGCACTCTAACAGCAAGGTATAATTGGCCCCTCTACTTCCCCATGTAACACTGCTATCTATCCCATCAAGAAGGCTACAGGAGGAGTTGGAGGATGATCCAGGACCTTAGCCCCCTCAATGATATTGTACAGAAAGAATTTCCTCTTGTCCCGAACCCTGCCTCCATCCTGTGCAGCATCCCAAAGCAAGCCACTAACTTTACCATGGTGGATTTAAAGAACACCTTCTTCTCAGTGCCTCATGGCCCAGAATCACAGTACCACACAGCCTTTACCCTGGGGGGGAGGAGAATATAAGAACACCATTGCTTACCCCAGGCGTACTGCAAAAGTCACAGTATATTCAATAGAATATTGCACGTAGACAATGGCAATATTCACGTTCCTAGCACAATCATTCAGTACGTACGCGACCTACTGGTCTGCAGTGATAGCGAACCCAGCTGTCGTAGGGACTCCATCATTTTGTTCCAACGTCTAACACAAAAGGGGTACAAGGTGGACAAGAAAGAACTTCAGTACTGTTTGGCAGAGGTCCTGTATTTGGGCCAACTTATTTCCAAAGATAGCAAGATCATTATTCCAGACAGAGCAGCAATGGTACTAGCCACTGCCAAACAAAACACAGTAACATAAATGCAGACGTTTCTAGGACTTTGCAATTACTGCAGGGCCTGGATCCTAGATTATGCACCTTACACCTGGCCACTCCTGCAAGTGTTGAAGGAAACACAAAGAGAAAAAACCTGTATCACATGGACAGCAGAGATGGTAACATCTTTCAATGACTTAACAAACCTAATCTCAACAGCCCCAGTGCTAGCGACCGCACACTCAAATGACACTCTCATGACAGCAGTACTGACACAGAAAAGTTCAATGGGACACAAGCCACTTGCATATTATAGTGGCACACTCAATTCAGTAACGCAAGTACATTTTTATTGCGAACAAGCACTTGCATCTGCCGCCTTTGCCATTGAAAAAAGCTCTACCCTTGTCATGGGTTGCTCCATCACTCTATAAATTGAGCACTCGCTGTTTACAATATTGCTACAATCAAAATCTACCCTGACCACACAGAGAGCATCAGGCTTATTAAATCATTTTGTCCAGCCCCAATACTCATGTGGTAAGGTGTAAGCCAGTAAATCATGACACCTTTCTTACAAAACCATGCACTGTTGAGGACATGCAAGAACACAACTGTGCAACATATGAGGGAGAAGGGGATGACATACCTAAGGCCAAGGAGTTCACCCTAGAGCAGGGAGAAGTGTTCTTCGTTGATGGGTCAGAGTCCATTGATCAAGAAACTGGGGAAAAACATTTAGGGGCTGCTGCGGTGAGAATGGAAGAGTGAGAATGTGAAACACTGATTATGAAACACCTCCCAATGCATTATTACGCACACGCAGCAGAGCTTGTAGCACTAATTGAGGCACTCCACGCATGCAAAGGATGCAGTGTGACAATTTATTCTGATTCAGCGTACGTCACCACAACAGTACACTCTGGTCTATCAAGATTGAGAAGGGGAGGATTTAGGAGGGCAAATGGTTTGCCAGTACAACATGCTGAAATACTAAATAAGTTGATCTTAGCCCTTGCAGAACCTTCTCTAGTGGTCATTGTTAAATGCCAAGCACATACACAAAACATGGACGAAATATCTTTGGGGAATGCAGACACAGCAGCAAAAGTAGCAGGCTACCTCTCGATACCTCTCGATACCTCTTGATACCCATGAGTACAGAATGCATTGTAACATTGTAACAAGCATAGAGGGAACTCCCAAAACTGACACATACACTGTCCTCCCCATTGCAAAGATACCGAGTGTGGAGCAAGACCGATGGTTTAAATATGGCTGTACCCAGTCACCCATTGATCTGCTATGGCGACAACAAATGCCCTTTGAATTACTATACATAGCATTTGAGCAGTTGCACTTCCCAGCACACAGTTCAAAACAACACATAGCTGCTGATCTCCAGGAAGATTGGTTTCTTCCAAATTTACAGGAATACCTAAACAAGATGATGGTCCAGTGCACCACGTGTCAAGTGTGCAGTACAGGGATGACTCCAAGAACATTACAGGGCACTCTGCCCCACCCTACGGGTCCCTTCCATGAGCTACACATTGATAATGCAGATATGGTAGTAAGATGCAATGGGGCCCAATACTTGATTGTGGTGCTGTGTCCCTTTTCTCGATGGGTAGAGGCAGGGCCCTGTGCCCACCCAGACACAAGGTACGCAGCGAAATTCCTAGTAAGAGAGGTGTTCCCCGATGGGGAGTGTGTGAAGTCATACGTTCAGACAATGGTACACACTTATTTAAATAACTGTTCAAAGAGGTCAGGTCAATGCTAGGGATAAAACATAATGGGCCTCATTACGACCCAGGCGGTAAGTTACCGCCTGGGTCGTACCTTTACCACCATGGCGTAAACTACGTTTACGCCATAGTGGTTGGCGGACTTACCGCCCCATTCCGAGGTTGGCGGGGCGGTAAGTCCCCAATCCCCATTTACCCTTCCCCATTCCCATTTTTGCCCCATAGGGCATAATGGGAGTGGGGAAGGTGTCAATTACGCCACCGTAAATTACGGTGGCGTAATTAACAACAAGGTCCCTTAGCGCCATGGATTTTAACACCTGCTAAAAGCAGGTGTTAAATCCTCCATGGCGCTAAGGGACCTCGGAATCAGGCGGTAAGGGTCGGCGCTGTTTACGCTGCCGTAAACCCCTTACCACCTGGGTCGTAATGAGGCCCAATATGTGCTCAATTTTCTACCTGCAAGCAAATGGGGTGGTAGAGAAAATAAACTGCCTCCTCAAGAATAGACTATCCAAACTTTGTAACTCTCTAAGAGAAACTGGGTACACTGCCTGTCTCTGGGACTGTTTCAGCTTCGCACACAGCCTAGCATGGACCACCGCCTGTCCCTCCATGAAATCATAACAGGTTGATGCATGCAAACGCCATTGTCACCAGTGAGAAGGGCCTCTGATGTTCATAGAACAGCCATAGTCCTAGGGGAAGAGTTCAATGAATATCTCACACAACTCACAAGTGTGATACGATGTATATCAAACAAATTGCACCCCATTCACAGCAAAAAGTGAGACAGCCACGGGAAGCCCAGCAGACAGTAGCCCCATACAACCTGTATAATGACAGGAGAATTGGTCTATGTATGAAGCTTCGTTCGGAAATGGAACACCCCAAGGTTCACAGCTCGTACTAGGTGGTATACAGCGCCCCGCTCGCTGTGAAAGTGAAAGGGTTGCGGTACTGGATCCATCTCTCAGATGCCCGGAAAGCAAAGGGTAACATGGCCCCAAACACTCAGATTTTAAGCCTGAATACTACCACTGCACCTTAAACAGTGGCCATAAGTGAATACTTCACTATCGCCTGAAATATGTGTTAATAAAAACATGCGCAGATACTAAAACATGAGATGTTATGAGTGACTATCTCTCTCTCTACCTACCTATCTCTCTCTCTCTCTCTCTCTCTCTCTCTCTCTCTCTCTCTCTCTCTCTCTCTCTCTCTCTCATCCTCTTCCTTTGTCCCGTCTATATTTCTATTAATGCCCACCCCATTCTATTCCTCTCTATAGGTACAAAGATGATGGAATTGACTCCGCTCAATGACAATGTACATGCAGATAGCAGTAGAACAAGGATTAGCTCAACCAGAGCCTATAGTTATCATTGCAGCCTGCATTTTAGCACTATACTTTTTATGTTTTATGTTTTATGTTATTGATGTTTATTATGGGAATTTATTGGGGAGCATCTTTTATCTAGGGGTCCCATATAAAAGAAGGGGTGGGGGTCAAATGAACATGGAACAGTAACATGGCAATGAATTTAACAAGTCTACATAGAAATTTGACAAGAAATACCCCAGGTGCTCTCATATTCAATGACAATGTGACTGAAAGTATATCAGATGTACCAAAAGTTACTTTTGCACCCCCCACAATGTTTACAGTTCAACAATCTACCTCAGAACCTAATATATTGTCTACTTCATTATCTAGCGAATCACCTACCCCTATTTTCAACGCAGTAATGAGATCTGTCTACACCACATTGCGAAAATGAAGGAAAGAATGTAAATGATAATGTTTTACCAAGTAGTAGTGAACGGTCTGTAATACCTAACACCACAAATGCTGTGTGTAGCACTTGCCGATCCACCCTGTGCAGTAGCTTAATGGTCCAGTTACTACCCCCATGTACAAAGGTCACTATGTAACAGAAATAGATCATGTAGAAGCTTGGTAGGGAAATGACAATCTCTCTTGTACAATAGTAGAAGAACACAGCAAACACGGCAGTACAAATATCATGCATATCATGATTTAGGACTAGATAAAGTGGAGGACCTCCGCCATCCTGGGCACTCGAATGGCTGGTACTCGGAAATGAGTGCCATGGGAAGGCAGAAAACTCAAAGGAGTTGCTACGTTTGATCCTTAATATCACTTGTATCTGGGGCACCCAAACTTTTAGTACCTCAAAAGGTTTCCTTAGTAGAGTCACAATGTCTCATCCACATTGCACTATGTAGGATAAAGTACACCTTTCAGACATGCAGCGTCAAATTAAAGCTCTTTGATCCGGACAGTCAAAAATGTAAAGAAGCTCAAAAGATCCCTAATGCTTCAAGGAGCCATTCCTGGCTATAGATGGTACCAGCTTCACAGAAAATAAGTGGCAAGAGTCAACGTTAATGTGCAAAGACGACTTGGTCAATATGGCATTCGGCTGGGTACCCTCATGGCTTGGAACAACTGTGAAGATGCTGATCCCTATCATCATATTCATCTTGCTGATCTTTTGCGTGTGCCAGTTGGGTCTCCGATATTGTGCAAAAGCAGTACCTAATAGTGCAATGATGATGGTGACAATTAGGAATAGCCATGATAAAAAGGTGCCTCGTAATACACAGGAAGCGCAAATACAGACAGGAGAAATTGAGGGTCTCAAATATTGCATGGTCGCTACCTACCATGGCAATGGGGAAGATGTGGACACTCTATACCATACAACTATTGCACCACCACCAGATCCCGAGAATTATAAGGAAGTGTGGGCAGATTTGTTGGGTGATGGAGGATTTATATATATGACATGTACCCCTGAACAGTATGCACACCGTGGGACAGCTTGAGAAGCATGTGCAGAGCATGGATGCCTATAAAAGGTAGCCCAGCATAGGAGGAAGCTGAAAGGAGGGCAGATGAACGAAAAAATTGAGGGGCGGTGGAATTTGTTACTGTAGAAATAACAAAAGGGGAGAATGTTGGGAATGAAATGATCCTATCCCGCCCCCCTATTTATGGCTGAATTAAGTAAACTCCATATGAAGCTAGGGAGGGAGGCGCCCCCACCCGCAGCGTGCATATAAAAGCCTGAGAGTGCATAAAAATAGGTGAATAACACTAGCCATGCCCTTGTCCAGCAACTCCATTTTGTATTAGGACCAAGATAGACACATGAGGGCTGCACCGCTCTCATCCCAAGTTCCCACAGAGGTACTAAGCCATCCGCCAGCTCTGCGCAAGCCTTATTCCAACGGAATTCCATCTTTTCCCTGTCCTCTCAATGTTGCAAATCTCTAGTATTGTTTCCAAGAATGCACCCTGTGAAGAACATGAGACAGTACCAGGTCCCAGCACAGTGGCAGTGTCCATCCATCTCCACTAAACTGCCATTGCATCCTTGACACTCACCCCGCCAGGCAGGAGCCAGCCACACTTCCTCACCCTAACCACCTAACTCTTTACATACCGATAAGGACCCGACCCTCTGATCCTGACCATTTCAGATTACCCACCACAGATCTAAAGCCTGCACGACTGTATATCTTTCCAATAGCCACACGTTTCTCTTTGTATATTGAGGTTCCAGGCAAGGATAGACCGTAGATCAAACCCCCAGCTGGAGATACTTGGGTATGGGAACTGCAGTATTAATGATGCCCTGAATGTGGGGGGGTCAACATAGCTATATATTATTCTCTTTTCTTTTGGGCACCCCTTTCATATGATGTTCAGGTGCCTGCCATGACTAATGAATACTGGGTTTCTATTGTTTAGCTTAGATTAGTTAGAATGTTTCTAACATGTGGCCTGACCTTCACTGCGTGGATGAGCCCAGCAGACCCACGTGCACCAAGATCGACTGGGAAGAGGCAGCCAATCAGCACCTGGCATCCCCTATGGAGCAGGCTTTGCTAAATGCCCACACCAACCAGCTATGTTAATTTCTACTGTATATGTACATGTCACTGATGAAGCGTTTGTCCTTTTTAATGTGATGGCCATGTCATTTTTAGCAGAGCACACTCAGACAGCAAAGTTCTTTGCTGGCATTTATATTATATAAAATGTTGTTACCCTAGGAAGACTATCTCTTGGTTTTATTTCCTGGTGGGTTGTATTTACTTTGAAGTGTGTGTTCAGAGGTCTACACCTTCAAGATGCATTAGAAACATATCAAATGCATCAAGCCAAAGGATCCCAATGAGCATATGGGAAAAAAGTGCTGAAGCACCGTCTTTTCTTCTACTCTTTCAATTAGGAGTAGGAGGAAGATATGATGAAAGGTACACACAAATTAGTGCATCAGAATATCGCTCTTTACGTATGTATTCGGAAGACCCCCAGATTCAGACAAAATGTAGAATTCATTTTCTACCTCCTCTTTTAAAGTGAACTAACATCTCTATGTTATGGAGTTGAACACACAATAAAAACAGGCTCTAATTGTTTAAACATGTCTGCTACACAGCAACTTAAAAAAAAAAAAAAAACAAAGATGAAATTTTGCAGTCAAGTATCACAAATCTCTTGCCAAACATGTGTAGTACAAAATAATACTGGATCTGACATCATGCTGATGTACGTGTACACTCATGAACCTAGAACCACCCACATGGTCTGTTACATTAAGTTGTGTAGAGTAGGCATGGGATGACTTGCACAACTTCTTACACACTGTAAATCAAAATAAAAATTAAATAGATATAAGAACACCAGGAGAACTATGTTCTCTAGACCCTGTTAATCTATCAAGGTACTTTCACCATTGTTTCATTTGCATGCTGCACTTCATCTGCAATAAAACTACCCCTCCACTTGGAGAAATGCAATACTACTTTTGGAGAAAAGACTATTAATCCAGAGGTGAACCACACATCCACATGTTTTTCTGAAATTTGGCCATGACAGTGATGCCACTGTTTAACTGTTTATTGAAAAATACATTACCTGTGACATCCCTTCAGAAACCACAGATAGTGCCCTACGTACATAATTCTTACACTTCCAAAAACATAAGTGTAGCAAATACTGCTGACGTAGATAAAAAGGCAAAGGTAAATACTATAGCAAATGTTGTTTTGGCTTCCCTAGACTAGTTTGCAAAAAAGGAGAAGTAAATAGCTAAATATCTTCTGTTAGACACAGTGTAAAAGGCAAATCCCCTAAAAACAGATACAATATTACAAGAGACAAAGCATCCAAGTACATTAATGATCACAATGCAATCATTGCCCTCTTGTAGAATGCAAACATAGACATACAATACATTGTCGATAATTCCACTGCAGCTGCAAAATATGTTACATCCTTTCTCACCAAAGCTGAGAAAAAAGAGCTAAAAGACCTCTCATCTGACAAAACACTGTCACAAAAAGTTTACAGCTTGAGTATAAAAATGCTTTCCCATAGAGAATGTGGGTGCTATGAAGCTGCCAACCATTTAACAGGTACAGCCTTATATGGCAAATCTTAACACATTGGGCCTCATTAGGAATTTGGAGGGAGCCATGGCGTTCTTACCGCTACGGCTACCCCCAAACTGGGTACCGGGTCCCAAAAATAGGGAATTAACGGCCCATGCCGACTTTAACAGGCCTGGTACTTCCCATTCTCGGAACCCAGACCCGGTACATCCCCTTTCCCATTTGAGCCTCCATAGGGCTCAATGGAAATGGTGAGGATGCTAAAACGGACCCATTAATGACGGGCGCGTTGTTAACATCCTGGTCTGCTAGCGGGTCCCACTCTGCAGATCTGGTCTGGCCAGGCATCCAGAGCAGGACCCGCTGCAGACCTCATAATGTGGTGGCCCAGAATGAGCGGTGCCGGTCCCTTACTGGCACTGTTCATTCCGCGGCCGCCAGCCTCCTAATGAGGCCCATTGTCTGGCTAAACCTTGGTCCAGCTTTATCGTGAAAAAGTACTAAAATCCTACGAAGAGATAGAAACAATAACCACACATGATCCCAACAGCGAGGACATTTAAAAAAAACAAAGTAATTGACACATACTACCCAAACAGAAGTACTCTTTTGGAAAATTTGCGCCTGTACGACATAACAAAAAACTGCTCCTACAAAAACAATGGCACACCAGCTGCAACAACTGGCAAATATTCAGTCTCAACTTGTAAAGGAAGCCTTGTAAAACTTACCAAACCCAGCCCAATTAATCATATAAAGTTATCATTTAAATATCTGCAACATAGAGACTGTATTACATGGCCCTACTGTAACTTGTTATACCTTGGAGAAAAGAAGAAGCATTATTTGGTGACTATTTGAAGCTGCAGTCAAAGCAAATGAAAGCAGTATTATAAATGTCAATTTAAAAAAAATCCAAAGAAATGTTGGACACTGAACGCCAACACAAGGAATAAATTGAAACTGAACTAGATAAATACACTCCTGAGCACAGTCAACCTTCCCTCAATGGAAGCCAAGAACCACTTGGAGGTCTACTCTTTCTAAATGAAGCACAAATAGCCATGACTGAGGTAGAAAATACCATGCATCAATTTAATTTAAACAATGTGAAGAAGACTTGTCAGTGCTCAACTCACAGCTAAATGATTAACAATTCAGCATTAATCTACAAGTCAGTGAAAAAATCTAACATGGTTTTATACATGAAACTAAAACATCTAGCTGTACAAGTTATAAACCTCTGCTCCTCTATATAAGTGGTGAAGATGGCTTTGGTAAAACAGTCATAATTAAATAATCAGCAAATGTCTACAAAACTTAGCAAACAACACCCTGTTGGCTGTTGTAACAGACCCCACAGGTTTAGCTGCCTACAACATAGCAGGTGTAACTTTACACCGACTACTGCTCCTTCCATTAGACCACCAAAACAAATTAGAATGCTACAAATTACCAGCAGAAGCTGCTACTGAAGTACACAGAATTCTGAAACAAATGAAAGTGCTTCTAATAGAAAGGGTAAGCATGATTTCGAACCTCATGTTGGCTTTAATTCATCTCAGACTGCAAAAATTCCTAAAAACTGACTGCAAATAACATTTTGTGGGGAAACACGTTATTGTTTTTGGAGACCTCCTACGGTAACACACTTGGCAGCATTGGAAATACACACGTCTGGCATAATCTTCAGTACAGAGTACTAACTCAAAAGATGCATCTGTCTGCAGACCTCACCTATGCTAACATTTAGCAAAATCCATCTTAAATAGTAGAATAACCCATGAGCCATATGGGTGAATCACATCTGCTCCTGATGTCATCGAACAACTAATTAAAAAAAAATTAAAATGCATGTCCTTAATGCCAACGCTTCAAAGATGTAGTCAATTCAATGACACAATGTTAAAAAAGAAATGCAACCCATAGTGCATATCAGCTCCACAAACAAACTAGAAATGCACTGCATGGCACTCCACATGTGTCAGCAAGCAACAACATGGCTAAATAGCTTAGTAAAATGAGATGGATTGGAGAAAATGTTAAGTTTGTTTCTAAACTGCAGAGTAATTCTAAAATGTAACCTTGACGTAGAACAAGGTTTAGTCAATGGAGCAATTTGTTACAGTTGTTGGCTCCCAAAGATATCAATATGACAACAACATTCAGTTTGTCAACATCCAACAAAATTGGCTGCACAATAGCATGTTTCCTTCTTTTCAAATACATGTACCTACGGAGAGAGCAATTCTCTCTGTCTCTTGCATATGCTGTCACTATTCATAAATCGCAAGGTCTAACCACACTCAGCGGTCTATTCCTAGTTAATTTTGATGCAAACAAAGTCAATGCTAATATTACTTGCATCCGAGAATACAACAGGCTACATGCACTGTACACCCCCTATCTAGATATGTACCCTCTACCTCAGAAAAGGAAACCTTTACAAAGAAAGTAATAGAAACAGAACCTATAACAGATCTCCCAACAATATCACTCAAAAAAACAATGGCCAACGGCATCTCCACCAAATAATGCATCCACAAAACTGTCTACTACAATCTCAACTACACATCCATCACAAAAGGAACAGAGAAATATCTCTTCTCCTAATAAATTTGCAGGCCCATCAAACGATGCCGGGACACAACTCTCTGGTCCATTTAAATTCAGTAACACAACTGGAGTAAATTGCTTTGCAAATGTAACAGTCAGTCTTCTCTTCCAATTGCCACCAATTCTTCACAACATTTACTTACACGGCTTGTACCAGTTCTGTTTGCAAAGGCTTGTCCTTCATAGAAATGTGACACATAATCTTAACAGCATTTACAGTGTCTCAGGTATGAGGCAATAATTGGACTGCTGTGCAGGAGTGGTAAATGTACCATAAACACACAAGAAGATCCTCAAGAATTCCTAATGTACTTACTACAAGTATTAGAAACCAAAAATATCCCTATAAATGAAATCTTCCAGATTTCATGTACGTCGAAACATACATGCACTCTCTGCAACAATGTTTCACAAGAGCACATCCCTAACAAATGATTTTTATGTGCTTCCATACCAAATTGCAAATCCATTCCATTTCACCAGCTTCTGCACAATGCAAATCATGGCATAGTATGACCTTTTTGCAATTCAGATAAACTTTCCAGCATACAAATAAACACACATAGTCCATATGTCATAGTAATGCTTCTGAGGTACAATGCAGATGGTACCATAAATAACTGTAGGTTCACTAGGTTTACACATGGCAAAGTAACCTGGCAAAAAAACCTTCACAACAGTTGGCATAATATACCACAGTGGTGCCACAACCACTTTCAGAGCACTATACTGCATATGTCAAAACAAGAAGTGGTTGGTTTGAATGTAACGACGCATCCGTTACTCCAAAACATAGTTTACCAGCAAACCTAACAAATGCCTACTTAATATTCCATCAACCCAAATTTACCCACTAAACTGTAGCACAATTAAAAGTTAGAATATGCCTAACTACATCCATAAAACTACAATAGCAAGTCTAAAAGTCAAACTAGTTACAATATGCCAACGGGTAACTAACTACTTCAAAAATATGCTTTATTGCTATACACGTGAAATATGCCATCAGAATTCTTGTATTACTACAAAACTTCATCTAAAGGCTAATGTAGTTAGAATATTACTACATGTATCGAACTACTTTAAACATTCCCTTAATCACAACATACTTCAAACAAACATACTATCACACTTACACTCACATACTTTTATTAATAGTTATTTTTAATCCTTTATGAATTTTCTTTCCCAATGACCCAATGATTATTTAATGTCAATACAACCGTGTATCATACACTAATGTTAAACCAAACATAGAACATTGAATGCACTGTTTATGAGGGTAAAAAAAAATAATGGTTGCATAAAATGTTATGCAATTAAAGCTCTCTAAACTATCCTGCTTAACAGATTATATTGTTTTGTTTCACAGAAAATGAACCTGAGATTCCAGCTTCATCACTGATGCAGCAAAGTAACCATACCAAGTTTAAACAAATACATGTTCCATAAACGCTATCCTCAATTGGACCACAATCATAAATACCATATACAGTTCAATCATATTATTCCACCATATTACAAACACGTTATACTCCTACTACATTACCTATAATGACTATACACTTATTAATACTATGGTTGTTGTGGCCAGTCTTGGGGTCATGCCCTATGGCCATGCCACACAACCACCACAATAGAATTAAACCATATAACAAGTACGTACAATACACTTTCAAATATCAAAACTTACCCTGAACCCCAAGCCATCCCAATAATATTCGCGAACACCAATATTGACTGCGGACTCTGCGGCATCTACAAATCCTCTGCGGCAATCTACAAACTGCTCCATGTCATATTCATTCCACTCCCCTACCCTTTCTATGCCCTTTTTCAGCCATCAAAAGTGTTTTTCAAACTGCTTGTCGCACTGTTGTCTGCGGTCTACTGTGCTGTCCATGGAGGGAACGCCACATGCACCCACTTTTTCCACCTACAGAAACAGCTCCAAATCATCTTTATTCCACCCCCACCCTTTGCAGCCCTTCTTGGGCCACCAAATAACCACAAATATGTTTTCTAGACTTTGTCCCAGCACCGGCAGCTGTCCGCGGACACAAAAATATGACCCACCTCACGATTTTCGTCATCCAATCAGCAGGCACGTACGATGTCAGCCAACCTCAGGGCAGCCCCTGATTTGTCCAGGATGTTGTCCACGGAGCAAATAGGGATGTGAGTCTGCAGACCAAACACAGATATCACACATTTTTTTTGGACCAACTTTTTGGCTATTTTAAAAGGAATATAATGTAAGGAGGCCCATTGTGTTTTTTTCCGCATGCAAGGATTAGTGATATCCGGTCATGGATCTGATTAATGCTGAATGAGTTGAGGACTGCATCATCATGAAGAGGTAAGATGTCGAGCAAAGGAACACCAGTGGAGCTTACACCTGCAAATATTCCATAACACAAGCTTCCGTGGCATGGGTGGCTATAAGCAGGGTCGGACTGGCCGTATCGGTCCATCGGCCTGTGGCCGATGGACTTTGAGGACAGTGGGGGCCGGTTTTCCTTCAAGCCACCCAGGGCCGTTTTTTTTGTTGTAACGTGCAGTGCCGCGCGGCGCCGGCGTGGCTCTGCTGCAGGCAGCTGAGCCACAGAGCAAGTGCTGCGGCAGGCAGACCGGGCCGCCATCACCCGCCCAAGCTAAGCCAATGCCATTTTTTCTTTTTAATGTAACTGTCAGTGGCGCGGCCCGGGCCTGGTCAAACACAAACTGGGCAATTTTTTGTAATGTAACAACTTGTTCGTCGCTGCCAACAGCCAAGGCTGTGTGGGTGCCACTCGCGCAGCTGCGAGCCGCGCTGCCTGCCTGCCTCCGGCGTTGCGGGCGGGCGGGCCGCGCTACTAAGTGTGTCTGTGCAGCATAAAATTATTCATCAAAGCAAGGTAACAACACATACACGTTCTTGTTACCTTGCTTTGATGATTTCATTTGCATGCAGCATGCATGCATCAATAATAACTAATTTGAATGCATATATGGGTCCGCCGTGGCGGCGGCCGCCTGTGCACTGTCTGCAGCCACTTTGTAGTGTGCCCGCCCCCCCAGTGACTGGTGCTCCGTGCTCGCCGCCGGGCCGCCCGCCGGGCTTGGTAAGTGGCGAGGGAGGGGGGCGTGCTTCGTTCCTTCGTTCCTTGTGTGTGATAACTTGCTAAGCCTATGAATAATAATAAGCAGGCTGGGCTGGCCTGGCCTGGGGCTGCCTGCATCCAGCAGGGCTGGTGGCGGGCTCGACGACCCCCCGGCAGTTGTTGCTTTCAACTTTAGCAAGTAACAACAACACATTTGTTGCACTTTCCAAAGTTCAAACGCAACTTGTGCCTGGGGCTGGGCCGCTCACAGACTCCGTGTCGCCAGGACTGGCGTCTGGTCCACGTGACTGAGTGTGCTCTAGGATATAGTTGGGCCGTTTGACCCATCCTGGGCATGATGATTTTGGAGTCGGACTCGGGAGTCGGACACACACACCCACGGCAGCGGCAGACAGCACGACACGACACCACAGAGTCTGCACTGCAGTCTGTAGCAGGCAGGCAGCCAGCAAGGACCCCGGTCCCCACCGCGCACACCACACCGCAGACAGTGCAGCAGGCGGCCCCGGCCCGAAGAAGTCCGGTCCGGCCGGACCAAGACGAAGAGACAGCTGAGCCTGGATATTGGACAACAAACAGGTAAGAAGTTGACGGCTCGCGCTGTAATGGAACCCCCCCCAGGAAGGAACTTGGCATCATGATTCACATCCAACTCTCAGGCTCAGCCCTGAGGCTAGCCTGGAACTAAATTCTGAATCTGAGCCCGGGTGGGCAGGGCGCTGGGCCGCTGCCGCTGCCCATCCGGACGTGGCATGATGGGCCGCATGGGCGTGTATGTTTGTATGTTAAGAAAATATTTGAGCCCCGGCAGAGCTGCACATGTGTCTGAGCCCCACTCTTTTTGGAGGGAGCCCCTTTAGGCATTGTACAGGGTTCTGGTGTGTTCCACATTATCTCGCAGGTTTGTGATCCCTTCTCAAGTACTTTTTGCTGGTGGCTTTGTTTATTCTGCGTGATCTGTAATCAGGGTAAGCGTAGTCTGCGTGGTATCTTATGTACTGGGTGCAGTCCTGTATTGGGAGACATTGTAGTCCTCTCTATGATTCTTTGCAGCAGGGCAGCCAGCTGTTTCCCAGCTTGTCCTGCTAGCTGTATTATGCGGACCATATGTTCAGTGAGTCTGTAGTACTGCGTTTCATCTTGTGGCTTGCCTTTACAATGTAACTAAAATGCAGTTTCCTATAGGGTAGTCTTGTTGAGGTGCAGATGTGTCCCCCCCTATGTACCCACTTTGTTGCAGGGTTAGAGTACTTGCCACTTATGCTCACCATGGAGCGTCCTCCAGATTGAAGATCTTACGGTGCATCCACAGGGAAGATCTGTAGTTTTTGCGGTCGCCAAGAATACTCCTGGAGGGGCGGAGAGGGCCGTAATTGCTGTTGTGTCCGAGGGAAGTTGCAGTGTATTTCTCCCCGGCGTGCAATCTGCCGTGCGTCCGGCGGTGCTACACTGTGTGCATGCTGTCGTGGACCCAGGCGTTAAGGGGGGCACGTCTGCATAGCATTGGGCACCATGTGCTTCCTCTGTGCGAGCGACATTCGGGCCCTGCACCCCTCGTATATTCTTTTGCTTGCCATGCGCCCTTATGTGCTGAGAGATCCTGCATCCGCTTTGGGTTCTTTGCGAGCCGGGAAGCCTATTGTTCACCCCGGGTGCTTTCCAGCCTGCAGTGTTATGTAGATACAGTTCTTGCAGCTGTGTTTCCTCGTGTGGCCTGTCTTTATAAAGAACTTATACGCGCTGCTTCGCAGTGTGCAGGTTTGTTAAAGCACAGCGTCTCTTGCTATATGTGCTCGCTCCTCTCCCCCTGCTTAAGAGCATGTCACCTGTCTTTATGGCAGGGTGTCCCCCTCCGCTAAAGGTCTTACTCTGCTTCCATAAGGGCAGGCTAGCGGTCGTGCTCTGTGAATTTATTCTCGGGGGAGCACCGGGGGATGGCGGCATTATTCATTGCGTCCAGGAGTCTGTGCAGACTGTGCGTTATTTGTCAGCTCAGCGTGAGTGTTGCCCCTGTGTTGCTCACGCGGGCATGTGCATTATCGTTCCCTGCTATGCAGCACGCCGAATGTGTGATGCGCTGTCGATGCTCCTGCTTCAGTAATGGTGGACCCAAAGTCTCTTCCCAGGTATGGGGTTAGGGGGGGGGTGGTTGTGTCTGCTCAGCCCACCGAGGCCCGAGGGGATGGATCAATGGTAGTATGGGTGCAGGCCTTCTCTTCCCTCCCCCTCTGCAGCATTCATCCGACCCGTTATCTGTTTCCTCTTTGCTGCTAGGGCCCCCGTGTGCAGAGCTGCACATGTGTGTGGGACCCCTTTGCTGCTAGGGCCCCTGTGTACAGTGCTGCTCATGTCCACGGGACCTCTTTGCTGCTCGGGCCCCTGTGTGCAGAGCTGCACATGTGTCTGGGACCCCTTTGCTGCTAGGGCCCCTGTGTGCAGAGCTGCACATGATGTATGTGGGACCCCTTTGCTGCTAGGGCCCCTGTGTACAGAGCTGCTCATGTCCATGGAACCCCTTTCCTGAAGGTGCACCCGTGTGTATGCTCTCTGCCCTCCCTACTGTGACAGCCTAGGCAGGTTAGGTTAGGTTAGGTTCGCGCCTCGGGCTGCATGCTAAGAATGCACATACTTGATTGGATGGAAAACACACAGACCTGCACACCTAAAGCCGGGTCGACTACATAATGTAATCCCCAGAATTGGCAAAGTCTTTATGCTCATGTCTGTGGAGCGGAATGTGCTTGTCCAATTGCAAAATCCGGACATAATCGACCTGGTTGCACATAAAAGTGCATTGTTGCAGGAACTCTTGATTGAGTGATTTCCAGGATTTTCATGAAGCTGGAAGCAGGATTTCCAGGAGCGGTGGACCCTGTCACAGAACTGTATGCAAAGTTTTTATGAGTTGTGTTGTTATTGTGTCATCATTATTAAATACAACTATTTTCATTACTGGTGGCAACGAGTAGACATGATTTGAGTCTGGTTCTGCAACATAAGTATTTTACTATGTGATGATGTTTTTTTTTTAAACAAAAACAAAAGGAATGTTATCACTTTCTCAAGCATTTACACAAAACATAACAAAATGCAACAGACACATGAACCCTCCATAAGTAGCATTTTCTGTAAAGTCGCAAATTTACGTGATTCACGGATGATGGTTTGAGGGCCACTTTTTTTGAAGTGAGGGGTGGGCCACTTTTCTGAGGCGAGGGGTGGGCCACTTTTTTTTGGGTGTCCGGGCCTATTTCTTGTCCCAGTCCGACCCTGGCTATAAGGTGGCCGTACACCCCCAGGAATATTCTGATGCTCATTAGTGGGCATCCAAAGTGACAGACAGGTATGTCTTTTATATCATATGTAGTCATTTCATAGTTATCAATTTCACTCATGGTATTTGTGGAACATTCAGTAAATCATGGTTTTTTCTCCAGAGCCATTTAACGCTCACTATTTTTGTCAGATACTCGTTTTTTAGCTCAAAATAGCAGTATTTTACAACATTATTTTTAACTTTCTCCCACCGACTACTGTCTTACCTCCAATGCAATTCACAGTGAAAGAGAAGGCACCTTCTTGGTGGTGCAAAATCTCACTTTCAACTATTTTTAAATGTTGGATGGTGGATTGTAGATCAGCCGTTATACGCATTGGTTTACACGGCCGTACGTACCATCTCGGTAAGCCCCTCTTGCATAATCCTGCTACTACCTTCTATTTATTGCACACTGTCTCTACATTTGCCCACTGCTAACAATTATAGCATTCACAGCCGCATACAGTGCAGCGCCTCTGCACTCGCCCACACTTCGCCACAGCTCCCCACTAATGCAGAAAAACACTTGCCATAGCTACGATGCCCTCCACGCACAATCCAGACCATAACTAACTCGAGTCTTGACAGCTTACAACCTCCAAACTGAAAACGGCCTATACTGCAATAACGCATATGTCACTAGCCTTTGCTGCGGTGTGACTAAGAGCTCCCTTACCTGCCTATGAGTCTAAACATCAGACAACTTTGTTGTTCATTGTGCCACCTACTGAAGAGCCCCTGCATTCCCAACATTGCTAACATACGCTTGTTGTCTATGCCTGCGATACAGCCCTGATTTACCAACCTAACGCCGGATCACTGATCCCACCCACTGCTTCTCATATCGACCGAGAATTAGCACACAACCGGTTGCATCTTTCTAGCACCTAGTCAATGCATTTCTGCTGATTTAGCCCTTTGTATCTGCACAGCTCCTAGCCATTGCATTTCTGTTGATTTAGCCCATCGCATCTGTGTAGCTCCTAGCCAATGCATTTCTATTGATTTATCCCATTGCATCTGCATAGCTCCCACCTACCGCACCTCAATTGTACTAGCCTCAATTGAATTAACCTATTGCATTTGCATTGACCCAATTTACGGCATTGACGGCATGACGAATGCCATATCAGTCATGAACCTTGCCCTATCTATGATTATCACCTTCTTAGTGCTCTGCTACCTCACCAACACCCTCACACTCCCAACTCCCAAAACACCTTCCTCTACTGCACCATCATCTGCCCCGGTGGCTTTCACCACTATTGCCTTCGCCAACCTGACCTCTAGGCTCTTATCTATGCACAAATCTCTACCACCATCCAACCAGATTAGGCCAACATACTTCCTACCACCTACCACTCCTACTCTGCAGCAAACATTCGCAAACAACAAAGATGCCCAACACATGTCAGTGACACTATCACCAGCTCAATGGATCCAAAGCTTCACAAGTAAGCCTAAACCTAACCAACCTTGCTCCACAAACTGGAGAAATCATAGACTACGCTCCAGAACTTATCAACTCCCACCTCATACTCATTAGAGAACACCCAACTACTGACAATGCCCTGCACTATCATCCACAATGCTAAACTAATTTAGGAACCTGACCTTTTATCACCCCCCCATAAAAATCCAACTAACAAAAGGACTAAGGAAACCCAGAAAATGAGCAGAGCACTCATTAATGCCAGATCTCTCGTAGCCCATGCCACAGAAATCGCTGACATCATTACAAGCAATCAGCTTGATTTCCTAGCCTTTTCAGAGACATGGCTACACAAAGCAGCTGGCCCTGCCCTTGTCCTAGCCATCCCCGAAAAAGTCACCATCATCAGAAGAGACAGAGAAACTTCTAAAGGAGGAGGCATAGCATTCATATGCAAATCCAACCTTGACACTGGAGAATCTGAATCTACCCACCTGCTCTCCGCTGAACTACTTACAGTCAAACTATGACTATCCGCTTCTCACACCATCTTCATGCACCTGGTATACCATCACCCAGGCTCGCTAGGGACCTTTGAAGAAGACATAGCAACCCTACTTAACTCCAACATCAGACCTGGCTCCCAAACTATTATACTTCGAGACTTTAACCTAGGTTTGAATTATCCCAGCAACACCAATGCCACCATCCTAGCTAATATTATCACAGAAGCAGGCCTCACTCTCATGAACAACAGACCTACACACAAAAGGACGTACTTTGGACTGGATTGTAGACATCAATTGCATATCCTGCATAACAAATACTGAACCGTGTGTGTGGACAGACCATTACTTGATCTCATTCACCATTCAAGACAGTCCACAAACTAACTTGGCTAGACCCATGGCCCTGCCTGCCCTAAAAAGAAATAAAAAAACATAAAAGTTCCCAACCTCTTACCACTCATACAAACTATCACCAACTCTGTGAACCTACCATCCAACCTGACAGATCGGGTTGACCGGTACAATAACACCATCAACTCTGCTATTGACTCCATTGCACCACTTAAACTCAGCAAAGAAAAACCTGTACCTCACCTGAACTTGTGGTTTACACCCAGCCTAAAAACTTTGCACACTAAGAAAAGACACGCTGAGGCCAGATGGAAAAATAACCCAACCAATTAGAACAAGTACCTTCTCACTTCCTTGCCCGACAAGTACACAAAGGAAATAATTCAAACCAAAATAGACACTTTCAATGAAAGAATAAAAAAAGCCAGCTTGAGCACTAAAGAAATCTTCTCTGTTTTAAGGGAACTGGAATCCCTGGTCACTCCTAGAGACTCTTGCAGCAAAAACAAATCTTGGTGCACAGATATACAAGATGCCCTCTGCAATAAAATAACCTTGCTCCAAGAAAAAATGAGTGCGAAGAAAACCACACTACATAAGATTGCCATTTTGCAAGAAACCTTCATTAAAAAAATCAAACCCACTCACCAATTCAAATTTAACTCTGTCTCAACCACTGAGGTTGAAAAGATCATCACCTTCCTCAAACATTCTAAATGTCTAGGGGTCACCAGTCCAGCACCTAATATTAAAGAAGCCGGAAACAACCTAGCTCCTTTCATCTCCACATTCATCAACTCCTCCTTCAAATCATGCTCAGTACCCACCAATCTCAAAGATGCCTGAGTACTACCCCTACAAAAAAAAAAAAAACTTGGTCCCCACCATTCCCACTAATTACAGGGCAATCACAACTGTACCTTTTCTTCTTAAAATCCTTGATAAAGCTACCTATCTCCAGATTCAAGCCTATCTGTAGATCAGCAACCTATTGGGCTCTCGCCAATCAGGTTTCAGGCCTAGACATGGGACAGAGACGCCCCTCATTGACCTGAAGAATCAACTTGATGACCGGAAAGACAAAGGAGAAGGCTCCATTCTTCTCCTCCTGGACTTATCCACCGCGTTCAACCTGGTCGACCATAATGTACTATGCAACCACCTTAAAACAGCTGCCCATTTTTCCAAGGAAGCCACCACATGGATAAGCGCCTTTCTGGACAACAGATCCATGAGAGTCTTCTCACCTTCCTCCACAGCAAACCCAGTACCCATCACATGCGGAGTAGCACAGGGCTCTTGTGTCTTGCCAACCTTGTATAACATATTTACAAAGCCCCTTTTCGACATACTTGACAATCTGGGTGTCTCATACACCAACTATGCTGACGACACCCAGATTCTCATTCCCATCAAGGAAGACTATGACAAAGATGTAAACATGATTAACAAAATCTACCTAATTATACAAACATGGATGGTCACCCATGGTCTATGCCTCAATGGCGAAAAGACAGAGCTTTTAATTGTTGGGGCCCCTAACAGGCTGTCTAAAATCTCTACCCAATACAACTCCATCTTCATTGATGGAATTAAGATTAAAGTCTGCAAGGAAGTCAAGACCCTAGGCTTCTACCTGGACTCTGCTCTCAACCTCAATAAACAAATCAACGCCACAGCCTCTGCCACCAACTAAGGTGTAAACTGATTCATGCATGTAAACCTTTCCTGTCCGGAGAAAGCTGTATTACGATTGCGAGGGACTTAATCCTCTCTAAAGTGGATTACTTCAATGCCGTATATCCGGGCACTGGCAAACGCAACACCAATAAACTCCAGACAATCCAAAGCAATTCCCTAAAAGTGGCACTAGGCATCCCCAAAACACAGCATATCTCTCACATGAGATGCTCCACCAACTAGCTCTCCATAAACGACAGAATCAAATTCAAATCACTCAACCTTACTCACAAATGTCTCTCCAACAAGGCTCCACTATACCTCACTAATAGATTTACCAAACACACCTCAGCACGACACATCAGAAAAGCGCAATCCAATAGCCTCAGAATACCCAACTTTAAACTCAAAAAAACAGGAGCGCTAGCTTTCCAGTTCTGGCTGCACAATTGTGGAACTCTATCCCTGACTCATTAAGAGCCACATATCCTTTCCACTCCTTTAAGACTAACGTCAAGAGGTGGTTGCACTCCCGAGACCTGTTACCCTTACGAGTGTATCCTTGTACTTATTTTTGCGGACTAAATCTAAGTAAGAAACGATAACCAATGGAATCTATCCACTGTAAATATGTATATTATTGTCACAAAATGTATCTGTACTTTTTGTCTATGTAACCTGTAATGGGCCCAGATATCTACGGGCCCGGTGCGCTTTATAAATGAATAAACAATTACAACAATTACAATTACAACTACTTGCAACTTCCAATTGTCATACACATATGGATGGTCTTAAGATATCATGTGATACACTGACCCATTTGACATCTCTATTCCTGGTATCAGCTGTATGACCAGCAGGCATGCTACCCATCTAAAGGTCCACAAAGACAGCACACACATGAGCTTGTGGGTATTGTGTGATATCTGCCTTTGCATTTTTGGACCCGAGAAACCACTGTTGCAATGGGATTCTTGAGAATGTGCAGTATTTCAACTGGGAAGTCCGTCGTTTATTGTTTGTCGCCTGAATTTGTCAAGCTGTGAGATCATTTGCAAAATGGAATGCCTAGTGTCATGTGCATTAAAGTCATTATTGGCTGCAGTGAGCTATGAGGGAAGGCCCAAGTCTTCAGAGCCTGCCGTGGAGGAAGAAGACGATGGCGATTCGGGTGCTACAGGCACAATTAGCGGCGACTGTCCAGTCCATAAAGGTTAAAAAGTGTCAACTTTATAGGCTGTTAAAAGTCGGCATGTGCAAGATTCCAAAATCCAAAATTTGGGAACAGCATGGGGCCAGGTGTGTGTTAAGCCTTCTCTTAGGTAACTATCTTCTGAGGAAGTACTGCTATAGGGTGCCCTGGCCCAAGAGCAAATCTAAAATAAAATATGAGTAATTTCATGACCTACTTGGCAAACGAAAAGGAGGTCACAAATATGCAACGGTGTTCTAATGGTCTGGATCTTGGACTGCAATTCAGAATGCTGACATTCACGTGGGGGCATTATGCTGAAGAATCAATATAGTATGGCTTTTCAGTGTTCCGTACGCAATACAGTAATCAAGCATGTATTCAATGAAGGAGTAAAGGACATTTTAAACACATTTGTAAGTATTTCTTCTTCTATGTTCTCCCCAAAAGACCAAGACACATCCTGACAATTATTGTAGTTTGTAATATATATAGTTTATATACAATTATGTATTCTATTTTACCAACTTGGCCATTATTTATACTAATTACTTACTGAGGATTAATGTATCCCTGACATGAAAGCAATGGTTATATGTGGTAATGTCTGACTACCTTTCATATTGTCAAAAACATCCGCTTTTTTATTCTTGATATTTTGAATAAATACTTGACCTTCATAGTCAGTATTTCTGATTTCCACTGAAATTGTTAGTCCTCCATTAAAGGATCACTGCAGCTTTGTCATGTGTAAACAGTTGTCCAAGAAATAACGTTGTACATTACATATAAGCATAATTAGAACACATTTCTCTTTTTTCTTACCAAAAAAAACTCATCTCGCCAAATATGTGCGCCAATGGCTTCCGAGCTGCAAATCCCAATGAAATATTACTCAAGAGGAAGCATAGAATGAAGGGTCAGCCAAGCCTGGAAACATGGTGCCAGCAGAATTGCAGCAGAAGGCCCGTCAAACACAATGTGAAAGTCAAGGTAATTCCCCATTCTGAACAGTAGAACACGGGAGGATAGCTCAGGGGCAACGTGCTCGCCTTGGAAGCAAAACGACACAGAGCACCACAGGTTGGATCCCTGGGTTCACACTTACAAACCTCCATTATAAATAACCAATCATATCATATCATTTATTGAATTACTGATTGGCATTATTTGAATGAACTTAGTGCTGTCAAATTATTACTGATGTGATTTCCTCTGCTGTTACTATGACAGATTTCAAAATATTTTGATCAGTGCGTACATGTTTAACAACCATTAGAAAAAGAAAAAAAAAGATAAACCAGAGGAATCAGTATTTAAGGAGCGTTCCATTAAACTAGTGTCATGTCAAGGCTGCAAAGATGAAGACGTTTGTGATTAGCACAATTAATATACACGGCAATGGCAGTACCATGCACAGAGAAACAAGAGCCCAATCTATGGACCCTGCGTACATACGTACGTTTTAAGACGTCCCTATGTATTCCAAAGTGATAGATTTAAACTAATCACATCCGATAAAGTAAGGGAACAATTTCAGGATAACTACGCTGAACCTTTAGGGACCGGAACGTTTTTATTTATTTATTTGTGTTTTTTTTAGTAACATTTTTTAGTGATTTCTGAAGATTCTTATAACAACTTTTGACAGGCAAAAGCTTTAATCATGAGAAGCAGCTCTTTGGGGCTTATTTTAGTGTGGCCCGCATATTGCACATTGAGGCCTACTTAGATATAGTCATACGTTTAAGCAGTCCACTCTGTGCAACATTAATTCTTTGCAAGCTGACGTGTAAATAATGCACACACATGCGGGCAAACCCAGGTTTGCTTGCACCTGAAACGCAAACAATGATGAAAGCTGCCCGCCATTTGAATGCAAGTTGGGAGACATTTACGTGTATCCCTATAAAAAATGAACGATCATTTTTATAGTGCTTTTATTCAAAGCACTTTGCATACTATTATTATTACACAATGAAAATTGGTACTCATTTTAATAAGCATGGCAGGATAAAAGGCTGAGTCGAACTTGTTTAAACCCGCAGATCACATACGCAGATCTCAGCGGCAAACACTTAACCCAATGAGTTATCAATCTTTCTGCTATTAGCAGGTAAAAACCAATCCAAATTCAATGTTAATCCAAAGCATTTGCACCCACATCAAAAGCAGAAGCAGGATGAATTGCTGACAGATTGTTCACTTGGAGCCAATGGGAGTGGCATTATCTGTCTTTCCTGATGTGCCCCCTCCTCTCCATGTCAAGAACCCATGAAAATCACACATTGCTTTATAACCATGCATGACATGTTTTATGCATTGGGTTCAACCACCACAAAAAGTGCCCACAAAAAGACAATATGCCAGTGGTCTTAAAACTGTGGAGTTCACCTCCCTAGACGGCCCATAAGGATGTGGTTGGTGGGATGTGAGTCTTTAATAGTACATTGACTGCTTTTAATATAGGCTTATAGAACGATGGAGGGCTCATTACCGTGGGATAATGACCCATCACAAAGTTATGGCCTGAGGCTAAACTGAAGGATATTAGCACATGGAGGTAGTAACAATACATCTTGTGAAGTTTTGGCGGTGAAGTAAAAAACGTAACTTTAAGAGTGAGTAACGTAAATAGAGGAACTGAATTAGTACATTAAATGAGGTTTTGTTTTGTAGTATTGAGAAACAAACAAGGTTGTGTCTTCATACGTTAATCATATTTAATTGCAACTTGGTTGAACTGTATGTAACACGTTTACATGAGCATGCATTGGGTATCATGTAAAAGTAAATGGTTGCTCGATATGAAAATGAAAGCATCTTCCAACAATGTAGCCACTCTTTTAAGTGTTAAATAGAATGCTGCAGCAAAAAGGGTCCTTTCAGAGAAGAAGTGTCTTGCTGAAAATAATCTTGTCCTCAAATTGCATTTTTTTCCCTGTCTGCATCTAAAGAAAATGCAGCGTATACCAGTAGTTATTGACTGCAGTATGTGCATTCTAATTGGCTGAGAGAAGGTCAATAAAACCTCCATGTTCTAATATGAAATATAGTCATAGCATGAGGGCAGCCTCGGAAATAATATGTGTTCAGTATTAAAAAGTTTGAAAACCACTGATCTTTGCAATACATCCTTTTACGGGTTGTATTACATTTGAGCACCCTCCTGTTGGAAATTCTTTTCATCAATACACTTTTCTTTTCTCCCCGGCCTTATTCAAAACAGCAACCTACTGTGTGGAAAAGTTGTACATAACTCCCGAAGAACTCATGGAAAGAACACACTGCTCATACTGACAACTCAAGAAGCAGATACCATATTTATCCTTCGCGTTTTCTCCCATTCAGGTTTCCACAATTTAAAATAGCGATTTACAGCGCACTTAAACTGGAAGCAGAATTGCAGCCTATTGGTCTGGCCTACAGGGCAATAGACTTCCAGGCCCCCCTGTTCAAAATAAAGTGCTCGTCTGATGCTTTTCTCGGAAATATTATCCCAGACCGCGGCCGCGTCAATTACTGACCACTCTGCTGTGTCCTGATCTCCTAAGGAACAGCTTTATTCCACGCGTCAGCATAAAAGCCTAGTAATGAGATGCCTCAAATTGGCGACTGTCTTTGTGCAATATTGATTCGGCGCATTCGGCGCCGCATTATCCACAAATAAAACGACATGTGTTTTTGTTTTTCTCCCTGTAGCTGGAAGGTTTTGTGCCCTCCTTCTAATTGAGCTCTAGAAGGTCAGCGCAGGTGCACCCGGCAACCGCAATCTCACAGAAAATTGCCAAAAGTGACCCAAAAAGACTCTGCATCAGCAAAATGGCTTCTGAGCTGAAATCTCTTTGCGGTAGCTGCGTGATTCCTTTGTGGGGAAGCGCGGTTTGCCTTGGTGTGTGTCTTTCTGTAGGGACCAAGGACAAGGGCAGCTTTAATGACAAATCCTGTGTCTTGCATAAGGCAGAATGCTGGTCCTTGCATACTGTATGCAGCATGGGTGTGGAAAATGTTTTCGCCACCTGTGTTTTTCGTGAAATCAAGATACTTAATCAACCGTCAAAGCATGTGTGTAGGTTAAACATTAATGTACCGCAGCTATTAACATGAGTGCATTACATTGGCTGTTACGCGCTACATCACCTACAGTGACCAGCTAAACCACTTGCATTCTGATCATGCTGAATTCCTTGCTCTTAAACTGTGGCTATGGACTACAACTCCCATCATCATTAACCTGCATAGACAATAGCCCGATATCATGGTCATTGTAGTCCAAAACATCTGGAGATCCAAAGGTTGCAGAGCCCAGCTCTAAAAGAATTGGACAATGTTTGTATAGCTCCATTAAACATTAAACACCTGTGAGACGCTGAGCTCTCCGGATTGAAAAAAAAAAACCATGTTCCGTTAACGTTGTTTGTAGATGGGATCAACCATTTTATTGGAAAATGATTTGGAAATGTACTGTGCAGCAAGGAATGTAAGGAATATAAGTAAACATAGATAAAAGTAGCAAAAACGAAACCAAATGAATGCTTTGTCAAAAGTATTCTAACATCCTTTGAATTGAATATGCAAGTGTAGGAAAATTGGATTGCATTTGAGGGCTCTGCGAAATGTTACAATTTTGCAGCCACACACTTAGTGAAATAGCTAATACTCATGTGTTTAATTATATGTTGAATATGCAGCCATCTCCGAATTTTGGCTAGTGGTGGACTAGCCGACAGGGAACTCTGGAAATGTCCCGGTGGGACACTGCATCATGGCGTTCATTTGTGGGGTTCCCCTTACCCGTTGTCCCAGCCAACGTGCCCCTTTTCTTCCATATCCCTTTGAATTAAGGATTTTGCTATAATACGTTCCATATGTTATTACTGCCTTTTAACAAGTACCATATAGTCTTGTGTCATGGTTAAACCCTACCCACCACTCCCCGCCAACCCGATTTAGTGGGTTTGAGCTTGCTTGCTACCTTCCCGTACAGGGTGTCATATGGGGCCACTTTGAAAAACATAGCCTTGAACTCCGCCAGTGAAGGAAGGAAAGAACTAGAACACAGGTATTTTCTACCTGGGAGTTCCTCCTCATCAGCAGCAGACCCTCCCCTTCACTTCTAACTTTCAGGAAGGAGATCAAGGCTTCCTCTTCAAGAAATGGCTCCTCCTTTAGACCTAGGTCCACACACCCTCCGCTACCCACCCTAGCTGAGACTGGGTGATCTGCCCCCTACTGTTTTTCCCCTGGCTGCCTGCAGAACCCTTGATGCCAAATTGCACAAACTCCCTTTTGCCTGTTGTTAGCTCCATGCTCCCTTGTTTCTCTGCTCCTCTCTCCATGCCCTTCCCCCTATGACTTGTAAAGTGCTCTCGTGCTTCCTGAAGCTAGGTCTGTGCTCAATAAATATAATAATAATAATAATAATATTAATAATAATAATAATAATAATAATAATACATACCTGCACAACGTTTTTATAATGGCACATGCCCAAGCAGCAGTAGATTTGTCCAGAATGTATCAGAATCTGCTTGTCAGGAATCACCCCTTTTGTGGGTGAGGACATTTGATACGCAAACCCCTTGTCATCCTTTGAGGTGACCTTGGTGGCAAAGACTAAGCTCAAGACTTATTCTTTAAAGGGGCAAGAGGTGCAACCAGTTAAAAAACCCAATAAAGCAGGTAAAGTAAAAGATATCAATGTGTAAGCTAAATTATAAACATGCTTCCGTGCTTTTGCCATGCTGTAAGTTCAGCGCAGGTCATTACCTCACTGTACCAGCATTGCAGCAAAAAACAGGAGAGAGTGAGTGTGTCTGTGTGGTGCTGGAAGTGGGAGTTTCAGGAGAGCGTGGCCGGTGGATTGTGTGAGGGGTATCTGCTCATAAGCAGGGTCTTGAGTGTTTGTTGAGAGGGGGTGGGCAATGTGAAACGAAGGGATGGACTCGCCTGCGAGAAAAAATAGGAACTTTGGTGATCTCCCTTGGAAAAATGCCATAAGGTCCCATGTTTAAGGCATATATCGAGGGGGGATGGGGCTTGTGTGGGGGGAACTAGGTGCTGGCACAGTGAAAGTTGCAATGAGTAAAATCATTGCGACAAAGACATACATGACCTTGTGACTGCTGGCAAAACATGGAGCCATACAAAAAAAGCAAATTTAATTATCTAATTATCATATTGTTTTAATAAAACTGATGAAAGAAACACAATAAAAATTACATTAACATTTATATTAGCACATGGGGCGTACACAATGCCAATCAGCTTTCTCAGATTGCAGGGTGAATCCCACAACCCAAGCCTGTGCTTAGAGCAAGCTCAGAGCTGCTAGTGACACCCATGCAATCTTTCATCACCCACTTCCCTGCGGTCTCTACTCAATCACCTCCCCGCCTTCCTCCCATGGTTGCCATCTTTGTGAAGTATTTTGTTTTTAATTAATAGGATGCCGTGAGCATTTAACCTGTTCATTCAAACAAAATACATTGCTATCAGCACCCAGGTTTAAAAACCTTGTGTTCTAATAAGAATAACACCTGATCGAGTGGGCCACATCAAGTGGTAATGGCACAACCACCCATCAATAAAAATAAATGTTATTCAATTTGAACATGGATTCCTTCATGGAAGCTATGCTAAATATTTTAAAAGTGACAAAATGGGGGGCGCTGTTGCGCTTGACGAAGATGGCTGCCTGCTGAACAGCTCCGAGCCGAGAGGCGCTTCCTGAACCAAAATCACCCGTTTGCCTCGGCGCTTCAGCTCACAACTGTCTGAGGGGGAAGCTGATGTGACCGTGATCTTGCTGGCCTTTTTCCGCCCTCCTAGCCCCCTTCGCTGCGGAGCTGCTGGCCCCTCTGTGAAGACCGGGAGCGCGCGCTCCTCCGATCCCCTTCAGGGCTCCAGTGAACCGCGGTCGTGATCCGCGGCTTGCGGCCTTCCGTTGGGGGAGGGGCACCCCTCCCTCCCTGCGCGACCGCTCATAGCCAACTTGGGGTGAGCTGTTGGCTGGATCCGAGAGCGCCCGCTCCGCTGCCCCATCCGAGGCGGCGTGCTGTTTCGACCCGGTCCGTGGATCCAGGCGGTGAGTGGAGCCCCGATCCTCTGCGCCGTTCCCCGCATTGACTTGCGGCCTCGGTCCGCGGCTCGTCGGAGTCGCTCACACGTCATTGAACATTGGGACAATTAAACACCCCACCTGCATCCTGATACCCAGTGGGGGGGGGCAGGTTCCACCGGAGCCCATCCCCCGGCGAGGCTCATCTTCAAGCGCTTTTTGTGCTCGTGGGGGCCACGCGAGACATTGACCCCCCCCACTCATTTCACACTTCGCCGAAACGGGGTGTGCCCTGACCCCTACGGAACTGCTGCATATTGACGCCACCGGATCACATCACACCCAGCCTTCTATTGGAACCCTAGCTACCTAACTGCTCCATCATCGGCCGTGCCGCTCCCTGGATCCATAGGAGCGGCGAGGGGCGGCGGCTTCTCCCCCGCCTACCCAACACTGATCATGTTTCAACTCCGGGAATGCTCTGTCCCTCGAGCCCATTGCTTTATTGCTCATTAAAGTGCCAATCACCTCCTACTCCATCTTGCCGCAATAGCTCCTGAGGTTCTTCTTGCTCTCCTGTTGGTTGTTGCCTCCGTGGACCTTGCTTCCTCGGGTTCCCGGTGGAGCTCTCGTGGTTCACTATTATCACATATATCCGCTGACCCAACATAGCTTGGTCTCCTCCTTCTAATTCGAAACGCTACACCTCTTGCCGCCAGCCGGCTGCAGTCACACGCATACCTGGTGCTCTCTCTCGGCGTCCCTCTAGTCCTCCTACCCTCCGGTCCACAAGTCTTGGCTTACCTTTCACTGACAGCATGTCAACGAGGATGGGAAAGAAGCAATCCTCTATCAATATGTTTGCGAAGCCTTCGGGAGGATCCGCTGCGGAGACACCTACACAGGAACTACCTACTGCACAGGAGCTGGAACCATCCGAATCTCAAAAAATGATGGAGTACATCCGTGAGGGGTTCACCGCGATCCACAGCAAACTTGACGATATGAACGGTACGATATCCTCCATTAAGGCACACATGGAGAGGACTGATGGTCGTGTAACTGAGATCGAGTCACGTGTTAGCACCGCTGAGGACGGCCTGGGCTCCCTTCGGGCAGAGGTCTCCACATTATCCGCACGCGTAACAGAGGTGGAGAAGAAAAATGAGGATCTTGAGTCTCGCTCAAGACGCAACAACCTCCGCATAATCGGGGTACCCGAGGATGGCATACAGGAACCCATGGAGGACTACGTTGAGAGCTTGCTACTTCGACTCCTCGACTCCCCAAAGCTCTCCCCACAGTTTGCAATCGAGAGAGCACACCGCGCACTGACTGCGAAACCTAGGCCTGGCGCTCCTCCTCGCCCGATTATAGCCAGGATCCTTAATTACCGCGACCGGGATGCCCTACTCAGGGCGGCGAGAGTCAAGGGAGACCTGCTGTTGGGCGCGGCCAGAATCCACCTATACCCGGACTTCTCGATTGCGGTTCAGCGAGAGCGACAATCCTTCTTGGCGGTGAAGAGACGATTGCGTGAGCTTCAGGTTAAATACGCTATGCTATACCCCGCCAAACTTCGGATTGAGCACGCGAATCGAGTATACTTCTTCACACTTCCAGAGGAGGCCTCCAAGTTCATAGATGAACACTTTCCCGGCTGAACTGTACTTATAATGTTCTCTCCCATTACCTAGGCCCTTCTCCATTGTCCACTCGCTGTACTTTTGGTCTACCACGACTTACCCTGTCTGCGGGGTCGCCACCATTGAGCCCTACCCAGAACTCGATTGGTCTAGTGGCACTCCGCCGTCCTTTGCTCTGGTACTGCGTGGACCCCTGGGCTGGCCCGATGTTGAACAGTTCAGCCTGCTGGTGTTACAGTTGTGCATGTTTATGACCTTGTTTTTTCTCTAAGTGATGCAATTGTTGGTGTTGTGTTGTGACACTATGGGAATTGGCTGTTGATCTGAGGACGGCACTGACTTCCTACCGTCTGCACGTCACAGCTGCCCACCATAATACACCATTCGCCCGTTTAATTACCCTGAAACACCGTGGTAATCTCCAGTTCCTGTTATCCATCCTGTACACATACACCATTCCACTCAAGCTCACGGTGGATCACTCTAAGTATCTCGCTACATTGGTCATACTTGATGACCGTTCCCCCCCCCTTTTCTCCCCCCGCGGGTTCACCCCCGTACACACTCTGCTTGTATTGCCGGGTATTAAGATTATCCTCAAATTGCCTCAAGGTTCGGAGCATCGCCGCCAGGCCGACATACAGGCCCCCCAGGCGTTGATGCCAATGTTGTTGACCCTGTTGGTTGCATATGGGTTGTTCATCCCTCTGTTTGGGGGAGGGATGTGGGAGGGGGTGGGGGGTAGGGGAGTTAATGTTAAAAAAGGCTTGGTAACTGCAGGGAAGGTAGAGTTCGGGAAACCAGGATCGCTATGCCATTACAGATCTGACGGCGGTGGATCCCGCTTGTGGGGGGCGCCGTTCCATTCACCGGTCTATTTCCATGTCTACCATAAATGTGTCGGGTGAGCAAACCCTTACGTTCCTGAGTTGGAATGTGCGCGGACTGGGGAACTTCAAGAAAATGAGATTGCTACAGCTCCAGGCTGAACGGCATGGAACTGGGATACTGTTCCTTCAGGAGACACATGCGATAACTGATCACTGTGAGAAGTTTGCTAAAACATGGGGACCTCAGAGATACTATACTTCCTATTCCACACAGAGCCGCGGAGTTATGACCCTTATTCATAAGAGTATTAGATTTACCCCCATCGCCACGACAATAGACCCCCTAGGCAGATACGTCTTACTTCACGGCATCCTACAGAATAGGGAAGTGGTCTTACTGAATATCTACGGTCCCAACATTGATGATCCCGAATTTTTCACACATCTCACGGCCCTCCTCGATGGCTTCCCTCTGGTACCTATTCTCTGGGGAGGCGATTTTAACACAATATTCGATGTTGATCTCGACAGATCTGGCTCCCGTCCCCGTCACCTCACAAGGGCTGCATATTATACACTGTCTTCACTCCCTCGCCTGGCCCTGTTCGACGCATGGAGACTTCTCTACCCTGACTCTCGCACCTTCTCCTTCTACTCCTCGGTACATGATTCCTTTTCCCGGATTGACAGATGGCTTGTCTCTGATATACTTATAAAAAATATCTTAGGCATGTCGATTCTCCCCAGG
Organism: Ambystoma mexicanum; assembly: GCF_040938575.1. Lineage (NCBI taxonomy): Eukaryota > Metazoa > Chordata > Amphibia > Caudata > Ambystomatidae > Ambystoma > Ambystoma mexicanum. The sequence continues at coordinate 261,973,718 of NC_090930.1, read as the reverse complement.
ACTCTCTCCGATCATTCACCAATAACTATTACCCTAGCCTGGGGCCCGGATCACGCCCAGCCTAGACACTGGAGAATGAAACCACTTTCCCTAATCGACCCGGTTTTTGGTTCTGAGCTGGAGTCGGCGATTGAGGAATTTTTTGAGACCAATACTGGCTCTGTTTCATCACAGGCCACCCTCTGGGAAACTTTTAAAGCCTACATCAGAGGCATCGCCCTCTCTAAAGAAAATGGCATCCTCAGAACTATCCGTAGAGAGATTGCTGAGAGCGAGGCCACACTATCTGAGCTGGAAGCCCAATATGCCTTAAATCACACCCCTGATACCCTTGCACTGATCGGCACGGAGCTGGACACCTTCCGAGCTCTTGCGGACCGAGAGCAGAGGTTCCTTGACAACCCTGGACTGGCGAGGAGATACGGTGAGGGTGAACGCCCATCTCGTCTTCTGGCTAGGCTTCTCCGCCGGGAGTTCGGCGCTCCTCCCATTCCCGGTATTGAGAGACCTGATGGATCCCTTGCCACCTCCCCCGGCGATATCAATTCCGAATTCCTCTCCTTCTATCAATCTCTTTATGCCAACGCAGATGATGCCACTATAGCAGAAATAGATGTTTTCCTCGACAGCCTTCCCCTATCGGTTCTCTCCCCCGATACCATCGATGCCCTTGAGAGTCCATTCTCTTCCTCGGAACTCTCTGAGGCCTTAGACTCTCTTTCATCAGGTAAATCCCCGGGATCGGACGGTTTGCCGATTGAATTCTACAAGCGCTTTAAATCTCTACTACTCCCTCACCTGGTCGCTCTTTGGGAAGAATCGTTGGAGTCGGGCCAGCTCCCTCCCACGCTCCGCGAAGCCACCATAACTGTCCTGTTAAAACTGGGTAAATCCCCCACGCAATGTGGCTCTTACCGCCCACTCTCATTAATCAACTCCGACGTCAAGATTTATGCTAAACTATTGGCTTTACGTCTGGCCCCCTTCATGCAACATATCATTCACCCAGACCAGGCAGGGTTTATTCCGGGACGTTCCACCTCCCTGAATCTTAGACGACTCTTCAATATCATAAGCAGGGTGCGACCGGACATTCACGCTGTGGCCGCCACACTTGATATGCAAAAAGCTTTTGATTCCGTCTCCTGGAGGTAACTTTGGCGGGTACTTAATAAATGTAAATTCGGCCCCACATTTCTCTCCTGGGTCAAGCTGCTATACTCAAACCCTGTGGCAAGGGTCCGTACCGAAGGCCGGTGTTCTTCCCTCTTACAAATAGCTAGAGGCACTAGACAAGGCTGTCCCTTCTCCCCGTTAATCTTCGCGGTAGCGCTGGAGCCATTCGCAGATATGCTTCGCCAATCTCATTCCCATAGAGGTCTACGTACAGCAGGCACCACCGATATAGTTTCTCTATATGCTGACGATGCTCTACTCTTTATTCGCTCCCCGGAAATCAACCTTGCCCCAATACTGGAGGACGTTGCTCTCTTTGGCCGCATGTCTGGCCTGATAGTAAACTGTGCTAAATCGACTCTCTTCCCGCTCACCCCCATCACGTTCCCTCCTCCCGATACCCTAGGGTTCTCTTGGGCCCAAACTGAGTTCACCTACTTGGGGGTAGTGGTATCGCGTCATACCGATCGAGTTTTCGAGATGAACTATCAAGCATACCTTACAAACCTAACGCAAAAAATTCAGGGTTGGGACAAACTCCCGATCTCACTGGCAGGCAGGGTGGGAATACTAAAGATGGTGGTGCTTCCCCAGCTGCTGTATAGATTTGCTAATATCCCACAATGGCCGGGCACTGAGTTCTTCCAGACATTGACACGCACCCTCAATACCTTTCTCTGGCACTCTGGCGCAGTCCGCCTCAAGTTTGAAACCCTTGCTTCCCCTATGGAGATGGGTGGCTTCGGTGCTCCCCACTTTCTCAAGTACTGGCTGGCAGCTCAGCTCCAACACATCGCCCACTGGTTCAACATATCCGATCCCCCTCCCCATGTCAGACTGGAGAAGTTATCGATTGGTGATCGCGACATCAGATCCCTGGTGATCGCACCCATACCAACAGATTCGGGCACATTAGACCCATTGCGATGCACATCCCTGGCTCTATCCAAAACGTGGCAATTGCTGGGCACTGCCCATCCCTTTCACGGTAACTTCCCGATCTGGAACTTTCTCCCGGGAGTCCCACAGATCCCCCCATCGGTTGTTCGCACGTGGGCTGCGGCGGGATTTGAATTGCTCCGAGACATATTTGTGGATGGTAATTTTATAGAATGGCCTGACCTCCCTCCGCCCCTCAGACAGCGTCCCTCAGTGTGGCTCCAATACTCATCTCTCCGTAAAGCCCTCAAACATAAGTATTCATGAAAAACCCTTGGCTTGGAAGGTTTGGTCTAAACTGGCGACATCCGATAGTGGTAAGAAACTGAATGTCATAAATGTGAGTAGTCCAAATGGTCCTTAAAGTCGCGTCTCACCAAGTCGGGGGTTTAGCCAAGTACAAGACCCCTTGCTGAATAATGTGAGGTATAGGTGACCTGGAAGGAGACTGCGCCTGATTCTTGCACACGAGACTTATTTTTGTTATATTTAAAATTTTTTATTTGTGTTTTTTATTTTTTCAGAAAGAATTGCCCTTAACGTTGATGACACGTGTTTCGGTCCTCCAAGGACCTTTCTCAAATCAGGGCTATTGATTAATCTTATGGTCATGTAAGAGGCCCCTGTCACAAGATGTGAAAGATAAGCTTCCATATATCATTGGGATAAATCCCTGCTGTTCAGATTAAAGCGCGTACAATCGCAGAAATGCTACAAGGAGACTTGTAGCATTTCTGCGATTGTACGCGCTTTAATCTGAACAGCAGGGATTTATCCCAATGATATATGGAAGCTTATCTTTCACATCTTGTGACAGGGGCCTCTTACATGACCATAAGATTAATCAATAGCCCTGATTTGAGAAAGGTCCTTGGAGGACCGAAACACGTGTCATCAACGTTAAGGGCAATTCTTTCTGAAAAAATAAAAAACACAAATAAAAATTTTTAAATATAACAAAAATAAGTCTCGTGTGCAAGAATCAGGCGCAGTCTCCTTCCAGGTCACCTATACCTCACATTACTCAAACATAAGTACCCGTGTTTCCCAACACTACCGCCGGATGAGCTGGCGATCACTGAACTGACTTCTCCATTCCCTATGAGGGGGAAAACTTCCAGACTATACACCCTGTTACAATCCAGATCGCCCCCTTCATTCTCTAAATTAAAGCTCGCTTGGGAGTCTGATCTTGGAGTGGAAATGACCGAAGACCGCTGGACCCAAATGTGCTCATGTATCCAGAAGGTCTCCTTCAATTCCCGATTCAAGCTAATTCAATTCAAACTACTCCACAGATACCACTACACCCCTATTAGACTACACCGTATCTCTAATACTCTCTCTCCCGGTTGCCCTAGATGCGGCCATGATAGAGCTGACTATTTGCACATGATCTGGTCCTGTCCCAACCTTACCCAATTTTGGGACACTGTTTGCTCCACCATCTCGTCCATTCTCGACCACCCTATTCCCCCTACACCGATGAATTGCTTGTTCCATGACTTTTCCGACTTACACAGTGATTCTAGGAGACTGGCCGGCCTTTGTATGCTTCTGGCTGTGCGGGCAATACTATTCTGCTGGCTTAGGCCTATCACCCCGACTCACGCACAGTGGCTTAGAGCAGTCACTTGGGCCTCTGATACGGAGGAATCATGGGCGGTACAACAGCCCGCCTGCTCTAGACCCAGGAACATCTGGCTCAAGTTCCGATTATACATGTCCTCCCCTGACACCAACTCAGGTCCTACTTCCCCAGCAACCTCTTCTCCTCAGTCCCCTACAGACCCTTGAGTGACCCTCCACCGGGCCTTACAGTGTCCTATTACTTCCGTTGCCCATAGGCGAGCCCCTCCACATGATGTGTTGATTATGCGATGTTGTAACTGCTTGTTTTTTATATGCTTTGCTGATGCTCACCTGTATCTGTGTTGCCAAGCGTAAAAAATAAAAGTTTAAAAAAAAAAAAAAAAAAAAAAGTGACAAAATAACAAAAATAAACCTAGACAACCTGTGTCAGCATGGCTCTGTCGAAACTGATATAATATTGTTTCGTCTCCATTGTATATGTTGGCCTATGCCCAGTCGCTTTGCGAGGAAATCCGTATTGCAAGGTCGTGTCCTTAAGTAAATCAAGCCTCCATTTTAGGTTAAAGCCACCATTTTGGCTCGTCGTGCAAAGACACCCTGTGGCCTGAAATGGCCGACCTGTGTTCTCTTGTTCTTACTTTAACCTCTTCAACCTCTGTAGGCGAGTTAATGTCCAACCTGCCTGCAGGCTACATGTAAGGGTCATGTAGACCTTGTCCTTTGTTGACCTAGGGATCAGGGGATTATTAGAATCAGCGATGTTAACCTACAAGTATACAAGAACGATAATGCTATTTAAACATCATATGCAAAACATCTGTTTGACCTGCATTGAAGTAAATGTGTAAAGAGTGTAAAGTCAAATCCAGAGAATAGTAGTACTTGTTAGTAAATGTATTAAGAAGTAAACCACATGCACGAGATATGTAAATTAGGAACGAACTTGGCGTGAACCCTAGCCCAGTACATGATTAACTCGTAAGAGGCTGGACATCGTTACGAAGAGACTGTATAAATATGCTGATGTCCAGATAGCAATTCCTGTTCACTGCTCACATTGAACCTGCTGGTGGTCTCTGTGAAGTACTGATGGCGAAATAGCTATTTGTGTACTTTGTTTTGTAAACTGTTCAGTGTTGCAATAAAGATTCTGGGAATATTTACAAACCCGTTTTGGTGTATTTCTCTTTGCATGGTGTAAAAGCCTTAATATTGTATTTTCTGATTCCACAGATGGCGCCCGAATAGGGACCCTCAAGATTGACTTTGTCTCGTTGAAGGTTGGCTCAGCTATCGGACCGTGATTGGACGGTGACAACAAAAAGGCCCCTCTGGACGAGAAGCGAATTCCTCGACAGAACAGCACGATCTGATCCCTGAACGGTGAGCTGTAGCCCGAGACGACGTCTTGACGAGGGTCCATATATCGAGGTGGGAACATTTGCCGAAATCACCAGACACGTGGGTCCTTAGATTGTTCTTAGTAACCAGATCGGGCCTCCCAGTCCTTTGGTCAGGTGAATCGTGACCCGATTCTTAATTTAACCCTGACAATTTGAATTTGGCGCATTGTACTCGCGAGCACAATTATTTCACCAGGTAACACCAGAATTGTGATATGCCTGGGAAATTGTCTGCCTGCTTCAGGGTATTGTTCCGCAGCGACAGACAATCTTTGGAAGTTAGCCGTCCCGCACCACAGGAGTGGTCGCCGGCATGTACTATTTATAGTAAGAAAGGCTTTGGTAGTATAGCATTTAATGATATTTGGCACAGACAGACCAGACTTAACTCTAATCTTCGGTGGCCAACCAATGGTAGCTTTGAAATCCCTCGTATAGAATATTTAGAGTCTGTATTGGTAAAGAAAAAGGCTAGAACTGCAGCATTTGACGCATTGCACAGTTGGAAAACAGAAGATTTAGAGCAACAAAAGAGTAGAGAGAAACATATGCGTTGACAAATGACGAATGCCGAAAAAGCACTGTCATATCATCCAAATAAACAATTGGAATCAGTTAGGAACACGGACAGAGCGTTTCAATTAAGCATTCAGAAAATGTATCCTTCGAAAGATTTCCATACGTCCGATGAATTGATTAATAAACATTTGCATGAACGAAGGCCCGATGCCTCTGCGCCACCCCCGTACTTCCCTCCACCTGGTGCTTTGCCTCTTCCTGTCGTTATTCCTCCTCCTATAATCCCCCCGGTCCTTCCTATTGTTCTTCCTGTTGTTCCTCCAGCCGTCACTCCTTTGCCTGCTCCCTTGCCTCCACTTATTGATATTCAGAATGTGCCTACTCTCCCTCTTCCAAGTTATTCTTCATCGCTTGTAGTAGACCAGGGAACGGGATCAAGGGTTGTGACTCATAATACTGTGTCCCCAGATAAAAAGAATGAATTAATTGCTTGGGCTAAACATTGTATGGAGAAGGGTGAACAAGCTGATGTTTTTTCCACACTCGAAAATCTAAAAAGTATTCCTGATAAAAATGTTTTTATTGAAGGGTTAGGAATTCATTTGAGCATAATGTGGAATAGATTAAACAATGTAGATCTTCCACAAGGGTTACGGGATTTGAATACCTTAGCGTTGTCTAAGGATACTGCGGAGAATATAAATGAGCATGTCAAGAGGATTTTTGTGTATAGGAGGGAGTTGGAAGAGTTACAGAATGAAGAAACTAATGGTGATAGTTTAGGTACTATATTTTTACAGAAACGGTTTTCTCCTCGCCCTGAATTGATAGGTGAGGAAGCGTGGATTTGTACAAAGGATGCGATAAGCTGGATTTCGGATATGTCGAAAACTCCAGACGAAGTATATGACACGTATAGTCAGTATACATTAGAAATGCAAAAGAAAGTGATACAGGTTATGGCAGAATACCTGCAGGATGAGTGTGTAAAAAGAAAGATTTGTTGTCCCACAGAATTATTGGGCGTTTATAAAAGAGCCTTTTCGATTGATACTTCTTCGACTGCCTTAGCGCTTGATTTGGCTCTGTTGCTTAGTAAGCACTCGGAGCTACCTACTTCTCAGTTGCCTATGAGAGAGGTCCCTCCGACATTTGCCCCAAAAGTTGAGATTGCGGCCGATGCTGCACGAGGTATAGTTGCTGTGGACATTCCTGCACATTACGTATCACAGTTTGTTCACGGTCCGTTCTCGAGACAGGAAGTGAACACCATAAAGCAATCTATTCCTGATATAAGAAAGAATCCGACGGGGTTCTATAAAGAAATAGAGTCGGTCTTACAATCATCGGTTGATTATTGATATTGATTTATTATTTCCTGTACTCCTGCCAATTGATTTGAGGAAACAGATTAGGACTGTAGATGATGTACCTGGGTTAGGAGATAAATGGGATAATATGCTACCGAGTTCTTCAATCGGTTCGAAAAGGTATTTTCAGATTTCAGTGGACAAGATTTAGGCACAGAGTCAGGGAAAAGGCTGTTTGTCGACAAATTTGTACATGGATTGCTGCCTGACATCCAGTTACAGATTATGTCCTCCGAAAGCGCTTGGCAGGTGAAGTCTCAATCAGAAGTACTGCACATGGCTCAGTACTATGAAAATCGTGTGAATAATGAAAAGGAAAAACTTGAGAAAAGAAAGGGTGACCTGAAAACAAAAGTACTATTACAACAGATCGTTAGAAGCCCTACAAGGGGTAATACGCAATTTCGAGGTCAATACGTCCACAGGGAAGTACGCCCTGGCTCCGGTAACCATTAACACAATGTCCGACCTTGCAGCAAAGGTCATTTGGGAACATGGGTAGACGATCCAGAGGTCGCCCAGGTGTAGGGGGCCCTGGTAGAGGTCAGTTTGCATCAGAATCACAGCAACCTTCTTCACAGGATAAACAAGTTTCGATTGTGGATAATAGAAACATTTTTGATCATCCTTCTGCCGCGTACCTCTCTGAAGAACTTCATTTTGATGACATTCTGTTTCGTTAGGATTGCCAGAAGCAGGATTTGGATCCAACGCCTTATTCCCGTTCATCAGAAAGGTCCCTACTTTGAGATGGTGGTGGGAAATAGGAAGCATTTATTTTTAGTAGATACAGGAGCACAAAAGTGTTCCATTGACCATTCACGGGTTCCAAACATTCCCCTGTCAGGGCAATCCAACGTTTCCGTAGGGTGTTCAGGCACACCTGTGGTTTGTCCAGTCTCTTTGCCGGTACCGATAACAGTGGGTCCCTTCACAGAGCAGTGTCCAATTCTACTTACTACAAACTGTGGGGAGAATTTGCTGGGGTTACATTTATTGAAGGAATTGAATGCAGTAATACATTGCTCCTTGGACAGAGTCAGGTTAACAATTTCACCTCAGCAATCACTCGCCTCTCAGTTCTTGACTCGACCTTTAACGGCAGAATTCAGTAACATTCCGGAATGCTTATCGGCAATTGATTATAATGATGTGGGCATTCTTCAAATTGAACCTGTTAAAATTATTCTGAAACATGGAGTAAAACTGCCTCGCATTCCACAATATAAGATCTCAGTTGAAGGCGAATAGGCTTTGAAATGTATAGTTTCTGATTTTGTACATCGTGGAGTAATTGAGGAAATTACAGGTAGTTTGTGTAACAGCCTGATTTTGCCAGTATACAAAAAAGGTGATAATGCAATTCCTTTTCGGTTTATACTTGATTTGTGTGCTATTAACAAAATTGTGGCTCCTCAATTTCCCATTGTACCTGATGTTACAATGATACTAACTATGATTCCAGCTTCTGCCACTCACTTTAGCATTGTTGACCTCATAAATACGTTTTTCAGTATTCCTATATACAAGGATAGTAGGTACTTGTTTGCGTGTACCCTAGGTGGACGCTCGTTCACATTCATTCGTGCACCACACGGGTACACTGAGAGTCCAAGTATTTATAGTAGAGCATTGAAAGAGCAACTCGATACTCTCGAGTTGCCTACTACTTGCACTTTACTACAATATGTAGATGATCTCCTCTTGGCTGCTGATTCTGAGAGCGCCTGTAAAGAAGGCACCATGTTGTTGCTTTGTCATCTAGCAAAACATGGCCACAAAGCTTCACTCAAAAATTCCAATATTGTTGTCAGGAGGTCGCCTATTTAGGCTATCTCCTGTCAAAGGAGGGAAGAAGGTTGACACCTGAACGAATAAAAACTATTTCTGGCATGTCTGTCCCAAATAGGCAGAAGGAAGTTAGAGCCCTGATAGGTATGGCTTCTTACTGTAGATTGTGGATCCCTAACTTTTCGTTAACGATTAAACCAATGTTGGCTTTCACAAAAAAGGGCATTTCTTTGCCATTGCCATGGACTTTGGAACACCAGACAGCATTTGATTTGCTCAAAACTGCGCTGTGTTCGGCGCCGGTTTTAGGAACTCCAAATTATGAAAAGGCCTTTGTGTTGTATGTGCATGAACGTGATGGATGTGCTTTGGATGTGTTAACGCAGGAACATGGAGGGAAGAATAGGCCGTGCGGCTATTTCTCATCCGCCCTTGATCCTGTTGCATGCGCTTTGCCGAGATGTTTGAGAGCTGTCACTGCTGCTGCTGCGTCTGTAAAACAGAGCGAGGGAATGGTCCTGGGTCACGCGTTAACCCTAATGGTACCTCACTCTGTAGATGTTCTATTAAATAGAACTCAAACGCAACACCTTAGTTCGGCACGATTGACAAGATACGAATTGATCTTGTTTGCTCCCCACATTCAGATTCAGAGGTGTTGTGTATTAAATCCGGCTGAATTCTTACCTGTCCCGCAAGATACTGTTGATGGTGACGAAGCTTCACACGATTGACTTTAAACTACAGAACAAGAGACTAAAGGTAGAATCGATTTGAAAGATACACCTTTGAATAGCCCACAAGGGGAGCTATTTTGTGATGGCTCCTGTTTCAAACTTCCGATTGGTACATCCACGGCTGCTTATGCCGTCACTACCTTAAGCACGATTGTGGAAACCAAAAGAATTATGCATAATTCTGCGCAGGCCGCAGAAATTATAGCATTAACTCGAGCTTGTCAACTTTCTGAGGGGCTTACAGTAAATATATATAATGACAGTCAGTATGGCTTTGAGGTAGTTCACAACTTCGGTAGACTCTGGAAAGAACGAGGTTTCCTGACCTCACATGGCACAAAAATACAGCACGGCACTTTAATAGTGCGATTACTTTCTGCGCTCGCACTCCCTGTTCAGTTAGCCATTTTAAAATGTACAGCACATCAGAAGGTTACAGATGATATACGAAAAGGGAATGCTTTTGCTGATCAGATAACTAAACAAACTGCCACTGATTTTAGTTCAGAAATGTATGCTGTAAGGGAAACTGTAAATGTTTGCACTTTTGGTGAAAGTATTGATTCTGTAAAAGACATTCAAGCAGATGCTACTGTAGAGGAGACCAAGTAATGGGTCGAGGGTGCAGGGAGATTGGATGGTGATGGGTGTTGGGTGGACAATGTTGAAGGAAAATGGTTACTCCTGACGCCCTATATTACAATGATGGTCATTATGGCTCATGGTCCGACTCATGTCTGTGCACGTAAATTGACTAAAATGTTACACAGTGTATGGGCCAATGATAACTTTTTCAAAATTGCAGAGCACTTAGTCCAAGGGTGCATGGTCTGCTTGCAGCACAATGTAGGAAAAGGTACCTCGACTCCTAGAGGAAGTTTCGCTCCACCTTCTGTTCCGTTTGAGGTCACCCACTTTGATTTTTATTGAGATGGAACGTTGCAACAATCTTAAATATGTGTTGGTTGTCTTTTGTGCATTTAGCAAGTAGGTTGAGGCCTTCCCTGTTAGAGATGCAACGGCCATAACCACGGCAAAGACTCTGTTGAAAGAGTTCTTTCCTAAGTTCGGGCTGCCGAGAGTCATCTGGTCGGATAATTGGGCCACACTTTATCGCTGCTGTAATCGCTGCTGTAATCCTACAAATATGTGATAAATGGTTCCATTCGGCCAGACATGCCCAAAGTGCCGGATTAGTGGAAAGGCATAACGGCATTATAAAGAACAAGCTCGCTACGACGTGTGCTGGCACCAAGTTAAAATGGCCGGACGCCTTACCGATCGTGTTGCTGTCGATGAGAACAACCCTTCAAACTAGGACTGGTCTCATTCCCTTTGAGGTGGTGATGGGGAGGCCTGCTAATATTTGGGGTATGCCAAAGAGTCGCTCATTGGGGGATGTAGAGAATGTGCTTCTTTCAGATTGCTGTAACCAGTTGACTAAAAATCTATTTTCAATTTATCACCAGGTGCGAGAGGCATTACCTGTACGGTACGAGGGTCCCGGTCACAGTCTATGACCGGGGACTGGATCCTCACAAAAGTTTTTGAAAGGTCGTCTTGCCTTGCACCTCGGTGGAGGGGTCCCTACCAGGTCCTGCTAGTCACCCAGACTGCGGTGCGGGTAGCAGGGCAGAAGAACTGGATACACGCAACGCACACCAAACGGATCCCGCAGACCGTGCCATACAATACAGAAGACACAGAATCCCTTTCCAATACTGTAACCAATGTGCCCGAAACAGCAACAACCGACAAGAGAGTATCGGAGACCGTTTCAGAATTTGTAAGGCCAGACAAAACGGCCATCTTGTCTCCGCACTCTCCAACAGTTGTACTTCCGGATCATCCATTTTCTAATCCCATTTCCGTTCACTCGTCACCTCCAGTGGGAAGTGACGACATCTTGCTTTCTGATCCTTCAGCACCGGAAATTGTGAAATATAATTTACGTCCTAGAAAATAGACGTACGGCACATTTTTTCTGTGCGATTGAAGAAATCATTTGAGGGCTTGCCTTTTTGGGCCGACTATACGAAAGGATTCTGTTGGCTAAGGGTTGTGGGAAAGACATTAAGAAGACGCGCGACTGGAGTTGCCAGCAAACGAACAATTGGTGTTTTTAGATTGAAGACTGCGATGCCTGCACCCGCTACCACTCGTACCGAACTTTTAGATAAATATGTGACTAGCAGAGACAATGAACAAATGTCTAAGGGGACCCTGAAAACATATGGTTGTTTTTTTGTAATAATAACTGGGTTTTTAGTAACTACTGGTTTTGGGTTGTGGTATCTGGAGGAAGCATATCCATTAGAGGACTTTTTTGCTGTTGAAAATGTATCTGTTATACCCACTCCTTCTGTGCAATTGCATACCTTGTCGCCTAGAGATTCTTCACATAGAATCAGAATAATACTCTTTTGTTAATATTGAATGCCACTCATGCAATTTTTAATAGGACCAACTGCTGGATCTACTCGCATTTTCCACAACATGGGGATAGGGGGCTAGGTTGGTACATCCATCCTTTACCTTTGACAACAGATTGTTATGCTTCTCTTAGAGCACTATTTTTTGGCCGTTGGAATGACAGCATCTCAGGGAACTTTGATGGTACAAATTTGAATAGTTTTGAAAAACGTGTTTTGATGCCCCTGGGATGCTCGCTTTTTGCAAATAGGAGTAAGCCAAATGTTGCTTCTGTTAGGCTCTCTGATAGATTGTCTCGTCCTTTTCAGACTTTGATCTCATTCAAAATGGCTCCTATAGGCAATAAGGATGCCACGCCTCCATCTTATTCTGTTAACCATAGCCCCGATTCAGTTTTCTTCTGCATACAGAGGAATGGAACATGGTCAATGGGTGATTTTAGAAGTTGCGCCAACGTTGCGAATTTGACTAGTGAGAACAGGCCTCTGGATGTAGGTGAACCTGTCTGTTTTGTTTGCGGTAATGTGGCATTTTCATGGTTGCCCAGGGATTTGCAAGGAACTTATTGCTAGTACTGCAGAAATTTCGAAGACTCGTCGACGACGAGATGTGAAGGGAGATACTCCAGCACAAACTCTAGGAGACATAATGAAATCCTTTGTGCCATTTTTGGGCAAATTATGAATTCAGAAGATTCAGGGGACTAGCGAGAGTATTGGAGAGAACCATCAACCGGACCACTGACATACTCTATAATATGACGTTAGAACAGAAAGCGATAAGATTAGTAGCTCTTCAGAACCGGATGGCATTAGATGTCATTCTGGCTGAGCGTGGAGGAGTATGTAAATTAGTGGGGTCCGCTTGCTGTGTTTACGTACCAGACTCCTCTCCAACGATTTTTAGGGCGATTCAAAATCTACATGTTCTTAGTTCGGAAGTGCATGTTCCTGAGGGAAACTGGGAACTTAGTGCATGGTTTTGGGACCTCCTACGGTCATGGGGATGAAAGTTGTTTTCGGCCCTGCTGATTATCTTGGGTAGTTTACTGTTCCTTTGTTGTTGTATACAGTGTCTCCCTGGTATATGTTCGGTATTAGGGGGATGTTGCGCGCAAGCAACAAGTGTATTAGGGCATAAAATATACGCCCCAGATAAGGTTTCCAAGGAGTACGCGTTTAAATAAACTCTAGTGTCTGATCTGATGGCAATAGATATGTCTGATAATGATTCGGGGTTATAGACGTTGAAATGTGGAGTTAGTCGCAAAGTGATCGAAGGTAGTTTAGTGCTTGGCATAGGCCAAAAGGAGGGTTTGTCGAAACTGATATAATATTGTTTCGTCTCCATTGTATATGTTGACCTATGCCCAGTCGTTTTGCGAGGAAATCCATATTGCAAGGTTGTGACCTTAAGTTAATCAAGCCTCCATTTTAGGATAAAGCTGCCATTTTGGCTCGTTGTGCAAAGTCACCCTGTGGCCTAAAATGGTCGACCTGTGTTCTCTTGTTCTTACTTTAACCTCTTCAACCTCTGTAGGCGAGTTAATGTCCAACCTGCCTGCAGGCTACATGTTAGGGTCATGTAGACCTTGTCCTTTGTTGACCTAGGGATCAGGGGATTATTCGAATCAGCGATGTTAACCTACAAGTATACAAGAACGATAATGCTATTTAAAGATCATATGCGAAACATCTGTATGACCTGCATTGAAGTAAATGTGTAAAGAGTGTAAAGTAAAATCCAGAGAATAGTAGTACTTGTTAGTAAATTTATTAAGAAGTAAACCACATGCATGAGATATGTAAATTAGGAATGAACCTGGCGCGAACCCTAGCCCAGTACATGATTAACTCATAAGAGGCTGGACATCGTTACGAAGAGACTGTATAAATATGCTGATGTCCAGCTAGCAATTCCTGTTCACTGCTCACATTGAAACTGCTGGTGGTCTCTGTGAAGTACTGACGGCAAAATAGCTATTTGTGTACTTTGTTTTGTAAACTGTTCAGTGTTGCAATAAAGATTCTGGGAATCTTTACAAACCTGTGTTGGTGTATTTCTCTTTGCATGGTGTAAAAGCCTTAATATTGTATTTTCTGATTCCACAGCTCTACATACCAGGACCTAGGCAAACATGTACACACTAGTTCCCACCAGCATTTGGAGTCAATGCTCTAGTTCTGCCAAGTCAGAAATATTACCTGATTGATTCTGTGGTATGGTGCAAAATCTTCACTAGCGGGTTGGGCCCCATGGTTAAACATATCAAGAGCTCAATGGGGTCAGATACTCTTCCTGTGTCCTGGTGTTCCTGCAGAATCCAATGAAACAGACATATACCCATTTTCCAGCTACCTCCGGTCACTCCATACTAAGCTATGAAATGTCTTGATAAACCCTGATTAAAGAACTGCGAACACCGTATATTAAATAAAGCTCTAATTCACTAGCTGCATTATTTAATGAGTGATCATTAACTTGATTTGGCATAAAACAGGTCTCCATACTTCCAAAAACATGCTCAACATACTCCAAAACGAGACTCTATTGATGATAGAATCGCAGCTTTGTTCATTCTCGTTTAGGTCAAATTTACTTCCTTCCAAAAGTGAGACTGGTTATAATGTTCTAGGTCATCGACAGAGCATTAATTCCCAGTGCACATCAACATGTACTTTAAGGAAATCACACATTTGTGAGTGAATGTGCTTGATTGGCAAACCGTTAGACCCAAATGGCATTCCTTGTCTCGACCTAAGGTAACATGACACATGCTTAGATATTACCATAGAATATGTAATTGGTGCTACTAGTTCAATAACTCATTAAGAAAATAGTCAAAGAAAAAAAGAAAATGCAACTAGAGAGTTGAGAAAAAAGCATCAATCCCATCCTGGAGAAAAGAGTGGCACATTGCTAGGGTAGTGGCTGCATTAGGACCCTACTGTCTCAGACTGTGCCCTTTCTTTTCTCCTTAAATGCCAGAAAGAAGTAAAACAAAAACAAAAACACTTAAAGAAGGGAGTGGAAGCTCATAGGTTTAGTAGCCATATTAGAGGTCCATGGGATGGTTTTCTAAACCATTAAATTCCAATGAAGCATTGACTAATTCAAGACAATATGACTGCCTGCTGAGGATTACCCTTTTTTGTGTAGGCTCCAATATCTATGTCAGTCCTCCATATTTTTGTTTTGCAGAGTGTTTATTTTAATTCCACCTCTTTACCCCTATGCTTTGTAGCACTGGGTCCTGTGTTTGCTGTTGTAGGGGCCTTCTGGCTCTTTGCCGGTCCTGATGTATCCTGATACTTGGAGAAAGTTTTCCATGGCAAAGAAGTCAGTTTTCACATCCAGGTTCTATCCCACTGGTCCCGGGGATATGTTTGAGAGTTGTCTTCTGTGCTTCTCATCAGCAGTGTAGTGGCAAAACAGGGAGAAAGTATCTTTCAAAGTAAGCAGGTTAAAGGCAAAGCCTCTTTGAAGGCAAGAAAGCAGCCTTTCAGGGTGTTAAGGGAACTTCAATTCAGTACTCCAACTAAGTCAGTGCCTAGTCTGGGATGCCCAATGAAAGCCCTTATTTATATATTTTTATGACTAGTTCATAAATCTGTATGATAAACCCTTGTATAACGCCCCTCTCTTTGAATCCCCCTGACCTCACTGAGCCAAGAAGTAGGTTTGTTTTGCTAATTAAAAGATGTATTTGAAAATTAAACAATATATGTATATCACACTTTTATAATAAATTAATATTTGATCGCACACTTATGAATATGACAGTGATCAACAATGGATAATATTACACTAGCACACTTTTGTAATCACTTAGGAGTTGGGATAGGAAGGATAAGGTAGCTGAGAATGTTTTTATGGTTTCAAGGAAAAACAATAATGGAAAGAATGCAGCACAGAAATAAACTGATATGGTTTCAACAAGAGAGAATATAATCACTTTTTTCTTTTGTGGCAATTCACTCCCCCCCTATGCAATATAAAAAGAGGGAAGGAGATCACACAATTTTCAGGAATACAATCAAATGCAATATAATTCAGTTCCCCCCTGGCAGGCTTAGAACACAGGGATGATTTTAAAACACAGGCAAAATACTTAAATGCGATTTGCAAAGATGTGAACATATGCTAAAAATGATTTTAATTCCCTTTAGGTAATTCAGGGTAGGTAGCAGCTACTTTGAATTAGTTCAGGTCAACACTATCAGTGATTCATGAGGGATTATTAGGTTGAAAACGGATTTCAGCAATGCAAAGCAAAAGACAGCGATTTTTGACAGTGGTGAAATGAGCTAGTTGCAATTCGTGGCACTTTTTCCGAATGCGTCGAGCACGATTACAGAAAAACTATAAGGAGTAGGGTTAGGACTTGTTGGAAAGCGGAGGATCTTAGCTTTAAAATGAAAGTTAAATCCCGTTCCTAGCACATGCGGTTCCAAAGATACGGACAATTTTGTGGAGGTAGATTTTCAGAAATAAAGTAGTGATTCAGAATGGCAAATGACACTTTCACAGGTTTAAAGTCAGAGAATGGACACGATTTCTATGATGCAGTTCCGGACAGGTTAAAATGGTTTGAATCAGATTATTTTAGACTAAGAGATTGGTTCTGGCACAGTTTTCAGGATGCTCACTCGTAGTCTTGGAAGGAATGGGCCTCCGTCACGGATCTGGTAAACAGGTTTAGCTGCGATTCTCTCGCCACGGACGGTCTCTGGTACTGGTTCTGCTCACAGCGAACTGGGTCTCTGGTTCTGGCAAAAGTTCTTGGCACTGTACAGCGGTCTGGTTTGGATACAGCACTGCTTCCTGGGTTCTGGCATAGGGTTCTAGCCAGAATCAAACAGCACAGCCCGGCTGTTGAAGAGTCAGGTTGCAAAAGATTTTGAGGCCTGCTGAAAAGGATTCAGCTTGTAGTTCAGGCCCCTCTGCTTAAAGTCCTGGAGTCTGGAGTCTAAGTTCTGGATCTGGAGTCTTCTGGATATTGTCTGGTCCGGCAAAATTCTTCACAAGAAATCAGTTTGAAATGGAAAAGTGAATGTCCCTTCCTGGGTCTCAGTGGCTCTTTTTATGTCTTTTGAAAGTGGGTGGGGAGGCTGACTTTCTATGCTCCACCCTCTCATGATTCGATAGTCTATAGACTTTTCGGTCCTCTGACTGAAGAACAGAGTAGTGAGTCAGGATGAGTCAGAGTGGTGCTATTTTTATGGCTGGCTGTAGTCCCTCCCCTTTGCATTTACTTAGAAAAACGATTTTTCATAACCACACATGCTTCCCGAATACACAAGTTGTTGAAATTACATGTACACATCACAGATGAATTAAGGTACACTCTTGCCCAACTCCGATCTTCCTAAGAGCTTGGGTTCAGAAATGACAACTTATTTTCGTTTTTGATTGGTTTTCCAATATTGGACTTTTACCCAAATTTGCACCAAGGTACACCCCCCTTTGGGCATATTAATATAAGTTATTATGTTTCTAGCATAAACACAGTGTCTACAGAATGAATAAATTGCGCGGTTCGGACCCAGAACATCGTACGGAATTGAGTTTAGACTCTAGTTGTAGGTACATTTTTCATATTAAGGATCGCTGTACATTTCTGTCATCTGGTTACAATTAGTTATCAGTATTCTTATAACACATATATTTGCCTTCAATTCAATTCACAAAAGTGTCTGGGTTCACCCCCAGAAACTTGGTGAGTCAGAGATCACATGTCTTGTTTCTCCCAGAGCAGTGTTGACAGTTAACACCCAAATCAGCATATCCTATTCAGTGGAAAGAGGCCATTGTTCCTTTCTGCCAGGCTGCAGGAAACTCTCCTGCCCACCTAATTTACATGTCAAGGCGATATCCTGTACTGTTGGTGGTAAGAGCAGGTGTGAATGCTTCCCATCCTCTTGAACTTTTAATTGAATCAGGCTGCCTTCTTGTGAGGGCCTGGGAACAGCAGGGGTTAAGAATTCTCATTAATCAGCAAGCCGTTGAAGTCCCAGCTAGCTCAGGATCCTTTTGCAACTCCTGAAATACAGTTCTCCTGTCAGAGTTTAGATCGCTAGCGCCGGTTGGTGTCAAATGCTGGTACTGCACCCATTTTTGACAGCTGTCTTGAATTAATGGGCCTCATTCCGACCCAGGCGGTAAGGGGTTTACGGCAGCGTAAACAGCGCCGACCCTTACCGCCTGATTCCGAGGTCCCTTAGCGCCATGGAGGATTTAACACCTGCTTTTAGCAGGTGTTAAAATCCATGGCGCTAAGGGACCTTGTCGTTAATTACGCCACCGTAATTTACGGTGGCGTAATTAACGCCTTCCCCACTCCCATTATGCCCTATGGGGCAAAAATGGGAATGGGGAAGGGTAAATGGGGACTGGGGATTTACCGCCCCGCCAACCTCGGAATGGGGCGGTAAGTCCGCCAACCACCATGGCGTAAACGTAGTTTACGCCATGGTGGTAAAGGTACGACCCAGGCGGTAACTTACCGCCTGGGTCGGAATGAGGCCCAATGTCTTTCAAAAGGGGGTTTTAGCTTGACAGCATGTGATTTTAGCTGACATCGTTTTGATGGGGATCCTTGCAGTAGAGTGATGTAGAACACCCCACCAGAAGTTGGATTTTTATAGTGGTCTTGTGGGCCATGATTCTAGCAACTTTTGACACCAATGAAACACATTTTTTAACAGCTCTGGGTGCATCCAAAGGATGGGTCTGGGAATTGTCAAAAGTGGATGGTTGCTTATCCGTCAGGTTTTCACTGCGCTTTTTCTGGTGGGCAGCATTGCTTTTTCTAAGTGGGCAGCATTGCTTTTTATGCCACCAGCACAGTGATGTTTTAGGGCTCGGATGCGTGGGTGAAAACATCCCACAAGGGTTAGTTGCATTC
Source organism: Ambystoma mexicanum (assembly GCF_040938575.1). Classification (NCBI taxonomy): domain Eukaryota; kingdom Metazoa; phylum Chordata; class Amphibia; order Caudata; family Ambystomatidae; genus Ambystoma; species Ambystoma mexicanum. The sequence continues at coordinate 261,954,850 of NC_090930.1, read as the reverse complement.
AAGAATGCATGAATTTACAAATGAGTGATCCACCAGACGGCCTTTTTAAAGGCCTGTTTTTGCTGTTTCTATGGGCAAGGATAGCAACCAATAACATCCGAGTCATAGCCAGTGTCCACACAACATTTACCATGCTGTGATCTTGTTTCCTCTGTTTGGAGGTCATAATAACATCCCCACCAAGATGGCCGGAATTGGAAGAAGGACCCCACCCATGTGGAAATCACACCTATTTTAAAAAGGCAGGCCATATACCTGTCATGTACCCAGGAAGTCAACCCCTGGTAAGCCCAGTGAACCATACTGAGATCTGCCTGTTGTAAAGCCTTTCACTAGACATTCAGGATGCATCACTGAAGCACAGACCAGCTGTAGTCTAGATTAGTTCCAGGTAGGCTTTATTTCACATATGTACAACCTGTACATCACTCCAGTTACTCTTGTAGGTAGTTACAGAAACATGTAGACACTGACAGGAACATGGACAGGTATAGACATTACTGACCAGGGAGTATACCCACCAGCCATCCATCCAGCCCACCTCAGGCTCCCAACTGACACACTCAGAACATTCACACACACATCCACCCAACATTCTCCTGAGCTGCATTCATGCATCAACATTCTTACAGCAAGCACCCAGGCCAGTGACAAGACAGGACTACACTACAACACTGCCCTGTCTAGGCACAAAAGGTTTCCCTCCACCAGCCTATCATTCACTCTCACTGGACCTCTCTGTCCTTCTCAAAACTATCTCCAGAGATGGTACATTCCAGGCATGGAATATCAAAGCAGTGAATGGACGATTGAAGCATGTGCTCGGTCCTAACTACAGTACACTAATGACTGGTTACATCTGTTAGGCATCAGTTGTAGAACTTAACCAAACAACATTATCCTATCAAAGTAGAGAACATTTGAGACCAGATTGTTTTAAACATCCAACATTCCATACAACGTCATACAATGGGATTTGTATTTCACTACCAGCAAGAAATGTTAATGCAGTGATTAACTACAGATGTTAGAGGTTAGGAATCTAAATATAGCATCATCATAAGACTTGTACAATGCCGTGGCTGTTAGAACATGATAGAAATAAAGTATAGGCCTAGGAGAAAACATATATTCTTTATGCCGCTCTAACCCTCTAAATTTGCCACCGCACATGTAGGCCCCAAGTTTGTGTTGCAGCCTTTACATTCATTTTTTATAAAACATTTGTAATAAGGTACCACTAAATGGGGCCTTTGGATTCAAAACACAGAGCTGAGACTATGAATGTCTATGCCTAGAGTTAAAACGTCAAACAACAAGGAACACACAGAGGGGTAGATGGAATCTCAAACAGTGCTGATATTTTACATTTAACTAATTGCATCTATGAAAACTTCACCTTTTTTACTGTTTACCTATTTTCAGGAGAGGTACCTATATTATGCACAGGTACCTTTATTATGCACACTGCATTTAGCACATCCAATCACTGCCTTTGCTTCTTGGTATTAAACACATTGGTCTCTCATTGTCATACAGTAGTGTCTTAGCAATTGTGCCACAATAATTTGTTTTAATTGTTTTACTTATTTAAACAACAACAACCAAGACAGCATTCCCGATCTCAATGGGACAGTAACATTACAACACCGTTATATTACAACATACAATTCATTTCCCACAGTGTCGGATTCAGAATCTGCTTCTAGAGGCGGCACTAGCATGTGCCATGAGCCGGTAATCTGTTTCCATTTCAAAACAGTATGTTATATCTTTCATGCCTTTTAGCCAGAACTAATACAAACCAGGCCAGACGATTCACATGTCCAGGAATGTCCCTTGTATTCCCTAGTAGGGCCACCAGTGGAGTGGGCGCCATTTGTTACCAAACAATGTCCCCCAGTGTCTGGAAAACTTTGACCCAGAAATCCATAATCGGCGGACAATGCCATGCCAGGTGTAAGTCAGTCTCTGAGGCATAAGAACACCATATACACTCATCTGTGCTATTGGGGGAGAATCTACTAAGTTGATGTGTAATAGGTTTGGTGTAGGTACTCAAAGTGTAAAGGTTTGTACCGACTGTTAAGGGCGACATGTTTCATCTGTTTGCAGCAGTATTGCAAATGTCGTCATGTATCTGATTGCCCAGTGTCCCTTCCCATCTCAAATGTGCCGCCTCTGACCATCCCACTCTGTTTTCTATCACTTTGGCATATAAGTCAGAGACCAGCCTCCTTGTGAAGAAGAGGAGCAACGACAGGTGGCTTGAGGAAGATGGCAAAAACCCTTGTATTGTGTGTATGAGCCTAAGGTATAACACATTATCCAATGGGGAAGGGCCCCCAACCCCTTAAACTCCTGCAATGTGATGAACTGCTCATGGGGAACCAAATCCTGAAAATCGGCTCAGTCCCAGCCTCTGCATGCAATGCGCATAGGCCCGTTCACGTGTGAGCAGAAGCTCCGGTACATGTATAATAGAAAGGAGTGGATCTAGCCCCCACAAAGGCAAACATGTGCATTGCACTATATTGCTGGTTCCAGATGTACAGTGAGGGTTTGTAAGCACCACTGCTCTCAAGAGTTACGGCTCAGCTAGTGTCATAATATTTTGGAGGTGCGGTCCATCCGGAACGGGAGCATACCAATAGGACAAGTAGTGAGCTTGGGCAGCCAGATAATAGGACTCAAAGTCAGGAAGTGCCAACCCCCCTCTGTCCAATGGCACAATCGTCTTCGCTCAGTTCACCTTGGGATATTTGCCTGTCTAAATAAACGCAGAGATCGTAGCTTTGAGTTCTTTAAAAAAGTACCATGGCACCACCAGGCTTACATTTGAAAAGATATAAAAACCTTAGCAGCAGCACCATTTTACCCAGTGAACTCCTGCCATATAAAGAAAGAGGGAGTCTCAGTCTGCGTTTTGTGTTTTTTCTAGAACCTTTACATAATTCCCCTTTCAAAGGACATCAGCTCTTCGAAACAGCTGTATTCCTAGATAACGAGTACTTGTCATGTGCCTCTGAAACCCCAGTCCATCTGGAAAGGCCACCATCTGTTCATTAGGCAGAAATTGAACCGATTTCATGAGATTCATTTGAAGTCCTGACATGCTACCGAATACCTGCATCTCAGACATAACAGGCTTCAGATTCTCTACTGGTCTTGAATATACGGAACCATGTCATCTGCATATAGCGATATGACAATTTATGTAGGTATAGGCCTATCGCCAGGTGAATGTGCCTCTCCTTTATTAGCTCAGCCAGTGGTTCAATTGCTAAGGCAAAGAGTAGAGGGGACAGAGGCACCCCTGTCTTGTGTCCCTGCACAGTATGATAGGGTCAGATATTTAGCCATTAACTCAAACCGAAGCATAGGCAAGGTGTAGAGTAGTGACACCATCGACACAAACCCCTCCCATGCCCTCATCCGCCAGGATACCGAGAAGAGAAATGGCCACTCCACAGAATCGCAAGCCTTTTCTGCATTGAGTAAGGTGGCCATCACAGGAGCACACTGATCCACATCAGACATTAGGCCAAATATTTGCCTGAGCCCGTGAGACGTTGATCTCCAAGTTACAAAACACACTTAATAGGCCTTCACGCACTTCGTCATTAGTAGTGCCAATTTGGTAGCTAGGATCTTGGCTAGGATCTTATTGTCCACGTTAATGAGGGACATTCTGAAGGTCCTTTCCCACTTTTAAGCAGTACCATTACCACTGCCTCCTTCATAGATACAGTATGGGTCCAGTCCTCAAGAGTTTGGTGGTACACCTTGAGGAGATGCTGTTCACAATCACAGAATATGATTTATAAACATTGGTGGTAACTCCATCAGGACAGGGGATTTTCTCAGCGGGCAGGTCTCTAATCACATGATACACCTCCTGCAATGTAATAGGACTGCTAAGCCATTCCCTCTCTCCATGGTTAAAGCAGTGCAGTGCCAACCGGTCCAGGGATTCATCAAGCAGTGACGGGAAGGCCTTCAATTGTGATGAATACTGGTGAGTGTAAAATTCTCTTGGGTATGGATAACCTCTTCATCTGTGCACTTTAGCACCCCCATAGAGTCTTTTATACCAGTTATATGTGTTTTGGGGTTTTCCGCTCTCACCACCAATGCTAATAATCGACCAGGTCCTTAACCCTCCCCATACTGTCGAACTGCCACTTTTATGCCCAAGAACTTGACCTCCCTTCAGCCTTCCGCATTCTGGCCTGCTTCACTGGGTCAATGACACTGTTAGCGTCAGCCCTGAGCATCCTAAGTTTTTCAGCTACCTGCCAGTTCTGCCCTTATAGTTTTAGGAAATTCTGCAAATCGTTGCATTCATTGTTGCCAATAACTAGTCAATGTGGGATGCAGAATTATGGACTTTAGATTCTAACGTGAATCCTTTCACTCCTTGATGCCTTTCTCTCCAAATATCTTTCAATCCAAATAATGCACATAACTGTTGTAGTTTCTTTCTGGTTCTGGAGATCAGTCTATGCACCGCATTCAATATGTCTAGCTCCGGATCTATTACTGCATTGAAATCTCTAGGCCATACTATCATGTTGTCAGTGTATTTTAATTGCTGGCATTCTATCCATTCCAATACATCAGTCGAATCCGTATTAGGACCAAAAAAATTGATCAATGTCATAGTGCAGTTATAGACAACCCTGGTCACGATAAAGGCTCTGCCTGTCACTTCACCTACCACATCAACAAGCCAGAAGCCTAGTGATTCATGAATTAAAGTGTACACACCCTGGAGTAAGCTGAATATGAGGCAAAGTACTGGTGGCATCCCAACGTTGTTTCGAATTTACATTTGTTGGCTGGCGTCAAATGGGTTTCTTGAAGAAACACAATCTCTGTGCCATGTCTAGCCAGATATATTAAGACCTTTTTCACCTTTGACAGGCAGTTGAGACCTCTTATATTGCAAGTAATGAAGCGTACCCCGTTGGCCGTCCCCATTAGCAACCCTCAATCGCCACTTCAATGAATAACCTGTGTGGATTCCACCGCCCACCAACAATGGGCCCAGTTTGAAAAACAATTTAGTGTGAAATGATTGTATCCTATCCGTTACATTTTCTGCCTTAAAATAAAAAGAAATGCGAACGTCCACAAGTCAACCCAATCCCCCCTGTCTTCTGTACTCCCCCACCAGCAACCTCAAATGCCGATATATATTCTAAACCCAACCCCAAACAACTCAAACAATCAAGCACATTCGCTTCAGAAGGTGCACAGGCCTCAGTCAAACCATTAACAGATCAAGCATTGTCATCAGCCATAGGTTATGCAATAGTAGGACGTCACCACTCAACAGGGTGGTGACGTCCTACCTCTCAATCATTGTCATACATTTGAGAAGTGGTAGGCTCTCTGCCACCAACTGATTATGGAGAACCACAAGGCAGGAAGTCCAGGAATTCCCCGCCTAATAGATATGCAATTATGGGACTTGTCGGTGCTCCAGGAACCGGTCTTTTCCCCGGGATGTGATGTGTCCTTTCCTTAACAAAGGCTGTGGAGTAGCCCTCCGCCCCAAGAGCTTCTAGTAGAATGGGCTCTACCTACTGCTCCATCGGACCTCCTTCAGTTGACTCTGGAATACCAACTATTCTTAGATTATTACGCCTTGACCTGGATTTTAGATCATCCTATTAATCCGACAATTCCTTCAGAGTCTTCCTGATCTGAGCCAAGTCACTAGCTGTCTTCATAGTCTCATCTTTCACCACTTATAGTCATGTTTCTGCTTAATCAAGGCAGTCTCCATGTTTGTCCAACCTGACCTTCATATGGTCCACCTTGCAGGTTAGGTGTCCAGTTTGTTATCGAGTGACTGTATTCTAGTTTACAGACACACAAAAATGTTCTTGATATCACTCATTGTGTTTGCAGCTATGTTGGGCTGTCATTTATGTGGGTCAGAGAGAGGCTTTGCTCTCATTTTCCTTTTTCTGCTGGAGTTAGGAGTCTCAAAGGAGAGTTTGGTCTGGTGTTGTCCATTTTCCCCCGTTCTGCCCCCATATTGCCTTATGTTGGAAACCAGAAAATGCGACATGGACAATGCCAATAATGGCCCCTATACCACAAAGAGTGCTCAAAACACAGTATCCATTTGGAAAGCCCTATATGGTGTACCCACAGAGAAATGACAGTCTTTTAAAGGAGGTTCCGGAAGAAGTGTGAAGATGAATGAAAGAAAGGACTGGTGACGTCACATGAAGCAGAAATGATGCTCCCAGAAGAGATGCCATTGAAGAGAATATATAGACCTTATAGAATTGATGGGAAAGCAAAGTATTGAGCAACATTTCATGTGCGGAATGAAGATTGCACATGTGGAAAGCACTGAAGAAAATGCAAAGTCATGGTATAATAGTACAGATGCTGAAATGCAAGTAGACTAAGTAATCATAATGCTGGCTATACGTAGTGAATAGCCTGCAGGCGGTGCCACCATTATGTATATATGTATAGAATATGGATGTTCCACTATGCAATTTATCAAACTAGGACCCCATGAACAGAAGAGCTGAAAGTGTGGTGCAGTAGAAGAAAACAGCTGACAACGAGGGAACAGTCGAGAATGGATGTCTGGCCCGGTGTCAAGGGTGGGGCAGCCAAGAAATCTATTTGAGAAGATACAATGAACGTGAGAAGTGGGGTGAGCTCCTGTTGAGCATATGGAAAAACACTAGAAGCACCAGGTTTTATTCATTTAATAGTATTAAATGAGCAGAAGGAGCTCAAAACATGGTCTCCTGTCACATGGTCAAGATGAAAAAAGACATTGGGCAAGCTAAACCGAGATTTGAAGATAAGACCACGCTCACACTCCCTTCTATTTTCAGGTGCAGTGATACTTTGCAAGGCTGAGTTCATCGAATAGCAGACAGCAGGAGTGATGATCGATGTTGGGCTAACTGGATGGGGAGGCATGGGCAAGTCCAACCCTCCAGAACCTGGGGTACTAACTTGCATGCTGCTAGCGAGTGGAATATTCCAGAAGGGTACAAGCATGCCAACCAATCATAGAGGGCCACATAGTAAGGAGCCCTATAGTTTCAAAGCCTATGAAATGTTGTGTATTTCATGACAGCGAAGATGACTTGGACTAGGGGTGGGCATAGCTGTCCACTTGACCTTAGAGATCCAATCACAATGATGCCCCCCATAGAAAGTATACCTAGATGTTCCCTGTAGACAAACCATAATCTCACATAAGTTTTCTTATTTTGCCACATAGTATGACGTAACATATGACGATTTGCTATATAAGAATGTTTTTTTTTTTTTTAATGAAATGCATTGAGACTTATGCTGTGATACGTCCGTTGATGCCCGTTGTACTCCCTGCTTTAGACAATTGCAATTAAAAACATTTATGTTTTGCCAACTTCCTGAGTCAGTCTTATTATTGGTGTAAACGTAATATCTGCATCCCCATCTATCCCATAGAGCACTACCTTGCTTAAACGGCCTACGGGTTCACTACTATGCCAGGTAGTTGGTGACACAGGATCCCGGTGTCATCGGTTACAAGTGCTGGAGATGCTACCTACCATCTTGTTAACAGGAAGATAGGATGTAGATAGGAAAAAATGCAGATCAGGTGCACTGAATTGTATTCCACCCGCTAGTGCCTGTGTATAGGTAGTGTCATGCGATGTGTCTCCTTTCGTTAGGAGCTTACTCCAACAAGCTCCAGTGGTCAGGCTTGTGGGTCCCTGCAGGCCACCAATGAAAGTCCTGTTAAGGTTTCAGATGCCTGCTACTTGGTCTTGCAGCTTTTCACTTATGCCCAACTGCAAAAAAATGTACCAATTCAGCTGCTCCTTCACCTCCAATTTCTGTTGTTGACCACCTCATAGCAGGCCGCTGCTATCTGCTGTCTCATCTCAGTAGTGTTCAGTTTTATCCTGCCTCTTCCTCTGCCACACTCAAGTTCTTTGATTATTGTACCATCGGTCCTCTTGGGTTGGCAGCCTCCAGCCAGTGGCAGGGTGTCCTCTACTCAGCGACTTCGTATACCGTAGGTATGGCAGGTTCAACGCCACCACCGACTCCACTACAACACAGTTGGTACGTCTGCTGCATTTGGGAACCCACGCCTGTAGGGCAGCCCTGCCGCACCTTACAAGTTATGGATTTGCGAGCACCCGGAGCATCCAGATGAATGAGGACACCCTGGCCTTCAGTCACATGGCTGTCGCCTACCTATGTCAGCAGTGCTGCTGTTCCCCTCCAATCTTCTGCTCTGCCCGGGTAGGCTCTGACAGTCCATAGTGGTATCCTAGAGAAGCTACCCATATAATACTGGGCTCAATCCTTCAGTGTATACCGGGTCCAGTCTGCACACAGCCACTTCTGCTTGCCACGCTGTGCTCAACCGACTCCAGCACACACCGATCTCGGTCAGGTGCCTTCTGCCCACCCGGCGGCAGCTCCATCACAGTGCGACAAAGTCCCACCAATTCCTCCTCTGCTCCACCGGATATTTGCTTGTGATCCACTGCCTTCTCATTGTAGATATTCAAATCAGGGTACATGCCTCCAGGTCCCTGCAGCGTACGCTATTGTACTCTATCAGGGAAACTCTTGCTTGACCGATGTCTGGATTTGTAAAGGTCTTTGTGGAGCTCACCTAGGAGCTGCGATCTAAGGCTGGGCTCTCGGCACCCTCTCATGCCACGATCATTGAATGTATATGTCCTATAGCTGCAGTGTCATAAATTCAGCAGACAAAATTGGATTCGGATTATTTGGATTATCAATGAGAAGACAGAGTTATTCCAGAGTCAAGTGGAAATATCTTTGACTTATGAACACCCAACCAAAATAATATGAATCATTTCACAAAAAGGTGTGCTCATTCACCAGTACTAGTCAATTTGCCAAACACGTCCCAAGAAGCGACAGGCCAGAGTATTATCCATAGGACAAACATTCATTGCAGGGCGATGTGACGATATACAATAACGTACACATTCCCTAGGTCTGGGCACCCTGGGATCAGGAAAGGGAGGCTGAAGCACATAAAGACGCCCATACTGGAGTTCAAAGTCATCTGTTTATTCTTTGCAGCAGAGCAGGACACGCCATACAGCATACTGAAGAAAAATCTGGAACTCCCATATCCCCTCAGTTTTCAGCTCCTTATATACTCTTTTAAAATGTGAGGTAATGCAATGATCATCATAACACATCCTGATTGGCTTTGGTATTTGAAGACAACCCCTTTTCCAATTCCTGGTTGATTGCCTTAGCTGTCACTCAGACCAAGTCTGAACAGGTTTCATCTAACTCATTCTAGAACAGTAGCTTCTTCATGAACTTCTGTGAAAAAAGTTAAGCCACTGTCCTCATCATGACTAGCAGAAATTCGACCATTTTGTATGATCAAGCATCCATATTAGAGTTGCCCGACTTGTCTTATCAAAAATGGCCGCCCAATTACAAAATGCCTGACCAACTGATTTTTATTCAAAACTTGGTCCTTGCTCAATTCCGAATGTGGAATCGTGGATCATTTATGATAAACGTGTACTACTTGACCAGGGACGTCATTTAGGGGTCACCAGAAGTCCCAACTGCGACCTCTGAGGTCTCCCTTGCAACCTCTAAAAAAATAAAAAAAATAAGCTTTTTTTTTTTTTTTGTAATGCAAGTTCCTGGGCTGTGGCCAGCACCATGTGGCTCTTTACTTCTAGAGTGGTAGGCTTTCTTGTTGAGGCCCCTTATAAAAAAAGAAGAAAAATAAGAACAGGAGTGCCACAAGTCTAACACTTTCAGCGGTGACCCTAAATAAGGAAAATAGGAATACCAAATAATGTGTCTTTCTGGAATTCTATACAATAATTGCTATACTCATTAAAGGTTTATTTCAAGCACACTTCAGGGGTTGAGTCACTGATTTAGTCTGTTCTTAAATGTCTCAACTCAGCCTTTCATCCTTCTGAGTACCAACACAGGTTGGGTGATATTGGGTGTATATTTTTTCTATATAAAGCGCTTAAGCATAAGTGCTCTATAATATCACATCATTAGCATTTGGTCATGGACGTCTGCTTTCATTCACAGTAATTTGGTAATATGGGCCTATACACACTCATCTTAATGATACATATGACGATCCATTCTTGTATGAACTGTACATCAAATTATAGTGATATCGAAACCATATTTTTCGTAGTGTACAATGCTATGTGATGCCACTTCTTGTTTTGTCAACGGGTGGAAGGTTGTGTTCCATCGCTTCCCGCAATATCACTTCGGGGTGGGGTCCCATCACATCACTTCCTGTGTCAGGGGGTCAAGGGTCATATGATGTCACTTCCGCTACCCCTGGAATGTTGGTGAAATGACGTCCCTGTACTTAACATATTCTCTACTATGTACGACATTTTGACCCCACAAAATAGATCGCCTTTAAAGTGATTTTCCCAGTTTTAGCGTCATTGATCAACCCGACAAGTTATCTGCATTCGGTTTGAGGGGGGTGGGGCCAATCTTTTATACATTCAGTTTGAGGGGGGGGGTCGTCTCTGTACAATATACTGTTCTAAAAATGCCTGATGACTTTAATCTATGGTAACATTACTATCCCCTGAAAGAATGCCCTTATGCTCTGAACGGTTTGCTCACAAACGATATGAGAGTGTTTCTCACGATAAGGGTATCATTTTTAATAAAATGTAAATAGATGTTCAGAATAATACGTGAGGGAAATACAGTTTAATTATTTAATGTATGACTTTAGGTAAAGGATCATGGTACCCTAAATGAGGAACATCATTGCGTTGTGCCACAAGAACATTCTTAAATGTGTGCACCAGACCGCTCCTCAGCTTTATTATCTAGGGGGCAAAGATGGTGAAATATCTGCCCGTAGCCACAAGTGAAATATCTGCCCATGATAAGATTTAACAAAGCTATTAAAGGATACCTTGTTATAATGGCGGGCAAATCATGCTACATTGCAGGACAGGAGACAAACATTAACAATATAATAGTGACAGAGCAGGTGATTTCCGATTGATTGTTCATGTAGCCATTCCTCAGTTTTGGAAGTCAAAATTCTTAAATTCCTAAAATTATGGGAGTAAACATCTTTGACAAAAAAAATTTATTCAATTTTTAGGTCAAAAAGACAGTCAAAATTTGCCTCCTTTCTGCTTTACAAGTCTGAGAATAAACCAGAAGATGAAGGAGCAATTGGATTCATACATTTCTCTCGGAAGGGCTCACGGGCACCGTGCCCGCCTTGGAAGCAAAACGACAAGGTGCAACACATGTTTGATCCCCGGGTCCACGCTTAGACACCTGTGGGTATTAAGCGCGTTATAAATAACCTATCATATCATACAAATTAAGGATCTTAAAATAGCATCAGCAAGGGTGGGCAAGCTTGTTTGTCAAAGCTCAAAGGACCCACAATTTGGGGTAGTTTGAGTTCTGTGAGCTTTTCAAATGAAAGTTGAAAAAGTAAGTTTGACTCAATATATATATATATATATATATATATATATATATATATATATATATATATAAGTATATATCGGGTCGGGCCGATACACAAAGCCAACAAAAGTTGTAAGTAGCAAAAAGTAGCAGAACTTTCACCTATCTAACTTACGCTGATTCACAAACTGGAAATAATGAATGGTGTAATTGGGGAAAAATAAGTGTATGTCTTGGTGGAAGTTCCACTGTATGGCCAAAATACGCAATTGTAAATATTGGATCAACGGAGATAAATCATCTAAACATCAATCTGCTGGAAAAAAACTAATTTAAAAAATCCATGTACATCCATAAAATACCCGAAAACCACCTAAATGCTGCATGGCCCCTTAAATCACTTTTGCAGAATATCTGTATGAATCAATTTCAAAATGTCCATTATGCCAAAAGAATGCACGTTACACGGTGATAGGAATAAATAAAGTGGCACTTGATATATCATGCACAGAAAAGACTCCACTATATCATGCTACCCGGTAGCCCACACCTGAAGCAAATAATTAATGGTGCTCTGCCACAAACACATCCAGGAGGAAAAATTCAGGTTAAACTGCCCGCAAGTGCTGACACCCTCTGAGTCACCACTTCTGCCACTTAAAAGACAGGCCTCACATAAGCACACCGGCTACTCTACAGAACATTCCCTTGTTAATCCACACTAGTGATCCTTGCTCAGGAATAGGCAGATGATGCTGCAGCTATCCCACAGCAGCAGAAGAGGCCACAGATGGAGAGGATATTTACCCCAGGATCTCCCTCTTTGGTATGCCAGAACATGATGCTTTGCTACAGTATTGCTTCCTTCTTCATAGGTTAATGACATATTTCAGGAGTAGGAGGGAGACCTCCATCCCACTACTGCTCATTCACAGGCCATCAGGGTGCATGTGAAACTGTTGGCAGCTCTGCATGTTTTACCACAGGTTCTTTCCAGAGGACCAGTGTCATAAAAGCTGGTGTGCAATGTTAAGAAGGATGTCTGAACTCTGACCAGGAGGGGCAGAGGTTCAGAAGGCCAACCTAGTTTCTTGGAACAGGGTAACCTCTGGACAAGCCAGACCAATCAGGGTAGCTTTGGCAGGCGGTCAAGACTAAGTCTCAGGAAGGGTGAGGGTGACTGAAGTACCTCAATGAGCACACAGAGCAAGGACACTTACAAATTACTCCAGGCAGGTGTTTTATGAAAAATATAGACACATTTATCACAAGGCCTTTGTAAAATAGACCATAGCAAAGAATCACAGTAACACTAAGTAAACCAATACATCACACTCAATACAATATATATACAAGTCCAGGGGGTCTAAAGGGGTGACTGCACAAAATATGTCGACAACCTAGATGGGAATGAAGCGGGCAGTGCAGTAAATTTTTAGGCCCAGTTTGACATCAACAGTTCACCTAACTAAGAGGCAGTCCAAGCCCTAAGAAGAGAGGAGTCTTGTGCTCAATAGTACATGCAATGCAAACGCATTTGGTTGTTCCAATGGGCAGAACAGGGTCTCTTCAGGGGTCTCTAGCAGCTGGGGAAGGTGGATGAGGCGATGAAGAATAGGTTCCCACTATTCAAGAAGGACCTCCACTTGAAGGCCGAGGCAGTTCGAGAGTTTGGGATGGAGTTGCTATTTCGCAATAGCGGTGGACAGGAGAGGGGCCCCCAGGGGCCACTAGTGTGTAAAAATGGGCTCTTGCGCTAGGGGCCACCAGTTGGGGTATTCATTACTCACCGGTCCCTGATGCAAGGAGACACAAACTTCGGCAGGTCAGTCCACTTCGCTTGCAGGTTCGAATGCGGCAAACAGGACGTCTCAGCAACTTATAGTTCCCGAGCTACAGCGATGATTCCCAAATGGATTGTTGGTGATTTCTCCGCTCCGGGTGGATGAATAGACCCAGTTTCACTGCAGCAGGCTTCAGGGGCAAGAGGGTCACAAATGCAGTGGACTTGCAAAGGACTTTGCTTCAGCAGGGCAACACGGTAACCGCATTTACTCCGGTCCGGGTGCACTTGTCTCACTTCAGACCTGGGAAAGCAAAGTGTACGAAATTTGGTGTGAGGGTGCCGTGGACACAGAGATAGAAGTATACCAAGTTTCAAAGGCCTCCTTGAAACGATGACGGAGACAGAGCAAAGGTCCTGCTTAAGCAGGTCAGCCCATTGGTTGGCCCAGGGACACTTCCGAGAAAGCTTACTTGCAGGCTTTGGTGAAGGTGCCGAGAATAGTTGGTCCACTATTTCAATGGATCGAAGCATCTTCGCAGACCTTCTAGGATGGCCAGATGCAGAGGGGTCCCACGGGATGACAGCAGGCTCAGGTTGCCAAACCTTCCAGTGGGTCACCAGCGGTTCCTTGACTCAGCTTCGTAGTTGCAGGATACTTGGATCCTATCCTTGGTTCAGTGAGAACTCAGGAGATCGACCTGGTAGTGGTGTTTTCAGCCTCCTCTTATCCAAAGTTCAGTTTGTGCCAAAACAGAGAGGACCCAATGGGAGATCTGCTCACAATCACACATTCATACGTGGACCAATCACAGACCACAGTGGTCTTAGGCATTCAGAGCACTCCAGACTCTCTGGCACCCAGAATGTGTATTGGGACCAGACATCCCAGCCCACGTCCTGGAGGCACACACACAAGGCATGCAGAAGCCCGTGAAAACTCTGGGATTCACAGGAAAGTGCATGACCAAATAAGGATTCGCCTGGGTCGACTCGACCTAGGGAAGGTGAAGGGGCAAGATGGCCAAAGGACAGGACAAAGAACCCTGTGACATGGTCATTTTGGAGCCAGGCCACCTATTTGTGCCAAACGCGGTTAACGCGGTTAACATGGCAGGAAAGGGTTAAAAATAATGTGAAATGATAGTCCAGCGAGAGTATCTAGGGCCTTTGGAAATGACTATAGACCAAAGTGTGCTGTATGGTAAGATACATTGCACACTTGTTACATGTTGCACAACAGTTGCAACATGAGAAAAGTACTAAGGGAAACAAAGTCTCCCAGTACTGACTGTCTTAAGGGCATGTCATTTTCCTCATAAAAAGTGAGCAAAAGCGCAGAGGAGTGCAGCTGAAGGCTGTGCTTCTCTGGCAAAGTCAGTCAATGGTGTCTAAACAGCAGCAAAAAGTTTGGGGTTGACACATGGAGGGTAAATGACATACAACTATGACATCTTTCCGAACATGCAACACTCACCATATCAGGCAATCACATGCATCGCTGCAAGCATCCACTGATACATCACCATGTCAGACTCTGTGGAGGAAAGGAAAGAGATTGCTTGCAGTGTCAATACTTTGCAATATTTTCCAAATGTGCTTGGTGCTGTGAAATGTGCCATATATACCCTATATCTACATAGCTGCCACCACTGCCAATCCATTAATGTGCACATGACATTTGGAACTAGGTGTTTCTTCACCAGTGTCTATGCCCACTTTCCTGCCTCTTCAAAACAAAACTACATTTTTCATCACTCAAGGGTGTGTGACCAGTAGAACGCTAAGAGTCTATCGGTACGTGTGGCTGCTTGGTAAATTACTAATCAATTACAAGATATACATACTCCATATGTGTATGCATAGGCAATCTATCATGGGCACATGTGTGCATGGGTCCATAGCCACATGATCAAACATTGACCATTACATGGTGCCCAGACATAGGACAATATGACAAGTCATTGGAAACCTCTATTTACTGTCCACTGTCCTCTAACATAAGTCCTATCATTTGACACATAGGTGATATGGGTTACCCTGTCTGTCATTATCTAATAACACCTTTTAAGCTGAAATGATGGCCCAAAAAACAGTAAACTGAGAAAAGCTTTTCTGAAAAAGCAAGAGAGACGCTATTCCCAAATTCTGCCTCCTGTTGGATTGTGCATTTTGCTTGCTGCCATGATGAAAAGCATGCTCTTGGAAAATGCGGACTGCGAACAGTTGGGTGTCCTCAATAATTTTTTTCAACAGTGTAAAAGTGAATCCACAAACTGCAATCATTTTGAAGGCCTTATAATTGAATTTAAAGACTGGCCCTGAACGTTGGAGTGCATTTACATTCTGAAATAATTCAGCAGCCTCTGAATGTTTATTAGAGAACATTATACAAATATAAAATTCCAGTATTTCATAAAAAGGATGTCCTGAGTCCCAAGCACATAGAGAAGAAATCGCATTTGTATTTTGAAACCTGCATTCTTTTTCAAAGCCTAACCCTGTTTCAAGAATGCAGTCACCAAGATATGAGCCACACAGAACTATTGAATGCACAAGTTTACAATGGTTTTGAAGATTATACAAATAAAAGCACTCCCAATGCAGGCTTTATGGATAGATTTAAATAGACGTGTCCCATTTATCATTCCATACTCCACAAACAAAACATTAACTCAGGTCACAAGAGAGAAAGTACTAATCGTCGTGAACAAAAGCAAAAGAAACTGTGCCTTGGCCTATTTTCTTGTGAGGAAAGAGAATGGATATGTGGGGATGTACTGTCAGTTTTTGGAAAATGTTTTGGAAGATGTTTCAACAATTGCTTTTCATGCTGTTGGTACATTTTGTCTAGCAGCATGTGTACTGACAGGTGTTATGTGTGCGCTGGGTTTATTTTCAGCAAGAATATGTTCTGGCCAAGCGTTGGGCAATCACTTTTCAACTTGTAGTATTAGCAATTTCTAGCCTCACCATTCTTGGGTGAGTTCTTGAATGGTGCTCTTGCATGCTTTGAAGGGTTGTACCACGAGTGTCATTTGTAGGCCAAAGTCAGCATGTCTTCTCTCTCTGAATTGAATCGAAAAACAAATGCACAGTATCTTGGTATTTCTTTAAATCCTTTTTCTATGAGTGGAGCTGTTAAAAACACAAGATTAGTTGCAAATTGTAGATAGAAAATATGTCTTTTAACTCCATATAAAATCTGTATGGGTGTATGGTTGTCATGGAAAATATGGAGAAAAATGTATTATCTACTGGACTAATTAACACTCCACAATATTTTATGCATGTGAATGTGCCCAGTGATCTACAAAATCTGATCATATTAATTTTATTATTTCCACACATTCACATCCAAAGCTACATAGTGAACAAACACATGATTATTTTTGCAATAGGACATACGACTGGCGGAAGTCACACCTATTAACAAGGTTGGGGGGAAGTCAAAACATATATAATGGCATCCACACAGAATAGAGGAATAAATATGAACATTTTCTGGATTCAATTCGAGAGAGAGGGTTGGGGAGAACTGAGACATGGACTTTGACTGAAAGGCATCCTGGAGAGATGAGCAAGCCTGGGTTCCATGTAACCAGAAGAGCCAGGACATTGCTGAGTCCAAGCTGATTTTCCCCAAATGAGAAGCGACATATAGAAAGGTAAATAGAACCCTTAGCTAATTCCCAAATTGCCACGATACTGTCCATGGCAAAATTTAGGGACTAGCGGGCTACAAGCAAAGGTAATGGTATACGTGTAGAAGATAGTTCAACATTTGCTTTCCATGTTGTTGGCACATTTTGTCCAGCAGCATGTCCTCTGACATATGTTTTTTTGTGTGCAGATTTTATTTGCATCATGAATATGTTTCTGGCCAAGCTTTGGGCAACAACTTTTCAGCTTGTGGTAGTAGCAATTGCTAGGCTCATCATTATTGGTTGATTTCTTAAAAATGGCAAGGTCTATTTTAAACTCGTGGTGCTCTTATATCCTTTGAAAGATGGTGTACCTTTCAAGCCCAAATTTGGTCTTGGGTCCAAAATGGATTTGCTGCTTCATCAAAGCAACTTGCCCATGTCATCAGCACCTTCATAGCCCAACTATGAGAAGAAATTCTGTGGCCCACTGTGTGTAGACGGTGCTTCTTTCCTTGCAAGTGTGACTGTTTCTCCTTTAATGGCATTGGCAATAGGATATGTGTTCAACATTTAAGCAATTTCTTTCCAAAGTATTGGTGATGAGCCTCGTTCAGTCAAGAATACTGGTGGAGCATTCATACTAGCTGCTGCCATGGCTATACTTTATCTCAATAGAATATACACTGTGATAGCTAGGTCAGACAAATTCTCCTTTAAACTCTGCATGCAGTCTTGTCCCTTTTTCCCCCATCTTGTGTTTTCTTCTCATGACATTGTGGACGTCAGGACAATGAATCCGTCTCCCTTGATGGCGGTCTCAATATCTCTGGTGTAATTAGCAGCCTTATTGCCTCCCTGACTGTGCCTAGGTGAGCCGTGCCCCCTCGTCGCCAATGTTGGAACAGCCCAACACATTCTAGTACAGAAACTACTCTTTATTTGTAGCTGGCAACATGGAAGACATACACTAAGCGCCTATCTCGATCTGCTCTCCCAACGGCTTTCCTGAATCCCCTCCCCAAGTTCCTCCCATCAACATTCTGTTGAGTCTACTTATCTATGTGTTATTTAGGTAGGCATGCATTGAACAATGATTAACAGTGTAACATAGTTCTGAGTGTGGATCCAGACCAATCACAATGTTCTGTTCATGTATTCAATTCAGTGTTCCATTTAAGGGATGTGTATTCTTAGAGTGTTATGATTTGTTGAGTTCTCTATGGAGTTCTGAAATCTTCAGTTGGGTCCTGCCTTTCCAGGTGGTGCCTGCTGTCGCTTGAACTAGACTTAAATAAACAAGTCTTTATCCACCACATTGCCCCGAGTTCACTTTTTAACACATTCCCCATGGAAACTTGAAGCTCCCAACCCATTGCCTGCTGTCATTGACTTTTAGTACACACTTTGGGCTATTAACTAAAACGGTAGGTCTTGGCTCTATCAAAACAAGTTGTTAAATATTAGTACTCTTCAGTTAAAACCATCATTACTAGCATTTTTTTGCTATCATCTTCGAGCTTTTTTGATTATTGAGTCATTAGAAATTACATGACTCACCCCTTGTCCTATGTGTTGCAAGTCAGTGTTGAGTACAGCATTACGTGAAAAAAAGTGGAAAGGACACATACTTATCCACCAGTCCTTCACATTAACAAACAAAACCACACTGAGGGCCGTGGTACTGAGCATGGAAAACAGCCACACGAGAAGTCAACGGACCCAGAATGTCTTGTGGAAAGACCAAACAGGAGCTGACTAGCCTGGCTATATAAGACCACGCACACACATTGTTTGTTCTTGAGGAATGTCCTCGTTAGGTTGTTTATTCATGCTAACTGTTTAGATTCCTATAACTATGATGTCACTACAGTGTGCGGGAGGTTGGGGGAAGAAGTAGGGAGGGGGTTGAGGGAAGGACCTCCAAAGGTCTGGCGGTAGATAAATGGGTTGGTGTTGACAACTTTGATTTGACTAGCAGCACTATTTGTTTTTTTGTTTTTGTTTTTTTCCGATCTCATATGTCAGTGATGTATAACTCGACACTGTTTGTAAAAGATTATGTTGGTCGTACCTCAGCCTTTAATTAATAACAATTCCATATTTAGTTTTGGTGCATAAGGCATGTAAAATGCTATCACCACTTAAATAACACATAAAAAATGCAATGCAATTTTAAATAACAAAAAAAAACACTGGATAATTTACAAAACAGTCAAGGAGTGTTGACTGCAGGACTCAGACCTGATTGCTCCATTTTCATTTGAAAAACTGCTATATACATTTGTCATTTTACAATATTTTGAACACTATCTGTACTACCCTCGTGAAGGCTCTCCAGGATCTCTACATGCACAACTTTAAGGGGCTCCCTTTTCAGGGTCTCCCACAAAACTCCCCATAAATAGAATTTAAAACATTTTCAACCTTCAAAACGTTGCTTTAGGAAACATAACATATGCTATTTTAGACTCGGGTTAAAGGACTGATCCCTAGACCAGTTTTTATAGCAATTTGAAGTTGATAGAAAGGTGACAAACCCATAGAACGGGGTGTTTTGCTGCCATATCCAAACCCACTTCATCACAGACCCCAAAAAAAGCCTTGCTTTGCCAAGTCCAAAGCGAGTCTGAAGATTGACAATCGACTCTGCTTCCAGGCATTTGACCAATGTTTTCCTTATGCAACAAGTGTGGCTGATTATTGAGATGTTGAATACGCAACTTGGGTAAGTGTTCTTGTCGCTCCCATGATTTTAACAGTGTGGTTTTTGCCACTGCTCATGATGGCAGGGATGATTCTTCTGGTGATCCTAATTCGTGGGCTGTCTTGTGACTTCATCCTAGAGAAGGAAAGCAACACGGATATGCGTGAACCTCTGGGACAGGATGCACTGGTACTGAAGTAAGTTCAGGGGGATTTGGAGTACAAATTGTTATCCAACAATGTGGAAGTATTTAAACTTGGTATACTTGCATAACATTGTTAGGGATGGTGCCTTTTTACTTCTTGCCCTCCTGAGTTGAAGAAGGCCCCCCTGCTTATTTGTTATTTGATTATAACTCTAGCTGATCTTTGGGCTGAGAGAGGCGCTTTCAGTCAGTGTTTGGCACTTTCAGTCAGTGTTTTTTTTAAGAGCACCATTTTTGCCACAGGGCAATTCCATCATCCAACATATGCACTGTTGTATATGCTGGCGGCAGCTGTAATTTAGTTTTGACTTCAACAGCTTGCAATAATTTTTACCACTTTAGTATCCCAATGTAAGGGTGTGAGGGACTTATGGAAATAATGTATTTAAAACCTTCTCCCAGCTATATTGTTTTGGGCTAGGCCTTTGTGTTAGCCACGAGGCATACCTAAAATGGCTGTGCTCATGTGTGCTGACTCTGAACCCACCCCTGCCTCGCCAGAGGTGTTTAAACAGGGGTTTTCTTCCCAATAAATGTCCTATACGTATCCTGCGCTGGTGGACCTGATTTTTTGGCAATTGTTATGGCCAGTCAGATTGGCTGGCTACCAAAACCTCGGTCATCTGCCTACTGTGTGAGATTGGAGGACAGCCTTAGGGATGTATTTTTACACCCTTCCTGACCCTGAGTGAATGTCCTTATCTACGGTAGACCCTGTGCCTTTCGCAGTACGCAGTGTGTTTTGGCTGGCTCTTGTGTCTGGAGGAAATGCTTTCCCAAATTAAGTCTTTTTGCTCTTTCTACTTCCAGGAGGAAGAGGGGGATTCTAAAATTGCAAAACACGCAGATCATGTGGTGTGTGCAGTGCGTTTTGGTGTTTGGGAGTTTTGGGACGTGGGACTCCTGTTCATGCTTCCTTCTGCTGACTCAGCTATCAGGGGTCTTATATGTTGAGGATCATCACCTTGTCACACTTCACCACGTACTGGTAAGAGACACAGCTATATTACCACTGCATTTCTGACACTTTTTCGTTACTGACTGGGTAATCAACCCCCCACACCCTCACCTTTCTGAGCTTGGACTGATTCAGGAAGTTAAAGTAGGTGCCTTAGGGCTAACCACTAACCACAATACTGGGAAAGGTAGTGGCAAAAAATAAAACCAGCAACACTTGCAAGATAAAACTCTACTATTTAAGTCCTGGCCAACAACAGGTAACCAGTAAAACTGCTCATCAAGATCAACTTGTCAAGGTTATTGAGAGCAGTATGAACACCCTGGGCTTGATTATGGCTGTCTATCCTAAGGCGAGTAAACATGCTACAGGTCAAGCGCACGCAACATTTGCCCTACCTTAAGTGAGACCAGCATATCTTCCACTCAAGTGATCGACAACGACTCTCTGTTAAACCTTTGCTATGCACTTCAAACGAGCTTGCTGTTAGGACTGACAAGTACCAACATAAACGATCAACAAGTGATCATGAGCAAAAATAGCCCAGTTGAGATACAGCCTGCAATGTTTAATACACAAAGACTCTCTGTAAGTTCCAAATTGCATTACGACCTAACAGAAGACCCTGAGCCTTCCAAGGCGGGGAGCAGGCAGCAAGAAAATGTCCCCAACAACTCAGCTAAGGATGATTCTTTTGTTATCTCACACTCCGGTGTCTTGAATTTCGCTGTAAAGATTTTACTCAAACTCTGTGGAGCGTTCCACGAGAATGTGAAGCGGCAGAAGAAAACTGTACTCAGATGGGAGAAGAAACCTATCCAATGCGCAAACAGTGGTTGATGACAAAAAGCATGAATGAGAGGGTGACGAAAGGGGAAAAACTAACAGAAGAACCAGAGGTGAAAAGTGCTGACTGTGTGTCACATCCATTAAGCTCCACCTTGGACCCGATAAATGAAACAGAGGAAGAAAGTGGCGCGTAGAAAAAGGAGGTCTCGCCTACAGGCATTCACCCTTACAAGTTGGGTGGTCAAAGAGGTTGAAACAGTACAACCTACCTGTGTAATGTCTGCAGCCGACAGTGACTTTGAAGCATTGGATCTACTGCTAATCCATGCCTGATAGCAGCTTCAAGAATGGTGAAAGACTCATTATCGCATCCAAAGCAAGTCACAAAAAACAAATCAGCTCTCGCAAAGGATTTGGACCCTAAGATCTTTACCATCGGTACTTTGAGTGTATCTTAGGTAAGACACACTTAATAGATTGCGTCTTTTGGAACTTCTGTACAAGGTGCCATCTCTTAGGCTGTTATCCTCATGTGACTTGGAATTCATGGAACCCATGATTTCCTCCACAGAGAAATGTAGAGAAGAAGCTGAATGCCTCTGCAGGAAGTCCCTCCCCCATCTTGCCTATATGTAGTAAACCAGAAATCACAACATGCACGACACCAGTGATTGTGCCTATTCCACAGAAAGTCTTTGAGAAAAGGTATCCATTGAGAAGACCCTATATGATGTACCCCGCAGAGATGACAATCTCCTGAAGGAAATCCCCAGAACAATATGAAGATGAGAGGAAAAGAGGCTGGTGAGGTCACAAGAAATGAGTGTGATGCACTGAGACGAATGGCCGAAGAAGATGCAGAGACCTTATAGAAATCTGATGACAAAGGAAACAATCGGGTAAACTTCCATATGCGGAATGAAGATCGCACATGTGAAGAGCACTGCAGAAAATGCAAGCCATTTTAAAACTCTACTGATGCAGCACGCAAGTTCACTAAGTGATCTTAAAGGCTAGCTATACGTAGTGAATAGACCGTGAATAGACCGTAGTGGCAGTGCCACCATTTTATAGAATTCTGGACATCAGTGTCATACATTTAGTAAACTCAGAACCGTGAAGAAAGAAGGATCGGAGGGCTGTGTTGCAGCAAGAAAACAGCTGAAGATCGAGGAAAGGCCTGGAATAGCTGTCTGGCCTGGTGTCAAAGGATGGAGCAGCCAAGAACTGGTTATCCTTGAAGAACAGTGAACATGAGAAGCTGAATAAGCCCTTGTTAAGGTGCAAGAAAGAACACCATGAGTGCCAAGTTTATTAATTCAAGACAATTAAATACTGCACAACAGGCCGAAATACGGTCTCCTGTCACGTTAGTCAAGGATGGAAATAGGAGTGGGGCGTACAGACCTGGACTGCAATAAGAGTATGCCTATACTGTCTTTTATTCTCATGAGCAGTGATACTTTGCAAGGACAAGTTCAAAGATAATCTGAATGGCAGAAAGTTTGAGCGATGAGAGATATTGGGCTTCTTGGTGGGGAGACACGGTCAAGTCCACCCACTGGCACCTGGGGGACCAGCTTACGTGCTGCTAGTGAGCCAAATATTCCAAAAGGGTACAAGGATGCCAACCAATTGTAGAAGGCCATATAACAAAGGGCCTCAAAGTTTGATAGCCAATGGTGTACTGTGTATCTAGTAACTGATGAAGATGACTTGCACTAGGGGTGGGAATACGTTTTCCACCTGACTGTAGAGACCCAATCACAACCCAATCCCTTAAGAACTTATACTTAGATGTTCCCCTTAAGCCAATCACATAGGAATTTCTTAGTTTGTCACGTATGATGAATTTTTGCTATGTAAATGTGCTTTTTATGCAAAATGATTGAGAGCATGATCGAACATCCGCTAATGTCCATTGTAACCATGGGTGTAATTTTAGGGGGGGACAGGGGTGTTTGTCCCCCCAACTTTCATGACACACCATTTTGTCCCCATTCATTTGGCTGGGGCACCTTTTCTTCAGATGCCATGTCCTCCCCCAACATTTTCAGCAAAGTTACTCCACTGGTTATAACTCTATTTTAGACAATTGAAAATAAAACAGCCAGAGGAGACTTTTTGCCAACTTCTTGAGTCGTTCTTATTATTTGGTGTAAGAGTTATGCTGCATCCCCATCCCCATCCTGAAGCAGAGCACTTTACCAGTCATATGGGAGGGACATGGTGGGGGGGGGGGAAGAGATACAAGGAGAAGCAAGCTAACAACAGGGTAGCTGGAGGTCGGGCAATTTGGCAGCAAGGGATCTACAAACAACTACTGGTGGAAACAGGGCAGGGGTTATTACCCAATCCCAGGTTGGCTAAGGAGTGGGGTGTGTGGACCTGGGTGTTAGGGAGAAGTAATTCCTTGAAAAGGAGGACTGGGGAGGGATGCGCATCACAATCACTTTTTTAAAAAATAATGGATTTTATTGTTGCATTGTACAGCACAAATGTTGTCAAAATGGTTAAAGAAATCACAGTTTTCAATTGTTTTTGTAGGGAATCACACAATGAAATTCAATAGATGCCAGGTTACCAGCTGTGCACCAGATAATGTTTTCAATATATTCCCATGACAGGTTTGTCTACTGTCTATGCCAGAATTCTGCCAGTGTGAATAATAAAAATAAACATTTTGATGCTGGCTGTGCCAAATATGTCCATACTGACTGTGCCAATTATAGACCAGTATCCCCACATAAGAGCACTCACCATGTTTGCTTTGCCAATAATGTCAGTTCAAATGCCATGCTGCAGTAAGAAAAAATGACCAAACTGGCCGAACAAATGTAGGCTAATATCCCCACATAAGAACTCACATCAAGTTGACGTTTTTATGATGGTAACAATGTTTTGCCACAGTAACTGTCCACACTGACTGCATCAATGCATAAGCATATTTGATTTGCCCAAAATACCAGTAAAAATGCTTTGCCCATAATGCCAGCAAAATGGTATGGTATGGTATGGTCCAACGCTTATTAAGCGCATACAATCAACTCACATGGAGGCATCAATGTGCTGAAGAAGTGGGTACAGAGTGACACCAAAATTAGCAACAGAGACCCATTCTCTTATTCCCTCACGTCCAACAAGTTCTCAATCCCCCATAGCTCAATCAGGAGTAATGCCAATACACATGTTATGCCAACTGTAAGAAAACATGGCAACACTGGCCACAGGCCAGTATAGAAATGTAAGATCAATCCTCATACATAAAGGTTCCCTCTACCCTCCATCAAATTAGAGGTGCTTCTCCCTTAACAACACACACACTCAAACACATCTGCAGTGTCCAAAAAATAACATACACACTTCACTCTCATTCTCTCACTCCTATGGGCACCCATATTTTACAACATACACACTGTACTCTTATTATCTCACTCACACATGCACCAATGCACTGCATTGTACAGAGTAAACTACAAAATAGACACTGCATGTTCATTCACATGCACACACATTGAAACGCGCAGACACAACAGCTCATAGGTGCTCATACAAACATTGATACAAGTACAGAGATTAAGTTTTTCTTTTTACCTGCACAACCTCCCAGCTGGAGCTCAGGTTTCCTGCCATCACCACACGTGCCTCATGGTTGGCCCTCTGGCTTCTGCAAACCCGCAAACTGGAGCCAGGAAGCAGGAAGGGTTGGCAGGTGAAGAATGATGGCCTGGAGGTTTGCCCAGAGCAATGGCAGAAGTTAGGATGAATTCCAAACCTTCAAGCTATCGCCTCTTTTGTTTGGTGTAAGTCACCCCGAGCGGGATGGGTATGCCCAGACGAGTGTCCCATGCCTGCTGGGCCTAGAGACCCAAGCTACTCCTCACTGATGAGGCCCAACAAGGCCGAAACATGTTTGGGGATGCTTTTGGTCTCATGCAGAAGTGATGTGACCAAGGCGTTCACGCTGGACTGCACCTTTTGGGGTGGGCCAAGCCTTATTTGCTTATGGTCTTTCCCCTTTTGTAATGGCTTGGTAGGTGAAGAACAATGGTCTAGAGGATTGCACAGAGCAATGCCAGAGGTCAGGATTAATTCCAAACCTTCCAGCCATCACGTCTTTTGTCCCATGTGGGGTGGGTATGCTCAGACGTGGGTCCTGTGCCTGCTGGGCCTAGAGACCCAAGTTACTCCTCACTGATGAGGCCCCACAAGGCCAAAACATGTCTTGGCATGCTTGTGGTCTCATGAAGATGGGACCTGATGAAGCAGTTGGAGCTGGCCAGCCTGTTTTGGGGTGGGAGCAAGCCTTATTTGCATACAGTCTTTCTCCATTTGTAATGGTTTGGCAGATGGTCTGGAGTGTTGCCCAGAGCAATGCCAGAGGTTAGAATAAATTCCAAACCTTCCAGCCATCACCTCTTTTGTTTTACAGAAGGGGATATTAGACTGTCCTTTCTCCATCAAGTCAAATAAAGCCAAAAGGAAGGAATGAAAGCACAGCTCATCAACTTCATCAACCTCCATTTCCACCCCTTTGCCTCTCCTTTTTACCATTTTTCAATATTGGTCCATGGGACTGAGATTCAGGTAAGAATTGGTGCAGTCACACCGTGTGAGACTAAACAAGACTTATCTGCTTGGTATTAGGTAACCCACCTTTTGATATAGGTCTGTACCACACAAGTTGGAAGTGTGACTGAGCAGCCAGGCCTATCTCAAGAGGAGTAAATGTGAGCTGTAGAGTTGTACAGATGAAATCAGTCAATACATGTACAACTTACACTCTCAAGGTTTCAGTTATTAATATTGATTTATTTACACATCAGTTTTTAGTTAAGAATTTGTTAAAAAGACAATTGTTTGTAACAGTCAAACAAAGTTTGGGATCACTTTAAAAGTCAATAAGGTTGGTGAATACACTTTGGATAGGCTAATGCATTTCTCCTACACCCTGAAGTGATTTCAATAACAAGGATAGTATTGCATTTATCCTAAACACCAATATACTTATCTTAAACACCAATATACTTTTTAGACTCTGGGTTTCAGGAAGGAAGGGTTTGTGAAATAGAAAGGTTTGAACATACTTTATTATAATGTGAAGACAGTTTGATCCTCTAATAAAGTCTAGGCAAGCTTTTCCCAGCAGTAAAAGCATTCAACAAATTACAACCTATGAGTGGACAAGCAATGCCAAAGTCAAAAGATCAGAAGGGTGCCTTTAAGGAGCCAGTACAGCCAACGTCAATTGGACCAAGTTGATAGTTATGATGCACTTCTTGAATAAAGTATCTCACATAGTCAGATAGTTTAAGAAAATCACTGAAAGAACACATGATGTGTAAGGGGAGTTGAAAGCAACTAAAAAAGGTAAGCCAGTGCACTTCTCAAGAGAGAAAAATGACTTATGGCGATAAGGTAAGTAGCCCCAGCCCCCACAGTACCTCTGGTTTGAAGAAAGTTTTCCAGCTGGTTTCTGCCTTGCTGCAGCGAAGCAGACCTTTGTTCCTGGGCCTCAGTCGTGGGGACAAGAGGGAGGACGACTAGCGGGCTCCTGTGGCAGTACTCATGAGTGGACTTCGTCAGCTATGTATTTTCTTAGATTCGGTGGTTCTTCGTGGTTTCAGCACCTCGCAAACAGTACTGATGCAGAACTAATATCCCCGGTTGGGCTTTCCTTGCTCACTCGGACCTGGAATCTGGTGAGGGAATGCTGGATCAGGATTTCCTGCTTCTGGAGTGTCCTTAGGAGGCTCCTGAAGGTTTTGGCCAGATGTGTTCCACAGAAGATGCTGCACTCGATAATGGACACTTGACCCCTTGCATTGGGCTTCTGCAGCACTGGAGAGGCACAGCAAGTCGGGGCTGCGCCAAAGTGGAGTTCATCACGGGGCTAGTTGGTCCTACTAGCCCAAGGGGAGAAGTCGTTCCATCTGGAGCTTCTCTGTTGATGCAAAAAAGGACAGCACAGCAGCAGGGCTTCACCGGGCACTTACGAGGCCCAGAAGGTTGCAGCAGTCATCTCTTCATGATTTCTTCTCTGGATGTTTCTTCCAGTGGTCGACTCTGCCTGTAGTCCGAAGAACCTCACCTTTTAAGCTTGTTCTCATTAATTCACAGCACTAGGCTTTCAATCACCAAGCATGGTGGCTGTCCTTCTCGGACAGCCAGCCTGCCAATCAGGACTGGTTTCATTCAGGCACACCTAGAGACAAAGGACAGGGGAGTTATGGGACCGTCCCTCACTTCCTGTCCTTCCAGACACAATGGGGCCAGGGGTGGGCTTCATGACTGAAGCATGGCGAAGGGGAAAAAACACACAGGCTCAAACCCGTCTAAACTTACAGAGTAAAAGCCAAGAAAGACATCACAAACAGAAAATGCCGAAAAAAGAAGACAGAAGCCATTTTGTCAAAATGGTCATCCCTGGGTGCTTTACTGCAGCTGAGGGTTCAGCCTGCAGTAAAAATGCACACTGGTAGTAAAAGGTAAACCACCGCCACCAGCCATTTAAAGTAGTAAGGGTAACACAAATGTTACATAGGAAAGTAGGCTACTAGGTATCCCCCCAACACTCCACATAAGATGGCGTGTGCTGGACCTGCAAAGTAAAAAGGTAAGTAAGACCAATTTCACCTTACTGTTCTTGGGAACAGAAGTTTACCCAAGAAAAGGTATTTGAACCTTAAGAGAAATTCAAGGGATTTCACAGAGACACTGCACTGAGGATGCTGTGTGTCACTATACAAAAAGCAGAAGCCTATGGAGTTTGTCAAACTCCAAAAACAGTGAAAACATAAAATCCTAGTCAGGGAAAAACACAGGAGCGAGTGAGAAAAAGTTGCCACTCACCCAGGAGGGAAAATTAAAAAGTCTTAAGTCTCTAAGATGAGTGGAAATTAGCACAGAATTTAAAATTCTCCCTAACACTGATCAACGTGTGAAAAGGGACCCGGGTGAGGCATACACAATATTTGTATTTGCAGGAGAGGTAGGAACATGAACTACGGACAAGGACAGTAGAGCATGCAATAGGAATGGGATAGTGGAGGAAGTGCTAAGTTTTAGGTTAAAGGGGTGAGGAATAAGTGCAATTGGGTTTTTGTAGGGAGGTGGCGGAGAGGAGAAAAGGAAGATTTGGTGGTGTACAATGCTATGCAAGTGGCTCTTCTGAAAGGAGAGCTAGGTGGTTGGATTTATATAGAAATAGAGTGGGAGTAGTGCAGAGAGGGAGTAGAAGAGCATTCCAGAGTAAGGGAGCGAGTAGAGGAAAAGAGTTGAAACAAGAGAGAGAGCAAGGGGCATGAGAGATGGCAAGGTGGTGAGCCAAGGATGATTGTAGGGAGTGAGGGGAAGAGAAGAGAGTGAGATGGGCCAATAGATAGGGTGGGGCAATACATCTTCCTATAGTATTGAAGATGAGGAGAATGAGTTTATACTTTGCCCTCTGTCTCATAGATAACCAGCGTAACTGACAACAGCTGGGGAGGTGGAGGTGAAGCAGGGAAGGTATAAGTGTGTACTAACCGCAAGGTTGAGGACTTTGTTGAGAGGTGAAAAAGCATAGTTGCGAAGGTCATGGAGTAGACTGGCACAGTAGTCAGATCGAAAGAGTACTAAAGAGATTAGGTGCTTAGCACTGTTGAAGGGAAGAAGATGGCTCATTTTTTGATGTTGAGTAGATTAAGTCTGGCCGCAGAGGCAGATTTAGAGATGAAGAGCGAGAAGTTGTGAGATGGTTCAGGGACGATGCCAAGGTTTCGAGCAGAAGCAGAGTAGAGAAGGTAGTTAGGACAGAAGAATAAAAGTTGAGGAGAGGAAGAGATAGCTTTTTTGGATGGG
Source organism: Ambystoma mexicanum (assembly GCF_040938575.1). Taxonomy (NCBI): domain Eukaryota; kingdom Metazoa; phylum Chordata; class Amphibia; order Caudata; family Ambystomatidae; genus Ambystoma; species Ambystoma mexicanum. Next base: position 261,925,438 of record NC_090930.1, on the reverse strand, counting down.
AAGTAGAGAACATCAGTCTTAGTGGAGTTGAAAATGAGCAAGTGAGCTGCCTTCCAGTATTTGAGGGCAGAGAGACAGATAGACATTTGTGACCATAGCTCATCTTATAAGGAGGGAAGGAGAAGAAGATCTGAGTGTTGTCAGCGAAGAATTGATAGGAAATGCCATAGGAGCTGGGGTGGCTCATCCATAATGGACAAGGGGGTGTTGACCCACCAGATCTTTGCCACCTCTCGCCCATTATGGAGGAGCCAGCACAGTAAAATACAGAGCACTCCCTCAGCTGCTTTTTTCAGCTGACAGAGCGCTCCGAACTGTTAAAAGAAAACACTGATTCCCTTTGACAGTTTCCCAACCGTGTAAGCTCAATGAGCCATGTAAGGATGGGGGGCTTTGCTTGCATGGCTCATTAGAAAAGCTGGCTGCGGAACTGCATGTATGTATGTGCAAGGGGGTGTCCCTGCACCTACACACAAATACATACAGAGCAGGTTGGAGTGATGCATCTCATCATACACGCTCATGCCCAGAGAGTACAGGAAGCAGGAAGTCTCCTGATTCCTGTTCATGCTAGCAGGGGCTGAAGCACTGGAGTGGAAAGACCTGCGGCAGAATGTATGTGTGTTTTTGTTCATGTATTTCTTTATTTAAATGATGTGTTTGGATGTGTGCATGCTTGTGTTGTTAGGTGAATGTATGATGATGGATGCTGTGTGAATGAGAGCCTGCTTGCTGTGTGCATCTTGTGTAAATGTGTGTTTGTATGTTCATTTATTTATTATTGAAATGTGTGTATGTATGTGTGTTTGCTTGTGCTATGAGTGAGTGCATGATGTATGCTCGTATGAATGAAGCAGAACATTCCTGCTGTGTGTATGTTGTGTAAATATGTGTGTATGTTCATTTATTTATTATTTAAATATGTGTATTGATGCTTGTATGCTTGTTTTATGAGGGTTTATGATGGGTGTTCATGTGAATGAGACCGAGAGTGCTTGCTGTGTGTATGTTGTGTAAAAGTGTGTGTGTGAGCTGATTTTGGCGAATGGGGAGGAGGTTTGTACAACAAAGGTATTTTAAAAATGCCATTGTTGCACAATCCCATTCCCCACCTGACAAAATCAGCTCTCCTTCACAGGTACTGTGGCGGACCAGGGGATAGGGATGGTATGTTTTTACTGGACATCTATGATAGATGCCCAGTAAAAAATACAATACCTGCCCCCCTCGGCCACCCATGGCCTTCAATACACATATAATAACATTGCTTGTGTGCATTTATTTGGCTGTGGGGCCCAGGGGACAGAGATGGCATTTTTTTACTGGACATCTATCAGAGATGTCTAGTCAAAAAAGCCATTCCTGCCCCCTGGGCACTTCAGCACCTCACATACATGCATAATCACTTCGATTGTGTGCATGTTTTTTGTGTGGCCCAGGGGACAGGGATGATATTTTCTTTTTTTACTGGAAATCTATAATAGATGCCTATACAAAAATACCATGCTGCCCCCTGGCCACCGCAGCACCTCACATACACACATAATCACATTGTGTGTATGCGTTCGTTAGGCGCTGTGGAGCCCAGGGAATAGGCATGGTATTTTTTTACTGGACAAGATATCTTGTAAAAAATACCATACCTGCCCCTCTACGCGTACATCCATAATCAAGCTGACTTTGTGCATGTGTATGGGGGCCTAGGGGACAGGCATGGCATTTTCGTACTGGACATCTATGATAGATGATAGATAAAAATACCATGCCCGTCCCCCCAGTGCCTGGCATGCACACATAACCACATTGATTGTGTGTGCGTATTGTGGACCTTGGACCCAGTGGATAAGTGTGTATTTCTTTTTTTATTGGGCATCTATGATAGATGTTCAGTAATAAATATGATGCATGTCCCCTTTGTCCCCCATCACATTCATCATGTGCATGTGAGACACTGGGGCCAAGCATGGCATTTTTATGGGTATTCCCAGTAAAGAATGCCAGTCCAGTCCACTGAGATTCCTAGCACCTCACTTGCAATGGCAAACCTAACACCAAAGCCCCCCAGCAACTGGCATTTGTATTTTTTATTTGTTTTGTATTTTTGTTTATTTATAAAGCGCAGCCAGGCCCGGGGGCATACGGGCGCATAAGTTTAGATCTGCTTGCAGTTACATTTGAATGCGGTAAGCAAAGGTTACAATGGTTACAGTTGCAGATAAGTACAGACATTAGTAATACAGATACATACATACATACATGTTGCAGTGTTCATGTGGCAGGCAATGGAGGCTGCTGATAAAATATAGTATAAAATAAATTGTTTACAGTACGTCCGTAGGCAGTCAGTAATTCAAGGATCTGGGAAGTTTAGGCTGTCATTGTGTCCAAGTCGTGAAGCCAACGATTCGTGTTGCGTTTGAAAAGGTTAAAGGAAGGTTCAGACCTAAGGAGCGCAGGGAGTGTGTTCCATAATTCCGATGCTTGTACAGGGAAACTAGCTCCACCCGAGTTATGGAGTTTGAATCTCGGTATGGACATGATGTTTGCTTGAGCTGCTCTGAGTGGTCTTGATGATGTATGTGGTGTGAGTTGGTTGGTGAGGTAGGCTGGTGCAAGGTTGGCCCTGGCTTTATGTGTGAGGGCCAAGGTTTTGAGGGATATTCTATGCTCTACTGGGAGCCAGTGCAGATTACGTCTAGTCTCAGAAATATGTGACTTTTTAGGGATGTTGAGAGCTGCCCTAATGGCATTATTTTGAATCACTTGTAGTTTGTTGATATTTTTGTGGCTAGTGCCTAAATAAAGGGCATTACAATAGTCTACTTTGGACAAGACTAATGCTCTGGCAAGAGTAATGCAATTGGGTGTGGAGATGAACGGCCTACATGCAGTGATCAATTTGCAGGTGTAACCAGCTGATGATGCTACTGCATTAGTTTGTTTGGTGAAGGATAAGGTGGCATCAAGGTAGATACCAATGGTTTTTGTGTTGTTTGAAACGGGGATAGGATTACCATCTATGGTGAAGGATTTGAAAGCAGTGTTTAGATTTTTTAGTTTAGTGTGAGTACCAAGGATGAGCAACTCACTTTTTTCGTCATTGAGACAAAGTCCATGATGTGCCATCCATGCTTGTATAACTGAGTAGATTTCATTGAGGGTTTTGCTGTCTGTTGCATAGTCACCTGAGATAGGAATGAGTATCTGGGTGTCGTCGGCATAGTTAGTATACGTGATACCAAGATAGTCACGGATATCGAAGAGGGGCTTTGTGAATACATTATAGAGCGTCGGGGGGACACAAAAGCCTTGCGGGACCCCACAAGGTACCGGTGAAGGTTCAGCTGAATCAGTGGGAGAGAAGACCCTCATGGTTCTGTTCGCCAAAAAGGAACTGATCCAGGCAGTGGCTGCGTCTGAAAAGTGTGCTGCAGTTTTCAAGTGGTGACAGAGTGTTTGATGGTTGACCAAATCAAAAGCTGCTGACAGATCAAGCAGTTAGAGGAGTGCAAGTTTACCATTGTCTTTTAGGATTTGGATGTGGGTAGTGAGATCTATTAATGCAGTTTCCGTGCTGTGTCTCCGACGGAAGCTGGATTGCCTTAGTCCCAAGAGATTGTTCGATTCGAAATAAGCCTGTATTTGCAAGTAAGCTGCTCTAGCCAGTATTTTAAATAAGAAGGGTACAGTTGTTATCGGCCTATAGTTAGACGGGTTGGCTGGGTCAAGAGTTGGTTTTTTGAGTAGAGGAATGACCCAAGCGTCTTTTAGGTTGTCAGGCACTACTCCGGATTTGAAGGAGGCATGGCATTGATAAGGTTAGTAATAAATGGTGCCAGGTCATGTGCTGCTGCTTTGATGATCGGGGCAGGGCAGGCGTCACCTTGGCAATTTGATGGTTTGAGTTTCCTGATGATGTTTTCTACTTCCCAAATTGAGAGGGGTGAGAAGCTGAATGGCTTGCAAGTTGACTTAAAGGTGGGTGATTTGTTAGGAAGTTGTTTGTAGTCAGAGTCAGCGAGTAACAGGGATTTTATTGCATTGATTTTAGATTGTAGGCAAGCTATTTTATCTAATAGGGCTTTCTGAATGTTACTGCACCATAGTGCATCTGTGACACATTTGTCAATATGGGCAATAGTGGATTCTAATTCTTTTAGAATCTTGAAAAGTTCTTTTGTATTGGATTCCGCTTGCGTAATCCTTTTGTTGTAGGTGTCTTTTTTAGCGAGTAAAATGGCTTCTTCATAGCTAGAGGATGCTAGGGTAAGTTCAATCTTGTTGGTTACTGTAGGGAACTTTTTCCAATTTGCTTCTGCAGTTCTCTTAGTTTTGCGTAGTTCTCTTAGATGCGGCGTGAACCATGTATTCAAGTGACATTGTGGTTTAGATTTCCGCAGTTTTAGGGGGGCGATGGTATTCAGTGCTTTAAGAATTGCCTGATTGTAAATATCCACTAAGACTGTAGGGTCAGAGTCAGAGTCAATGTTGTTGAGAAGGGGGAGCAATAGCGGTAGGAGTTTATCCGGTGTAATGTCTTTCTTGTTTCCCGTGCTGGTAGCTGGAGCGATGATAGGAGCCGGGTTTTGTGTGTTGGCTTTGATGGAAAAGGTTATTTTATGATGATCCGACCAGATACAAGTATCATTAGATAAGAGATCAATAGAGCAGTTGAGGTTAGTGAGCCAGTCCAGTGTTCTTCCTTTGATGTGTGTAGGCTCGGGAATAATGTGGGTGTGACCCAAGTCGGATAGTGTGTTGGCTAGATCACGGGCGTTAGTATTCTTAGGGTCGTTAAAGCCAAGATTAAAATCCCCGAGTAGGATAGTTTGTGAATTAGTTTTAGTGTCAGTGGATATGAGTGATACAATATCCTCAATAAAAGATTAAATGGGTCCTGGTGGTCGGTAGATAAGGTGCATTGTTGCTGTATGGTTAGGTGATAGAGGTAGTTTGATGGACAGGGATTCAGCAGAGGAGATTTGAATGTCCTGAATGATTCTAATGTCAAAGGTGCTTCTGAATATGAGGGCGAGTCTGCCTCCCTTCACCTGATTGGTGTTTCTATCGCAACTAATAATAGCATAGTCGTTTGGTATAGCAAGGGCCAGAGATGGGCCAGAGGCTGCATTTAGCCAGGTTTCCGTGACCGCAAGGAGATCAAGCTTTTCATGCGTTATGAAATCAGCGATGTCCAAAGCATGGGCAGAGAGGGACCTAGCATTCACCAAGGCTTCTTTGATGAATGTGTCTTTTGCAGGGGTTTTTGTGGTAGTATGGGTGAGTCATGCAAAAGGATAGGGGCTAGCTTACTATCTGAATCAATGGCCAGATTAGCTAAATTGTTGTCCCTACGGAGATGTTTGTTGCTCCTGTGGGCGTGCGGTTGGTTTTTTTCAATCCACAATCGGGCTCCTAATCTAGAATTTCTGGTTAAAATGCTAGGGTGGCGAGAGCATGGTGAGGTTGGAGCGTAGTTATTTGTGGTATTGTTGCAAGATAGGGTTCAGCTATAATATAACTTCAAGTATGGGTGCTGTTTAAGTGGGGTGGTTCTTGAATTTAGTCTAAGGTTTCTATTAGTAGTAGTACAAGGTTGGTTAGGTGATGGTCTGGTAGAAAAGTGACGTATCCAGAGTGCTGGATCATCCAGGTAGGGGTTTGCAGGTGCCATAGTACTAATGCACGAGGTGTGGGTAATAGCTACCTTGAGTGTGCTGGTATATGTGACTTGGTTAGTGTGTAGATGGTGCTGACAAGTCCAGCGCCTAGTGTAAATGTACAGTAGGTGGAGGATGGTAGTTAGGCACCAATACATAGTGGAGGTAACGGTTTATAGTCATAATGTAGAAAAAAAAATGTCGACTTACAAAAATGTCGAAAAAAAAATGTAGAAAACAATAATGTCGAAAACCTATACATATAATGAAGAGTCAATTCTTAGAAAAAAAATGTCGAAAAAAAAATGTCAATTAGCACTATCAATAAATACATAAACAAGAAGAGTATCATTTACTAGGGGGGTCTCCTCCCCATCCCCCCTCACCCAACACCCCCCGGCCACCCCCCCACCACCCTCTCACCCCTCATACTCAACACATTTTAATTATATATATATTTATTTATTTTTTTCAAAAAAATGTAGAAAAAATTCTACATTATTGGTTTTCGACATTATTGTTTTCTAAAAAATGTCAACATTTTGACTTTCGACATTATTGCATTCTACATTATGACTGACCACCGGAGGTAACGATGTTGGTGGGCAGAAATTGAAAACTTCGAGTATGTGGTACTCTTGGAGCACGCTTAAGATAAAATGCAGTGTCAACAGCAGTGGTCGCTGACATTTGTCAAGGCAGCTGTAGCGATAGGGCCACAGCTTTAGTTTCCAGTTAGTCAATTGGCTAAGTGATAGAAGAATGATACCTAGGTTAGGGATGGAGGCAATTAGCCAGAAGTTTACATAAAGGCAGCACCTAGTTGTAAGTAGTATAGTAAATGCCGAAGGCAGCACATGTGTTCTAGGTGTAGGCAGATTTGGCTAAGTGCTAGACTAAATACCGTGGCTAGCATCAAGTGAAAGCAGTTGGCTGAGAAACAAGGCAGTACATGGCTTCAATATAGCATCACATAGTATAGGTCAAAGCAGATTGGCAGGATGCAATGGCAGACATTAAAGCGGTTAAATGCAATGGGTAGTGGGTAGCAACTGATAAGAAGCAGTTGACTAAGAAGGCACAGGACATAGGTTCACGTTAAAAATGGCAGCTTTGGATAAAAAGTGAGGCAGGCATGAGACACTGATGAAGTCCAATGACAGAGATATATGGCAATCACAATAATGGCAGCAATGGTAGTACCTGTGTGTTGGGTGAACCGTGACTGCAAGGCTCAGCACAGAATAAACAGTAGGGGCCTCATAGGCAGATATCAGCGTGCCATATGTGTGTGCTCAGAGGGCATCACAAGGCAAGGCAATCTTACTTGTAGAGTCGTTTACAACGTGGAGGGCATGGTGCTAATAACAGTCTTGTATGACCGAGGTAAGTCACTGCATCTGATAACACGAGGGGAGGATAGAGTTTTGACAAGATACGGTTGTGTTGCAATGTCAAGGGAGGCTTACCAGCAAAGGCGCAGGGTCTGTGGCTCGGGCTACGGACTGCTCCGGACAGGTATGGATCCTTGTGTGAGGATCCTTAGGTGGAGGAGCCGGCACTCGCCTGCCGGCGGGTGATTGGCCTAGATAGGCAGGGCCTGGCCAATGGGATCACTCGCTGGTGTCAGGTGGACGCCAAAAAGGTGCCGGCGGCCATTTTGGATTGGGAGCCCGTTGTGGGTTCCAATGGAGGCCGGGATGATGGCTGGAAAGAGACTTTGGGGCTCGAGTTGGAGCCTGGAAGGATTTTATCCTTGCTGCTCAATAATTATAGTGTGCAAACAAATGCACTCCGGAATTTGGCAGTAAAAATCATTCGGATCGTGGGAGGTTAGGCAGGGTGCCTACCTCTGTCGGGGTGAGATTATCAGGACTGCTGACCCACTGCTCCAGCAGTGGTGGGTGCTCCTGCACCTCCAGGGTCCTGTGCTTACTGCAGAGCAGGCTCCAGGTATAATGTATTATCTGTGCATGTGAGGTACTGGAGGGCAATGTGGGAAGTATTGCCATTTATTAACAGGCATCTAATAGATGCCCAGTAAAATATACCATGACTGGGTCCCCCAACACCTCGCATGCACACAGTTAATGTGTGCCTGTGAGGCGCTCAGGGCCTCAGGGGCAGGCATGGCAGTTTTTACTGGGCATCCTGACACATATTCATCATTAATGAGATTATGTCTGAGTGCAAGGCTCCAACGCACTATGGAGCGGGCATGGCAGTGATAAAGCAAGAATGATAAGTGTTATTCATTTTGTATTGGGCATTTTTGATAAAGCAATCATGATGAGTGTGGCATTTCACTGCAGCCAGTCTAGCCATTTCCTATTGTGGTATGGCATTTTATATGGGGCATCTCTGGTAAAGCAAACATGATAAGTGTTATTATGTAGCTCGACTGGCATGTTAGTGCTGCCAGTTTGGATATGTTTTCATACTTGGGCATGCATGTTTAATGGTAAAGCCAACAATATGTTCTTATGCAGGGTCTACGGCCATATATTGGCAGAACAAACATGGACATGTTTTCATATAGTATCAGTACTGGCATTATATGCAAAGCAAACATGAGCATGTTCTTATATGGGATTACTGGTGCATAATGGTGCAGTGAGCATGGAAATGTATGGGCAAAGCCGGTGTAAACATTTTTTATACTGGCACATGTGTGAAAAAGCATCATGAAAATGTGTTGGAGAAATGCTCCTGTGCACTGTTAGTGACTTACATCTATTGGATGTTTTCATGAGTTACCCTACAAAACCAATAGAAAATTGTATGTCTTTTTACCCAATTTTTCTTTTAAAAAAGCACGCTCTTAATGTACCATGTTGGGGGGCGTGGCCAGCGGGCTCAACATGGAGACGTGATTTTGTTAGCTCCCGGCCCGCCAGCAGAATCCTTCAAAATCCTGCAGTAAACCGCAAAGACGAAAGCGAACAATAACATCATTTAAAAGCAGACTGCTGAAGTCGGGAAGGATTCCAAGAGCTGGATCCTGAGAAATCCAGTGAAGAAAGTACGGAGACAGGCGCCGATGAGAACTCAAGAGGGCCGCCGGGCGCCAAGAAAGAGAGTCGGCTGCAACTAGCACCCTTGGAAGCAGACAGAGCTGAGGTGCGGAGATACTGAGAAGCCCAGCAGCGACGGGAGCGCCATTTCCCTACGGAATCGCTTCGCTTCATCTCTGCTGAAGCAGCAGCCGAGCGCCGGAGGCGGGAGATTCCTCGCAAACAGCAGCAGCTGGGGTGAACGAAGAAAGGGACAGGCGCCAGTGCCCGACCGAGGACCCAGCGGCCCCGAAGTGTGAGCGAGCGGGCGAGCTCCGATTCCCCGCGCTCAGCCTGGAGAGACTACATGGGACTGGGGCTGCACCTGTAGGTGGACCGAACAACGACACCCCTGCCTCCCGATCCAGTATGGGCACACGCGGGCGCTCCGTATAACGTCAAGCGCTCGCTGAGATCCTGCTCCAATAAGCCGGTAAGGAGAGGGGAAAGGGGAGTGCAAGCGCCAGACACTGAACCAAGGACACCATATAGCACGAAGGGGAGAAAGAAACCCCCCCTCCCCTCCGCACCACGGCCCTCCTCACTGATGATCTAACACGAACTGTCGCAGTAGGGAGGGAGAACAAAGGTGGGCCCTTTTAAAAATAAAAAAAAGACTATAAGCAGCAGACAACTTGAACAAATACTCCATCTTGAACTGTCATCAAACCAGGAGGTGGACAGGGCGAATGAGACCCAGAAAGTGCAGAATGGGGCAAAGGAGGTCATACATATCCTAGAGCTAGAAAGCTAAGAGGAGGAGGAAACCCCCACCCAATCCTAACGGCTGGACAAGACACCCCAGAGAAACGCTTACGACCAGAGCATAGAGTGTAACACCCCACACAACCAAGAAAGTGAGGAAGGCGAATCACTCTCACACGGCGAGCCACAACAGTAAATTCCTCACTCTACACAGCAGCACCAAACCAACAGACAATTGTTGTAATGGGCAAAGAAAAGGGGGGAAAAAAGTGGCCAATCAGAGCACAATGGAACAATATACAACCACCACCCTGCCTCCACCAGTGGAACCAAGCAGGCCTGAAGATACACAAAATCCTGAAGAAAACCTATCCCTAAGGGATGTGATGAATGCTATCTCCAACTCGCGAACCTCCATGGAAGTTAAAATGGATGGCATATCCACAGAAGTCTCCCTGCTGCGCCATGATCTTCAGAAGCTCTCGTCCCGCACTGAGAACCGTATATCCATAGCAGAGGACGAAATGAGAAGTACGGGCCAACAAATGAATAGAGCACTATAACACATTAAGGTACTGGAGAGCAGGGTGGAAGAGGGAGTGGGCAGGTCAAGGAGGATAACATCTGCATTCTTGGCCTGGCTGAAAAGGCTGAAGGGGAGAGCATGAAACTTTTCTTAGAGCAATGGCTTGCTGACCAATTCGCTCGTAAGAGCCTATCGAAACTCTTTTCAATCGAAAGAGCACACCGAGACCCAACTGGCAAGCCGTTACCTGGAGGACAGCCGAGAACTGTGGTAGCAAAGATCCTCAACTATAGAGATCGAGATGCGGTGTTGCAAATGGCCAGGACAAATGGTGAGATAACATATAACGGCTCCAGGATAGGCTTCTTCCCGGACTTCACCAGAGAAGTGCAGGAAATTAGGCAATCCTTCTACCCCCCCTTAAAAAGCGCCTACAGACACTGAATGTTGAATATGGTCTCCTGTTCCCAGCACAGCTGAAAATATACCATAATGGCATGACAATACACTTCACTGAACCTAAAGAAGCATGGACCTGGATGGAGAGAAATCTGAAAGGAGACTGGAATCCATGCAAACGACAAGAAGCGAGAAGAAATAGATGAATAAATGCAAAAGCGGACGAATAATGAAAGTTTACACGGCACAATATCAAATGAAAACTGCCTGACACATATAGCAACCGGGAAATGAATGCTGGCGGCCCATAGCCCAGCACAGCACAACCCCGCACAGTACCAAGTGCATACTGAGGTATTCCTAATACCAAAGAGACTTAAGCACTTAACGATAGTTTGATTGGTTAAACGTTTTGCTCAATGGGCGACAGATGCTTCAGTTGGGGATGGAGTATGGGGAGGGGGAGTTGGGTGTTACACAGGTATTCAATTGACACTTGGCTCAGCAAGGCTACATCAAGCACAGTACAAATGAAGGTCACAAGACATGGCCACCCGCACGCAGAACTAAACCCAAAGATTAATGGTCACAACTGGAAATAATGCGAAGAAACTCGCCTTCATGACATGGAATGTCAATGGCCTGGGAAACAGCATAAAGCGAAGGCTAGTAATACAGTATATAAATCAGCATGATCCAGATATAGTGCTGCTCACCAAAACACACCTGGCAGGCACAAACTGCCAATTTTTTAAGAGAACCAAGTATAGGACGACAATCCACACAGGCTTCTCCGTGGGCTCGAGGGGAGTGCTAATATTGATAAACAAAAGAACCCCGATCGACATAGCTAATGTAACTCAATACCCTGGAGGCAGATGAAAGGCACACTATGGAACCAAACCATAGCCGTATTGGCGGTCTACTCACCCCCAGCACTCATGACGGCCCTAATTGAAGACATTACACCGATAATTGTCAACAACCCGACAGATACACTGGTAATGGGCGGAGACTTCAATGAGGTGAAGAACATTACTGAGGATCGCACACATATAAGGGGGAGAAACCCGGCACTACCAACCAAGCTAGCTACTTTTACGTCAGCACTGGGCCTGAAGGATGCATGGAGAGACCTTCATCCAGCAGAGAGACAATTCTCGTTCCACTCAGGCGCACACGTGTCGATGTCCAGATTAGACTATTTTTTCCTCCCCAGCGAAAACATACACAAAGTAATGGATGCGACTCTACATCCCCGAGGGATATCAGATCACTCCCCACTCACAATACTGCTTGAGACAGAGAGACCCCAGCCTCCGCTGAGGTGGGGATTGAACACATACTATCTAGGATTTCCGGAACTATCAGCGAAGGTCCAGGAAGCAACAGCAACATACTTCGAATTAAATCAAGACTCCGTGGATGACACGAGGATAGTATGGGAGGCATACAAGGTAACTCTGAGAGGCGAAATACTGAGCTAGACAACTGCACACAAAAAAGCACATACGCAAGAAGTTGACGATGCAGAAGCAGAGGAGAAACACACCGAGGCGAAATATGTAAGCACGGGAGCGGAGGAAGACAACACTTCCTTACAAGTGGCACAAAAGAAGGCACATAATGTCGCGCTGACCTGTGCGAAGCAAGCGCACAGAACCATGCGCGCCAGACTATACGAGACAGGAGACAAGGCCAGCAAGATGCTGGCATGGTTGGAATGGAGAGAGGAGGGGCACCTTCAAGTGCGCCTCATAAGCACCACAAACACAGAATGGGCCTCTACTGACTCAGACATTGCAGAGGCCTTCGCAACTTACTATGAAACGATATATGCCCCGCCGACGACCCCGACGGATCCTAGCATATTGGACACGCTAACCATCCCAGCACTAAACTAAACACAAAGAACGACACTCGAAGCCGAAATAACAGAAGAAGAACTGACGACAGCCATTTCTCAGCTCCAAAATGGGAAAACCCCAGGGCCCAATGGTTTCCCAGTAGAAGTATGGAAGAAAACTGGCACCGAAGAGGTGGACCCTCATATGCTATAAATGTTCCTGCACGCAAAGTAAAAAGAAATCCTCCCGCCGGACCTAAGTAAGGCAAGTATAGTGGTGATACACAAGGAAGGCAAACCACATGCAGCTCCTACCGACCGATTTCTCTCATAAACACAGAGACCAAAATACTGGCAAAAATACTGGCCAACAGGCTACAGACAGTTATACCCTCTCTGGTACATCCGGACCAATGCGGCTTCATGCCACAGAGATCCACGCGAATGAATATTCATAGACTTCAAGCTGCCATTGAGAGAGCACCAACCCTACAGGATCCACTGGCACTCCTCACCATTGACTTTGAGAAAGCCTTTGATTCGGTCCACTGGGAGGCCCTATGGCTCATAATGGGTAAAATGGGATTCGGAGATCACTTCACAAACTGGGTCAAACTCCTATACAATGCCCCGATGGCAGAAATCAGAGTAAACGGCTGGTCCTCACGCAGCATAAAGCTTGGGAAAGGAACCAGACAGGGTTGCCCCCTCTCTGTGATGCTATTCGCACTGGCAATTGAACCACTAGCGATAATGCTGAGAGAGTCGCGGGCTTGGAGGGGGTTTCACTGGACACAGAATTGAGAGGACAAAGTGTCCCTATATGCGGATGACCTCCTGATCTACCTAAGCGACCCAGCAGTCTCATGTCCTATCGTCATGAATATACTACACAGATATGGGATCTCTAGCGGGCTAAGGGTTAACTATAATAAATCCTTGTTATTCCTGATCAGAGGACTTGACGAAGTGGCTCTAGACGACTGCCCATATAAAATCGAGAAAAAGCAGTTCCGGTATATTGGGATACAGATCACGACAGATCTAACACAATATACAGAGAAAAACCTGCATCCAATAAGAGATCGATTTGTGAACGAAATGAAGCACTGAATGACCCTTCCGCTCACCCTGCTAGGGAGGGCTGCCCTGTTGAAGATGTTGGCCTTGCCCTGGTTTCTATATATCCTGCAGAATGCACCAATATATAGACCAAAAATAGAATTTCGTAAACTAGATGAGACACTTAGGAAGTTGTTGTGGGGAGGAGGGCATCCTCGAATTGCACTGAAAACCCTACAGCGCTCAGTGTGGGAGGGAGGAATTGGTCTTCCACACTTACAAATATACTATTGGGCAGCCCAAATGTCAGTAGTAAATGACATCCTACATAACGACCCAGCACTACCGCACAACAGATCAGACACTCAGGCAGAGCAGGGGATCACTCCAATAGAAAGTCTCTATCAAAAGAAAACACGCCCAGTCCCGTCCACAATAGCTGCCCAGAGAACACAGATCTGGATAGATGCACACAGATACCTAGGATGGGAGGGGAAGGTTACACTGAAACAACCCCTGTGGCGCAACAAGCACCTTCCTGAACTGAGAGAACTCCTCAAATGGGCGGCATGGGAAGAGGCTGGGATAGAAAGACTGGAAGACATGATAAGGAACAGAGAAATAAAAACTTTCCAAGCCCTAAGGGATGAATATAATCTTCCCGCCATAGAACACTTTCACTACAGGCAAATGAGACATGCACTCACCATGAGTGAGGTAGACTTCCCTAATGTACCAGAGTGCACCCCGATCGAGAGGAACATAGTGGTGGACCGAATTGACCACAAATTAACCTCTACAATGTACAATGCAATCAACTTGTATGCCTCAATGGAACTCACAGAGCTAAAAGAGAAATGGGAAAGGGACGTGGGCCCAATCCAACCAGAGGACTGGACTAAAGCCCTCATGTACCCCAGGTAGACCGCAATCTCAGCTAGAATCAGATTGATCCAACTAAAAATCCTGCATAGGATATACGATCCCAGAGAGGCCTTGCACAGATGGGGTGGAGCGACGGATCCCAACTGCCTAAGTTGCCACCAAATGAGAGGGACCTTCTTCCATACCCTATGGGAATGCCCACAAATACAGGACTTTTGGCAGAAATGCTGCGACAGCAAGAGCAAAAGATTAGGTAAAATACCCAATCATACAGCCGCTATCTGAAATCCCAAACTGGGTTTTGTGTTAATTGTAATTTTACTATGTACAATTCCTGTGACCCAATCTTGGAAAAAATTCGAAAGTCAAATATATAATGGTTTTGCAATGTTGACAAGTAGCCACTAATAATGTTCTTCATGAGGAAGAGTTTGTCATAAATCACTCTATCCGTAGACTTATATTGTGCCAATGCATTTCAGAATACAACAAATTCCTTCATCAGGGAAAGTCTAAAACATAACATTTAAATGCAATTGTGCCAACCATCCCATGGTTAATATCCATATATAATAAATCCCATATTTAGAAAAACGTAAGTATGTAAACATCAACATGAACAGTCATCATCCAAATAGTTGAAAATATATGAAGGTAAACACATACCCGACAATGTAATGAGCAGGATCAGTAGGCAGGTCAAAAAATAAAAGAAGCAAATCAGATCAGTACAAAGGTAAGTAAAGACGTCCTGTAACAAAATGGAGGGAATTGGGTCCATTACCTGATGTAGGTGAGTAATGGCGAAATCTATGTTTCAGAGGCCAGGCTGCTTCACCCCGTGCGGCGAGCAGGTGCTGTAAATAGTAAAGTAAGTATATATGAAGGACCTATCCAAAATGTAGCTAATCGCTTAAAGTAAGAACAAACGTGGATTGTAGCTTACCATATGTAGAGAACGGTGCGGAGAAGTTCTCTCTGCGTCTGCCGAAAGCAGACTGTCCTCGTTGCATTGGCGCGTTGCCGAGCAACCTGGTTTTATAAGACACGTGATTAAAGGCAGAATGTCCTCCTTGCATTGGCGCGTTGCCGAGCAACCTGGTTGTGTAAGACACGTGATCACGGCTTCACGATGAAGAGCGCGAGCCACGATCCGTGTCTGTGAACAGGTCAATGAGCTTGAATATGATACAAATACCTAATTTGAGGACCTCCTGGGTTAGTAATGATTAAAGTCATCACCTAAAAATCAAAAATGAATTGGTAGTCTGTCGTCCATGGACAAAGAAAAAATACTAAGAGTGAATGGTCAAAACTGAATAGGCTCAATCGGATGGCAGTAATGGCTGTTTCATGAACACCTCAGATGAGGCTGTGTTGTTATGAACGTGCCTAAATTGGATAAATAGAGCCTAGGGAGCAACCCTATGGCTGTATCTTATATTGATAGTATGTGCCTTAATGCCACTAGTGGTGATGTCCAGGCAGACGGCACCTCGGGTCCTGGAGGAAAACCCCAGGATGCGCAGCATGTAGGACATTTTTAACATGGGAAATATCTCTTATTCATATACACATATTAAACTAAAACACTTTCGAGTGACCCTCAACATTCAGGTCATATGTGTACTGGTGTCAATTCAAACCAAACGATGCAAAATACAATAAGAGAAAACAATTAGAGAAAACAATTAGAGAAAACAGTGAAAATTGATCTCCTCATTTAATCCATTGGGTGCCATACTGCCAAGTTTGTCAATCCAATATGTCTCTCTGCGATTCAAACGTTGGCATAAATCCTCATGAGGGCTATTCTTGGTTAGAACTTCCAAAATCACAAATTTTATTTGTGACACGTTATGTCCATTGGCCATCCAATGCCGTGCCACGGCTGAATTGGTGTTTGCATTGCGAAAACAGGATCGGTGTTCACCCCACCTCAACTTGGCTGTTCGGGTTGACTGTCCCACATAAAATTTCCCACAAGGGCATTTAATGCCATAGATGGTATTACTGCTGTCACATGTGGCAAAAGTTTTTTGCATAATCTTCTGCCCCGTCCTTGGATGGTTAATGGAGTTCCCTTTAATAACAAAGTTACTGTTGACACACTGTAAACAAGGAAAAGTCCCAGTTCGCTGTGTCGTAGGTTCCCTTGCTCTAGGTTTCGTCTACTTGATGGATAAAATCAACATTGCAAAACCATTATATATTTGACTTTCAAATTTTTTCCAAGATTGGGTCACAGGAATTGTACATAGTAAAATTACAATTAACACAAAACCCAGTTTGGGATTTCAGAGAGCGGCTGTATGATTGGGTATTTTACCTAATCTTTTGCTCTTGCTGTTTTTCTGGGTTTGGGTGTCTCCAGGCCTTTTTCAGCCAGCTCCTGTACATAGGATCTAACTTCCTAAAAAGAGACTCATTACACCAGAGTCCTTTGAGAACACCAGAAAAATTCAATACCCCTGTGGTGCCCACTCAAATTTGCTTCCTGCAGAAATGCTGCGACAGACTATCAAAAGTGATTGGCCGGGAGATACCAATGGACCCCAAACTTCTAATAGTGGGCATAGATGCAGATATAGAGTTATCCCGATTTGAAAAACTCATGTTTGCAACATCCACAGGCCTTGCGAAAATGAATCTAGCTCAACTGTGGGCTTGGCCTCACCTCCTCAATATGAGAAGTGGGTAACGGATGTAGACATGTGTGTGCCAATGGAAACAAGTGTGTATACCACAAGGGGGTGCCCAGAGAAAGTGACAAAAATAGGGCAAAGATGGGAGGACAACTGAAGGCATGGAGAAAGGAGCCGAAAGCCTGCTGAACTGTTGAAAAATAACTACCCCAGGTGAACGAGATGAGCCCAAAGACTTATTAGGCGTAACAGTTTTTCGCAGCATGTGTGAAGAAAATCCAAGCACCAAGAAGTAGTGTATACCTGTGTGTTTGAAAGTATCGATAAAGAGTTAATGTGTTTCTGTTTTGTCTTGTTTGTAACTATAAAATAATAAAATATTTCATCAAAAAAATAAAATGTACCATGTTAACCCATTATTTACAAAGAACTCTCGTGTAGAGATAACCCCTGGTCCCCCTGTTATTGGCGAGGCCTCCCCGCTATGTTTCATTGCTACAGCATTTCTGTGACATATATGTATGCCCTCCAGTTAAACAAATTCACCAGCTGCCACTGCATAGGAGGAGATCAAGGTAGCAAGAGCCGAGGTATAGAGAGTGAAGAGAAGTGGACCCAGGACTGACCCTGATGGAACACCAACAGTGATGGGAATGAGTGGGAGGTAACTCTGTTCCGGGACACCTGGAAGTGTCTGGGGATGAGATATGAAGCAAGCCGAGGGTCTTGTCCCTGATGTCTAGGAGAGATAGTGTTGAGAGAAGGTCAGAATTGCTGACATTATTGAAGGCAGCAGAGAGGTTGAGAAGAATAAGGATAGATGAGCAGTTAGCATAATGAGCGGAAGAGATGTAGTTGCTGACATTGAGGAGAGCTGACTCAGCAGAGTGCAAAGGTTGGAAGGCAGTTGGAAGAGGATCGCAGAGGTTGTGTGTGTCAAGGAGCTCAGTGAGACAGTTGAAAACTACACGCTCTAGGTTTTTTGAATAGTGAAGTAATAGAGAGACAGGACAATGTTTGGCGGGACAGTTACTATCTAGGCCAGGTTTCCTAAGGATGGGGATGACAATAGAAACTTGTAGGCTGATGAAGCACAGAGGTATGAAATGGAGAATCACTGGGAGCTGTGAGTTTCACTATGTTTAGGGTTAGAGGGTTGATAGGGCACATGAAGGGTTAGCCATGAGGAGATGGTCAAGAATCTCATCAGGGCTAGTGGGGGCAGGGGAATACATTGTCACAGGACAGGAGGGTTGAGGTGGTGGAGAAAAGTGGGCAGGTGGAAGAATACAAGTTAATTTGCAAGGGTATTTTGAATGTTGGAAACTTTTGAAGCAAAGAAGAGAGCTAGATCATTAGCAGAAAGAGTAGTTGGAGAAAGGTTCAGGAGGTGAGAGAATTGAGTTGAGAGATTTTTGCAGGTCCCTAGGTTGAGGAGATTGAGAAGAAATGAGAGACAGACAGAAGTCACTTTTGGCAGGTTTGGGACAGGGGAGTAGCTTTGAAGAACAGTCACTTAGAGTTGAAGATCTGAGGAATGTCTAGATCATTGCCAGATTGGATGGGAGGAGTTATGTGTGAATGTAGTAAGAGGCAAGTGAGAGGAGAAGGGAGCATTCAAGTTAGTGAAGGCTTTACCAGTGGGTGAAGCAGTTACTTTTGCATTGGACGAGAGGCTGTTGTGTAGGTCAGTGAGGTAGATATGGAATTTGAAGAGGGAACATTACACTTGGTAAAGGGAAGTAGTAGATACAGAAGAGGGGTGGAAGCTGGAGTTGAGATTGAGGCAACAGTGATAAAATGATCAGAGGGAGAAGGAGCAGTAGAGGTATAAGAGGAGGAGAGTTGAGAGGAGATGAAAATAATGTCAAGGGAGTTCCCATTTGAATTGGTGGGCAGAGAGTTGACAGCAGAGAGAGAGTGGTGAAGGAGATGAAAGCTAAAGTCAGTGGATAGAGGAGTGGAGAGAAAGGGGAAGTTTAAGTCACCAGTGACAATGAGGTGATGATGGGTATGAGAGGTAGTCAACACATTGATGAGCAGTACCAGGTGTCTCAAAGTGTGAGCTATAGTATAAATGCCATAGGCAGCAGGGATTGTGTAGATAATGTTTTTGGAATAGGGTGAAATAACAGGAGATAGGGGAGTAGCAGAGATAGGTAGTTTGGAAAATACAACCAGTCCTACACCACCACCCCAACCAGTTGGGCGGGGAGAGTGGGTGAAGGTGTAGGCAGAGTCATGAATGGAAGCAAAGGTTGTATAGTATGAGGTTGATATCCAGGTGTCTGTGAGGGTAATGAGGTCATGTGATGGAGAATGGGAAAGAAGGAAATCAGAGGTGAAGGAGGTCTTGTTACAGACATATTGTGTATTCCAAAGAGCAATATAATGAGAGTCTTATGTAGAAGCATATTTATGTTGAGTCTTTGAAATAGAGAGGCACTGGGGTAGATGGGAGAAGAGGAAATGTGATGAAAGTTATGTTTGAAAGATTTTGTGAATAGAGAGAGTAGGTCAGTGAGAAGAGGGGTGACATCGATAAAAATAGATGATAGGGTTAGGACGTTAGTTTACACAGTTTTCTGCAGGGGAGAATGAAGAAAGAAGTGGAAGAGAAAGGAAGAAATAGTAGGAGCAGAACATGGGCAGGGCAGGGTAGAGCAAGGATGTAATTGGTACTCACAAGCTAGTAGCAGGACACAGCAAAGTAATAGCTCAAAGGCAAAGTGGCAAAGAGTCTGGAGGAAAGTATTTATATTGGACTTTAGCTGTTTGCCCTTTGCTGGGTCACCCTGGGCTGAGAGGCCCCAAATAAATGAGTCAAATACTGGAAGGCAGTGGTGAGGAGCATCCATTTAAGGAACGAGGAAGTGCGACAACCAGCCTGTGACTTCAGAGCTACAGAACTTCCTATTGGAATTAATACCAAAAGCTTTTGATCTTCAAGAAAATGGCTAAAATTACCACATTTTAATTTTATATGGACATTACATTGACGCATACATGGTCAGGCCACAGATAGCCAGACTATCCCCAAAAATTACCTTGCCGTTCACCATAAATGGACAGAATTTAGACATCAGAACTATTCCCCTAAATTGAATATACTATATCCTACATGTTCAAGCTTCAGAAAGCATTGCTATCCTTCCAAATCACATGCCCTGCACCACCCAAGGTCAGGCTATAGAGAGTAAATCACAACTATGTCAACACCCCTTTCTCCAGAGAGGCAGACTCTCTCCTCCCTTCTGTTTTAGTGTAAATAACTGTTATCAGATGAATCAGTTCCTTTCTGACTCCAGCGGAACCTCTGTGAGGACAGCGTGAACCTTGTGTGCATTCCAATTCCTGACAACCCCCAGCTCCCCTTGGAAGGACAGGCCTTAAAATCTGGATGACTAACATATGCCTGTTATTGCCATGCTGTCATCATTTAGCTTTTTCCCAAAACTCTGTAAGAAACTCAGGCAGAGATCTTTGCCTGGCAAGGGGCCAGTGAGACTGCAAAGTCGAGTTTGTAGTGTTATTAGACAGTCCGTCTTATCCCCCTGCACAAGCACACCTTTTCTCCACTGCCAATATGCTTATCTTAAAATACCTGCAGCATGCCTGGCTCTTTAGGCTGGAGTGGTGCACTTCGAGGAACCCAGAATCTAGCTTTGGCCTTTTAGTCTCCTCGTTTTATCGTGAAGAACTGCCTACAGCATCACTCTGAATATGAAGCCCTTGATTTCCACCAAGAATTGGTGAGTTGTGGCCATTGGGGTTGCAGGGAATTTCATCTTGGCCTGTGGCTGTGTGTCTAGTGTGTGAAAAGTTCAGACTTGTGGAAGACAGCAGGGTTGACCCACAGGAGAAATGAGCAGGGATTCTGGCTCCTGCCCCAACCACCTCATGCATGCCTGACAAATGCCTTTGGCTGACCTTGACAGGTCCTTGTCTGATGGACAACATTTCCAGGAGGCCAATGTGCACAGTAACTGAACATATTAAAGTGAGAGGTGAGGCATTTCTCAGTAAGCCAAACAACATACTAAGCAAAGTTAAATAGGTAACTCCAGTCCTCCAATTTCAAGCAAACATTTCTCTGAAACAAAGGTTCTTGCCTTCCGTAACCCTTGTCATGTAGCTTATGGTAATGAGTGCAATTTAATTTGTGTTTTTCAATACAAAATTATATTTACACAATAAAAGGAAAAATCATTACAGCAAGTACGAATAACACATAAAAGAGAGAACAAAGGAACGTAGGAAAAGGCAAAGGAAAAATCATACAAATAATAGTAGTAAGAGGTTATTTCTTATCTTATTAAAATTCATCTTATACCTAAAATAAATAGTCTCACACATTCAGTGGGGATAATGGCAGTACCCCTGCCAAAGTAGCGACAGAACTCACCTGTTGCTCCGGTTGATTGGATTTAATCTGTCCAGATCATGTATATTGCTCAAGCAGAGATTCATTTACACAAGCCCGATCCCGGATACCTTTGCTAATTATGAGAAAATGTCAATTAACATTCTAACCAAAGCAATAATAAGTGACATTTGAGGGGTAGTGATAAGTCTAGTCCACAGATCCTGTTTTACGATTTGCGATGTAGAGCGTACAAATCTGCTAAAACTCCTCATTCTCAAACATAGGGAGAAAGGACAGCTCATCACAAGATGGACAAAAAATTCAGCAGCCCCCGTATCAAACGTTCTGCAAGATCTCAAGTCCTTGTGTATTCCAAGCTTAGGACCCATGCATTCCAAAGTGGGGAGGCATTGTAATCGAAACTTCAATTACCAGTGCCTAAATTTGGCAGATGGAAATTTTGCCAACTAGCCCCAGTGGGCCTTTATAGGCAGAAAGAAATGCTCCTTTCCAGACTATAACTTTAATCTGCCTAAGTTTGGAGATCCCTTATTACATCCCAGGTAGTAACCTTCCTCTTCAATACTGCTTCCGACTCTGACCCTAACAGTTCTGGCCTCCCTCATCCTATTAACTTGTGCTTTAACTTTTCTTAGGTAGGGGTTTGAATCTACTGCCATAAGAGCCATAACATAAAACCCCAGTGGCGAGTTTCCTGCCTGTTCAAGATTACCCATTAGAGATATAGTCCTCCTGGTGTGTTGAGCCCACCAGGAGTTCAGGCCCAGTTCCAGTCTGGTGACACTGACTAGTACCAAGACTGGAAGGCCCAAGGCACGCTTAAGAATTCTGTCCCTGATGTTTAAAAGTTCACATCCATATAAAGCGATTGGTGAGAGTTTCGTTTTATAGAACTCAATGAATGGAGTTAGTGAAAATGAACATAATTTACTTTGATGCCCAGCAAAAGTAAAGTGCATGAGCGGATTTTGCCATGTAATCGTGCAATCAGATGATGACGATGATTGAGTATTGAGATAGGGAATCCCAGATAACAAACAGAGGTGAGATTCTTAATTGGTGTGTTATTCAGTGAACAGGTAAAGGGCTTTGTCTTGTTACGGGTGTATGCAATCAACATATGATTTATTCCGATTTATCTGTAAATAGTTTTTTAAAAAATATTTTTCTAGGCCCTCCAGTTGCGGCTGTAGTCCCAATTGTGTGTAGATCATCAGGATGAGATCGTCTGCATACGCTGTAGATCTTAGTTTAAAATTAGGTGGACTTGGGACATACCCACCTCATTCTTTTCTCTTGACCCATAAATCTGCAAGGTATAGGTTGAATAATGTGGGTGCAAGCACGCACCATTGATACACACCCCTATTTAGAGGGATCTTATGGGACAATTCCCCAACATATTCAACCTTACCTTAGTCAAGTTATCCGAGTAGCGAAGATGGATCAGTGACAGGAGGCACGGATCTATCCCCCACTTAACCAACTTTTGCCAAAGTATTGAGGTATTGCTGTTGTCAAAAGCGAACCACAGATCTATAGTGGTCACATATAGCAATTGATCCATCAGAGGACCAATATCCGACAGACACGCTGTTAGGGTCAGCCCACTAACTACTGTTCCGGGTCCTCTCCTAAAGCCTGTTTGTAAAGGGTTTAGGATGTTGACCCCCTCAATCCACCTGGTGAATTCACCCAGAAGCAATGTCGCAAAGATCTTTGATGATGTGTCAACCCGTGAAATGGGTCTCTAACATGCCGGCTTCTCTCTCTCGCTGCGCTTTTGAAGATGGGAATGAGCGTCGAAGAGGCCCAGAAGGCGGGAAGGTACAGTAATTAATTATGTGAATAAATAGATGGTACAAGAAATCTGCCCACAGAGCATGGTTACTTATAATATTGCTGTTTGGTTCACCATCTGGACCAGATGCACAATAGTTATTTAGTTTGTTAATAATTAAGTCTATATCCCTCTGATCAAAGAATGGCTCCAAGGCTATTTTCCTTCTTCGAACTCAGCTCCTCGCTACCAGTGGCCTCATATTTGTCTGAGAAGTACTCAAACCATGCCTCTTCTGATACTCCTGTGGAATGGTGAAGGGACTGATTGTTGGCCTTGTTGTTCAGAATCCACCAGATCCAATGAGTGTCATGCGTAGCGATTTTCCTCAATGCATCTTGGTTTTTGTGCTATGTGTTTCTTAATAAGATATACTGGATACCAAGTTCTAAATTGTTGTCTCCTATTCCTTATCCACCCAGCCCTTTAATATACATTTAATCAATTGTCTGATTTCACTTCTCATTTGACGTTTACGCCTTTGAATTTCTCTGTCGTAGTTCTGATGGCAGTCAACACCCCTCCTTTGGGATGTCCTTGTGTTCCTTTTGTAGCTGGCTTACATTTAATCACTCTGCCATCTAATCCTGGCTTTTCGAAAATCCAGGTTTGTTGAAGCAAAATAATGTCAGTATTACACATAAAAGGAGGAAAGTCAGGTTGTAAGAATAAGTTATGACCCTGTGAGTTCTAGCATAGAATAGAAGTATCAGAAACCAGGCGGGTAGCTGGTAAGGGTGGCAGGGTGTTGCCAAGCCAACCCCACCCAGCGTCGGGCTGGGACTGATGTGCTTGCCACCGACGATCATGTTCAAAGTGACATGTTATTGAAAGATTATGTTTGTAACCTCTGTCCTGGACATAAATTGTATCACTATAGTAGCAATCAAATCCATTTATCAAGAAGTCTTCTTGATGCTGGTTTACCAGGGTTTAAAACAAGTTAGAAAGAAAATAGGCCACACATCAGCCCAAGTGACTTCTGTCAAAAAGATGTACACATTTTATGTCTGGTGATGAAATTGAAGACAGTTCAGCAATTAAGGAAATGAGAGATAACCATCTTGGATGATTCAATGGAATGATCCTATCACCCTCAAGCACTGAATCAAAGTACAGAGGGGTCAAAGAGCAATCCAAGAACTTAGCCTTGCCAGAATTCATGCACCTAACTGGTGGAGGCTCTTGTGACCCTTTTATGGGATAAGTTTATTTTGAAGCTTTGCTCGAACCTGGTGTTTTCTGTAGAAGAGGGGCCACAGTGGTCAAATGTGAATGTGATTTATTTGGTTTGTAAATCCTTCTCTGAAACTTCTACCACATTGAATTTCACATTTCGGCAAACAGAAGACTTACAAGAGGCACTAGCGTAAAGGCATCACCTTGCGTTAAGGTTTGAGAATTCCCATGGGTGAGGTAAGAGCCGGGCGTAGGGTAGAGAGCTCTCAGAAAATGTTGTTGATTTGCAATTTATCAGACAGGGTTACTTTGATGTTTTTAGATTTTTTTCACCGGGTTCACAGACTGAGGTTTTGGCAGGGCAGTGGATTCGGAGTCCACCACAATGACAGAAGTCTAGTCACAGAGACAGAGTGACTGTGAATTCTTTAGAGTAGAAGTATGTGTAGAGGTTGATGTAGAGGTTGACTTCCTGGGCGTCCCTCTTTGTGCCACACTCCAAAAGTGAACAGAACTGAGGGTCAGGCACCTGTCTAGGTGTGAGAAAAAGTTTTCAAATTTCTTTCAAAGCTGCAGATTTTGCCCTGACCTCTTACCCCACAGTGTCAAACAGACGAATGAATGATTGGAGGACAATTCAACTGGCCTTCACTCAGACCCCTGAAAAGGTAGGGAGCTATGGTCAACCTGACTCAGATCTTCTGACTCATCCCTGCTCATGTCATCCCACTCCTTGTCTTGATCAGAGATAGCCAGAACTTGGGTTACACTAGGCTCCAAGGCCCCAAACAAGTGCAGTGGCATGCTTAGCCTTTCTTGTAATGTGTCACTGACACCAAGATCAACCTCGAGACTAAATCCAATGACGGTCTGAGAAATACTCAACCGACGCTTAACCCACGCTCAATGTCTGTAAGAACAGAATCTTATTAAACTGTTCCCTCCATGTGCAAGTTCTCTTGCATGACAACTGCAATGGCTGATGAGGATATTTGAATCACTTTGCTGTAAAGTTTGTTAGCCTTAGGGGGGAAAAATGTAGATTGTCCCCTTGTCAGGGGCATGCAGTGCAGTATTCAGCGCCATGGCAGGATGAGAGATATTGGAAAGTAGGAGTGGCACCCCCCCACTTCGGAGGTGGTAGCGCTTTTTTGATCCCTTCATAGGCTGTGTTGTGCAGAAAAAGGACACGGGCCCTTTAAGTAGAGGGGAAGGACAGAGGGAAGGGGCGGGGCAAGGGGGCAGGGAAGCGGGAAAGTTGAGGGGACGACAGTTAATGTAGAATAAAGGAGATGTAAAGATGTACACCCGTGTCGTTGCGTGATTTACAGTAAAGCGGCCCCACAACAACTGGCGACGAAGACAGCCGGACCACGCGCATGAAGAAGACAGCCGGAGTTGCGGAGGGACCCGGTGCTGACAGCAGTCCATGCAGAGAGAACGCGAGGCAAAGGAGGAGCCAACGCGCCTGAAGAAGGCATCCGGAGTAGCGGAAGGACCCGGTGCCGACAACGGCCCGAGGACAGAACGCGAGGTGAGGAGGAGCCAACGCGCGTGAAGAGAGCACCTGAAGTCGCGGAGGGACCCGGTGCCGACCGTAGCCCACGAGGTGAGAACGCGCCGAGAAGAGAAGTCAGAGGGCACGCACTACGCATGAGCCAAAGAGGAGCCCTGTTGCCGTGGAGGAAAGGAAAGAAGACGCGCACCAGGAGCCCTGCAGCCCGCGGAGGAAAGGAAAAGAAGACGCGCACCCACCGAAAGCGAGGAGGAGCCCAGTGGGTCGCCGAGCAACGCCCAGGAGATCGAGACGTGCCAGGCACACACGCAGGTACCGAACAGACCCCACATGCCCAAGGGAGGGAGTGAAAGGAACGACAACGTACAACGAGCCACTTGAAAGCGAGGAACTTTATGCATGTGTGAATGCTTTAATGAGCCCCTTGAAAGCGAGGAACTTTATGCACTTGCGCGTGCTGGCCACAAACCGAGGAACCGGAGAAAGGTACGGAACGGCCCACTTGCTAGTGTGGAAAGTGAAACACGCGCGAGCACCAACCATAAGCCACTGGGAAACGAGGAGTCACTGGCGCACGCCGGCGCCAACCACATACCGCGTGACAGCGAGGAACACTACGTACGCACCCGTGCCAAGCCACGACGAAAGAAAGATCCACACCGCACGCAAGTGAAGAACTACAAGAACAACCCACAGGCAACGTGACACCCGATATCAGTGATCATGTCACAATCAGGGAATGGAGGGAACGCAGCAGTAGACACCACGGCACCTGTCACGCCTGGTGTGACTCCCACCAATCCAGTCTCCTTCCTATGCCGCCCAAACCCATTCTCGCTAGAACCACAAGAAAACCAAGGGCAAAGGTGGCAAGAATGGATGGACGAGTTTGAGGAATTCATGATGGCAGTAGGAAACCAAGACGCCCCGAACAAATTAGACATGTTCACAAACTTAGTGGGGAAAGACATTAAAAGTGTCATCAAAACCATCCCAGCAGCAGAAAGGAATACATACCAAAGACTCATTGAAGCCATCAACGGTCGCCTGATAGTGGTCCCGAACAGAGACTACGAGCGCTACATCTTTAATCAGTGCACCCAGCTACCCCAAGAAACTATCGGCCAATTCATACTGCGCCTGCAAAGGAAAATAGCGTACTGTGATTTCGCCAACTTCAACGACGATGAGGCCATCCGTCTGAGAGTGATAGAGGGATGCCTGTCATCAATATTCCGCAAACATCTATTGAAAAAACCACTTCCTCTGAAAGAAATAGCTGAACTCGCCAGAGTATACGAAAGAGTGGACGCTCAAGCCGCACACATGGAGAACCCGAGAAAGATCGACTCTGTCGCAGCCGTCACCGCCAATCAAACGGGCCACCAATACAACAACACATCCAGACAAGACCAGGGGAACAACGCCAGATGCCCACCACCTGAAAGACAATGCTACCGGTGCGGGTTTGAATTCCCCCACATAGGTCAGTGCCCCGCGATTGGCCAAATGTGCATGAGGTGCGGACAAGAGAATCACTTTCAAAGCATGTGCCGGGAGAAGACGCCCCCGCTATCAGCGTATAGACCACACAACCAGCAAGTGACCACAAGGAGGTTTGAGCCGCGGCCCGAGCCACAGAGATCTCCTTACCCAAGACCATACATGGAACGAGAATACGCCAAGCCCGCCGGCAACCCCAGAACACCGCACAATCCTGGATTCATCAGAGCGGTCGAAAACCTACAGGTGAACCAAACCGACACAACATATGCCAACCAAGAACAAGTATATCACATGCAAGCATACCCTGAAGAAGTACACCAAAGGGAAGATAACACCAGAGACCCATACGAAAACCACACCAATTGAAGAACACCCAACAGAACACATACCCTATGCGGAATACGACCGATACAGCAGGGAATATGTTCGACTTATCTCAGAGGCCTCTGATGACAGCACGGCACCCAAAGTGACGGTACACCTGGGAGGAATAGACACACCATTCCTGGTAGACACAGGCGCAACCGTGAATGTCATGAGTCACCTGGCATACGAGCATCTAGCAAACAAGTTCCCCCTACAACCGTTTTACGCCCACATATTCCAATGGGGCGCAACACAGCCACTAACCTCAAAGGGACAATTTACATGTGATCTCATACACAGGGGCAAGAGAGCACCGACCGTGATACACGTCATTCACAGCCTGGCAATGGGCAGATGCCTTCTGAGCCACAAGACTGCCACGGCTCTATGCCTCATTGACATCCACTACGACGATTAGGAAGTGATCCAGGGCGTACCGCCCAACTCCCACTTCATACAAGCCATCCACCACAGCACCCCAAACATAGAAAACCTGAAATCTACCTACCCGGCCCTATTTGAAGGCGTGGGCAAGTTAAAAGACAAAGTCATCAAGCTACACATCGACCCGAAGATACAGCCAGTACCACAGCACCCCAGGAGGGTAGGGTTCCACCTACAGGCAAAAGTATCCCAGGAGTTGAAGACGCTACTGGACAATGACATCATAGAAAGGGCAACAGGACCCACGCCGTGGGTTTCCCCACTTGTAGTTGTTCCCAAAGAAGATGGACGTCTCCGCCTCTGCGTGGACATGAGGATCCCCAATACCACCATCCAACGGGTAAGGCACCCCGGCCCGAACATCGACGACATGTTGATCAGGCTCAACCAAGCCACGAAATTCTCAAAATTGGACCTCAACCAGGGGTACCACCAGCTAGTCATTGACCCTGCATCAAGGCCCATCACAACATTTACCACCCACGAGGGTCTGTTCCGTTACAAACGACTCAACTTTGGAATCTCGTCCGCCGCCGAGATATTCCAGGAAACGATTCACAGACTAATTTGCTCCGTCACCAACGCATTCAATTACAGTGATGACATCCTCATCTTTGGTGTCACCCAGGATCAACATGACACAGCCCTACACCAAGTGTGCCGCATTCTACAGGACGCCGGACTGACACTTAACAGCCAGAAATGCGAAATCAACACACACACCCTATGCTTCTTCGGCCACATTTTCACGGACCAAGGAATCAAGGCAGACCAGGACAAGATCCGTGCCATAACTAACTTGCCCAGCCCACAGGACGCCTCCGAGCTCCGTTCGTTCCTAGGCATGGCGGGATACTGCGCCCGCTACCTCCCACAATACGCCTCACTTACATGCCCATTGCGGCAGCTACTGAAAAAAGACCAGCCCTTCCAGTGGACGGACCAATGCCAGCAGGCCTTCGCCACAATAAAACGAGAACTAGCTGCCAATCGCCAACTGGCATACTTCAATCCTAAATGGCAAACAGAAATCATTGCGGACGCCAGCCCAGTGGGGCTTGGTGCAATCCTGGCTCAAACGGATCCACAAGAGAACTCCAGAACCCATATCGTGGCATACGCCAGCCGCGCGCTCAACCCCACAGAACAAGCATACTCACAGGAAAAGCGGGAGAGCCTAGCGACAGTATGGGCGTGCGAAAAATTCCATCATTTTGTCATCGGACAAACGTTCACCCTCGTTACGGACCACCAAGCCCTGCTGGCCCTCTTTGGCAACCCGAGAGTAAAGATGCCTCCACGCATTGAACGATGGGGCATCCGCCTCCAGGAATACGACTATACCATCATTCACAAACCTGGGTGCGACGCAAACCCAGCAGACTATCTGTCGCGACACCCGGAAGAAGCACCCGACACCGCAATGCAAGGAGAAGCTGATGGATACATCGCATACCTGTCACACAACGCCCTTCCCCCAGCCATCACTGCCGAACTATTTGCGGAAAAGAGCAGAGCTGACCCCACCATCAGGGCAGCCGTCCATCTCACCAACACCAACAAGTGGCGACAGGCGGCCAACCAACACTTCGAGCCAGGAGAGGGGGGGGGGGTCGACAGAAGAGACTTGGCCATCACTGCCGAACTATTTGCGGAAAAGAGCAGAGCTGACCCCACCATCAGGGCAGCCGTCCATCTCACCAACACCAACAAGTGGCGACAGGCGGCCAACCAACACTTCGAGCCAGGAGAGGGGGGGGGGGTCGACAGAAGAGACTTGGCCAGAATGGAAAAAATACACAATGAACTGGCCACAACAAGCCAAGGCACACTGCTGAGAGGGAATCGCCTGGTAGCACCCAAAAGCCTTAGAAAGCCACTAGTCATGATCGCTCACGAAGGCCATCGAGGGGTGGCGAACACAAAAAAGATACTGAGAAACCAAGTGTGGTTCCCCCACATGGACACCATTGTGGACGACATACTAAGACACTGCAACCCTTGCCAAGCAAATGCGGCCGGCTCACCACCCTGCCCCCTGCGCATAGTTCCGCTCCCTGATGGACCTTGGCAGCGAGTAGCACTTGACTTCTACGGCCCACTCGAAGAGGGAGGTGACCAGCTGGTGGCCATAGATGAGTACTCCCGATTCCCACTGGTAAAGCACGTACAGTCCACGGCCTTCCACCACGTGGTAGGCACAATAGACGAACTATTTAGCGAATGGGGCATCCCCAACGTAGTGAAAACGGACAATGGGTCCTCATTCCAAGGACAAGAGTTTAGGAAATTTGCGGCACACCTCGGATTCCATCACCAGAAGATCACACCACTATGGCCCCAGGCCAATGGGATGGTAGAGCGATTCATGGTGAACATTAAGCGCACACGCCAAAAAGCAGCAACGGACCAAGCCTCGATGCCACAAGCCATCTCACAAATGCTACGAAGCTACCGACACACCCCCCACGAGGCAACTGGGTACACCCCAGCCGAACACGGTCCAGGCTTCCCCAACTTGAGGACTACACGCCGGAGGAGGACGACGAAATACGACAACGAGAAGCAGAGAAAAGACAAAAAGCCAAAGAATGGACTGACCGGAAGCGGAAGGCCAAGGAACCCCTGATCCCCGTAGGAGAAACAGTGCTGGTCAGGCAGGCCCAACGCCGGAAAACGGACTCGAAACATCGGCCCGAGCCCATGATAGTGACGGAAGTGAAAGGACCCATGATCACCGCCCTGGGAGACCAGGGTGAAATAACCCGAAATGCGTCATACTTCAGACGAATGTTCCAAGAAGATGGAACTGAAGACGTGCCTCTAGAGGAAGAAGACCCCCTGGACCCGGAGACCCCTCCAGACCCACCCGAGGCGCCGTTGCCGGCAGGCCAGGAGGACAGAAGGGAAGAGCGAGCTGAACGACCCCACAGGCTGGCCAGACGGCCCACTCGGCTCATCGAAGAAATGTGAAGACGGACTTCGACGATAAGTAAGGGGGGGGTGTTGTGCAGAAAAAGGACACGGGCCCTTTAAGTAGAGGAGAGGTACAGAGGGAAGGGGGGTGGGGTAAGGGGGCGGGGAAGCAGGAAAGTTGAGGGGACGACAGTTAATGTAGAATAAAGGAGATGTAAAGACGTACACCCGTGTCATTGCGTGATTTACAGTAAAGCGGCCCCACAACAGGCTGTAACCCCCAAAGAGCAGTGCACACTTATTTCGTAATTTTAAGGGAGAAGCCAGGCGACACACGTCACCCACTTTGAAAAGCAGTCAAAGTTTGTCCCCAAACACTGTGTGCTTTGGAATGCAGACTGCAATCACCACTTCCCAACCACTTTGCCGACTACTGGTGTTGCTGATAGAGACTGCATCTATGTGGCAACACGGTTTAAGCCATCAGCCCGTATCCTTCTGCAGGGTGCAGTAATGCACTCAGTGCTCGATACGGGTCTGTAGCGAGAGTAGGGAAGCCAGACAAGTCAGATCAGGAAAAGAGTGGATGGGAGTAGGCAATGGCCACTCTGTTACATGGGCAGCCAAGCGCATGCTCCTCTGCTCCTCTCGGCTCGCTCAGTCTCTCCCATGGCAGCAGCCACTGCCGCCAACACTGTCCACTGTGCAACCTTTTGCTGGGGTTTTTGGAAGAGCTCAGCAACAGCTCAGCAACAGGTGCTGCGATGGACTGGACGCAGAGCTGCTGTCTGCAGGAAAAAGCTAGAGGAAAGGGTCAAACGATAATAGGTCAAGCCGCACCAAAGCTTTCCTGAGGCCGCCTCCAACACAATCCCTTTTCTTTTCATGGTAATTCTTAGAATTCAAGTTCAGTAGTGTTTTTCTTACTCACAAACCTTAGTAATCACATAATTCTGTATTGCATTTAATGCATGCTGTGTACTCGCCTCCAAATCACCTATTCCCTTTAGGCTACTGATGCTAAAAGCAGTCATTTCCTGCTCCTCCCATGGCTGGATCTGTGTATCTGGTTGTGGTTTGCCAGCTTCTGTGTCCATTCACTCCTTCCAGGGGATCTGAGATTAGCTTCCAGATCATCCTCTGGGGGCCCTCCTACCAGCACTTCATGACATGGGACAGGTTGCATTGGGTGAGCATCACTGCATTCAACTTTGTCAGGATAAGTTCCCGAATTGTGCGGTGCTGGGGGGATGGGTGACATCTAATGTTGCTGAATCATTGTGAGGTGTGCTGCCTAACGTGCTTCCAAATTCATTAGACCCTCTACCAGGATTAGTGAACTAAGGCATCCTGCTTGTGGCATGGGCCTAGTGGATGGTTGGTAGCGTGGAGCAAAGAAGTGGTCTGCTGCTGGCTGGGATTAGCCCGCAGAGTCTGCCTGTAGGAGAGCGCAAAAGGTTGATGCACTATTGTTTATGGGGGGTGACTGAGGATGATTTTCAGGTGACTCTGGGCAAGCTTGGGTGGTTGAGACAGCAGGGGCGGAGGATGGAATCAGGAGCAGGGGCAGAGGAGGAGTGGTGGGTGCACAGCAGTCAGAGGGCAGCAAAGGACACAATAGGAGGTGGTAGCAGTGTTAGGGAGAACAGCATCAGCAGGGGCATACACAGTCAAACGCAGGTACAGGGGACATTGTGTAGGACATAGCAATGTAGGTGGGAGCAGACAATAGGGATGTGGCAGGCAAAGAGGTAACAACGGGTGGTAACAGTCAAAGGAGCGTCACATGTGGCATTCTCAGTAAAAGGAAGGTTGTGAAGGCAAAAGGAGTTGCTAGGGGTCAAATGTGGCACAGGTGGAAACAAAGAAAGCAGCAGTCAAAGGAGGGCATATGGGGCAACAAAGGCAGACATAGTCAAAGGGGCAGCAGCAGCAGCAACAGAGTGGTATCATTCAAAGTGGAGGCACAGGAGCAACAATGGGTGCAATCAATGAAAGGGTGCATGGGGAAAGAGGTGAGGTTATAGTCGAAAGGGGAACATGAGGAAAAGGGTAGCTGTAGCAGTCAAAGTTCAGGAGCAGGGAGCAATTATTTTCAATAGAATACATCAAGGGGGTGTGGAAGGGGTCTATAGGATAATGGGGCACTGGCAGTTAAAGGGTGCACAAGGGGCAGTGGAGACAGATGCTGTCAAAGGGGCACAGAGGCAATGAGGAAGTAGCAATCAAAGGAAGGCACATAAGGCAAATAGCAGTCAACGAGGGATACTGGGAGGAAGGGGGCAGTGGCAAATGGTTGTTTGTAGAAAGGAGACAGAAGCAAGAATACTGGGCAACAGCAATTCAGGGGACACAGAGAAATGTGCATTTAGATGTATGCGCAAAGTAGAATCATTACAATAAACCTGTTGCCAATATTTTAGACTGGAGCTGATTACAGTTGAGTTAAATATATCTGCAGAGCCAAAAGTTGCATACCGCTGCCCCGGAGACTTCTGGTGGTTGGGGAGAAGTTTGGGGGCTAACATTGTTGTAAGGCAATTGTTTGGTCAGAGAATGCTGTCCTCTGAGCCCCTCTACCCTGGGCTCTGCATTGTGATGGTCTAGAACTGGAAACAGAAGTTGTATGTTTGTGCATTATTTGGTCGCCTTGGAAAGCCACACAAAACATTAAATAATAAAGATTACCCCTGCTAGCTGCGCAGGGAGTATTAATTCTATTAAAGACTAGGAGGCGAGCATTATGCTTCAACTTCTTTAATTTACCACTCTTCAGCAGTTTCAACAAACTCAAAACCATAACAAAAACACTGAAAACAGTCTAAACAGACTTTTCTTCTTTTGAACTACAACTCACATAGTCTCTGTAGTCCATCTCACTCCTTGCTCAGCTATGACCACATCCTGTCCCTGAGCTCCTCCTCTCTTTTACTCGCTCTGAAAGTCACATTGAGAACTCCACACTAAGTCCTGCAACTGGCAACAACTTGAACCACTCCAAACAAATGTCGAACTTCCTCGACTCAGGCGACTACCTCTGCTAGCCTCCTACATCAATTGTTCTTCTGCTCCTCTCCTAGGAATAACAGAAAGTAGAAAATCAGGGTGGTGTCCATGTATTGACAATATCATCATATTATTACCACATATGATCATTCAATCTAATGCTCAATACATCATTGGGTGGGAATTTAATGCTCGCCTCCTAGACTTTAATAGTATTAATACTCCCTGCGCAGCTAGCAGGGGTAATCTTTATTCTATGACAAGACTGGAGGCGAGCATTTTGCTTGTTCAAAGCTTCCCAACACTGCAACTGCTAAACTCTCGGTCAGCTTGAAATAAAATTCTTTAAAAGTCCGATCATTCGACCAGTCTGCTGTTAGCATAATATCTCTAAGGGATACCCCTGCCTTAAAGGCCTTGGACGCCATATCTCTTCTCACTGAGTGTGTCCCGTACTTCTCCACATCTATTCCTGCTGCCTGCATCACTTCCTTAACCCATCTGGCTATAGTAGCTGTGGACACTCCTTTGAATGGCTTTCTGCGCGCAATAAGCAATTGCTTCGTACTTGCTGCTCTGAACTCCTCTGTTCTGCTCTCGTACTCTTTTACGCAGCTCGCTACACACCATTTAGGTCTAGCGGGAAATATGGGTAGTGAACCGAGGATGTCCCCATCTTGGTTCTTCCTACAATTGAAAAAGTCACGCCTTCCAGCCCAAATGACTTCCTATCTACCTCCAGGGCTCTCACGTCTGATACGCGTTTACAAGAAACTAGGCACAGCAGCATTGCTAGCTTCCCTGATAACTGCTTCAGAGATAAATATCTGTTCCCGGGCCAACACTTGAATAGTTTAAGGACTGTTAGGACATCCCAGACTTTGAATTTGGCTCCTCTAATAAGCCTCACTACTGCTGGGTGTTCACCTGCTGGCACCCCTTCGATAGGGAGATGCCCCGCGGATATGGCGGACCTGTACACTCCTATGGTGCGAAAAGCTTTACCGCCTTGTAGTAATTGAGCTAAAAAAGTTCAAAATCATCACTACAGGAGCTGAAACGGGATGAACACCTCTCCCCTTGCACCAGCTAGTCCACTTGGCCCAAGCCGCGTCGTAGCTCCTTCTTGTGGACGGAGCCCAGGAGTCCACAATGAGCTGCGCAGCTTGCGACAAAATGCCTGGCAGCGCCCAGCGTCTCCTGATATCCTGCACGCAATGAGCGGGAGAGTCCCCCTCACTCTCAGAGGGTGATACGACCCAGCTGGGTCCGTGAGCAGGTGCTCTCCTTCCAGGAGAAGCCTCAGATAATCTACCGCCATTTCCATGAGCGTCGGGAACCATACTTGTGACTTCCAGCATGGCGCTACCGCTGTCTCCCTCCGACACTTCGCTAGAACTCTGCTCAGAATCATGAATGACGGGAACGCGTAATGCAGACCTCCATTCCAATCTTGCAATCGCGTCTGTTCCTCGAGCTCACGGATCCAGCCTCCAGCTGAAATATTCTGCTGTCTGGGCGTTCTACCGGGACGCGAAGAGGTCTATGTGCACTGGTCCCCATCTCTCGATCACCCTCTGAAAGACTGCTGGATCCAGCTTCCTGTATTTGGTGCCACCATAGGTGATTTATGTATCGCACTGCCGATATGTTGTCCATCTTCAGTAGGACACAAGATCTCATCTTCCCCTTCGTGAAGGCTCTGATCGCGAAGGATCCTGCCAGCAGCTCTAGGCAATTTATGTGTAAGCGGAGCTCCTCCTCGCTCCATTTCCCACCTGTCTGCAAGTTTCCGCACCTTGCGCCCCAGCCTAGCCGGCTGGCATTGGATTCTATGACTAGATCCGGTCTGTCTCCAAAAATGGCACGCCCATTCCAGGCGTCCATATTCTGTAACCACCATTCTAGCTCTGTTTTGGATTCGTGATCCAACGGCACTGTCTGGTGGTAACGCAGGCCTTGCTGCAGATGCTGTATCTTTAACCTCTCAACCAATCTCTCTCTCTGAGCATGTCTCGGAGCGGATGGATGCGCTCCATCTTGAAATGTCGGTACACTATCCACCCGTTCAACTCTTTTAGGTTTATGACTGGATGCACTTTCTCTTTCCTGTGCACCAGAAACATGTTGCTTATGAAAGCGGGATCCCTCGGACACTTCTCTATGGCGTTCTTTGCCGCTAACATGCTTAACTCTTGGTTTAGCAGGCTCTGGTGAGGCCTGCGCACTTGCACTGGGGGCTGAACTAACTCCAGGCGCAATCCCACTACTGCTTGCAATACCCAGGCATAGCTGGAAAGCTCGAGCCAGCTTCTCAAGCACATGCCTGTTCACCCCCCTACAGGGGGGTAATACGCTGTTCTCACCTTGAGTGAACCCTTGTCCACGACCGGATCCTATTCCTCTGCGACCTCTCAGGAAGCGTCCTCTGGACAGGAAGAAGGAGTCCTGTTGTCTATTCTCCCAGTATTGGGCTCTGGGATTCTGGGGCCTTCTTCCACCCTGGTTACGACCAGTCGAGCGACCCCTGTGGCGACTGGCCCCTCCAAAAACTCGGCTGGGGAAAATCTTCCTTATGGAAGCTTGCGCCTTCTCCAGAGACGCGTAGGTGCCTACGAAGCGACCCATTTCCTTGCCAAATGTCTCTCCGAAGAGGAGTCCCTGCGCCGCTCCACCGGCTTCGTAGGAGGCCAAATCACTCAGCTTCGAATCAATCTTCAATAAGAGTCCCCTCCGGCGCTCAGATGCTATGGCACAGTTAGCATTCCCCAGGAGGCATACTGCTCTTTGCACCCAGCCCGCCAGGCCATCGGGGTCTACTTCCTCCCCAGTGTCTCGGCTCTCTTGGCCAGGTCCATTATTTTAGCGAGAGGTCCTGCCAGGTCTAACACCTTCTCCTGGCAACTCCTCCAGGACCTATCGATACCCTTCCGGGGATCTTTGGTCGTCTTTGAGACGAAAGCCAGCATTTTGGGGTCCAATTCTGGCGTCTCTGCCACCTTCCCCGGGAGATCTGGTCTCAGGCACTCTGCTCTGAGCCTTTGGCGGACCTCCTTGTCTGGTACTTTTCGCAGCCTCATGGTCATATATTGCACCACTCTTGGCGAGGGCTGCCAGTCCGAGGACCTCGGATTCCGAATGCTATCTGGGTCGAAAATGTCCTCCTCCACCTCTCCGAGGAGCTTTTCTTTGCGGATTCTCTTCCCTCCACTAGGTTTGACCTCTGCCTCCTCCTCCTCCTCTTGCAAGGAGGATACACCTTCTTCCAGCTCTTCTCCTGAGCCTGGGTCCTCTTCTCCATATTCTTCGTCCCCTGGAGTGGGGGTCGTGAGGTCTGGCACAGTCTGTCACTGCAAATATGCTTCATGGAGCTTTGCGAAGGCATCAAAGACCTCTGGGGCCTTCTCTTCCGCTCCATCTGAAGGGCCCTGTGGGTCAAGAGGGGCTTTCCTCTTACTGGCCTTAGTACTCCCCAATGACCCTGCTTCTGAGGGTTCTGTGGGCGTGCATCCCCTCCGTCCGGCACTGTCTAAGGGTTGGTGCAAAATCGCCTCTAGGGACTCCAGCCTATCCTGCAGGGGTTTCACCCCTTGTGCCACTGCATCTATAAGTGAATTTCCTAGCACCTGCTTGAAGCTGGCAGCCAGATCTGAAGTCTGCTCCTCTTCGCTCCACTCAAACTCCGACATCTTGCGTGGGTGCTGTGTGCCTGTTGTACCCACGAGGGTGTCACTGCACGCCCTTTCACTATAGGTGCACAGGGTCTTATTCTTCTGACCCTACTTTTAATCTTAAGGATTGTCTTTCCTTTATTTTTTATTATTATTATTTTTTTTTTATTTTATTTCTCACTTGTGGCTGTGCTGGACGGGGTTTGGATATTAAGAGTGTTTATGATGGCTTTCCTTTTCCAATCCTCCTTGTTAGGGGAAATGTACCACATGATCTCTCACGTCTTCCTGAGCCTCGAGAGGCTTTTCGTACTGCCTTTCTGCTGGCAAAAGGCACGAAACACGCTCCTGACGTGCGCGTGTCAGAAATGCTTTCCAGCTCTATTCCGCCCTCTTAACGGGCTGCTCCTTCATATCGACCTAAATGCTAATATATTCATCACCGGCGGTCCCGGCTTCTTTTGTCTGCGCCGCTCCGAGTCGCCTGTAACGGATGCGGGAAACACGGAAGCGAGCGTTCGCTGGCTCCGCCCCTGAAAAGGAGGGGGCCGCGAGGCTCTTACACGGCCGACTCCACCCTCCCAAGGGAGGGGGCTGCCACTCGAGGTCTGCTCCGTAGCTCCAAACCCCCGCGTGGAAGAAGCGCCGGACTCGGTTGTCGCGCGGTCTCTCAACCCACTTTCTGCTTGCTCTCGCTCGCAGATGCCACCCCTGATGTGCCGGGTATACGGCACGGGGCGCGCAAAGCGAGGCAAAGACAGCTCGCACGGTCGGGCTATAAAACGATAAATACAATGCGCTATGCGCCGCTGTGCTGCATAAATAGAACACATAGGGCCTCATTACACAGTAGGCGGTAAGGGTTTACCGGTACCGGTAAGGGCACCGGTACCGGTAAACCCTTACCTCCGTATTCCGAGGTCCCTTTGCGGGTCCTTCCTTACCTCCTGCTTTTAGCAGGATTAAGTACGGGACCCGCAAAGGTACTTCAGAGGTAATTACGGTACCGTAATTTACGGTGCCGTAATTACCTCCTTCCCCATTCCCATTGAGCCCTATGGGGCAGAAATGGGAATGGGGAAGGGCAAAAGGTGAATGGGGAATTACCGGTCCCTCCAACCCTGGAATGGACCGGTAATTACTCCATTCACCATGCCGGATTTGGGACGGTTTCGGAGGCAACCATGGAGCTAATTACTCCATGGTTAGCTCCAAACCCGGAATTACTCGACCTGAGGATCAAAACATCCTATTCCTCACTGTATTCACATTACAGCCTGTCCTACACTGAATCTCATCTCACACTAGCTGTAATCACAAACTTTCCACTATAAATGGGAGGTAACCAAAATAGTACTTATCTGCTTGAAGAGCAGTAAAAGAAGAGGAGGAGCTCAGGGACAGGATGTGGTCATAGCTGAGCAAGGAGTGAGATGGACTACAGCGACTATGGGAGTTGTAGTTCAAAAGAAGAAAAGTCTGTTTAGACTGTTTTCAGTGTTTTTGTTATGGTTTTGAGTTTGTTGAAACTGCTGAGGAGTGGTAAATTAAAGAAGTTGAAGCATAATGCTTGCCTCCAGTTTTGTCATAGAATGAAAATGTGATCTATGCAACATGTGTTCAATGCCGCGTGATCACAGGCATTCTCCAGAACTCACTTAACGCGCTCTGGAGTATGACCCCCTATATGATATTTTAAAAACATGTTACGTTCGTTTTGTCCTGATTACCCTACATGAAGTCACATTTTAAACAGCAAAGTGAAGCAGGTGAAACACATGTACAATGTACGTAGCATTACATATTGATTTCTTTGTTTTACAGCTACCAAGCAATTGTGCTGTGTGGAAGTGTGACCGAATTAATTGGAATAAGTGTTTGTTTCATTGAGCATTCTGAAGCTTATTTATTTTCACGACCCAGCTTGTCTTTCCCACATGGGATCTCATTTAATAATATATTTGCAACATACAGTTTACATTATTTCTTTCTTTCATTTTCATGTATCTATGCGATTATTAGTTCAGCTTTCTGCAAACTTTTATACAGATGCCAAGGCACTTACGTAGCAGGTAAACACACAAACCATAGATTGTATAGTTTATGGATGACTGTTAGATTAATTAATTATTCGCCTTGGCTAATTAGAATAACATGAGTTGGTAACTTGCTTATTGGATGAGTGTTTATGGCTCATTAATTCCTCACATAGCAGCCAGCTAGCACAATTAAAGTTACATCTCTGAGAAATTGTAAAATTGACAAATACTTCCAGGGAGGAAACCATTGAACATTTGGTTTCGTTATTTACATTCCGTACAAAGTCACATTTTTCAAATACATTGGGCCTCATTACGAGTTTGGAGGCAGCCATGGAGCTATTAGCTCCATGGCTGCCTCCAACCCAGGCCCCTTTTCTGGGTTCCTGCAATGGTGACTTACCGGGTCATTCCGACATAGGAGGACCCGGAAAGTCCTCCTTGCAGGAACCATTCCCCATTTGAGCCCCCACAGGGCTCAATGGCAATGGGGATGGAGGTAACAACGGGTGCATTATAAGTGTCCCGTTGTTACCTCCCTCTTCCCCTTGCGGGACCCGGAAAGGACGCCTGGTTTTACCTTACCGGCCCCCTTCATTCCATCAGCGCAAGCCTCGTAATGAGGCCCCCAGTGTCTTTAATTCTGTCGTGTATATGTTAATGCAAATCTCATGTGGTGACCTTTTAATCATGTGGCTCACAAACACCCACATCAATTGAGACCAAGATCAAAAATTTCAGTTTGCATAACCCTATTGAGCTGTTAATGTGAAGGCCATATACAAAGGACAGATATAAAACAATAAGTCTGGTGGCAGGGTAATTTCCATTAGTAAGTCATACCTTCATTTTGGTATGGTGACTGATAGTTCACACAATTATAAAAGCCACAGCAGATTTGTATAATACAATTTCAGCTCTATGAGCTCAGGCCAGCTATGGAAAATGTGTATTCTAGCCAGACAGCCTGTCTCTTCTTAGCCAGCAGGACAACAGGCAAGAAGGTTGGGTCTTTCTTTGATCCCTTGGGAGGTTTGATTACAGTTCTCCAGCCCAGGGTCTCTCAGCAGGAGGACTCCTGTGAACTGTGCTTCAAAGAGAAACATTCACAACAAATGGACCGGCCTTACACACAGCTGTTGCATACCAAAGAGCCTTTGAAGCTGCAGGCTTGAGAAGGGGGCAGGATTAGAACTGTCAGGCAGGGCAGATGGGGTTGGACAAAGGGTTTCTCCATCTTGGCTTTTTGGGAGCTTTTCTTTCCTTCCTGTCTCCCCCACCTTATGCAGAGCAAAGCAAGATGGTTATGATTCAATAAGTAAAAAGTCACTTTTTACATTGATAAGGACAGGGAATGAAACCATTAAATCAGGTTTTCTTTTGCACAGTCCCTGGTGGCCTTCTGTCTTCATAGCAAAGGGGTCTCTCTCTCTTTCTTTGATTTGTCTTGTTAAGGACAGAAGATTTTATTTTGACCCTATTGGGAGAATAACAATTTCCAAAGCCCTCTGTCAGAGACGAAAATAGGTGTTACAAGGTAGAGGAAAACTTTGCACCCCAGTCAGCCCCTGGTAAACATTTGGGGTGACTTGCTGTTGGTCTAACACATTTGCGCTCTACCAGACAGCTACCCTCCCCTGGGTCAGAGTGAAACAAAAAAGTGCAATCTATTTCCTTTGCGCCTGGACTTGTACTCACAGGACCAGAACAAGCCAAGCGGCTGTATTCCTGTATTCTGCAGCTTCAAACGGTCCACGTTCATGAGTCTAGCATGCTTGAACACCTTCATACCAAGGACCAGTGGGGCAGGTTTGGGCACTCTCTTCTAACACTATTTTGCATTCCCAAACCAGATCAATGCTACATCATACCAGCAGTGCAGGTCGGCTGTTTGGTTTGAACACTGAAGGCAAGCGTCCCCAAACAGCACAATCCTCCCCGTAATGAGAGACAATGAAGGACTCTCCCTTTATGGGAATAAGGCCAAGACAGAGTGCGGGTGAGCGTAAATGGGAGTTTATCAATCAGAATAGGGCATGCAAAGGACTCTGCAAACTCCGAGAGCGCTCTGTCTGACAATAGCAAAGACAGGCGTATATATTTACAAAAAACGTCATAAGAACCTACACACTATAGGGGGCACAAGTTCATGGGGATTGGGTGGCGACGACTAACTGTAGGTGCTGCTGTGATGTGGTTGGCTTTGGCTGGAAGACGTCACTGGGCAGCCTCGTGGGTTGGGCTGGGCCTGGCAGGGTGGCGGAGTTCATCCAGGCGGTGTTGTGGGGCCATCGCGGCCAGTGGCAGAGATGAATGTCTTCTCCTGACTTATTAGCCCTAGGCCATGCACACCGCAGTCATTCAGGCATTTTTGGTATTATCTTCTTTAGTAAATCTTACAATAGGTTATACAACAGGTTAATGCAACACAGGAGGAATGCACCTTATGAGGGGACTGGAGGTAATACGTCAGGGCATGGTTACCAGTGTCCTGTTGACCGGGGCCATAGGTCGAGGGGCTAAGCTTCAGGGCCTGGGACGGGCGGTACATGTCTTTCTGCCTTGTTAGAAGTTGTTATGGATGTTCCGCTGTGTGTTGTCAAAGTGTTGGGTGTCTTGATTGCACAGGGCCATAAGTCTGAGATGGTCCGGTGGGTTGTGAGGTTTACGAGGGGGCGCGTGTGGTCAGGCAGAGGTTTACTGCTGTGCTGTAAATAATGCATGTGGCAGGCGGTGGCCTTGGGT
This sequence comes from Ambystoma mexicanum, assembly GCF_040938575.1. Lineage (NCBI taxonomy): Eukaryota > Metazoa > Chordata > Amphibia > Caudata > Ambystomatidae > Ambystoma > Ambystoma mexicanum. Next base: position 261,883,042 of record NC_090930.1, on the reverse strand, counting down.
GCTACAGAGGGGGTTACAAATCTTTGAAGCGACTCCAGTCTGGTTGGGGGAGGTAACAGCGCGGCGCGGTCTCTGCTCTCATGCCTTGGCAGCCTTCGTAGGGTGGGAGGGGGAATGGCCTTGCACGTATTTCACAAAGGTATCTCCCTCGTGTGTTGCCGATTTAGGTAAAGACATCACAAACATTTGAACACTCTACAATACTTATTCAAAACATTACAAAACATGCATTTAAACTTTGCTGGATGTGTCTTGATTATACCCAGTCTGAGTACCTTATTCATATATTATGTTTTAACAAGTACAGTATTTAGTTATATGCATATATATTTGCAGTAAGTGAGGTAGAGTTTAGGATTGATGGAGAACATAGAAAGTAACCCGCCACTTGTTCGTGACGGTGGTGGCGCATGTGGGGCCTAGACATGCACACATGACATGTGCCTTCTCGTACATTCTTCACATGGGCCCTTTGTATGGTTACATTCGTTTTCTTGTGTCCTCTAGCAGCATTAGTTCAGTTATGGCGCAAGCCCCTGGGGTGTAAGTTTTCCAGTCATACACGTAACAAACAGATTCCTGGTGCGTTCCGTTATTATTAGTACCCAACTGCAATGGTATAGGCTCACCATCGCTTATATCATGGGAGCATGATCTCTTGTAATTATACATCTTACAGGCTTTTGTAATATAAGGGATTTTATGGAAGAAAAGCATCCTTTGCAAGTAGTCTCAACATTAATATGCAAAGATTGTCTGTCATCTAACGACCATTTTACTGTTCTTTTCATTTGCCTAGGTCTGTTGGCCGGGTCATGCTGGGAGCGATGATACATTGCGGGAGGTGAACTGTTACAATGTTAGTGTATTACACTAGCTCATGTCCGTCTTGTTCGTGGGAACGTGCTCGCAGCGGATCTGCCAGGGTGCTGCGGCAACAAGGACGACTGAAACCCTCCAAGGGTGGGGGCCGCGCTACAGTGCGCTGAGCTCACACCATCTTTATCAGACAAAATGGTTTCTAGGCCTAGCTAAATTTTAATACATGTGGGCAATTAATACGTGCGGGCAATGTCTCCAGTGGGTGAACCCTCCATCACCTGGGCCCGGGTGGCATGAGGGGACGCCCAAGAGAGCCATAGTCCTCACCTGGGGAGAAAGTGTAGGCGAGGGGGGGGTCTTCTTGGACCAGTCCTGCCCTACATTTCCCCCCTTTCGTTACTTAAAGTAACAAATTCTTCAAATCTTCTATCCTCCTACATTCTGCCTCGTTCATCACTGCCTCATCCCATGCAGGAGTTCCTTTGATGGGCATCCATGCTCTGCACACCCCCCTTAAGCTCTCACCTCTCCGGGCGTATTCATCTGGGGTACACATTAGATATATGCACCCACCATCTCCTTCCAAATCTACCCAAACTTCCTCATACCATTCTAGTATACGGGGCTCTTTGATGGTGGTGTGCCACAACTTATCTACAATATCTTTATCGTGGTATATAGGCACCAGTTGGTACTTGGGCGAGTTATCTATCCCTGTTTGTACTTGTGCTTCTTGCATCGTTTTTATTGTTCCGTGTGAGTTGCCCATTGTCACCATCATCATTGCACCATTTGGTACTGCGTTAGCACAAACTCGAAGACCCACCTGGCACAGGCAAAAAGTAGAAGGAGGAACACAACGGCTGGTATTAAAAATTTCACAGTTGATCCAAGCCATGAGGGAACCCAGGAGAAGATGTTGTCGAACCATGTACTCGCTTCTGCTCCGCCTTCCATTTTCATTTTTTCTCCTAGGTTGTGGACTGCTTCAATCACATGGGACAGGGAGCCATTCTCTGCGTCTTCAGAAGGTACGAAAGTGCAGCAGGCACTTCCTATTTTTCGGCAAACACCACCGTCCATCGCCGTCAACAGGTCCAGGACATACCTGTTTTGCAAGGTCATTAGTCGTAAAGCTCTTAGTTCCACTTTGATAATATTGAATCCTTCTTCAGTGTCGTTTGCTAGCTGAATCAATTCCCAGCGTGTTATCTGGAGCCATTTTGCGTTTGCCCTTGCTTGGACACTTGAGACGAGTGAGGCAAAAAATGTTTCTGCTGAGCTGAATAATCGATATTTGTCTGGGATCTGAGCCAATAGTTCTGATGATGCCTTTGATATGTAATTTGATGCTCGCTTGTTACGGGTCAGCACTTCTTCCTTGTTTCCAGAAGACAGGACATATATTTGTGTCTCTGCAGTTGGTTGAGCCACACTCTGCATGCGTTCCTGCGTCCCATCGACGTGGCTTTCTGGTATCACCATTAGGGCTGAGTGCAGAGTGGCCATTGAGCAGCTGCCACTCCATGACTGGGGGAGGTGTAGGTATGCCTGCTTGCCGCACACCCAGTACGTGTCCATCAGGGCCGCTGTCCCTTTCCTTAGGTCTGGGATGGTGAGGGTCTTGTTGCAGTTCTTGTTTGTTCCCATGGGGGTTCTCCCTTCTCCTTTAAAGCACAGTTTATAGTCCATTTCGCTCTGCAGTTTGAACGGCTTTTCAATGGCAGTTACCCAAGTTAGTTTTGAAATGTGTTCTCTCCATACTGGTGTACATGTTTCCTCTATCCACTGCAATTTATCCGGTGCCACACCTCTTAGTGCTTCCGCTTTGCACAGTACTTCTTCATCCTTCCGCTTGTTGTCAGAAAAAAGTGTCCCTTCTATCACAAAAAATGGTTCTTTCAAACATACCACTCCTGCCGTTTTTGGGTAACACGTTTTCTCGTTCTGCAGCATTTGAAAAGTCACTTCGTGTGCCTGGAAGGTGTTCTTAATCCTGCACAGCGTGAGATGAAGGAGACATTGGGCATCCACAATAGGCAACTCTTTGGGTAACAACACTTTGGGTGTACCTGATGCATGGGGGATGAGGGAACAGACATAACAGCTCTCGTTTGTTGTCTGTTTAGCTGTGGCACTCATGTCTGCATACCACTTATTTGTTTGATGGGGGTGTCGTGGGTCTTCCATCTTATCTAGACCTAGCCCATAGTACTCATGATACTTCCTCCTCCCTGCTTCTCTTTTTCGTCTGTTGTTCTTGTTACTCATGTACTTCCCACCCCCCTGGGCAGTGGACAAACTAGACCCCCCTTTCTCATTCCCGCCCCCTTGGCCCATTCATCATATAATATTTCGTGCATTGCTAGTAGCTTTTCGTCTTTTTTCCTGACGTTATCTGGCAGATTGTTTTTTGGGATGGGGGCAAGCTGGCTGGTGGGGGTGTTATACAACCATGATATGGCAGACGGGTTTCAGTCATTGAGACTGTGGGCATTGTAATTGGATACCCCTGGTGGAGACACTGTGTTGCTCTGCATTCCACCATGTGGCTTTTCTCTTTGTGAGGTCGCAACATTGGATGGTGTGGTATGATACCCCCACACAAGTTTAGTTCCGTCCCATATCAAAAAATCACCTTCCCTGGTATTGACACCTGCAGTTGCATTGGGCCCGGTGGTACTGTTAATTGGTCCAGTAGTGTTGTTACTCCCTCCCCCCTCGTACATCTCGATAGAGATGAACGCTATAAACCAATATGTACCCAAGCCAAACATTATCATAAAAAACAATGTGATGCATACTGATAATCCACACTCATACGAATATCTACATCTCTCATATACTAATTCTCTCATTCTACTAATTCTATCCGTTGCAGGCTGCCCGTTAGATGCCATGGAAGCTCCTGTTTGGGATATAAAAGTGCATTAAGTGCATGTATGTAAACGTTTTGCTGGCACCATCTGTGCCAATACAGTTGACGGGGAATGGAAGCGGGTGGGGATGCGGGGGAGGGGTATTCACAGACAAGGGTATATACAAGCTATAATATCATTATTTCATAAATTACATACCACTCAACAAGATGAAAAAAAAGAAATCACACACACACTTTTTTTTTTTTTGTTTTTTTTTTGGAATATCCTTGTCAGTCATTATTTCATTCAATTCCAGTGCTGACATTATTCCATTCAAGTCCAGTGCTGACACACACACACACACACGCAAGTCGATATTTAGACATCCTACTCATTTGCATCGTTTGCTGTTGTCTGTGCCTCCTCATCTATCTCCTCTTGTACATTGCTGTATGCTTTTCGTACGTCGGTCAAGTGCACCCAGTACCGCAATCCCTTTACCTTCACTGCTGTGGGCGTGCAGAATATTACTTCGTATGGGCCATGGAATCGTGGTGCATTCCACCGACGCACAAAGCTTCTAACATAAATTGAGTCACCTGGCATCAGCTGTAGCTGTTGCTCTGGCTCCGTGACAGATCCTGTTACGTTTCCCTCTTCTCTAGTGAAGGGTGGGGAGAGTTGCTTTGATATTGCGCGCGCTGCCCTTGTTAATTTTCTTAGATAGTCTGTGAACTCATCTCCCAATATTGCGGCGCTTCTGTGAGCATCTGAGTGTTCGCGCAGTGGAGAGTGTGCTGTGTTCATTCGTCTCCCAGTCACGATCTCGTGCGGGGACAAATGGTGGTCTTTGCTTGGCTGATTTCTCAGTTCAAATAGCGCTAGGGGTAGACAGTAAATCCAACTTTTCTTCAATGAGAAGCATAGTTTTGATAACCTGCCCTTCAACAGTCCGTTCATCTTTTCCACTACGCCATTACTTTGGGGATGATAAATCGAACACAATTTATGTTTTATACCCAATAACGTGGTAACTTCCTTGAAGAGTTCATTCACAAAGTGAGAGCCGTTGTCTGAGCGAATCACGTCACAAATTCCCCAGCGCGGGAACACCTCCCTTACTAGGAACTTGGCGGCGCTTTTGGCATCAGGTCGCGCACATGGTCCCGCTTCCACCCACCTTGAAAATGGGCACACAACCACGATCATGTACCGCGCGCCATTACACCTTTCCCCCATGTCTGCATAATCTATATGCAGTTCTCTGAAGGGGCCAATGGGTTTTGGAATTGTTCCCCGGAGTGTGCGTAATGTCATTCCTGAGTTGTATATTTGGCATGTTGTACATTCCATTGCCAATCGAGACACATGCTCCTGGAGACAGGGCACAAACCATTCTTCCTGTATTTCTGCTGCAATGTGCTGTTTAGTGTTATGTGCTGGGAAGTGCAGCTGTTGAAATGCAACTTCTAGTAACTGCAGTGGCATTACCACTTTCCCTGAGTTATTTTGCCGCCATAGTAGGTCTGTTCCTGATTGGCTGCATCCCCGTTTTGTCCACGTCATTTTTTCTTCTGCACTCGCTCCTTGCTGTAATTCTAGTATTTGTGATAAGGACATCATGTTGTACCCTTCTGACAGTTCTTCGGTTGTTGTGGTCTTGATCATAAACTCACCTGTGTCGTATTTCTGAAAATAGGAAGCCTCCTTGGCGGCAGCGTCCGCTGCCGCGTTCCCTAAAGACACAACGTCTGAGTTGGATGTATGGGCCTGGCACTTCACTATTGCTACAGCAGTAGGGTTTTGTAGGGCCTCAATTAATTCTTTTAACAATTCTGCATGCTGCACTGGTGTTCCGTCTGCCCGTCTGAATCCCCTACGGCCCCATCTTGCTAGACCTCCATGTACTGTCGTCGTCATGTAAGCTGAGTCTGTGTATATTGTTACTGCACAGCCCTTTGCTGCGTGTAGTGCTTCTATGAGCGCAATCAGTTCTGCTGCCTGTGCGGAGTAATGCGACGGGAGGCGGTACTGTACTAGTGTTTCAAACTCACCTTCTTCCAATCTCACTACCGCCATGCCAACGTGTTTTTCTCCCGTGTCCATATCAATTGATGCGGATCCATCCACAAAGTACACTTCCCCCTCGCTGAGAGGGTTTTCACACACCACTGTGTCCTCCCCTCCTTCTCCTGTGTGGGTTGCGCAGTCGTGATTTTGCATATCCTCTAATGTGCACGCTTCTGTAATGAATGTGGCGGGGTTTACTGTTTTACATCTCACTATATGGATGTTGGCGCTGGACAATATAATCTCGTATGCTGTTGCCCGCTGTGTGGTCAGTGTGCTTTTTGATCTTTCAAGTATTGCAAATAATGAGTGTTCCACAAACAATGTCACAGGGCACCCCATTACTATTGTGGCACTTTTCTCAATCGCGAATGCGGCTGCTGCGAGTGATTGTTCGCACGCGAAATGACCCTGCATCACGGCATCCAAAGTACCACTATAGTAAGCCAGGGGCTTGTGTCCTAAGGATGTCTTTTGTGTCAGTACTGCTGTCATAAGTGTTCCTTTGCAATGTGAAAATAGGTAAAATTCGCATCCATAATCAGGGTTTGCTAGTACTGGAGCGCTTGAAATTAGCTCTTTCAGTGATTGGAACGATGCGCTCATTTCTTTTGACCATTTTATTTTTACATTCTCCTGTTGTGCTTCTCTGAGTGCTTGTAGGAGGGGCCTGGTGTATGCTGCATAATCTAGTATCCATGCTCGGCAATAATTGCACATCCCCAAAAATTTCTGCATATCTTTCACTGTCGCGGGCTCTCCTACTGACCTTATTGCCTCCACCCTGTCAGGGATTATTCTCTTTCCGTCTTTTGATATGAGCTGTCCCAGGTATAGGAGCTCAGTCAGGCAATACTGTAGCTTCTCCCTGTCTACCTTGTATCCTTTGTTGGCTAGTAAAGTCAGGAGCGTTGTTGAATCTTTTCTACATGTTGCTTCGTCTTGTGCACACACCAATAAATCATCCACGTACTGAATAATCGTACTCTCTACTGATAGGTTTCCCAAGTCTTCATGCAATATGCGGTTGAATATGCTCGGGCTCTCACAGTATCCCTGTGGCAGTCTGCAGTGTTCATATCTTTTTCCCCCCAGTGTGAACGCTGTAAGGTATCTACTCTCTTCAGCCAGGGGTATTGAGAAGAATGCGTTTTTCAAGTCCACTACTGTAAAATGTGATGCTGCTTTTGGTATACTGCATAGTATTGATGCCGGGTTCGGGACTAGAGGGAACTCTTTCTGGATTACATCATTGAGGGGGCGTAAGTCCTGTATCATCCTCCAAAATCCCCCTTTCGCTTTTTTGATTGGATAAATACATGTGTTACATGGGGAGTTTGAGGGCACTATTATCCCTTGTATTAGTAGTGCCTTTATCGTTTCTTTTATCCCTTCTTCAGCCTCACGGGACAATGGGTACTGTTTGACTCGGGGTAAGATAGCTCCTTGTTTTAGTTTTATTATCACAGGTTGTACTCCGTGCAACAGCCCTACATCATGGGGGCCTGTTGTCCATAAATTGTTTGGTACTAGCCTCATGTCGTCATCAAAAAATGACGGTGGTGTTCCTACCACTGCCATCAATTGGACGGGGATCTCTCTGGCTTGGATCAAAATGTCACAGGGCATCGCTATTTCCATTACTATCTCACCATCTGCTTCTGTGTCTGAAAAGAGATCCTCATCTGTTACCTCGCGTAGGGCGAGGTTGGCGTTTGTACACAGCACTGTGCGCCACTCACATCCTTCTCTGTCCATTCCAATCACAGCGATCCGTTTCGTTGATACCTGCACAGCGTGCAAATCCAACGACACCACTGATCCTGGTGCTGCGTTTGGACACACTATGGGGCGGAAGAGGAACTCTGCTGGAATCCTCCAATCCATGCTTTTTAGCTCGGGAACTATAAGGGCCAAAGTCTTTAGCCCTTCAACAAACATCTCTTCATTCTGTGGCAGCCCTCGTATTTCCTGTGTGGTTGTGTAGGCTTGCACTACCAACATTGCACGCAAGGGGCATATCCCGGGTGTAGAACACACTATTCCTCCTTCGGTAAATGATATGGTCATGTTAAGTTTACTCATAAGGTCCCTTCCCAGCAAATTTATCGGGGACTGTTCATAATACAGTAAGGGTGCCTTTACCGTCTTGCCCCCTACGGTTACATCTAAAACTTCTGTGTAAGGAACTTCAATTACAGCCCCAGAGAACCCCTGCGTCTCTAACTTCCTGTTAGATAACGGGAAGCGGCCCTCCCTGACACATGATTTCTCCGCTCCCGAATCAACCATGAATACAAATTGCCTGTCTCCTATCTGCGCCCCTACCAATGGTTCCTCTGCTGCACTGTGGGTGGTAGATAGAACTGGACACGCAAGTGTTCTCTGTGGGCTGTCCTATGCGGGGTGTCTCATCGCCCCCCCTTCATTGAATACATTACCTGAGACCACTGACATGCCGTTGTAAGGTGCTGGTGCGGGGGCCCCGTTTGCTGCTGTCGCGAAAGGGTTGCCTGGTGTATATTGCATACTGTCGTTGTTTTGCATGTTTTGTGGGTGGTTCTGTGTTCTATATTGGGGTCCCTGTTGCTGGCCGGCATTACCTTGGCTTGGGTTTCTTAGTTGTTGTTGTCCCATTGGGAGGCCATATGGGCTTCCCGGGTGGGGGTGGCCATATTGTTCTACCTCTTGGAACCCGTTATTGGGTCTGCTTCTGCACTCTCTAGAATAGTGCCCCCATCGCCCGCAGTTCCAGCAACTTCCTTGTGCACCTCTAGGGCCCTGCCATCCATTTCCTCCCATTCCCCCATACCCCGTTCCGCCTCCTCTTCGGCCCCTGTACCCACCTCGTCCCCCTCGAGGGGTCCACTCTTGCCACTGCGGACCTCCACCTTGCTCTTGCTCATTCCACTGCCGCTGTCCTGCTCCCGCCCAATTAGCTGCCATCCTTCCTTGTATTGCTATCAGCCCCTCCTCCTCATCGTCTCCCTCCCTGCTGTGTGGGAGTGCGGCTACTGCCGCTGCGACCTTCACCAATTTTGTCTGTACTAACTTTGCTTCGTCTGCCAATCTTTTCTGAGCTACCTCCCTCTCCCTTTCCTTTATTCGTTTACAATGGTGTACTATTATGCTCTGAATTTCTGGCCATCCCTTTGCTTCAATACCTGCTATCTTGTCGAGCGCTTTCTGCACTTCCTTTGGGAGCCCTCTTTTTATAATGAAGTAAAATAAAGAAGTCGATTGATACCAAGGCGTGCCCGTTTCCGCTCTCCACATCTCTTGGACCCGAAAAATGTAATCCATAGCCTCCTCCCCGTCGTTCATTGTACACTGCATCACGGACTGCAAGTCAGGTGTATCTGGAAATGTTTCACGTAAGGCGTCCCACACCCTAGCCCGTACTGTGTTAAAGGAGGCCCCATCATGGCGGTCGCAGTCTAACGTTACTCCCGGGAAACCGGCTTTAACCCATACTCTTTCAGCCTGGTCGCCCACCGCTGATACGAGCAGACTTTTCACATCTCCTACAGCTAGGGGTACTCCAGCAGTATGTTTTTCAAAGGCGTATATCCACTTACTTGCCCCTCCTGATAACGGGGGCAATAGCTTTAATAAGTTGGCTTTGTCCATTTGTGCCCATGGAATATAGTTAGGTCTCCCTCCTCCTCTGTGTATCAACGGGAGCTGTAGCTTTCCTTTCTTTATGGCACCCGGACCCGATGTGGGTGCTGATGCTTCTAGTGATGCCATTTTCCCCACTCTGTTCCTTAGTCGTCCCGACCACTCATCGTCCAGTGTTCTCACTGAACATGTGCCATCCCCCCCTTCGCTTCCCTCTCCCATAGCCATGCTCAACCTGTCACTTTCTTCTAACTCGTCCCTTATATCGCATAGTAATTCCTCTCTATCCCCCATAGGCCTTTCATCATTGTCAGGATCTCCCTCACGTGTCTCTATTTCAATTATTCGGGTTGGTTCTTCCTCAATTCTGAACAGTATCTCACCTTTCTTCCACCCCTCTTCAGCTCTTCTTGTCTCGCCTGGCGCTCTAGACGTGCGCCCTGATCTAGTCGCATTAAGTGCTGTTTGTCCGCACATGTCTTTTATTCTTGAGAGCTCATCTTTTGCTATTGAGAGTCTTGACTGTAAATCATCTGTGAGTTTCTCTATGTCCACCCTTTGTGTACTCGCCTGGCCTCGCTCCCTTGTACTTTCATATGGTGGGGGTGCAGTGGGCCGGTGGGGTGTAGTAGTTGTCGGGGGAGGTACATACGTTGGATCACTGTATCCTTCTGCGGGTACAGGTTTTTTTAATATCGGATATAAACTTATTACCTCTACTGGTGGCGCTACACCTGGCACTTCTTTGATATCTTTATGTATCATCAGTGGATTGTCTGTAGTGGATGGGAGATCAGGATTTGATGCTGGCGCTTTAGGCGGTGGTACCTCTTCAAATAACCGCCAAAGATCTAATATTTCCCTCCTATTCTGCAGCTGCTTCCCTCGGTACTTCAAGAAAATGCATGTCATCACCATATCCAGAACGCTTTTGTCAAATGACCCTCCCTCTGGCCATATCTGGGGTAGCCCCTCTCCCTTCAACTCAGTTACCCATTGGTCGTGATATTTCTTAATCCGCTCCGCGTACCCTGGAAGACTTTTACAAATATGTGATAAGGGTGTTTCAGCCCCCATTTCTGTGTGCCCTCCTAGTGCTTATGTGTCTCTGTGTGTCTGCAACTCCAATGTGAATGTAGTATCAATATTATTTTTCGTGTTCTACTTCACATTCAATGTTATGCTCGGTTGGGCTTTCCCTCCCTTGGCTGCACAATACAAAACTGACTGTACACAATTTCTACTTTGTTCTCTTTTGGGGACACATACAAGAGCAACCCATCATTTATTTTGACAATATCAACCCGGAAATGAAAAAGCACCCACTCACGTCACTGTATCAACGTTGTCTTCAAAAAGTTTTATCCGGTCACACTTACCATGACCATTTAACAATTATACATTTATAGCCGTTTTACACATTCGCAACATCAAAGTCGTCCTCTGACACATACGAGGTGCACACACCTCTTGGTAGCATTCAATTCACCATTCGAGCTTCCCTCCCTTTCCTCCCTAGCCGGCTGTCCCTGTCCGTCTCACTTAGATAGATGGATGCGCATATGCATATATTTATATATATAACCTGCTCTCCCCCCTTCTCGTAGGACCTGTTTCTCTTTTACTTTCTTCCCAGGTTCGTGCTGAACTTGTTTTTTTTTTTTTTTTTTATTCTCCCCCTACCCTTAAAGAAAAAGAAAAGAAAGAAATAATAGCGAGCACTAATATATTCTCAGTGTCCCCTTTTGCTGAACACTTTTATCTTGTATTTCACTTCGTCATATATTCCCAGTACTAGTCAATATAGCACTATGCGGCGCCGCCTTCCACCCCCTTTCGGAGCTAGGTTCCCGTCACTTCTATCTCTTATTTACCTCGTGATCCTAATGGCCATATGCAAAGAAAAAGAAAAGGAAATTTTAGAATAATCTTTAGTATCCCTTCGTACCCCCTTTTCGTTCCCTGTCCTACACTTCTCTCCCCGCTCCCTTTACAATCGCTCACACTCAGTACTCACGTGCCCGTCTTGAACCGATAGTCTCCGAAACTGGGTCCGTCCAGGCAGTGTCGCCGTCAGCTCAACAGTCAGCCCCGACTCCGGCGAGCGGTACTCAAAGGGGATTTTTCAACCGGGATCCCGTACCCTTTCTCTATTGAGTGCGCACTTCTTAGTGTACCGGTCGCCGTTGGCGGGCAGCCTCCCGGAGCCGGCTCACCGTGCGTATCCCTTTTCGACCGGAGATTCTCGTGCCAAAAGGGGACGGTTATAACGAGTTTAGGAAGAAATAATATCACACTATCGGGGTCACCACTGAAGGCAAGCGTCCCCAAACAGCACAATCCTCCCCGTAATGAGAGACAATGAAGGACTCTCCCTTTATGGGAATAAGGCCAAGACAGAGTGCGGGTGAGCGTAAATGGGAGTTTATCAATCAGAATAGGGCATGCAAAGGACTCTGCAAACTCCGAGAGCGCTCTGTCTGACAATAGCAAAGACAGGCGTATATATTTACAAAAAACGTCATAAAACCTACACACTATAGGGGGCACAAGTTCATGGGGATTGGGTGGCGACGACTAACTGTAGGTGCTGCTGTGATGTGGTTGGCTTTGGCTGGAAGACGTCACTGGGCAGCCTCGTGGGTTGGGCTGGGCCTGGCAGGGTGGCGGAGTTCATCCAGGCGGTGTTGTGGGGCCATCGCGGCCAGTGGCAGAGATGAATGTCTTCTCCTGACTTATTAGCCCTAGGCCATGCACACCGCAGTCATTCAGGCATTTTTGGTATTATCTTCTTTAGTAAATCTTACAATAGGTTATACAACAGGTTAATGCAACACAGGAGGAATGCACCTTGTGAGGGGACTGGAGGTAATACGTCAGGGCATGGTTACCAGTGTCCTGTTGACCGGGGCCATAGGTCGAGGGGCTAAGCTTCAGGGCCTGGGACGGGCGGTACATGTCTTTCTGCCTTGTTAGAAGTTGTTATGGATGTTCCGCTGTGTGTTGTCAAAGTGTTGGGTGTCTTGATTGCACAGGGCCATAAGTCTGAGATGGTCCGGTGGGTTGTGAGGTTTACGAGGGGGCGCGTGTGGTCAGGCAGAGGTTTACTGCTGTGCTGTAAATAATGCATGTGGCAGGCGGTGGCCTTGGGTGCTACAGAGGGGGTTACAAATCTTTGAAGCGACTCCAGTCTGGTTGGGGGAGGTAACGCAGCGCGGCGCGGTCTCTGCTCTCATGCCTTGGCAGCCTTCGTAGGGTGGGAGGGGGAATGGCCTTGCACGTATTTCACAAGGTATCTCCCTCGTGTGTTGCCGATTTAGGTAAAGACATCACAAACATTTGAACACTCTACAATACTTATTCAAAACATTACAAAACATGCATTTAAACTTTGCTGGATGTGTCTTGATTATACCCAGTCTGAGTACCTTATTCATATATTATGTTTTAACAAGTACAGTATTTAGTTATATGCATATATATTTGCAGTAAGTGAGGTAGAGTTTAGGATTGATGGAGAACATAGAAAGTAACCCGCCACTTGTTCGTGACGGTGGTGGCGCATGTGGGGCCTAGACATGCACACATGACATGTGCCTTCTCGTACATTCTTCACATGCGCCCTTTGTATGGTTACATTCGTTTTCTTGTGTCCTCTAGCAGCATTAGTTCAGTTATGGCGCAAGCCCCTGGGGTGTAAGTTTTCCAGTCATACACGTAACAAACAGATTCCTGGTGCGTTCCGTTATTATTAGTACCCAACTGCAATGGTATAGGCTCACCATCGCTTATATCATGGGAGCATGATCTCTTGTAATTATACATCTTACAGGCTTTTGTAATATAAGGGATTTTATGGAAGAAAAGCATCCTTTGCAAGTAGTCTCAACATTAATATGCAAAGATTGTCTGTCATCTAACGACCATTTTACTGTTCTTTTCATTTGCCTAGGTCTGTTGGCCGGGTCATGCTGGGAGCGATGATACATTGCGGGAGGTGAACTGTTACAATGTTAGTGTATTACACTAGCTCATGTCCGTCTTGTTTGTGGGAACGTGCTCGCAGCGGATCTGCCAGGGTCCTGCGGCAACAAGGACGACTGAAACCCTCCAAGGGTGGGGGCCGCGCTACAGTGCGCTGAGCTCACACCATCTTTATCAGACAAAATGGTTTCTAGGCCTAGCTAAATTTTAATACATGTGGGCAATTAATACGTGCGGGCAATGTCTCCAGTGGGTGAACCCTCCGTCACCTGGGCCCGGGTGGCATGAGGGGACGCCCAAGAGAGCCATAGTCCTCACCTGGGGAGAAAGTGTAGGCGAGGGGGGGGGGTCTTCTTGGACCAGTCCTCCCCTACAACACCAGCTTCCCACTGCAGATGACTCTAAACTACTGCCTCTTCGAACATCAAATCAGACCATCAGGATCACATCATAGAACCTCTCCAGACTTTATTTTATTTTTCACTTTATTGTTTAAAGCGTACCTAGCTTGAGAGCACCGGAGCACTGTACATGGTGTGGGTAAGCAGCTTTTGGGAAAGTATCTTTTAACAATAACACAGTACCTTGACTGGAAACACAGGGAGCATTGTGTCACCCATCAATGCAATCCAGGGATAGCCATCATTTTGAACTGGTTCGACATTGAGACCGACACTGGAGAACTCACTGCACTGCGTCACCAGAACATCGCTTTTGAACCGGATGGCGCTCTGCTTGCTGACTCGCTACTTAGATCAGCATGACCTGTCACATCCCCTGGCCCTCTTCCTGCTCCCACCTTTGGGGCTAAGAACCTCGGGCCATATTCGACTCCACACTCACCTTTTCTCCACACATCTCTGATGTCTCTGTCAAACTTCCAACTGCACCTCCTGAGAGGTATTCTTCCTTTCCTCTCCTTCCCCCAGAAGCTCACTGTCTCTAGTGCTCTGGTTCTCTCTAGGTTGGACTACTGCAGCAGCCTCTTTCTAAATCTGCCTTCTTCTACTCTCCGCCCTCTGCAACTCATCCCGAACATGACGACTGCGAGACTTGTCCTTGACCTCAAGCCCAAGGATCGCATCTCTCCAGCATTGAAATCTCTGCATTGGCTCTCAGTGACTGTAAGGATTAAGTTCAAGACCCTCTGCATTGTTCACAAGGCCTTCTGGAGCCTGGGCCGTCAATACCTCCAACTCCCTCTTCACAAATACCTTCCTACTCGGCTCTTCGCTCCTCCACCTCCAACTCCCACAGGATCAGTTGCTTCTCCAAGCAACAAGTTGGTGGTATATCTCTTTCTTCGGTAGGCGCTTCCCTCTGCAACAGCTTCCCTGCCTTTCTGAACTTGAGGAGATCCATCTCCGGTTCCGGAAGCACCTCAAGACATTCCTCTTTGCTTCTGCCTTCTCTCTTCCTCTCCCCTGCTGATCTCCTGTCTGATACTTCACTGGTCACCTGGTTACCCTCTGATTTCGGGCCCAGTTCCCTGCCCGCCCAGTTGCATATCCGCATTGCCTCCCGGCAACCCTTGCACTTGGCTCTGTATCTGTAACTCTAGTCTGCACTTACCCTTGCACCTGCCACACTTCTTGTTATTGTTTGGTCCCCATGTACAGCACTGCCCCATCCCCTTTCCCCTGGCACTTTTCCCCTCCCCTCTCCCCTGCACTTGCGCGATCTGAGTATCACTTGGCCTAGTAAGATTGCTGTCTCTGTCCACCTTCTTTTCCCTCTTCCTTGCCCCGTCGCACCTTGAAACACTTGTGTATAGGCGCGTTACAAATGTCATATCATAACCTGGTCACATTGTAAAAAAGTACGAGTATGCAAGGTTAGTACAATTAAATAATTCTTAAATTATGTAGCTGTGATTCCCATTTGCTTTTGCTCCATCTTTGGGGGATGTGAGGAGATGGTGGATATTGTGTATGTTTTGTTCAAAAGTAAATTCTCTATTTTATTTAAGGTAATTTTAAAATGTTTTGCAAAGTGTTTATATATGTTTTGTGTAGTGTAAAAGGCTAGTGATTAGCCAGATTTACGTACATAAAAAAAATAAAAAAAACAATGAAATGATGTTCTTTTTAATTGTGTATTCTGCTTAGAATGCACACCATGTTAACCCTCAAAATGTGCTTCTTTCTTGGGAGCAGTTGTGTTCAGAGTGACTAAAGTGTGCAGTCTGTCAGAACCCTAACTTGACCCACAAAGCCTATGTTTGTTTCCTTCCCTTCTCTGTACATGCAATGCCCCCTTGGTGTGATGCAACATCTCGGCAGGACACACCTGGCTGGTCCTCACCTATTTCGGTGCAGCTCTCATTATAATTTTACCATGTAATGTTAATCAGGAAAAAACAAAGCACTCTTTTTTACCCATCGTCGGAGTGTTTTTTTCTGTTTGTGCAGTTGTTGGCAATGACTGGGGTAGCTCTGGCAAACGTGCACGTGGCCATGCTCACCTAGCCCAATGAGAGGGAAGCAGAGACATAGCCTACGACAGACACAGAGAGGTAGAGACAGAGAGCGACGGAGGGAGAAAGAAAAGCACAGAGAGAAAGAGTTAAATATCGGTGTATGAAATGCCATTGTCTCATATGCCCAAATGACTTCAAAGTTTCCATTTTGTAATAATTCTCCAAGTTCATAGATCCTACATCGGGTCCATGTTCGTATAAAGCCGCCATTGCCCTTTCTCTGGCAGTTTGCATTTAATGAATAAAGGAGTGTGTACGTGGAATTTGGGAATTGTGTATGTAAAATGCCAGTATCACCAAATTGCCCTAAGTGTGATGAGGGATCAGTATCTGAACTCCATAATATAGTTAAGATCACAGTGTTTAAGCAAATCTTAAAACTGCCTGATATTGGTAAGAATGCAACGCCAGGAGTGTTTCTGGCTGAATGGCATTGATGAATCTGTACAGATGTTAAAAAAAAACAGGCAGAATCCATGAGTTAAATTTAGATGTAGGCAGAGAATCTGGTGTATTTAAAACACATGGCACAGATTGTATTCTCTGTGCCGCCTCTTTGCACAAATTCCATGTGAAAAGTTTCAAGCAGACATATATCGAGAGCCAAGTACATTCATTTATGCAACTTTCTGAAGTTAGCCCTTAGCACTGACAAAATAGAACTAAGAAAACAAGGTTATCAAATCCTATGCATTGTAATAAAACATTCTGGTGAGCCACGTACACAGAATAACCTTGGGAAATGGAAAACATATACATGAGATGCTGCAACAGTCAGATATTCAAGCAAGTGTAATTTCGTAGTCTTCTCAATACCCGATAATTAACAGTCAGTGCTTTCGTAGGAAGTGCTCCATAATTAGGAGCTGTTCATTGCGTTCTCTTCTCAAAGGAGAAGAACATTATTTCCTTTGCAAAGAGGAAAATGGAGAATATTGCTCATAGTCAACAAGAGTTGTTAATTAGAGTTTTTAAAGACATTTCATGCATTCTTCAGTCAGTAATTTACAGTTACCGCTATATTCAAGCCAACGATTTACATGCCTGCAATCAAGATTTGCTTCCATTGTCTTACAAACAAGGTGTACAGCTCAGTACTGATTCACAAAGGAAAATCAGCGCATTGGTTGGATCATTTGGTGCCAGTATCAAAGCATCTCTTCACATTTCACAGCTGCACTAAGTGACAGCCGCTTTCCATACTAACTTAAACAGTTTATTGGCAAATTCCATGAAGGATAGTAAGGAATGCCTTGCACCAATTATCGTACAAGGCCAAGAAAAAAGAAGAAAAGAGTTTACAGTCTGGCATAGCAGAGGCATCGCCTGACAGAGCTGAAGCTTTGCGTCCCATTTCAGATGTTTATAATTGCTAAGCCCCATGTAATGACAGCAAAGTGGCTCAAAGATTTAGCCATAATTGAACGGCAGATTGACCAAGTTAGCCATCCCAGAAAAGCAAAAAAGTACATTGAGGCAGATATCATGGGACATAAATAATGAAGTCATGTTTATCTGCCTAACTACGAAGCTAACACTGACACACAACCACCACCAGACACTGCATCCACCATAACAGCCGCCATGCTAGGCCTGGTGCTTCAGGGCAAAATACTGATGCCCTGGGAAGAAAGCAAAAGTGCGTTCCTAATGCATCATTCTTCTGTTCTTTTTATTGCGTAAATAGCATGCAGTACCCTTCAGTTGCAAAATGTTGAAAAGGGGTATCATATTAGCTAACCAGATCATATAAGAGACCATAGTTTTGAACTTTACTCCCCACCTATTAATTGAGACTTAATTGTGTGTTTGTGTGCGCTTAGTTTGCTCACTATTACTGAACATGCATCTATTTAAGCAATAAGCCTCGAAGTGGGGGGAGCAAACCTGGTCAGGCAATGGCCTGTAGCATTAGTTACAGGCAAAAGAAAAGTGAGGTCCTATACCTGGGTCTCAGCGCCATTACCTGACTGTTAATGCGCCCCCTCCACCTAGGGGTTTAGAGCGCTGTGATGCTAATAGCTATATAGCTAAAAAGCTCCTGCTTATTGACCCAGATCCTGTAAACACATGCTGTCAGAAGCATCAAAAAGAGAAGAAGGACCCTGAGCATTAAAGTTATCTAATAAAGTAAATTGGAAATGGCATGGTGTTCATCAGGTATACTTACTACCAGTCTTCATAAGTGAATAAATACATTGGGAGATTGAAGTCTAAAGGGGTGAGAGAAAGCATGAGCCACAATCAGTTATGCACAATTTAGAAACTCAGCCAAACTTTTTGACAACACCAGGAGAACCACCTGTATCATAGGAGGATTAGAAGAATTAATTTAAATTCTATTTTGTGGCTTCAGAAGGAGAGAAGTTGTCCAATGAAGAGCAATTTTGAACACTCATGCATTTCCTAGGTACAGAGGCTGTGAGGGTAAAAGAGAAGTTACCTGATGTAGAAGAACTAGAGGAAATAAGAGGTGCAGGAGGAGATGACATTACAAGCCTGCATGTCAAACCAATGAGGAAGTTGGGGACAATTTCACAAACACATTCATTTAGTTGTCGAGAGATAGTTTTCACACAGAAGCAACCACCTGGGGAACCGCTCAATGTTTGTTTGGTGGATTTATGTGATATATTATCTACACGTGAATTTACTAGGGTTCAGGACGAATACATAAGAGATGAATTGATGATGCACACATCTAATCCCAAGATTAAAGAATGGCTATGGCAGAGGAAGAACCCGTCTTTACAAGACACACTGGCTATAACTAAGAACTTGGAACTTGCTAGAAAATGTGTTAAACATGTTAATGCTAAGTCTGTGAGGGAATGGTAGAAACCATGAGAGATTTACATTTGAGACAAAGGAGAAGAAGATAAATAATTGATGGGTGATTTCAGAAAGTGTGGGGGACCTTTCAACCTTCCCATTGGTCTCGGGATGGAAAAGAGAAGATTTGTGATGAACAACACCTATGCAAATTCCTCTTGACAATCTGCAAACCATTCAAACAGAACATCCTTCTTGCACAACAGTCCCCTTATATTCCTAGATCTGTCAGCAAAACCCTTCTACAAATTAGGCGTAATCCTCAACTAACCCTAAGAATGACAAAACTCCTTGTTTGTCCACAGGTGCCTGAATTCCTACTATGGCATATACAAAACTATCATTTGGTGCAAATCTGAATCTACACCTGCTATTGTGTAAAGTCAACCCAACAGTTATTAATCTTTCCAGAACACTCACTCATAAGGTTTTGACCATGTTTTTTGTCAGGACTGCCCATAACCAAGATATCACCCTGGAAAATCCAAACTCTGTTAATTTATTTAAATAGTTTGTGCATCAGGCATTGAAAGAACGCTGCAGCCGATATCAGACTGCCTGTATCTGAACATATCCTCTTGTGTAATATATGTGGTCAGGTTGCTGGAAGATGGATGAAAACAAATCTGATGGTAGGTTGAGGCGAAATCTAAGGTACTAAAACATTTGGCACCAGCCATCATGCCTACCATTTCCCCAATATTTGGTAGGGGGAATGTGTCTAATACCACACACTTATTCAGCGCTCTCAAGTCAACATAAAGCCTAACACTGCCTTGTCCCTTATGTACCGTGACCACAGGGGACACCCACTCTGAATCTTCTACTTTCTCTATGATGCCCTGAGTCAACAATTTCTTTACCTCCTTTGAGACTTCCTCCCTCAGTGCAAAGGAGACACAGCGAGCTTTGGGGGCAACAGGAACAGCATCCCACTTTAGTATAATCCTTTGTGAAACCTCTTAAGGAATATCAGCATGGGCTTTTCTTCTTGTCTTTTTCTTTCCACCCACTTCACCAACAGACCTCGCTGCTCCTACATCGCAGGATTCATCACACTCTTCGCCACTCTAACCATTCTGGTCAGTCAAAATGTCCTGAACCACACCCTTCATAACATTGTTGCAATATCTAGCAAAATGTCCTCTCTTATTGCATTTGAGACATACCACAACCAATGCCGGACAGTCAACAGTATTGGCATAGTGCAAAAAAACGACAAGATCAAAAACACTTTCTTCCTTAAGGCATAGCTCAGCTGCCTCCTTGCATTTCTTATGCGCTACATGCTTTTTGCCTTTATTCTTAGCAGCATAAGGTTTTTTTCCAGGTCCCTCCTGGTGACCCGCATTCCCAACATTCACAGTACTCAGTAATTGGGCACTGCACAGTTTCAAATGAAGTTCCTACACACGTGCAATGATATGCTCAACTCTTTTTTCAATATCTTCCAGAGAGGGATCCCCCTTAGTCCAGATGTCCTCTGTCAAATTAACACTTATTGGCTAATTCACGGGTGCAGAAATACATGCCTCCACAGATTCACCCTCTAACTGATCCATGCTACTGAGGTGATACTGTTGCAAAATAATGCTAACTCTATTTGTATAATGCTTGTTAATTTTTTTTTTATGATGGTATCAAAAGCACTTGGCACCACAGCAGATTCCCCATCTCCAGCAGCTGGCACACAGAGATCAGGCAAGCTTTTGACGATGTGCCCACTCTAAGGGCTAAACTGTGCATAAGCAAAGCTCTGTACCTTTCTGTGCTAAAATTGCGGCCATGTACAGCCATGACATAATCCACAAAGTCTTCCTTCCATCAGTCCCATTTGACTAAAGGCTCACCAAGTCTGGGCAAAACTGTACTGGTAAAGAAGTTATGATGCTAAAGAAAAACAAATGTAATTCACAATGTGACTAAATGTTTGCAGTGCTGACAATACTTTCTATACTTGAATAGTGAAATGCAATCTAATAAGGAAACCAATGAGTTTAAAAATAACATTCAGGGTGAGCCAATGAACAGACTGCATCCCAAAAAAGAAATTTCAGTTTCAAGTCAGGCACCTTTATATGAGATGCTAATGTCAGGAAAACACTCTAGATGACCTCCTTATTTCATAAGCACAGCCGTGCTGTTGAGTCGAAGTACAACAAAACCAAACTAAAATACAGACAAATGTTTTGAAGAAGCACACTTTTGCTGGCTCACAAATGGCAGCAGGAGCCCTGCCAACTTGCATGGGCGCTCCTGAACATGGATGCAAAGGTCGTTGTTCAGCGCAGCATCCAAACGTCTTACGGTGCGCAACCTACACACCGATGGATATGAAGGTCCTCTTTTCTGCAGCCTCAATGGAGAGTCCAGTAGCAGGCGCGGCAACTTGCACAACCAGCAGCCACTCTCCAAATGTACCTGACGAAGTTGCAATGTATGCACATCCCAAAAGCAGCAAATGGAATCCAGGCAACGGGAGGAAATCAGGACCGCAGGGCTGTATGTAGCTCCGGTCGGAGAATGCAGACTTCAACAGTAAGAGCAGCCCGCTCCACACACTGCACCAGGAGCGGACCACACTGGGAATAGATGCTGGCAGCGCTGGCAAGGCAGGACCACAGTTGAGAACAGCGAATGCCATGCCAACCAAACAGCACAAAATGACAGGGTCCTTCTCCTGAAACCAACAAATAATTCCTCTTTGGAAGTCAAAGACCAAGGAACGAGTTGCACAGCACAACAACAACAGGGGCCTCATTACGAGACTTGCACTCCCGTAATGAAGGGTGCCGGTACGGGACTGGCACCGTTCATTACGGGATGCCTGATTATGAGGTCCCTTAGTGGGACCCGGAACAGACGTCTGGTAAAACCAGACGTCCTTTCCAGGTCCCGTGAGGGGACCAAGGAGCTAATAACGGACCCGTTATTAATGGGCCCATTATTAGCTCCATCCTCATTCCCATTGAGCCCTATGGGGGCTCAAATGGTAATGGGGAATGGTTTTGTGCATGAGGAATTACCGGGTCCTCCAAGGTCGGAATGACCCGGTAATTCCTCATTCACAGAACCCGGTACTGGAACCTGGTATGGAGGCAGCCATGCCCTTAGTAAGGGCATGGCTGCCTCCATACTCGTAATGAGGCCCGCCCCAGGAATCCACTCCTTGTATTGCCAGATGGTTGTCAGACATGCAGGAAAACAATTTCTAGGAATATTATATTCTGGGGTCATTAACTCCTGTGGGTGATTGTCTATCAAGATCACCCGATAATGACGAGGGAGCGGTGGATGAGGTGAGTCAGGAGAATTAGTTCAAGTGGAGGCTAAAGTGTCAGCTAGCATATATAGAAGGGGGTGGATCACTGTGGTTAAGAACAATAGGAACATGCAGGACTTCATGTCATACATCAGCCAGGGGTGGACTTGTGAGCAGCCAAGTCACCAGCATATTAAGAGTTTAAGGTTGAAATGTGTAGATTGGTTTTTGAGAGGAGAAATAGTGCTACCCACAGAGAAGTTTCAGAGTGCTTTGGTCCAGCAAACACGCTGGGGGAATTCGGGGAAAGAGTTTAACTAAGAGGAGATTAATATCACATTTCTATTGGCCTGATATGGATAGAAAAGTGGAGGACAAAGTAAGTGTATGTTTACATGTGTAATGAGTGATACATTATTCAAAGGCACAGAATCAGGAATTAACTTGCATGGAATTTCTGTATAAGGTGGGGTAGAAGGTTGCAATTGATTTCACAGAGATGTTAGATTAGGAAAATAGATTTTCTATTGTGTTGCTAGATTATGTGTCAAGGTGGTTTGAAGATGGGTTTGTGGATAACATAACACCATCATGCTTTGTACATATGTAAAGACAATAGTGTAGAACAATGGTGCACAGCTAGTAATGGGGGTGATCATATAGCTAATCATACAGTAGGTCTATGCATAGGTTTGAATTGGAAGGTGACAGTTTGTGAAATGATGGAGGCATACAGAGATACTCCACATGGGGGCGTGGCTCAGCGTCGTACGGAATGGACGCCTAGATTTCACCTTCAGCGTTAGTGTTATTTTTATAATTCCCTAGTGCTTTATAATACAAAAATGTAGTAAATACGTATCTTCCTAAGTCTGTCTACCTTTTGATACTCCCGCTGAAGCAGGATTCTGGGTGAGCCCTTCCGGATTTGGCTCTCCACCCCTACTACTTATTGTTCTAACTCAGACATGGTTTGGAGTGGCTGTTTCCAGTTCACCATTATTCTTGAATGTTTATATAGAATACAACATTCCATGTCTGCCTTGTTTGTTTCCCCTTACTCCTCCTGTCTCCTTACCATTGGTATACCTATGCAACATTTTACCAATTTTGATTTTGTGTATACATTTATCCCTGTGAATGCCCCCAATGACCCTTAACATAACTTTGTGGAACGTCAAAGGTCTTCATA
Source organism: Ambystoma mexicanum (assembly GCF_040938575.1). Taxonomy (NCBI): domain Eukaryota; kingdom Metazoa; phylum Chordata; class Amphibia; order Caudata; family Ambystomatidae; genus Ambystoma; species Ambystoma mexicanum. The sequence continues at coordinate 261,859,919 of NC_090930.1, read as the reverse complement.
ACCAAATTAAGCAGCAGAAAATCCTTTCTCATCTCAATAGGGCCAAACCATCCATTGCATGCTTACAGGAGTCTCATATCTGACATCTAGAAGCTGCCAAATTGAAAAAAACGTTTAAGGGAAGGGCATGTCTTTTCGAGTGCAGGAAGTGGAAAGAAACATTTAGTGATAACCCTTATTAATAAACATCTTCAGTGCAAAGTAATCTCAACAGAATCTAAAGAGGTGGGAAGATGGGTTTTAGTAAAACTCCTTATTCATTCCACTGAATACTCTGTTTTAAATGTATATGGTCCCACTAATGCTGTCCCCACTTTCTGGATTCAATTAAGAAATCAAATGTTTAAATCTTGTCCTAAAAATCTTATTGTATGTGGAGATTGTAACAAGATTATGGATACTCTTCTCGATAAAAAATCTAGTGTATGCTTTAGAAAATCTACCTCCCATATGCAGTTTACTAATCTTGTATCTGAATTAGGCCTTAATGATACTTGGCGTTTAGTCCATTCTGCAGACAGGGAGTACACATTTTATTCTTCTCCGCACAACTCCTTTTCAAGAATTGATTATGTTTTTAAATCCAAATCAATGACCAATCGTATGTTAGATGCCATAATTGAACCCATTACCCTGTCAGATCATGCTGCAGTCCACATTCAACTATCATATCCACATAACTCGCATCAACAAAACAGGTGGAGATTCCACTGAGCCTTACTTAACAATGAACAATTTACTACATTTCGACAGCAAGAACATACCCATTTCTTTTCCGCAAACCCTGATGAAGACACATCTATTAATAATAATTGGGATTGCTATAAAGCTGTATTAAGAGGCATATCATTTCTTACACAGCCATTAAGAAGAAAAGATGTGTACAAGAATCCAAAGATATTCTTAAAGCAATTAGAATCTGAATATATACAAACCAACATTGAGGTACTCCTTCCACAAATCACTAAATTTAGGATTCAGTACAGCAAATTGACCACACAATATTCGTTTACCAATCTTTTAAAATACAAATAAAAAATGTATCCATTTTCCACTAAAACGAGTAAATCACTTGCTTCATATCTCAAATTGAAAAAAGATAAAGCTAGGATTACGGTTTTTAAAGATCAAAATTGTAACAGACTCCTTAAAGATAAAGATATCCTACAACCCTTTACTAATCTCTTCCAAAAATGATGTACCTCTGAGGTAACACCAAATGGCACGTATACATCCGATTTCCTTAGCCATATACATCACAATTCATATACTAATACCAATTTTCAAACATTACATGTCCCTATACATGTAAATTTAATATATGAAGCTATGAAAGACCTTAGAAAAGGAAAAGCCCCAGGGCCAGATGGCTTCCAAATTGACTTTTTTGGGCCAAACTCTATGTTCATACTTCCTTTATTTCCAATGGAAAAGCCAAGGGATCCTTTTCAGAAGCTATGCTTATTATGTTTCCTAAACCCAATAAAGACCAGGAATCAATCCAAAATTATAGACCCATATTCCTAATTAATACTGATTGTAAAATTCTTACAAACATTTTAGCCAATAGATTAAATCCCTTTCTTCCGGATTTAATTAAAAATTATCATGTAGGTTATGTCAAGGGACGGTCATCTTCAGCAAATATTAGACTCTTTACAAACATCCTCAGTATCATTAAGAGATCTACCAGTCCTTTTGCGGCTATAACTCTTGATGCAGAAAAAGCATTTGATAGGGTAGAGTGGAACAATATGTTTAAAGCTCTTAAATGGCATGGCATCCCTGACTCTTTTATTTCAATGGTGAAAGTACTTTATTCTAATCTCAAGACAGCAGTTTTTGTAAATGGACATATGTTTCCCTTTTTTTCTCTTAGCAGAGGTACCCGTCAAGGCTGTCCCCTTTCCCCCTTCTCTTTATTCTTGCTTTGGAAACATTCTGGGGGGCAATCAGACAGGAAAATATATTATTGGAATTCACTATGGTGATATGCAAGTTAAAACTGCGGCCTATGCAGATGATGTTTTACTTCGACTGAATGTTACTGATTCATGCCTGAATCACTTACTCAATAATATCACACTATTTTCTTTAGCTTCTGGATAAAAACTCAACATTGATAAATCAGAGGTTTTGCCATTGAACATACACGGCACTAAACACCACTGTACGAATTTGGGAATAAAATGGTGTCCCATAGGTATTAAGGGGCTGATTCATGGAATTATGTGCGCCGAAAAACGGGCTTTGTGCTCCATTCTGCTCGCAAATCCCCATTTGTGAAACAGGGATTTGCGGGCAGAAAGGCGCACAAAGCCTGTTTTTCGGCGCACATAATTCTATGAATCAGCCCATAAATATTTAGGGGTCATCATCACATCTCTTATTAAAGATACTATGAAGCAGAATACTGTGAGTGTCCTGACCAAAGTCAAAGACCTTACTAGTTCATGGTCCCCTTTGTTTGGATCATTGTTGGGAAGGTTAGAACCTATCAAAATGTTGATTGCTCCAATTGTACTGTATTTGTTATATATGCTTCCAATCTCCCTTCCTGCATTGTTCTTTAAATCCCTTAATTCACATATCCTTAAATTCCTATGGGGAAAAAAGAAACATAGGATTTCATTATTTAAACTTAAAGCCCCTAGAGCAGATGGAGGAGTTGTTTTTCCTGATTAAAAAAAATACCATGTGGCATTTGTTTTGCGCCAGGCTCAGTTGTGGTCTACCCCCACTATTCTAAACCCACCAAATTGCCTTATTTTTGAGAGAGCAATAGTTTTCCCCAAAATTCTTATGGATTGCTCTTATAACAAAGAAACCAAAAGATTCATCACCAGTAACAGTATTAACACTACCATCACTTCTCATCTATTCCCAAAATATCTCAATTTGTATCTCAATATATTTGGATGAATCCCCTGATAAAGATCAATTAAAGATCTGTATGTTGGAAGCCATGGCTCTCTCTGGGCATTACATTTGTGGGCCAACTCTATGTTAAAGGGGTACCTCTCACTTTTAATGAGATGGTAGCCAAACATCATATTCCTATGACATTCATGCACCAACCTACATTTGATTGATGCTATTGTTGTAAATTATGACTTGTTAATACATACTAATTACACATATCAATTTAACAAAGTACAGCATATGTCTAATCAAACTTTCACTGCTTCGATGTTCTACAAAATGTGTATAAATATGTCAGAGGATAAAGTCTCATGGAATAGTCAAAAGGCTTGGAAACATGAGTGATCCCTGGTGGATCCTCAATTAAAATGGTCTCCTGTATGGAAGACTATTTCTAAAGCTATTGTTTCGGCAGGTTTGCTACAGACTTTATATGTTTTCCACCATAGGGCCTTTATTACTCTGTTGATTATCTTTAAATGTGGCCTTTCGCAAACTGAAAACTGCTGGAGCTGTTTATGTGTAAGAGGTACTTTCAAACACATTGGGCCTCATTACGAGTATTGAAGTAGCCATGGTGCTATTAGCGCCATGGCTGCCTCCATGCTGGGCTCCAATTTCGGGTTCCTTCAATGGGGAATTACCGGGTCATTCCAACATTGGAGGACCCGGTAATTCCTCCTTGAAGGAACCATTCCCCATTCCCATTTGAGCCCCCATAGGGCTCAATGGTAATGGGGAGGGAGGTAATAACGGGCACATTACAATGGCCCGTTATTAACTCCCTCCTCCTCTTTTACCAGACGTCTGTTCTGGGTCCCACAAAGGGAACCTCGTGATAGACGCTCCCATAATGAAGAGTGCCGGTCCCTTACCGGCACCCTTCATTACGAGACCGCCAGGGTCTGAATGAGGCCCATTGTTTTAGAATGTATCCATATTAAATCTTTATGGGAAGTTTTATGGCGTACCCTTAAATTCATTTTTCATATACAACAAGAGATTTGTTTCTCTTTCCTCTATTTGGGCAGCTCAGCCTTTCAACCCGCATTATACAAGTATAATTGTAATCTACTCGATCTCTTTATTACAGTAGCTATCCAAACTATTACATCTAATTGGAAAGATCTGAGACATATGCACTTTAAAATTTGGTGGAATGTTATGTGTAACATCCACAGAATGGAGAAATGTAATACTGTATCTCCTTTTTTACAAAGTAAACATGAATTGAAATGGAATTCATTCATTGAATACTTAGAAAATATACTGGCTAGTCCTTAAAGTATAACACTAATATGTTGCCTTTCCCCTCCGCTGCCCCTCCTTTTGTCTCTGTTTGTCTTGTATGTCCTATTTGTTTGAATTCTTCATAACATATACTGTTTATATCTATAAGCTTATTTTAAATACGCATTCTATGCATTATTATTTAGCTATAAATCATAGCATATGAGGCCTTTTCACATTAGTAATTTTTCTGTAGATTAATCATTTTGTTTCGTATCTTGTATTTTATATATAATATGTTCCTGTTTGCATCATATTGCCTTATATGCCAATGTATTCCTACTAATAAAATACCTAAACTAAAAAAAGAGATACTCTAGATGTGGCAACAGGGTTCGCCCGGTTTGTGAGGATGAGAGATATGACATGACTTTAAGATCACAAGTATTTCCACACTGGATGCCAGGAGAAACTGGATTGGCCAGGGATGAGTGAGCGTTAGGGAAATGTGGCAGATTTTCAGAGAAGATATGATGGAAGTCATGCCAAAAGTTGTGAGAAGCAGAGAGATTGCACGGTTTTCATGGAGGATGTGGAAGATATGTGGACAGTTAAAAAGAAAGAAAAGGTACAAAAAGGAGGTTTTAATTATTTGTATCCTCTTAAAGACGTTTACGTGGGGAAGTAGCATGTGGTAACTGCAGATGAATAGCTATGATGAAGAAAAGGGCACAGCAAGGCAAGAAATGAATTGAACAAGTATGATTCACTAGGAGGAGAAGATAGAGTAGTGAATTCAATTGGTGGGTTGAAGATGAGTGGTGGAAATTAACTCCTCAGGATGGGGTTAATGGCCATAAGAAAGTGAGTGTGCCAGAGAATTTTGGATCAGGGGAGTGCCCAAACAAAAGCTGGAATAGAAACTGGTGCCCTTCATGGAAATGAAGATGATGCTTGTTAAGCCATAGAGTGGGGTGAAGTTGAGTGGAAGGATGAAGGAGTGACTCATGATCTAGATAACTTGGAACAAGGAGTGGTGCAAGAGAAGAGGGTGGTACAGTAATGTTGGAAACCAGATCGCTATAAGGATTTTGTTTTATAACATTTCATGGACATCAAGGGTGGCTTGGGTACTAGTTATATAATGTTGGTTACCATGCATTTACCTTTTCATGCTATGTAAATTATTTACAGATTTTTTTTCACAATTCCTAGTAGTGTATTTTGGCAATTGGATTGGAGTGATTTTGAAAACCATTATGGAAGAGTGGAGAAAGTGTGCTTGTGGCCAGTGTTCTGGGTTCATACTCTGAAGCACAAATAAATAATATGAATAATACATGGAATACAGTATCCTGAATTACATAAACACTCCTCTCAATATATGCTTGTTCACCCACTACATCTTGAAGCCTTGGGTTTCAGTTTGGGCACTCCGCTTTCTGCACCTATTATTATTGCCAAGAAGTAGAATGAATTGGATATACAATGTGGTGTTAACCCCCCGTTCAAAGGGCTGAAACGTGGAGGAACGGCCCGGAAGCCGCTCAGGCCTATAACAAGGGCACCTGGCTATTAAACACAGTCCAGCACCTGGAAGTGAGGGTTAATGCCATTAGTACCCGTCCCAAATTCTGGGACGGGACTCATTTAAAGTATTTTCCTGCTGTGATGGGATTCCTTGTGGAGCCCATCTTACCTTTCCATGTTGGCCTCTGGAAGCCTAGAGAAAGGAGAGGCTGCAGCTGGTGAAAATGGTGGAAATGGCGAGTGAGAATGTGGAAACAAATAATAAACGTGGCGTAGGGTGGGAGTGTGCCTCTTTTTCCCACTCTTACCAGTGTTTTGTCATGTGCATTTCTACTTGTTGTGTGATCGTGGACTCTGGAGCACACCACTCCATGAACCCAACTTTTTGTGTGTGTTACACAGCACCTTCAGACTAAGACTTCCCAATGACTCCTTTTTCTGGGGCTGACTACTGTCCCCCAGAAACAGGTCAAGTTGTCATTAACTTTACATAGTCACTTTTAACTACAGACCCAGTACAACCCATCTTACATGGAGTACTGGAAAAGGGTTAAATCCTACCCCTTGTTGTCTGTGCCTCTCTGAGCTTTGTTTTGCTCTTTTAACATTTAGACTTGGCTGGTGGCAGTGGTATCTACCATAACTTTTCTACCGCGATTATACTATAAAAACATGGTGTTGTTTTAGGCTATTATATTAGCCTCGAACATAAACCCGCTTGACCAAATACTCTTTCTTTTCGCTCCTGTTAGGTTTAGATGCCATTTCTTTTTGTTAAAGTCCTTCTTGTTTTACTTTGTGCAGCAAACCAGGTTTGCCTTCTTTGTTCACCATCTTTTGGCGGGCTTCTGCCAAGAAGCCCTCCTCTGGGCACTTGGGTGTCTAGGTGGGCTGAATGTGAGGGAGGGGTGTTGTCACCCCCTGCACAGGGTATCCGAGGAAACCCAAATCACACTTTGCCATGATTGGCTCAGGTGGTTGTCTGGGCTGGACAACCCCCCTGCTGCATGATTGACAGCCAGGCTGTCTGAATGGGGGATTTTCGCATTAAAAGGCAGGACTCTTGGGCGGGAAGTCAGAGTCGCCACTGGAACTACAAGGAACCAAAGCGAAGCGGAGAAGAAGACAGCTGCTGCAACTACCCCGTCCCAGTGAAGCTCTGCTGCAGTCCTGAGCTATCTACCCTGCGACAACCAGAGAAGATCCAGTCCGGAGTCTTCTTCCCTTGAGCCTGGTGGGGTCAACCAGCTCATCTTCCACAGCCAGAGGATCCTCTTTGTGGTCGAAATAGTTGCACCCTGCTGTAGTGATCTGGATAGCCATCTGAAGAGCCTCTCCTGTTTTAAAGGAGTGCACCTTTTATTCTCCGTCGCTGCTGCTGGCCTCATCCCTGAGTGGTGCAGACCCCTCCAGACGTCCTCCTTCTCATCCCCACGACTGAAGTACCAGGAACCTTGGGTCTGCAGGAAACTACCAGGAACAACTGCCGTGGCACCAGCTTCTTCCGTGAATAAGGTACTGTGTTCTGCTTCGAGGAACTAGGGTGAATCCCTTCTCTCCTCCTCCAAGGCTTGCCCTTGTCTTCCTTCCTTCTTATAACTTTTGCTCCCTCTGTTGACAATATCCAAGTACTCCTTGCAAAGTTGAAACTTGAACTGTCTGACTGTGTGATCCTCAACAACAGGAACCTGGTTCCACTTGACACTGGCTCTGGCCTATTGACTGTTGTATTTCTGTCAGTGAGTGTTCTCAGATTCTGTCTGCCTTGACAAAAGTATTGCCTATGATTTTTGCCCCCAACTCTCTCTAGTTGCCCCAGGTGCTAAGTGTGTTTTTGACCCGGTAACACTTCTCGCCACGGATACGTGTTTCGTTAATACGACCAAGCTGTCAAAAAGTGATTGCATATGTATTCCCGGTACCGTCTTTTGTTTCACAACACTGGTCCGCCAAAACATAAGGTACTTACCTTGAGCTATTTCTGTGCCAAGAGAATTGGTTGTTTGTAGTGTATTTTAAGTGTGGTTTTAATTTTATAGAAGTGTTGTGTTTTACAGATGGGTTAAAAATAAATGTACTTATATTTTTTACCTGAAACCTTGAGTCAGTGTTTGCTTGAGTCACAGTAATTGTGGTCCCTTTGTGTAATCTCTGCTACTGCTCATATACTCTTGAGATAAGCCTGGCTGCTCTGCTACCACTACCACTTTAACATAGTAGTACAGGCTTGTACCAAAGGTGAACTTGTATTACCACTTGTAGTCTTAATTCTGTGTAGTGGTCCCTAAGGGCACTGCACAGGATTCTGCCTAACAGCCGGCCATCAGGTGGCATGGAATGTGGGCTGAGATCGCCGGTTTCAGTCGTGATTCAAGCCATCTGATTGGCTGGCTCCCGCCATCAGGGTGCTCATTCTAAATAGTACCATGTCACCTGTCATCGTTCTTATTTATTTTGTGTTTGGTGTTGTATGGATATCTATGCTGGGATGATCATTGCAGAGGATTTTATGGGGCTAATGGTGCCAGCCTTAATCATAGCTGCAAAACCATAATTGCCATCATCTTTGATGTCTTAGAGTTCTTCCTTTAGATTATTTTTGGGGGTGTTTCCTGTGAGGCCTCCACCGTGTGCTCTCACACCCTCCTCTTGGATTATGAGATCTTTTTTGAGCGTCACTTGTTTGTATTTAATATGAACCTTATTTCATTCTGAATTTCAAAGTGAAGGCAAATCCCTGAATGATCTAACTGCTGCCTCTGCACCTAAAAAAGAAAACCACGGACAGAGAAGCAGGGGGACAGTAGGTAGTTTTATCCTATTTCCAAGCAAATCACGTGTACTCAATTTTTTAACAAATCCTGACACACAAATCTAAACCTCCCAGAAATAAACAGCATTTAATGTATTCAATGGATACATAATTATTTAAAGCAGAGAAATACGAGAAATCTAGTATGCTAATTAAATGTCCATAGGGAGCCGAGAGTGCACATTTGATAAATAAAATAACAAGGAAACATGCACAGCGTTTATCAACAGTCATTTGGGATTTCATAGCTGCTTGTTCATTTAACCCTATAGCAGAAGGGAACATTTCCAGATTCTTCTAAGTAGTTATATGACTGTTCTTGGTCAGACAAAGATCACGGGACAGATATGCCCATGGGATGTAAATGGGAGCACTGGCTGCTGGTGAATTTTTAAAAGGGTAGATGTAAATAGCCAGCTCCAAATGGACAGAGAGATGGAACCCAGAAAGGCTTTTAGTGCTTTTTATTTAAAAATAATAGGGTGAAATACAATATCGTGCAGCTCAATATTTTGGAGAAATTGGACAAAAAGCAACAGAATGTATTTGTTTTTATGTATTCGTAGAATGGTTTGTGCCAAAGCGCTTGACTAACTGTGGGTGTGACTAATCGCATAATTACAGAGATACTGAGCTGGGGAGTACATTAGCAAGTCGCCATTACATTTTTTTTTTATATACCTAACAGAATGTTGTGTGTCCGTTAGAAACACAGGATTCAAATTACATAAATATGCATTTGTGCCAAATCATTGAAAAAGTACCTAATACAGTGTACCACTCTCGCACTGCAGAGCATAGCAATACACAAAACAACTCTGCCAATAACATCATGTTGGCATCTGCATTGACTCCAAAACGTTGTCATGCACATTTTAAAAAAGAAATGTCAGTGCTGCCTTTGCACAACACAGTTTGACACCAGCACAATAGTGTTTTTTTTTGTTCTGGGGCATGACCCTCAATAAATTAGAATGTTTGTGGGCAATATGAGGAGGGACATTTATATGTTTCCTAGAAAATTGATAGGCCAGTTTAAAAATGGCATGCCAGCGTTGATTGACTAAACCATTTTATTTTTGTGGTGTATTCATACCTTAAAAAAAGATGTTTATATTAAGATAGTTATGTTAATATAGAAGTTTACAGCATAAAAGATAGTTTAAATCATCCTAGATTCATAAACAAATATTAAGAAATAGTTCATAAGCAGGAATTAAAAAAGACAGAAATCAATAAAACAAGGTGTATTTCATATAGCTTATAGTCAGTTGACCATAACTTCCTGGAAGGTAAAAGCTCAACTAATCTACATGTTTAATGTGTCTTAAAAAGCATAAAACTGCCAATGCCAAAAGAAGTACAAGAAACTGAACATATGCAATGCCGTAGAGGAGCTGATTCTACAAGGGCATGGTTACAAACAAATATACCCATTTCATCGATCCTCTGGGTCAAAAGCTCAAGAATCTGTACACACAAATGTTGCAGGGTCTCAATCTCCGGTGGGCCGCAGAAGCCACACACATGTGATCGTTGTGCCATTCCGTCTCTCAGGTACAAAATTGCATTGGTGTGTAAGAGATTATGGTGTACTGTCATATACTGGGGCCTCCAATTAGCTTTTGGAAATGTAATAAGGTACACAGGGAGAGTAGCCATTCTCTTATGTTTCTAATTTAGATCTTCATATCATTTATGTCTAGATAAATCTTGAATGGTCTTGATCTAGTCATGGACCCACAATTGGTTCCTAACCGTCTGAGGACATTGCATTAATGAATCCTCTGAGGCGCCAATGTCAATTAATGATACATTGCATTTGGCCATTAATCCTGCAAAAAGTAAACTCCCGTTGCCCTTGTAAATTGCATTTAGATCCTCAAATAAAGAATTTGTAAGAGGGCACCACAACTGCATGTAGGGGCAGAGCATGTTCCAGAGTGCTCTGACTCTAAGGGAAAGTCGTCCCAGTTCGGATCTAATCACGGAAATGGGGACACAGTTTGCCAGCACATTTCTCCCTCTAGACATTACAAATCATCAGCATCAGCAAGGTAAAAGCGAAAACCTGCCATATTTATGATTGAGGGCACTCATTCTTGGGATGGAATTGTTTTTACTTTTGTATGGCTCTCACCCATTAGAGTAGATGTACTCCTGTTGGAGATAAGGGAAATACCCAGATAAGTAAAAGGTTTAACAACCTCAAGAGGAGAGCCCTCAGCGGTCCATGTAAAACGTGTTTTTTTCCTAGAAGGAGATCATTTGATTATTTTAGTTTTATTCTTATATAAGGTTGTTGATTTTTGCATACTGAAAGAGAGATGTCAGAAGCCTCTGGAGTTTAATAGGGATGTGAACTGAAGTTAACAAATCCCAGAAATACATGCGTCGTTGAGGAGTGTAAAGTGGACTGCTGTTACAGGTTAATAATTAGCCCGTTTAGCGTAGTACGGATGTTCCTCTCAAATACGGATTGAAATGTACTCAAATTACCAGTTTTGGTGCCCAAGGCTTAGACTTCCTTCAGTACAATACCAGCAAAGACTTTGCTGTCCACGTGAAGTAGTGTAATTAGCCTATAGTTATGGGGGTCTAGTCTCCTATCTTAAAAATAGGCACCACTTGAGATTGCTTCCAGGTATCAGGTGTAGATCGACTGTCAATAATATCAGAGAAGAGCATGTAGAAGATTTTACACCAAATCATTAGAGCATTTTCTAGGACCATATAAGAGAGGCCATTAGGACAAGGGGCTCTGGAGTCACTGGTCTTGATTAATCATCAGTAGGATGTCATCAATGTGAATGGTAAGGGTCCATTTGGGATTCTTGTGGTCCTGGACCCATACACTAGGAGAAGGACCAAGAGAGTGCAATTTTGCAAAATATGACATCCAAACAGAGCCATTGATCGGGTTGGTCTGAATCTCGAGTTGACTAATCTTGGCCCTGTTGACCAGGGACAAGAGTGACACGTCTGCTTTGGTTTCTAGAAAACTCACCATGGTTTCACCATCGTGTTGAATCATGTGGTGGCAATGCTGGATCATCCAATTTTGCAATTCTGTTTTAGACACTACATCTCCCTTCTAGCTGCATCAAGGTTTCAACTTAGACAAAAATTGAGTGAGCAGCAAAGCTCTTTTTTCCTATTAGAAATACCCTCATCAAACACAAGATTGTGGGTATATTTAGTTTTGTTACCTCTAATAATTCCATTGTCTAAATGGCTGTGTAAGAAATTACGAAAGTGTTTAGATGTTAAGGAACTAGACAGATTAGAAGGAGGGTTCTCAAACAGGAGCGAGATACACTCATTAAATTTAGATGTGATGTGGCGGGTGGAGTCGGGGGTGAGGGTTCCAGATGATGCGAGTCCCAGCCGTATAAATGCTCACATTTTGAGGACGATCCATTGATACATAAGTTTAGAAAGAATGCTTCACTGATAATGAAGTAATCAATACAGGACTCAGATGTACCCCTGTGCCGGGTAGCTCCCCCTTCCAAATCACCTGGCACATTGCCATTTCATTTATGCAATCTGTTGTCATTCATGAAGGAAAACCAAATTCGAATGGCACTCCCATTGGGACACAAAGAACTCTCTTTCTGCATACTTAGAGGGTCATCAAAACCAGATCAGATGGCATTGAAATCTACAACAATCAGGATTAGACCTTGACGAGCTTCCAAATGCCATTTATTAATGATTCTCATTAAGTCACTCAGAAACTCAGGAGTGGAAGCTTTGCACGATTCCAATAAATATTTACAATTAATAACAACATTGTAAGAAAGTTAGAGTGATGGAGAATTCACACCGCTAAAATGCTGCCAGTGGTCGAGTCGAGTTTGCCAATACAGAGCCCACTCATGCTTCTGATAGCCAGTAAGAGGCCACCTGTCGTGCGACCGAGACTACCACAGGAGGCCGGTGGGAAAACAATCTAGAGCCCGTGAGGACAATCCAGGAGCCATACTTCTTGCAAAAATAGAAAAAGTGGAAAATTATTTGACAAAAGAAGCTGATGTCAACAGGTGTTTCAAGAAGCTACTGTTAGGAAAAAGGGCATGCTAAAGGCATCCCAGAGGACATCTTGCCTGGTTAAACAGTTTCGATAGTACAGATGCTAATCATGACCAGTGAAGAGTGCCAGATTGTAGTTGCTGGTAGTCAGTGGTTAAAGCGACCTGAAGAGGATGGGTGGCATGTGATCTTGATTTGATCACTTCCAAAGGAGGAGGCTTCTGCCACAGCAAGTGTCATGTATGAGCCTGAGAGGGCCCATTCTGTTACAGGAGCAACATCAGAGCCTGTTTCACAAAATGACTCCCGGTTCAACAACATCAAATCCTGTATAATTCTGGAGGGGTTCACCAAGGAGACCAAATTGTTCTGGTACTTGGCCATAAACTCAACTGACTTTGCTCATAAAGTACGGCAAAGACATTGGTGTGGTTCAATAGAGGTCTAATTTGACGAGGTAAAAATTAATGGTGTGGAGGTGTTAGAGGTGGTAGTCTTTAGAAGTTTAATTTTTGTTTGAATGCAGGGCTTCTTGTTGATGTTATCCTGCTTATTAATTTGGGCTGTCAACTTATGTAAGAATTTCGTAGAGGATTTCTTAATCAGGTTTGTGGCTTTATGATCCTTCTGTTTCTTCTTGGAAATGTGCCCATTTGCAGTGAGAACCTGAGTTGAGAATGATGATGGCAGTGTCTTCCAAATTTGAATAGAAGGTACCCCTGACTTTGGTGTTATTCCCAGCAGTGGATGAGCCAGTTGGTTTATCCAAAAGCTTTAACTTCCCCTGTGGGTTGTGGGTTGTAGCGTGATCTCAGTAATGGCTGGAGTACCTATGGATGCACTGCTTATGTGGGTATTACACGGAAAAGAGTCCAAGCAGTTGACAATACTATATAATAGTAGTAGTAAGTAATAAGTCAGCCTGGTGTTTTACTTCAATCCTTATATTGTCATAAAGGGATACCATTGAGGTTAGGACCATGTTGAGAGCAGCAATGGAGATGGGGCTCAAGTTGGTATTGGCATCCCTATCTACCGAAAGGCCGTATCTGTACCAAACCCACTCAGCAACATAAGAACTACAAGAATCTGACGACGACAAGATGGAAGTGTCACCAAAAACAATAGGTGAGTCTTTAAGGAAGGGCAGTTTGAACTGTATGGACATCTGAATTAACAGTCAGGGCTTTAGTGGTGGAAATGGTTGACTGACATTGTGTCGCCTCATTAAATAGCAGTTCCAGGTCACAGGGGGTTATGGCACAATTATCTGTAAATTCCAAGCCTGTCTGTGGAGATGCAGAGCTGGTTTGAGCACAGCTCATTTTCTATCTGGATGTGGCTGTAGTGAGTGATTCTCCATCTTTCGCTCCCCTCTTTAGTTAAAAAGTAACTTCTGTGTTGGTGATTTCAGTGTGCATTCGCCACATCTTGGCCTGTTAGTCCCGATCCCTTCCTGTTCCTTTAACTTCCCTCCTGCCTCCCACCCCACCCCGACCCCTGATTGGGTGTGCAGCCCACTTATGTGAACCTGCAGGGCAGCCCCCCAGCTAAGGGCCCTGAGGAAAAGGGCAGCTCGTTCAGTAGCAGCTCAATTCTGTGTTTGACTGTATTAGACGGTGAAGCATGCAGCTCAGCCATCAACCAACAGCGATTGACAAGGTAAGAGGGTCCGGGCAGAGGGAAAAGCTATCCTCCTGTATTACCCCTATTAGCTAAGTTTGCAGTCTGCGCATGTCATAATCAGTGTTTTGCATTTGCGGTGTATTTGAAATTTACAATGTATTCCTTCTATCTAGGAAAGTCAAATCTGTGTGCACTGCATCTGTTGTGTGTTTGAAATGTAGGCTTTTTTCCTCCATCTAGGAAAGTCGAATCTGGGTGTTTTTGCTTTCTCTGCTGTATGCAGAAACCTATGCATTTTCCCTTTATCCTGGACACTTCAAATTAGAAGGTTGCATTTCTGTTGTGTTGTAGTTGGGCGTCATGCATTGCAATTTCTCCCTGTCTTCCTCTTTCCCCCCTCCTTCTCTCTGCACACTCCCTTCATGGTCCTTTCAATCTCCCATGTCTTCTCTAACTGCAACTCTATTACCTATCCTATCTCTCTTTCGAAGTCTGGAAAGAAAAAGTTGAAGAAGTATCTCCAGGTTTCCAATCCAGGCCTGCCCATTGCTGACACCTATGTCAATGCTTCTTCCAGGCAGAATGTCACTGTCATTCTCTTTGTTGTTCCCTCTACGCACCTCTGGACCCTCCATTTGGTCTCAGTGCTCTCCCATTTCTCTTACTCACCCATTAATGGTGACACCCATTGAGAAGTACTCTTGGCATATTTCCCTTCCTCTAGGGCCATCATTAAAGTCTACCTGAATGGCATTGTCATGCTCCAGGGTTCTCAGTCCAACCTTTTCCTCTTGACAGGCATCTTCTGTCTCTATTCGGCTTTCACCCTTCTCCTGCCACTCCTCATTGTGCCACCCCTCTGGACCCTCTACCACCACCTATGGGTGTACCACATTCCTGTACTCCTCCTTGGAAGACCCTCTAAAGTGGCAACCAGCTCCACTTAGCTACCCTCAACTATCTCTCTGCTGTTAAACACTCCTCTGACATCTGTCACGTCCTTGAAGACCTCAACCTCAATGTCCTCTCTCTCACTGAGATGTGGTTCACTGCCAGCTCTATCACGAGTTTTGACATAAAATCATATCTAAACCCAGGACTAACCGGTCCAGGGGCGGTGTGGCCCTCATGTTCCCTGAATGGGTCCCTGCTACTGTCATACCCACTCAGTCCTAATTCCCTTTTGAATGCCTCTTCTGCAGGCTTGGTGTCTCTCTTATTCACTCCCTGACTCTGGACACCACCTTCAGGCCTCCTGGTACAGTCTCCCTCTTCCTCTCAGAGTGGTCTGACCTTACCTCTTCTCTCCTAGCCTCCAACCACAAGTTTTTCCTCCTATGCGACTTTAATATTCACCTTGACTCCCCTGATGCGGCCTCTGGACTCTCCCACAACCTCTGTGACTCTCTTTCCCTCTACATTCTTCCCTCCCATCCAACTCACTTAGCTGGACACACCCTGGATGCTCTCATCTCAGCACACATCCTCTTCTCCAACTATTTCACTACAGCTCTCTCCTGGTCTGATCATGCTCTCCTGTCCTCTCACCTGGATCTCCTGTGTCCCCTGGCTAAGCCCCCGCCCGCAGTGGCAGTCTCCTTCTCCATCATTCGACCATTGGAGGAAGTGTCACTTGCTGCTTTTGCTGCCACCTTCATTACCCCTCCCACTCCTGCCACTGACTCTCCTACTGACACAACACTTACTAACCTTCACCTCTCCATTTCCAACACTCTGGGAATCCTTGCCCTTGTCATGAGGATCCACATGACGTCTGCCTCCAAGCCCAACACCTGGTATAACTCTGACCTGGCCTTACAGAAATGTAAGTGCAAAGCTGCAGAGGGGAAATTACAGGCTTCAAGCACATCCTCTGACAGACTGGCCTGACGCCTCCTCAAAAGGCAATACTGATTATGCATCCACTCAAAGAAGATATTCAAGCCTGCATCTCTGGGACCACTAAAAACACAACTGAACTTTTCAAAATCTGCAAGGAACTCTCCAATCTTACTACAGTCCCCATTTCTCTTCTGCCTTACCTGACCCTCTGTACTGTACTGGCCTCTCACTTCATTACTAAAACTCAGGACATCCTGTCCTCACTCTCCTCTACACCACTCCCTTCTTCTTCACCCGCTCACAGGTATCCCTTGGCCCCCCTCTCCCTTTCCCTCCTTATCTCCCATATCACCGGATGAGGTCTCTAGACAAGTCTGTTCTATGAAAGTCTCATCCAAACAGATGCTCCCATGCTCCTCCAGAACTATCAAGAACAAGATTGCCTCCCTTGCAACAGCCTTGGTTGATTTCTGCAATCACTCCTTTGTGACTGGATCCTACCCGCTACTCCTCAAGAACTTCCTTGTGCACCCTCTCCTCAAAAAGCCATCCACTGAAAGCTCCTGCCCAGCTAAATACCACCCTATCTCTATTACCCCCTTCCTGGGCAAACTTTTGAAGAAGCTGGCCATCCCCCAGCTTATCCACTACACTGAAATATGTTGGTTGTCTCCACAACCACCAGTCTGGCTTCAGAGCAGCCAGAGGTATGGAAACTGCTCTCCTGAATACCCTTGAAGACTTGCTCTGTAATCTCGATTCCAACTCTCCTTCCATTCTCATCCTTCTTGACCTTTCCTCTGCCTTTGATACGGTCAATAATGCCACCCTTATAAATCAGCTCTGTGATATCCTTGGCATCAATGACCTGTCTCTGGACTAGTTGACCTCCTACCTCTCTGACCAACCTTCCCAGGTTCAACTGGGTCCTTTTCTGTCCTCCATCTCACTTTTCTCCTGTGGTGTCCCTCAGGGCTCTATCTTCTCGCCATGGCTTTTCAACATCTACCTTGTCCTTCAAGCCCATTTGATCTCTGCCTTTTCTCCTAACTTCCAGTGTTATGTGGATGACACACAGCTCTCATTCAAGCTTCCCTCAACTGCCTCCTCTTCTCCCTTTCTCATTCCTGACTGTGTATCAGCTATTAAGGCATGGTGCACTGCTAATGATTGCTACCTTAATGCCAGTGAGACTGAGATCCTTCTCATTGGGATTCCAGCTCCTTCCCTCCTTCACTCTGGCTGCTCTGCATGGGCCCCCTCCTCTCACCCTCCAGTGAGGCAAAACACCTTGTTGTCTTCTTTGACTCCTCTCTCTCTTTCTCTCCTCACATCACAGACCTTGCCAACAAGACACACTTTCAGCTCCACCTCCTCTGAGGCATTCTCGCTTTTCTCACATTCCCCCAGAAACCCAATGTCTCCAGAGCTCTGGTCCTCCACCTGTCCCCGCTTGTTGTGAGGATCAAATTTTAGACCCTCCACATCATCCACAAGTCTTTCTGGGGCCTGCGACCCCACTACCTCCATCTCTCTCTCCCTAAATACCTCCCGGCTAGAGCCCTTCTATCTTCTAGCTCCAACTCTCTGCAGATCACACGTTTTTCCAAGCAGATAGTGGGGGTTAGATCTCTCTCCTCTGCAGGTGCCTCCCTCTGGAATGGCATCCCTGCCCCTCTCAGAATTGGGCCAGATCTCCTTAAGTTCCAGGAGCTTCTCAAGACCCTACTTTTCTCTCCCTTCTTCCCTCTCCCTCTTCCCTGCTAAGGTCTCATCTGCCTCCTTTTGACTAGTTGCCTGGTTCCTTCAGATTCTTACAGGGCACCAGGCCCTTCTCGTCCAATCTACCTGTGCACTTGGTGTCCCCTGACCCCCACCCACCGCACCCCCCATCTGCACTTGCCCTCCCCGGCCCCATCCCCCTGCACTAGCCTGGCAGCTCTTCCAGTCCCGTCCATCGCTCTTAGCACGTGGACTTTCTTTCCCCTGCACTTTCTGTATTCCCCTGGCCCTTGGCCACCCTGCCTCTCGCATAACCCATGGGCCCTTCCGCCCTAACCAGTGCTTTCCCCCCTTTTGCCCCCCCCTCACTTCTTGTTACGGCACTTGCACAATCTGAATGAAACAAGGCCTAGTAGGACCGTTATTTCATCCCTGCCCCGCCTCCCCTTTTGTCTTATTGCACCTTGAACCGCCTTTTGCTGTATAGGCGCATTATAAATATCCAATATATATAGAAGGGGTCTTGGCAGCAAAACATTCCTTAATAGATTGCCAAGGTTTAAGAGCTGTTTTGGCAGATTCACTATAAGTGGAATCAGTGATGGCAGTGATTGTCAGGGAAGTATTGATGACAGAGCCTTGAGTAGAGCACCCCGGCACCTCAATACCCAGAAAGTCAGTTGGAGGAAGGTCGGCGCTTGCACTGTCCGCACTCCTGCTCCTGAGTTTATACATGGACTTGCATATGTGCATACTTTAATACTTGATGGACTCAGGTTTTTGATAATAAACGTATTAGCCGGAGCCTTGTCGCAAGCATTTACGCGGGCAGGTAACATACCGTTTTAGCAGCAGGGCCGAATTTCCCTTGTCTGACGTCTCCAAATCTCCTTAATGAAGCCACCTTTCAGTTCCTAACTTTTAGTGGAGCAACCATCCTTTCTGAGTGCACTACGGCCTGCTTATTTTAAGGTAAACATATTAATGATGAACACCATCTACAGAGCTCTGAGCACCGGCCATTCCTGTTGGTTTTAGAGGCAGAAGTGAGCCCATGTGAAGCACAGACCACCCAGAGAGAATCCTGTTATGGTTCGGGATGAGCATCGCAAGGCACCGGCTGTGCTTCCAGTCTTCTAGCAACTTGAGGCTAGAGGCAAGATCCTTGGGACATCTTGGGACGTGCAACAATGTATGATGGTGCAAGCCACAATGCCCCCACATTATGTGATGCCAGTGTCAGAAATGTCATGGAATTGTGCTCACAATAAATACATGCTCATGCTAGTTTTCACATTGCACCCAGAAACGTTTGGAGCTAGCCCTCACACAGGCAAGGGGCATCAAGGCACTGTTACAGGAATTGTTTTTTTTGTTGTTGTTGCATAATTGTTTTTTTGTCTTAATTGCATATTTATAATGCGCTTAAATAACCAGAGGTGTCTAAGCACGGACCAGGGATCGAACCTGTGTTGCTTCGTGTCGTCTTGCTTCCAAGGCAAGCGCATTGCTGTTGAGCTATCCTCCCGGGACAGCTTGTCAGTGTTTCTCCAGTCAAGTGCAATGCCAAATATTTTATTTTAATTTATATTTCATATTGTTGTCTGACTTCAAAACTCGATGGCTGATGATGATGTATTTTGTGAGTTGTAAAGACATGAACTGAATGATTTGTTTGTGTAAAGGTTTTGTTTGAAAAATATACAAAATAAAATAAAAAATAAAAAATAAACAAAATAATGCCAAACAAATGTCTGCATTGCCCACAAATATGATCCATGCCACAGCACCGTAGCTGTCTGACTCAACAAGCAGCTCAGCTGTTTGAAATCTTGACTCCTCCATAATAGCGGGTGCTCATTGAGAGGAGGATGTCAGGGGGCAGTGGATGTGGCTTCTGGCAAAACATTTTGAGTACTTTTTGTAGACCAGCTCACTAATAAAGGTGGCCAATGGGCCTGTTGGAGTCTGAAAGGGTACAAAAATATTTTGATGAACGAACACACCAAAATACCTGTGCACTCTCAGTGAGAAAAAAAAGAAAATCACAACAAAATTCAATACAAATTTTAGATGTTCTGTAAACATAAGTGATATAAGTAAAATAATCCTACTGACCTTAATGGAAGTTGAAGTATAAAACCCCTTTAGAAAAAACATCAGTTTTGTTCAAGCCATGTCCAACTAACTTCATAGGACAGCCGTTTTTCAGAGTGCTAAATATAAAAGAGAAACACTAAATGTTCTTTAGTCTGCCTAAATGTCATGATAGCCCTAACTGTTGTTGATAGGGAACGGCCGGGCGAGCCCGGATTGCTCTTGGTCTGATAAATACATGCATCTCTGAATCAGTCTGTAAGAGGATTCAATTCAACACTACAGCTAAGTCAACGCCTAGTCTGGGATACTGAATGGAAACCCTTATTGATATATCTTTATGTCCAGTTCATGCGTTCTGGATGACTACCCCTATATAACACCCCGCTCTTGGAATCCCCCTGACCCTACTGAGCCAAGAAGTAGTTCTGTTTTGCAAGTTAAAAGGTTTATTTGAGAATTTAAACAATATAGATATGTATCACACTTTATAATAAATTAATAATTGGATATCACACTTAATCTGATATGTAATCAATAATGGATAGTCTGGCACTAGCACACTTCTTTATAATCAATGATGAGTGGTTATAGGATGGATAAGATAGCAACAATACTTTTATGGTTTCAAATGGATGCAAGGTGGTAGAGAATGCTTTATATAAGTTCAGATGGATGTAATGTTGAATGAAAATGCAATACAGAAAATACTCAATATGATTTCAACAAAACAATGTAATCACTTTTCTCTGGCAATCCCCTCCCCCCTTTATGCAATGCAAGGAAATGGAAGGAAAGCACACAGTTCTCAGAAATGCAATCAACTGTAATTCAGTTCACCCCAGCAAGCTTACACTACAGAAGTCGGAAACACAGGCCCAAAATGCTTTTACATGTGCTGGCAATGAAGTGAAAAATATGCTAAAATGCTTTTAATTCCCTCTAGAGGTTCAGGGTGAGTGGTATCTAGTTAATATTAGTCCTGGCTCACCCTAGCAATGATTCAGGAATGATTGGCAGGTTAAACAAATTTAAGCAGCAGCAGATTTTTACACGTGGAGAAACTTGCAAATCGCGGCAAAATTCGCGGGTGCGCCGGGCGCGATTACAGAGGACTATCACTATCGTTTTGGGGTCCTAGGACAGCCTAGGATCTCAGCTTCCAGATGAAAGTTACTGCAAGTCTCTAAGACAAACGGTCACGGAGATATGAGCGATTAAATAAAGGTCGTTTTTCAGATTTGAAATTTTAAAGTTCAAAAAGACAAGTGCAGCTTGCAACTAGAAAATGACAGGTGACAGCTTTACAAATGACAGGTGACAGTTAGGAGACAGTTCTACTTAGATTAAAATAGCTTGAATTATATTATTTTAACTAAGAGATTGGTTCTGCACAGTTCTACTAGGTACTCACACTATATTCTTGAATTAGAATGGGCCTCGCCACGGATCTGGTCAGGTTTTAGACTGGACTCTGGTCTCTGCACTTCACAGTGATCTGGGTCAGCTCTCTCTGGTTCTGCTAACAGCGGTCTGGTCTGGGTCTCTGAAGGTGGATAGATTGAAGTCTCTATGTTAGCTCTCTGGAGGTTGATGGAGGTAAAGTATGGATTCTCCCGGCAGAGCGTCCCGCGGCAAATGGATTTGAAAGTCTCTATCTGTCCTGTCTGTCTGCTTTTATCTGTTTTTAAAATGGGTGTGTGTGTGCAGCATCACTAGGCTCTACCCCTCTCCACTTGTCATTGGCCACTTCATCCGCTTCCACTTGATTGGGGGAATGAAATGAAGTGTCATCATGATGAGGTCTGTTTATGATACAGAGAACCCACCCCTGTCAACTTTACACACAATCTATATTTGCTCAAAAACATATTTGCACAGGTACACATTGTTTTAAATCATATGCACCCATCATGCATTACAGGAGGTATACCCTGTCCAAATCTGCTCTTCCTGAGAGCTTGCATTCAGAAATGGCAATATTTTGCACTTTTTAACTGGTTTGCAATACCGGACATTAACCCAAATTTACACACATGTGCGCAAGGAGTATGGACATTAGTTGATGAAGTGTCAGATTTTTCACATGCACACATTTTGAGTAATATCCTCTTTTCCGCTAAAACCCCCCTGAACATACCACCGGGTCCTAGCACGTCTTAAAATGTGGGCAGAAAAATCACAAGAATTATGGTATCATTTAAATAATTTTCACAAGTCCGCTCTATGAATGATCCATCTTTTTAGAGTTAGGTTCTGGCCCCAAAGGGGTGTGGTTTCCCCCCAGCACAAGGTTGAATTTCTGGTTTTTCCAGTTCTGCCAAGCCAGCTTGCTCTCACAGGCAGTGCTCCTCCCCTGTCCTTCCAGGAGGAAGCTCCATTTACGACTCCCGCCAATAAAACATTTGCCTGAGTCAGGACAGGGCTTTGTTCAGAGCTCCTGTATTCTGTGGGGGCTCCCCTTAATTCAATTATCAGAGAGGTGGCATATCCTTAGTGTGGCCAGCAAAAGGCAGATAGGCCTGGGAACACAGCTGTGACTCAAGTTTCATCTCCTGTCGGGGGTAGCTGGTGGGCAGAATTCAGTTCCTTAAGCCAGGTTTCAGATAAAATGTCACTTTTTGTTACCCAGTTTAAGTCAAGACATTTTTTTACATATGCAGCTAGGATGCTGATTATAAGTTTAAAACTATGACATTTAAACAATTGAAACCTATGTGACACTCAAAAGTAGGTCACTCAGTCAATTTAAACATTTAGATTTTTAGTGTCTTTCAGTCCAAATTTACTTAAACTGCTGAAATCCACAGCTCAGCCAGTCTTGTTATAAACCTTCAAGTCACTTCAGAATATAACTTTACATTGGATCCACCTCTCAGTAAGTCTTTCTTTGGCTTGCTTTGGGTTCATTTATTCAGTTTTATACAAAAAGTAAAATCTGGTGTTGTTTTAAAACGCCGGCTTTTTGATAGTGGTGAGTACTGGTACTGCACCCCTTTTTGGGATTTAAGAAAATGAATTCCCAACAGTTATGGGTTTGCTTTTGGCAATCAGCATTGCCATTCCCAATGGTTTCAGACTACTGTGTGGGTAGCCCAATGGTGGTTTTAGGCAGTGTCCTTCTGTGCCCATAACATCGGCAAAAATGAGTGGCAGCCTATTCTTCATGCATTTCCCTGTGCATTTTCTGGGAAGCTCTGGCCATCATGATGTTTTCCATGTCAGGACTGAACAGTTTGGAGGTAGGGCTTGGATGCGTGGATAAAAACATCCCACAAGCCCCCCTCTTGCGATGGCCATTCTGTTTCACTGATGGGACTCGCAAGACCTGGGATGTTTCCTCATCTTCTTCCTATAGATGGCATAGTTCAGCATCTTTTTCTCCATCCGGTCGGATCGATCGGTTCTCCTCGCCGGTCCTGATGGGAAGATTGGGCGGTACCCCGGGCCCGTTGCGTCTCTGCTCCCGGTCTCCGGATCGTCCTCCTTGGCCCGTCTCCCGGTTTTCTTTCTCCTAGGACGACAAAGGAAGAGCGGCAATACCTATTCATAGACGTTTTTCCACCACTGTTGAGATAGTGGGGCAGCATATGCATTTCATCATAACGAAACATTACATTCTTTTTTTGAAAAAAAAACAGTATAACTAAGAGACAGTTTCATGCAAATCACAATATTTTAGAGACTAGATGTGGTATGTTTTATGGTTGGAACTGAATTAATCTGAGACAGTACCCGCTAGGATTCCAGAGGATTCCTCCAGTTGTTGCAGAGTGTGCCTGGGATGGCAACATTTCAACTGGTTTATGTGGACCCACTTGTCTTCCCCCGCTGCCAAAGGACCTTTGGGGATGTGGATTTTGTAGGCCACAGGGGAGATTTTGTCTATAATCTCAAAGGGTCCCTTCCACGTAGGCAAAAATTTCCGCTGTTTTGCCTGGTTTCTTTGGAAGTTGTATAGATAGACCCGGTCCCGCACCATATATTCCTTCCTGGAAGTCTTCAGGTCATAGTGGGTCTTCATGCTATCAGCTGATCTTTCTAGATTCCGCTGAGCATAAGCAAAAGCATGTTGAAGGTGTTTCCTTAAATTCTCCACATACTCATGAGTTGTGGAGGCATTTATCAGTGTCTGCTCTTGGGTCCTATAGAGCAAATGCTGCGGAAGCACCATCTTGCGCCCAGTCATCAACTCGAATGGTGATATTTTGGTTGCAGATGAAGGGGTAGATCTGATGGCCATTAGGACCAGAGGTAATCGGATATCCCAACTTGGCCCAGAATCTGCCACAAACTTCTTTAATATGCTCACAATGGTTCGGTTATATCTCTCTACTGCCCCAGAAGAAGCTGGCCTGTAAGCAATATGCAACTTCCTTTTGACCCCCAGTATCTCCCACATCTTTGTCATTACTTCACTGGTGAAGTGGCTACCCCTGTCTGACTCAATCCTTTGAGGTAGACCAAAACGGGAAAAGATGTGGTTAATCATCAGGGCAGCTGCAGTTTCTGCCTTGCAATTTGGGGCTGGGAGACATTCCACCCACTTGGTAAACAAGCATGTCACAGTCAACATGTACTTATTCCCCCTAGCAGAGCGAATCACAGGGCCTACAAAGTCGATTTGTAAATCTGACCATGGCAGTGTCATCCCCCTCTTTTGGAGAGGCGCACGGTGCGTGAGGGATGATGGCTGAAATTGTGCACACAGAAGACACCCCTTCAAGTATTGGTCGAGGTCCTGCCCCATGTGTGGCCAGTATGCAACCTCTCTTAAGATTTCCAATGTTGTGTGAAACCCCCTATGACCGGCGGTGGCCGCATCATGGGCGTGACTTAACATCAGGCTTCGGAATGAGGTAGGAACCACCCACTGATCGTGGCCAGCTTTGGATTTCCTTACCAACAAACCGTCTTGGATTCGGAACATTTTTGGACATTTCATCAACACTCTTAGGTCCTCTTTCCCAGTGTAATCGGTATCCGTCAGGGGAAAGTTCTCAGGGTCCTCAAGGTGCTGGTAAAATTTCCCAATTATTGGATCCCCCTTCTGAGCGGTAATCAAATCAGCATCAGGGGTCTCCTTACTCCATTGTGCAATTGAAAGGTCGTTGTGAGCATTTGTCTGGGACCTAGTGATAGCAGCGACCTGGATTTCCCCCAACAGGGACTCAATCTCAATTAGATCCCCATGGACGGCCCCGGTTTTGGCCAGCTGATCAGCTAAGTCATTTCCAGTTTTGTCTGGTCCCTCTACTTTGGAATGACCCTTGATCTTTTTCCAATAGATGGTCATCTCATTCGAGGGGACCAGATCATCAATGTTTTGGATCAACTTCCCATGTTTCAAGGGTTTGTTGTTAGCACATAACATGCCTCTGGTTTTCCAATTAACCAGGTGCTCCACGAACCCGTTCCGTACATAATCCGAATCTGTGATTATGACCAGTTCGCGGAGTTGATGCTGGACAGCAGTGAGGATGGCCTGATGCACAGCCATCAATTCTGCCACCTGACTACTTCGGGGACCAATTTTGTATCCAGCGGAGGGTTCTGGGAACTCCTTCACCCATGCATTCCCTACGCCAGCCACCAGTTCTTTCTCCCCGTTGTTGTCAACATGGTAAGAGCATCCATCCACATAGACAGTGGGCATTCCCTCACACTTGTCCTCATCAAAGACTTTGTGTGGGGAATTAAGGTATGCCTCCGTGTTGTCCTTTATTTTTAGACTTTCGTCCTCGAGACAGTTTTCTCTGGCACAATCATGCAAGTCAGCCAGACCTTGCGCGAGGGGACTCTTCTTGTTTTGGCCATATCTGACCTCCACAGGAAAGCCTTGCATTGACAGAATCCAGGAAGTAATTCGGGAATTACTCACATTTCCGGCCCGGATTCTGTCACTTTGGAGATATTGCAGAGGCTGGTGTGGAGTCTCCACTATGATGTGTTCCCCCTGGATAAACGGGCGGTAATTCTTCAATGCCCACACCGTTGCCAGGAGTGCCTTCTCACAATCGTTGAATTTTTCCTCCACAGAGGATAAAGTTTTGCTCGCATAGGAGATTACTTTATTGACCTTGTCATGCTTTTGGTATAATACCGCCGTCAAGCACGTATTAGAGAACCCCGTCTCCAGGAAGAACTCCTTGTTTCTGACAGGGTAAGCTAGGCAAGGCGCTTGTGAGAGGCTTCTTTTGAGTTGTCTTACTGCCTCGGCTTGTTCTGGACCCCATTCCCACTTGACCCCCCCTTCAGGAGATGAATCAGGGGTCTGGTGATCTCTGCGTAGCCCTCAATGAACTTTCTGCTGTAATTCGTCAGTCCAAGGAGGCTCCTTAGTTCCCGCAGAGTTGTGGGGACTTTCAGTTTCTGAAGTGCTTCCACTTTCTTTTCCTGGGGACAGAGACCCTGAGGAGTAATCTCATGCCCCAAGAAATTAACACGGGTTCTACACCACTGTGCTTTCTGAAAGGAAAGTTTTGCTCCGGCGGCCCTCAACTGCGTCAGAACATAACGGATCTCCGCTATGTGTTCCTCCACAGATAAACTTTTGATGAGGACATCATCTACATAAGCCAGGTTACCCCTCGCACCCAGGTCGGGCATGGCCTTATGTAGGAAAATGTTGAATTCATTGCCGGAGTTGAGGTATCCGAAGGGAGTCCGGGTCCATGTGTATTGCTGGCCCCCAAAGGTAAAAGCCAGTTTGTATTGGTCCTCCCTACTGACAGGCACAGTCCAGTATCCATTGGTCAGGTCTATTGCAGTGAATACCTGTGACCCCTGAATCTGGGCCAGCCCTTGGTCAATGTAGGGCAGAGGCCATCGGGAAGTATGGACCCGTTTGTTGAGCTCCCTGAGGTCGGCACAGAGTCTCCACTGGCCGTTTGGCTTCAATATTCCCAGCACCGGATTATTGAAGGTGCTGTGGACTGGACGGATTATTCCCCGGGACTCAAGGTTCTTAATTATTTCAGTAAGGGACTCCATTGATGCGAGAGGCAAGCGATATTGCTTCACAAACACAGGAGTCATGCCAGGGTCTGTGGGGATTGTTGTTGTGTGGATGTCAGTGCGACCACAGTCATATGAGTCTACCGCAAAGAGATCTTGGAAATCCAAGAAAACTTGTTTCAACTTTTGTTTTTGTTCCAGAGTCACACAGGCATCAGCTAGGTTGACTCTCTCTTCCACCATCTGCCTGAAGCCTGGAAAGACTTCTGGTTTGGCTATTTCAGCGGCCTCCTCCAGCTGTGTGGAGAAGTCCCTGGTCAGAGTGCTGATTTGGACTGGAGGCTTCAGGTGGGAAAGGCAGCCCTCATGGACCTGGAAAATCACCTCATCCCTCCTGAAGTCACAAGTCACATCTTCCTTACCATAGGGGCAGGAAGTGAACACCAGGAAGTTCCCCCCAAGCCGGGTAAAAATCCTGTCTGGTGTTGTATTGTCATCGCTGTCACTGTCAAAGCAGTCCTTGGGGATTGGCCCTAACAGTTCATTACCTAAATCTATGGAAAAATGTCGGTCATCAACCGCCATTCCAATAATGGTGCCTGCGGCTAGAGTAATACTCTTTAAGTCGCTGTTATTCACCTCTATTGGAATGGTCTCATGTTCTATGTTGACTAATGGTGTTGGGTTTACCCCTAACCCTTGCAGTTGGAGAGAAGCATTTAGATGTATGTAAGCATCAGGGTTTTGCAAATATTGTCCTCTTTTAACTTTCACTTCCAGGGAGAATTGTCGGGTCCTTTCTGGGATGGTGACTTCCTCTTTGATCTGAATTTCAACTGCATAAGGTAGCAATTGAGCTGACCTAAATGCTTTTTCTGGATCATCAAAGCCCATGGGATTATCCGCTAATCGGGACCAAGCTTTGAAGTTTATTAGGTCCAAACTAATGGCAAAGCGATTGAGAATGTCACTGCCTAAGTAAAAGGCGGCAGTGACGTCTCGCACGACCCAACAATTATGGACTATGCTCTTGTTGCCAATGGAGATTTTGAGCATACACCTGCTTGGCAGGAGATGTTTGGAATTGTGTGCTTCCAGGTCCATTTCCCATTTGTCTATCAGTTTGAATGTGGGAATGGCTGGATCTTTTGGGAGTTGGCGGAACATGGCTTCGCTGATGAAGCTCTTACCGTTGTTCACACACACTCGAGCGAGAACAGAGTCCTTCCCATCATTTAATTAGACAGGGATGAACAACTGCTCTCCAATTTGCTGAATATCAGCTAGGCTCTGAGCTGATTTCACATCTTTCTGGACTATAGGAGTGGGAGTTTCTGATTGTGGATTAGTATAGAATCTCAGAGTGTTCCTTCCAGCGTGGAGTACCATTTTAGACTGGAAGGAAGGTTGATTTTCAGAAATAGAGAGGACCCTCCATCACCAGTCTGTTGTCCTACTGCTATTACTGTCACGTCTGGAATTTGGCTATTCTGGAAGTGAAATTCTACTTGGTCAGGTTTTTGTTCAACCATGTGGCAGGTGCCGTTTAAACTAACATGGTTGACACTCTGTTTTAATTTTATTGGTCGGCTAGTCTGGGTCCAGAGGACCTGGTTTACGCAATCTATTAGGGGTGACAACCTTCTCAGGAGGTCATTCCCTAGTAAACAAGGGGTGCCCTCTGGAGTCACAACTATGACCGGGTGTTTCACCTTGTGTCGCCCAATCTTAATGTCCAAGTCTGCAGTCCCCTCAACGGGAATTTCCTTCCCGTCAAAGTTCTGCAGTTGTCCAGGAAGAGAGGTGAGAGGAATTTGGTAATTCTCTCCCCTTCCTGCATTCAGTTCGTCAAAGGCCCTTCTGGACAGAAGGGTAGCTTGAGATCCCGTGTCCACCAGTGCCAAAATTGTACCCTGCCCCTGTACTTGTACCGGGCATAGTATCTTCCCTCCTTCTCCTCAAGGGGGCACAGATAATGCACATTTTTGGACAACTGGTGGGCTAACTTTCTGGTTTTGGACATCGCTAAAGAAGAAATTTGGGCAGAATTCTGTGGAGAGCCTTGGGAATCTGAAAGAAAAAGTTGGCAACTGGAGATCAGAGCCATTGTGGGTTCCCCTGGTTCCGGTTCTGGGCCGCCCCCCCCCTTTTTGGAGGCAGTCACCAGGATGGGTTTGAACCAGGGGATTTTCTTGCTGTTGGTTCTGGGATGAGATGGTGGGCGGCGGTCGCTCAGTCTCCACCTCTCCCCAGTCTGGATTTGCATCCCTAGGGACCCATTTTTCTTTGGAAGGAGTTCCCCCCTCTCTGAAGGAGAAGATCCTTTTCCCAGGATCCTCTGAGGATCCCTCTCCCTCAAATTGGAAGATCTGTACCTCCTCCTCAAACTGAGTCTGTTTGGGTCTTTTGTTTCTCCTACCCCCCCTCTGCTCCTTAGGAGGCAGACTTTCAGGGGCAAGAGATTTTGTTTCCGGTTCCTGGGTTTCCAGGGGCTGTTTACAAGTGAGGAAGAAAGCTTCCTCCAAGGCTTTACACCCCCCTTCCCCTTGTGCCTCCTCCCGGGGAACCGGTGAGTTATCGGGGTGCTGCCCCCGTCATTGTTCTGGAGCACCAGGTCCAGAGTTGGGTGCGTTCTGCGCCGGCATGCCGATCTGAGGGTTCTGCTGAGCCCTCAGTATGTGACCCAGATCCCGTGCCATGTTTTGAACCTGGCGCTCTAACTGGGAAACCCGCTCAGGCTGATACGGGGCCCTGTTTTCTCCCCTGGGCTGATCCCGGGAAGGGTAGCTATCCCTTCTTTGGTAGTACCCCTGGTTGGGAAGATTTGGATACCCCTCCACCCTTGGCCTCCCCTCTCCCGGATTCGGTTGTCTGGGCTCAGGGAATTGGGGAAAGAAGGGTGGAGGATTTTGGGGTTGGAAGTTGGGTGGATACCTGGGGAAGAAGTTCTGCCCAGGGTTTGGAGAATTTCTGCCCTCCGGTGGGAAGTTAGGAGGGAAGTTCCCTGGGTTAGGTGCTTGGCTGGATCCCCCCCCTTGGGCTGGAGGAGTCCACACATAACCCAGGATGGGTCGATTTCCCTTGTAACGGGGACTTACATAATCAGGAGAGCGAGGGACCCCATTTGTGGGGCTGCCTCCCTGGCCCCCTGTCTGTGACTGGTCCGAGGACCTTCTGGGCCTAGCATTATTAGGTGCAGGTAGGTTTTTAGGCCCCCCCATCTCCAACTCTAAAACGGGGGTGACCTTTACCTCTGCCACCTTGGCAGCAGCAGGGGTGTTGTTGGCTTTGGGGTTTTTGGGCGCATTATTTTTATTTTCTATTGGCTTCTGCACCTCATAGATCCGGGTCGCCTGTTCAATGACCCAGTCTAAAGATCTTTTCTCGTGAAAATCCCTCACGAGCTGGGTCATTATGTATTTGGGCAAGGCATGAAAAAATGTATTAATGAATTCTCTACTGTCTGTGCGCACCCTTCTGGTGGTCTGCGCAAAAGCACGTTTCAGTTCTTGCACAAATTCTTGTGGGGCCTGATCCTCCCCACATTGCAAATTGTAGGCTGCCTTGCGAGACTCTTGAGGATTTCTGTGAACAGAAAAATGTTTTAATATGGCCGCCCTATAGGTGGACCACCTGGAATGATTTTGGTCCTCCAGCCCTGCAAAGAAACTGGAGTACTCTGGGGAGAATGTCCACTTTACATATTGGATACAGCTTTGGCTGTCCTTCAAATGGAAAGTCTCCATCATTTGCTCATAGAGCTCCAAGTGTTCCCAAACAGAGTACTTGGCGTTCTTATGATAAGGCGTGATGACGCTCCTGATTGCCTTAATCTGTTTCAATGGGTCCTTAATCAAGGCCCTTTTTGCCTTATTGGCCTTTTTGGTTCGGGTAACCCTGGTCCATTCATCTTCTGACTCAGAGGCACTGCTCCCAGAGGTTCCCGTCTGTTCTTCCAGGTTTTCCCGGATTCTGCGAGCCTGGGAATGGCTGGCAGAATGTGGGGACCTGGTCTCCTGTGTCCTGTACCGCTCAGAGGAGTCTTCAGATCCCTCCTTGCTGCCAGGATTTGATGGGTACCCCCCCCCACTGACCTAACTGGGCAGAGGTTTTCAGGATGCCCTTAATGGGCCTACTCTCCTGGGGTTCCCCATCAAATTGCACTGTGCTTGGGTGCCCATACCCGGATGCCCGCCCCTCCATTCCTGGGTGGTACTGGCCTATGAGCCCCATGCTTCTGGCTGGATAGTAATCTGCCATCCCTGTGGCCCTGTGCTCATGTGCGCCAGGGGACATGGGGGTGGCAGAGTCCAGGGACTGAGAGAAATAAAGGCCTCTGGTACTAGGGCTCCTGGGGTTATGCTCAGGAGTTTCTCTTTCCCAGCGAACCTCATCTCTATCCGCCCCTGCTCCCTGTTGCAATGCAAGAGCCTGCGCCTTCAGTTCCTCAGTTAAGGCCTTACTAGCCTCTATCAGTCTCTCCTGCATCGCTACCTGTTGTTGGAGCCTATCGTTGTGCTGGCAGAGAGCCTCATTCTCTCTCTGCGTTTCCTGATTGGTCCTGGAGCACTGGGCCAGTCTTTGCTGCAGGAGGGTTACCTCCTGAGCTGTGTCCCTATTGGCCTGCTCCTGTCTTGCCAGAGCATCCTCCACCCTCCTGGTGTGCTCTAGCAAGTCCTGGTGTTCTTTTTGGAGGTCACCCAGTCCCTGGAGGGCCAGGTGTTTTTCTTCAATTTCCTTTTTTAAGTGGCAGACTTCCTGGCCTAAAGTGTCTCTTTCCTGACTGAGAGCCTGCATCTGTGCTGCCAGGTCGTCCCTCTGCCGTTGAAAGGCACCAGCTTTTTGGCTCTCCTGATCAAACTCTGCCTGGGTATCCAGGTCTTTCAGAATTAGTTTGTTGCTCTCTGCCTTCACTCTATCTAGGTGGCCTTGCAGGGTGACTACCTGCTCAGCACATACCCTGTTGAAGTCCAGTTGTTGCTCCAGCTTTTTCTGGTTTTGCAGTAGGGAGTCCAAACCTTCTTGGTATTCCTTCTGCAAGGCCAAAAATCTGGTATCCTGTTCTGCCTTTTCCTGTTGCAGGATGTCCATATCCTCTTTTATTTTAATGATGTACTGCCTACTATCATCTTCTGACTCCTGGCTCCTCTGCAGCCTCTGCTCAGAAGAGACCAGGTCAGATTGGACCTTCTCTAACGCCATCTGTCGCTTATTCGCCAGATCTTGGCTTTCAGTACATTTATCCTGCATGTCTCCCATATATAGGTACAGGTATGCCGCTATCCTAACCATCTTGTCTTGTTCATCCTTAGCCTTAGGAGCCATGTATAGTTCACTCAGGGCCACATGTAAGGGACCCTGATCTCTCCATATATCTGACCCTGTTTCCGTGACCTGTTGCGTGATGGCCTGCAACCAGACCGTCTGGTCCTGGTGAGTCCACTCACCTCTCACAAATAACTTATGTAAGAAGTGCTCTCTGGCTATTTTCATGTCTACTAAGGTCGTCATTCTGGAATTTGAGTTCCTTCCTGACTTACAGAAGTTTGTATTTTATTTTTGCAAAACAGACCTTTTTCTTAGAGCGTTCCTTTGAGGAGTGCTTTACAGCGTAACACAGCGTGTGATCCGACCGGATATGTGTATCTGGTCAGCTGGCACGCTGTATTAATCTGCACAAGTGATAAATCTAATCCAAACGTCCGGCACGAGCCCCCAATTTGTAAGAGGATTCAATTCAACACTACAGCTAAGTCAATGCCTAGTCTGGGATACTGAATGGAAACCCTTATTGATATATCTTTATGTCCAGTTCATGCGTTCTGGATGACTACCCCTATATAACACCCCGCTCTTGGAATCCCCCTGACCCCACTGAGCCAAGAAGTAGTTCTGTTTTGCAAGTTAAAAGGTTTATTTGAGAATTTAAACAATATAGATATATATCACACTTTATAATAAATTAATAATTGGATATCACACTTAATCTGATATGTAATCAATAATGGATAGTCTGGCACTAGCACACTTCTTTATAATCAATGATGAGTGGTTATAGGATGGATAAGATAGCAACAATACTTTTATGGTTTCAAATGGATGCAAGGTGGTAGAGAATGCTTTATATAAGTTCAGATGGATGTAATGTTGAATGAAAATGCAATACAGAAAATACTCAATATGATTTCAACAAAACAATGTAATCACTTTTCTCAGGCAGTCCCCTCCCCCCTTTATGCAATGCAAGGAAATGGAAGGAAAGCACACAGTTCTCAGAAATGCAATCAACTGTAATTCAGTTCACCCCAGCAAGCTTACACTACAGAAGTCGGAAACACAGGCCCAAAATGCTTTTACATGTGCTGGCAATGAAGTGAAAAATATGCTAAAATGCTTTTAATTCCCTCTAGAGGTTCAGGGTGAGTGGTATCTAGTTAATATTAGTCCAGGCTCACCCTAGCAATGATTCAGGAATGATTGGCAGGTTAAACAAATTTTTTCTTTAACGGAAGGCAAGCAGCAGCAGATTTTTACACGTGGAGAAACTTGCAAATCGCGGCAAAATTCGCGGGTGCGCCGGGCGCGATTACAGAGGAACTACAAGGACTATCACTATCGCTTTATAGAGTTCAAATGGATGCAATGTTGAATGAAATGCAGTACAGAAAATCACTTGATAGGATTTCAGCAAAAGACAATGTAATCACTTTCTTGGACAATTCACCCCCCCCTTTTATGCAATGCAAGGAAATGGAAGGAAGGCACACAGTTCTCAGAAATGCAATCAAATGTGATTCAGTTCACCCCAGTAAGCTTAGACTACAGAAGTTTAAAACACAGGCCCAAAATGCTTTTATATGTGCTGGCAATGAAGTGAAAAATATATTAAAATGCTTTTAATTCCCCCTAGAGGTTTAGGGTGAGTGGTATATGCTTTGAATAAGTTCAGGATCACTTTAGCAATGCTCTATAATGGTTGTCAGGTTGCAAACGAATTTTTTCAACGGAAGGCAAGCAGCAGCAGATTTTTACACGTGGAGAAATTGCAAATCGCGGTAAAATTCGCGAGTGCGCCGGGCGCGATTACAGAGGAACTACAACGACTATCACTATCGTTTTGGGGTCGTAGGACAGCCGAGGATCTCAGCTTCCAGATGAAAGTTACTGCAAGTCTCTAAGACAAACGGTCACGGAGATATGAGCGATTAAATAAAGGTCGTTTTTCAGATTTGAAATTTTAAAGTTCAAAAAGACAAGTGCAGCTTGCAACTAGAAAATGACAGGTGACAGCTTTACAAATGACAGGTGACAGTTAGGAGACAGTTCTACTTAGATTAAAATAGCTTGAATTATATTATTTTAACTAAGAGATTGGTTCTGCACAGTTCTACTAGGTACTCACACTATATTCTTGAATTAGAATGGGCCTCGCCACGGATCTGGTCAGGTTTTAGACTGGACTCTGGTCTCTGCACTTCACAGTGATCTGGGTCAGCTCTCTCTGGTTCTGCTAACAGCGGTCTGGTCTGGGTCTCTGAAGGTGGATAGATTGAAGTCTCTATGTTAGCTCTCTGGAGGTTGATGGAGGTAAAGTATGGATTTTCCCGGCAGAGCGTCCCGCGGCAAATGGATTTGAAAGTCTCTATCTGTCCTGTCTGTCTGCTTTTATCTGTTTTTAAAATGGGTGTGTGTGCAGCATCACTAGGCTCTACCCCTCTCCACTTGTCATTGGCCACTTCATCCGCTTCCACTTGATAGGGGGAATGAAATGAAGTGTCATCATGATGAGGTCTGTTTATGATACAGAGAACCCACCCCTGTCAACTTTACACACAATCTATATTTGCTCAAAAACATATTTGCACAGGTACACATTGTTTTAAAATCATATGCACCCATCATGCATTACAGGAGGTATACCCTGTCCAAATCTGCTCTTCCTGAGAGCTTGCATTCAGAAATGGCAATATTTTGCACTTTTTAACTGGTTTGTAATACCGGACATTAAACCAAATGTACACACATGTGCGCAAGGAGTATGGACATTAGTTGATGAAGTGTCAGATTTTTCACATGCACACATTTTGAGTAATATCCTCTTTTCGGCTAAAACCCCCCTGAACATACCACCGGGTCCTAGCACAAGAATTATGGTATCATTTAAATAATTTTCACAAGTCCGCTCTATGAATGATCCATCTTTTTAGAGTTAGGTTCTGGCCCCAAAGGGGTGTGGTTTCCCCCCAGCACAAGGTTGAATTTCTGGTTTTTCCAGTTCTGCCAAGCCAGCTTGCTCTCACAGGCAGTGCTCCTCCCCTGTCCTTCCAGGAGGAAGCTCCATTTACGACTCCCGCCAATAAAACATTTGCCTGAGTCAGGACAGGGCTTTGTTCAGAGCTCCTGTATTCTGTGGGGGCTCCCCTTAATTCAATTATCAGAGAGGTGGCATATCCTTAGTGTGGCCAGCAAAAGGCAGATAGGCCTGGGAACACAGCTGTGACTCAAGTTTCATCTCCTGTCGGGGGTAGCTGGTGGGCAGAATTCAGTTCCTTAAGCCAGGTTTCAGATAAAATGTCACTTTTTGTTACCCAGTTTAAGTCAAGACATTATTTTACATATGCAGCTAGGATGCTGATTCTAAGTTTAAAACTATGACATTTAAACAATTGAAACCTATGTGACACTCAAAAGTAGGTCACTCAGTCAATTTAAACATTTAGATTTTTAGTGTCTTTCAGTCCAAATTTACTTAAACTGCTGAAATCCACAGCTCAGCCAGTCTTGTTATAAACCTTCAAGTCACTTCAGAATATAACTTTACATTGGATCCACCTCTCAGTAAGTCTTTCTTTGGCTTGCTTTGGGTTCATTTATTCAGTTTTATACAAAAAGTAAAATCTGGTGTTGTTTTAAAACGCCGGCTTTTTGATAGTGGTGAGTACTGGTACTGCACCCCTTTTTGGGATTTAAGAAAATGAATTCCCAACAGTTATGGGTTTGCTTTTGGCAATCAGCATTGCCATTCCCAATGGTTTCAGACTACTGTGTGGGTAGCCCAATGGTGGTTTTAGGCAGTGTCCTTCTGTGCCCATAACATCGGCAAAAATGAGTGGCAGCCTATTCTTCATGCATTTCCCTGTGCATTTTCTGGGAAGCTCTGGCCATCATGATGTTTTCCATGTCAGGACTGCACAGTTTTGAGGTAGGGCTTGGATGCGTGGATAAAAACAGCCCACAAGTCATATGATTTAAAAAAGAGTAGGTTTGCTTCAAAGATTTTAGTCTGGTTAAAGTTCTTTGAAGACTATACAGCATTTCTAAAGGGGGCATCTCTAAATAAGGTACTAGGAACTTAAAATGGTCAGAGTGTGCAAAATGAATATCAGACAATGAAGGCGACCATGTGGTTGCACACTCAGGAGCATGGTGGAGAATCACACCAAAAGAGAGCAGAGGCATGCAACTTACTTCTTAAATCCGAATTTTAACAGTGTTGCCTACTCTGATTGGCGGTATTAGTTGTTCAAGCAAACAAAGGTCGAGTGATAGGTGTTAATTACCAGCGCTTGAGTAGGACCTCAGATATTTCACCTATATGCTCTAAAGCTCAACTTTAATCAAAAATGGGTGCCACAGTACATCATACCGCTACTATACTATTTTCCATAATTAACATTGCATAATATATGGATGACATTGTAAAAGGGGGTAGAAGGTTGCTATCCAAGGTGTCCACTTTTTCACCCTCTTTAAAAGACTACTGCAGTTTTTTGTTACATGAGGCAAATACCTTTTTCAGGGATTCTAATGTATTGACCCCCACCTATGGGGTTGATGAAAGAATTTATGGAATTGTCAACCATTAATTAACCTCATAGTCCGGCTGTAATTTTCTGTATACCCTATTCCTAAAAATCAACCAGGTGGTAAACATAAACGGTATTTGCAAATAATGCCGGTCTTTGCTATTTCTGCCAACCTCATACTGATAATAACTGAGCTCAAAGAGGGTTACTTTTTAAGTGTGTTCTAAACAAAACAAAGTCCGAGCAAGAATCATTCAGAAATGCGTTGAACAAACAAGCACAAAACTTAATTAGTTGAGCTCTTCTCTGGAGTATTTAAATTCTCTAGAGAAGTCGATAGAGGACAAGTTAACTTTTAAGGAAGGTTGTTTTGTCTGCTTTTGCATTTCAATAACTTGAAACAAATCTATATAATTTTACAATGAATTACTAACATCAACACACTCGTTATACAGTAGCTATAAAAGCAATAACAGAAATAAAAAGTCGTTGGTAGCAGCAAGCATCTCCATATTGTGCATATGTTTGGCCTCATCAGCAGTCTGTTGGTATCCTGGTGGTAATACTCCCACTTACCACCCCACTCGTGATTGGGCCAACCCTTAAGTGCTGCGGTAATAGCGTTACCACCGCCTTTAAGGGCTAAGGCCCAACTCATGATGAGACTTCTGTCTTTTATTCAAACTGGTAATTAAAAGCTTTTCCTCACATGCTTTTGTTGGCAACAAATGGAAATGTCAGAAAAGAGGGTTGGCAGAATTCCACTGTCACGTTTCGAAGTGCCATAGTATTCGTTTTAGCACATTAGTTGATGTAAAAGCACCAAAGGGTATCACACCAGAAAAAAATACAAATACATAGTACCCAACATGAAAAGAATTTGCTTTCTCTAATGTTCCCCTGATTAAAATATATACTGCAAAAATATCCCTAGTTAGATTTTGCTTAAACTCTAAACAGGAAGATACAGACATTGTATTTGATAAAATTGTAAAACTTGGTTGCAACAATAGAATTTTGAGTCTACCTATAGACATCAACCTATGTACCTATATACATCTACCTATATACATATTTAGACTCTTGGGGCTTATTTACCAAAAAAGTGCTAAAACCGCATGAGTAAGAACATTGCACAGACAAAATGTATAGTGCTGGGAGTTCATTCATAGAATGAAATGCCTGCAGAAACCTGAAGTGCAAAGAAAAACGAGTAGCGCCCAGAACACACAAACAACACGCCCCGTTTACAAACAGAACATAGTGCTGTCCAACAACTCTTGCGCCGGACCCATGGAAAATCTAATCAAGGATTACTTACCAGCAATCAGCATTACTTCCACTCCTCTCTTGCGACCGACCAGTCTTTGTCCTTGAACCCCCATAAAACCTGCACCCCAACCACTTAACTTAAGGCAGCACCCACAAGTCTGCCATCTTCCAAGTACTCCACTAATTTGTGACCCAAACCCCTAACTTAAGACTGCACCCACAAGTCCACCCTCATCCCAGTACCACCACTAATCTGTACCCCAGCCCCTTTACTTAAGGCAGAACCCACGAGTCTGCCCTCACCTCAGCACTCCCACTACTCTGTGCCCTAACTCCCTAACTTAAGGCAGCACCCAGAAGTCTGCCCTTGTCCCAGTATCCTCACTACTCTGTGCCCCAACCCCCTAACTTAAGGCAGCACCCACAAGTCTGCGCTCATCCTATTACACCCATTAATCTGCACCCCAACCTCCTAACGTAAGGCAGCACACCAAAGACACCCATGTCCCAGTTCAATGTGGAGCACTTACCTACCTTAACTCCTCTGGCCAGTTTCCAGGAAGTACACCTGCCAGACATACTCCTCCAACATGATCCATTGGAAGCAGTGCTGTTGAATCCAGGACAACAGTCATCTATTCCATGTTTCCCCTTGGATCACACTCAGCTGCACAACAACAGCCAACCATTTTGGTACTGCAGCTACAATTTGGTCCCATGATGTACAGGTGACATAGTCCACATGAGATGTGTGTAGCACAGAGATCCAGAGTGAGACCACATCCCTTCTCTCCTTTCCCAATGACAATAAGCCATACATGTTTTCGAAGTGTGAGCACATCCACATTGACAAGCAAGTGCCAAAGGGACACCTAGACATCAATGGTACCAGAAAGGTACACAAAGTACAATAAACTGAACCTCGAGAAGAAAATGGGTAAAGGTGAATGATCTGTCACCAGAAACCTCAAACATCTCTACTCTGTGGAACAGCTGGCCAGACACATGAAGAAATGAATATCCATCCCCAATAAGAGACCCCAAACACCATTATAAAACATCTCACTCATCACCACATTGACACCATGAGACACACAATCAAAAATGTTCTCAACCAACACTGAGGCATCAACACCAAACATGCAGTGTCCCTGCCCAAGGAATGGCATCAGACAACCATCCTTTGCCATCCCAGCCTTGCGATGGTCCATCCCACACATGTGAAGCACATGTCCACATGGCCATATTTGCAAGTCAATCAAAGTAATGTCAATGTACCTGCCTCAAATAACCACCAACATTACTCAAAACACATGGACATATTCACAAATGAAGTGCCTTGTCAACTACAGCATACATGCATCACGCACCCAGGCACACCATGTACATTATTGACTAACATGCCTGTACTGCAAAACATGGAAGGAGGCAAGCAACATAAGTGCATGGCAAAGATGTGAAACACATGATTCTCAAAATATGTCAGCTCCCCACATTTACAATAACCCTCATACATACAATGACCATGAATGCATCATATTAAACATCACACACACGAAGCATGCACACGTATCTCCCAGCAAACAGCCTAGTACCAACATGACCCACAGAGTGCTTCCGAAATTCACATGACAGCCATATGACATACTTACATGTAGATCATTTTCAAACAAAAGGTGCATATGGACAAAGAGATGGCAAACAGTGTGGTTGAATAATGAATGAACAATGTATTAAAGACAAACTATGTACAAAGATGGAAAGAGAATAATTGTCTATAAAAAATGAATAAAGGAAACCTCCAAATAGTGAACTATATACACGAGTCAGTGGGCTAGTCCATTGAAATCTCTGACAATGCCACAGCCAAGGCTGATTCACCCTTCACATGTGCCTCTTGCAGTCAGGCCTCCATTGTTTCCTGGAGGGATTGCAGGGTTTCCTCATCTGAGACTAAATCTCCTCAACTGCCCTGTAAGAATCCTCCAAGAGGGCAGCTCTCATCCACGCCATCCTCTCTGCCACCTCACCCCTTGGTGTGTCAATTACCACCTCAGGTGCTCACTGCCTCTCCTCATCCTGCTGCCTTACAAATGACACCTGCAATGAAACCAGTTAATGCAGGAGCCGTTGTGCCTCCTGCCTCATTTGAAACAGGTTGCAATGCCTTCCTTGATTTTCTGCCTCAACATCAACATCTCCTGCTGTCTGGCATTGTGTCTGCAGTACAGGTATTCCCTCCGACTTGATGATGGTCTTCGTCGGGGGCATACAGCACCTGCACCTTCTTTAAATGCCTGATGTTTCCTCACAGCCTGTTCCCTTGGATGTTCCTGGCAAGGCTGAGTGACAGTTTCATCTGCCACAGTACAGACTTCCACCTCCACCAGGGGTACAGGCACATCCAGACTGGCCAATGGCAGGACAGGAGCTCAGGATGCCATGGTGGTAGCTTGCATGGAGGCCTCTGTTGAGGTTGACTGGGGAACAGATGAGTAAGAGGAGGCCATTGCAGTGGCCTGTCCAAAGTGGCCACCGGAAAGCAGTGCTGTTGCCAGATGGGACAAGAGGCAGACCCATCTTCCTGTGATGCTCTACAAGCAGCTCACGAGTTGCTTGAAAAGCATCATACATAGACAACTGCTCCCTCAAGCCACCCATCAGCAGTGCCAGTAGTGCAAGCTCTCTCTGGGTTGAGGCATCAGTGAAGGTCGGCAGTGCTACAGAGATGGCCCTGGGACCAGAGGTTGTGCTGCCACCTCCACAGTGGACTACACAGCCTCCTGTCTCAGGGCCAGGTGTGAACCCTGCGCAACCCTCCCTAGCATCCCCACCTGTCACTGTGGGGAGGCCTGCAATAGCCTCCTCCACCTTCTCCTCGTCCATCAACACAGACAACTCCAATGAGCTCTCCATGCCTTGGGGCCCTGTGTGGTAGCATCACCACCCAGTCCCTCTGCTGCTGCTGCTGAGGTGCCCACCACAATGATTGAATTCTGGGCCTCCTCCTCAGGAGCATCGCCATCAGAATGTGATTCTCCCCCATGCACATCCCCCTAAAAGGAGGTGGAAATAACTTGGCATACCTGGGGTCTGCTTGTGCGTCTGGATACCTTGCCCCTGGGATGCAGTTCCACAGCACAGCTCATACCCTCTTCTTCAGCCTCTGCAACTGTGAAAAAGGGAACAAAGAACAGAGGGATCAGTCATAAGTGCCAATACAAGTGTCCTCTCCCCAAGTGCATCTGTAGCATTCTGTAAACAAGCAACGGCCTCACACATGCACGCCCAAGCCTGGAAATCTGACAGAGGCAAAAGAACAAGTCACAATGATGAGACATGCACTGTGAACATAGAACGTTGATGACTGGCTACATACTCATGGCAACAACTGAATTCACATCACAATCCCTTTGAAGCAGTGACCCAAATCTATCCTGCAGGCAGGGCAATGGAAAGGGGACATGGCCACATGTGTCCGTAGCATTATAGGCAAATCATCACCCAACCACATCTACCAACATGCACTCCTGACAGTCCAACATGAAAGCAAGCAGCACGTACATGCATCCATTGCTGAAGATCAAGCATCAATGGGTCAGTGGCCCGACAGGTCCCAAGATAGAAATTGCCATGACCGCACATCCATGCACATATCTCAGTGGAGATGATGCAATTGTATTTTATGTTATTTATTGAACATTTGTATGGTGCCTATACAGAAAGAAGTGTTTCCAGGTGCCACTAGATGAAAAAGGGTGGCGAGAGGGGGCAGAGGACAAAACAATAATGGTCCTACTGAGGCCTTGTCAAATTCAGTTTGTGCAAGTGCAGTAACAAGAAGTGCAGGGGGAGAGGGCATGTCAGGGCAAGGGGTGGGAGAGGGAGAGGGGTTGAGGGAGAAGTGCAGGAGGGACAGGGCCACAGGGGATGGGATGGCATGATACACAATGGAACAACCCATAGAGGAGCATCCTTGAATGTACCTCACATGCCCCCAACATCTCAATCTGGCAACTGAGCTCATACCTACACCTCACCACTTTACAGATGTGTGCCATTACATGCTTCCAGTGTCGGCATGCATACCCATGCAGGTCATACCAAATCTGTGGAAATGTACACCCTGTGAGTACTCACCAGCAGCCTGGACACATGCTTGCCAGACACGGACCTGCGCATGGACCGTTGGGTTGATCCTCACCAGGATTCGGAGGTGAATGGGTGACACTCGATGGTGGCCTGCACGTTGCACCTCCACGGAGAAACCTGCCTCAAGGGCCACCTTCACCTTCACCTGACTCAGGATCTGAAGGTTCCATCACTGCTTCTTTGCATGGTCTAATGTATGGACTGACACTCACTCCACGTGGATGGCAGCCGTATTGTCTTCCCAGAGCTTCTGATGGCCATATATCCCAAGTTGCTTCTGCGGAATGAATCGCACATCATAATGGGCCCAAACTGATCACCCAGGATATAAACTTCTGAAGCAGAGAAGTTACCAGCCCTCAGCCTCGCCTTGGGGGTGCTGGTTGATGTTCCAGATATGGGGCACCTGAGGCTGGTGGGGTGAAGCTTGGTCCTGACCACCCATGCTGTGGAGCTGTGGTGCTGCTATTGAGGAGTCAAAGTCCTTATGTGGCAGATTAGGTGGTCACATAGCCTGAGAGCAGCTTCATATAGGAAAAGGATAAGGAGGAATATCGGGCACACAAAGGCAGTGCCAGTGGTCAGCTGGCAGTTACACGTTAACCAGGCCAGATCCTGCTGCATCACGATCTCTGTATCAGCTGCATAAGAATAACAGCGGAAGCCGAAAGACCGAATCAGCAGAATGAGCAGGCGGATATAGACATTAAAAAGTAAAGATGAAAGCGCAGAGCCTTGCGGGATTCCAAAGAGG
The DNA here is from genome assembly GCF_040938575.1 of Ambystoma mexicanum. NCBI lineage: Eukaryota > Metazoa > Chordata > Amphibia > Caudata > Ambystomatidae > Ambystoma > Ambystoma mexicanum. Next base: position 261,817,162 of record NC_090930.1, on the reverse strand, counting down.
AAAGGCAGATCAGAAGACGTAAAAGGGAAGAGAAGCAGAGATTGAGAGCGATGATGGTTGAGGGGTTTGAGGAATTTGAGGTGAGGGTTAAACCACCTGGGGGAAGGAGTACAGCGGGACAGGGGGTTTGTGGGGATACACTGTTAGGCAGAATTACATGCAGTACCCTTTTGGGAACACTACACACAAATAAGACTACGGGCCTCATTATGAGGTGGGCGGTAAGGGATTACCGGTACCGGTAAGGGCATCCCTTACCGCCCTATTACAAGTTCCCTTTGCGGGTCCTCCCTTAACGCCTGGTTTTACCAGGCGTTAAGGACGGGACCCAAAAAGGGACTTTAGTGCTAATAACGGTACCGCAATTTGCGGTACCATTATTAGCGCCTTCCCCATTCCCTTTGAGCTCTATCCGGGCTCAAATGGGAATGGGGAAAGGACCTGGTGAATGGGGAATTACCGCCCCCGCCAACCTTGGAATGGGGCGGTAATAGCTCCATTCACCAGGGCGGAGTCGGTAAGGATTTGGAGGCAGCCATGGCGCTAATAGCGCCATGGTTACCTCCAAACTCCTAATGAGGCCCTACAGGTGTAAGCACAATCTCACCTTTGGTACAAGCCTGTACTACACAGTTATGTTGTAGCAGTGGCTGAGCAGCCAGACCTATCATAAGAGGGATGTGAGCAGTACATGATGTTACACAAAGGACTTGCAATCACAGTAGTTCAAACAAACACTTACTCAAGGTTTCTTGGTAAAATAATATACATTTGTTTACATATTTCATTAGAAAACATTTCACTAGCAAGAAGCAGCTCAATATCACACTATAATACACTACAGTACACAACCAATATGTTTCTGAACAAGTTAGGCTCCCCTGAAGTGGGAGCAAAATGGCACTTCTGTAACTTTCGAAAGACAAAGGTTATAAGAATCCAAACCCAATTACTTTCATAGGCAGGGCAAATAGTTTCAGTTCACTACAGGAGGCAATTTAATTCAATAGGCCTGGGCCAAAGTCAATGGTTCAGTGTCTGGGATACGGTAGCACAGTTCTGGTAGTAAATGGTTAAGTCTTTGCCAATGTTCTTAGAAGTAGTTTGCCAGAAAGGAGTTATATGTCGGATTAGGAGCGAACAAGACTCCAAAGTGGGGACATTTTCATAAACTTTCACTGTGGCATAAAGGATTTACAAACTCCATTTGCACTGTACCTTACTGATGAAAAAAAGCTGTAGCTGAGGCAGTTGTTCCTGGCAGTTCCTGCAGATCTCGCTGTTCCTGAGCTTCATTTGTGGGGACAAGAAGGAGGATGACAGGAGTTTCCTGCACTGCCCAGGGAAGAAGCCACAAGCTTGGATAAACATTGGTTTTGAGGTGTGAGTGCCTTTTAGTCCACAAACTGGTATCCTTCTCACTGGCTATCTGGTTTTTAATAGCACTCTGAAGAAAATTCGACCAGTATGGAGACTGTGTCCAGGTGGCTTGCGAGTTGGTTGTTCCCACCAGCTCAAGGGAAGAAGTCGTCCTTGAAGGGGCTTCTCTGTCGAGGGAGTTTCAGGCAATTCAGACCTGCAGTAGGGCTTCACCAGGCAAACCAATGGTCCAGGAGTTGCAGCACTCAACTTCCTTCAGCTCGTCTTCGGTTCTTTCATTCCAGCGGTCGACTCTGCCTTCCAAGTCCCAGAGACCTGCTTTTAAACAGTTTTCTCCCATTCATTCCAGCCTAGCTGTCACTCAGCCAGCAGGGTGGCTGTCCTTGCCGGACAGTTAGCCAGCCAATCATGCCAGAGTGCATTCAGGTCTCCTAAGAGACTAAGCACAGGGAGTTTCAGGCACCTCCCTCGTATCCTGTCCACCCCAGACACTCAGGCGCCAGAGGAGGGCTTCAGCACTGAAGCCCGCCAAAGGCCATCGTATAAAGGGACCAAACCTGGTTTGGCATGCAGAGGCAAGCACTAGAAGGACCTTTCCTAAAAGAAACAAAGAAAAAAAAAGATGACCAGTGTCGTTTTTTACAGAGGGGTCTTGGGCGCCATATTGAAAAACATGGCTGACCCGATTTTTGGCTAACGGTGTTCACGGTCGTGAAATATCATGGTAGTGTGTTCTAAAACCACTGCCACCAGCCATTTCAAGAGGAAAGGGTAACATTTGACTGTTACATGAGTGTTTAGACATAGGGGTTTTTAGGCACCCCTCCAGCACTCTATAGGAAGATAGTTTGTGCGGGGTCTATGAATTTAAAAAGACTAGCAAAGTAAATTTTACTTTCCATGCACTGGGAGACAGTAGTGTGTCCCAGAGAAGGTTTTTAAACCTTGGGGAGTCTGAAAGACATCCCTGTGCCACTGCACTGAAGGTGCTGTGTGACACACAAGAAAAAGGTAATGCATATGGAGTTTGTCTAAAAACTCCATATCCAAATAACACAAAAGTAAAACACACTTCAAAATACATGAAAGAGTGGGAAAAAAGGTTCACACTCTTTCCAGGTAAAAATGTAAGTCCTAGAAATCCAGCAAAGTTGCTGTGGGTCTCAAAAGGTAAGAGATATTAGCACATTTCTGAGAATTCTCCCTAACATACACAGGGACAGAGCATCTGAGAGCCATTAGTCAAAAAAGATCTGGGCAGGCGCTTACTCCCTGGAGGGGGAGTTTGGGAAGGGAGGAGAGTAGGGCAGAGGAAAGATGAGGGCATATGGTTACCTTGTTCCAGAGCAGGATCCTGGGTGCGGCGGCACATGGTGGGAGGTGGTGATGGAAAGGTGGCGCATGAGTCAGGGCTGAGAAGAAGATAGTAGAGTGATCAATCCAGAATAGGGGACCGGTAAGGGTGAAAAAGATCAGGTTGGATGAGCTGAACACTACTTCTAGGATTCGACCTGCAATGTGATGGGGCCTGATATGAGTTGGGTCATATTAATGGCTTCCATGTTGTCAATGAGCTGATGGGTCATGGGGCTGGAGGGAGTGTCGAACCAGATGTTAAGATCTCCAAAAACAGTGAAAGTCAGGTGAGATAGCAGCATGGCTGATACATAGTCACTCAGGGTGTCTGCAAAGGTTCTCTTATAGCCCAGCGTACCGTAAAGGAGGAAAAAGCTGAGGGTCACAGAATGTATTCACAGTCATCATTGTAGGGTTGTTTCTTGACCTGTAAGGGTGTGAGGTGGGGTTTGTGGAGGATGGCTATACCACCTGCTCTGCTGGCTCTGTTGTGGGGGATCAGGGAGTAGCCTGGAAGACAGCTTCATGTGCAGAGGGGATGAAGCCGTCAGAGAACCAGCTTTCAGTGATGAACAGGATCTCATTGGAGGTAAGGTAAAAAATCATGTTTTTTCTGGTCACTGATCTGGCGTTATGAGGAGGCCAGAGGGGATGAAGGGGGCATGTCCTGAGCAGAAAGGGTGTGGGGTTAAGGGGGGAGATGATGTGGGTGGGGCTGAGGGGCATGGGTGGGGTAAGAAGAAGGTAAGAAGAAGGGGAGGATGAAAGAGGGGATAGGATGAGAGGATGGACATAGTTGGGAATGGGGGGTCAGTGTTTAGCAGAGTGGGGAGGAAAGGGGTTGCACGAGCAGAGGGGGAGTGTGGCTGGTGGCGGCTGTGGGTAGATAGTCTTTTGCAAATGAGCGATGGGAAGTGACAACGATATGTGGGTGAGGGTCTGCAGAGTCTGGAGTTTTGGTCAAGGTTGTGCGGGATGTGCAAAAAGAAGCAAAGGTTGAGTGCCTAGATGGGGGCGATTGGGCTGGGAGAAAGGGGTGATGGTGGTGGGGCAGGGTTGGACAGCGGAGAGTGAAACTGGGGCAAAGGTTATCAGGGGAGATGGAGAGTGAATGGACATGGCTGGGTAGCAGGGGGAGGGGTTTAGAAGAGGGGGAGGATATGGAGTTGACAGGGTAGGCAGGGGAAAGAGAGGGGTAGCTGCGGAACAAAGGTTTTGTTATGCTGGTCCACCAGGCGGGTGCCAGGGTTGTGTGTGTGTTAGGGTGGGGGGGTCAGCTGATGGAGAAGCTTTGGCCAAGACAGTGTGGGCTGCACTGAGGGAAGGGAAAGTTGGGAGTAGGACAGTGGGAGTTGGTCTGGGCAAGAAAGGAGGGTGGTGGCAGAAATAGGGGGTTGAGGAGAAGGGTTGGCCCCAGGCATTACTATGGACGGGGGCTGGGCAGGGTTGGGATGGTGGTGAGAGAAGGATGTGTGGGAAGGGAGAGGGAGGAGTGGAGAGAGTGAATGAGTTCTTAAAGTGGGGGAAGAGGAGGAGGCAATCTGAGTTGTGAAGGTGGTTGGGGTACTTGTTGGGGGAGAGGAGGATGGGACGGAGGAGTGGGCTTCTGCGTCCTGATGCACCAGCAGTCTCCCTTGGCCTTTTAGCTATTTAGCATGGTGGAGGACTGGGTTAGGAGAGGGAGAGGTGACTGGATTCTGACTCAATTGGGCTGCATGCAAATAAAAGCCTAGCAGAATTAGGCTTCATGCAGAAATTGGCCAATTTGCACGATTGGGCTAAATGTAAGATATGGCTGACAAGCACAAGAAGGCTAAAGGCAAGGTAAGGCTGCCTAACACAATTATGCTAAATTCAGAATATGGCTATCTTACACAAAAGGGCTAAATGAAAGATATGGCTGACTAACGCAGATGGGTTAAAAGCAAGGTGAGTCTACCATACACAAATAGGATAAATGGAAAATATGTCTACCTTAAATAAATAGGATAAATGCAAGGTAAGGCTAACTTACACAAATAGGCTATATGCAATACAAGGCTAACTTACACAAATAGAATACATGCAAGATATGGTCGACTAAACAGAGGGGGTAAAAGCAAGGTAAGGCTATGTTGCACATTTATGTAGAAAGCAATATGTGGCTACCTTCCACAAATAGGCTGAGTGCAACATTTGGCTACCTTAAACAAATGGGCCAATAGCAAGATATGGCTGACTGACACAGCTGGGCTAAAAGCAGGAATCCTCATAGGTGGATGATCCAGATGACAAGTGGGCATGTAGGTGATGTGTAAAGCATGCGGTGCATTGCTGGTCAGTTGTGGGTGGCGGAGTCCTACATTTCTTTCTCGTGTGGCAAGTGTAATGTTGCTTCTGTGTTCCCATTGATATGATCAATCCAAAATTGGGTAGTGAGGGTGGTCATGGGCTATCCCACCGAGACCATGTATCAGATGCCAGACGAGCACTGCACTGGCTTCCGGTGGAGGCCCGTGTTCGCTACCACCTGTTAGTGATTACTTTTAAATGTAGACAGGGCATTATGCCCAGTTATTTGCAGGATCTCATTGTGGAAAAAATTCATAGCAGATCCCTTAGATCTAGCAACCATAAATGTTTAATGCTCCCCAGGTGCAGAACCATGATGGCAGAAAAGGGAGCTTTCTTCATTGCTGCACCTAAAGCCTGGAACAACGTTCCATTGCATCTTATATGTCAGAGCAATATAGAATCTTTCAAGAGAAAGCTGAAAACGTGGATGTGTGTATGATTTCCCCTACTGGTCTACCGCAAATGAGCTTCATCGCCTGTCTTTGCTAGTGTTTTGCTTTTTCGTTTGTCAGCGCCCTAATGACTACGGGTCCAAGGTTTGCACATTATAAATGTTTTAAAGTAAAGTAAAGCAAAAGGACTGCTGAGAGTGAGGGGTATGTAAACATGCATCGTGTTTTTATGTTTGTGTATCCTGTGAGTGGCTAGATAGCTTTATGTGAGATTTGGCATGCATCTTCATGATGGGACAAAGTACATGTTGAGGGTATCAGAGACATGCAAGAGGAAGGGATGGATGGAGAGCTGTAGATGTTCCCCTTTGCATAACCACATGACAATGGTGAGTGGTGGAGAGCAGGAACAGCTGCAATGGTGTCGAGGGACCCGGTTTCAAGATGGTAGTCAGGTGAGACATTGTTTTTCCTCTTGGTGCATCAAACTCAGGAGGACAGATGTGATGGAGCCACCATGCCAGGGGCTGTCTTTGCAAAATCAGGTATTTTGGATGTGTGCCATGGAACATTTTCTTACACCTTCACATGACTGTGGACATGGTTTGTTCACTTCATGTCAAGGATATCAATGACATGAAGGTTCATGAGGTATTAATGAGGTTGCAGTGTGACTTTAATGTTATGGGGCACACACAGTTTGGCAATCCAAGAGGTGCATTCTCAGGGTGTTATAATGTGCAAGCTGGATTAGCCTGAATGCATCATTGAAGGCCATCATGGATGTGGCATTACTGTGCATGTTCCACAGGGGTTGATATTCATGGGAAGTATGTTTGTCTTACCTGATTTCTTGTTTCCTGTCCCTGTGCCTTATGGCCTGCTGAGGGAATGGGTGGTGCCTGTGTATGAGGGTGGAAGCCCTCCTGCATTTCTATTTTCTATTTCTATGTATTTATATAGCACCAAAACCATCAGGTATCCAGGCCAACTCTACTGCTATGCCACAACCCGTGGCAATATTATTCAGGACATAACATGCCACAGGGATTTTGCATACTAGAGGGGGGGCATATAGCAATTTCCCACCTGAGTCGTCAAGGGAGCGGAAGTGTCACGTAAGCACTCTGAATGTGTGCTCTACTATGCCCCTTGTGGCTAAGAGTGCTGTGTTGTAGTGCGCCTCACCTGGGGTGGTTGGATTCCTAATGGGCGTCAACCGGAATGGTGCAGCGAGCAGGCTCTGTCCCCTGCAAAGGAGTAAATAGTTATTTATTGCATGCATTGTCATGTCTTGTGTTTCTGTTTCTGTGTGTCATGTGACTGCTTATGTGTGGATGATAGTTGATACTCACCGACAAGCCAGCTGTTTTCAAAGGTTCCTTATGCAAGGGTCTGGTCTATGGGGGAATACCGGAAAATGTAGCTATCCTGCGTGCATCCTGGGTAATTGGCACTGACACGCATGATGTGTCCCTTGGCATCACAAATCACCTGCACACTGCAGAAAAGCCAATGTTTGCGGTTGCAGTTGAGGGGGAGGGGGCAGTTGTAGCCCTACATGGGTGCAGTCAATGTCTTCCAGGACCCGGGGAAAGTATGCACATGCATAGAATTCCTGGCACACTCTCATCCTTTCCTGCAGTGTACATGGCGTGTGAATTTGCCTAGGCACACATGCTAGGATGCAGCGCAATACCTAGTGGAGACACCTTAATTGTGTGGGCTGTGAAATACCCTCCATGATGGCTGTGATATGTTTGAATGATCCTATTGTCAGGAAGTGTAAGGCTGATAGCATTTTGACCAAAGGCTGCACAGCATGTGAGCACATGGCGGGTGATTAAAGATCATTCTCCCACTCCCTGTCCAGGTCTTCCCTGCACCTCCTCATCTGGCATCCCAAATAATGTTGTTTGTGGATGAAATGTTCTGGACCTCCTCCTACTCCTTCCATGTAGTATTGTCAGTGCTAGCAATGCAGTATCTGCCATTGTGGCAATCATGTGTTCTAGGGGGTTGCATTGAGCTTTTATGCGTGAGTTGTCATTGCGCTTTGTGTATTGCGATAGATAACGGGTGGAGGTAAGACCTTAGGATGATCGTTCTCCTTTGGAGTCATCACGATTGCATGAATGTTTTTGTGATTAGGGTTTACTTAGCGCTTGATGGTGTGCTTCGTTGTTTGCATGGTGCCTACCTACCCACACCCATGTTCTTCCTCATTTTCCTCGTTTAATGAGGATTGTACATTTTCTGCCTCTTTTCTATTTTATGCGCTGGCTCTTCCTGCACCTCCTGCCCAAAGTATTCACACAGTGGGGATAGCCAGCGCAAAGTCTGATCTGTGAATCGGAAATCGCTTATTAGCAGAGCACAACATGACCTTTACAAGGCAAAGTACATTTGTGGCATGCTAAACATTTTGTAAATCAGGCCCTGTGTTTTGTAAATGCAAATAACATCCTCGTATCATGTTGTGGGTTTTAAGTCTTGTATTTCTAGTTTGTCCTATAGTGCCTTGGATGCTTTTGAAACCTATTCTGTCAAATTTTTTAGATGACTTGCGCATAATTTTGCAGACACATCACTTGCAACTGTCTTATATGAATAACTTGTGCATGCTTGAAATGTAATTTCTAAGCTCTGCTAGAATTGCAAATTGTTTTTCAATTTACACCATTATGTGTCTGTCCTGATCTATAATTGATTGCTTTGTAGATAAGATTGATGTTTGGGAACTACATTCCAGAAATACTCTTGCTGCAGCCAGTGGAGTGAAAAGTGAATCTTTTCAGAAAATAAAATGTTTCTGCGAAAGGAATGTCCAGCACTGCGTTCTTTTTATGCTTGTTGTATTCTGTGAACACTATCTGATAAGGAAATCAATGGAGATTTGATGACTAATGAACTGTGTCATTTAAGCATCATATTTCAGTTAGTCCAATGATCTATATATTTATAAAGAAGAACATCTGTTAGTTTATTCCTTATACAATTCCACAGTGTTCCACCAATCTGCACCATATTGTGCATAGTTACCTGTTAGGATCCTCCAGACATTACTATCTACATGACATTTGGACATCCCAATCCTTTACCCGGTTTCAGCAACTTCACACATGAAACGATTGCCTGAAATAGGTGAAACATCAGTGTCGACGTAAAAGGACAGGACAAAGTTCATTTCAAGCCTCTCAACATGAGGAACAGAACTTAAGGTCCCCACTAGGAGGACCTTGCAAATAAGATAAATAAGATTTTAAGACCCTAGAATGCAGCATTTCTGAAATATTTTCACTGCAAGGTACAGCAACTCACTGCGCCACGTCAGGGTGAAGCGTCAGGTGGGCAGAGCACACAGAAGGTCCTAATATGATGCAGCACTCCACTGTCGCCTCCCCTCCACGGCTGCTCCGGGGTATGTCAACCAGCCACACAGGCCCCTTCTCAGTGTAGTTTACTTCAGAGTGGAAAGCACATCAAGCGATAAGCTACTCGGAAGCGACTTACAGATTCATTGATTTTCAACACTTGATGAGAGCATTGTCATGTTTGTCTACAGAACCCGTGCAGAATATGGGTATTTTTGGCTAGTAGGTATTAAAACTTACATTCTCTGCAAATTTGAAACTCCAACCAATATTTCTCTTGTTCCTCTCCCAATGTGTCTCTCAGCTTAGCTACGCCCTCTTGCAGCCACACTGCACCAAGAAAGAAAAATGTAAGTTGCAACCTTGTTAGAGGCTTCTTAGAACATCGTATTTCACCCAAATCATGCACACGTTTGATGGCAGTAGCTACTTCCTCCAGCAGCTGCCTGAATCCCACATCGGCTTCTTGAGTGCAACCATACTCATGCAATTCAATTCTCCCACAGGTACCTGCAAACTCACCCAAATCCACTGCATGATCCACCGATTCCTGTATTTCATTTTTCCAGAAATCCATCAATGCTTACTTATAAGCTGTGTTGCTTACAAAATGAAGATGCTAAGCCATCATGTCAGACATACAGTCATGCTGAGGTCATATCCATGTTAGTAGGTGCTCACATGCCAAAGGAAGAATATTAAGATCTGGGCTGAATATGAGCAAAATACAAAACACACCCGCTTTACGGATTTGCAAAGCAAGACTTCATTTTGGCTTTTCATTGTGGGAGGTGATGTGTCAAGGTAAACTCCATGCATTGTGGGCAGAGACATAGATTTCTGTATTTCAACGCATGCACATGATTTCACCCGCTCGAGCACCATGAATGGAGTCGCTATAGAGCTACTAATGTTTCTCCTGATCCAGTGATATGACTGCAGTGATTCAGGATTTCTAACTTTGCCACCACATCTGCCATCCCATTGACACCCAAAACGCCTTAAAGGATTGTGAATGTCCTCACGATAGAGAAGAGTTGCAAACAATCCGATTAAAATGCTGCACCTCATCAGACAAGTGTGATGGTTTCTGTAGACCTACTCTTAAAGGGACCTGCGTACCTTCCCAACTGAGGAGGGTTGGGTTTTACCAGCAACCTGTTTCCCTTAGTTTGATCATTCAAATTCCACTTAGTAAAAGATTGCCTGTGTTTCTGTGGGTCCTGTCACTCTGGTCCTGGACTGCACGGCACGCACTATATTTCCTATCGGCAGCGTTTGATTTAGTCAATCACAATATGTTAACCAATCATCTCACAACAGCAGCCTCCTTTTCCTCCAAAGCCGCAGCCTGGGTCAACTCATTTCTTTCTGATAGATCTACTAGAGTGTTCTCTCCAGTTGCATCTGCAGAACCATCCCCAATCACCTGTGGAGTTCCGCAGGGCTCCTGCGTCTCCCCTACCCTTTATAATATTTTCACAAAGCTTCTGTTTGACCACCTAGATGACCTTGGTGTATCCTATACCAATTATGCGGACGATATGCAAATTCTCATCACACTCTCAGGTACCTACCTTGCAGACGCAATACTCCTAAATGATATCTACAGCAAAATCCAAGCCTGGATGGCCAAGCATGGTCTGTGTCTAAATGATGACAAGACCGAGCTTCTGCTCATCGGCTCTAAGCAGAGACTCAACAAGCTAGGCTTCCAATACTCCTCCTTCAATATCGATGGGAATAACATCAACGTCAACAAGGATGCCGAAACTCTACGATTCTACTTGGACTCTTCCCTATCGCTCCACAGACAGGTCAACGCAACAGCATCTTCAACTGCCTACACATCCAAACTAATAAATGCATGCAGACCTTTCTTGTCCACCTCTAGCTGCTTCACCTTGGCAAGAGCTCTTATACTCTCCAAATTGGACTACTGCAATACTCTATACTTAGGCACCAGTCAGAGAAACCTACACTAGTTACAAGTTTCACAAAATAACACCCTCAGAGCAGCCATAAACATCCCACGCTCCAATCACATTTCACCAACCCAACGGAACACTAACTAGCTCCCTATACAAGACAGGATCACTTTAAGAACCTTGATGATCACCCACAAGTGTCTGAACAACTCAGCCTCCAAGTATTTGGTTGACACATTTTCTAGAAAGGAATCCACCAGACCTACCAGAGCCAAGTTCGTCCAGTGCCTCAACATCCCCAAATTCAAACTGACTAATGTGGGTGGATCTAGCTTCCCAGTGCTTGTAGCCAAGATGTGGAATGCCTTGCCCCTGACATAAGGATAGTACCCTTGTTCCCATCTTTCCAGAATAAGGTAAAATCATGGCTCTTTTCCCAGTCTAATTAATGACACACCCTGCCTTCGTGGTTCCTGCTTAACCCGCTAGCCTAGAATGTCCTCGGCCTAAATAAGCATCATCAGGTGACTACCCTAAAGGTCCCATCACAGAATTGTTCTAGTTCTGAATATGAACACTGTACATTTTTGCTCTTTACAGCCTATGTCTACTATACCACACGTCTTCTACCCCTCCTGTTTACACCGTTCCTGGTTTCCTCATCCTCTAAATGTCACATGCTATGAATAAAAACATTAGCCATGTCTGAGCTACAATTTTATGCCCCCGCTATTCGGTGACTTGATCTGTAACACAGGTCTAGTACCTGCTCAGCACTGCACTTCGTCTACTACCTCTCGTCTCCACCCATCCAGGTAATTTACTGTCAGCTTTTATTGTAACCATGGTTGTACATCCCTTCCTAGCAATTTATTGTCAATTTTTCTTGCAACCATTGCTTTACATTCTGTCCTGGTAACTTATTGTCAGCTTTTCTTGTAATCACTGTTGTATATCCTGTCCTGGTAATTTATTGCAATCTTTTCTTGTAACCATTGTTGTACATTGAAGTATAAGCGCCCAGATACCTCTGCGTTAAGGCGCGCTACATAAGCAAATAAACTAAACTATATAAGCAAATAAACTAAACTAAACTAAACTGTGTCCTGCTATATTTTTGTGTTAATGCGTAGTGTTTCAGGCGTCGGGGGACATCCTGGAATGCAAAGGGTCCCCACCTCTGCTGCCACCGCACTGCCTGCAAGCAGGAGACTTTATCATGGAGGATATGCAGAACATGCATTTGCAATACATATAATATGATAATAATGCCTTTATATGATGTTGCATGTCCCATTTGAGGGTAATGTCTGGACATGATAGGTTATTTACTTAGATTGGCAGAGTTTACCTTGTCTAAAATTACTGTTCATTGCCATAAGTGGCCATGCCTGATGTAATGTCAGAGACTGGTATATAAGGCTTCACCTGGTATGCTTTGCTGACAACAGGCCATGGGAGACTTTGCCTTGTATATGATGCGTGCCAAACAAAGTGCACTGAAGTTGAGCTCTGTGACCTGGAAGCATTGCCATTTCCCTTTTAAAATTGGAACTTTCTGGGAAGATATACAGAAAACAATTAATTGATTGATGGATTCATTAAAAATGTCTTGGCCTACAAAATACAAATGCTCCCAGAGTACTCGCGTATTAAAAATGGGAAAATAGTGATTCACAGGTAATGCAATGTTGTATGCTCAGTAATTAGAAATGTACACACTATAGCTCGACTAGAGGTGCAATAACATTTCACAGTGTCACCAGGAGCCAAATATATTCGCGATGAAACTGAAGACTTCTTCCTGATTGGTCGAGATCAAAGACCAATTGTAAACCAGCGCCCTTCCCTGATCGGTGTTATTGACCCACTGGAAAATGTATACATTCAAATAAACTTTTATTAAGAACATAGCGTATCCTTTTCTAGCTCCTTTAGTGTGTGCGTTCTGTGGTGACTCTTCATCATTTTAAATGTAGAGCAGCCTCCATTGACTTTTATTGTTTTTAATATTTCCAGTGCACAACAACATCAATGCATTCATTCATTTTTGACGATAAGATCATTATCATTATTTTCATTATTTTCTGCAAAGTAAGAAGTTCTGTGTATCGAAGTAGCTCTACCTAACGCCTGCAGCATCTGCTGTCTCAATTGGATGCGCCTGCAGATAAGCTGTAGCATTTATGTCGGAGGAAATGTATAGTTTTGCTCCGTCTGAACAATTCACCATTCGATTTTAATTTCCCCGCTCTTTTTATCAAATCTTTTTATCAAAAATTGGCTGCACTAAACATCATTACTATTTTAATTCTGCTTCCCATCTGGGCCAAATATTATGCATTCATATTTTGCGAATAGACATGTTTTTAAATTACAATGAGGAAAAGCGTAACTGAATAAACCGTTTACAACCATAGGGGCATACTCCGAATCAAGAGTGTGTTCTCTTATTGCCACCCAGAGCCACATGCATTGGCATTGTGTAAAGGAGAAGCAGGTTTAGAGCTGCATCTGTTGGTACTGTGTAGAGGGAAAGCATGTTTAGAGCTGGATACATTGTGTAGAGGAGGAGAAGTTTTAGAGTCACATATATTGCCACTGTGCAGAGGAGAAGCAGCTTTTCGAGCTGCATATATTGCCACGGTGTAGAGGAGAAGCAGCTTTAGAGCTGCATATATTGCCATGGTGTAGAGGAGAAGCAGCTTTAGAGCTGCATGTATTGCCACGGTGTAGAGGAGAAGCAGCTTTAGAGCTGCATATATTGCCATGGTGTAGAGGAGAAGCAGCTTTAGAGCTGCATATATTGCCACGGTGTAGAGGAGAAGCAGCTTTAGAGCTGCATGTATTGCCATGGTGTAGAGGAGAAGCAGCTTTAGACCTGCATATATTGCCACGGTGTAGAGGAGAAGCAGCTTTAGAGCTGCATGTATTGCCACGGTGTAGGGGAGAAGCAGCTTTAGAGCTGCATATATTGGTTCAGCATAGAGTAGAAGCAAATTTAAAGCCGAATATATTGGCACTGTGTAGAGGAAAAGAATCTTTAGAGTCACATAAATTGCCACTGTGTAGAGGAGAAAAATGTTCGCGATACCTATATTGGCAATGTGTAAAAGAGAAGTTTTGAGCTGCATAAATTGGCACTGTGTACAGGAGAAGCAGGTTTAGTGCTGCATATATTGGCACTTTGTAGAGGAGGAGACATTCTAGAGTCACTTATAGTCGCACTGTGCAGAGAAGAAGCACGTCTGAATCTGCATATATTGGTGCTGTGTAGAGGAGAATAATCTTTAGAGTCACATTTATTGACACTGTGGAGAGGAGAAGCAAGTTTAGAGCTGCATATATTCGCACCGTGTAGAGGAAAATAATCTTTACAGTCACATATAGTGGAAATGTATAGCCAAGAAGCACGTATAGAGCTGCAGATATCGACTCTGTGAAAGAGAAGCATGTTTAGAGCTGCTTATATTGGCACTCTGTGAAAAAGAAGCATTTTTAGAGCTACAAATAGTGTCACTGTGTAAAGGAGAAGACGGTTTAGAGATGCATATATTGGCACTCTATGAAAGAGAACCATGTTTAGGGCTGCATATAGTGGCACTGTGTAGAGAAGAAGAATCTTTAGAGTCACATATATTGACACTTTGTAGAGGAGAAGCAAGTTTAGAACTGCATATATTGGCAAGGTGTACCGGAGAAGCATATTGTACACAGAATATGTTGAAACTATCACCCTTACGACATTTCTACACAATGAGTGGTGTCTTCTGACGGAAGATGTATCAAGCTCAGTTCTACGGTAGCCCACCAGCGCCATATGTGTTGTGCAAAGTGGAACACGTAAATCCATTGAGAAGTACGGAAATACAACTCAGAAATTGTGTGAGTTAAAAAAACATAAAATAAGACCTTCAAGATAGAGAGATGTGATCTAGATATTGCGTGCATGGGGCCTCAAATGTGACGTTCTCCTGCAAAGGAGGACCCCTAAGGCAAACACTTTATCAGCAGCCTGTGGGAGGGAGCTGGCCAATCAGGAGGCGAGAACGGTGGGTTGATGTGTGGCGGCACATCCATCCACCAACACCTCAGCAGCTCACCCGCCTCTTCCTTTTCTATTTCCACCTCTTCCTTTTCTATTTCCAGCCGCCATGGTAATGGAAGAGGGGCTCTGTGTCCCAGTACAGGTGGCAATCTCAGTCCTGCAGTCTCACAAATATCCACTGCTTCCCATAATCAAACTCTTTTCTTACTACGTGCAAGATAAGTATTACTCATCTAGTTCCATTGTATATGCTACTCCGTAGGTAATAATGTATTGGTATGTTATAGTGGATGTTTAAGTGTTTTTTTATTTCCTTTCTGAAACCAAGTGGCACTAGTGTTGGAGGAAAGTACCTTTCAGTGCACAGGAACAACCACAACACAATGAAGTAGCCAGCACATAGAGGGATACAGTGTTGCTACCTCTGTTCCACCCTTAGTTGAGTTAGCACTGGGTTCACAATGAATGTGAAAATAAAGTAAGCTTCTGTATTAAAGCCTAGAGAGCATGAGTTAGCAGCGACCAGTGTTGTGGCGCAGGATTGTCATGCAGAGGAAGTGGAAGACAATCACTCAGAAGAACATCAGGAGTGATTGGAGAGCAGAGCTTATGGGTTCTGTACTGGGTTCTTTAGGTTAAAGGAATGCATAGATGACCTGTGTTTAATGCAACTGAGTAAAAGCAGCAGATAACCAGGAAATGATGTCCCCTAGAATGGGTGGCACTGTACACAGACACTTATCTGTGACATACGATTAAAGCTTCTACTCATGGTACAATGAGGGCAGAGTACCCCTCCCTTGTACCCCTAATACAATCACCACTACTAATATGGGGCTGACCATAGGCAGCCTATCAGTACAGACAACATAATATTTTGATGCCGTATTGATATGCTGCTAGAAATTCCCCACCTTGTGCCTCACTCCTTTCTGCCCCTTGCTCTACCTCCCTTCTGCCTACTTGGGCTCCCCTCTCCCTTACCCCTGCCCCTCTTTCCACCCTGCACCCTTTATGGTGCTCTCTGTCTCACCATTCATCTATAAATGCTACTCAATCGATTATCTTATCCATCTCAATAAGTCTGGCAGGAAGAAGCTCAAAAGGGACATCCTGGTCTCCATCCCAGGCCTCCCTATCGCTGATACCTACACCAGTGCTTCCTTCAGACAGACCCTCACTGCATCCTCTTTGTCGTTCCCTCTCCAGGCCTATGGATCCACCATATGGTCTCTATTTGCTCTCCTTTTTCCTCTCCTCCCATTAATGGTGGCATCCGGTGGGAGACCCTCCTGCCCCCCTTCCACTCCTCTGAGACCATCATTAATGTCTACTTAAAAGGCACCATTTATTTCCAGGGCCATCAGGCCAATGTCCTCCGATTTGATAGACGCTTCCCATACCTTATCAACTTCCTTTATTCTCCGGCTATTCCTCCCTACCACTCTCTGGCTCCTCTGCCGCCTCCTTCCTCTGCCACCCTCTGCTGCTGCTTTGGCCACCCTGTTGCCTCCTTCATCTGCCACCTCTCAGGCACTCTCTTCTTCTTCTCTGACCACCCTGCCATTTCCTCCTTCCTCCTCCACCCATCCTCGGCTACCTCCACCACTTCCATAGGGTGTACCTCTGGCCTGTACCCCTCCACAGAAGCCCTTCAAAGGTGTCAACCTGTTCCACATCGCTACTCTCAACAATCACTCCGCTGTGAAACATTCGTCTGACATCTGCCATCTCCTGGAAGAGCTTGATTTGGATGTACTCAGACTCACCAAGACTTGGTTCACAGCTAGCTCTGTCATGAGTTTTGACACGCTCCTTCCCGATGGCTACAAGATCCTCTCCGAACCCAGAAACAGCTGTCCCGCTGGGGGTTGTAGCCTTGGTTTTCCCAGAGTGGATGCCTGCTTCTGTTACTCCAATACAGGACTACTCCTCCTTTTGAATGTCTGGTCTTCAAGCTCACTATATCTCCTGGCCTCTCTCTCACTGTGGGCACTGTCTACAGGAAACCTGTCCAGCTTGCCCTCTTTCTCTCTGAGTGGGCTGACCTCTCCTCCTCCCACATTGGCTCTACCTCTCAACTTCTCCTCCTCGGAGACCTGACCATCCACCTGGATGCTACTAGCCCCTCTTCTGGGCTATTTCGCATTCTCTCTCTCTCTCTCTCTCTCTTTCTCTCTCTCTCTCCCTCTCTCTCTCTCTCTCTCGTTCTCTCTATTCATCCCTCTGACCCGACTCATTCTGCAGGGCACAGGCTGGATGTTCTGATCCCCTCAGAACTCCCCCTCTCTAACCCTCTCACCACTCCTCTATCTTAGAGCGACAATGTTCTCCTTTCCTCTCACCTCTCTCTCTCTACCCCTCAGGTCAAGTGGACCCCAGCACTGCCACGTACCTTCTCGGTCACCCGGTACATGAAGCATGTGTCAGTTGAGGCTTTCACTGCTACTTTCTCTGCTCCTCCTACACATCTGGCTGAATCACACTCTGACACAGCCCTCTCTAATCTTAATCTCTCTATCTCTAACACTCTTGACAGCCTTGCACCTGTCATGAGGATCCGTTTGAAGGCCACATCCATGTGCAACTCTTGGTACGATTCTGACCTCGCCACCCTTAAATGCAAGTGTAGGGCGAGGAAGTAGAGGGCATTAGGCGCACCCCCTGACAAACTGGCCTTCTGCCTCATCCAAAGGCAGTACAGACTCTCTGTCCTCTCTAAGACAAGAGCCTGCATCCAATCCCACATCTCTGCAGCAACTAACAACTCGGCCTAACTTTTAAATGTCTGCAAGGAGCTGGCCAATCCTTTTGCATTCCTTACCTCTCCTGTTAAAACCCTTTGCATGGTCCTGGCTTCTCATTTCATCACTAACACCCAGAACATCCTGTCCACTCTCTCTTCCTCTACCTCCTCTTCCTCCTCCTCTACCATCCCTGGCCCATCTTTAGTAATATCTCCTCCTCCTTTCTCCTCATTTCCCCTGTTCACACCTGACAATGTTTCTAGACAAGTCCGATCTATGAAAGTCTTGTCAAAGCAGGTTCTCCCCTGCTCATCCAAAACCAGCAAGGACCACATCGACACCTTTTGGCCGATTTCTGCAATCACTTCTTTGGCACTGGAACCTTCCCCTCCCCCTTAGGCAATCCCTTGTGTACCACCTTATAAAGAAGCCCTCTGCCGATTCTTCCTCTCCATCACTCCTTTCCTGGGCAAACTCCTGGAAAAGCGGACCATCTCCCAGCCTAATCTGCTTACTGAATCTGTTGATTGTATCCACGACCACCAGTCTGGCTTCAGAGCTGCCATAAGCATGGTAACTGCTCTCCTGAACACACGTGAAGACTTGCTCTCTAATCTTGACTTTAATCTATATTTTGTTCTCATTCTCCTCGATCAATCCTCTGCTTTTGAAATGGTCAACCTTACCATTCTGCTCAATCGCCCCCGTCACAACCTGGGTATCACTGGTCAGGCCCTGGCATGGTAGACCTCCTTTCTCACTGACCGACCCTCCCAGGTTCAATGTGGGTCTTTCCTCTCTTCTATCTCTCGCTCTGCTTGTGGTGTTCTCCACAGGTCTAACATTTCTCCCTGGCTTTTCAACCGCTAATTGGTACCTCTTGCCCACTGCTTTGTTACATTCTGCTCTAACTTTCAGTGTTATGCGGATGACACCCAGCTTTTCTACAGGCTCCCCTCAGCCACCTCTGCTCCTTCTCTCATACCAGACTGTCTGGCCGCAATTCAGGAATGGTGTAGTGCCAATGATCTCTGTCTTAATGCCCGTAAGACTGAGATCCTCTTCATCAGTACTCCTGCTCCCTCCTTTCCTCTCTCTTTCTGGCTGTCCACCCAGGGCCCTCTTCCTGCTCCTTCCTGTGATATGATATGATATGATATGGCATTTATAACGCACCTATACACAAGTGTTTCAAGGCGCGAGGAGGCGGGGGGGGACAAGGGGAGAACAGTCAACGATCCTACTAGGCCAGCTGTCATTCAGATCGCGCAAGTGCAAGGGTAGGGAGACTGGGAAAACTGCAAGGGGAAGGGGATAGGGGAAGTGCAGTACATGGTTAGTAGAATACAGGATAAGTAATAGGGCCAGCTGGTGGCAAGTGCAAGGAGAGTGCAGTACATGGTTAGTAGAATACAAGATAAATAAAAGGGCCAGCTGGTGGCAAGTGCAAGGTAAGTGCCGGGAGAAGGGGCTGTAGGATACAGAGACAGTCCCGTAGTGCAGGTAGGCAGTGCAGGGAAGAGTGGCAGGGCCAAGGACTGAGATCGGTGAGTGGCCAGTTGCAGATTCAGTGCAGGTTCAGTGATTTTAGCAGGGGAGAGAGGGAGAGAAAGCGGAGGCAAAGAGGAAGGTTTTGAGGTGCTTCCGGAATGGGAGATGGTTCTCCTCAAGTTTCGGAGAGGCAGGAAGGCTGTTCCAGAGGGAGGCCCCTGCTGCGGAGAGAGATCCACCCCCAGCTCGTTGCTTGGAGAAGCGGCAGACCCTGAGGTAGTTGGAGGTGGATGAGCGAAGAGCTCGAGAAGGAAGATATTTAGGAAGAGAGAGTTGAAGGTATTTTGGCCCAAGGCCCCAGAAGGCCTTGTGGACAATGCAGAGGGTTTTGAACGTAATCCTCACGGCCACTGGGAGCCAGTGAAGCAATTTCAGTCCTGGAGAGATACGGTCCCTGGGCTTGAGGCCAAGGACAAGTCTCGCAGTCCTGTTCTGGATGAGTTGCAAAGGGCGGAGAGTAGAGGCAGGAAGATTTAGATAGAGGCTGTTACAGTAGTCCAGCTTCAGAGAGAACCAGGGCTCTGGAGACAGTGAGCTTCTGGGGGAAGGAGAGGAAAGGAAGGCTACCTCTGAGGAGGTGTAGCTGGTAGTGTGACTTCTTAGAGACGTCAGATATGTGAGGAGAGAAAGAGAGTGTGGAGTCGAAGATGACCCCAAGGTTTTTTGCCTTGCAGGTAGGAGCAGGAAGAGGGCCAAGGGAGGCCGGCCAGAGAGCTGCAGGGAAGGAGGGAGTGGGTGTGCCGATAAGTAGAATCTCCGTCTTACTGGCATTAAGGCAGAGGTTGTTGGCGGCACACCATTCCTGGATAGCAGAAAGACAGTCGGAGATGAGGGAAGGGGAAGAGGAGGCCGAGGGTAGCCTGAAAATGAGCTGGGTATCATCCGCATAGCACTGAAAGTTGGGACAGAGAGCGGCGATGGAGTGAGCAAGAAGTGCCAGGTACTGGTTGAACAGCCAGGGGGAGAGGTTAGATCCCTGGGGGACACCACAGGTAGAGAAAAAGATGTCAGAGAGGAAGGAACCCAGTTGGACCTGTGAGGGTCGATTGGAGAGGAAGGAGGTCAGCCACGCCAGAGCCTGACCAGTGATACCCAGGTTATCACGGACACGGTTGAGCAGGATGGTGTGGTTAACAGTGTCAAAGGCAGAAGAGAGGTCGAGCAAAATGAGAACACAAGGGGTGTTAGAGTCAAGGTTTGAGAGCAGGTCCTCACGGATGTTCAGGAGAGCAGTTTCCGTACTTCTGGCAGCTCTGAAGCCAGACTGATGGTCATGAAGACTACCAACAGATTCAGCATGGAGATTAAGGCTAAGAGCTTTGGTGCCATCTTCGACTCCACCCTCTCCTTCTCTCGTCACATCTCCGACGTCTCTAAGAAGTTACACTATCAGCTGCACCTTCTCACAGATAATCTGCCTTTTCTCACTTTCCCCCAGAAGCTCAATGTCTCCAGAGCCCTGGTCCTCTCTAGGCTGGACTACTGCAACAGCCTCTTTCTAAATCTGCCTGTCTCTACTCTTCGACCTTTACAACCTATTCAAAACAGGACAGCAAGACTTATCCTTGGCCTCAAGCCCAGGGATCGTATCTCTCCAGCTCTAAAATCTCTTCACTGGCTCCCTGTGACTGCAAGGATCAGGTTCAAGACCCTCTGCATCATCCTCAAGGTTTTCTGGGTACTGGGACTACACTACCTCCAACTTTCTCTTCTTAAGCATCTTCCTTTGTTGAGCTCTCTGCTCATCCACCTCCAACTCTCTGAACTCGGGCGGGGCTCCTGCATGTCCAGTTGCACTCGCACTGCCTCCGGGCTCCCCCAGTACTTAAGGGTCTGTATCTGCAACCCTATAGTCCCTTTTCTCTGCACTTATGAGCCACTATCTGGCAGCACTTATTGAGTTACATGACCTCTCACCTTCCTCTTCCCCACACTTGCACAATATGAATGACACAAGGCCTAGTAAGATTGTTGTTTTGTCCTCCTTCTGTTTCCCCCATCTTGTCTTGTTGCGCCTAGAAACACTTGTGTACAGGCGCGTCATATCATAAAGAGGCACAACTCTTGAGGAATGGTCTAAAACAGTTGAAGCCAGCAATTGGGCTCAGTGTGCTTTTTGTCTTTTTAGAAAAACTACTACATGCATGTCACAAAAATGCAGGAAGAAATCCTTTTAAAAATTAGTCTTAGTGAGTTTTTTCAACAGTAACGAGAATGATGTAACCGACACACATTGGATTGACATTTGTTTTTTTAAAAGGCTTGGGAAATACACGACTAAGTGTTCCTCTTTAGAAAAAGCGCAAGCTTTCCTTTGAAAAATATGATAAATGTCTGCAAGAACCCATTGTGGCAGAGGTTGCACAGCAGCTGTTCCTCTCACAGGACAGGTCTCGGGAGAAGGTATATGAGTAGCCAACCAGATTTTTCCGAAAAGAGACCATCTTTCATTCCCCAGAGAGGGCTTCTTCATGGGAAACAGAGACTGTGGAAAGCTTAGGTTTTCAAGATCTTCGTTTGGGGGTTTGTAGTCAGTACATGTATCAGAGCTGTTTGCTTGTTTCTCTAGGGTGTTGAAAAAGGAACAGGGATTCTGGTTATACTTCATTAGTCCCCAGGATGCAGATGTTGTTCTTGAAGAGCAATGAGCTCTTGAAAGAAGAGGCGATGTGGAAAATGTTGAAGAAAATCACACTAGAGAAAGGGCCAAGGTAACGGAAAGGCTTTGTGAACAACATTTTTATGGTTCAGAAAATCCGGAAAGGCTTCAGAACAGTTATCAATTTGGAGAACACAATGGTTTCATTGTGTAGAGGCAGCTCCAGATGCTCTCTGTGTTCAGAGACATATTGATGCCCAGAGATTGGTTGCTCAGGCAAGATCTGTGGGATGCTTACCTATCTGTAGTGATCCTTGTTTCTTACAGGTTATTTGTTCAGTTTTGGTGGAGGAGATTTAAGTGCAATTTTTCTTTCCTTCTCTATGGCTTTGCATCAGCTCCCAGGTTTTTGAGCAGTTTTTGATGGCATGGTGGTACAGATTGTTGTGTCTCATGGTGCGGGTTGCACAAAAGCAAGCATGCAATGATTTAGCCCATATGGGTATTTACTTTGGCAGTTCAAGCTCGTCTCTCCCTCATCGCCTGTGGTCACATGAGCGGCTGTTGCTCGACATATCATCAGATCACATGCTGTCCATGATACAACTTCACATCTGCCCCCAAAATAACAATATCCTACCCCATTTCTTCGATCCATCTCATTGGCTGTTTTATGGTCTGATAAGGTTGCCCTTCCACTCGCGGGTGAAGGAGGAATTTTGCGTAAATCATTTGTCTGTACGTGCCACACTGATCATGGATCAATTTTTGCCCGTTATTAATAGTGGCCGCAGGTCAAATGGTGGCATGTATTTTTGTGTGACTGCCTGCTTCACGATGACAAGAGGGGATCCTGAAATTATGCTTACTTTCCTGAGCACCACTAACAGACATGTCCAATGTAAGTAGCTTGTCCAACAGAACCAATTGTGTTGTCGATCTGCTTGAGTTAATATCTTCCCCTCAATGGTGGGTGGGGAGGCAAACTGAGTAGACCTTAGCACATATTACTGGATAATAATTGAATTAACTCCCATATAGTTATTGAGCCAGAGGCAGGTCGGGGGAGTTTGAAACCTCTGCCCTCTTTCCTAGCGCTTATTCAAGTTATAGTCATTAAAAGTGATTAGGTACACCTATCTGCTTTGTCAATCCCAGAATTCTCTAAAGGGGGGGTGTCCTTGTCTAAAAATGAAAAACCTATCTGTCACCACCCCCCAGACCTGGCTTTTAAGCAGAGAGGTGCTGAATGTAGTCGAAGTTGGGGGTATTGGTGCTGGGTAGAGACAGGCTTGTCTAAATGCAACAAAGTGTAGTTCCTAATTGAAAAATCCACACTCTGTCCTGTGAGTGAGAAAGTGACCATGATAGAAGAAATATTTTGTATTGCTTTGGGGTGAAGAATGGGCTGAAGAAGGGAAAAGGGTTCTATCAATCAAAAGTAGTATCAAACGTTTGTTATGATTTCAAAACTGCTAGAATTGTCCAGTATGCAGAGAAATTAAACATATAAAGTGCTGCATGTCTGTCATTGCTTTTAAACACAGAATAATTCTGCAGTTGTTTTAAATCCAAGCCTTATCAAGGAATGCTAAGGCTCATGATCTAGTAATGTTCCACGTTATTGATCAATTTTGACATAAAAGGGTCTGTGGGGCAAGATGTTTAACTGTTTCTTTGGCCTGTGTTCCATGTAGATGAAGTAAAATAAGAACAAAAATGATATTTTTTTATCAAAGCTTTGTTCTGTGCCCCAGAGAAGGTGGCATCTGTAATCATTTAGTGCAAATATTCAAGGAAACTCTTAGTTAATAAATATATGTTCTTTCTCTACCTGGCCTGGTTCTTGGCTCATTGGTGGCACAGGGGAGGAATCTACATGGCTCTATATGAGCCATAGACAGGGCTAGCCGAAACAAAATCAAAATAACTGATGTCTTTTGTGGGACCTTATTTGGGGGTGACTCCTCATGTTAGTGGTCGTCTCCCAATACATTGTTACAAGTGGTGGCTCCTTTGCCACGATCTAGCTTGCTGTTTTTGACTCATGACAAGTGCATAGTTGACAGGCTATTTATTCTTATGCAACCACATTTAGGTGGTTAGAAGGTTATTCATGCAATTGTACCACTCTGACTTGACCCCTGGGAATCAGGGAGGTGTATAGAGAAATATGATTATGCATAGTAATGCAAAAGTAATCTGATTTGAGTTGACATTTGATTTGGCACTGATTGTAGAAATCAAGCAGGAATAGGGTGAGATTTTTCCCCTGTGCAGAAAGAGTTTACAAAGTTGCAAAAGGGATTTTTTTAAATTGGGCACTATCGAAATTATTGATGTCAGGAAGCATCTCTTAGGAAGCTGGGAGCTCGCAGAGTAAAATGGCACAACAAATCACATCAGGGGGAAATGATATTTGGCAGAAAAATTGTTAGTTTACATTGAGCTTTATGACCGAAACAACTTGTGAAGAGCAAATTGGCCCACTTCACAGCTCATTTATATTTCCATTTGCAATTAGTTGAACAGTGATTGCAGAATAAAGATACCTGCGTGCTGACTCAGACTGAAGTCCTGAAACAGGTTCAGAAAGCACTCACACATTTAAAAGATAAAGCAAAGCTGAGCCACATTTAATTAAAACAAGAAAACGTCTTGGAGCAACTTGAGCTAAGAATCCACTTTACGGGCCAGTGCAGAGCAAGAAAAAGAGTTCTCTGAACTACACGACACACATGAAGAGAGTGCAGAAACCGTGTGCCACCTTTGACATGAATTGGAGGATCAGACTATTCACAATAGAGTGTTGTTGTATGAGATTATGGTTTTTAAACAAACCATACATGAATTGAATCATAAAAAAGTCAATTCATTATAAAATATATTGATTCACAACAGAAGTGTATCAGGATTTAAATATTCTGAAGCAACAGAAATTACAGCTGATCAAAGGCCAAGATGCATTAAAGTTGACATTGGACATAGAAAAGTGTCAGTCAGGTTCTGAGGAACTGACCAGAATTAGGAAGAGAATATAGAGTGTGTGTAGCACTTGACGCAAGCAGAAGCTGGCTAATCACATGCAGTAGAGACGCTCAAGAGAAAGAATTTGAAAAAAAACGCCTTGAATTTGCACACACAATACAGGACTCAGAGAGAACATGGAACACTTCAAGATGAAGTACAGAAAAAAAGGATTGATTGGTGGCTCAGAGCCAGGTGCTTGAAGCCAGCCAGACCTTAGTGTCAAAGTAAAAAAATCAGCTCTCTGAATACAAACAGGAAATTAGGACAGAGAGAAGCTAATGTTAGACTTTAACCAACAATATAGAGTAACATAAACTGTCATTGAGGCACCCTGACCAATCATGGTATGGGATAGGGCCCTCTGATCAAGGATAGATGCCACTCCCATCAGGGACCTCAAGCCAGTTAGCCACAACCTCTGACCTTATGCATACCGTATATGAATAACAGGGATACATGAGGCAGCTAGACTTACCCAGGCCTAGCCAAACTGATCCAGAAGGCCAGTCGTTATCTGACATTGATGAGTTTTCATCTTTACCAAACAGATGGGAGGATGGCCAGACCAGTGTGTCCTGGGAGACCAAAAACAATCCTGTGAGTACTTCTGACTCTGAAAACTCCTATGATATGTTAGATGTACAGAAGATGAGATTACAAAGAGGCCACCTAGCACACTTCAGTGGAGGAGAAACGCCTAGGAAGGGCATATACAAAACCGCCATACATTCAGGGGAATAGGGAGATTTCCCCGGACTACCTGGAAGGAGGGATGAATGTACTGAGATTGATCCTGTGCCTAGACGTGACAACAGGGAAAGTGACCCTGAGAATTCATGAAGGCACAGGAGAGAGGAGTCCAGACCTCCTGATTCTGGGAGGTATTCCCAATCTCATAGATGGTGAAGAAAGACAGCGAAACAGACAAAGGGTTTTTAAAGACCCAATCACAGAAATGAAAGCCATTCAAACCTTCCTGACCCAATACCATAAGAATGCCAAGTATTCAGTATGGGAGCACTTGGAACTTTATGAGCAAATGATGTCATCATTTGAGATCAAAAATGATGTAAATTGCATAAAGTTTGCAAAATGGATATTCTCCCCTGAGTACTCCAGTTTCTTTGCAGGCCTGTGGAACCAGAATCATTATAAATGGACCACCTATGGCACAGGCATTTTGAAATTCATATCTACTCATAGGAACCCACAAGAGGACCGTAAGGCTGCAAATAACTTGCAATGTTGGGAAGATCAGGCCCTTAGGGAGTTTGTGCAGGAATTACAACATTCATTTGCACAGACTTCCAGGCAGATGAACACAAATTGTAGGGGGTGCTTCCCAAATATATAGTAACTCAGTTTGTGCGTGATTTCCATGAGCGCAGGACACTGCATTAGGTAATAGAGCAAGCCACCTGGATACTTGCGGTCCAGAATCCTACTGGAAATAATAACATGAAAACCAGAAATCCATCTACAACACCTGCTGCTGTGAAGGTGGCAGAGGTGAAAACTACCCCTCCTTTGGACCTGGGGATGGGGGGACTGAAAATGCTCCTCCTGCCAAGAAGCAGAATGGAAAGCGCAGGGGATCCCGAACCCTGGTGCAATCAAACGTAGTCAGGCAAGATTCCAGAACATTTACCACTATGACCCAGCCACCTATGTAAACACTCGGTATAAGGGTACAAACCCGATCCTGGGGTTTGTGTACACATATGGCACAAAGGGGGGGCAAACAAGGTAAGAACTTCCCTGGGAAAGGTCCCTCCGAACTTTCCACAGGAGAGAAGTACCACTCCACCTCCCAACCGGAATTCTTTCGACAGGTTCCCTCAAAATCAGAACTTCCAGAGCAATCCTCCTCTTTCTACCTGGTTCCAGGACAAAAGATCCCTGAAGCAGGGAGAAGGGAGGATCAGGACTGAAAATTAAGAGGGACATTTCCAATACATGAGCTACTCTGGGGGAAGGGACAGTTACCCATTTTCAGGAGCAGTAGAGGTATGAACAGAGACCTCCCT
The DNA here is from genome assembly GCF_040938575.1 of Ambystoma mexicanum. Classification (NCBI taxonomy): domain Eukaryota; kingdom Metazoa; phylum Chordata; class Amphibia; order Caudata; family Ambystomatidae; genus Ambystoma; species Ambystoma mexicanum. The sequence continues at coordinate 261,790,396 of NC_090930.1, read as the reverse complement.
CCAACCCAGAAAAAGGTTTCAGAACTGGAGCAACAGGTTCTGGGGAGCATGCTGAGGGCACAGTCATACCCTCAACCTAACCTTGCTTTCCAGAGTCCCCAACAACTAGGTTGGATGAACCGGGCGGGAATGAATGAAGGAAAGTTCTGATAAGCAACAGGTTCCTGAGGATGGGGCCCCGGTTGAAGGCAGATTCCAAGCATTCGAGGAAGCTTCCTTACAAAACAAAACAGAACCCCTGGAAACCTCTCAGCCTGAAAGTGAATCTTCTACTCCTGGGAAGATAGAACCCAAAGAACAGTGGGCAAGTGGGAGAAGTGAACAAGATAATCCTCTTTGTAATGCTCACCTGACTCCCACGGAGGCGCTGGCCTGGTTCGCGCTGCTATGACCTCTTCTAAGGTGATGCGCAGGGTTCGGAAGACGGACTGGACCGGGCCCCCAAATCTGGCTTGTCTGGCTCACAGAAGTATCCTTCTGTAGGCGAAAATAGGGGATTAACTGTCTGCGGGGTAATGCAATCAGCCTCCCACTTTCCCCTCTCACCCTCCTCGAAACCCCTTCTGTGATTCCTCGTAGCGTCTCACCTTAGGATCTGGAAGGACGAGCTCTCCATCCTGCTTCTGATGCAGGGGCGTTGGTATCCAGTTACTTCACTGGATTTGCGGATTGGTGAGAACCAAACTTGCTTGACTTCCAGGTAAGTTTTTTGATAAGAGGTTCCCCTTGTGTCCATGCATTAATGTACTAATGCTAGTGTCTTTTTCCCCATAGGGGCCGGGGTACGGAATGCCGGGGAACAGGCACCGACCCGAGATGAGAGGTGAAATCTTTGTAGAAATCAGGTAAGTCTTTAATGAGCGTTTTTTGGTAATGTCTTTTCATTCGCTCATTAACGCTGATGTCTCTTTTTCCCCTTAGGGGCCGGGGTCCGGAAATGCCAGGATGCGGCGCGGATCCGAAATGAAGAGGGAATGAATCAACAGGTAAGTCTTAACATGGAGATTTAGCTTTCCTTATTCCCTTCTCTCTCTCACCTTTTGTTCTGGTCTTTTTCTCCCTAGGCGCTGGGGCGTGACTGCGAATCCGGATGATCGCTGCTGAACATGGAGGCGCCCAGTAAAGGTGAGTGGAATGTGGCGCTGCAGCGAACAACGCGATGAGCTTTTAAATAAAAGTCTTCCTTTTCAGGATTGTCGGCGAGATGTCTCCGGGATGCGGATTTAGCAGGTAAGGAATTTTCCTTCTTCTGTTCTCTTCTTCTCTTCCTTTGCAGGTGATCCAGGATGCTGGCTGGCGTGGCAGAAGTCAGGATGCAGGAGCAGACACGGTGAGCGTCCAGCTGCTAGATGCAGAACAACGCGAAGCACGTGTGGCTGTTCGGGTGGGGTTTAAATAGCCTTGGACGAAGTTCCAGGTATGTATCCTTCCTCCAATCAGGTATGTATCCTTCCCCGACCACGCCCGGATGGTAAATTAGTCCCACAGGTAAAGTAGTTCCTTTCAGGCCTCAAGGGGGCCGGGATCCTGCAGCATGGTCTGCATCAGGTAAGTGCACCCAAGCACATCCATAATGAGCCTGGCGCCTATGGCGCCAGGACTGATGTCTTTTATGAGCCTGGCGCCATAGGCACCAGGACACTGTCCAAAGGGCCCCTATATGGGGTTGCTGGGTCCTTCCTTGGGGACTGGATGTCCGCTTTCGGGGACGCAGGGCTTGAACCGGCACCCCGGGAGCGGGCATCAAGACAGCACTCCCCCCCAAGGCCCCTCCCAAGGTTGTTCCCTCCGGGGGTTTTGGTTTGTCTGGGAAGAGTTGGTGGAATTTCCTGACTAATCGAGGTGCATGCATATGGTCGCTGGGTTCCCACGACCTCTCCTGAGGTCCGTACCCCTTCCAATCAATTAGGTAGAACAGTTTTGACCTAAACATTTTTGAGTCTAAAATGTTCTTCACTTCGAATTCGGGCTCCCCATCTATTAGAATAGGTTCTGGAGGTTTGAGTAGTCGGGTTCCGGGTACCACTGGTTTCAGAAGTGACACATGAAAAACAGGGTGAATTCGCATACTAGCTGGTAAATCAAGTTTAACAGCCACTTGGTTAATTATTGCCGTAATAGAATAAGGTCCCAGATATTTTGGGTTAAAAGTTCGAGGCCCTTTGAGTGGTAAATGTCTGGTAGCTAACCGCACTTGATCCCCAATCTGATACGGAGGTGCTTCACTCCGATGTAGATCAGCATTCTCCTTGTATTTTCTCTTGGCTTGTTGTAAATGCGTAGTTGCCTCTTTGAAGGCTTGGGTAATTGTAGAATGCAGATGTTCTACTGCAGGCATTCCGAGGTTCTGAGGTGAGTCAAGGTTTGAGGTTCGAGGGTGATGCCCAAACAAAGTATAAAAAGGACTGTGGCCAGTTCCAGAGTGTACCGAATTATGATATGCGTATTTGGCTATCCAAAGAATGTCTTTCCAGTTGCTTTCAGATTGCTGTAACATACACCATAAGTATTGCTCAAGGGTCTGATTTGTCCTTTCGGTCTGACCCTCGGTCTGAGGGTGGTGACTGGTCGATAATCTTACGTCGATCTGCGCCATTTGACAACATTTGCGCCAGAAGTGGGAAATGAATTGGCTTCCCCGGTCAGAGATTAGTATAGATGGGAATCCATGTAGCCGAACAATATTTTCGAGGAATTCTTTGGCTAGGACAGAAGCTGAAGGTAAACCTTTCAAAGGAATAAAGTGGGCCATTTTGGAAAACAAATCCACAATTACCAGAATAGTATTGTACCCCGAACAAGGAGGCAGGTCCGTAACAAAATCCATTGATAGGGTGTGCCAGGGTGCTGGCGGTATGTCTAGAGGTTGAAGGAGACCGGCTGGTCTTTTCTTTTGACTTTTATTTTGGGCGCAAACACCACAGGACATCACAAAAGATTTAACATCTTTTCGCCAAGAGGGCCACCAAAATTGTCGTTTCACCTTTTCCTCTGTCTTGGCAATACCGGGGTGTCCCTCTATTAATGCATCATGATAACCGGAAATAACTAGTTCGTGTAATTCCTTATGTGGCAGGAATAAGCGTCCTTGAAAATAAGGTAAACTATTATCTATGGTAAAGTCTGATCCCTTTTGTATCCAATCCTGTAAGGTTGTAGGGTCCAGGAGTTGTTTCACTCTGGCTTGAATGTCTTCAAGCGTCTGTAACGAAGTCATGCCTAGAATCCTCTGTTTGGGAATTATTGGTACTGGTTCTGAGTTTGTATCAGATTCTCCCATTCCAATTCGGGATAAGGCGTCTGCTTTGCCATTCTTGCAGCCAGGTCGATAGGTAATCACGAAATCAAATTCAGCGAAAAACAAAGCCCATCGGAGCTGCCGTGATGACTGAGCCTTGGCGGTTTTCAAATACTGCAAATTCCGGTGATCAGTAATCACTGTGATGGTATGTCGAGCGCCAAGCAGATAATGCCGCCAGGCTTTAAAAGCGGACTTAATGGCTAACAGTTCTTTGTCCGTGATTGCATAATTAATCTCGGGTGCCGAGAATTTTCTGGACCACAATGCTACGGGGTGCAGTTGGTTGGTTTCGGGATCTCTTTGGGACAGGACAGCTCCCATGGCTAGGCTGGATGCGTCAGTCTCGACGACATAAGGGAGATCTGGACGCGGGTGTTTCAATATAGGTGCGGAAGTAAACTTAGCTTTTAAATCCTGAAAGGCCTGCTCGGCTTCTTCAGACCATTCAAACATTTATTTTTCCTCAAGAGTGCAGTAATGGGTTGTACCACGCGTGAAAATTCCGGGATAAACCTGCGATAGAAATTGGCAAAGCCGAGCATGCTTTGAACCCATGCTTTGAACCCCTTTTACAGAGCTAGGTGATGGCCATTTGAGGATGGCATCCACTTTTCTTGAGTCCATTTGGACTCCTTTGGGTGTCAGGATGAAACCTAGAAACTCGACTTCTGTGGTATGGAAAACACATTTCTCCAATTTAGCAAATAGTTTGTGTTGGCGCAGTTTTTCAAGTACTGCCCTGACGTGTTTTCTGTGATCAGATTCCCAAGAGGAGTACACTAGAATGTCATCGATATATACGACAACACAAACATCAATGAGTTCCCGAAGGACATCATTCATGAAGTATTGGAAGGCAGCCGGCGCGTTACACAATCCGAAAGGCATCACCTGGTACTCGAATAATCCGTATTTAGTACGGAAGGCAGTTTTCCATTCGTCGCCTTCTTTAACTTGTACCAGATGATAAGCCCCCCGGAGATCTAACTTGGTGTATATGCAAGCGTCCTTCACCTGGTCAAGGAGTTCAGGGATCAGAGGCAGAGGATAACGGTTTTTAACTGTTATCTGGTTCAATGTGCGGTAATTGATACAAGTTCTAAGGTCGCCTTCTTTTTTGGGCACGAAGAACAAAGCCGAGGATGCCGGGGACTTTGACGGGCGAATAAAACCATTAGCTAGGTATTGATCCAAATATTGTCTCAAATGCAGATTCTCAGGTTCGGTAAGGGCATAAATCCTGCTACAAGGGGGTTGTGCACCGGGCACCAGATCGATTTGGCAATCGTACGATCTGTGAGGAGGTAACGTGTTGGCCTGTTCCTTTTGGAAGACGTCCTGAAAGTCTTGGTATTCCAGAGGTAGTTGCATGGAGGCAGAGGTTACAGATGCTAGATTAATCTTCAGGTTTTCTGGGTAGCAGGTTTGTGTACAATCCGGGAAGGTTATTCTCTTAGCTCGCCAATCAATTCGAGGATTATGTGTCTCTAACCAAGGTATTCCAAGAATAACCTGAAACTGTGGAGCCTTGATTACATCAAACACAACACCCTCCCGATGGCCGTCGGGACCAATAAGAGTCACCTCAGTAGTGGAATGTGTTACCGGTCCAGAGGCAATTTCAGTTCCATCGACTGTGGTGATGACATCTTTGCTGGTTTTAGGACGGAGAGGGAGGTTAATCCTAGAGACCAATTCACGATCCACATAGTTTCCAATAGCCCCACTATCGATGTATGCCTTTATTGCATGCAACCGCTTAGGCTGTTCTGGATCTACGAGAACCATTGGCACAATGAAATGCGAGGTCTGAGAGTTAGTTTTCAAGCTCGGCAAGCGGACCCCTACACTTGTCGGGCGGAGTCGTTTCCCGAAACAGAGTCTTCATGGTTTTTATCAGCGGCTCCTACCGCCTTTCGGGGCGATTTTGCCGGGCAATCTCGTAGAAAGTGTCCAGAATTCCCACAATAAGGACATAATTTTAACTGCCGCCTCCTTTCACGTTCCTTTTGAGTTAAGGGTCCTTTAACCCCTCCAATTTGCATAGGCTCAGAGACATCAACTCCCTTGGGATTAGCATGGGTCTTGACCAACACCCGGGTCTCAAACCTGGACCGATCTGCTTTTCTGTTTTGAAGTCTGTGATCCAATTGGACCACTAAGTCTATATACTCTGTGCATTCTTGGGGCGGATTTACAACTTGGGCCAAGACATCTTTAAGTTCTCCGCATAGGCCTCGATAAAACAACGTGACTCTTTTATCCTCTGGCCATCCCGTTTCCACAATTAGTCTATTAAAGGTTGCAATATAGGATAGGAGGTCCTGATTGCCCTGTCGCAGGGATAGAAGTTTGTCATCCAGAGCCTGCCCCTGAGAGTGTCGAGCAAATAACCTTTCCATGCTTGCTTGAAACCTTTGAAAATCACGGAGAATCGGGTCATCTTGAGTAACCAGTGGAACTGACAAATCGGCAGCGCAGCCGCTGAGATATGACAATATAAAGGCTACCTTGGTCTGATCATTAGGGAAGGCCCCAGGTCTGCATAGGAAGTGCAAACGACACTGATTCATGAATACGGCAAATCGTTTGGGGTCCACAGCAAAGCGTTCGGGTCGGGCCAGCGGCATGTTTCCAGGTAGATTAATCTGCACAGGGTTACTGGAAACCACAGGAGCGGGGTTCCCTCCGGAACCGGGTAGAGGAGTTTGCCCAGCTTGACCTTGCAAAAGCTGTCTGGCCAGGTCATCAGTTCTTTCCTTTGATATTATTAATTCCCTCCTGAGGGCATTAGTCTCTTGACGAGCGGCATGTATTTCGGTCCGTAATTCCCCCAGTAATTGGGCCAACTGATCAGTCTCAGAACTTTCCATAGCCCCTGGGTGGGAATTTGTAGGAAGGATTCGCGTTCTGTAACGCTCACCTGACTCCCACGGAGGCGCTGGTCTGGTTCGTGCTGCTGTGACCTCTTCTAAGGTGATGCGCAGGGTTCGGAAGACGGATTGGACCGGGCCCCCAAATCTGGCTTGTCTGGCTCGCAGAAGTATCCTTCTGTAGGCGAAAATAGGGGATTAACTGTCTGCGGGGTAATGCAATCAGCCTCCCACTTTCCCCTCTCACCCTCCTCGAAACCCCTTCTGTGATTCCTCGTAGCGTCTCACCTTAGGGTCTGGAAGGACGAGCTCTCCATCCTGCTTCTGATGCAGGGGCGCGTTGGTATCCAGTTACTTCACTGGATTTTCGGATTGGTGAGAACCAAACTTGCTTGGCTTCCAGGTAAGTTTTTTGATAAGAGGTTCCCCTTCTGTCCATGCATTAATGTACTAATGCTAGTGTCTTTTTCCCCATAGGGGCCGGGGTACGGAATACCGGGGAACAGGCACCGACTCGAGATGAGAGGTGAAATCCTTGTAGAAATCAGGTAAGTCTTTAATGAGCGTTTTTTGGTAATGTCTTTTCATTCGCTCATTAACGCTGATGTCTCTTTTTCCCCTTAGGGGCCGGGGTCCGGAAATGCCAGGATGCAGCGCGGATCCGAAATGAAGAGGGAATGAATCAACAGGTAAGTCTTAACATGGAGATTTAGCTTTCCTTATTCCCTTCTCTCTCTCACCTTTTGTTCTGGTCTTTTTCTCCCTAGGCGCTGGTGCGTGACTGCGAATCCGGATGATCGCTGCTGAACATGGAGGTGCCCAGTAAAGGTGAGTGGAATGCGGCGCTGCAGCGATCGACGCGATGAGCTTTTAAATAAAAGTCTTCCTTTTCAGGATTGTCGGCGAGATGTCTCCGGGATGCGGATTTAGCAGGTAAGGACTTTTCCTTCTTCTGTTCTCTTCTTCTCTTCCTTTGCAGGTGATCCAGGATGCTGGCAGGCGTAGCAGAAGTCAGGATGCAGGAGCAGACACGGTGAGCGTCCAGCTGCTAGATGCAGAACAACGCGAAGCACGTGTGGCTGTTCGGGTGGGGTTTAAATAGCCTTGGAAGAAGTTCCAGGTATGTATCCTTCCTCCAATCAGGTATGTATCCTTCCCCGACCACGCCCGGATGGTAAATTAGTCCCACAGGTAAAGTAGTTCCTTTCAGGCCTCAAGGAGGCCGTGATCCTGCAGCATGGTCTGCATCAGGTAAGTGCACCCAAGCACATCCATAATGAGTCTGGCGCCTATGGCGCCAGGACTGATGTCTTTTATGAGCCTGGCGCCATAGGCGCCAGGACACTGTCCAAAGGGCCCCTATATGGGGTTGCTGGGTCCTTCCTTGGGGACTGGATGTCCGCTTTCGGGGACGCAGGGCTTGAACCGGCTCCCCGGGAGCGGGCATCATGACACACTTTGAAAGAGAAGAATCCCTGTAGGATTCAGGTATGGAAATCTTCACTTTCAGCAATGGGGAGTACATCCCAAAGACAATTGTGTCCCAAAAGACCCTGAGTTTGGCAGGATAGGTATGGAGACCGCCCCAGATCTAGAAACTCTCAGACCCAAAAAATGTGAGCCAGATAATATAGAAACAGAAGAGGTATACTCCCCACAAACATGTTCTGAGAACTATCTTCAGTTAATGGGAGACAATGAAGAATCTGGAGAGAAAGAGGATCCCCCAAAACTGCCAAAAGTAAACTGTTTCTTACAGATTCCCGTTTTCCATCTTCAAAATCAAGTAAATGACCACTCAGCTGGCAAATAACAAACTGCCAAAAGTAAACTGTTTATTACAGATTCCCGTTTTCCATCTTCAAAATCAAGAAAATGACCAGTCAGCTGGCAAATAACACACTTTATTTGCACCCTTGAGGAGAAAGAGAGCAGATGTTATGCCGTGCTCAAGGTACATGGTCAGTGTGAATTATCAGCTCTGGTGGATACTGGATCCCAAGTCACCCTCCTGTCCAAAAAGGCATTATACCAGCTAAACTAAGGAAGGGGGAGGGTCACCAAATCCCCCTCATACCTCTTCCCAGACAACTCCAAAATGTTGATGGGAATGACATTTCCGCCGAAGGGACTGCAGATCTTGGAAAATAAATTGGGTGACATTGTATAAAACATCTGGTGGTAATCTTGTCTCCAGAGGGAACCCCTTGTTTACTGGGGAACGATATCCTTCAGAGGTTATCACCTCTGATCGACTGTTTGAACAAGGTCATCTGGACCCAGACTAACCGGCCTATAAACCTACAAATGAGTACTAATTATGTAACCAATTATGTAGGTTTGAATGGTACTTTCCATTTAATCGAACACGTTCTGAGAAAGTGTAATCTCATTTCCAAAATAATCAGGTCCCAGACATCACCTTCATCTCTATTTGAGAACAAACTAGTGATGGGAACCCTTCCCAAGTCTTGAAAATCAACATTCCTCACAGTTTTAAGTGGCATTCCACACTGGAAGGGAACACCCTGAAAATCTACAATAGTCCAAAGTCAGATGAAACACTGAGTCCCATGAAAAAAGACTGTGAAGAACCACCACAAAGGCTGACCGATGTACAGAAAAAGGGCGAACTGTTGTGTTTTCCCATTCAGATAAATGAGGGGGAGGAGCCCGTTCTCGACACAGTATGCCAGAATAATGGAAAAAAGGTTAATCAGCAAAGGGTTATTCAGGGAACTCCCAAAAGATCAGACCATTTCCATATTTAAAATGATTGATAAATGGGAAGTGGGTCTAGAAACCCCAAATTCCAAACATTTCCTGCCTAGCAGGTGTATGTTAAAAATGTCCATTGGCAACAAAAGCATAAAACATAAATTTTGGGTTGTGAGAGATGTCCCTTTCACCTTTTATTTAGGTAGTGACATTCTCAATCAATTTAAAATCAATTTGGATCTAATTAATTACTAAAGTATGGTCATGACTGGGAGTTAACACAGGGATTTGACAACACTGAAAAAGCATTACCGTTAGACCAATTTCTGCCTTATGCAGTTGAAGTTCAAGTGCGAGAAGACGTTACCATACCAGGACAGGTGCGACAATTCATGATTCCCCTAAAAATGAAGCGAGGACAGAACCTCAAACATCAGGGCGCCTATTTAAATTTGAACTACCATATCTAACAACAAGGTTTATATATACATCCGACACCTCTAGTGAATTCATGAAGAAGACCATGAGACCATTCAAATATTGGTGGATAACAGCGACCCTCAAAGTATCACTTTGGGTGGAGACACTTCTATTGGAATGACGGTTGATGCCCAACATTATTCTTTTGATTTAGGTAATTAAATCATCGGACCAATTCCAAACAACTGTTTCGACACCAGTGGCTGTATTCCTACACAACAGATTTTTCCCACTCATGGAGGGAATTTCTTGGTGTACTCGTCCTGCACTTATGGGGTGGAAAAGGTGAAGGACGAGGTGGTATTCAGAGTCAATAACATCTACTTCAAATCCATTAAACCTCCTGTCCAGGTTAACACCAATAAGAGAGATCTTTCCACCCAACTGGAGGATACAGCTGAAATTGAAATTACAAAGCCTGAGGTCTTTCCAAGTTTCAAGCACATGGTCGAAGAATGGAATAATCTTGCTGATGCCAGTGAGACTGCGGAGCAAAGACAGAAACTGGAACATGTATTCGTGGACTTCCAGGATATCTTTTCACTAAATTCATATGACTGTGGACGTACATCTATTTATTCAACCACCATACTATGGACTCAGATATGGCTCCAGTATTAATGAAACAATACCGGTTACCTCTCACATCTATGGAGTCACTCACAAAGATTTTTAAGAACTTAGAATCCTGTGGGATAATTTGTCCGATCAACAGTACCTTTAACAACCTGGTACTGTGGATACTAAAACCAAGCCATTAGAGACTATATGCAGACCTGAGAGAGTGGAACAAACGGGTCTACCTGTCAAGATGGCGACTTCCCTACATCGATCAAGGGCTGGCACAGATCCAAGGGTAAAAAAAGTACACAGCTGTTGACTTCTCCAACGGTTACAAGATGGTACACGTGAGTAGTGAATACCAATACAAGCTTTCCTGTAACTTTGGGGGGCTGCAATAACCATGGCCCTGAACCCCATTTTGATACATAAACTCTGACAATGAGTTCAAAATGTTTCTGCATAACTCCATGCCCTATTTGGGAAAAAGGGGAAGCATGGCTTATGTAGATGATCTTTTCATCAAGAGCTCAACTGTGAAGGAACATATAGCAGAAATCCACTATGTTCTGACCCAGTTGCAAACAGCTGGAGCAAAATTATCCTTTCAGAAGACATGGTGGTGTAAGATCCGAGTGAACTTCTTAGGGCACACTATCACCCCTGGGTCCCAACCCCCAGGTGAGGAAGGTGAAGACTTATTGAAATTTAAGACACTACTACTCTGTGAGAATCGTGAATCCTTCTTAGAATCACTAATTATAGTCGGAAGTTGATTGAAGACTGAGCAGAGTTCACTCGACCCTTGGTCCATTTACTAAAGACCGGAGTAAAGTAGGAGTGGGGTCCAGACAACCTGAGGCATTTAAACAACTGAAAAGAATCCTTTCCCAAGATCCTGTTTTGGCTTACCCAATCAAGGAAAAGGAGTTCTTCTTGGAGACACGGTTTTCAGATACTTGCCTAACAGTGATATTGTACCAAAATCACATCAAGGTAAACAAAGCCATCTCATACGTGAGCAAAATGTTGTCCTCTGTGGAGGAAAAATGCAATGATTACAAAAAGGAACTCCTAGCAAGGTGTGGGCATTGAAAAACGACTGCCCTTTCAACCAGCAGGAGCACATCATCATAGAGACTCCTCACCAACCCTTGCAATACTTACAAATTGATGAAATCTGGGAAGGGAACATAAGGAATTCCGAAATTATGTCCTGGATTCGGTCCATACATGGCTTTCCCGTGGAGGTCAGGTATAGACAAAACAAGAAAAGTCCTCTAGCATGAGGATTGGCTGACTTGCATGATTGTGTTCAAGAAAACTGTCTTGAGGACAAAAGCCTAATGACCAAAAACAATATGGCGGCATACCTAACTTCCCTGCATAAGGTCTATGAAGAAGACACCTGTCAAGGGATACCCACAGTTTATGTGGATGGGTGCTCCTACCACGTTGGTACCAACGGTGAAAAATTACCTGTGACTGGCATTGGAATACCTGGGTGAATGATACTCCAGAGCCCTCTGCTGGTTCGAAAATTGGATCAGAAAGTAGTCAGGTGGCAGGGTTAATGGCTGTACTCCAAGCCATCCTCACTGCCGTACACCACAAACTCAAACAACTGGTCATAATCACTGACTCTCATTATGTCATGAATGGGATTGGGGAGCACCTGATTAACTGAAGAACCATGACATACTGTGTGCCAACAACAACCCCTTAAAGCATGGGAAACAGATCTGGTGGATCAATCCCTGGGCCTGGTGCGCTATAGAAATAAATAAATCAATTACATTAAGCCAGTGATGATCGGGTGACATCGAATGAGATGAACATCTATTCATAGACTATAAGAGGTTGTTCCATAATAAAGTGGCCAGATAAACCTGGGAATGGCCTGGCTGATCAGCCAGCTAAAATCGGAGCACTGCAGGGGGATTTCATAGATAGTGAATCCCTGCTGAGTGAAATCCAACCCACTGCTGTCATCAGGTCACAAACACATGCCAACAGTGAACTCTTGACTGCCCAGTGGATGAAAAATACCCTTGTTGCAGATTTGATCACTGCACAGATAAAGAACCTGATTATTTGAAAATGTTATCAACACATTGAAGACCCAACAGAATTGGATTATACCGGTAAACAGGATCTAAGGGTGTTGATGAAGTTTTCCAAAATGTTCTGAATCCAAGACAGCTTGTTAGTACAGCGATCCTCATCTCAATGAGACCAGTGGGTGGTACCTACCTCATTCTGGAGCCTGATGTTGAATCATGCCCATGACAGGGCCACTGTCGGTCATAAGTGGGCTTGATGTGACCTTGGAAATCATGTGTGAGGTTGCATACTGACCCAAAGTTATTTAAAGGGGTGTCCCGTTTCTGCTCAACAATGTCCCAGTTCTCTCCCACACAGAGCTCCCCTACAGAAAAGGGGAATGACACTGCCTTGGTCAGATTTGCAAGTCAATTGCATTGGGTCAGTGATTCACTCCTCTAGAAGAAACAAGTACATGTTCACTGTAACAAGCTTGTTTACAAAGTGATTGGAATGTCTTCCTGCCGCGAATTGTAAGGCAATTAACCACATCTTCTCTTGTTGTACCCTCCCGCAAAGGATTTAGTCAGACCAGAGATGTCATTTTAATGGTGAGGTGATCACAAAGATGTGGGAGATTCTAGGGGTAAAAAGAATACTCCACATTGCCCACCTACCCTGCCTCAAGTGGATAGGTTTGAGATATACAAAATACGATTGAGAACATCCTGAAGATTTACATGGCTGCCTCTGGGCCCAGATGCAACATTCGATTACTGTGTATCCTGGTGGCTATTAGGTCTAGACCATCTTCTGCAACTAAAATGTCTCAATTTGAGATTTTGATCAGACAAGAAATGGTGTTACCTCGGCATCTCCTCTATAGATCTCAAGAGCAAACACTGATTAATGTGTCCACCACTCATGAGTACATTGAAAATCTAAGGAAGCAACTCCAGCAAGTTTTTGCTTATCTTTAATGAAATTTAACAAAGGTGTCTAAAGGAATGAAATAATGAAATTGTACTACGATCTAAAGACCATGAAGAAGGAGTACGGGTATATGACACGGTTTGCCTGAACAATGTTCAGAGGAATCAGGCCAAGGAATGGAAATGTATTCAGTCTTGGCATGGCAGCTTTTAAATTCTAGACAAAATCTCCCCTGTTGCATATACGATTGACATCCCAAAAGGAGAACAGACAGAAGAGAAATGGGTCCATATCCGTCAGTTTAAAAGCTGTCATCCCAGACAAGCTTTGCGAGTGATTGAGGATCCCAAAGAAGTTAGAACCAAGGAACCATCTGAGGAATGAAAAAGGTAAGATTGAAAACCCTGAATGGAAACCAAAATATATATAACCAGTGAGTAGTTTGATTCATATTCATCAAAAATGTGAAACAAATATGGTCTGGCAATTGTCAAATTGAAAACGTGATAAATGTCTCATTATTATTATTATTATTATTATTAGTAGTAGTAGTAGTAGTAGTAGTAGTAGTAGTAGTAATAGTAGTAGTAGTAGTAGTAGTAGTAATAATAGTATTGTTATTATTATTAATAATGTTTATTGGGGGAAATACATTCTGCACAAAAATACTTAACCTTTTTTTAATCTCCTCCCCTTCCATGGGAGATTGGGTGAAGTGGGGCCCCAGAAAATGGGAAGGAAAGGGGCAAGAGGGGAGAAAGGATAAAGGAAGAAGTAAGGCCCCTTTCAGAGCCTAAAAGCTCAAAAGATGGAGATAATCGATGATTCTGATGAAGGCAAATCCAAACCCCACTCTTCACTGCTTTTTTCAGGAGTATCACTGTGATACAAGATGAAGGAGGAAGATCTGTGAGGTTTAATGGTAGTCCCAGGATCAAATGTACAGAAAGCCAATTTTAGAACCAAGTGTGCAGAAATACATTGTCGGCATGCTAAAAGCACATTTTGAGCTGATAGACAAAAAAGCAGCCTTTCATTTTGAGCTGCCATATTAAAAATGCTGTGTACAAGTAATCAGAAATACACCGGCAACCTTGCTGAGAACAGAAAGATGCCTTGAAAATGTGGCCATTCTACAGTTTGGATGGAAAGGACTTGTTCTACAGTGAAACTCCCTGGACTAAACGATTGCAATAAAGTTCATAGAGTGAAGTGTACATTGATGTCATGATGAGAGATGTTAAAAGACTTCACATGAAAAGTAATTGTAGCAGATTAAAAAAACATTATTTTATTTCAGATGCAACATTAAAAAGGCTGCATGTGTGGTTTAAATGCAACATTCAAATTGTAGGTTTTCTGTGCATCCCCCATCAGGGACTAACAGATCTGCTTAGCCTCTCTATCTGAAAGTCAGTCTCTTTGAAATTTCAGGGTCTGAGAGAAGAGCTGCATTCATGCGTGACAGATCCCTTTATTGATGTACTGGACAACACAGAGACTGCCATTAAATTGGTTCAACTCTTAAAATTGCAGAATTTTAAATTCGAAGTGTGGTATGCCCTAGGAACGGAATGACAAATGATAAGTTACAGAACTCCCCATAATGTTGAGAGGGCCAAGGTGAGCCAAACGTGCAGACCCTGACTTGCAGGACTGATTAATGACTGTAATTGCAAGCAAAAATAAACAGAATATATAAAGTATTATATAATGTATTAGTTGCCATGGAGTTACCTATATAACCACATTGTATTGATTTTCTCAGCAATGATAAACCGCTCAAAGACCAATCAGGTGTAATTTCAAAGCTTATTCCAAGATGGTTTGGTTGCCACAACTTTCATCACAATTTGAATTTCAGAACTTAAGTTACACTCAAACATGCAATGGTAGTCTTTCAGCAAATGTCAAAGTACCGAAAGTCGGGGAGGTAATAGATTAGTGAATGATGTAACTGGGAGTGAAGTGTGGTGATAATAATGTTTGTGTGAAAATGCCAAAAAAACCACAGTTCGCTCATGCACCATCCTGCTGAGATGGGAGTAATTTTAATAAGTCAGCCACGAGTAGCTGAATCAGAATATGAATATATATATATATATATATATATATATATATATATATATATATATATATATATATATATATATATGTTGTTGTGATAATTTGCAAAATCTAGTATTGTCACTTAGGACCTTTTCATTGCAAAATTACATGTGTGGAAAAATGTTAATCTAACTGGGTGAATTCATCCCTCCATTAAATCAACCTCATAACTCCAAGGGCCTATCTGGAGAGAGGGCCTGCTCCTTGGGGGAGGAGAAGAGATAACATCTCCAAGGAAAAGCCAGAACCAATAAACTTGCACCTTCTAATTTTAATATTTAGGAGGTATCGCTTGGAGGGTTAACGTCCTTGCTCTATGGGAAAGGGGAGACTTGCCTAAAAATCATCTGGGTGAATCCTGAGACAGCTGCCTGAAATCATCTTGGAAGATTGTCTGATTCTACCTGGGCTAAAATTATTGAGGATTGCTGCAAGAGAAAGCAATTAGGAAAGTCTAAAAGCTGACTGAGCACTATGACTAAGGAGAGCCAAATGCAGGGATGAAACATGGTAGCTATCCTTGACTGAAGTACTGAGCTTATATCTTCCCCTTAATAGTGGTTGGGGTGAGCAAACTGAGAAGACTCTTAGAATATTTTACTGGAAAATAATTTCATTAACTTCCATTTAGTTATTGACACGGGGAGCTCAGGGAAGTTCAAAACATCAACCCTCTTTCCTAGTGCTAAAGTAATTGGGTACAATGATTTTCCTTGTCAACTCAGGAATTCCGTGAAGGGAGGGTGTGTCCTTGTCTAAAAAGGAAATTCCTGTCACCAATCCCCAGACCTGGCCTTTAAGCAGAGAATGTCACTGAAGTTGGGGTTTTGAGTGCTTGTTAGAGAAAGGCTTGGCCAAATGCCACAAAATATAATTCCCAATTGAAATATGTCCACTCTGTCCTGAGAGTGAGAAAGTGTCCTTGATAGAAGACATATTTTATACTGCTTTGGGTTGAAAAAGGGAGATGTGTTCTATCAATCCAAAGTAGTATCACATGTCTGTGGTGATTTCAAAACTGCTAGCACTGTCCAGTATGCAGAGAAATTAAACATACACAGTGCTGCATGTGTGGGATTGATTATAAACACTGAACAATGTTGTAATTGTTTTAAATGTAAGCCTTATCAATGAATGTTCCACTCATGTTCCAAGGTATTGGTTACTTTTGACATAAAGGGGTTCGTGGGACATGAGGTTTGAACTGTTTATTTGGCCTGTGTTCCATGTACATGAGGCAAAAGTAAAATCAGAAAAAAGTGAGATTAGTGTGCCCCAGAGAAGATGGCGTGTGTAATCATTTAATGCAAATATTCAAGGAACCTCTTATTTAATAAATA
This sequence comes from Ambystoma mexicanum, assembly GCF_040938575.1. Taxonomy (NCBI): domain Eukaryota; kingdom Metazoa; phylum Chordata; class Amphibia; order Caudata; family Ambystomatidae; genus Ambystoma; species Ambystoma mexicanum. The sequence continues at coordinate 261,774,038 of NC_090930.1, read as the reverse complement.
TACATTCTTGCTGCACCCCTATCTGGTTCTTGGATCATTGGAGGCACAGGTTGAGGGACCAATATGGATCTATATGAGTCATACACATGGCTAGATTGAACACAATCAAAATAACTGATGTGTTGTGTGGCACATTAATTGGGGAGGAAGGAACTCGTTAGAGGTGGCCTCCCAATATATTGGTACTGTACTGGGCAGCCAAACATCAATTCCGCTGGGCACTTTCCCGTAGAACTGTGTGGCGTGTTGCAGTAGTCTTGCAAGAGTTGATAGATCATCTGCTCCAACGTCTTGTGTGTTATGTTAGCCATTTTCACTACCCTTTTGATGTTGGTCATAAAGTGCTTGATGGCTCCATTCACCTGAGGCAACAGAGGGGTGACTTTCTGGTGGTGGAACCCCATGTACTGTCCAAAGTTTTTATAGTTGGACCTTGTAAAAGGAGATCCATTGTCAGATATTGCCACTTTTCGGATACCTTATGATGAAAAGATATGGTTTAGTGCAGGGATTACAGCTGTACCTGTGGTGGACTGTAGAATATTGATTTCTGGAAGCCCTTCAGTGTTCATCCAGGGCTACTAGTATGTAGTTCCATGACCAAGGGGGCTGAAAAAAATGCAATGGATACTTCCTCCCAGACTTGGTCATGTAGTGCATCATCTGCAGCGGTTCAGGAACATTTTGCAGTTGTAGTTTAAGGCATACGTGACATGATTTTAGCATGCTCTCGAAAAATGCTGTTCATACTGGGGAACCATACTCTTTTCCTCAACTGTGTCTTGGTTGATACGATCCCACGGTAGCCTTTGTGCGCTACGTCAACTGCTCATTGCTGCAATGGTGCTGGTGGTACTATCCTCTCTTCTTTAAGGATTAGATTAAATGGTGTGAGGGATAACTCTCTTTCACCGTCACAAGTGTCCTCAACAATCTGATGTCACTGGCTGGATTAGACAATGCTTCTTGTTCTGGTGCTGCCATCTCCCATCTTGAATGCAGTATGCAACTAGCTCCAGTGTTGGGTTCTCGGATGTCTTTAACTTCAGTTCTTCTAGAGTTATCGTTATTGGGATAGTGATTGATGTATCCTTCAGGCCAAGCACTGGTTGGTTGGGGGCTCGCTAGAGGATGGCAGGACAGGAATTCTGCTGGGTTGTCTAACTTAACCGGTTTGTGGATGATATTGAACCAGTACTCGTCTAGGCGCAAGCACCACCGGGCGATGCAGGCTTTTGGGCTGTAAGTTTGCATATATTGCCATATGGGCACCTTTGAAGACGATTTAACCAGCCTTATAGCCAATAACACCAAAGACCACTCCCAAACCCTACTACTGGGAGACTTTAACCTCGGCTTCAACGAAACTGACACTAAACATGCAGAGTCAGTTGCAGCCTTGCTCAAGGACCATGGCCTTGATCAAAAAAGTCCTATCCCCCACCCACATCAAAGGAAGGACCCTTGATTGGGTATCGGAACTGAACTTCAACCTCAGTATCACCAATATTGCTCCACAAACATGGACAGATCACTATCTTATAACCTTCTCTGCCACTTTGGACCGCCTTAGCCCCAAAATCAACAACATGGTTCCCCCTATCCCGACCAGAAGTAAGAAGGACATAACTGCTGAAAACATTATCCCACTCCTCCTTCCAGCCATGTCTGGATTGGAAAGTAACAACCCAGATGCCCTGGTAAATACCTTCAATGATGCTATGACCAAAGCATTAGATGCAGTTGCTCCAGCCAAACTATGTAAAGCTAAACAGGAAGCCTATTTAAATGCCTGGTTTACGCCCCACCTCAAATCGCTAAGACTACATAAAAGAAAGCTCAAATCCATCTGGCGCCACTCTCCCACTGAATATAACAAAAACAACCTAACCGAATTTGCCAAATCTTACAAAAAAGAAATTATCAAAACCAAGAAGAACACCTTTAATGACAGGATCGCAAAAGCCAACTCCAATACTAAAGAGCTCTTCACCATCCTCCGTGAACTGGAATCTCCTATTCAACCAATAGACAATGCCCCTAAAAACAAAGCTTGGTGCACAAACATACAAAACGCCCTTGCTAATAAAATTTATTTAGATTCAAATCTATCTCCATAATTGACACAGAAAAAATAATACTCTCCCTCAAACCTTCAAATTGTAAGGCGACTCCTGCCCAGCACAATTAATAAAGGACGCAGCTAGGGATCTAGCTCCCTTCATTTCCAAGCTCATAAACTCTCCAACACGGTACCCACCAACCTCAAAGAATCATGGGTCCTCCCATTATTGAAAAAACAAACTCTGAACCCCACTATCCCCACCAACTACAGACTAATCACCACAGTGCCTTTTCTGCTAAAAATCCTAGACACAGCTGCCTACATACAAATCCAGGACTACCTGGAGGCTAACCACCTGCTTGGCTCACGGCAATCTGGCTTCCGTCCTCTCCATGGCACGGAAACAGCTCTGCTAGACCTCAAGACACAAATTGAGGAACTGAAGGATAACGGGAAAACAGCCTTGCTCCTCCTACTGGACTTGTCGCCTGCGTTTGACTTGGTGGACCATGCAGTCTTATGCAACCACCTCAAATCTGCCGCCAACTTCACCGGAGACGCTATAGCCTGGGTCCAATCCTTCTTAGCTAATCGCACCATGCGAATCTTCTCCACTACCAACTCAGCTGACCTTATCAAAATAACCTGCGGTGTCCCACAAGGATCCTGTGTCTCCCCCACTATGTATAATATCTTCACCAAGCCTTTGTTTGACCAGTTGGACATATTGGGTGTCATCTACATGAACTACGCAGATGACACCCAGATCCTCATACCCCTTTTGGGTGACTACGAGACAGACTCAGCCTTGGTGAACAAAATATACACGCTCATTCAGGCATGGATGGCCGCACACGGCCTCTGCCTGAATGACGATAAAACAGAACTACTAATCCTAGGCTCGGAAGCCAATATACAAAAACTAGGCCCAAACTACACATCCTTCAGCATTGATAACAACCCTATCAAGGTGATGTCTATGGTTAAAACCCTTGGATTCTATCTGGACTCCTCCCTCACTTTCAAGAAACAGGTTAACTCCCTCGCCTCTTCCACCACCTACACCTGCAAACTCATCCGTGCAGCTAGACCCTACCTTTCTAGTGCCAGCTGCATTACATTAGCCAACGCCCTCATCATGTCTAGGCTAGATTACTGTAATGCCCTGTACTCTGGAACTAATAAATATATCACGGATAAACTTCAAAGATTACAGTGCCCTAAGAGCAGCACTAAACATCCCCTACAGAGAGCACATTACTAACGCCAGGAAAGAGGTTAACTGGTTAAAAATAACGAACAGAATCCTACTCAAAACAGCCTCCCTTACATCCAAATGTCTAAACAACCTAGCCCCCCCATATCTCATGGAAAAAATCAACAGGAAAATCTCCACGCGACCCACGAGATCTGTCAACACCTCCAAACTAGGGATTCCAAGGTTTAAACGTTCCACCGCGGGAGGAAATAGCTTTCCTGTCAAAGCTGCTCACTGCTGGAACAACTTACCACTTGACCTCAGAACGGAACAACCGTACCCAAAATTCAGGCACAAGATCATCAACTGTCTGCGCGCCAAGGACACATAATTTACACCTAGCTTCCTACCTAGCCACGACCCACCTATTGCCTGGACACCACAAGACATGCCCTGCTTCTGGGAATATGTTTGTATATATCCTTGTAGATATTTGCTTTGTGCCGTTGTGTTTTATATGCATATATATAGTCTCACATATATTTGCTCCTTTTTGCCTCTGTGTTGTATATACTCTTGCCAAATATTGTAACAAGCTTAAGTCTTCATGTAAACTTTTTCGCCCGGCTACCCTTGGGTTTGGCGCGCATTAACAAATAAACAAACAAACAAACATTGTGCCTGGTGGTCTGCAATAATGCTGAATGATTTGCCATAGAGGAATATGTGGAAGACTCTTGCTGGTGTACTACACAATTTCTCTCAGGGCATGGTCACTGCCGGAATGCTTTGCCAGGATAGCGTTGAGTCCTACTGGGCTGGCATCAACCATCACTTCAGTGTGTAAGTTGCTGTAAAAGTATGGCATGCATACTTCTGCCGCTATTTCTCTCCTAATCCTGTTGAAGGATTCTTGGTTTGTGTGTCGCCATGTGTACCTGTGTTCCTTTTTTCTCAGGGTTCATGTTGGGGCGCTGATAGAGACGAAGTCAGGAAGGTAATGTGTACAATAGCTCGCTAACCCTAGAAATTTGCAGACTTGGGCCACGTTTGATGGGCATAGGGCTTCCGTCAAGGACTTGATTTTGTCAGGGTCTGGTTCTGTAACCTTTTCAGACAATGGGCCTCATTACATGTTTGCTGGTCTGGGAACTACGGTACCGGTAAGCTTGCCGGTACCATAGTTCCGGACCGGCAAACTACGAGTTGTGCTTGCGGGTGCTTTTCTGCCTGGCCGGTCTGACCTAGCGGGCAGAGCGACACCTGTGCGCACAGCATGTCGGATGCATCCGGCTTCCCCATTCACACTGAGCCCTATGGGGCTCAAATGGGGAAGAATTTTTCTCGGGGCCCAGGAATGATGTTGTGGGAATATTAGGATGTTGTTGCTATAGTTGATGCAATGCTATATGTGGGATATGACCTTCCTAATTTCCTCCTGGAAAATCTCTGCCGCTGAAGATTTGCCAAAGTTCAGTCTCATATATCGGAATAGACCCAGGTGAGTTGTGAACATTGTAATGTACCGGGATTCTTCACTCAGCTCTACCTGGTGGTACCCTTTGTGAAGGTAGAGTCTGTAGAATACTATGGCATCATTTAACAGGTGCATCATGTCGGTGATGTGTGAGAATGGTGGTGCTCCCTGCATATGGCCTGGTTAGGCACGCGCATGGTGACACAGAGCCATATCTGTCCTTCAGGGCCTTTCTTTGGAGCTGGCACAACCGGCAAGACCCATGGGGTGGGTTCAGTGGCTGGTTCAATGATATCGGTAACGGTAAGTGCCTGCAGTTCTCGTTAAACCTGGTGATGAATGTTAAAAGGTATGCCCTTATAGTGCTGGACCTTTGGTTTTACTGTGGTGTAGATGTGCAGCCATATTTTGCACCCCTTCAGTTTTTCTATCTCTTTGAATAATGCCGGGAATGTTGCTTCGATTTGCCTGCTGCTAAAATGTACTTGCCGGCTATAAGGTTGTAGAGGATATGTGTGAGCCCCATTTGGATCGCTGACTGGAAACTGAGGATACACCTGCAAGTTGCTTCTGCATCTATGACGTGGATGGTGGATGGTGATGCAGTGCCATTTGTCTTTGTGTCTGCACAGGTTGTCATGAACCCACATAAGCAAGGCAGTTGTTGTTTGGCACCATAGGCATAGATGTAAACCTGGGCTTACTTTAGGTGCAGTGGTTGCGCCAGATTTTTGGTTGCGCCAGATTTTTGGAATTCACTTTCCAGAATTAAATTTATGGTTGTTCCTGAGTCTATTAGTAACTGAAATGCTCTGCCTTGCACTGTGAGCTGTAGTATTGGACTGTGTTCTGCTGGTGTAGGGATGCCCAGGGCATATAGGTACCCCCTCCCTCTTCGTTTTGAGGTCAACAGTGATTCTGACACACTTGTGGACCGGGACACTGTGCACTGGTGGTGATGCCGCCATGCTTCTGGTGATGATGAATGCCTTGATCTGGTGCTACACTTCTCTTGGGTGTAGTATTTTTTTTCTGGTTGTTTGTGCCTTTCACCCCTTCATTGTCGGGGGAGAGGCATGTACCTATGGGTGTTGTATTCTGTGTGGCTTGACCGGGGTGTTTTTGGTGCTCGTACATAGACCTGAAGTGATCATCACCTCCGGACGCAGAATATTCATACCCGCACTGAAAGCATTGGTGCCTGTCAGAGTTATCGTCATTCGCTGATGTTGGGTCAGTCACTATTTTGTGCAGGGCTTCTTCCTTGATAGCGAATGCCAGTGCACTGTGCAGTTTACTCATGGTGCACATGGAGTTCCAAGGCGGTGGTCTACCTTGCCAGGAGTAGGATCTCATCCATGGTATGGGGGTTCTGTAGTAGCTTCCTCTAGAGGGTTATGGATTCAGAACCTACAATGTCCTGTGATTTGATGGCTTCCTCATTTCAGTACAAGTGAAAGTCACAGTGCTTTACGTTTGCCCTCAGCTACATCACAAATTTGTTCCTGTAGTTGCATGGAGGTGTGCAACACGTACTGTTCTAAATACACGTTTTTATGAATAGCAAAGTGTTTGTTCAGGATGTGCTTTAAGTCTAGGTATGTGTATTCAATGTTCTTTGTTAGTTCAAAAATAATGTCTCTGTGGGCCAAGAGTGTCTAAATACACTAAGCCATGTGACAAATCTATGTGGTTGTGGTTTGCAATCGTTATGTTCCTGTTGACTATTGTGGATTGCCTGGGTCCACATGAGACAGCATTGGAATGTATCTTGAAGGTATGCGGTGGGCCTTTCCTATCCTTCTGTGATTGCAGTATTATCCCTATTCACTGGCATTGCTGCACTCTGGTGGGTTGTGCGTTTTTTCCTTTTTTATATATTTCTGTTGGGCATGTGCCCTCACCTCAAGACGTGGCAGCATGCCAAAGTGCACCTTGGCGTGCCGCGGCGCTCCTTATGATTATCCTCTCATGGAACGATGGTGAGCCTTCGCTATGTTGGAGCGGCCAACGATGTGTGATCATGCTTGGGAGCCAGATGGAGGCATTGCAGCATTGGGGCATATCTATCCCGTAGGGCCAGCTGGGCCTGCGGCTGGTTGCCGGATAATTTGGAGTCAGACGGTCTTGCACTCCACATCGCTGCAGGGGCACGGCATATGGGCCAGTAGGGGGGCTTTCCGTGGCCCAGCACAGCATCCCTCTCTGCCTCGGTAGATGGCGGGCTTGAGCATGGAAGGCTCCACTCCAGAGGGTGCCGGGCTAGTGCTTGGTAAAAGGTACACATGGGTGTGGTGATTGTCTTGGGAGGATAGCTCAGGGGCAATGCGCCCGTCTTGGAAGTAAGTCCGCACAGAGCAACACTGGTTCGATCCCCGGGTCCACGCTTAGTAAACTCTGGGTATTAAGCATGTTACAAATAACCAATGATATGTATTTATTGATGTAATTAATTCATTCATTCATCGCATACAACCCAGAGGCATTGAGGCAATGTATATACTTATAATCACCTTTGTCACCAGTGTTCTGTCCCGCGCCGCAGGTGGCAGACAAGCAAGCACACAATGATTGAGCCCACAAGTGTGTATACTTTGGCATCAACTGCCATTTATTCAAGATCGCCCTTCCCTCATCGCCTGTGGTCACATAACCGGGCGTTGCTCCACATGTTGTCAGATCATGTGATGTCCGTGATGCGAGATGTCACAGCTGGTCATCGACCCAGAAGATATCCTCTTAACGGTGCGCTCTTGACCCTTGATCTTGTATCAGTTAGAGCTGCCAACCTCTCTCTCAAAGTACTAGGTTCATATGCAGTTTGGAAAAGTCACAGGTGGACCAGCCTTAGAGCATGCAATTTCTGGGGTTCAATTTCGATTGCAAGAAATCCACTTTGAGTCACCACTCCACTAATGTGGTCACCATAGAAAGATAGCTAAAGTGGGCTCTTTTCAGAGCAGTGGTTTCCTTAAGTTATCTGGCACTGATCATAGATCTTCATTCATCTTCCAACCAGGCAGTTTGCACAGTGACTCTACACTGCAGAAATAAAAGATAACATTCTTCACAAAGGTTTGGGTTAGTCAAGATGGGCTACTCTTTCTGGGGATGCAAGGGAGGAGCTGGTGTGGTGGCTGACAGATGTGGAGATCTGAAACATCACGATATTTGCCTCTTTCCTTGATTTTCGGGAGTGAATTACAACACCAACAGGAGGGAGCTATTTTCTTGGGACACAGGAGCTTGGTTCTTCATTTTGAACCTGGGTGATGTCTGTTGATTTGCCATCTTTTGTTGTACTTGAAAATAAATCCACTCTTTCAAGCCAAAGACATTACCAGTAGTATCTTATAATTATTTTTAGTGAGAGAGGACGAGGATAGGATTTCAGACCCAGGAAATGTTCGCTTTGGATATCTTGACAATGGACAAACCCTGTTTTTTGGTTGTGGTAGGGAAATATCTCCTAGATAATGGACAGTGGGGCCTTTCCCACACTCCATTATTATTTCAAGTGTGTATCCACAATCATAAGTCTTCTGTGTCCGCATCTCATTCCTGGTTCCTCACATAAGGTTAAAGTAATTACGCCTTAGAATGATATACTTTTTAAAAAAAACCATATGTAAAATATAGCTTCAGGAGTATCTGACCAGAGAGGACAGGCATCATGAACACACGCCTCCTGGATTGCCTGTCCTGATAGACCAACTGGAATTTCAATTAACATAGTTAAACCACAATCTATTCATGTAGTATTTGTCATTTGCATTTTGCATGAAGTAAGATTGCGAACCTGTAACACCCTAAACTGCTAAATGCACTTGAATAATATTTAGATGAAATTAAATTAAAATGATTCTCTATCCAATTAAAAGGAATGGTGAGAAAAAGAGATAACCGGTCAAGCCTAATTGTATCTTCTATGTAAGGCAAGCTGGCTTCTTTATGTGCATCAAACTTTGGTACAGTGCTCGGGAGTTCCAGCAGCTTTTTACAAAATTAGTTCTGTACCATCTGGAGATCATATGCACCTTATATCCCGATATTACCATGTGATATAGTGCAGCTGATCTTTCCTTTTCATCATAGGCAATGTCCTGAATGTGAGGGAGGAAGGACAGAGAGGAGTCGAAGATGACCCCATGGTTTCTGGCTTCAGTTGAAGGAGAATGGGGAGAATCCATAGAGGGTCGCCAGAGTGTGGGGAAGAAAGAGGGAGGATGGGTCCCAATAGGAAGGATCTCAATCTTGCTGGCATTGAGGCAGATATCGTTATAAGTGCACCAGGACTGGATGGCAGATAGCCAGTCTGGGATGATAGAAGATGCAAGAGGGTCAGCAGAATGTCTTAAGAAGAGTTGTGTGTCTTCTGCATAAAGCTGGAGGTTGGGGGAGAAAGAGGAAATGAGGAGTGCCAGCTCAGTAAGGTAAGTGTTAAAGAGCCAGGGGCAGAGGATGGATCCCTGGTGGACCCCACAGGTGGAAATAGAGGTAGGTGAGGAGAAAATCGCCAGAATAACCTGGGAAGAATGGTCAGTTAGTAAGGAGGTCAGCCAGTCAGGTAATCCTACCATTCTGCCACAATTATTTGTGCAAAGGTCCATACTTAAATGCCAATGATCCCTTGGTATCCCCATACAAACCAGAGTAGTCCATAACCTAGACCTGTCCACAGAACTGAATGTTTCATCCAGGTCAGTAAATGATACATAAAAATGTTATTTCAGAGAAAATACGGATTTGGCTGCTGAAAAGTAGAGATTTAAACGTTGATTTTCTGTCCCCAGGTTATTCCTATCACTTAATTGGGATTTGACCATCATATAATTGTTGTCCTCCCATTCATGAAAGCTTGCTAAGACAACCCTTACAAACATTTTAATGAGTGTCTAAAAGCATATTGGCATATAGTTATGCATTGATGGAATATCTTCTTAAGTATAGGTCATGTTATTGCTTTCTTCCAGCGAGATAGGTATTGCTTTTTTATATGAAAGTATTAAAGGTCTGAATCAACAATGGGGTCCAGATATCTTTATTAGCTATGAAAAGATTGGATGTTTGCAGATATTTGCTAGCTCCAGGTTTTTAGCATATTATGCATTAGAATTGCACAATAAAGCTACTGGAAAATCCCTCTTGCTTCTTTTGCACTCAACATCAAACCAAACTTGTATCTCATTATCTGGCAGATATGCTTTAGTTGTTGAGAATGCTACACCGCACAGCTTAACTAGTCTATCAGAATTGAAAATGATTTCCCCAGGAGAGGCCCTCTCTTTCAGACAGGCCTCTATATCCAATATATTTTCTGCTATAATATTTTCCATTTTATATCCCTCAGTGTTGTTGTTCTACTGTACTTTACAATAACCTCTCCTTCTTGGGTCCAGATATTATCATTGTGGACCTTTGAATTTATGAATAGATTTACGAATGTTAAATGCAATTAAGAGTGATCACTAGCTACACTCCCTCTTATCACGGAATCCTGAAACAGGTGCAAGTGTATCACTCCAATAATAAGGTAATTAATTATTGCAGCTCCGTTTGGGCCATTAAATATTGCTGTACCTTGATGACTGTGTCCAGATCAGAGCTATGCCCATGGTGTACTATGGATGCTGGATACCTGTTGCAAAGGTTCCATTATTGTCAAAAATATTTGGGAGAATTACTTTATGTGAGAGGCTCAGGGGCCTAACCCTGTCAGGAGAGACATGGGACCCCTCCCAACCTGGTACATGGGGGCTACCTGGTCATAACTCAGAGGCAGCAATGTCCCAGAGGTGTGGTGGGGGAGTTTGGAGCGCTCACTCCATGACCACCCATTCAATTGCCATGCATGCTAATGCTGGTACCACCCTGTGCCCCCCGCCCCAATGCCTTCCAGTACTGTTTACGGCAAGTGCTCTCTCTTTTTTGTTTCAGAACCACAACTTCATGAATGCACCTGGGAGAAACTGAGAAAACCCAAATTGAGCCAGAAGAACAGAATCAAGAAGAAACATGGAATGAACTTGAATTCTTCTTGTCAAACAGAGATGAGACACCCAACAGTGGACCTACCAACTCCAGGAAGACCCCAGGCGAATGGTGGGACAGTTGAACATGAACTGGGAGTAAGGAGAACTGTAGGGGAACCAAAGAGAAATAAGGATACTCACGAAACTGAATTTGAATGGAAAACCACCCGCACAGGAAGGAGACGACCAAGAAAATGAGTAAGCTGTGTACCTGGCTGATACATTGCCATCAGAGGCTGCAAACAAATCTGTGCTGAAAAAGTAGGAGGGGCTCAGAGGATTTCCACCTGTGCAACCCAGCCCTTGGGGAAAGGACAGTTCAGGATTTATAGAGTCAGATGAATGCTATAGCCAATGGTGGGGACGGGAAGGTTAGAATCAGGAAACACACAGTAGTTAGGAGTAGTGAATCAAAGGCAGAGTGTTGGTTGTATGGGTGAGATCAGGAGGCAATGAGGTGGGCATTAAGGTGGGCTGAGGGATAAAAGGGAGGAAAAATGGAGTAGTATAGTGCTGAGATGTTGGTGCAGAAGTTCAGGTGAGGTATTGGTAGTGTGAGAGAATAGTACCAGTTTGTGAGAGTGAAGCAGTGAGTGAGAGTTTTTGGGAGGATGAGGGTAGTAGTGAGGGAAGAGGGGGAGTCAGAAGTAGGGGAAGGGCAGTAGTAGGTAGGGTGACAGGGACTTGTAGAGGAGGAGCCAAATACCCCCACTCCACCAACCCCGCCTACATTACATGAAAAGTATGAACCAAAGTATGTGACGTATAATACACCAATAAGAAAGCAGGAAGAAGAACAACAACTCTGTGCAGTACCCATAAGAACACCTATACCTAACGGAATAATGGAAGTAACCCATTGAGGAAACCATACCTACATCCAAGACAATATGATGGTCATCTGAACGCGATTCCTGATAAAACAAAGAAACTGAATGACCAGGATGAATGGTGACGTCATACAAAACTGAATCGACTCCATATAGAAGAACCAGACCTGAGAGGCAGACGATTTATGAAGAACAAAGAAGTACCAAGGATAAGTGACATCTTGGGATCAAGATGAATATACTTATGCCATAAGCATGATGAAGATACTTAGTTTAAATGTGTACAGATGCAGTGAAACACAAGCAGCAAAGCAATCGTGAAGCTGACCATATACCTTTAATACTGAATAGATTGTGGAAAGCGCCAACATATACATATATACCTCATAGATACATATGGATTGAATGAAGAATGAATGTTTCCCCTACGTATATAACAGTCTTGAGCAACAAGGGAGGCCTCAATTTCAGTGTCGCAGTTACAAAAGAAATTGAGTTAAACAGAATATTCAAAACAAAGGGGGGTCTGGGAATCTCTCTACCAGCACGAACACAGCCCAATGACCTGTTCTTGGGTGAATAACCCCTGGGAGAGACTCTACCAAGTCTTTAGCTCACTGCCCCTTTCACAGAGAAGAAATTTCCCTGCATATCAGCCTTTGTCCTGCCCAGGAGCAGTCCAGCGCCGAAATGCTAGGCAATTCTCCTCTGAACAAGAGTACCATCAGTAACCCCATACACGTGTTTCAGCCTTGTTGGGCATCATCAGTGAGGTGAAACTGTTGCCTCTCTAAGAACAGTGAGCAAGGGGTCCACGTCTGGATCGCCCTGTTAACTTAGGGTGAAACCCAAAGTTAATTTATTCAAAACAAAGGGGAGTCTGGGAATCTCTCTACCAGCACGAACACAGCCCAATGACCTGTTCTTGGGTGAATAACCCCTGGGAGAGACTCTACCAAGTCTTTAGCTCACTGTCCCTTTCACAGAGAAGAAATTTCCCTGCATATCAGCCTTTGTCCTGCCCAAGAGCAGTCCAGCGCCGAAATGCTAGGCAATTCTCCTCTGAACAAGAGTACCATCAGTAACCCCATACACGTGTTTCAGCCTTGTTGGGCATCATCAGTGAGGTGAAACTGTTGCCTCTCTAAGAACAGTGAGCAAGGGGTCCACGTCTGGATCGCCCTGTTAACTTAGGGTGAAACCCAAAGTTAATTTATTCAAAACAAAGGGGGGTCTGGGAATCTCTCTACCAGCACGAACACACCCCAATGACCTGTTCTTGGGTGAATAACACCTGGGAGAGACTCTACCAAGTCTTTAGCTCACTGTCCCTTTCACAGAGAAGAAATTTCGCTGCATATCAGCCTTTGTCCTGCCCAGGAGCAGTCCAGCGCCGAAATGCTAGGCAATTCTCCTCTGAACAAGAGTACCATCAGTAACCCCATACACGTGTTGCAGCCTTGTTGGGCATCATCAGTGAGGTGAAACTGTTGCCTCTCTAAGAACAGTGAGCAAGGGGTCCACGTCTGGATCGCCCTGTTAACTTAGGGTGAAACCCAAAGTTAATTTATTCAAAACAAAGGGGGGTCTGGGAATCTCTCTACCAGCACGAACACAGCCCAATGACCTGTTCTTGGGTGAATAACCCCTGGGAGAGACTCTACCAAGTCTTTAGCTCACTGTCCCTTTTACAGAGAAGAAATTTCCCTGCATATCAGCCTTTGTCCTGCCCAGGAGCAGTCCAGCGCCGAAATGCTAGGCAATTCTCCTCTGAACAAGAGTACCATCAGTAACCCCATACACGTGTTTCAGCCTTGTTGGGCATCATCAGTGAGGTGAAACTGTTGCCTCTCTAAGAACAGTGAGCCAGGGGTCCACGTCTGGATCGCCCTGTTAACTTAGGGTGAAACCCAAAGTTAATTTATTCAAAACAAAGGGGGGTCTGGGAATCTCTCTACCAGCACGAACACAGCCCAATGACCTGTTGTTGGGTGAATAACCCCTGGGAGAGACTCTACCAAGTCTTTAGCTCACTGTCCCTTTCACAGAGAAGAAATTTCCCTGCATATCAGCCTTTGTCCTGCCCAGGAGCAGTCCAGCGCCGAAATGCTAGGCAATTCTCCTCTGAACAAGAGTACCATCAGTAACCCCATACACGTGTTTCAGCCTTGTTGGGCATCATCAGTGAGGTGAAACTGTTGCCTCTCTAAGAACAGTGAGCAAGGGGTCCACGTCTGGATCGCCCTGTTAACTTAGGGTGAAACCCAAAGTTAATTTATTCAAAACAAAAGGGGGTCTGGGAATCTCTCTACCAGCACGAACACAGCCCAATGACCTGTTCTTGGGTAAATAACCCCTGGGAGAGACTCTACAAAGTCTTTAGCTCACTGTCCCTTTCACAGAGAAGAAATTTCCCTGCATATCAGCCTTTGTCCTGCCCAGGAGCAGTCCAGCGCCGAAATGCTAGGCAATTCTCCTCTGAACAAGAGTACCATCAGTAACCCCATACACATGTTTCAGCCTTGTTGGGCATCATCAGTGAGGTGAAACTGTTGCCTCTCTAAGAACAGTGAGCAAGGGGTCCACGTCTGGATCGCCCTGTTAACTTAGGGTGAAACCCAAAGTTAATTTATTCAAAACAAAGGGGGGTCTGGGAATCTCTCTACCAGCACGAACACAGCCGAATGATCTGTTCTTTTTTTTTGCATAAATTAACTTAGGGTATAACCCTAAGTTACCAGGGTGATCCAGACGTGGCCCCTTGCTCACTGTTCTTAGAGAGGCGCAGCTTCACCTCACTGATGCCCAACAAGGCTTAAACACGTGTATGTGGTTGCTGTGGTACTCTTGTTCAGAGGAGAATTGCCTAGCATTTCGGTGCTGGACTGCCCCTGGGCAGGACAAAGGCCCTCATTACGACCCTGGCGGAAAGGGGAAAACGATGGCGGAAATGCAATACCGCCATCGAAAAGCGCTCGGTGCGACTATGACCCGTCACCGCAAAGTACGAAGCCATTAGCGACACCGTAGTGAACGCCAACGCTAACTGCACTAAGCACGCGCGCGCGCACCATGCCAAACCGCAAACACCACCATGGTGCAACGGTACGCCAATTCCGACCCTAGCGGACATGTACCTAACGCCATCAGGCATGGCGGAATGGACCATTCCGCCATGGCGAGAAATACGGCATCGTGAACCAACCGTAAATGGCCCACTGAGTGCCTGTACTCCACTCCCTGGCCACATTGCACAACTCCTGGCAGGCGCAATGTACTCACACCATGCAACCAGTGAAATCTACAATTCACCCATGCATGCCAACGTAGAAATGCATGCAGGTGTTCGAAGCGCCCCGTGAGTGGGCATCCATGTACGGCATTTCACCATAGCCGTACTGATGCAGCACAGGCATGTGAAGGTACAAGACATCAAAATGGAAATCAAGAACACATGACACAAAACAACAGTAGTCCCCCATCGCTTGCCACCAGCGCAAGGCAACATCCAAAACAGCATCCTGAGGGGGATTGCACCAGACCTGTACTCTTGCCAGTAAACAAACCAACCATCAGCAGAAGCATGTACCACACAAGTTGGCAGAGTGACTGAGCAGCCAGGCACATCCCAAGAGGGGCCGATGGGAGCTGCAGGGCACAGATGGCATGAATACAGAAGCTATTCCAATGGACATGACCCCAGTCCCCCTCCAACAAACGCACGCAAACACAGGCACCTGTGACCAGCCACATTCTGAACATCCCATCATACCATCAATCGACCTGGCTGACAGGCACCAGTCGGCCAAAAGCCAATCCCCCGCCCCTGAACAGCACATCATGTAAACAGTCACAATGGCAGCCCCTATCCGTGACCACACTGTGCTACGTAGGCAAAAGCGGCCAGTACTGTACCACACAACTCAACTCAGAAGGCGGAACACAATGCAGATCATCTCGCAATACATACCGCCACAAATCGAAAATCGCCACATCACCTGCAAAGAATAACGCAACACGCCAAATATCGGAATACAATTTAAATGCACATCCAAATGACAAAGGCCTCACAGCAATTTGTAAAATAACACCAAAACATCCATCATCACCGAGGGCTGCATCTGCAATAATTGACCAGCTTCCACTTGTGTGACGCCCTGTACCATCATGGCACACAGGGCCAACATCAACGTTCCAAAAGGCAACATGGAAGCGGCAAGAACCGCAGGTCCGTCCCATGAGGCAGGCACTAGTCCAGCTGAAAGGCCGAAATGTTGCACCTAGCCACCAGAACAGCGTAAGGGCATGTGGCCCATTGGCGATCGTCCCATAAGATCGTAATGCTGCTCCACTGATTCACCCGAAGCTGCAGGTGTCGAGAGTAAAAACCATCTGGAGGAGTGGCGTACAGATGGCATCTGCAATAGGGCAGGAGATACCTGTCACCAAAATGAAACACAAATTAACCGATTGCACTACATGACACATGATGCATCACTATCTTCATTCAACACACCAAATCCACACCCATATGCATGCTAGCCCACTCCAAAGGAATATACACACCCCTAAATCAGTATCGATACATAACGAAACCAATCGAGGTTAATACACCATTGGCAACGTCGGTTACTGTGCATGCGTCCGTCAAGATAGAACCCATGACATGGGATTAGTAACGTGCCTAGACACAAGTGTATGAAGGCGCGTCGAGACAGGGAGGATCCGACAAGGGCAGATAGACGTAAGTCCCACTATGGCAGCCTTGCATCACATAGCGCAGGGGAAGGGGATTGAATCAAAAAACACATGTACATGTCAGACCCTAAATGGAATCATCTGTCCATGCATCCATTCATCATTCCCTCATCCCGCAATGAAAACGCATGAACATTCACTCACATAATATGTGAAACTTCCATCGCGTCTGTGCGTAATGCAGTCTGCAAAAACCACTGTGCTCCTGGCCGGATCTGTAGTGTCGTGAAGCTAGATGGACTTGGGAACGTCCTGCCTTATCGTCCACTACGCTATTGCGCATCCCATTCAATTCATGTCATTCATTGCTTGCTCGTTATGGGCCCTGTCCCAAGGACATTCAACAATAGAACGTTACATTTCCAGGCAGACCTGTGGGCGTCTCCTCACCGCTACTTCGCAACCAAAAATCCTGGCCTTCGAATTCCTCACTTGCAACATTACGTCGAAAAGGCTTCTGTGAACGCTTGCATTCACAATTACATCAATGTAGTGCGGCTGTGTGTCATAATGCTAACTGGCTGCAATCACAAATGGGACGCCACGCCCGTCGGTGAAGTACGATACTGTGCTGCATGAGGGTCGGCCATCGATCGAGCCCTACATACCACTGACTCTTCACAGGTATGTAAGCGGCTGCAATCATAGCATGTGTAACAATGGGAGCATAGCATGAAAATCAGTCAAAGTACATCACACTGCCATCGGGATTTGATACATGATTCCAATCCCAAGATGCCATGCGGCCAAATGCAGCCTTACGTGCGGGACGTGCTCGGCCAGAAGGGATTGCATCTGCCACAGATTCATTCAATCAGCACAGGTGGAGGCCATACAGGCCGACAGCACATATATAGCAGACCCAAACCCCTCCCACAACCACTCCCACTCCAAAATGCTACCGGCAGGACTAGCGATGTTGGGCCTGGGGCACCAGATAGCACTGCAAGTGCTACAACTACAAGAAGACGACGAACAACAACAGGTACAACAACCGGGCGCACAGGGGAGACGGAGGAGAAGGAGGAGGAGGAGGGCAAGGCAGGGTCAGCAAGGCCCACAAGCACTGCCACTACCACCACGCAGGCGGCCCGCAATCCCACGCCTCCGAGCTGATCCGTTCAACCTCACTGCTGAGCAGATCCACACCCTCTACCGTTTGGACCGGGACACCATAATCGCCATTGTGGACATGACACATGCTGACCTCGTGAGCATGATAGATAGCCCAACCGCCATCCCACCCCTACTGAAGGTGGTGTCTGTACTCCACTTCCTGGCCACAGGCACCTACCAGCACACAGTGGGACAGTTGCATGGCATTTCACAGCCACTGTTCTCACGGACACTCTCCCAAGTGCACGATGCCCTCCTGAAGCACGCCGACGACCACATCACACTACCACGCACGTACCAGGAGATTACCAACGCAAAGGTGGGATTCCATGCACTTGGCGGCATCCCGGGTTGCATTGGTGCCATCGACTGCACCCATGTTGAATTGGTTGTCCCACATGCCATGGAGGTCCAGTACCGCAACCGGAAACAATTTCATTCAATCAATGTGCAAATGGTGTGTGACTCCAACAAGATCTTTACGCATTGTTGTGCCAGATTTCCAGGATCTACCCATGATTCTATGGTCCTGAGGAACACAAGAATACCACGCTACATGGAGCGACACGCAGGGCACAGATCCTGGCTACTCGGTGAGTCTCATTCCATGCATGACATCGTGGCCCATTTGATGCGTCAATGACCTTGCAGGAGGGGGGGGGGGCTACTTAGCACTATCATTCCACTGACACCCTTTATTCGTCCCATACAGGTGATGCCGGGTATCCACTGAAGAGATGGCTCCTTACACCAATCCGGAACCCACAGAACCAGCATGAGGAGGACTACAACCATGCCCACTCACGTAGCCGTGTGGTCATTGAACAGGCATTCGGCCTACTGAAGGCTCGTTTCCGCAGCCTCAGCAGGTCTGGCGGGGCACTCATGTACAGCCATGAGAGGGTTTCTAAGATGGTCATGGCATGTGTCATGCTGCACAACATGTGCATACGTAGGAATGTGCCCATGCCCCCTGACGCTGTACTGCATGCACCTGAAGATGATGATGATGAGGGTGGGGATGTGGAGGCACCCCAGGGAGTCCATGAGGCACAGGATGCACGTGCAATCCGACAGAGCATCATAGATGCATGCTTCTAGCAACCACGCATGGTGCCTATTACACGGAAAGGGGACCTGTGGCACTGTGTGTGTGTAGTACAGGCACATAGTGGACTGTACGCCTATGAAGGCCTCGTACGCAAATATCAATGTCCACACATGTCATTGGATGATAATGAAGTGCTGTATTGTTAATGTGATTTGATTCATACACCCTATGGACCCGCCACCCAGTGAAGCCCAACACACCCCCTCCACCCTACTTCCTCCCCCCCCAACACCAGTGTCCAGATATGCATGCTGCCCGTGGGTAGACGCTATTGCAAGCCCCCTCTACGGGTATCAGGGGCACCCCTGCCCGTGGAGCGCAGGTTCCTGCCAGATCTGCGTTGGGGGCTGCCCTGGACGGAACTTGCCACGGATGACGTCTCTGCCTGCTCGCGTCCATGCATGTCTCTGAGGGTTTGTGAGAGCTCCGAGAGCACACGGCGCACAGCAGCAAGTTCAGCACAAACGTCTTTGGACGTCGCATGCAGTTCCCCCCTCAGGCTCTCGGTGCTTCTCTCCATTTGTGCTCTCAGGCTCTCGGTGCTTCTCTCCATTTCTCCCCTGAGGCTCTCACTACTTTTCTCTATTTGTGCCCTGAGTGTCTCGGTGGATGTTTCCATGGCTGCCCTGGAACCCCCGCATTCATTTGCATGGTCCTTGAGTAGCGTGGACGCTTCCTGCTGTTGCTCGATCAGCAGGTCGAGGGACTGTTGCCTCTGCTGGGCCATGGACATTTGCGGTGGTGTGACAGGGGGGCTGCTCAACACATGTTGCCTTGGCACAGGACTTGTGGGGGTTGGCCAGTCGTCGTCTTCAGGGTGCCCCTGCGTGGTTTCGTCATGGTGTAGGGGATGGAACATGCAGGGGGATTGGGAAAGGTCATGGATGGTACCTACGTCGCCAGCACTGTTTTCCGTGTCGGAGCATGCTGGCATGACAGCTGTGTCACCTATGGTGCTGCTACCACCAGAGGCAGTGCCATCAGATACGTTCTTTGGGGGGACCTGTGGTGCTGGGGTTGTGGACTTGCTGGCTGCTGGGGTGCCTGTTGCAGTCCCCTCCAGTGTGCTGGCACTTGATTCCTGCTGCTGCCGTGTCTTGATCCTTGCACCTGAGGTGGAGGCTCTTGGGACGTTGGTCCTGGCCCTCTTTGCAGGCGTGCTGGTAGGGGTGTCCTGCAGCTCGTCGTTGGTATCGGACCCTGTGGTGGAGTAAAGAGGGGCGAGCGTTAGTTATGGGTCTGTCGGATTTGGAATGGCAACGTATCAAATGCATTGGGGTGGTACATGAGGCTGATATGGGACTGGGCCTTGGAGGTGGTCTCATTTTCGTGTGGATTGAGGATGCATTCATTTGGCTGCCTGCAGTTAGGGGGTGCATGCTGCACATGTAGGGGTTGTTTATGGCATCTTGATTAATTTGTTTATTCATTCTGACTTTTAGAGGGCGCTGTCAGGGCAAAGTATGTATTGCACTATGGGGTCACATGGTACTGCACATGTTCGTGGTTTGTGGATTTCGCATTGTTTCTCTTGGCAAACCTACCTGATTCTCCGGATGTCGGCACTCCTTTCTCCATCCCTCCGACTCCCTCTATGCTCTCCATTCCTATGGTGGAGGCGCAGATCTCCTCCCAGGGGGTCAACTTGATGGGCGACTCTGATCCCCCCCCGGTAGCTGTGGCGATGTTCCTGTTCGCAGAAAGTATGCTGCGTACGCGGATCCGCAGGTCGTCCCACCGCTTGCGACATTGCTGTGGCGTGCGGGGTGTTGTCCCCACCGCACTTACGCGCTGTGCCACAAGGGCCCATATGGCCTTCTTGTTGGCAAGGGCCGTCCTGGTCATTTGACTGGAGAAGACGACGGCGGCATTTTCCTGCAGGGTCTCGGTCAGCACGGTCAGTTCCTCTCGGGAGAAGTGGACCTGCCGCTTGCGATCACACGCTTTCTTGGCTACCTTTCCCATATTTATTTTTTTAACTGGGGTTGCTAACGGGTTGGGATGTGTGTCAGGGTCGGATTTTTAATGGTTGTGTTGGGATTCGGATTTTATAGTTGTGCGGCGTGCTGTTTCCCGTTCCGGCCACATGCTTTTACTTCCGTTTCCGTATATTTACGGTGCCCGTAATTTGCGGTGCCCGCTCATTACGGTGCCCGCTCATTACGGTGACCGCTAAGATGGGTGGCGGTATTGCACCTGGTGCAGCGTACGGCGGCGGTAAGGGCCGTTTTGGGGTCATTTCCGCCATCGCAGCCTTTCGGATTCCGCCATGGCGTAATGCTCGTGCCCGATGGGTCGTAATTAGCCGCACTTTGCTCCTTCGTGCAATGGCGGAAACGCTATTTACGCTGTTGCGGTCCGGTCAGTCAATTTCCGCAAGGGTCGTAATGAGGGCCAAAGACTGATATGCGGGGAAATTTCTTCTCTGTGAAAAGAACAGTGAGCTAAAGACTTGGTTGAGACTCTCCCAGGGACCATCCACCCAAGAACAAGTCAATGGGCTGTGTTCGTGCTGGTAGAGAGTTTCCCAGACACCCCCCTTTTTTTTGCATAAATTAATTTAGGGCCTAACCCTAAGTTACCAAGGCGATCCAGACGTGGACCCCTTGCTTCACCTCACTGATGATGCCCAACAAGGCTGAAACACGTGTATGGGGTTGCTGTGGTACTCTTGTTCAGAGGAGAATTGCCTAGCATTTCGGTGCTGGACTGCCCCTGGGCAGGACAAAGACTGATATGCGGGGAAATTTCTTCTCTGTGAAAAGAACAGTGAGCTAAAGACTTGGTTGAGACTCTCCCAGGGGCCATCCACCCAAGAACAAGTCAATGGGTTGTGTTCGTACTGGTAGAGAGTTTCCCAGACACCCCCCTTTTTTTTGCATAAATTAACTTAGGGTCTAACCCTAAATTACCAGGGCGATCCAGACGTGGACCCCTTGCTCACTGTTCTTAGAGAGGCGCAGCTTCACCTCACTGATGATGCCCAACAAGGCTGAAACACGTGTATGGGGTTGCTGTGGTACTCTTGTTCAGAGGAGAATTGCCTAGCATTTCGGTGCTGGACTGGCCCTGGGCAGGACAAAGACTGATATGGGGGGAAATTTCTTCTCTGTGAAAAGAACAGTGAGCTAAAGACTTGGTTGAGACTCTCCCAGGGGCCATCCACCCAAGAACAAGTCAATGGGCTGTGTTCGTGCTGGTAGAGAGTTTCCCAGACACCCCCCTTTTTTTTGCATAAATTAACTTAGGGTCTAACCCTAAGTTACCAGGGCGATCCAGACGTGGACCCCTTGCTCACTGTTCTTAGAGAGGCGCAGCTTCACCTCACTGATGATGGCCAACAAGGTTGAAACACGTGTATGGGGTTGCTGTGGTACTCTTGTTTAGAGGAGAATTGCCTAGCATTTCAGTGCTGGACTGCCCTCGGGCAGGACAAAGACTGATATGCGGGGAAATTTCTTTTCTGTGAAAAGAACAGTGAGCTAAAGACTTGGTTGAGACTCTCCCAGGGGCCATCCACCCAAGAACAAGTCAATGGGCTGTGTTCGTGCTGGTAGAGGGTTTCCCAGACACCCCCCTTTTTTTTTTAAACAGAATATATTTCAACTAAGGAGTTGGCAGAGGCAAGAGAGCCAAGGTCTTATCAGAACTAGAGTAGGCTGACATTGGATACAATTAACGTCAAAGTACAGAAGTTCCTGTCCAGGAAGGTCAAGTGAAAACAAAAGACGTCAGCTGACTATTGGAGATTACAATCAAATACACAAAATGGCTCAAATCGTGGTGTCCAGTCACGTGATGGAAGAAAGTTGGACTCATGAGAAGATCACATCTACGCATGGAAGTCAGACAGAACCCATACTCCTTAAAAAATCCCAGAGAACAGTATAGACTCAAGGCCAACTTCAAACACTAATTGACACTGAACCATTGAGGTGATGATGGGGTATACTTTTAATTGGTGGGAAGCTGGTATCAAGACAAGCTCACCTGCACCTGGTTCTTCGGTCAGCGTACTGCTCACGTAGGTGGAAAGTTACAGACGGGGTTAGTAGCCAACCAATTGTAGAGGACCACGTAGTTGGGGGTCCTATAGTTTGTGTAGCCAATGGGATGTCATTTATTTAGTGACATTCACAATGGCCATATTGAAGGGAGGGCATAGTTTCCCCACCTGATGTTAGGTTTCCAATACTTTCTCTTCGTTACTCTATACAGATATAACACCTATGCTTAGTTATTCACTTAGAATCAATCCCGCATCCTGATAGGTTTTAGAAATTGCCACGTAGGATGACACAGGTCAGCACGTCATCTATGACCAATTTTGGGTTTAACAACCCAGCTTCTTTATGAAATGATTGAGAGTTGAGTATCGAGCGATTGCTAATGTTCGTTGTACTCCCTGTTTTAGTTACTTGCATTAAAACAGACAAACTTTTGCCAAGCTATTTGTGTCATCTGAATTATTGATGTCTGATCAAAATCCATCTCCAGGGTATTGCTACTCATCTTAAAGGGCTGTAAGTCTCTAGTTCAGACTGGGTGCTGGAAAAGTGTAAGGATAGTGAGAGGGGTTCAAGGAGAAGGCTGCAGAAGAGAAGTGAGGTGATTAGAATAGTGATAGTGAATGTTTTATGAGGGTGAGGTGGGCACAATATTCCTGTGAGGGTGTGTAGGATACCATATCCCCAAGTGTAGAATGGGTAAGAAGAGAGGATAGGGGAGGAGTAAGACTTGCAGAGTGAGTAGGGGTGAAAGTAGGGGGTGAAAGTAGTAGAGTGAGAGGGGGTGAGACTAATGGAGAGAGACAGTGGTTATAGTAGTGTAGTGAGGAGGGGGTGAGACTAGCAGAGTGCATAGGGGTGAGAGTAGAGGGGCAAGGAGAGGAGAGACTGAATGTGGAATATCAATGGGACAGGGGGACAGAATATGAGAGGGGGTGAGAGAGAGGATGTAGAGCACATATTGGAGTAAAGTAGGAGAGGGAGACGAGAGGACTAGTAAGATCACTGTGAGAATAGAAACGGAGTAAGTTACTGATAGAGCAAACCAGGGTTTCTGTTGCCTTCTGGAGAAGGTTAGGAAGTCCCGGTGGGTTAAGACAGAATGGATTGTGTCTTTTAGGCCCTCACTGATAGCAAGACTAGATTTTACCCAGTAGAAGATATTCATCTCTAGTTGGAAGTCACAAAAAAGAAGTAGGGGGACTCATTAACATACCAATAGAATGAGGCGTCTCCAGTAAATACCATATCAAGGTGTCCTCTGAAAAAAGTGGGGGGGACACCTGAGAAAAGTGGGCGACTCTGTCCACGTACATGAACCCTCGACTTCAGCCCTGGCTAGAGCAATGGAGCCCACAGAAGGACTAGAGAGAGAGAGAGAGAGAGAGAGAGAGAGAGAGAGAGAGAGAGAGAGAGAGAGAGGGGCGGCCCTTAAAATGTCCCCTCTGCAGGATTTCCACATATATACCTACAGTGCTGAAAATTCAATGAAAGCCCTTGCGTTTTCAGTGGGACACTGGACCTCATTTCAAGTGTGACGGTCCAGAAATAAGGAGGATTCCGGTTCCACCGTACCGGCACGCTTTCCGGACCGCCACACTACAACTCTGCGCGCGGGGGCCATTGCAACCAACAAGTCTGACCTGCACGGGCGTAACGGCACCCACACGCAGAGGTTTCACGGAAGCACCAGCACCATTAGCAAGCGTGCCGGTGCTTCATTGTCCCCATTCCCATAGATTCCTATGGGACTCTATGGGAATGGGGACTTTCCACAGCCTGATATCCCGGGCCACCAGGACTTGTAATTTCCCGGTGAAACCAGGATCTCAACTGCAGAAACAGTGCTATGAGTCTGGTGGCAAACCGCTGGTAATCTAATTAAGTAACTCAATCTGAGGAAATGTGGTTACTAAGAATGTTGGTTGGATCTGTGAGTGAATGTTCTGAGAGTGTCAGTTGGGGGCCTGAGCTGGGATGGTAGGATGGCCGGTGGGTTTTCTCCTATGTATGTAAGCCCAATACCCCTCCTTGTCCCTGTCCTGTACCTCTTGTCAATGTACATAGCACACGAGTAACTGGAAGGTGCATATATGTACATTCTGTGTAATAAAGCTTCCTAGAACAACTTATGACTCCACAGCAGGTCTGTGTGTGAGTGTCAGCATGAACGACCACCTAATAGACTTTATACAACCTGTCAATCGATGAAGGGTAGTACACATAAAAACAGGACCGACTACTAGCACAAGTTGTTTCCCTTCTCCAAACCCACAGCCCCTGGACCCTTACAGCCAATTCGAACCATCACACACAGACCCCCATTTCGTTCCTGTACTGTATGTTTCCCAGCAAAACGTGATTACTTCTGGCAGGTCTCGTGTTGGCAGAATCAAGGGGGAAAAACATCAGCATCACTGAAAAACCACTGACCGCCCAGCTAGCACCTATCAAACATGGAAGACACCGCAGACATAGCCTCCAGAACTAGCGACTAGGGACACAATTGGTTCAGAGCAGATATGGTGATTTGCCATGAGTCAAGAGCCGCCATCCTGCCTGTTTCTTGTCGGAACGTTTAGTTTATGGACTTGATTGTGTGACATTCACTAAAGATGCCAAACTATATTCAGTGACAGTGTTTGAAGTCTAGTAAAACGTCCATTAATTCACGTTTGGTAGCAGTACATGGATACACAACTTTGACTTTGAGATGGATGAATCTATTTTTTTATATCTTTAATCAAATCCCAGTAGGACATGTGAATGTGGGAAAACGTGACAAATTCATAAGTAGTTATGGTACCGAAAATGGAGCCCTAAGCACTACCACTGATTTGACAAACCTTGCCTTTCCAGTCACATACTGTACACTGCTCTTTCCTATAAAGGACGTGTACCACAACTGAACGTGGGAACGATTTGGGAGGTCTTGAATGCGAATAACCACGAGTATTTAATGGACTAAATAACACATCACCCTTGACGAATGTATGTTTTCATTTTTAGAAAACGCTGAATTTCACACACAAACAGTTTCATCAGCAACACCTCATTACATAACAATTACATCGCATATCGAATTGGTATTCATACAGGTCGGAGTATATGGGCCAGAGCGCACAGAGACCGCTTCAGTCTTACCTCTCTCCTCCTGTCCAAATGGCCACGCTCAGCCAGCCAGGCAAGGCCCCCAAACTGGTGGTGGCGAGTGGCACGATTCGAATCGAGTCGACGACGTGACCGGCGGTCTCCTCCTCTCGTCTCCGGCACTGCTACCGGCTGCGCTGGGGTCCGGCAGCTGCCTGCTGCTGCACACTGACTGGCCACTGCAGTGATGGTCTTCCCTGCTGGCAGTCTCAATCAGTCTCAGACTTCCTGGCCTGCTGCTGCCTGCTGCCTCAGTTTGCGGCTGACTGACTTTGGGCCTCATTACAACTCAGGCGGTAAGGGGTTTACGGCGCCGTAAACAGCGC
This sequence comes from Ambystoma mexicanum, assembly GCF_040938575.1. Taxonomy (NCBI): domain Eukaryota; kingdom Metazoa; phylum Chordata; class Amphibia; order Caudata; family Ambystomatidae; genus Ambystoma; species Ambystoma mexicanum. The sequence continues at coordinate 261,747,968 of NC_090930.1, read as the reverse complement.
CGACCCTTACCGCCTGAGTACGAGGTCCCTTAGCGCCATGGCGGATTTAACACCTGCTTTTAGCAGGTGTTAAAATCCATGGCGCTAAGGGACCATGGAGTTAATTACGCCACCGTAATTTACGGTGGCGTAATTAACGCCTTCCCCACTCCCATTATGCCCTATGGGGCAAAAATGGGAATGGGGAAGGGTAAATGGGGATTGGGGACTTACCGCCCCGCCAAACTCGGAATGGGGCGGTAAGTCCGCCAACCACCATGGCGTAAACGTAGTTTACGCCATGGTGGTAAAGTCACGGCCCAGGCGGTAACTTACCGCCTGGGTCGTAATGAGGCCCTTTGTCTGTGCGTCCAAATGCTGACCAGCACGCCCAATATCCTCTCCAGAGTGACTGCGAGTCCTCAAGTCACGGTATTGAGACCTCGTCTGACGGCGCAGAATCTGTGTCTCAGTCTGTGTCTAGTGTCCTCCTGCATTTTCATTGGCCAATGGCCTGGCCTGTTCCCCGGCAGCCCCCGGCCCCAGGCACTAAGTTGCTTTCAACTTTGCAAGTCAAGTGCAACAATTTGTTGGCATCTGCCACCTGCAAAGTTGAAAGCAACAAGAGTGTTGCTTTTGTTGTGTGCTGCACCCGCATGCACACTGGCATAGCCCTGGAGGCTGAGGCCCAGAGCCCAGCCCAGCAGGACATCTTGCTGCTTACACAGCCTGGAGCGTGGCCTGACTGAAGCCGCGCCAGCCACGCGCCGTCACCGACGGATGCCCAGGTCTGAGGTTGGGCTCAGTGTCAGAAGCAACACACTGTCTGAGGCAGACCACAGGTCAGCCCAGTGAGCAAACAACAACTTGTTACCTTGCTTTGATGCAGCCACATCGTTGCTGCTGGCGAGCTGCGTGGGCCGCGCGGCCCGCAAACAGCCAGAAACAAACAACAGAAACACACAAACACCACATAAAAATGGCCCTGGGGTGGCTTGGTGAAAAACCGTTCCCCAGGTCCTCAAGGTAATTCGCACTAGTCCGACCCTGTCTAGGAGCCCCAATTATAAAACTCCCCTGGTTGATACCTACATATTTACACTTCTCTGTTGTGTGTGGTATTCCTTCATCCCTTTCCCACACCATATGCTGTCTATAGGAGCAGCAGTACATGGGGGCACAGTGTGAACTGTAGACACAATAAATGCCTTTTTTATTTTAATATTATTTCATTTGAATTGTTGTCCAGTGTGGGCCTTTCCCTGAGGGTTTTCAAACACCTTAGATAGTTATAAAGGGAGGAGGTTAAAAAGAAGTTACCACATTTTCAGGACGGAATAGGAAGATCTAGAGAGACATGGCATGGCAGGGTAGGTGGTCTAGCTGGGTTAGGTGTAGGGAAAGAGGTAATATTTGAGGCTTTTTTGTAAAGTGATGATGGAGGGTGCAGTTCAGCTTTGGATTGGTAGAGTGTTCCAGGCTCGTGGTGCTGACTGGTTGAATGGTTAGTGAATCTGACCTGATAATCCAAGCACCTGTCCTGTGCTGGATCTAAGGGGCATGTTCAATCTCAACAAGCTTGGGGTTTTGTGTCTCAATACTGAAAGGAAATGCCACTCCTGAGTGCAACTGCAGGACTCAGTATTAGCAAAGTATTCGTTAGCAGAGTTGTGGCTTCTGCTCTGGTAAATCATGCTGCCATTACAACTGCACTAATACTGCTAGGGAAGCATTAGCCATCCATACTCGAGCTGATTTGTGTTTGCATTATAATAGCTTGTCATCAAAGAGGAATCCTAACTTCCAGACTGACTTGGAGGGGGAAGGTATTGAGCCCAATTGAGGAGGCCAGCAACATCCGAGCACCTGCCTGCAAATGCAGCTGCCACTTCTTATTGGATAGGATAGACTGCTGTTTGGAAAATCCATATCTCTTCATTACATCAGAGTACAAAGTATTTCTTCTCTAGTGGAGCTTGTGTTTCCATAAATTAAGTATCTTCCTCCATCCGGACTGCATCTACTCTGGTGTTCATTCAGTGGTAGTTGTACTGTGGTCTCGGTGTGGCCAGTGCACTTCTTTCAGGTAATCTGTGATAACTGCTGTTTGTTAGTTTTTTGTTGTTTTTTGTATGTAATGAAATGCCCCTGTTTCTCCTGGCCTCTTGCCCAAGCTAACCAATCACTCCTGTATTTCTCATTACTGATAGTTATTTATTTGTCATTACTTATTGGTCCCTCTTCCACCTTGTCTTCTTAACCTATGAGAAAGAGATATGTCTGGGAAATTGGCAACCACAAAGCCTTTCAAATTGAACCAATCATTGTTTTAGTTACACTCTTTTCCCTGAGTATAAAACACTAGATCAAGCAGCCATAATACTTTGCATCTATTATGTTCTGTTATATCTTCTTATGGTTTGTTCTTTTGATTTATACCACACATCACTGCCATTTCCATGTCCTCCAGATGTTCTTTTGGATCTTAAAAGGAAGGAGGGTTGGGATGGCTAGGTAAGTGGGATTGAAAGGGAAAAGTGCAAGAGAGCATTGATGTGCTGTTTGTAGGTTCATTTTCGGAAAGAAACAGTCACTGTGTGCTGGTCTGTTTTTAGTTGGTAGATGTCATGTGGTGTCTGGTGCACAAGTGTGTATGGGGTAATTTGAGTGTGAGTGTTTCATTTTCTGTTGGGTGTTGTGTAGTGTGTGTAGTTTGTGGCAGTTTTAGTTTTATTTCTCTGCAGCAGAAGTATCAGTGTAATTTGTTTAGCGTTTGAGGATAAGTAGTCAGAGTATTAAACATGTTTTATTAGGATTAGTGGGGAGTCATGTGAGAGCTTTTGTGCAAAGGTTATGTTGATCCATTGAGTTCACATTATTCTGTGTTGATTTGCGGTAAAATGCTTTATTTCTTTCAGTGGCCCTTTTTCGGTTCATCAGGTTTCAGTTGATTTTGGTGTTTCTACTGTGATGTGCTGGCAGTTTCTCTTTGATTATGTTTCCTATTTAGGTTGGTGAGTGAAAGAGGCATGTTTTTTATCAATTTTTTCAGAACTTTTGGCAATCTTCTGTTGTTCGTATTTCCTTTTTCGGGGACAAGTTCCAAACCTTCGCTGCTATTCAGGAGAACAATGTTCCACCAAATGTCCACTTTCAGTACTGTTTAGGTTTGAGGAGAATATCGTTGCTAGACCTTAGTATTTTGTTTTGTAGATGGACAACTTTCCCTGTATGAATTCTACACCTTGACCGTGGATTGCTCTTTGTGGTATGCAGACCATTTAGAAGAAAATGTGTTTCTTGACCAATAGCCAATTTAGGGTTCTCAGTGCTGGTGTGATGTGTTCTCTCTTAGTGAGTCAAAGAAGTAGTCTTGCTACTGCATTGTGTATTCATTGTACGTAAGGTAGTTTGGCATTCTGAGATAGATGCTGTCATTGTAGTCTATATTTAACATGATGAGAAAAATGACGGCAAGTGTTCTATGTAGGAAGGTGAAAAGGGAAAGTTTCTGTTTGATTGTGTGGAAGAAGCACTTGTTTACTATGCATTGACTTGTGGTTCGTTCTTATGTTAAGTCATTGTCCATTGATATTCTGAGATTTTTTACCACTTTGGATGGTTCTAGTCAGTTTCCCAATTCAGTACATGGAATGTGGCACTGATTCAGCGGGTCTTTGGGCTCGATCATGATTTCTGTTTTGTCCAATTTGATTTTAAGGCTGTAGGTGCTCATCCAATGGTTTGTTTCTGTGAGGCATTTGGTAAGGGTTGGGTTTTGTTCTTCGCTATCGTGGATTTCATAGATGATTTGTGTGTCATCTGTGTAATTGTAGCAAATAAGCCCATGTCTTTGATGAGGTTGATGAGAAGGGTCATGTATATGCTGAATAGAAGTGGTGACAGGGATGTGTCTTGTCGGACGCCGCAGGTTATTGTGCGTGGGGTTGAGTTGAAGGGGGTTAGCCACATGTTTACATGTTTACATTCTTTCTGACGTGAAGGATTGTAGCCAAACTAATGTTCCGTTGCTGATTCCTATATCTTTGAGTCTTTGATGAGTGTTACATGGTGTACTATGTCAAAGGCTGCTGACAGATAAATTCATATTAGTGCCGAGTTGACGTGGAATATGTGTTGGGTTTTTAGATCATCCCCCTTCAATAGTAATGCTGTTTCCATTCCTCATTGGTCGGAAGCTGACTTGTGCCCGATCTAGTATCCGATTGTTTTCTACATGTTCCATGACTTGTTTGTAAACATAGCTTTCTAGGAGGAGTTGTATATGTTTTATTTCGTTGTTATATTGGTGGCTGCTGCAGCTCTCCACGTAGCTATGTTCCCTTTCTAGCTTGTGTTGTTTTCTTTGTTTATTTTATTGTGGTTGTTCTAGGAAGAGACCTGCCTGTGCATTTCTCCCTAATGCACACCAATATGACATAGTTGCTTCTGAATTTCTAATATTTCAAGGAGATTCTTTCCATGGATTGTCATATCCTGGAGGTCGAGCACATCCCTGGAGTTTTTCTGAGACACACAGAGCCTACTGTGTCTTGAGCTTTTTGCTGACTTTGGAATGTGTTTCCAGTCTTAAGTCACACTTTGCATCTGGGGTGGCAGATGTGAAACATAGAGCATTGCTCTTTTCAACCTGTCCCCCTCAACATCCCTTTGCATTGAGGTTTTCTGCCCATGGCTTCTTCTTGCACTGCTGTATCCTCTGCCCAGAAGCTTCAGCTTCTCCCTGCCATTAGACCAAAAGGGGGCAGCAGGAAGCTGTAGCTTCTGGAAGCTTAAAAACAAAGTTGTTTTCCTTTATTTCCCTCTAAAATAAAACTATCACAGGGGTTGTGTTTTCTGTAGGAACCATGAAAGTCCTGTACAGGTTCACTATCCCCTGCTCCACACATGTACTCATCTTTGTGAGTACTCCTACTTGGTGCTGGACAAGGGTATCACATAAAGAGGCATTACCTATATCAAACGTCTCCAGGTTCATATGGGAGCAGACAACCGGCAGTACAGGTTAATTTACCTCCTCTTCAAAATTGGTAGAAGAAGGATGACTGTAGAAGCCTATAGGGAGCAGTTGACCAAGCTCATTGTAAATGTCAGTAACTTTGTATGTGGGGAGGCGAGAGAACACGAGAGAGAAAGAGAGCAAGGAAGAGCGATACCAAAAGAGAGTAGAGAGAGACCTTGCCGTCAGACTCTATGTGCACATTTGCCAAAGCCCTTTCATTCCTGTTGGGAGCTGAAACCTTGTTCTACATGTTCATATGGCCATGCCTATGATTGCAATGGGGAAAAGCACCTTTGAAATCGAATGCAATTAATTTATTGAATGGCCTATATGCCTGGAATTTCTAAGCAAATAGACTCTTGGGATTTCTATGCTTGCTTTGCCATACCTCCCTGACAACAGACATTTCAGAGAGATTTTATTTTTTTTATTTTTGGGGGATCTCTATCTAATTATTTGGGATAGTTAATCCTGAGTATCTAAAGGAGCAGTTCAGGGAGAGAGAGTAAAGCAGAATCAATGATAAAACAAGTGATGATATTCAAGAGGATCATTTTCAGAAGTAGGTGGAAAAGCTACTGCAGAAAATAACAGATAACAAGCACACCCTTCAGGTGCCAAAGAGACACCTGCTGGCTCTACTACAGTGTCCTGCTGCCCCAGTCATTTTTAGAGAAGGAGTGAGCAAAATGTGTTTTCTCTGGTCATCTGCTTTGCCATGGTCTGTCATGGGCACTAGCTTAGGTAGCCCTACTAAGTCACCTTCATATTTAATTCATGATGGCAAGAAGGGAAAACAGGCAGGCACACTGTGGGTGAGAGCTTGGCGAGCAAGGATAGGGTTAATATCCATTTCACCCATTGGTACACTCTGCGCCCATAGAATAACACAAGACTTCCTGCTTCCATGAGTATGGATCCTTTAGTGCCAACCAGGAACTAAGTTGAGCGCTCTAGTCTTCGGGCGTGGCTCTCTATAAAAGCCACGCCCAATGAACTAGCCATGCTTCGTGTGCATTCTGTAGCTTCGGGCACACGCTTACCTGGCTCCTGACTCCAGAGACTTCTACTGCATTCTACAGCTCTCGCAACCGGCAGGTCAATCCACTTCACTGCGCACTCCGTGCCTGAAAAGAGAAGAACAGAGACGTTAGCTGACTGGTGTTTTTCTACCTTTTCCAGTGGCCGTCCGGAGGTTGCCGCAACCCCCTTTTCCACTTGCAGACCGACAAGTCACTCCCGCTCATCTTCTCTGCAAGCGCTTCCAGATTTTCCAACCCCTCTGACAACCTGCATAGAGAAAAAACAAAGGAAAGAGAGGTTAGAACTTGAAAACACATTGTTGGCAAAAATCCCCATAGACAATACGAACCTGAACATTTCACATGCTCAAACCCAGTTAAGCAACTGGGATTCCAAAGACATATATCACTTACCTGATCTGATATTGGGGATCCAATTGTGCACATCTGCCATTCCGGCAGCATGAAGGGTCCGGTGAGGTAACTGGCCCTGGGACACTCTTCAGGAGCTTCAGAACTCCACTAACCAAATAAATGGTGGTGTGTACATCGCAGCATCAGTGCAGCAACCAGCAAAACCAGCATCGAGGCAACTCAACAGCCAACTGGTCCCGCACCGTAGCGCCCCTGCAGAGGCAGGATGGAGAGGCCACCATTCCAAACTAAGAGGTTAGCCCCCTAGATAGTGCATTTCAGCACACAGGGAGTCGGGGTGGAGGGTTTTCCAGGGTTAAGGTAACATTACTCGCTAACCCGTCATTCTCCATACAGGTAGAACTCCCATATTCCGGGTGAGGAGAGAGCAGGGCAGAGGTCGGCGGACTCCATCACTCCTGTGGAGATTCAGGTGAGCGTGACAGGTCTTTGTGATGTGCACAGCCATAGCCTGGGCACCACTTCCCTCCTGCATCATTTTTTGCATCATCGCTGTCAGGCGGTAGATGGCAACATTCAGTGCCACCAGATGTATCAACAACTTATGGGCAGGTGTACAAAAATCGAAATTTAACAACCATGCAGAAACAATGAATACTCAATGGTGGTGGATCCAGTTGTCTCTCCATTGGCAATAATGGTAGCCGCCCCTCCTCTGTCAGACCAGACACACTTAATAATTAACATCTCCAGAGGAGTCCAGAGGGGTCAATGATGTTTTGAACCTACTGCCACCACCTGCTCATTCATGGAACAGCCCATTCGTGGTGTGGACTGATTCAGAGGAAGAGCAAAAGGTTTGTTGCACCTTGTTTTTTTGAAAAATATACATCAAACAGAAAACTATTCTGCAAAATGGTTAAGACCATCAGACACACCAATCATGCAGGTGTGCGTCTATATATGCAGAGTAGCATCAAAATAAAATGAAAAATATACTGTAAAATTAACAATATTTCAGAAAATGCACTGCAGGGAAATGTAATTCAAAGAAAGGATGTAGAGCAATGCAACACTTTAAAAACACAAATGTAAGCTTCTGCCTGAGCACATCATTTGCAAAACACATGTGTAAGCAAAATGTGCCATCTTTGCAGTCCCCTGAAATCAAAATATAATTGACAAGGTCTAAAATATATATTTCCAAGTACTATAAAGCTTTCTGCAACTTTTATTAAAATAGAGAACTGCTTAATGCAAAGGGAAAATCCGCCCATTTTAAAACAATAGGATAACAAATGTGCATTTCTGCTGGCGTTTGTGTTTATTTTCCTTTACAGAAACCAATGGTCATTGTTAGGAAAGGTACAGATTTTGATAATCTGGACCTTTGATAGGAGTTTGATAAGCCAATATAATGAATAAACTGCTGGGTTTAGTAATCATTTTAAATCAAAGTGCAGAGAAAATGTAATTTTGAAAGTTGCAATTGTGAATGAGACCAACTCGAATGAAGTGTCACATTTATGGGTTGCATCGAGTTTAAAATCGTAAGAATAAAAAGGAAATCAGCTCGATCAGTGGAACAGTCTTATCCAGTCTGACATTTCAATCTCCCAAGCTGCTCCTGAATGAAGGAACGGATTTCTGGGAAAAACAGAATGGTTTATCTCAGTTTCGCAGGCTCTGGAAACTACGCCAAGGGGGGGTATTACAGTCAGGTCCTGTTGTCTTAAATACCTTCAGCTTTGAATTAAAATCATTGACACCAGATGATCTGTTATCAAAAGACCAAATTTCAGATGCCTGCTTTAGGGATTTTCTATGAATTAATTTGTGTGGTGATAACTTGGGAATTAAATGTTGAAGCAAGGTAGTCTACTTTGCTTATTTAAATGTTCAGCTGGCAGCTGAAAAAATTCTATTGGATGAACCCAAAATGATTTTAATTGGATTGTTGCTATGTAAATTAGGTGAATGTGTACTTTGATGCACAGAAATGGTAGATGCCAGTGATTCACATGTCTTAGCCCGTTACAATGAGATAGAGAAAAAAAAGTGAACAGAAAAGTAAAAGTACGTTATTATCCAAAATATGTAAGTCATTATCCATTTGTCCTACCAAGATAGAAGGTGCATCATTTAATTCCTCATTGAATTCACACCAGAGAGTTAAATCTGGTGAATCTATTAGTAATGCGAGTACATGTGCAAAATTTACTATTTCAGAATGTTACAATGTTACAATTTTGAATGCAAGAAATATCTAAGACGATATCACCTCAAATGGGAGGGAAACTGGGTTTAAGAGTTACTCCCATCAGACTGCCCTTTATATGCCCACTGGCTACGAAGGGGTACATCTAATGTGATGTTACTATTGGAACACTGTCTAATGACAAAAAGTGACCCATTAGATTGGAGAAATTATACAAACCTCACGTTGTGCTTTCTGTTCCATGAAAGGTCAAACACATATTCACTGGGGACTCACTCATTCACTGATGGAGAGGACGAAAGAGAGAAAGGAGAACTGATAACAACAGGAACGGGATGGAATAGATTGCTCTCCTTTTGAATACATCAATGGATTATTAGCAGATAACAATAAGTAAGGCCAACCCTGAGTTATAGTCCAAGGCCTTCTTCAGTGAAGAGACAACAGACAGGTTGCGGAGGAAAGATGATTCCATCTTGCCGACTGATGCCCACATGTTTCTAGAGGGAGAGAACTGAAACAGTCCTTAAGAGGGTGTCTACCTGTCTGTGATACAGCCAAAGAAATTCATATGTGAGCATAATCTAAAGGGGGAAGTAATCCTTACGGAAACAAAACTATAAAGGGAATTAGATGAAATCCTGTTCCCTGTTATTTGTACGTACTAAAGGGAAGGGGTATTTAAATTGAAAGTACATCCCGGAGAAAAAAAATCTGTATTTCAGAGGTGTATGTGCTTCTGGGATTATAAATCCTATTGTGTATGATGTGATATCCCTTCATTCCTTTTCTGTGCAATGAACAAGCACAGTAGATCATACAACATTTCACTTTGTGTATACCTTAACAAATAAAGTAATTAAACCCATTTCTTGGTTATGCCATTAAGCAGAATACTGTTATTAAAACTGAGTTGATCAAGACAAAAGGAAAAAGGTGATTATTCGCTCCTCATTTTCACATTTTTTAAGTGGACCATTGAAAGTGAGAAAGATATGTTTTTAGACAGTAATTAAAGAGAAATATCACTGAAGGGAATTTAGCCCAAATACATGTTGAACATACATTTAACTTTCTACAAGCCGTTTACATGCAGGAGGTCCCAGTAGTTTGTTGTAATTGTGTATTTAGAATGCTGCTGAAAATAAGATGTGCTTATTGAGTAAGGTGGGGCGGTATCTATTTAACCCCTTAAGTGCCAAGGACAAAATATCTCATCCTTGACATTACCTCCGTAGTGCCAAGGACGAGATAGCTCATTCTTTTTGGCATGTTGGTTCGAGCGATCCCTGCAAAGCAGGCATCGCTGAAAACTGTAATCCAACACCCGGGCTATGTGAGGGGGAGGTCCCCCCTCACTGACCGGGGGCTGGATTACCTTCAGTTTCACATCGGCGTGAGTAATGCACGCCGTTTCGAAAGTGAAAGTAATTTGCACCGCGGCAGCCATTTCGGGCTGCCGCGGTGAAAATGAAAGGCGAGACTGCACCTTTCTCCACCTCGATCTCCGGCTGTGTTTCAAGCTGGAGATCGAGGGAGGTGTCGTTGGAAAGGGGAGATTCTCCCCTTTCCAACAACACCTTTTGTGAAAGCAGTGCTGGCGCGGATCAGGTGCAGAGCGCTCGATCGGTGCCTAGCAATGCCCTCTAGACACCAGGGATCTGTCTGAGAGGCGGGGGATTTGAGGGCTGCATACAGTAAGCAGCCCTCTTCCCCCAGCCCCTAAAGTATGGGGCACATATGTAGAGAATCCTGGGGGCAGATGGCTGATCATCTGCCCCCATGGAGGGGGCAAATTGAACAAAAAAATGAATTAAAGAAATGCAATGGGGATGGGGTGGGGGGGCACTAGGCACCAGGGAATTTTTTTACTCATGAAAGGGGGGTGGCCCTCCCCCTCCCACACCAAGTGGAAAGAGGGCCACCCCCTGTAACCCTCTCTGGGGGCAGATTTCTGCCCCAGGCGGTAGGTGCACCCACACATCTGAGGTACCGCTTTCATCGGGACACCTTGGGAACGCGGGAAGGTATGACATCTGTTGTTGGCAACGTGTTTGAGTGAGTGGACAGAGGGAAATGTCTCTGAAATTGACTTGAAATAAAGACAATTCTCAGACATATCGCTCTGGCCACCCACCGAAAAACACCGCCAACAAAACATGGCCTACTTTCCTGCATCCCCACACGTGTCCCAATGAAAACGGTACCTAACATGTGTGGGTGCACCTACAGGGGCGCAAAAGGAAAAGGGTAACCCACTGGTAACCCCAAACCTTTCGGCAATGTGAGTTTCTGTTGGCGTTTGTGTTTATTTTCCTTTACAGAAACCAATGGTCATTGTTATGAAAGGTACAGATGTTGATAATCTAAACCTTTGATAGGAGTTTGATAAGCCAATATAATGAATAAACTGCTGGGTTTAGTAATAATTTTCAATCAAGGTGCAGAGAAATTGTAATTTTGAAAATTGCAATTGTGAATGAGACCAACTTGAATGAAGTGTCACATTTATGGCTTGCATTGTGCATGCAGAGTTTAAGATCGTAAGAATACAAAGGAAATCAGCTCGATCAGTGGAACGGTCTTTTCCAGTCTGACATTTCAATCTCCCAAGCCGCTCCTGAATGAAGAAACTGATATCTGGGAAAAACAGAATGGTTTATCTGAGTTCCGCAGTCTCTGGAAACTCCGCCCAAGGGGGGCTATTACAGTCAGGTCCTGTGGTCTTAAATACCTTCAGCTTTGAATTAAAATCATTGACACCAGATGATCTGTTATCGACAGACCAAATTCCAGATGGCTGCATTAGGGATTTTCTATGATTTAATTTGTGTGGTGATAACTTGGGAATTAATTGTTGTAGCAAGGTAGTATATTTTGTTTATTTAAATGTTCAGCTGTTAGATGGAAAACTTCTATTGGATGAACCCAACATGATTTTAATGGGATTTATGCTATGTAAATTAGGTGAATTTGTATTTTGATGCACAGAAATGGTAGATTCTAGTGATTCACATGTCTTAGCCCGTTGCAAGGAGATAGAGAAAAAAAAGTGTATAGAAAAGTATAAGTAAATTATTATCCAAAATATGTAAGTCATTAGCCATTTGTCCTACCAAGATAAAAGTTGCATCATTTAATACCTCATTGAATTCACGCCAGAGAGTTAAACCTGGTGAATCTATTACTAAAGCGAGTACATGTGCAAGTGTTTAATGCAAGAAATATTTGGAACAATATAAATTCCGGGCTGATTTGAGCAAGTCAGACCTCTGTGGATTCCCACGGGTGTCCTCTTTTCGTAAATGCATGGGGTTCCCTGTTTTCCTTGGTGGCTTGGACACCCTAGCCACATATCTGTATGGTGTGCCCGTCTGAAAAAATCATGAAATTCAGTTGTCGGAAAAGACTTGGGGTTAGGGATGTTTTAGACTTTCCCCTTGGCGCCCAGGTAGGTGCACCCACACATGTGAGGTACTGTTTTCATCGGGACACGAGTGGGAACACTGGATGGTAGGCCACGTGTTGTTGTCAGCGTGTTTCCATGGGTGAGCTGAGTGAAATGTGGGGAAATTGGGTTTTTTCGCCACATTTTGGACTTTGCTGGGGTTTCTGGATAATACATTCTGGGGCAATTTGCGCAAGTCAGACCTCTGCGGATTCACAGAGATGTCCTCTTTTCAGAAATGCATGGGGTTCCCTGTTTTCCAAGGTGGCTTGGAGACCCTAGGCCCATATCTGTATGGTGTGCCAGTCAAATTGTGAAATTCAGCTGTCTGAAAAGACTTGGGGTTAGGGGTGTTTTAGGCTTTCCCGTTGGCGCCCAGGTAGGTGCACCCACACATGTGAGGTACTGTTTTCATTGGGACATATGTGGGAACGCGGGAAGGTTGGCCATGTGTTGTTGGTGGCATGTTCCGGTTGGTGAGCCAAGTGAAATGTGGGGAAATTGGGTTTTTTGCCACATTTCGGAATTTGCCGGGGTTTCTGGGTAATACATTCTGGGCCGATTTGCACAAGTCAGACCTCTGTGGATTCACACGGATGTCCTCTTTTCAGAAATGCATGGGGTTCCCTGTTTTCTTTGGTGGCTTGGACACCCTAGGAACATATCTGTATGTTGTGCCCGTCTGAAAAAAATCGTGAAATTCAGCTGTCGGGAAAGATTTAGGGTTATGGGTGTTTTAGGCTTTCCCCTTGGCGCCCAGGTAAGTGCACCCACACATGTGACATACCGTTTTCATCGGGACATATGTGGGAACGCGGGAAGGTTGGCCATGTGTTATTGGTGGCATGTATCGGTGGGTGAGCCAAGTGAAATGTGGGAAAATTGGTTTTTTTTGCCACATTTCGAACTTTGGCAGGGTTTGTGGGTAATAAATTCTGGGCCGATTTGCGCAAGTCAGACCTCTGCGGATTCCCACGGATGTCCTATTTTTGGAAATGAATGGGGTTCTCTGTTTTCCTTGGTGGCTTGGACACCCTATTCCCAGATCTTTATGGTGTGCCCGTCTGAAAAAATCATGAAATTCAGCTGACGGTAAATACTTGGGGTTAGTGGTGTTTTAGGCTTTCTCCTTTGCACCCAGGTAGGTGCACCCACACATGTGAGGCACTGTTTTCATCAGGACACTTGTGGGAACATGGTAAGGTAAGGCAGGTGTTGTTTGTGGCATGTTTCGTTGGTGTGTGCCAAGTGAAATATGGGGAAATTTGTTTTATTTCACCACATTTCGGACTTTGCTGGGGTTTCTGGTTAATACATTCTGGGCCAATTTGCACAAGTCAGACCTCTGCGGATTCCCACAGATGTCCTATTTTTAGAAATGCATGGGGTTCCCTGTTTTCATTGGTGGCTTGGAGACCCTAAGCGCATATCTGTATGGTGTGCCCATCTGAAAAAATCGTGAAATTCAGCTGTCGGAAAAGACTTGGGGTTATGGGTGTTTTAGGCTTTCCCCTTGGCACCCAGGTAGGTGCACCCACATATGCGACATACCGTTTTCATCGGGACATGTGTGGGAATGCGGGAAGGTAGGCCATGTGTTGTTGGCGGCATGTTTCGGTGTGTAAGCCGAGTGAAATGTGGGAAAATTGTTTTTTTTTTGCCACATTTTGAAATTTGGCAGGGTTTGTGGGTAATAAATTCTGGGCCGATTTGCGCAAGTCAGACCTCTCCAGATTCCCACGGATGTCCTATTTTCCGAAATGATTGGGGTTCCCTGTTTTCCTTGGTGGCTTGGACACCCTATGCCCAGATCTTTATGGTGTGCCCATCTGAAAAAATCATGATATTCAGATGACGGTAAATACTTCGGGTTAGGGGTGTTTTAGGCTTTCCCCTTGGCTCCCAGGTAAGTGCGACCACACATGTGAGGTACCGTTTTCATCGGGCTACATGTTGGAACACGGAAAGGAAGGCCATGTGTTGTTGGAGGCGTGTTTAGTGGGTGAGCCGAGTGAAATATGCAGAAATTGAATTTTTTTCTCCACATTTCGGACTTTGCCAGGGTTTCTGGGTAATACATTCTGGGCTGATTTGCGCAGGTCAGACCTCTGCGGATTCCCACGGATGTCCTCTTTTCGGAAATATGTTGGGTTCCCTGTTTTCATTGGTGGCTTGGAGACCCTAAGCGTATATCTGTATGGTGTGCCCATCTGAAAAAATCGTGAAATTCAGCTGTCGGAAAAGACTTGGGGTTATGGGTGTTTTAGGCTTTCCACTTGGCGCCCAGGTAGGTGCACCCACACATGTGACATACCGTTTTCATCGGGACATGTGTGGGAATGTGGGAAGGTAGGCCATGTGTTGTTGGTGGCATGTTTCGGTGTGTGAGGCGAGTGAAATGTGGGAAAATTGGGTTTTTTGCCACATTTCGAACTTTGTCGGGGTCTGTGGGTAATATATTCTGTGCCAATTTACACAAGTCAGACCCCTGCGGATTCCTACAGATGTCCTATTTTCAGAAATGCATGGGGTTCCTTGTTTTCCTTGGTGGCTTGGACACCCTAGGCTAACATCAGTATGGTGTGCCCGACTGAAAACATTCTGAAATTCAGCTGTCGGAAAAGATTTGGGTTTAGGGGTGTTTTATGCTTTCCCCTTGGCGCCCTGTTAAGTGTACCCACACATGCGACATACCGTTTTCATCGGGACATGTGTGGGAATGCGGGAAGGTAGGCCATGTGTTGTTGGCGGCATGTTTCGGTGTAAGCCAAGTGAAATGTGGGAACATTGTTTTTTTTTTGCCACATTTTGAAATTTGGCGGGGTTTGTGGGTAATAAATTCTGGGCCGATTTGCGCACGTCAGACCTCTGCGGATTCCCACGGATGTCCTATTTTCGGAAATGATTGGGGTTCCCTGTTTTCCTTGGTGGCTTGGACACCCTATGCTCAGATCTTTATGGTGTGCCCATCTGAAAAAATCATGATATTCAGCTGACGGTAAATACTTGGGGTTAGGGGTGTTTTAGGCTTTCCCCTTGGCTCCCAGGTAAGTGCGCCCACACATGTGAGGTACCGTTTTCATCGGGCCACATGTTGGAACACGGAAAGGAAGGCCATGTGTTGTTGGAGGTGTGTTTGGTGGGTGAGCCGAGTGAAATATGCAGAAATTTGATTTTTTTCTCCACATTTCGGACTTTGCCAGGGTTTCTGGGTAATATATTCTGAGCTGATTTGCGCAGGTCAGACCTCTGCGGATTCCCACGGATGTCCTCTTTTCGGAAATATGTTGGGTTCCCTGTTTTCATTGGTGGCTTGGAGACCCTAAGCGTATATCTGTATGGTGTGCCCATCTGAAAAAATCGTGAAATTCAGCTGTCGGAAAAGACTTGGGGTTATGGGTGTTTTAGGTTTTCCACTTGGCGCCCAGGTAGGTGCACCCACACATGTGACATATCGTTTTCATCGGGACATGTGTGGGAATGCGGGAAGGTAGGCCATGTGTTGTTAGTGGCATGTTTCGGTGTGTGAGCCGAGTGAAATGTGGGAAAATTTGGGTTTTTTTGCCACATTTCGAACTTTGTCGGGGTCTGTGGGTAATAAATTCTGGGCCGATTTGCGCAAGTCAGACCTCTGCGGATTCCCACAGATGTCCTATTTTCGGAAATGATTGGGGTTCCCTGTTTTCCTTGGTGGCTTGGACACCCTATGCCCAGATCTTTATGGTGTGCCCGTCTGAAAAAATCATGAAATTCAGCTGACGGTAAATACTTGGGGTTAGTGGTGTTTTAGGCTTTCTCCTTTGCACCCAGGTAGGTGCACCCACACATGTGAGGTACTGTTTTCATCAGGACACGTGTGGGAACATGATAAGGTAAGCCAGGTGTTGTTTGTGGCATGTTTCGGTGGGTGAGCCAAGTGAAATGTGGGGAAATTAGTTTTTTTTCTCCACATTTCGGACTTTGCCAGGGTTTATGGGTAATACATTCTGGGCCGATTTGCGCATGTCAGACCTCTGCAGATTCCCACAGATGTCCTCATTTCGGAAATACAAGGAGTTCCCTGTTTTCCTTGGTGGCTTAGACACCCTAGGCCCATATCTGTATGGTGTGGACGTCTAAAAAAATCATGAAATTCAGCTTTCGGAAAAGACTTGGGGCTAGGGGAATTTTAGGCTTTCCCCTTAGTTCCCGGGTAGGTGCACCAACACATTTGAGGTACCGTTTTCATTGGGACACGTGTGGGAACATGGGAAGGTAAGCCATGTGTTGTTGGCAGCGTGTTTTGGTGGGTGAGCTGTGTGAAATATGGGGAAATTGGGGTTTTTTCAACACATTTCGTACTTTGGCGGGGTTTCTGGGTAATAAATTCTGGGCCGATTTGCGCAAGTCAGATCTCTTCGGATTCCCTCTTTTCGGAAAAACATGGAGTTCCCTGTTTTCCTTGGTGGCTTGGACACACTAGGCCCATATCCGTATGGTGTGGACGTCTGAAAAAATCATGAAATTCAGCTGTCGGAAAAGACATGGGGTTATGGGTGTGCCGTTTTCATCGGGACACGTGTGTGAATGCGGGAAGGTAGGCCATGTCTTGTTGGCGGCATGTTTCCGTGGGTGAGCCGAGTGAAATGTGAGGAAATTGGGTTTTTTTTCGCTACATTTCGGACTTTGGCTGGGTTTCTGGGTAATACATTCTGGGTGGATTTTTGCAAGACAGACCTCTGCGGATTCCCACAGCTGTCCTCTTTTCGGAAATGCATGGGGTTTCCTGTTTTCCTTGGTGGTTTGGACACCCTAGGCCCATATCTGTATGGTGGGGCCATCTGAAAAAATCGTGAAATTCAGCTGTCAGAAAAGACTTGGGGTTAGGGGTGTTTTAGGCTCTCCCCTTGGCGCCCAGGTAGATGCACCCACACATGTGAGGTACCGTTTTCATCCGGACACATTTGGGAATGCGGGAAGGTAGGACATGTGTTGTTGGCAGCGTGTTTCGGTGGGTGAGCTGAGTGAAATGTGGTGAAATTGTTTTTTTTTTGCCACATTTCGTACTTTGGCAGGGTTTCTGGGTAATAAATTCTGGGCCGATTTGCGCAAGTCAGACCTCTGCGGATTCCCACTGATGTCCTCTTTTTGTAAATGCATGGGGTTCTCTGTTTTCCTTGGTGGCTTGGACACCCTAAGCACATATCTGTATGGTGTGCCTGTCTGAAAAAAACGTGAAATTCAGCTGTCGGAAAAGACTTGGAGTTAGGGGTGTTTTAGACTTTCCCCATGGCGCCCAGGTAGGTGCACCCACACATGTGAGGTACCGTTATTATCGGGGCATGTTTCAGAATGTGTGAAGGTAGGCCATGTGTTGTTGGTGGCGTGTTTCGGTGGGTGAGCCGAGTGAAATGTGGGGAATTTGGTTTTTTTTCTCCACATTTCGGACTTTGCCAGGGTTTATGGGTAATACATTCTGGGCCGATTTGCGCAGGTGAGACCTCTGCGGATTCCCACGGATGTCCTCTTTTGGAAATATATGGGGTTCACTGTTTTCATTGGTTGCTTGGACACCCTAGGCCCATATCTGTATGGTGTGGCCGTCTGAAAAAATCCTGAACTTCAGCTGTCGCGAAAGACTTGGGGTTAGGGATGTTTTAGGCTTTCCCCTTGGCGGCCAGGTAAGTGCACCCACACATGTGAGGTACCTTTTTCATCCGGACACATTGGGGAATGCGGGAAGGTAGGCCATGTGTTGTTGGTGGCGTGTTTCGGTGGGTGAGCTGAGTGAAATGTGGGGAAATTGGGGTTTTTTTGCCACATTTCGTATTTTGGCGGGATTCCTGGGTAATAAATTCTGGGCCGATTTGCGCAAGTCAGACCTCTGCGGATTCCCACGGATGTCATCTTTTTGTAAATGCATGGGGTTCCCTGTTTTCCTTGGTGGCTTGGATACCCTAAGCGCATATCTGTATGGTGTGCCTGTCTGAAAAAATCGTGAAATTCAGGTGTCTTTTGCTTTCCCCTTGGCGCCCAGGTAGGTGCACCCACACATGTGAGGTACTGTTTTCATCGGGACACGAGTGGGAACACTGGATGGTAGGCCACGTGTTGTTGTCAGCGTGTTTCCATGGGTGAGCTGAGTGAAATGTGGGGAAATTGGGTTTTTTCGCCACATTTTGGACTTTGCTGGGGTTTCTGGATAATACATTCTGGGGCAATTTGCGCAAGTCAGACCTCTGCGGATTCACAGAGATGTCCTCTTTTCAGAAATGCATGGGGTTCCCTGTTTTCCAAGGTGGCTTGGAGACCCTAGGCCCATATCTGTATGGTGTGCCAGTCAAATTGTGAAATTCAGCTGTCTGAAAAGACTTGGGGTTAGGGGTGTTTTAGGCTTTCCCGTTGGCGCCCAGGTAGGTGCACCCACACATGTGAGGTACTGTTTTCATTGGGACATATGTGGGAACGCGGGAAGGTTGGCCATGTGTTGTTGGTGGCATGTTCCGGTTGGTGAGCCAAGTGAAATGTGGGGAAATTGGGTTTTTTGCCACATTTCGGAATTTGCCGGGGTTTCTGGGTAATACATTCTGGGCCGATTTGCACAAGTCAGACCTCTGTGGATTCACACGGATGTCCTCTTTTCAGAAATGCATGGGGTTCCCTGTTTTCTTTGGTGGCTTGGACACCCTAGGAACATATCTGTATGTTGTGCCCGTCTGAAAAAAATCGTGAAATTCAGCTGTCGGGAAAGATTTAGGGTTATGGGTGTTTTAGGCTTTCCCCTTGGCGCCCAGGTAAGTGCACCCACACATGTGACATACCGTTTTCATCGGGACATATGTGGGAACGCGGGAAGGTTGGCCATGTGTTATTGGTGGCATGTATCGGTGGGTGAGCCAAGTGAAATGTGGGAAAATTGGTTTTTTTTGCCACATTTCGAACTTTGGCAGGGTTTGTGGGTAATAAATTCTGGGCCGATTTGCGCAAGTCAGACCTCTGCGGATTCCCACGGATGTCCTATTTTTGGAAATGAATGGGGTTCTCTGTTTTCCTTGGTGGCTTGGACACCCTATTCCCAGATCTTTATGGTGTGCCCGTCTGAAAAAATCATGAAATTCAGCTGACGGTAAATACTTGGGGTTAGTGGTGTTTTAGGCTTTCTCCTTTGCACCCAGGTAGGTGCACCCACACATGTGAGGCACTGTTTTCATCAGGACACTTGTGGGAACATGGTAAGGTAAGGCAGGTGTTGTTTGTGGCATGTTTCGTTGGTGTGTGCCAAGTGAAATATGGGGAAATTTGTTTTATTTCACCACATTTCGGACTTTGCTGGGGTTTCTGGTTAATACATTCTGGGCCAATTTGCACAAGTCAGACCTCTGCGGATTCCCACAGATGTCCTATTTTTAGAAATGCATGGGGTTCCCTGTTTTCATTGGTGGCTTGGAGACCCTAAGCGCATATCTGTATGGTGTGCCCATCTGAAAAAATCGTGAAATTCAGCTGTCGGAAAAGACTTGGGGTTATGGGTGTTTTAGGCTTTCCCCTTGGCACCCAGGTAGGTGCACCCACATATGCGACATACCGTTTTCATCGGGACATGTGTGGGAATGCGGGAAGGTAGGCCATGTGTTGTTGGCGGCATGTTTCGGTGTGTAAGCCGAGTGAAATGTGGGAAAATTGTTTTTTTTTTGCCACATTTTGAAATTTGGCAGGGTTTGTGGGTAATAAATTCTGGGCCGATTTGCGCAAGTCAGACCTCTCCAGATTCCCACGGATGTCCTATTTTTGTAAATGCATGGGGTTCCCTGTTTTCCTTGGTGGCTTGGATACCCTAAGCGCATATATGTATGGTGTGCCTGTCTGAAAAAATCGTGAAATTCAGGTGTCTTTTGCTTTCCCCTTGGCGCCCAGGTAGGTGCACCCACACATGTGAGGTACCGTTTTAATCAGGGCACGTTTCAGAATGTGTGAAGGTAGGCCATGTGTTGTTGGTGACGTGTGTCGGTGGGTGAGCCGGGTGAAATGTGGGGAAATTGTTTTTTTTCTCCACATTTCGGACTTTGCCAGGGTTTATGGGTAATACATTCTGGGCCGATTTGCGCAGGTCACACCTGTGCGGATTCCCACGGATGTCCTCTTTTGGAAATATATGGGGTTCACTGTTTTCTTTGGTTGCTTGGACACCTTAGGCCCATATCTGTATGATGTGGCCGTCTGAAGAAATCATGAACTTCAGCTGTCGGGAAAGACTTGGGGTTAGGGGTGTTTTAAGCTTTCCCCTTGGCTGCCAGGTAAGTGCACCCACACTTGTGAGGTACCGTTTTCATCCGGACACATTTGTGAATGAGGGAAGGTAGGCCATGTGTTGTTGGCGGCGTGTTTCGGTGGGTGAGCTAAGTGAAATGTGGGGAAATTGGGTTTTCTTTGCCACATTTCATACTTTGGCGGGGTTTCTGGGTAATAAAGTCTGGGCCGATTTGCACAAGTCAGACCTCTGCGGATTCCCACGGATGTCCTCTTTTTGTAAATGCATGGGGTTCCCTGTTTTCCTTGGTGGCTTGGATACCCTAAGCGCATATATGTATGGTGTGCCTGTCTGAAAAAATCGTGAAATTCAGGTGTCTTTTGCTTTCCCCTTGGCGCCCAGGTAGGTGCACCCACACATGTGAGGTACCGTTTTAATCAGGGCACGTTTCAGAATGTGTGAAGGTAGGCCATGTGTTGTTGGTGACGTGTGTCGGTGGGTGAGCCGGGTGAAATGTGGGGAAATTGTTTTTTTTCTCCACATTTCGGACTTTGCCAGGGTTTATGGGTAATACATTCTGGGCCGATTTGCGCAGGTCACACCTGTGCGGATTCCCACGGATGTCCTCTTTTGGAAATATATGGGGTTCACTGTTTTCTTTGGTTGCTTGGACACCTTAGGCCCATATCTGTATGATGTGGCCGTCTGAAGAAATCATGAACTTCAGCTGTCGGGAAAGACTTGGGGTTAGGGGTGTTTTAAGCTTTCCCCTTGGCTGCCAGGTAAGTGCACCCACACTTGTGAGGTACCGTTTTCATCCGGACACATTTGTGAATGAGGGAAGGTAGGCCATGTGTTGTTGGCGGCGTGTTTCGGTGGGTGAGCTAAGTGAAATGTGGGGAAATTGGGTTTTCTTTGCCACATTTCATACTTTGGCGGGGTTTCTGGGTAATAAAGTCTGGGCCGATTTGCACAAGTCAGACCTCTGCGGATTCCCACGGATGTCCTCTTTTTGTAAATGCATGGGGTTCCCTGTTTTCCTTGGTGGCTTGGATACCCTAAGCGCATATATGTATGGTGTGCCTGTCTGAAAAAATCGTGAAATTCAGGTGTCGGAAAAGACTTGGGGTTAGGGGTGTTTTTTGCTTTCCCCTTGGCACCCAGGTAGGTGCACCCACACATGTGAGGTACCGTTTTAATCGGGGCATGTTTCAGAATGTGTGAAGGTAGGCCATGTGTTGTTGGTGGCGTGTGTCAGTGGGTGAGCCGAGTGAAATGTGGGGAAATTGGGTTTTTTTCTCCACATTTCGGACTTTGCCAGGGTTTATGGGTAATACATTCTGGGCCAATTTGCGCAGGTCAGACCTCTGCGGATTTCCACGGATGTCCTCTTTTCGGAAATACATGGGGTTCCCTGTTTTCTTTGGTTGCTTGGACACCTTAGGCCCATATCTGTATGATGTGGCCGTCTGAAGAAATCATGAACTTCAGCTGTCGGGAAAGGCTAGGGGTTAGGGGTGTTTTATGCTTTCCCCTTGGCGCCCAGGTAAGTGCGCCCACACATGTGAGGTACCGTTTTCATCGGGACACATGTGGGAATGCGGGAAGGTAGGCCATGTGTTGTTGGCGGCGTGTATTGTGGGTGAGCCGAGTGAAACATGCAGAAATTGGGTGTTTTTCTCCACATTTCGTACTTTGCCAGGTTTTCTGGGTAATACATTCTGGGCCAATTTGCGCAGGTCAGACCTCTGCGGATTTCCACGGATGTCCTCTTTTCGGAAATACATGGGGTTCCCTGTTTTCCTTGGCGGCTTGGACACCCTAGGCCCATATATGTATGGTGTGGACGTCTGAAAAAATCATGAAATTCAGCTGTCGGAAAAGACTTGGGGTTAGGGGAGTTTTATGCTTTCCCCTTGGCGCCCAGGTAGGTGCACCCACACATGTGAGGTACCGTTTTCATCGGGACACGTGTGGGAATGTGGGAAGGTCGGCCATGTGTTGTTGGCGGCATGTTTCAGTGGGTGAGCCGAGTGAAATGTGGGGAAATTGGGTTTTTTTCTCCACATTTCGGACTTTGACAGGGTTTATGGGTAATACATTCTGGGCCGATTTGCGCAGGTCAGACCTCTGCGGATTCCCACGGATGTCCTCTTTTGGAAATATATGGGGTTCACTGTTTTCATTGGTTGCTTGGACACCCTAGGCCCATATCTGTATGGTGTGGCCGTCTGAAAAAATCATGAACTTCAGCTGTCGCGAAAGTCTTGGGGTTAGGGATGTTTTAGGCTTTCCCCTTGGCGGCAGGTAAGTGCACCCACACATGTGAGGTACCTTTTTCATCCGGACACATTGGGGAATGCGGGAAGGTAGGCCAGGTGTTGTTGGTGGCGTGTTTCGGTGGGTGAGCTGAGTGAAATGGGGGAAATTGGGGTTTTTTTGCCACATTTTGTATTTTGGCGGGATTCCTGGGTAATAAATTCTGGGCCGATTTGCGCAAGTCAGACCTCTGTGGATTCCCACGGATGTCATCTTTTTGTAAATGCATGGGGTTCCCTGTTTTCCTTGGTGGCTTGGATACCCTAAGCGCATATCTGTATGGTGTGCCTGTCTGAAAAAATCGTGAAATTCAGGTGTCTTTTGCTTTCCCCTTGGCGCCCAGGTAGGAGCACCCACACATGTCAGGTACCGTTTTAATCAGGGCACGTTTCAGAATGTGTGAAGGTAGGCCATGTGTTGTTGGTGGCGTGTGTCGGTGGGTGAGCCGGGTGAAATGTGGGGAAATTGTTTTTTTTTCTCCACATTTCGGACTTTGCCAGGGTTTATGGGTAATACATTCTGGGCCGATTTGCACAAGTCAGACCTCTGCGGATTCCCACGGATGTCCTCTTTTTGTAAATACATGGGGTTCCCTGTTTTCCTTGGTGGCTTGGATACCCTAAGTGCATATATGTATGGTGTGCCTGTCTGAAAAAATCGTGAAATTCAGGTGTCGGAAAAGACTTGGGGTTAGGGGTGTTTTTTGCTTTCCCCTTGGCACCCAGGTAGGTGCACCCACACATGTGAGGTACCGTTTTAATCGGGGCACGTTTTGGAATGTGTGAAGGTAGGCCATGTGTTGTTGGTGGCGTGTGTCGGTGGGTGAGCCGAGTGAAATGTGGGGAAATTGGGTTTTTTTCTCCACATTTCGGACTTTGCCAGGGTTTATGGGTAATACATTCTGGGCCGATTTGCGCAGGTCAGACCTGTGCGGATCCCCACGGATGTCCTCTTTTGGAAATATATGGGGTTCACTGTTTTCATTGGTTGCTTGGACACCTTAGGCCCATATCTGTATGATGTGGCCGTCTGAAGAAATCATGAACTTCAGCTGTCGGGAAAGACTTGGGGTTAGGGGTGTTTTAGGCTTTCCCCTTGCCAGCCAGGTAAGTGCACCCACACTTGTGAGATACCGTTTTCATCCGGACACATTTGTGAATGCGGGAAGGTAGGCCATGTGTTGTTGGCGGCGTGTTTCGGTGGGTGAGCTGAGTGAAATGTGGGGAAATTGGGTTTTTTTTGCCACATTTCGGAATTTTGGCGGGGTTGCTGGTTAATAAATTCTGGGCCGATTTGCGCAAGTCAGACCTTGCCTATTCCCACGGATATCCTCTTTTTGTAAATGCATGGGGTTCCCTGTTTTCCTTGGTGGCTTGGATACCCTAAGCGCATATATGTATGGTGTGCCTGTCTGAAAAAATCGTGAAATTCAGGTGTCGGAAAAGACTTGGGGTTAGGGGTGTTTTTTGCTTTCCCCTTGGCGCCCAGGTAGGTGCACCCACACATGTGAGGTACCGTTTTCATTGGAACACGTTTGGGAATGCGGCAAGGTAAGCCATGTGATGTTGGTGGCGTGTTTCTGTGGGTGAGCCGAGTGAAATGTGGGGAAATTGGGTTTTTTTCGCCACATTTCGGAATTTTGGCGGGGTTGCTGGTTAATAAATTCTGGGCCGATTTGCGCAAGTCAGACCTTGCCTATTCCCACGGATATCCTCTTTTAGGAAATGCATGGGGTTCCCTGTTTACCTTGGTGACTCTGACACCCTAAGCGCATATCTGTATGGTGTGCCCATCGAAAAAACCATGAAATTCAGCTGTCGGATAAGACTAGGGGTTAGGGGTGTTTTATGCTTTCCCCTTGGCGCCCAGGTAAGTGCGCCCACACATGTGAGGTACCGTTTTCATCGGGACACATGTGGGAATGCGGGAAGGTAGGACATGTGTTGTTGGCGGCGTGTATTGTGGGTGAGCCGAGTGACACATGCAGAAATTGGGTGTTTTTCTCCACATTTCGTACTTTGCCAGGTTTTCTGGGTAATAAATTCTGGCCTGATTTGCGCAAGTCAGACCTCTGCGGGTTCCCACGGATATCCTCTTTTCGGAAATGCATGGGGTTCCCTGTTTACCTTGGTGCCTCTGACACCCTAAGCGCATATCTGTATGGTGTGCCCGTCTGAAAAAATCATGAATTTCAGCTGTCGGAAAAGACTAGGGGTTAGGGGTCTTTTATGCTTTCCCCTTGTTGCCCAGGTCTGGACGTCTACACATGTGAGGTACTGTTTTCATCGGGATACATGTGGGAACACGGGAAGGTATGCCATGTGTTGTTGGCAGCGTGTTTCGGTGGGTGAGCCGAGTGAAATGTGGGAAAATTGGCGGTTTTTTGCCACATTTCGGTCTTTGCCATGGTTTTTAGGTAATACATTCTGGGCCGATTTGCGCAAGTCAGACCTCTGCGGATGCCCACGGATGTCCTCTTTTCTGAAATGCATGGGGTTCCCTGTTTTCCTTGGTGGATTGGACACCCTAAGCCCATATCTGTATGGTGTGCCCGTCTGAAAAAATCGTGATTCAGCTGTCGGAAAAGATTTGGGGTTAGGGGTGTTTTAAGCTTTTCCCTTGGTGCCCAGGTAGGTGTACCCACATATCTGGGGTACCGTTTTCATCGGGACACGTATTGGAACGCGGGATGGTGTGAAATTTGTTGTGTTTGTGTGGTTTTCATAACGTTTCGACCCATTTGCTGGTGCCCTTTGTCACACAACTCTTCCATTTCCCAAATGTGCCCTACATTTAGTCACTGCTTTAGGCACCATACACTTTTGTAACCTGCACAAGTCACCTACCCTTGAAAAGGTCTGCCTGTGGTCTTTTCAAAAATGTATGCTTGCCGTTTCTCACCACATTGGTTTTTCTGATTTACATTTGCTAAGTACGTCAGTTCATGCCATAAGCATAAAACTCCTGTGTACCATGGCTCAGTGTTTGGCTTGTGGTACTGCTTGTTTTGTGAAACACTACAAAAAATGTGTCATTCCCTAACTGCAAGAGTCGGGGGAATGTAGCGGAGCATTGTTTTTCTCAAAATTCATAGAAGCCATTGCCGTACCAAGCCAACCATGTCTACCACAAACCTTTTTTTCGGTCATTCTCCCGCTTTTTCTCCAAACTGGCATTTTCCCCTACCTAGTTGTTGCCCGAACTGGGCAAATCACCCCTTCCTAAACTTGGGATTTTGTCTACTTTTCAGAAATGTGTGCCTTTCTGTCCTCCAATTTCGCTTTCCTACCCTTTTCTTCCATTCCGTCCATGCATGTCCAATTGGCAAAAATGGCCGAAATCACCTACCTCTCACAAAACGCTTGATAACTACATCAAAATATTTTCTTTTTTTCATTTCCACTCAACCTGTTCTCAAAAGCCAGGAAAATGGGGAATTCAGCACAGCAAACCATTTGTTCTTAGCAGCTCTTACAAGGAAAAAAAACACAGGCTTCTTTGTACATCATTTTATTGGAATTTCTTTGAAAAAACACAACATTTTCGAACTTTTTGGTTATTTTCTCTTACCCCCCCTACAGCAACCTAGGATTCCTGGATGGCTTTACACCCTCCTACATGTGGGAAAAAAAGGGGCCAAATTTGGTCGAGATATTTCATGTAACAAAAAATGTTACAAGACATTGAATGGCGACATACCAAAATCACCAAAAAAGGCCTTGGCACTGGGGGGAAAAACCCATGGCACTTAAAGGGTTAAATTACTGGAACTAGAGAGAATTGTATAGGCATGCAATATTTGAACCTATTTACTGTTTAACAGATGTAAGGGTGAATTAAATGGTGATGTTTTTGTTACAAAAGTCTCTATTTCTATAATCTATAGGAGAGAGTGAGAGCGAGCGAGAGCCAATCCGGGCTGTGTAAAAGGTGCTGCTATTCCTGCAATTCCTGGCGGGCACCCAATTCCTGGTGGGCACCCTGTACTGGCAAATACCACGGAACACAGAACAGATACGTAGGAGGAGGAGGAGCGACTGCACCCGCAGTGAGTGAGTCTGGGTGAGTGAACCAGCACGCACTGCCCGCATTGATTTTTGCCTGCCCGCCCGGCTATCTGCACTCGAAGTGAGTGAGCTCTGGTTGTTGGCTGAGGGGAGTCGGTGAGTGTTGCTGAGCGCTCTCCAGCTGATCACTGCCTGCTCTGCCTTGCTGAGGGTGTTCTGAAGGCGCCTGAGTGGAGTGGCCACCTACAATGTAAAAGTGGGTAAGAGCAGTACGCTGTCAGATTTCTGCTAATCCAGCTGTACAGGTGGGGACTGTTGTGGGGACTGTGGGCCTGGCCTTTGACCCACACAGTTAAGAGGGGGGCTACACCCCATAGAATATTCTCTATCCCACTGAGCGGCTGCAACTGGCGGCTGACTCTCCAGTGCTCTAAAATGGGCAAGAGACTGCACAGGAGTAGAGACACCTGGTAGACCAATCCAGGGGCTGGCGTTAAGACGAAGCACAATCCAGAGCAGCTCTCCTGAGTGCGAAGGTGAGTGCCGCTGGTCATAGCCCCCTCTGTAAGTGTAAAATGCCCCCGAAAAGAAGATTAGCGCAGAATAACTACAACTTGCGCAAGAGTAGTGCTAAAGCAGTCACAGATTGCAATTCGAAAATGGGGGCAAAAAACAAAGTAAAACAGCAGATACTAACCAGTAAAGCCACTATACTTACTTTCTTTCCGCCTAACTCCTCAGTGGAGTTGATTCCAAATATTTCTGGAAAGGAGGTAGTTAATAACCTGAGCACAAGTAACGCACAAGATAGCGCTGCTGAACTGATTGATAATAACTCTTTGTTGGAATTATGCCTCTCAGTGCAAAGGTCTATGACTGGGCTCTGATTAACCCCGCTGCAGAGAAAGAAAAAGGAGAAACAGCCAAAGAAACTATGCAATCGACTGCATCTCCGGAGAGACTATCAATGTCACCTAATCTCATGATACACTCTGAAATCTCAGAACTGGAACTGAATTTGGGTTCTCTCGCTGGTATGAACTCCTTGGTGGAAATGCAATCCTCAATCGCACCCCTGTACTTTGCTCTAAAAATCTTATTAAAAATGTGTGGCCGTATTTTAGAATATACTATCAATCTGGCTACTCTGAATGTTAGCGATAAAGAAGCCATAAAGAGAGCACAATCTATCCGAAGCCATATTGATGATTAAAGAGCCCGCATTGCCTCCTGATGTAGATCTAAGTATGTCGAACGACTCTGAGGTCTATTTTTCCCGGATACAACAGAGACGGGCAAAAAGGGCAAGTAAAAAGAAAAGAGTATCGAATACGGCCTCATTGCCTCTTGAGCCCGCCCCAGCCACAAAAAATAGGAAGAAAACGAGGAAAAAGGCTGCTAGGGCTAGGAAGAGAAACTCTGAAAGAGAAGTTCGCTTTACCAGTTGGCTCATCCCTGATAAAGGTAAAGACTCACCAGAGGTGGAGGAAGTACCTCCATCACCTAGAATCTTGGTAACTGAACAGACGGCAGGCAACTCCTCAACGACTCCGAATAGTCCCAGACAAATCTCCCATCTTGAGACAACACAGATGTCAGTATGCAGTGAAAGAGAACAGCAGCCAGTACCTAGCAGCAATCAGATTTGTCTGATCAAGAATCTTTACCAAAAAAATGACCAGGATTGGTTATCACAAACAGAATTCTTGACTAGATTGCATTCGATTCCACAGCTAAGAGTACTCACATATGACGACTTTGAATATATTGAGCTATTAAAGGTCCAAAACACGAACGTATCAGCAAAACAAGGGATTATCGTACTAGGCCTGACAACGTTTCAGATAGTGCTGGAGGGAGGGGGGGAGCAGTAAGGGGTTAGGGGAGCGACAGAGAAGGATGCTATCATACTAGGTCCAGAGACAATTCTGATAGAGTAAGTGCATAGAAGAAAATAAGGGGAGGAGGAGAGGAGATAGGAAAAGGGAGAGGGCAGGAGAGAACAGAGCAGTCAAAAAGAGTGGAGAAGCAAGAGGGGTCAGTAGTAACACATAATGTTGCAAGTCTGGCTACAAGATGAAGATGGGAACAGCATGATTCAGGGCCACCATGTGTACATAATGCAAAGGAAGTCCAGCATGAGAGTTGAGAAGGGTGACGCACCATGAATCAATGAAGTCTATAAAAGTCAAATCCAGCATTGGCCAAAAGATGGTGATGGTGAAACCAGAATGTATCAGGACAGACTCATGTGTGCAGGAAGGGTGGGGCACAAGGGAATAACACGTGGGGACCAGAGAGAGTGGGGATGGTCTGTGGGGACAGAGGATGTAAACACATGTTGGTGCATGCTTACTTGCTGTCTTCGCAGGGGGTCGGACCCTGGATCATCCTAGTCCGAACAGGTCCAAACAGGAATTGCTCTTTTTTTTGACTGCCCTTCACTTTGGACGCCCGGGCGAGAGACGCCCTTGATCTAAGAGTTAAGAGCAGGAAAGAAGAGGCAGGGCTAAGAAGATGGTCGGGGCTTAGGCCAGGAGACCTAGATCCACTTACACCTGGTCCCCAGCTGCAAAGGAAACGAGGCTGGAGGGCTCCTTAAGTAGGGAAAAGAGCGGCAAGCAGGAAGGCAGCAGGAGGCCGGGGCTTGCTAAGTGGTGAAAAAGAGCAGCAAGCAGGAAGGCACCAGGTGGACGGGGCTTGCTAAGTGGTGAAAAAGAGTGGCAAGCAGGGAGGCTCCAGGTGGGCAGGGCTTGCTAAGTGGTGAAAAAGAGCGGCAAGCAGGAAGGCACCAGGTGGGCGGGGCTTGCTAAATTGTGAAAAAGAGCGGCAACCAGGAAGGCACCAGGTGGGCGGGGCTTGCTAAGTGGTGAAAAAGAGCGGCAACCAGGAAGCCACCAGGTGGGTGGGGCTTAGGCCCGGTGACCTAGATCCACTTACACCTGCTCCCTAGCTGCAAAGGAAAAGGGGCTGGAGGGCTCCATAAGTAGTGAAAAGAGTGGCAAGCAGGAAGGTACCAGGTGGGTGGGGCTAGCTAAATGGTGAAAAGAAGCGGCAAGCAGGAAGGCACCAGGTTGGCGGGGCTTGCTAAGTGGTGAAAAGGAATGGCAAGCAGGAAGGCACCAGGTAGGTGGGGCTTAGGCCAGGTGACCTGGATCCACTTACACCTGCTCCCCAGCTTTCATCTCATATCATGTCATATCATAACATCACATGCTTCCGCTAGTACAGAGGGCAGTAACTTGTCATAGTCTGAGAAATCCATATGATCGCGAGGTGGGAGACGCCAAAAGGTGACAGAGCTGATATCAGGAAGGCTAAGAAAACTTCTCTATCGACTAAATGTTTTTTTTCTGTATGTAAAAGACAGAAAAAACATCTAAAGAAACTATATCAATGGCAAGAGACCTTAAGGATATTGTGTTCCAAGAACACTCGTAACATCTGGGCTCTTCTGGGAGAAGTGAGAGGAAAAAGAACTAATTCAATCTTAAATCCCATAGGAGCACACAGATGGGAATGTTTCCTGAGAGAGCGTAATCTCCTGATTCACGGTAATGATAAGGAGATTAACAACAGTAATCCCCCCGGGCCGCCATTTACGATTACGGTCGCAGCATTAGTTGAGAAAATAAATAAGTTAAAATCCTCCAGGGCACCAGGCCCCAACAGATTGGCCAACATCACATTGAAATGTGACCCCAGTTTTTGGGCAGGAGTATTAAAGATCTTATATGATAAAGTTATGCTCGAAGGGAGAATACCACACTCATGGCAAAATTCCACTCTTATTCCAGTACACAGAAAGGCGACAAGAGTGACCCAAGCAACTATAGATTGCTGTCTATGCTCGTACCGGAAAACCTTGTGCGGGTCTAATCTTAGAAAAATTACAAGAATGGGCAGAGAAGGAGCATATATTTAACTGTTTCCAAAGTGGTTTTTGGCGGGGTTACTCAACGCTACATAACCTAATTACTCCCCACACCTTGCGTACAGCGGCTAGGAAAATGGGGAGCCTGCCGCTGAATGAGTTATACGTTGACTTTAAAGCAGCTTTTGATCTGGTCTGCAGAGATATCCTGTGGTCCAAACTAGAACTGCTTGGTTGTCCAAAGGGCCTATTATACTACCTAAGGCTCCTTCATCAGAACAACACAGTTTCCCTCAAGCTGGATCTACAAGGCAATATGACTGCCCAAGTCGATCAACACAGAGGAGTCAAGCAGGGGTGTGTGACAGCTCCTACTTTATATGATTTGTTTACATACAATCTACCAGCGGCTATCGGTAAGGTATATAATGGTCTGTCGACAAATCGGTGATAAGCATTGCTCAGTCATTGCGTATGCTGATGACCTAGTGTTATTAGATCACACACTTAGCGGTTTGCAGTGATCTGCCAAAGTCTTATGGCTATACGCTAAGAGCAATGGACTAATAATACATTTGCAGAAAACACAAGTGATGCTATTTATTAGTAAAAGGGTAGCACATACCAGCTTAAAGGTACAGAAACTAGAGATTATGTACACCCCAAATTATAGATATTTGGGAATTGATATTGAAACGCAGCGGGACTACCTCCAGTGTAAACAGAATAGAAAGATCAGGGCAGCCCAAATCACTTCTCTTGTATATCGCTTCACTATTACTCAGGCTGGTTTCACAATATGGGATGCACGATTGTTATACCAACAGGTCCTAGTCCCGATGATGATATATTGCCTTGAAGCCCTACAAAACATGGACTTAAATTGGTTGCAGGTTGTGGAAGGCAAATATTGGAGAAAGATCTTTGGCCTCCCAACCTGCATATCGATGGCCATCATCAGGTTGGAATTAGGACTGATTTCATTAAAATCTCAAGTGCTTATGAAAAGGGCCGAATTATACCTATTGATGTTGAGTAAATCAGGCAACCCGCTCATCGACATCTTGAGGGTTGAATCTTCTAAACAAACTGGAATCTTTCACCTAAAAGACAAGGTTGACAAATATTTATAAGAAATTGGGTGGAATATTCGAGCCAAGGGTATCACTCAAAAAACTAGAACTGCACTCTCCAAAAAATCGGATCTTCAGGATTGGATAGGAAATTATGCACATCTGGAGAACCTTAAGATCTATCAATTTACTATGTATGTGTTATACTCATATACAGAGCTGCAGTTCTATCTTAACCTATGTCCATCAGTTAGACTGAGGCACTTTATATTGTTACTTAGGATGAACTATTTGCCGGATTTGGCCTGCACCGGGGTAATAAATCAGATACCCCAGTCTGAACGCTACTGCCGACTATGTAAGAACCAGTCAATATAAGAAACTGGGAAACATGTGTTAACAAATTTCCCTGAATTATTTATAACTTACCAGACCCAATATGGGAGATATGTTCATAGTCATGACTTCATAGCAGAATTAGCTTTCTGGTGGAGCAGTATCAATTCTCAGAATATGAGCCATCTGATTGCAATGTATAACGTTTGGTTGGTAGTTGAGAGTCTACTGGGAATCTCCATCTGAAACAATCTGCAAGTTACCCCTGAGATGCCAATATTTACTTGTGTGCTGTCCCTTAGGAACCTTCTGTTATCGAGAGCAGGAAGGCCCATGATTCTCTCTTGTTTTGGCCACTCATTGGCAATTCTCAATTCTCAATTTACGATCTATTGCTCTTAAGTGTAGACATTTACAATGTAACAGATATATGGTCATATGGAAATTTAGTTATTTAACTATGTTTCTGCCATTGTACTTTATATTTCTGTGCATATTAATCAATTATGACATTTTGTAGGCCCTATATATATTTTCTTCCTTCTGTGCTGAGTAGTTAAGTTAGTACTAATATGTAATAATTAAGCATTGTATATTTTATGTGTATTTGTATGTGTAAAGTTTATTTACAAACTATATCACATTTAAGTAAAATAAATGAAATAATTGTAGCATTGAAAACTGAGATACATAGCGTATTGATTATTTTTGCATCATGAGCATTGGAATTACATGAAAGCAAAACTGTGTTTATCTTGAAACTGATTTATGTATGTCTATGTTGTTAATAGATAGACCTTCTGTGCAACCATGTGTGTTTCTTTTTAAAAAAAATGTTTTTATTGATTTGGCTGAATTATTCTACATTTCAACATGATTAAAATACAATTACACATTTAACTTCACATCATTATAAAATATGGGTGATTTCAATACAGTAAAACAACCCACAATGCACATTTAATCATAACATTAGCAGAACACAGTGCCACCCACTTCGTAAAATCCAATTGCAACACTATTCGCTTATAAAATTCATCAGTTGATTTAATTTAAGAACTTGCTATCACAATTAAAAAAAAATCTGATAGATGCTAAAACCAATGAGATATGTTCCCACAAAAAATCACTGCGTAGGCCTTTTCTTTGATAACAGTCTCAATTTCTTTTTTCATATCTAATTGACCTGAAACGTTCAATTTTAAGCAGGTTGTGATTAAGTGTCTTAATGTTTCCTTCCCAATTGCACAAAAATAACAGTCTTTTGATTCCTCATTTCCTTTCAGTCTTGTTCCACTTTTATGCGTTGTTAGCCAGAGGTTTAGATGATTTTTAAAAAATGATCTTCTGATTTCGTCACAAGGAAAACACCTTAGGTACTTCAACAAAGAATTCAATGATCTGGCTTCATAGAGATAATTCTCTGAAAATTCGATATTTCTGACAATCTTGAATTGTCATGCACCAATTGAATCTCCAGAATTTCCTTTTAGCATTACCCATCCTCAAAATTAAAGTGTCATGTGATATACCAGCCAGATTTAACCATTTGAGGCATTTGACCTTCCATCGTGAGACCAACGATACTTGGCGGGTCTTTGTGAAGTCTCTCGACCAAGGCAGAATTGAATTGGATTGACCCATTACTATTTTTCTAAATAAACAGGAACTGTTCTTCCAAAGAGACTGTGGCAAGGTCACACAGAATGTCTCAAATGTGAATACTCAATCATAAATGAAAGATACTGTTCCAATAGGATGATAGGGCCTCATTACGCAGTAGGAGGTAGCCATGTTGCTACTAGCACCATGGCTACCCCCTTACCGCATACCGGGTCCGGGTTCTCAGAATGGGTACTTACCGGGTCATTCCTACCTTGGAGGACCCAGGAAGTCCCCATTCTGAGAACCATTCCCTATTCCCATTTAAGCCCCCCTAGGGCTCAATGGGAATGGGGAAGTAGCTTATAATGGTACCGTAATTTGCGGTACCGTTATTAGCTCTGAAGTCCCTTAGCGGGTCCCGTCCTTAACACCTGGTCAGACCAGGCGTTAAGGAAGGGACCCACTAAGGGACCTTGGAATATGGAGGTAAGTGATTACCGGCATTGGTACCCTTACCAGTGCCGGTAATCCCTTACCTTCTACCGCGTAATGAGACCCATAATCTGTGTTAGCCCATATCAATCAACACATAAATCTCTATGAGTAAGTTTCAAATAAACATTCAAAATAAAGTTCACAAATGAGGAAAGAAGTCTACTTGAATTGAAAACCTACCGGAAACCCAAAAAATATTAAACATAATATTCATTCACAAAACAGTTAAAATTGAAATACATGCGCAAATACGAACAAAGGTCATTCCTATTGAATGATTTTACAATGGTAGAACGCAAAGCTTCACACCCGCAATCCAGTTGCTCTTATACATGGTCTCATAAAACTATCAAAAATAAAATCAAACAAAGGCAATCATAGTAAATGCAAAGTAAAATTCACATGTCAAAATGTAGCTGTTAAAAATACAAACACTTTGAAAAGCTAAAACATGGCCTACCTACAAAACTAGAAAACAGAACACTGTTTAAACAAACATGAAAACAAATAACACAAACCAAAGTATATGGCATAATGAAAAATCACATGCTGCAACCATACTGTTGTTAAAACAGCATGGATCAAATAGTAAAACATAATGTAAATGCACAAAAGGAAGGACAAAATGAACCTGAAATGAATACCTACCTCTCCCAACACCACCGCCATGAAACAAAATCACAGTTCGCATTGACACAGTCTTACAACAATGCAAGTGATTCTTACTTGTGCATTCTAAGCAACTGTACCTATTCAAATTTAAACCATCCCAAATATCACTATATTGATACACAAAGCTGTTTATTTTCACATGTTCACATAGTTCCCAAAGCACAGTTCAAAACTCTAGTCCCCACTAAATAGTGAAAATAAAACATAACATAACAGAAGGAATTAAATATTACTACTTTGTCCAGCACAACTTAATAAGACCTAATATATGCAAAGCAAATTGCTTTAAGTAAGTACTTAAGACACACACTAGAGTAACACATACACCATGTACATAAAGTCCAAACATTAAGTGATCATCTGAGACGGTATCAAAGAATCAAAAACTGAGAGCCTTCCAATTAAAAAAACACCATTGAATCTACAGATTAGTAACATAAAGCATGATAGGGTACATGCCAGACAGTCATTGACACACGAACAATGAATCAAAATAGGAAATATCAGCTACCTTCATTGGATACAATATTAACCAAACGTAAGCATTATATCACCAAAAATGTATCCCTTTCCACAGTAAATAGTATAAATCACATGTATAAGGATCAACAGCAAAACATTACACAGATACACCAACAAATCAATCTGTGGAAAGTTGATATTGGTTCATTCTCAAATTAATCTGCATTAACCAGCAAAACAATACATGAAAAAGTAAAGAAAATGATGTGCATGTAACTATAGCTTTTGGACTTAAAGCCACCCCGGCTAACAGACTGCTTGCAATGAAGGCACAATGTCCCAGCATGCCTCATTACATAGTTCAGGGGCTCCTGCTCAGAGGTACATACTGCCTGTGGCTCACCGTCACAACCACTTGTTGGGGCTGCGCTGGCAACAGGGGCATGTTGCTGGTAACAATTACATGAACCTCTGTCTCTCATTGGGAAGGATGCAGAGGTGCAGAGGTTTAGGCATGGCATTCTTGATTCTGCAGTCATGTTGCACCTTTGTCCTGTGAAGTACTAGGTGCTGCTATCTCTTCACCGCAGCTGGAGGTTGTGGTGTTGGCAGCCATGTCTCTAGCAGGCACAGTGGAAACCTAGACCTCATTTGTCTGGTAAACCTTTTGTGCCACCAATGAATATGGTTCCTCATTGCTGTCATCTCCAAGGCACATCTCTAGCCCTTTCCTCTGATCCCAATTGATGCCTTCCCACCCCACTCCACCATGTTCAAAACCTCAGACACCTCCCCTTGAAGGTTGCCCACAAAGTCAGGACAAAATAATACCACACCTATGACCGTGTGGGCCATGAAGTGGGCAGGGAATAGAGGTTGCCACTACTTGGATCTGTCTCCCCCTTTGCAACAGCAGGCACAGGGTAAGGTTCCTCCTCTTCCACCTCCTCATACCCCTTATCTAGCTCCTCCTACTCCACATCAGGTAGGAATACCACCTCTGTGGCAATACCAAAGCTGGGTCCTCCCCCTGAGGCCCACCTGTCTGACTGCCCCTTCTCTTTTTCAGCGCCCTCAACCTGCTAGGCAGAGAGCACTTTTCCACCTCAATGCCACCCACCCCTGCAGAGGCCAACACATATTCTTCCTCCAGGGTGCTTGCTGCAGCTACTACCTCCTCTGACATGAGGAACATGCGCACCTGCTCCTCCATTTGCCCTGCATCCCCGGGTACTCGCCACAAGAGGCTTCACCTCGCTTGACTCCACAGGGATGTTTACAAGAGTCCCCCCCTTTCTCCATTTTAGTCTCCTCTGATGCACTGCCTCCACTCCCACTCCTTCTACTGAGTCCTCCCAAATTCCTCAGATGCCCCCCACTAAATTGCAGGATCAGAGAGGCTGAATGGCCACGGCCCATGGGCTGACTCCAACAAACAGCGCAAAGTCACCCCTCCTCATCTATCATGGGGGGAATCTGCTGCCACATCTTCCTCCTCATCCTCTTCCTCCTATGAGTAACACAGCTCCCATCTTATTTCCCTTCCCCTTCCAGTGTCAAAGGTATGCCATGAGAGAACTATGAATAAGTGGACCATGACAAATGAAACACATCCCAAAAACACATACGTTTGAAACCACTTCTAATAACTAAAATGAACAATTCCGAGAACAACCCTGATAACAAGTCAAGACATCAAGAAATCCTACTACTATAATACTAAGCAAAATAAAACTGAAAAGCCATAAGCAATACAAGAAACAGAACAGCAAGGGAAGAAATTAAGAAACTGCAAAAAGTAAGAGAAGCGAGCAAATGTGTCAGGGTAAATCATTTTTAAAAGGGTTGTTCATTTAGGGCATAGGATTAGGGACAATCATCTTTGTTTTGGCTTTCTTGCATTTTACCAGGGGTAAACAAGAGGGAAAGGGTGCAAGAGCAAAGGGCAATATTGACTTTTGTTTTTTATTTGGAGGTCAACTGACAGCACAATAACAACAGACTGAAGAAACACTGAAAACAAACGAAGATCTAAATAGAAAACAGAAACACATCAAAGAACAACAAACTAGATTAAAAAACGACACCTCACTTTTTGAACTGCACACAGCTGCTCTAATTGTCAAAATATGCTCCAAACACCCTCTAGTATGATCCTTATATGTGTACCTATTTACTCATTTACTCATAGTGTAACAGAACCCAGACGCTTCTTCTTCTTGCTGATAGATTGTATCCATCAGCAGTGATTTTTGGATACTGAGGCTTGAGCCTCATTGCTCCATCTTCTCGTGTTGAGTGTATAATTATGGGCTAGGATTCTTCTTGGTCTGTGTGGACTTGTGACAGTAGGGCTGGTTTTCCAGGGTCTTCACCGTGATGGGCCACGTGTGACAGTCAAAGTGGTTTGCAGTGGTGGCAGTGAGTCTTCTGATCAGAGGGTTTGGGTTCTGATCCAGTCCTTGGAAGAAGTTCTTACTCAGCTTCTCTAGATGTGTGTCCAATATCTCAATGTCCAGGTCTCTGTGAAGGTCTGCTATCCTTGTGACGATTGGAGCTCCGGACGGTATCCGCAGGGCCTTGTTCTGGACTATCTGAAGACTCTTCCGGTGTCGCTCACAGCAGGTCATCCGTGCTGGAGAGGCATACATCAGGGTAGGTCTGATGATCGCCTTGTAGATGTTGATCTTTGTCCAGAGGGGCATGGACTTTGTCTTCAGGAGTGGGTACAGTGTTGCCATCTATCCTGTTGCATTTTGCTGAGGATTCTCGATATCGGTTCCCCAGTTGAGTTTGCTGTCCAGGGTCAGTTCGAGGTAGCGGCTGCTGCTTACCCATTTGATGGTCTCTCTGGTGAGGGTGATGTGCGGTGCTCCTTGATCTTCTTTCTGGTGAACAGTATTGCAGTTGTCTTGCTGATGTTGAGTTCTATCCGCCAGTCGCTGTACCACGTCGAGATTGTATCCAATGTAGCTTGCAGGTTCTTCGCCACTTCCTTTTCGCTGAATGACTGGGAGTTGACTGCAACATCGTCCGCATACAGTGCCAGGTCAGTCTTGTGGAGATCTGTCGGGATGTCGTTGGTGAAGATGTTGAACAGGAAGGGTCCAAGGTTCGATCCCTGTGGCACGCCTGCTCGGATGGGATGTGATGATGGCATCTCAGACCGCATGACGACATGGAAGGTGTGGTCACCCAGGTAGCTTGCAATTGGCTTCACCTGGTAGGTCGGAAATCCCATGCCAATCATCTTGTGCAGCAGTCCCTTGTGCCAGACATGTTCGAATACTTTGGCGACATACAGGAAGACGATTCCTGTGGACTTTTTCTTGTTGAATCCATGGCTGATGGTGTCCACCATTCTCAGCAGCTGATGGGTCGTTGCATGCTCATTTCAAAATCCAAACAGTTCCTTTGCTAGTAGATTTCTTTCGGAGGCGAAGTAACTGAGTCGGGTGAAGAGGACCTTCTCCAGGAGATTCGATAATCCAGAGAGCAGGCTGATGGGGCGGTAGTTTGGAGGATCCCTCAGTGGTTTTCCCAGAAAGGAACACAGAGCTTTTTATAGAGTCAGATTTTATTTTGGAGATAGAAGAGCTCTGGTTGGCTTAATGAAAACAATGAAAAAACCTGATATTTGGCCTGAGATCAGAAGTTCCTTATTGAATGCTAAATCATTGTGAGAGAGCCACAACCCCACTGCATATTTCAGGCAGGATTCGACCATGCCAAAAAACCATCCTACAATGTTGCTTTAGGACAAATCTCGCCAACAAAGTTTAGGGGGACCACATGTCATATGCTATGAAGGTCGGCAAGGCTTAGTTTGTATTAAGTTGTTTATGTGTGTGTGTCTTCTGTTTGATATAGTGCAGCCAATCATTTCCATTGTAATTTGTAATTTTTTATGTCTGCCAGTATATGGACTGTGTGTACACACACAAACTGGCAGTTGCCTACAAAGGCCTTGCGTGATTTGAAATAAAAGCATCTTAGCATATACTGTAACATATATTGTATGCAATGGGTTCCTTAACAACATAAACACAAATATCCTGCTGGATCTTCTTCATCTTTCTTCAAGTGGTCAACTGCCTGACTTTTCTAATAACATATTTTAAACTCCTATGTATACTTGATGTGTGATGTTTTCCAACTAGGTTAAAATGCTTCCAGCTGTTTTGTGCATTATATTACAATGGAAAGAATAATGTTTTCACTGCAGAGAATTACGCAATTTCAGCTGCTGGATTTTTCAAATAACATTACAGCTATCATTATGGCACTTGCAGGCATGCAACAGAAGAAATAATGAGTCTGCTAAACACAAATACGGCGATCTAGATTATTCCATTTTTGTCCGAAAAATGAGCAATTCTCTATAAACCGGGGCAGAAAACGGTTTTACTGTCTGTGTGCTTTGATTGTAGAAATTGTATGTCTATAAAGGAAAAACATATAAAGAACTCCTTTAGGGCCCATAACATCTCATGGCTTACAGTTCACTAAAATATATGGGCGACAGCATTTTATTGTTCCAAATGTTTTTGACAATGTACCAAAAAATACACGCTGATATTTTTCAAGTGAAATAGAATTGGGCATAGTGTGAAGGAAAATCAGTATTTGACCAGCCTCCTTTATAAATTAATGAGATTAATCCCTGTGGGATTTTTCTCTTCAAGATTGCTATTTGAGTCTTTGCTTTTACATTTATTTAAAATCAGTAGTTCAAGGTTAACAAAATGTATCTTCTTTTTTATTTCACATTGAAGCACGCATAATGAAAAGAAGGGAACTTCAATAATGAGACATTACAGCCAAAGGGGAGAGAGTTGTATTTTGTACTTGTATTTATTTGACCAATAGAGATGTCAATAGCGTCTGTGGCCATTAAGTCCAGGGGTAGACTCGTCGAGGAGGGCTTGGTGCCCTGTAAGAATCTGATGGAACCAGGCAGCTAGTCAAAAAGAGGCAGAGGGGGACATTAGTAGGTGAAGGAGGAAGAGAAAAGGAGGGTCTTGAGAAGCTTCCGGAACTTAAAGAGATCCGGCTCTAGTCTGAGAGTGGCAGCTGTGGAAGAGAGAGATCTCACCCCCACTCTCTACTTGAAAAGCATCTGATATGCAGAGAGTTGGGGTTAGAAGACAGAATGGCTCTAGCAGGGCGGTATTTAGGGAGAGAGAGTTGGATGTAGCTGGCCAGGCCACAGAAAGTTTTGTGGATGCTGCAGAAGGACTTGAATTTGATCTGCACAGCAACCAGGAGCCAGTGGAGAGATTCTAGGGCTGGAGAGATGCAAACCCTGTGCTTGAGGGCAAGGATATGTCTTGCGGTCCTATTCTAGATCAGTTGAAGGGGGCAAATGGAGGAGTTAGGCAGATTAAGGAAGAGAAAAAACGAATCTGTGCCCTAGGATTGGAACCATGCTTGCTAAACTCTGTCTATTACTGTGATGCCCTTATTGTTAGCGCAAGGTCACAGGATGTGTTTTGAGGTGACGTCTGTAGGGGAGGACTGGTCCAAGAAGACCCCCCCTCGCCTACGCTTTCTCCCCAGGTGAGGACTATGGCTCTCTTGGGCGTCCCCTCATGCCACCCGGGCCCAGGTGGTGGAGGGTTCACCCACTGGAGACATTGCCCGCATGTATTAATTGCCCACATGTATTAAAATTTAGCTAGGCCTGAAACCATTTTGTCTGGTAAAGATGGTGTGAGCTCAGCGCACTGTAGCGCGGCCCCCACCCATGGAGGGTTTCAGTCATCCTTGTTGCCGCAGCACCCTGGCAGATCCGCTGCGAGCACGTTCCCACGAATAAGACGGACATGAGCTAGTGTAATACACTAACATTGTAACAGTTCACCTCCCGCAGTGTATCATCGCTCCCAGCATGACCCGGCCAGCGGGCCTAGGCAAATGAAAAGAACAGTAAAATGGTCGTTAGATGACAGACAATCTTTGTATATTAATGTTAAGACTACTTGCAAAGGATGCTTTTCTTCCATAAAATCCCTTATATTACAAAAGCCTGTAAGATGTATAATTACAAGAAATCATGCTCCCATGATATAAGCGATGGTGAGCCTATACCATTGCAGTTGGGTGCTAATAATAAAGGAATGCACCAGGAATCTGTTTGTTACGTTTATGACTGGAAAACTTACACCCCATGGGCTCGCGCCATAACTGAACTAATGCTGCTAGAGGACACAAGAAAACGAATGTAACCATACAGAGGGCCCATGTGAAGAATGCACGAGAAGGCGCATGTCATGTGTGCATGTCTAGGCCCCACATGCGCCACCACCGTCACGAGTAAGTGGCGGGTTACTTTCTATGTTCTCCACCAATCCTAACTCTACCTCACTTACTGCAAATATATATGCATATAACTAAATACTGTACTGGTTAAAACATAATGTATGAATA
Organism: Ambystoma mexicanum; assembly: GCF_040938575.1. Taxonomy (NCBI): domain Eukaryota; kingdom Metazoa; phylum Chordata; class Amphibia; order Caudata; family Ambystomatidae; genus Ambystoma; species Ambystoma mexicanum. Next base: position 261,706,404 of record NC_090930.1, on the reverse strand, counting down.
AGGTGCTTAGACTGGGTATAATGAAGACACATCCAGCAAAGTTTAAATGCATGTTTTGTAATGTTTTGAATAAGTATTATAAGAGTGTTCAAATGTTTGTGATGTCTTTACCTAAATCGGCAACACACGAGGGAGATACCTTTGTGAAATACGTGCAAGGCCATTCCCCCTCCCACCCTACGAAGGCTGCCAAGGCATGAGAGCAGAGACCGCGCCGCGCTGCGTTACCTCCCCCAACCAGACTGGAGTCGCTTCAAAGATTTGTAACCCCCTCTGTAGCACCCAAGGCCACCACCTGCCACATGCATTATTTACAGCACAGCAGTAAACCTCTGCCTGAACACACGCGCCCCCTCGTAAACCTCACAACCCACCGGACCATCTCAGACTTATGGCCCTGTGCAATCAAGACACCCAACACTTTGACAACACACAGCGGAACATCCATAACAACTTCTAACAAGGCAGAAAGACATGTACCGCCCGTCCCAGGCCCTGAAGCTTAGCCCCTCGACCTATGGCCCCGGTCAACAGGACACTGGTAACCATGCCCTGACGTATTACCTCCAGTCCCCTCACAAGGTGCATTCCTCCTGTGTTGCATTAACCTGTTGTATAACCTATTGAAAGATTTACTAAAGAAGATAATATCAAAAATGCCTGAATGACTGCGGTGTGCATGGCCTAGGGCTAATAAGTCAGGAAAAGACATTAATCTCTGCCACCGGCCGCGATGGCCCCACAACACCGCCTGGATGAACTCTGCCACCCTGCCAGGCCCAGCCCAACCCACGAGGCTGACCAGTGACGTCTCCCAGCCAAAGCCAACCACATCACAGCAGCACCTATAGTTTGTCGTCGCCACCCAATCCCCATGAACTTGTGCCCCCTATAGTGTGTAGGTTTTATGACGTTTTTTGTAAATATATACGCCTGTCTTTGCTATTGTCAGACAGAGCGCTCTCGGAGTTTGCAGAGTCCTTTGCATGCCCTATTCTGATTGATAAACTCCCTTTTACGCTCACCCACACTTTGTCTTGGCCTTATTCCCATTTTGGGAGAGTCCTTCATTGTCTCTCATTGCGGGGAGGATCGTGCTGTTTGGGACGCTTGCCTTCAGTGGTGACCCCGATAGCGTGATATTATTTCTTCCTAGACTCGTTATAACCGTCCCCTTTTGGCACGAGAATCTCCGGTCGAAAAGGGATACGCACGGTGAGCCGGCTCCGGGAGGCTGCCCGCCAACGGCGACCGGTACACTAAGAAGTGCGCACTCAAGACAGAAAGGGTACGGGATCCCGGTTGAAAAATCCCCTTTGAGTACCGCTCGCCGGAGTCGGGGCTGACTGTTGAGCTGACGGCGACACTGCCTGGACGGACCCAGTTTCGGAGACTATCGGTTCAAGACGGGCACGTGAGTACTGAGTGTGAGCGATTGTAAAGGGAGCGGGGAGAGAAGTGTAGGACAGGGAACGAAAAGGGGGTACGAAGATATACTAAAGATCATTCTAAAATTTCCTTTCTTTTTCTTTGCATATGGCCATTAGGATTAAGAGGTGAATAAGAGATAAAAGTGACGGGAACCTAGCTCCGAAAGGGGGTGGAAGGCGGCGCCGCATAGTGCTATATTGACTAGTACTGGGAATATATGACGAAGTGAAATACAAGATAAAAGTGTTCAGCAAAAGGGGGCACTGAGAATATATTAGTGATCGCTATTACTTCTTTCTTTTCTTTTTCTTTAGGGGTAGGGGGAGAATAAAAAACGGAATTAGCACGGACTTGGGAGGAAAGTAAGAGAAAAAAAGGTCCTACTAGAAGGGGGAGAGCAGGTTAAAAAAAAAAAATAATAATAATAATAATAATAAATATATGCATATGCGCATCCATTTATCTAAGTAAGACAGACAGGGGCAGCCGGCTAGGGAGGAAAGGGAGGGCAGCTGAATGGTGCATTGAGTGTTACCAAGAGGTGTGTGCACCTCGTATGTGTCAGGGGACGATTTGAGGTTGTGAATGTGCGTAACGGTTATAAATGTATAATAGTTAAATGGACATGGTAAGTGGGATGTGCATGTTTTGACTTCCGGATTGATATTGTCAAAATAAATGATGGGTTGCTCTTGTATGTGTCCCCCAAAGAGAACAAAGTAGAAACTGTGTACAGTCAGTTTTGTATTGTGCAGTCAAGGGAGGGAGAGCCCAACCGAGCATAACATTGAATGTGAAGTAGAATACGAAAAATAATATTGATACTACATTCACATTGTAGTTGAAGACACACAGAGACACATAAGCACTAGGAGGGCACAGAGATGGGGGCTGAAACACCCTTATCACATATTTGTAAAAGTCTTCCAGGGTACGCGGAGCGGATTAAAAAGTATCACGACCAATGGGTAACTGAGTTGAAGGGAGAGGGGTTACCCCAGATATGGCCAGAGGGAGGGTCATTTGATAAAAGCGTTCTGGATATGGTGGTCACATGCATTTTCTTGAAGTATAAAGGAAAACAGTTGCAAAATAGGAGGGAAATAATAGATCTCTGGAGGTTGTTTGAAGAGATACCACCGCCTAAAGCACCAGCATTAAATCCTGATCTCCCATCCACTACAGACAATCCACTGATGATACAGAAAGATATCAAAGAATTGTCAAGTGTAGCGCCACCAATAGAGGTAATAAATTTGTACCCGATATTAAAAAAGCCTGTACCCGCAGAAGGATACAGTGATCCGACGTATGTGCCTCCCCCGACAACCACTACACCCCACCGGCCCACTGCACCCCCACCATATGAAAGTACAAGGGAGCGAGGCCAGGCGAGTACACAAAGGGTGGACATAGAGAAACTCACAGATGATTTACAGTCAAGACTGTCAATAGCAAAAGATGAGCTCTCAAGGATAAAAGACATGTGCGGACAAACAGCACTTAATGCAACTAGATCAGGGCGCACGTCTAGAGCGCCAGGCGAGACAAGAAGACCTGAAGAGGGGTGGAAGAAAGGTGAGATACTGTTCAGAATTGAGGAAGAACCAACCCGAATAATTGAAATAGAGACACGTGAGGGAGATCCTGACAATGATGAAAGGCCTATGGGGGATAGAGAGGAATTACTATGCGATATAAGGGACGAGTTAGAAGAAAGTGACAGGTTGAGCATGGCTATGGGAGGGGGAAGTGAAGGGGGGGATGGCACATGTTCAGTGAGAACACTGGACGATGAGTGGTCGGGACGACTAAGGAACAGAGTGGGGAAAATGGCATCACTAGAGACATCAGCACCCACATCGGGCCCGGGTGCCATAACGAAAGGAAAGCTACAGCTCCCGCTGATACACAGAGGAGGAGGGAGACCTAACTATATCCCATGGGCACAAATGGACAAAGCCAACTTACTAAAGCTATTGCCCCCGTTATCAGGAGGGGCAAGTAAGTGGATATACGCCTTTGAAAAACATACTGCTGGGGTACCCCTAGCTGTAGGGGATGTGAAAAGTCTGCTCGTATCAGCGGTGGGCGATCAGGCTGAAAGAGTATGGGTTAAAGCCGGCTTCCCGGGAGTAACGTTAGATTGCGACCGCCATGATGGGGCCTCCTTTAACACAGTGCGGGCTAGAGTGTGGGACGCCTTACGCGAAACATTTCCAGATACACCTGACTTACAGTCCGTGATGCAGTGTACAATGAATGACGGGGAGGAGGCTATGGATTACATTTTTCGGGTCCAAGAGATGTGGAGAGCGGAAACGGGCACGCCTTGGTATCAATCGACCTCTTTATTTTACTTCATTATAAAAAGAGGGCTCCCAAAGGAAGTGCAGAAAGCGCTCGACAAGATAGCAGGTATTGAAGCAAAGGGATGGCCAGAAATTCAGAGCATAATAGTACACCATTGTAAACGAATAAAGGAAAGGGAGAGGGAGGTAGCTCAGAAAAGATTGGCAGACGAAGCAAAGTTAGTACAGACAAAATTGGTGAAGGTCGCGGCGGCAGTAGCTGCACTCCCACACAGCAGGGAGGGAGACGATGAGGAGGAGGGGCTGATAGCAATACAAGGAAGGATGGCAGCTAATTGGGCGGGAGCAGGACAGCGGCAGTGGAATGAGCAAGAGCAAGGTGGAGGTCCGCAGTGGCAAGAGTGGACCCCTCGAGGGGGACGAGGTGGGTACAGGGGCCGGAGAGGAGGCGGCACGGGGTATGGAGGAATGGGAGGAAATGGATGGCAGGGCCCTAGAGGTGCACAAGGAAGTTGCTGGAACTGCGGGCGATGGGGGCACTATTCTAGAGAGTGCAGAAGCAGACCCAATAACGGGTTCCAAGAGGTAGAACAATATGGCCATCCCCACCCGGGAAGCCCATATGGCCTCCCAATGGGACAACAACAACTAAGAAACCCAAGCCAAGGTAATGCCGGACAGCAACAGGGACCCCAGTACAGAACACAGAACCACCCACACAACATGCAAAACAACGACAGCATGCAATATACACCAGGCAACCCTTTCGCGACAGCAGCAAACGGGGCCCCCGCACCAGCACCTTACAACGGCATGTCAGTGGTCTCAGGTAACGTATTCAATGAAGGGGGGGCGATGAGACACCCCGCATAGGACAGCCCACAGAGAACACTTGCGTGTCCAGTTCTATCTACCACCCACAGTGCAGCAGAGGAACCATTGGTAGGGGCGCAGATAGGAGACAGGCAGTTTGTATTCATGGTTGATTCGGGAGCGGAGAAATCATGTGTCAGGGAGGGCCGGTTCCCGTTATCTAACAGGAAGTTAGAGACGCAGGGGTTCTCTGGGGCTGTAATTGAAGTTCCTTACACAGAAGTTTTGGATGTGACCGTAGGGGGCAAGACTGTAAAGGCACCCTTACTGTATTATGAACAGTCCCCGATAAATTTGCTGGGGAGGGATCTTATGAGTAAACTTAACATGACCATATCATTTACCGAAGGAGGAATAGTGTGTTCTACACCCGGGATATGCCCCTTGCGTGCAATGTTGGTAGTGCAAGCCTACACAACCACACAGGAAACACGAGGGCTACCACAGAATGAAGAAATGTTTATTGAAGGGCTAAAGACTTTGGCCCTTATAGTTCCAGAGCTAAAAAGCATGGATTGGAGGATTCCAGCAGAGTTCCTCTTCCGCCCCATAGTGTGTCCAAACGCAGCACCAGGATCAGTGGTGTCGTTGGATTTGCACGCTGTGCAGGTATCAACGAAACGGATCGCTGTGATTGGAATGGACAGAGAAGGATGTGAGTGGCGCACAGTGCTGTGTACAAACGCCAACCTCGCCCTACGCGAGGTAACAGATGAGGATCTCTTTTCAGACACAGAAGCAGATGGTGAGATAGTAATGGAAAAAGCGATGCCCTGTGACATTTTGATCCAAGCCAGAGAGATCCCCGTCCAATTGATGGCGGTGGTAGGAACACCACCGTCATTTTTTGATGACGACATGAGGCTAGTACCAAACAATTTATGGACAACAGGCCCCCATGATGTAGGGCTGTTGCATGGAGTACAACCTGTGATAATAAAACTAAAACAAGGAGCTATCTTACCCAGAGTCAAACAGTATCCATTGTCCCGTGAGGCTGAAGAAGGGATAAAAGAAACGATAAATGCACTACTAGTACAAGGGATAATAGGGCCTTCAAACTCCCCATGTAACACATGTATTTATCCAATCAAAAAAGCAAAAGGGGGATCTTGGAGGATGATACAGGACTTACGCCCCCTCAATGATGTAATCCAGAAAGAGTTCCCTCTAGTCCCGAACCCTGCATCAATACTATGCAGTATCCCAAAAGCAGCATCACATTTTACAGTAGTGGACTTGAAAAACGCATTTTTCTCAATACCCCTGGCTGAAGAGAGTAGATACCTTACAGCGTTCACACTGGGGGGAAAAAGATATGAACACTGCAGACTGCCACAGGGATACTGTGAGAGCCCGAGCATATTCAACCGCATATTGCATGAAGACTTGGGAAACCTATCAGTAGAGAGTACGATTATTCAGTACGTGGACGATTTATTGGTGTGTGCACAAGACGAAGCAACATGTAGAAAAGATTCAACAACGCTCCTGACTTTACTAGCCAACAAAGGATACAAGGTAGACAGGGAGAAGCTACAGTATTGCCTGACTGAGGTCCTATACCCGGGACAGCTCATATCAAAAGATGGAAAAAGAATAATTCCCAACAGGGTAGAGGCAATAAGATCAGTAGGAGAACCCACAACAGTAAAAGATATGCAGAAATTCTTGGGGATGTGCAACTATTGCCGAGCATGGATACTAGACTATGCAGCATACACGAGACCTCTCCTACAAGCACTCAAAGAAGCACAACAGGAGAATGAAAAAATAAAATGGTCAGAAGAAATGAGCATGTCGTTCCAATCACTGAAAGAGCTAATTTCAAGCGCTCCAGTACTAGCAAACCCTGATTATGGACTCGAATTCTACCTATTTTCCCATTGCAAAGGAACACTCATGACAGCGGTACTGACACAAAAAACATCCTTAGGACACAAGCCCCTGGCGTACTATAGTGGTACTTTGGATGCCGTGATGCAGGGTCATTTCGCGTGCGAACAATCGCTTGCAGCAGCCGCATTCGCGATTGAGAAAAGTGCCACAATAGTAATGGGATGCCCTGTGACATTGTTTGTGGAACACTCATTATTTGCAATACTTGAAAGGTCAAAAAGCACACTGACCACACAGCGGGCAACAGCATACGAGATTATATTGTCCAGCGCCAACATCCATATAGTGAGATGTAAAACAGTGAACCCCGCCACATTCATTACAGAAGCGTGCACATTAGAGGATATGCAAAATCACGACTGCGCAACCCACACAGGAGAAGGAGGGGAGGGCACAGTGGTGTGTGAAAACGCTCTCGGCGAGGGGGAAGTGTACTTTGTGGATGGGTCTGCATCAATTGATATGGACACGGGAGAAAAACACGTTGGCATGGCGGTAGTGAGATTAGAGGAAGGTGAGTTTGAAACACTAGTACAGTACCGCCTCCCGTCGCATTACTCTGCACAGGCAGCAGAACTGATTGCGCTCATAGAAGCACTACACGCAGCAAAGGGCTGTGCAGTAACAATATACACAGACTCAGCTTACATGACGACGACAGTACATGGAGGTCTAGCAAGATGGGGCCGTAGGGGATTCAGACGGGCAGACGGAACACCAGTGCAGCATGCAGAATTGTTAAAAGAATTAATTGAGGCCCTACAAAACCCTACTGCTGTAGCAATAGTGAAGTGCCAGGCCCATACATCCAACACAGACGTTGTGTCTTTAGGGAACGCGGCAGCGGACGCTGCCGCCAAGGAGGCTTCCTATTTTCAGAAATACGACACAGGTGAGTTCATGATCAAGAACACAACAACCGAAGAACTGTCAAAAGGGTACAACATGATGTCCTTATCACAAATACTAGAATTGCAGGTAGGAGCTAGTGCAGAAGAAAAATTGACGTGGACAAAACGGGGATGCAGCCAATCAGGAACAGACCTATTATGGCGGCAAAATAACTCAGGGAAAGTGGTAATGCCACTACAGTTACTAGAAGTTGCATTCCAACAGCTACACTTCCCTGCACATAATACCAAACAACACATCGCAGCAGAAATACAGGAAGAATGGTTTGTGCCCTGTCTCCAGGAGCATGTGTCTCGATTAGCACTGGAATGTACAACATGCCAAATATATAACTCGGGAATGACATTACGCACACTCCGGGGAACAATTCCAAAACCCATTGGCCCCTTCAGAGAACTGCATATAGATTATGCAGACATGGGGGAAAGGTGTAATGGCGCGCGGTACATGATCGTGGTTGTGTGCCCATTTTCAAGGTGGGTGGAAGCGGGACCATGTGCGCGACCTGATGCCAAAAGCGCTGCCAAGTTCCTAGTAAGGGAAGTGTTCCCGCGCTGGGGAATTTGTGACGTGATTCGCTCAGACAACGGCTCTCACTTTGTGAATGAACTCTTCAAGGAAGTGACCACATTACTGGGTATAAAACATAAATTGTGTTCGATTTATCATCCCCAAAGTAATGGCGTAGTGGAAAAGATGAACGGCCTGTTAAAGGGCAGGTTATCAAAACTATGCTTCTCATTGAAGAAAAATTGGATTTACTGTCTACCCCTGGCGCTATTTGAATTAAGAAATCAGCCAAGCAAAGACCACCATTTGTCCCCGCACGAGATCGTGACTGGGAGGAGAATGAATACAGCACACTCTCCACTGCACGAACACTCAGATGCTCACAGAAGTGCCGCAATATTGGGAGACGAGTTTACAGACTATTTACGAAAATTGACAAGAGCAGCGCGCGCCATATCAAAACAACTCTCCCCACCCTTCACTAGAGAAGAGGGAAACGTAACAGGATCTGTCACGGAGCCAGAGCGACAGCTACAGCTGATGCCAGGTGACTCAATTTATGTTAGAAGCTTTGTGCGTCGGTGGAATGCACCACGATTCCATGGCCCATACGAAGTAATATTCTGCACACCCACGGCAGTGAAGGTGAAGGGCTTGAGGTACTGGGTGCATTTGACCGACGTACGAAAAGCATACAGCAATGTACAAGAGGAGATAGATGAGGAGGCACAGACAACAGCAAACGATGCAAATGAGTAGGATGTCTAAATATCAACTTGCATGTGTGTGTGTGCGTGTCAGCACTGGACTAGAATGGAATAATGACTGACAAGGATATTCCAAACAAAAAAAAAAAAAAAAAATGTGTGTGTGCTTTCTTTTTTTTTATCTTGTTGAGTGGTATGTAATTAATGAAATAATAATATTATAGCTTGTTTATACCCTTGTCTGTGAAAACCCCTCCCCCGCATCCCCACCCGCTTCCATTCCCCGTCAAATGTATTGGCACAGATGGTGCCAGCAAAACGTTTACATGCATGCACTTAATGCACTTTTATATCTCAAACAGGAGCTTCCATGGCATCTAACGGGCAGCCTGCAACGGATAGAATTAGTAGAATGAGAGAATTAGTATATGAGAGATGTAGATATTCGTATGAGTGTGGATTATCAGTATGCATCACATTGTTTTTTATGATAATGTTTGGCTTGGTTACGTATTGGTTTATAGCGTTCATCTCTATCGAGATGTACGAGGGGGGAGGGAGTAACAACACTACTGGACCAATTAACAGTACCACCGGGCCCAATGCAACTGCAGGTGTCAATACCAGGGAAGGTGATTTTTTGATATGGGACGGAACTAAACTTGTGTGGGGGTATCATACCACACCATCCAGTGTTGTGACCTCACAAAGAGAAAAGCCACATGGTGGAATGCAGAGCAACACAGTGTCTCCACCAGGGGTATCCAATTACAATGCCCACAGTCTCAATGACCGAAACCCGTCTGCCATATCATGGTTGTATAACACCCCCACCAGCCAGCTTGCCCCCATCCCAAAAAACAATCTGCCAGATAACGTCAGGAAAGAAGACGAAAAGCTACTAGCAATGCACGAAATATTATATGATGAATGGGCCAAGGGGGGCGGGAATGAGAAAGGGGGGTCTAGTTTGTCCACTGTCCTGGGGGTTGGGAAGTACATGAGTAACAAGAACAACAGACGAAAGAGAGAAGCAGGGAGGAGGAAGTATGATGAGTACTATGGGCTAGGTCTAGATAAGATGGAAGACCCACGACACCCCCATCAAACAAATAAGTGGTATGCAGACATGAGTGCCACAGCTAAACAGACAACAAACGAGAGCTGTTATGTCTGTTCCCTCATCCCCCATGCATCAGGTACACCCAAAGTGTTGTTACCCAAAGAGTTGCCTGTTGTGGATGCCCAATGTCTCCTTCATCTCACGCTGTGCAGGATTAAGAACACCTTCCAGGCACACGAAGTGACTTTTCAAATGCTGCAGAACGAGAAAACGTGTTACCCAAAGACGGCAGGAGTGGTATGTTTGAAAGAACCATTTTTTGTGATAGAAGGGACACTTTTTTCTGACAACAAGCGGAAGGATGAAGAAGTACTGTGCAAAGCGGAAGCACTAAGAGGTGTGGCACCGGATAAATTGCAGTGGATAGAGGAAACATGTACACCAGTATGGAAAGAACACATTTCAAAACTAACTTGGGTAACTGCCATTGAAAAGCCGTTCAAACTGCAGAGCGAAATGGACTATAAACTGTGCTTTAAAGGAGAAGGGAGAACCCCCATGGGAACAAACAAGAACTGCAACAAGACCCTCACCATCCCAGACCTAAGGAAAGGGACAGCGGCCCTGATGGACACGTACTGGGTGTGCGGCAAACAGGCATACCTACACCTCCCCCAGTCATGGAGTGGCAGCTGCTCAATGGCCACTCTGCACTCAGCCCTAATGGTGATACCAGAAAGCCACGTCGATGGGACACAGGAACGCATGCAGAGTGTGGCTCAACCAACTGCAGAGACACAAATATATGTCCTGTCTTCTGGAAGCAAGGGAGAAGTGCTGACCCGTAACAGACGAGCATCAAACTACATATCAAAGGCATCATCGGAACTATTGGCTCAGATCCCAGACAAGTATCGATTATTCAGCTCAGCAGAAACATTTTTTGCCTCACTCGTCTCAAGTGTCCAAGCAAGGGCAAACGCAAAATGGCTCCAGATAACACGCTGGGAACTAATTCAGCTGGCAAACGACACTGAAGAAGAATTCAATATAATCAAAGTGGAACTAAGAGCTTTACGACTAATGACCATGCAAAACAGGTATGTCCTGGACCTGTTGACGGCGATGGACGGTGGTGTTTGCCGAAAAATAGGAAGTGCCTGCTGCACTTTCGTACCTTCTGAAGACGCAGAGAATGGCTCCCTGTCCCATGTGATCGAAGCAGTCCACAACCTAGGAGAAAAAATGAAAATGGAAGGTGGAGCAGAAGCGAGTACATGGTTCGACAACATCTTCTCCTGGGTTCCCTCATGGCTAGGAACAACTGTGAAATTTTTAATACCAGCTGTTGTGTTCCTCCTTCTACTCTTTTGCCTGTGCCAGGTGGGTCTTCGAGTTTGTGCTAACGCAGTACCAAATGGTGCAATGATGATGGTGACAATGGGCAACTCACACGGGACAATAAAAACGATGCAAGAAGCACAAGTACAAACAGGGATAGATAACTCGCCCAGGTACCAACTGGTGCCTATATACCATGATAAAGATATTGTAGATAAGTTGTGGCACACCACCATCAAAGAGCCCCGTATACTAGAATGGTATGAGGAAGTTTGGGTAGATTTAGAAGGAGATGGTGGGTGCATATATCTAATGTGTACCCCAGATGAATACGCCCGGAGAGGTGAGAGTTTAAGGGGGGTGTGCAGAGCATGGATGCCCATCAAAGGAACTCCTGCATGGGATGAGGCGGTGATGGATGAGGCAGAATGTAGGAGGATAGAAGATTTATAGAATTTGTTACTTTAGTAACGAAAGGGGGGAAATGTAGGGGAGGACTGGTCCAAGAAGACCCCCCCTCGCCTACGCTTTCTCCCCAGGTGAGGACTATGGCTCTCTTGGGCGTCCCCTCATGCCACCCGGGCCCAGGTGGTGGAGGGTTCACCCACTGGAGACATTGCCCGCATGTATTAATTGCCCACATGTATTAAAATTTAGCTAGGCCTAGAAACCATTTTGTCTGGTAAAGATGGTGTGAGCTCAGCGCACTGTAGCGCGGCCCCCACCCATGGAGGGTTTCAGTCATCCTTGTTGCCGCAGCACCCTGGCAGATCCGCTGCGAGCACGTTCCCACGAATAAGACGGACATGAGCTAGTGTAATACACTAACATTGTAACAGTTCACCTCCCGCAGTGTATTATCGCTCCCAGCATGACCCGGCCAGCGGGCCTAGGCAAATGAAAAGAACAGTAAAATGGTCGTTAGATGACTGACAATCTTTGTATATTAATGTTAAGACTACTTGCAAAGGATGCTTTTCTTCCATAAAATCCCTTATATTACAAAAGCCTGTAAGATGTATAATTACAAGAAATCATGCTCCCATGATATAAGCGATGGTGAGCCTATACCATTGCAGTTGGGTGCTAATAATAAAGGAACGCACCAGAAATCTGTTTGTTACGTGTATGACTGGAAAACTTACACCCCATGGGCTCGCGCCATAACTGAACTAATGCTGCTAGAGGACACAAGAAAACGAATGTAACCATACAGAGGGCCCATGTGAAGAATGCACGAGAAGGCGCATGTCATGTGTGCATGTCTAGGCCCCACATGCGCCACCACCGTCACGAGTAAGTGGCGGGTTACTTTCTATGTTCTCCACCAATCCTAACTCTACCTCACTTACTGCAAATATATATGCATATAACTAAATACTGTACTGGTTAAAACATAATGTATGAATAAGGTGCTTAGACTGGGTATAATGAAGACACATCCAGCAAAGTTTAAATGCATGTTTTGTAATGTTTTGAATAAGTATTATAAGAGTGTTCAAATGTTTGTGATGTCTTTACCTAAATCGGCAACACACGAGGGAGATACCTTTGTGAAATACGTGCAAGGCCATTCCCCTCCCACCCTACGAAGGCTGCCAAGGCATGAGAGCAGAGACCGCGCCGCGCTGCGTTACCTCCCCCAACCAGACTGGAGTCGCTTCAAAGATTTGTAACCCCCTCTGTAGCACCCAAGGCCACCACCTGCCACATGCATTATTTACAGCACAGCAGTAAACCTCTGCCTGAACACACGCGCCCCCTCGTAAACCTCACAACCCACCGGACCATCTCAGACTTATGGCCCTGTGCAATCAAGACACCCAACACTTTGACAACACACAGCGGAACATCCATAACAACTTCTAACAAGGCAGAAAGACATGTACCGCCCGTCCCAGGCCCTGAAGCTTAGCCCCTCGACCTATGGCCCCGGTCAACAGGACACTGGTAACCATGCCCTGACGTATTACCTCCAGTCCCCTCACAAGGTGCATTCCTCCTGTGTTGCATTAACCTGTTGTATAACCTATTGAAAGATTTGCTAAAGAAGATAATATCAAAAATGCCTGAATGACTGCGGTGTGCATGGCCTAGGGCTAATAAGTCAGGAAAAGACATTCATCTCTGCCACCGGCCGCGATGGCCCCACAACACCGCCTGGATGAACTCTGCCACCCTGCCAGGCCCAGCCCAACCCACGAGGCTGACCAGTGACATCTCCCAGCCAAAGCCAACCACATCACAGCAGCACCTATAGTTAGTCGTCGCCACCCAATCCCCATGAACTTGTGCCCCCTATAGTGTGTAGGTTCTTATGACGTTTTTTGTAAATATATACGCCTGTCTTTGCTATTGTCAGACAGAGCGCTCTCGGAGTTTGCAGAGTCCTTTGCATGCCCTATTCTGATTGATAAACTCCCTTTTACGCTCACCCACACTTTGTCTTGGCCTTATTCCCATTTTGGGAGAGTCCTTCATTGTCTCTCATTGCGGGGAGGATCGTGCTGTTTGGGGACGCTTGCCTTCACGTCCACACCTCTTTATTGGCACGATAGGTTTTTTTTTCCTGGATACCTCGCGATTTGTTGTTTTGTGAAAAAAGTTGATTTTCCACACTGTTTGCATTTAGTGATAAGTGCAGACTTTATACTTCAATTGTGGTGTGGGCTCATGGTCCGAATTGTGAACAGCATCCATTCACAGGATCCAAAACTACCCTTCGCAAACCACTGCCAACAATATCACCAAATTGAGGACAAGAACCAGATATGGTTCATTGGCCTACGAAGGGTCAAGATTGGACCAAGAGGAGGAAACAGAATGCAGAAACTACGGCAAGAAGAATCAAGACTAATTTGCCGTTACAGATGTGTAAAAATGGCCTCACCACTGATCATGACTACAATGTTTTTCTGTAATGCAATGTCTTCTTGAACATCCTCCAAATCTCCAGGCAAGCCCACCTACTCCTTCTCCCCTGCCAAATGCTAGCACAACCACAACAGTGGCTAGATCACGACTGAGGTTAAAACAACCGTGCAGATGCTTAGTATATATGACCCTCTAACAGACCTGACTCAGCTTAATACATAGGACCCTTCCTACCTCATGGGTCTCCTAAGTTGCACACACGACGTGTAAATAAACTGACAACGGAACATACTAAGGGCCTACACAAGACCTGATCTATTAGTCCAAAGTCCAATGCTAGAGGGACTCCCCCAGCATGATAGGCCCCTTGACCATACTACATGACCGCACAATTAATTGCCCAAAACATGGGTCCAGGACACCCCCAACCCTCCCAGGACAGTGTGACATCTCCAATGAAATGGCCTGCTTATTCTCAAGCACTACATGACCCCCCACTCCACTTGCCACAACAATGGATCCAGGATAAAACCAATATTACCTTGTTACCACATCGAGGGATCTCACAGAGACTGGATCCCTATCCCATAATCACTACCAACACATAGACGGCACAACATACACTTATCTTCCCACACAGCGGACACTGAGGATGCACACTGCTGCCAACGCGCAGAGCGAGACGTTTCTCATGCAGATAATCATTGAGAAAACAGGATCCCAAGAGATGTGATTTACTTGTCTAATAACTTGCAACTTGTTTGTTGCACAAACTAACACTATCCTCCAACCATAGGATACAAAAATCTCTCACCACTGCCCTTGCGCATAACTGGAGCAGTGTCTTAATCAGACATTGCGCACTAGCAATTCACTTCCACATAAAAGGGACCTGTGCCGAGACTCATACGGCCAACAGGACGAGGACGTATCAGCGCCACGCTATTAGTGAAATCAGGTAAGCTTGCTGATTCACCATCAGCCGAGGTACCACACTCTGCTACAGCGGGCCCCCACTCCCACCCACACGTGACGCAAAACAATCTCTAAACAGCATGGTTGCGGGAAGCCCGCGCACATCAAGCCCACAGTCAAGGGGCACAACAAATCGGCAATGGCATAGATGCGTGACAGCTAGCACAAACCGAGCGCCGTGACTCCCTGCCGGTTCACCCTCAGGCGAGGCACTGCACTCCACTACAGCAGGCCCCCTGCCCCCACTAAAATATAGGGTCTCACCCCCACTGGACGCAAACCATTTTCCAAACAGCACTGTTGCAGGGAAGCCCGCACACATTAAGCCGACCTTCACAGGGCACAACAAAATCGATACCAGCACAGATGCGGGACAGCCCATACCCACTGAGCACCATGGCTCCTAAACACAGGAACCTCAGGCAAGTATCAAACTTATCCCACGCCACTAACACGAAATGGCTCTCCGATCACGGCAACCTTGTCAGAGCAATCCCTCGTGGCAGCCCTTCAACATAGACTAGGGCCCCTCCACAGCACAATCTCTGTACAAAAGGGGCCTACCCCTTCAACACCAACCACAGGGAACAGTTCCATCAGAACAACTCCCTGACCGTAGGACCGCATAGGCACAGACCAGTCACTGGGTTGGGGCACCAGCCACCGCACAGGACTAGAAACTACAGAGCACTCACTCAGGCACCCCTGACAACTAACCCAACACTTCCTCCAGCAATGCTGGTTATGGGCCAGCCCGTTCAGCCGACAATGCTGACCTCTAACACAGCACGCTACCGACACAGCTCACAACTGTCCCATAGAGCATTACATGCCTAACAGAAAAAGCTTAATAGAATCAAACATACCATTAAATATTTCCCTCCCCAAATGAGACATCCTTCAGGACATAGAAGATTAATATGCCAATTCTTGCTCACAGGGCCCACTAGGAGCCCAGCTGGGACACACAGAACTGACCCATATCTGATACAGGACCCCACATGGGGCAAGTGGCAACTACAATTAGGTAAGAGGAAACCCCCACCTAACCAACTCTAGATGCTCTGTTCCACCTGGACTTCACTAACCCAGTATTCTCCTTCCTCCTCTGCTTCCTCCTCTTCTTCTTGCCCTATGCATTGACCACTGAATTGTCATAACATACATCATATGTACCATAATGTAATATGTGCTAAAATGGAAAAATGTTACTGTGCACGTTCTCCATATCCAGTATCAATACAATGTTAGCACACTTTGCACTCTGTACTTGCACACATATATTATTCACAAATGTCACCAAAACAAACAACTGTTGGATATATGTGTGTAATTTTAAACTTGCATCAGCCTTGGTAAAGACCCACGGGTCGAAACACGTGTTGGCTGACCACAATTGGGACCATGAGCCCACACCACAATTGAGGAATAAAATCAGCACTTATTAATAAACGCAAACAGCGTGGAAAATCAACTTTTTTCAAAAACAACAATTCGCAAGATATCCAGGAAAAACCCCTATCAGATTAAGGAAGAGGGTGTTGCAGTAATCCAGCCTGGAGAAGACCAGAGCCCTGGAGATATTGAGTTTCTGGGGGAAGGGGAGAAAAGGGAGAATGCCTCTGAAGAGGTGTAGCTGAAAGTGACCCTTCTTGCCAAGGTATGTGATGTGAGGAGAGAAGAAGAGAGAGGACTCGAAGATGACACCAACGTTTTTCGTCTCACAGGAAGGTGAGTGGAGGGGGCCCATGGAGGGCGGACAGAGTGTCGGAGGGAAGGAGGTAGCTGGGGTCCCAATGAGAAGGATCTTAGTCTTATTGGCATCAAGGCAGATATTGTTAGCAGTGCACCAGGCCTGAATAGCAGACAGACAGTCTGGTATGACTGAAGAAGAAGAGGAAGAAGTGGAGGGAAGCTTGAAGGAGAGATGCATGTCTGTCCACATAACACTGGAAGTTAGGAGAGAAGGCGGAGATCAAATGGGCTAGAAGGGCACGGTAGATGTTGAAAAGCCATGGCAAGAGGATAGAGCCCTGAGGAACACCACAGGTAGAGAGTGAGATGGAGGAGAGAAAAGGGCCCAGTTGATCCTGGAAAGGTCAGTCAGAGAGTAAGGAGGTCAACCAGTCCAGAACCAGGTCTGTGATGCCAAGGGTATCACCGAACCAATTTATATGGGTGGCGTGATTGACCGTATCAAAAGCAGAGGAAAGGTCAAGAAGGATGAGAACGGAAGGAAAGTTAGAATCGAGATAAGAGACAAAACTTTCAGCCTGGTGTATAAGTTGGGAGATGGCCAGCTTCTGCAAGAGTATTCCGAGGAAGGTGGTAATTGAGATAGGGCTGCAGTTAGCCAGACAGGATGGTTCGGCAAGGGCGTGCAGAGAGGGATTGCAGAAATCAGTCAAGGCTGGAGCAAGGGAGGGAATGTTGTCCTTAATAGCTCTGGAGGAGCAGGGGAGCACCTGCTTGGATGAGACCTTCATAGAGATCACTTGTCTAGGACCGCATTAGTTGATATGGGAGAGAAAGAGAGGAGAAGGAGAGAAGGAGAGAGGGGGGCCAAGGGAGGCCAGAGAGTGGGTGAGGGAGATGAGAATGGTAAAGAGGAGAGTGAGGACAGGATGTCCTGGGATTTATTAATGAAGTGAGAGGTCAGGGCAGTGCAAAGAGCCTGGGAAGGCAGAGGAAAAATTGAGACTGCAGTAGGATTGGCGAGTTCCTTGCAGATTTGAAATGTTCAGTCATGTTGTTAATGGCCCCAGAGATGCAGGCTCAGATATAGGCCCTCTTCTTCGAGCGGATGGATAGTCTGTATTTCCTATGGAGCAGGCAGCAGGCAGTCTGTCAGAGGATGTGCTTAAAGCATGCCACTTCCGACCAGCAGTTCTGCACTTGTTTTTCAGAGATGCCAGGTCAGAGTCATACCAGATGTTGCACTTGGAGGCAGGTTTCATGCAGATCCTCATGACAGGGGCAAGGATGTCTAGAGTGATGGAGATGTAAAGTTGAAGATTAGCAAAATCAGCAGATAACACTCGCTTCATCAGTCGAATGACGGAGGAGACTGACAGTGTGGGCGGGGGCTCATCCGGAGGACACACGTGACCAGCTAAGAGGAAAGGAGAGCATGATCAGACCAGGAAAGAGGTGTAGTGAGAGGGTTGGAGATGGGGATGTCTGCTGAGATGAGAGCATCCAATGTGTGTCCAGCTGAGTGTGCCAGATGGGAGGTCAGAATGGAGAGGGAAAGAGAATCACAGAGGTTACGGAAGACTCCAGAGACTGCAAGAGGGGAGTCAAGGAGAGAAGAAGTGAGGTGAGACCACTCTGAGAGGAAGATGCACAGTTGACCAGGTGGCCTGTAGATGGTGGCCAGAGTCAGTGAGAGGATAGGAGAGGCACCACGCCTGCAGACGAGGCATTCGAAGGATGAGTCATAACTGACTGTGTGTGATTGTAGCAGGGAGGCATTCAGGAAAGATCAGGGCCACTCCGCCCCAGGACCGAATAGGCCTGGGCTTAGGATCCAAACTTGTAACGGAGCTGCCTGTGAACCACGTCTCATGAGGAAGTCAAGGTTTGGTTTGAGGTCTTCAAGGAGGTGCCAGATGTCAGAGGAGTGTTTAACAGCAGATCGAGAGTTGAGGTCAGTTATGTGGAGCTGGTTGCCACTTTTGAAGGCCTTTGAGGGATATAGGAATGTGGTACACCCGTGGGTGGTGGCAGAGGGGTCAGAGGAGTGGCAGAAGGAGTGGCAGGAGAAGGGAAGAAGTTGATGAGAGACAGAAAATACCTATAAAGAAGGAGGAGGTTGGGCTGGGAGCCCTGGACCATGAGAGTGACATTCAGGTAGACATTAATGATGGCTCTAGAGTAAGGGGAATATGCGAAGAGTACTTCCCATCAGGTGCCACCATTAATGGGTGAGGATGAGAAAGGGGGGAGTACTGTAACCATATGGAGAATCCAAAGGTCCGGAGAAGGAACAACAAAGAGGATGTCAGTGTCAGTATATGTAACGCTCACCTGGTATCCACGGGGACGTCACTCAGCCTGGTCTGACCTCTTACGACCTCAAACCCTTCCCTGGAGGCTATTAGACTGGAGACTGGGCCTGAAACACAGGATTGGCAGAGTTTAACTCCCTATTGTCCCTGTGTGCTTGAACCCCTTCTTCCCCGGGGTCCAACCCTTCCCTTTGATCCACAGCTCACCTTGTTTTCTTGGAAAGTGTGCTCTCCGTCCTGCTTTCAGTGCAGGGGCGCGTTGATTGATGCGGGCTCGTTGCTGCCTAGTTACTTCACTGGCAAGAGTCCGACAGGTAAGTATAATGAGTCTTTTGAACAGTTCTTTAACGTTGTTCCTTTCCTTCCTTAGATGATGGCTGGCATCCGGGGATGGCGGCGTGCTGCTGAGATGAGTAGCGCTGAAGGTGAGTGACAGCGCGATGCGCGATGCACCCCTTTCGTATTTGCATTGAACTGAGTTCTTTTTCTGTGTCTTTTAGGTGCTGCGACGTTTTCAGCGTGGATGCCGTTATGAAGAACAAATGCGGTGGGTAAGCGCGGTATGCGGCGCCTCTAGATGTTTTCACGCTAACCTGGAGTGTCTTTTCCCTCTTGCAGATGGATGAGAAGTTCCGGAGACAGAGTTCCCCCAGAGCGGCTGGGATTCAGGGAAGCGTTTGAAGCTCGAACAGCATTTAAAAATAAGCGAAGATTTGCAGAATGCTTACTAATGCCTTTTTTCTGTTCTTTTCCCTTTTCCTTAGGAAGCGGCGTGCCGGGATGGGAATGACACCGTTGAAGAGGACAGAAGGAGCGATGAATGATGGGCAGAAGCGACCGCAAGGTAAGGCTGTTCCTAACAGTGTTCTTGTTCTTCCAGGAGCTGAGCGCAGAAGAAAGATGCAGTCCTACTGGAGACCGATCCGAACACGGTGAGTTTCACGCTGTAGGTGCAGAAAACGCAAAGCATGTTTCTCAGCCTGGGTGTGGCTTAAATAGTCTCTGGGTATCCCAGGTGTCTCTGGGCTGAACCACACCCAAAAGACTAGACCGCACATGCAGTTCTGGGAACCGAAATATGTGGGGGCATCCATCTTGTCCCCATCAATGCACTACAAGTCAAATCCCCAATGTTATCCTATGGGAGTGAGTGAGTCTGGTGCCACAAGCGCCAAGTCTGACTCCAAGTGGGTCTTTGGAGGGATGAAGAGGCCCTTGAGGGCCATGTAGGTGATCGTGGCCTGGCTCCAGCCTGACATCTTGGAGGGCTGGGGACATGAGGGGCAGGAATCATGACATTATACCTGGAAGAAGCATTTACATAGGTGTAAGCGATTGGCAAGCCTGGATTGGAGACCAGGAGATCCTTCTGGAAATGTTTCCTTCCAAACCTCGAAAGAGAGATAGGATAGGTGATAGAGTAGCAGTTAGAGGAGATTGAAAGCAACATGGAGGGAGAGCACAGTGAGAAGGCTGTGGGGAGAGAGGGAGAGAGGGTGAAACTGCAGTGTAAAATGCCCAATTTCAACACAACAGCAATGCAAGCATCTAGATTCGAGTGTCCAGGATAAAGGGAAAAGCCTAGATTGCAACATACAGCAGAAAAAGCAGGACATCTAGATGCACGCTCTATGGAAGAGGGAAAAAGATAAGGTTTCAACATAGAGCCAAAAAAGCAGCGAGCCTAGATGCAGGTTCTCTGGAAGTGGGAAAAAACAACATTTCTACGAACAGCAGAAAAAATAAGATACCTAGAAGCAAGTTTTCTGGTTAGAGTGAAAAAAACAGATAGAGGGATAGAAGGAGGAATGCCTTAGTTCAAACAGACAGCAAATGTAAAACACTCAGATTTGACTTGATGTGACTTTCCTAGAAGATTGAAAAAAGCCTACATTAGAAGTACACAGCAATGCAAGACACCCAGATTAGACTTTCCTAGAAAGAGGAAAAAACACCTAAATTTCAATCACATTGACAATGCAAAACAACCAGATTCGACTTTCCGAAACAGAGGGGAAAATATGGCTAACTGCAAGCTTAACTAATAGGACTGGTAAGAGAGGAGGGACAGGTAATTGAGGAGCAGTAATGGCTGCGGCACTTGCCCACACCTTTCTTACCTTGTCAGTCGCTGCTGGGTGATGGCTGCGCTGCATGCTCCACCAGTGAACACAGGCAAACACAATCTGGAGTTGCTACTGCAGGAGCTGCTCTTTGTCTCTGGGCTCTTAGCCAAGGGGGCTGGATGGGAAGAGGGACTGCCCTGGGTGGAGTACCTAAAATAGACCACAGGTCCAATCACAATGCTGGTGGGTGGGCAGAGGAGAAGCAGAAAGAAAGACCAGCCCAGCAGCAAGCCTGATGGTAGAGAAGGCACAGAGGTGCACAAGTTGCGGAACGTTCCAAATTTGACAAATACCAGCATGTTAGGGCATCAGTGCACTTACGCCATAGATGATTAAGCAGTAATTCCTTAAAACAAAACACTTACAGATGGTGCAGTCATTCCCCAGACGGGTGCCTGTACAACAGCACAAAGATTCTAACAAGTGCTGAGCCAGTTTATGAGGAGTTGAACAAAGAGGGACATATTCCAGGGACAAAAACAAAACCGAACAAAGCAATCAAAATAAATCAGACATGTGATATACAAAGATTGCATTAAATTAGAAGAGCACATGCTTCAAACTAAAGAGGAATACTGTACTAATATACACAAATACAGTATTATGCAGCATGGAAGGGAGTGGTGGGGTCAGGTAGGGTGGATGAGGTACAGGGCAGGGTGTGCGACCTCTTTAGCAAGTAAGTAAAGATTAAGTTAATCACTAGTCATCGTGACTTTAATTTCGATGGGCAATGGGTTACGATGGAGTGGGACGAGTAGGGAGCAGGAGACGAAGCAAGAGGAGAGTGAGGCAGAGGAGGAGTGAAGGGAACAAGAGGGTGAATAGACTGATATGCAGTCAGGCAGGTACGGATGAGCAAGTCTTGAATTAGGCCTTAGGTCTCTTGCATCACAAGCAGGTTGGAAACTGATATCACTCTGACAAAAGATCATCACCGCTCAAGAAGACTCACTATATGCGGTTATAGACGCCCATTTAAAATCAGGGAAATCCCCCATCTTGGAAAATTTAAAGCTGTTGGTGGAAAACTCACTGCGAAATACTGACATTGAGATTAAGCTCTTACTTGAAGATCCGATGAAAGCAAAAAAGAAATGGGATAAAGGGGACTGGATCCACACTATCGAGAAAATAAGAACATGCATACGCCCAAACCCCCTTCAGATGACAGACCGGAAATTGGGTGTTCTGAATAAATATTTAGTAAAATTTCCTGATTGGAGAATCAGAAATAAGTTCTTAAGGTTGAGGTTGAATGTTACCAAAACAGGAGAAGTCTTGGCAAAAAGAGGAATGGGCGCTCAGGCAATACAGCTCTGCAAGATCTGTGAAAACCCGGAACAGCAGCCTATCAAACATCTACTGCTGTTCTGCGAAGGTACAGCAGAAGCTAGACAACACCTCTTCAGTAAATTCGCTCATTCTGCCCTTTACTCTACACAAGATTCCTGGTGGGAAAGACTTACTGGTGGTAATTCACAGGAAATTACAATCGCAGTGATACAGATGTTGGAGCGCTGTAAAATTGAGTCCTAACCTGAAAATCAAGATTAAGTTTGAAATTAACTATTATTATACTGGACATGTGAATTTGTTTCAGGAAACGACTCAGAATTGCGCTCAAATCACTGCAACTGTTTACCTGACCGATAGAAAAGGAAATCATATGTTATCAGGGTATTATCTTCTCCTGTTCTGGGTGGAAAGGCACAGCTTCACCTCACTGATGATGCCCAACAAGGCTGAAACACGTGTATGGGGTTGCTGTCGGTACTCTTGTTCAGAGAGGAATTGCCATAGCATTTCGGTGCTGGACTGCCCATGTTGGCGGGACAAAGACTGATATGCAAATGGTTATTTCCCATCTGTGAAAGGTACAGTGAGCAAAAAGCGTGTGCTGCAAACTCTCATCTCAGAACAGGTTATCATGCCATGTTCTCTCTGGAGATGAGCACCTGCTACCTTTTGTGAAACTTCTTAAATATTATCTACCGAATAATAGGGCTCAACATAGACAGTTTTGGAAGTTGTATCAAATGGATGCCCCATATGCCACAAAATTAATAATAAATACACACATCTGCTTGGAAAATAAATCCAGCGCTAGGGTTTCTGGGAGATGTAGTAGATATCTACCTCAGCTTGCAACATTATAAAGAGGACAACTCGTACCTCTCGCAGTGTGTTCTGTGAACTTCTTAAACATTAACTACTGCATAATAGGTCTCAACATAGACAGTTGTGGAAGTCATAATAGTGTATCCAATGGATGCCCCATATGCCACAAAATGAATAATAATTATACACATTTGCTTGGAAAAACATCGCTAGAGCTTCTGGGAGATGTAGTAAATATCCACCTCAGCTTGCAACATTATATCAGTGATTCAGAGATTATACTCACAAAAACAGTTGTAAAAATCGTAATAGTTTATGCAATGAATGCCCCATATACCACATAATGAATGATAAATAGTACAGCTGCTTTGAAAACACATCCAACCATAGGGTTTATGGGAGATGTAGTAATTATTCCCTGCAACTCGCAACATTATCTCTGTGATTCAGAAGTTGTCCAGGATACTGGGAGATGTATCTCTCTATTTAATTTTGTAATTAAAGCATTCAATTCTATGGAGATGTTTAAACCATTGCGTACTGTGTCTAAGGAATAGATCCAGCACTGTTCCAGCTTATGTAGTTCAGGGCCCTGTCACCCCCTCGGCTTTTGGGTTTGATGGTTTGTAGCACAATCCTCCTTGTTTCACAGCATTTTAAAAACAAGGGCGAAATCCATAGTATCTCGAAAAGACATCTCTTAAACATTTTGTGTTTGGCACGTGTTTTCATCTATCTAAACCCTGTTAGTTGTATCAATACTTGTAATCTCCATTACGAGTCATCCTGACATGACCCATGTAGTAATTGCTCGCGTCTCCGCGAGCCCTTTTCTAAGGTTCTAAAGTGTGGAATGTTAAGGTATGAAGGTTCCGGGTGGCGGTTGGTGAGAAGGGAAGGAGCTGGGAGGAGATCGTGTATGGCGTTCGGGTTTGAAGAATAAAGATACTTATATAAACGTACTTGTGTGATGATCCACGTTACTACACTGGCAACGAGGATCTTCAAACCCGACCCACGCGCCTTGCCAGCCGTACACATCCTCTGGTACCTCAGCTGAATTCTGGGCTGCGCTCCCGGACGTGGTCGAGCGCGGCCCCCGGCGTGAAAAGTGTCAGCTGGGCCAGCGCTACCTTGCCTTCAGCGGCCGGCCGAGCCGCGCTCCCGGAGGAGGTCGAGCGCGGCACACGGCAAGGAGTGCAGCCGTGTTACGGCTGAGCGGCCGCTGCCACAAGCAGAAGATCCTGCCGAGCCGCGCTCCCGGAGGAGGTCGAGCGCGGCACACGGCAAGGAGTGCAGCCGTGTTTACGGCTGAGCGGCCGCTGCCACAAGCAGAGGATCCTGCCGAGCCGCGCTCCCGGAAGAGGTCGAGTGCGGCTTGCGGCAGGGTGCGACTGTGCCGTGCGGTGCACAAAAATACTGGAGAGCGGCACAGGTGAGAGGAGGACCCTGGGAGGGGGCACAGTCCGGCGTTCTTCGTAGCTGAGAAGACGCAAACTATACACGGATGCCCTGTTGTTCGGCTTCGCCCACCACATAGGAAGTTAACGGAAGGCTTCCTGTTCAAGGGTGGGTGTGTCTACAGTACTTGAACTGCAAGGAGAGGAAAGTTAACTACTTGTGTGCCGACATTAGAGGTACTGCGAGGGAAGTGACTGGAGCCTGCCTTTAACAGTATTGTGCATATGTGAAGGTGGGATATTCATCTTGCTAGTCTGCCGTGTTGAACAAGGTACTTAAACATTGTTATTCACGGAAGTGCGCAGAGATTTCAAGTGTTTCATAGCATAGACCTCAGTCAGTGGCCATGTCGGTTCCAGTGACTATGCAGCACAGCAATGCTCGTCCTCCTCCAGCCTTCCTCCCCAATCCGGGGGAGCCCCCCATTGCATGGGAGCTTTGGGTGGACACTTTCAAAGTATATCTGAGAGCGTCAGGTGGTTCCAGAATGTCTGATGATGACAAGGAAGCGACTCTACTCAATTGCCTTGGTACGGAGGGTTTGAGGGTGTTCAGACACCTTCCGGGCCAGGATGTTTTAGCTTTGTCGCCAGGCGAAGGAGAGGGAGAAGGAGGGCAGGCAGCGATTTTGACATTTGAGACTGCTCTTAAAAAGCTTGAGACACGTTTTGGCAAAAGAGCTAACATTGTGCTTGAGAGGTATCATTTCTTTTCAAGGGCACAAGGTCTTGGCGAGAACATTGATTCATATGTGACGGCACTGCGCACCCTCATTTCTACGTGTAAGTTCACGGGCATAGCGGAAGAATACATTCGTGACCAGATCATGATGAGGACTAGTGACTCAAAAGTTAGGGAGAGGTTATGGACAGAGAAGGATCCTCCGTTGGAGAAAGTAATAGAAATAGCTCGTGCCTTGGAAGAGTCAAGGAAGAGCGTCAAGGAAGTGACGGAAAAGGCAGACATTGTGCATATGGTTCAGCCTCGCAAAAGTGAAGAAAATCGCGCCAGGGACAAGGATCAAAGAGTAACGCCAAATAGCAGAGATTTCTGCAAGAAATGTGGTTGGAGGGGTCATGTTGCTGGTGCTAGGGAATGTCCTGCTTCTGCTGTTGTATGCAGAAAATGCAAGGGAAGAGGGCATTTTGCCCGCATGTGTAAGGCTATTCCACAGAAGGAATTGGTGCGGATGGTGGACCCTGATGAAGGCGATAGCAACGTAACGGTTGTAGGATATGTTAGTCCTGCTGTTGAGGTGGATGTGCCTCCAAAAGAAGGTGCGCTGTTGAGTGTGGGATCGTCAAAAAAAAGTGCGTGGGCTACCCTTAATGTGAATGGAGTTCCCCTCAGTGTGTTGGTTGACACGGGTTTTCCTTACACTATGATTTCTCCTGAGATGTATAAATCTAAGTTCCATAAGGAGGTGTCTAGTCTGAAGCCGTCTGATATTAATCCTTGTGCTTATGGCCGTGTTCCGATTAAAGTATTGGGATATGAGTGGGTTGATATTGAATTTCATGGCCGGAAAACCAGAGGAAAACTGTATGTAGCTCATAAGGGTGATCCGGTTATTGGGTGGGATGAGCAGGCTGCCCTAGAAATGGAGATTCGCCCTGGCAAAGCTGTCCCTGTTTTGTGTGTGAGCAAGGGAAGGGAAGGTGATTTCAGTGAAGAGAGTGCGTTGACAGCAGATACTCTCCAAAAAAAATTTCCGTCAGTTTTCTCATCCGCCCTGGGCAAGTTGCGAGGGTTTTCGCACAAGATCGTGCTCAAGAGGAGTGCTGTTCCCGTTGTGCACAGAGTCAGGCGTGTACCCATCATGGCGCGTGAAAGTCTCCAGGCAGAACTTAAAAAGCTGATGGAAGCTGGAGTAATAGAGGAGGTAGAATCTTCAGAATGGTTAGCCCCGGTTGTATTGGCACGCAAATCCGATGGAGGTATGAGAATGTGTGTTGATTTAAGAGATTTAAATTCGAACATCTGGATAGACAGGCATCCCTTACCTAATATACATGAAATGCTTTCACTTGTGGGAGGGGCATCTTGTTTTTCCACCTTAGATTTGTCTTCTGCCTATCACCAGGTGGATTTACACATCGAATCACGACCTCTTACTTCGTTCATTACACCATTTGGAGCTTTCCGTTTCCGGCGTATGCCATTTGGTTTGGCATCCGCCTCCGCTGTTTTTCAGCGGGTGATGCAAAAGTTGTTTTGTGAAGTGGATGGTGTGGAGTATTTCCAGGACGATATCTTGGTGTGGGGCAGGTCACGTGAGGAACACAATGAGAGGATTCTACGAGTTTTGGGCATTCTAGAGAAGAGTGGTATGACGCTCAAATTGAGTAAGTATAAGATAGGGGTGGAGAGTGTGACTTATTTGGGACACACGCTGGATGCCAAGGGGATACATCCCAAGGCTGAATTGGTGAAGGCGTTATGTGAAGTATCTTCACCCACCAGTAAAGACCAATTACGGTCATTTTTGGGATTGGCTGAATATTATAGTAGGTTTATTTCCACGTACTCTGACAAAACAGTGGCCATGAGAGCGTTGCTCAAAAAGGGTGTACGTTTTGAGTGGTCGGAGATGTGCCAACGTGAATTTGAAGGCTTGAAGGCTCAGGTGGACCAGGCTCCATCGTTAGCTTCATTTTCTCCATCTAGGAAGACAGTTTTGACAGTAGATGCTAGTGAGTATGGTGTAGGGGCAGTTCTTGAACAGTGTTTTGATGGATCGTACCGCCCCATTGCTTTTGCGTCGAGGGTTCTTAGTGAGGCAGAACGTAGATATGCTGTAATAGAGAGGGAGGCATTGGCAGCTATCTGGGCATCCAAACATTTTAGAACATTTTTGTGGGGAGTAGAATACACCATACGTACCGATCATAAACCCCTAGTGCATGTTTTGACATCTAAGGGTTTATTCCAGGCATCATCTAGAGTGATGCGATGGATGGCAGACATGAGTGAATATAATTTTAAGGTGGAGTATTTACCTGGCACTAAAAATATGGTCGCAGATGGTCTCTCTCGTTTTCCCCGTCATGATGTACGTGTGGAAAATTCAAAACAGGCTGTGACGAGTGATGAATATGTATTGGTGGCCAAGGTGTTTCCAGCTGTCAATGAGCAGGAATGGGGTAGAGAGTGTGCTATGGACCCCGTGTTGAACAACATCAAGGCTGCTCTCACTACCGGGGCTGGCATGGATGGATTGGACAAGTCGTTCGGACAAGTATGGTCTGAGCTGTCTGAGGGTCCGTGGGGCATTGCCAGGGGTACCAGGTTAATACCACCTGAATCTCTTAAGGCCAAGTTGGTGGAGTTGGCTCATGAAGGGCACATCGGTAGATCTATGACGAAAAGAAGGCTAAGAGAAGGGTATTGGTGGCCCAAGATGGATGAGGAGGTTGAGAAAGTAGTCAAGGATTGTGTGGCTTGTTCAGTCAGTGATAAGAGTAAGACAACGTCGCCCCAACCTGTACAGCCTGTGGAAGTGCCGCAAGACGTGTGGTCAAAGGTGGCCATAGACATTATGGGTCCCATGGACACTTTGGGTGGAGGTTTCAAGTATTTTGTAGTGTTAGTTGACTATACATCTAGGTGGGTGGAGGCCACGGCTTTGTCCTCTGTCACCACTGAAAAGGTGATTGACTTCTTGTCAGCAGTGTTTGACAGGGAAGGGGTTCCTGCTGGAGTAGTAACCGATAATGGTCCCCAATTTGTTTCAGTCGCCATGCAAGAGTTCTTCTCAAAACTAGGAATACGTCACCATAGGGTGGCTTTGTACAATCCTGAGGCCAATGGATTAGTTGAGCGGATGAACCGGTTCGTGAAAGGAGCGGTTCAGTTGGCACTTGCAAATGGTCTGCCGTGGTGCAGTGTTGTGACTGAGGCTCTAAAGGCTTATAGGGTTACCCCTTCATCATTTACCGGGGTATCTCCGTTTGAATTAATGAGAGGTAGAAAACCAGGATCTAAACTCCGGGTGGCCGCTCTTGGGGGTGGTGTACAAAGTTGCATCAACATGCAGGAAGTTCTTGACAAGGTGCGTGTTAAACAATCCCGTTTTTGGGAATCTCAGCTTGCCAAAAAGAAACCCCTGCGTGTAAAGGTTGGTGATCTTGTAGTGGTGAAGAATCCAAGATTTGTAGCCAAGGGTTTGTCCAAATTTATGAAGCCATGTGTTGTGACCAAAGTAGGTCATGGATATGTTCAACTCCAAGATGGTACCAGATGGAGCTTGAGGAGGGTGGTCCTGATTAAGGGAAAGATGGCGGATACTAAGGACCAGTGTTGTGAGGAAGGTGGTGACACTGTTGGAATTGGTCCAGAATGTGCGTCTGAGAGTGTGGTTCCCCTACAGAGTGATAGGGCTGAGACAGTTCATGGGCAGGCTACTCGGGTGGAGCATGGAAGTATGGAGGTGTCTGCCTCGGAAAGTGATGATATTGCACCATTAGAGGGGGGACATTGTGCAAAGGGAGAGGATGGATATGCTGAATGTGATTCTGATGAAGGTGCTCTGGGTTTGACTAGTGTGGAGACAAGGGTTGTAGAGAAGCCTTCAGTGTTTGTGTCAGATAATGCGGGTTTGATTTCACACGGAAGGAGACTGTGTGGGGATTCTACTATAGCAGAATCATCCAACGAGGTGAATAATCGCCCAACCCGAATAAAGCAGATTCCAGCGAGATACAAGGATTTTGTTTTAGAATTTGCAGATGATTAAGCTTTAAATGTAAATAATTAGCAATATATATATATATGTCTCTTCTGCATATTACTGTTTCGTCATTACTTTTCAAATTCCTAAATCTATGTTCGTATTTAATGAATATTCATTTGTGAGGTTACAGGGGAAGATGTGTAGTAATTGCTCGCGTCTCCGCGAGCCCTTTTCTAAGGTTCTAAAGTGTGGAATGTTAAGGTATGAAGGTTCCGGGTGGCGGTTGGTGAGAAGGGAAGGAGCTGGGAGGAGATCGTGTATGGCGTTCGGGTTTGAAGAATAAAGATACTTATATAAACGTACTTGTGTGATGATCCACGTTACTACAACCCACATACTTAAGATAGCACTGATTGCTTCCCGTCTATTCTCCAAGGGCTTACCTAAAAAGTGCAACATCTGTGTCACTCGCGTCGGCTCGAACAGTTAGAAACGCTGAGTCGAATGCCACGTGGATGTTTATGTTGGTTGTCATGACAATCAGCCGAGTCCCTCTATTGTTTCTTGCTCCGCTCCAGAACGGCCGCCATATTTTGGGAGCCTGAATCGTGTTTCAATTGTATTTCAGCGATAAACACCCAACAAATGAACCACAATTGACTGCATTACTTAATTAAAGTTTGGAAGTAAGGATTATATATGTAGACATCTGTAAATCTCAAATGAGGGTCTAATCATGCGCACCATGATATCGTATGCCGTATT
The DNA here is from genome assembly GCF_040938575.1 of Ambystoma mexicanum. Classification (NCBI taxonomy): domain Eukaryota; kingdom Metazoa; phylum Chordata; class Amphibia; order Caudata; family Ambystomatidae; genus Ambystoma; species Ambystoma mexicanum. Next base: position 261,676,352 of record NC_090930.1, on the reverse strand, counting down.
AATAACATTTTTTAAAGAATAAAATAACTGAAGGTCAGTTTTACGATTAATTCTGGCTGGTTTATAAACAAAATATCAATTTTCAATATCGATAGAACTGCTTTAAAAACAGCTCCTTTCGTATTTTTCAAACAGGTGCACTTAGTCTATTACAGACACACATTCACAGTTAACTTGGTATTATATATGAGAGATATTACTTCTCATAGATGACTAGATCGTTATAAATTTACAAAAAATACACCATTTCATTGTCACGGTTTAATCACAATTCCATTTTTCTGAATTTGCATATTAAAAGTGCTTCTGCTTGTTTCAGGAGAGTTTCTATATTTCCTCCTCTTCTGCCCACTTGCACCTTTTGAAGCCCAATAAATCTGAGGTCATGTATCATTTCATTTGGTGAATTTGTTGCCAGTGTGCAGCCAAAGGCAACGCTGCATCCTGGCTCCCGATTGCGGAAATGTGTTCTCGTATTCTCGTTCTGGTTTCTCGGATGGTACTTCCAATATATATGTGCTGACATACACATATCAGTGCATACACTAAATATTTTGATTTACAATCTTTGTTCTGCAGTATTGAAATTTGAATTCCCCTTGCGTCTCAGAAAATTGTAGTGCTCTTGTGTGCATAATTGCACATGGTACATGATCCACATTTCCTGAATCCTACGACTTCCTTGTGTAACCAGGTTTTGGTTGGTACCTCAGGAAGTAATGATGGGATCAAGTTAATTTTGATGGTCTTGGCTTCTCTGAAAATTAGTCTTGGTTGATATTCAATATATTCAGATAAATGGGGATCCAGTTTCAAAAGGTGCCAGTTATGTTTCAATATTGAGATCAATCGTGATTGTCAGAAGAGTATGTTGTAATAAACCTCAACTTATCAGGCTTATGAAGTGATCCTTTGTCCTTAGGGTTAAGTGTTTGTTCCTTGTCATATTCAAAGCTGTCCTGCGGGCCACAAGGATGCAACTTGTTGTATATCCTGTTTATCTGAATCTGTTATAGAGGAGATCACATTCCTTAATCAACATTTGTGCATCCTTGCAGTTTCTTATGGCTCTAATAAATGTGCCTGTTGGTATGATATGATATGATATGATATGATATGGTATTTGTAACGCGCCTATACACAGGTGTTTCAAGGCGCGACGAGGCAGGGAGGGGAGGGACAAGGGGAGACAGACAACGATCCTACTAGGCCAGGTGTCATTCAGATCGCGCAAGTGCAGGGGTGGGGGAGGGGGAAAAGTGCAAGGGGAAGGGGAGGGGGGGAAGTGCAAGGGGAAGGGGAGGGGGGGAAGTGCAGTACAAGGTAAGTGGTGTAAAGTAATAAATAAATAAATAGGGCCAGCTGGTGGCAAGTGCGAGGTAAGTGCAGAGCAAGTGCTGGGGAAGGGAGGGGCTGTAGGGATACAGAGACAGTCCCGCAGTGCAAAGGGGTTCCAGGGCATCAGTGCAAGTGGAGAGTGGCTGGGCCCAGGACCGAGGCCGTTTAGAGTGGTCCAGTTGCAGGATCAGTGCAGTTTCAGTGAACAATTAATTAGCTGTTCAGCAGGGGAGAGGGAGAGAGAAAGCAGAAGCAAAGAGGAAGGTTTTGAGGTGCTTCCGGAACCGGAGATGGTTCTCCTCAAGTTTCAGGGAGGCAGAAAGGCTGTTCCAGAGGGAGGCCCCTGCCGCGTGGAGAGATCTACCCCCAGCTCGATGCTTCGAGAAGCGGCTAACCCTGAGGGAATTGGAGGCGGATGAGCGAAGGGCTCGGGAAGAAAGATATTTGGGAAGAGAGAGTTGAAGGTATTTAGGACCCAGGCCCCAGAAGGCCTTGTGGACAATGCAGAGGGTTTTGAACTTTATCCTCGCAGCCACTGGGAGCCAGTGTAGAGATTTCAGTCCTGGAGAGATACGGTCCCTGGGCTTGAGGCCAAGGACAAGTCTCGCAGTTCTGTTCTGGATGAGTTGCAGAGGGCGGAGAGTGGAGGCAGGCAGGTTAAGATAGAGGTTGTTACAGTAGTCCAGCTTCGAGAGAACCAGGGCTCGGGAGACAGTGAGCTTCTGGGGGAAGGAGAGGAAGGGAAGAATACCTCTGAGGAGGTGCAGCTGGTAGTGTGACCTCTTGGCGACGTCAGAAATATGAGGAGAGAAGGAGAGTGTGGAGTCGAAGATGACCCCAAGGTTTTTTGCCTTGCCGGTAGGAGCAGGGAGGGGGCCAAGGGAGGCAGGCCAGAGAGCTGCAGGGAAGGAGGGAGTGGGAGTACCGATGAGTAGAATCTCAGTCTTACTGGCATTAAGGCAGAGGTCATTGGCGGCACACCATTCTTGGATAGCAGACAGACAGTCAGAGATGAGGGAAGGAGAGGGGGAGGCTGAGGGTAGCCTGAAAATGAGCTGGGTATCGTCCACATAGCACTGGAAATTAGGGCAGAGAGCGGCGATGCGGTGGGCAAGGAGTGCCAGATACTGGTTGAACAGCCAGGGAGAGAGATTAGATCCCTGGGGGACACCACAGGTGGAGAAAAAGATGTCGGAGAGGAAGGACCCCAGTTGGACCTGGGAGGGTCGATTTGTAAGGAAAGAGGTCAGCCACGCCAGAGCCTGACCAGTGATACCCAGGTTTTCCCGGAGACGGTTGAGCAGGATGGCATGGTTGACAGTGTCAAAGGCAGAGGAGAGATCGAGCAGAATGAGAACACACGGAGTGTTGGAATCGAGGTTCAAGAGCAGGTCTTCACGGATGTTCAGGAGAGCAGTTTCCGTGCTTCTGGCAGCTCTGAAGCCAGATTGATGGTCATGAAGACTACCAACAGATTCAGAATGGAGGTTAAGCTGGGAGATGGCCAGTTTCTCCAGGAGCTTGCCCAGGAAGGGAGTGATGGAGATATGGCGATAGTTAGCCGGGCAGGAGGGGTCGGAGGAGGGTTTCTTGAGAAGAGGGTGCACAAGGGAGTGCTTGAGGGGGGAAGGGAAGACTCCAGAGGCGAAGGAGTGGTTGCAGAAGTCAGCCAGGGCAGGAGCCAGGGAGTCGATGTGGTCCTTGATAGTTTTGGAGGAACAGGGGTGAACCTGTTTAGACGAGACTTTCATTGATCGGACTTGTCTGGAAACCTCGTCAGCAGAGAAAGGTGGAAAGGCAGAGAAAGAGGGAGGAGGGGTGACCGCAGAAGGGCCAGAGGAAGGGCCGGGTAGGGAGGGAGGGAGGTGAAAGGAGGAGAGCGAGGACAGGATGTCCTGAGTTTTAGAGATGAAGTGAGAGGCCAGTGCAGTGCAGAGGGCCTGGGAGGGGACAGGAGAGGTAGAGACTGCAATAGGGTTGGCCAGCTCCTTGCAGATTTTAAAGAGTTCGGCGGAGTTGTTTGATGCCGCAGAGATGCGGGCTTGGATAAGGGCTCTCTTCTTGGTGAGAACGGAGAGCCGGTACTGCCTTTGGAGCAGGCGGCAGGCCAGTTTGTCAGAGGATGAACATGAAGCACGCCATTTCCTCTCTGCAACCCTGCACTTGCGTTTTAGGGTGGCGAGATCCGAGTCATACCAGGAGTTACATTTGGCTTTGGGCTTCAGGCGGATTCTCATGACGGGGGCAAGGATATCAAGAGTAACAGATATAGCAGAGTGGAGCATGGAGAGGGCTGTGTCAGGGTGGGAGTCAGCCGAAGGGGCAGGGGGGGGGCGAGAAGGTAGCAGCGAAAGCCTCAACTGACACACGCTTCATGGGTCGGATGACCGAGAAGGTGGGTGGCAGTGAAGAGGGTGGCTTTGCCTGTGGGGTAGGCAGGGTGAGGTGGGAGGATAGGAGAAAGTGATCACTCCAGGAGAGAGGAGTGGAGAGAGGGACGGAGAGGGGAAGGTCAGAAGAGATCAGAGCATCAAGAGTGTGCCCAGCAGAGTGAGTAGGCCCAGATGGGAGAATAGAGAGTGAGAGAGAGTCGCAGAGGTCACGAAAGAGACCAGTGGGGGGACTGGAGGCATCAAGGTGGATGTTAAAGTCGCCAAGAAAGAGGAGTTGAGTGGTTGAGGACAGGAGTGCGGAGGAGTGGTCAGCCCACTCAGAGAGGAAGGAGGAAATTTGACCAGGTGGTCGATAGATAGTAGCCACGGTAAGGGAATGGCTAGAAGAGAGAGAGAGTCGGCAGACAGACATTCAAAAGAGGAGTAGGTCTGCGTAGGAGTGACAGTGGCAGGAATCCACTCAGGGAAGATAAGGGCAACACCCCCCCCTGCACGGTTGGGCCTGGGCATGGAGAGGATCTTGTAACCGTCAGGTAGGAGTGTGTCAAAGCAGGTGGCAGAGCTGGCTGTGAACCATGTCTCAGTGAGACAAAGGACGTCGAGGTCCAGTTCCTCAAGAAGGTGACAGATATTGGAGGAGTGCTTGATGGCAGAGCGAGTGTTTAGTGTGGCAATGTGGAGAGGGCTGCCATCCTTGAAGAACTTCCGGGGAGGGGTACAGATCAGAGGTACGCCCTGCGGAGGTATTAAAGAAGGAGGTGAAGAAGGAGCACGAGAGGGGGCAGGGAGGGAGGGTAGAGGCAAGGTAGCCAAGGATAGAGGAGGGGGGACAGCAGGAGAGGAGAGGAAGTTGATGAGGTGTGGGAAGCGTCTATCGAAGAGGTGAAGGTTGGCCTGAGGGCCTTGGACCAAGACGGTCCCATTAGCGTAGACATTAATGATGGCCTTAGAGGAGCGGAAGGGGGCCAAGAGGACATCCCAACGGGTGCCACCATTAATGGGAGAGGAGGAGAAAGGAGAGAGCACAGAGACCATATGAAGGGTCCATAGGTCAGGCGAAGGCACGAAAAAGAGGATGTCAGTGGGAGTTTCCTTAGAGCAGGCATTAGTGTAGGTGTCAGCGATAGGGAGGCCTGGGTTGGAGACCAGGATGTCCTTTTTAAACTTTTTCCTACCAGATTTAGTGAGGAGAGCAGGATAGTCAATGGAGAAGCAGTTAGAGAAGATAGGCGAGACGGAGAGCACCATGGAGTAGGAGGGAGGGAGGGGGGGGAGACAGACGAAACGAGAGCACGCAGACAGGAAGGGAGCGGCAAGCACAAGTGACCACAATTAGAGCAGACAAACAGTAATGCGTATTAGGTACCGGGCCACCTAAGTTTGAGAATCCTGCGAGGGGAGAAAAAGCACCCTAGTATACCACAAATCAGAGCAAACAGTAATGCGTATTAGGTACCGGGCCACCTAAGTTTGAGAATCCTGCGAGGGGAGAAAAAGCACCCTAGTATACCACAAATCAGAGCAAACAGTAATGCGTATTAGGTACCGGGCCACCTAAGTTTGAGAATCCTGCGAGGGGAGAAAAAGCACCCTAGTATACCACAAATCAGAGCAAACAGTAATGCGTATTAGGTACCGGGCCACCTAAGTTTGAGAATCCTGCGAGGGGAGAAAAAGCACCCTAGTATACCACATTCCATTTTACTGGCTTGTGATGACAACTGGCGGCGAATAATGTCGAATTGACCTCAGTTTTTTTTCCGATAGGTTTGTGTGTACAATTCACCCTCTCTGACATAAATTGTTAAGTCTAAAAAGTGTATCCTCGAGTTACTCCTCTGGCCTGTGAATTCCACACCTAGTTCATTGTTGTTCATTCTTCCTCTGTATTCCTCTAATTCCTCAACTGTACCATTCGAAATAATAAGAACATCATCAATGTATCTGGCCCGTAAAACCACTTGTTTACTAGCTGATCCTCGTACATGCCCAAGAAGAGGCTAGTGAGGACTGGGGCGTATTTAGTGCCCATCCCAACCCCTCTTCTTTAATTATAGTATTTATTATCAAAAACAAAAACCTTGTGTTCCAATGTAGCTGTCAGCATTTCTTTAATCATTTGGACAAAATGATAGTGAGAAGCAGAATAATTTCTGAATACATAATCTATTGTTTGCACTGCTGCTTCGTGTTTAGTTATGGTGTAGAGGGTTCGCACATCCCAAGTTGCTAAGAGATAAGTTGGCTGCCAAGTAATTCCTTCAATTATCCTGATTCAGTGGGTAGTGTCTTTAATGTATGCTTTTAACTCAGGCTCCCTGGATCTTAGTACTTGATTAATATATTCTGAAAGTCTTTTAGTGGCCCATCCTAGTCCACTCACTATCGGCCTTCCTTCTGGTATTCTTTCAAAGATCTTATGCACTTTAGGCAAAAAATATATGGTGGGAAGTGTTAAGATGGATTTCTGAACTCTGTCCTGGAGGGGCAGAGGTTCAGAAGGCCAGCCTAGTTTCTTGGAACAGGGTAACCTCTGTCCAAGCCAGACCAATCAGGGTTGCGATGGCGGCGGTCAAGACTAGGTCTCAAGAAGGGTGAGGGTGACTGAAAGCCTGCAATGAGCACACAAAGCAAGGACGCTTACAAATTACTCCAGACAGGTGTTATATTAAAAATATAGACACATTTACTACAAGACCTTTGTAACATTGACCATAGTAAAGAATCACGGTAAAACTCCAATAAACCAACACATCACAAGCAATTCAATATATATACAAGACCAAGGGGTCTAAGGAATTAGAAGCACAAAATATGCAGACCACCTAGATGGGGAGGAAAACAGGCAGTGCAAGTAATCGTTAGACCCAGTTCGACATCAGAGGCCACCTAACTAGAAGGAAGTCCGAGCCCTACGAAGAGTGGAGCCTTGTGCTCCAAAGTACCTCCACACACGGGTGCAAACGGGCAAAAGAGAGTCTCTTCAGGGAGATCAGGCAGTTCAGAGAGGTGAACAAAACGATGATGAACAGTTCCCCGCTACTCAAGCGCAGCCTCCACTTGTGGGCAGAAGCAGGGCGCGAGTGCGGAAAAGGGTTGCTGTTTACGACAGCGGTGGAGAGCCACAGGCTCCTGCGGGAGGGCGACCGGTTAGGGTATTGGGCCTCATTACACGGTAGCCGGAGGACCAAGGTTCTATTAGCACCTTGGTCCATGCCGGTAAAATACCGGCACCGCCTTGGTGGAAAGGGGAATTACCGCCCTATTCCAAGGTTGGCGGGGCGGTAATTCCCCCTTCCCCCATTGCCCTTCCCCATTCCCATTTTTGCCCCATAGAGCTCTATGGGAATGGGGAAGGCGCTAATTACGGTTCCCCAAATTGCGGCACCGTAATTAGCACCCTGGTCCCTTTGCGGGTTGGTTTGTAATGCCTGCTAAACAGGAGACGTTAAAGTACCTACCCGCAAAGGGACCTCGTAGTAAGGCGGTAAGGGTTTACCGGAACCGGTGCCCTTACCGGTACCGGTAAACCCTTACCGCCGTCCGTGTAATGAGGCCCATTGACTACTCACCGGTCCATGATGCAGGCAGACCCAGGCTTCTCCAGTTCTGTTTCGGTCCTGGCAGGTTCAGATGCGATCAGCAGGATGTCTCGACGCTGTGTAGATTCCGCGACAGCAGGAGTCAGGGTCAAGGGTGTCCCAAATGCAGTGAACACGCACAGGTTTGTTACCACAGCAGGGCAACTCGGCAACCGCATGTATTCCGGTCCCAAAGCACACGTCTCACTTCAGACCTGGGAATGCCAAGTGTACGAATCGTGTGAGAGTGCCGAGGACACGGGATTAGCAGTAAGCCAGATGGCGGTGACAGAGCAAGGTTCCTGTGTAGGCTGGTCAGTCCACTGGATGGCCCAGGGTGCGCTTCCGAAGGCTTATGTACAGGATTTGGTGAAGATGCCGAGAATAGTTGTTCCCACTATTCTAAAGGGTCAAAGCGCCAGTACAGGCCTTCTCGTTCGATCAGAGGCAGAGGGGCCTCACAGGACGACAGCAGTGCAATGTGCCAAACCTTCAGCGGGTCACCAGCGATTCCTGGGCTCAGCTTCTTAGTTGCAGGATACTTGTCTCCTTATCCTTTGTTCGTGAGAACTCAGGAGATCGACATGGTAGTGGTGTTTCCAGCCTCCTCTTATCCAGAGTTCCCTTCACGCCAATTCAGAGAAGAACCAATGGGAGATCTGCTCACAAAACACTCACACCACACGTGGACCTATCATGGACCATGGTGGTCCCAGGCATTCAAGACACTCTAGACTCTCTGGCACCCAGGATGTGTATTGGGAACAGACATCCCAGCCCACATCCTGGAGGCACACACCAGGCATGCAGAAGCCCGTGAAAGCGTTGTGTTTCGCGGGAAAGTGCATGACCAAATAAGGACTGCCCCCGGTCGGCTCGACCTGGGGGAAGGTGAAGGGGCAAGACGGTCAGGACAAAGAACCTCATGGCATGGCCATTTTGGAGGCCAGGCCACCCATTTGGGCCAAACGCGGGAAGCACGGTTAACATGGCAAAAAGGGGTTCAAAACACAAAGAAACGATAGCTGCCACCAGTCCCGTCCGTGACGCACTTGTACATTTCATGATAAGTCCAGCGAGAGTTTCTAGGGCCATTGGAATGACTAGAGACCCAAGAGTGTCTTGTTTCATGTTGCTCAAAAGCTGCAACATGAGGAAAGGACTAAGGGAAACAAAGTCTCCCGGCACTGACTGTTTTAAGGGCATGTCAGTTTCCCCGTAAGAATGGAGCGAAAGCCCAGAGGAGTGCGGCGGAAGGCTGCGCTTCTCCGGCAAAGTCTAGATCAGGGTGTAAAACAACAGCAAAAAGTTTGGGGGTTGCCACATGGAAGGAAAATTACCTACAATCATGAAATCTTTCCTAACACTCGCCCCTCCCAGACTAAGGACAGGGGGAACTAATCCACCCCTGGATGAGTTTCTTGTTCAGGTCAGTTAAACATTCTGGACAACCCATCAGCATTGCTATGTTGGACACCTGGCCTATGCTCAATAGTGATGTCAAAGCCTTGCAGACTTATGGACCACCTAAGCAACTTTGGATTCTCTCCCTTCATGTTCATTAGCCACTTTAAGAGCTTATGGTCAGTTTGCACAGTGAAGTGGGTCCCATAGAGGTAGGGCCTCAGCTTCTGTAGGGCCCACACAACAGAGAAACATTCTTTCTCTACTGTGGACCATCTGAGCTCTCTGTCCTTAAGCTGGCGACTAATGAAACCAATAGGGTGTTCCTTGCCCTTTTCATCTACTGGCGATAGTACAGCTCCTATTCCAGTGTCAGAGGCATCTGTCTGCACAATAAAAGGTCTTTGGTAATCAGAAGCCCTGAGAACAGGGGCCTAGCACAAGGAGTCTTTTAAGCTGTTGAAGGCCTTCTCACACTCGTCGGTCCAAGTTACCTTCTTGGGTTTCTTCGGAGTGGTGAGAGCAGTCATAGGGGCAGCTATGGTACCATAGTCTGCCATGAAGTTGCAGTAATACCCCGTGAGTCCTAAGAAGGCTCTCACTTGGGTCTGTGTAGTGGGGGTAGGCCAGTCTTGTACTGCTTGTACTTTACTGGGTAGAGGCTGTATCCTCCCTCCACCTACTTCATGTCCAAGGTAAACCACAGAGACTTTCCAATCTGGCATTTACTAGTGTTTATGGTCAAGTGTGCTTTCTGAAGAGCCTGTAGCACAATTCCGAGGAGTTTCACATGGTCTTCCCAGGTGGTGCTGAAAACTGCTATATCCTCCAGATATGCAAGACAGAATTCATCCTACCCGTTTAACACATGATTCTGAAAAGAGGCAGGTGCATTCTTCAACCCAAACGGCATTACCCTGAACTGGTAAAGACCGTCTGGAGTTGAGAACGCCGTCTTCTCCTTGGCATGTTCTGCTAGGGCTATTTGCCAATAGCCTGCAGTGAGGTAAAACGTGCTGAGATACTTGGAGGCACCCAAGGTATCCACCAGCTCATCTGTTCAAGGCAAGGGGTGGGCAACTGTCTTGGTGACAGCATTCAGAGCCCTGTAATCCACGCAGAACCTCAATTCAGAAGTACCTGCCTTTGGAACCAAACCCACAGGGCTGGACCAAGAACTACTAGAGGGTTCAATCACCCCAAGATCTAACATTTTGTTGACCTCTGTCTTAATGTAAGACCGTACTTTGTCTGACATTCTGTATCCTCTACTTTTGGTAGGTACGCTGTCTCCTGTGTCTATGTTATGTTTGCACCAAGGTGTCAAACCAGGGGACTGCGAAAACAGGGGGGAAAATTGCCTAAGCAAACTTTTCACCTCAGCCTGCTGATCAGAAGTCAGGTGAGGGGCCACTCGGACACCCTCAAAGGAGCTATCTGAAGGACCGCTTTGGAACAGGTCGGGGAGAGGTTCAGACTCCTCTTCCTCAACATCTGAAGCCAGTAGCAGTGCTGCGATTTCGACTCTTGGGATGAAAGCCTTCAGCCTATTTACATGGAACACTTTTGGAGCCTGTCGATGCCTTCCAAGGTCCACTAAATAGTTGACCTCACCCAGGGCCTCCACCACTGTGTAAGGGCCTGACCATTTATCCTGTAAAGCTCTAGGCCTTATGGGATTCATGATCAGGACTTGCTGACCAGGTATGAAGTTGATGAGGGAAGCTTTCTGGTCATACCAATGTTTCACCAGGGCTTGTCCTGCCTTCAACTTGTCACTAGCCAGACCCTTCAGGAGTACCATCCATTTTCTGAGCCCTAACACATAGTCTTCTACGTTGGTAGTAATAGGGGGAGTGGGCATCTCCCATCCTTCCTTGACTATGGCTAAGGGTCCCCGCACAGGGTAACCAAACAGAAGTTTGAAGGGGCTGAAGCCAACACCCTCCTGTGGTACCTCTCGGTAGGCAAACAGTAAGCATGGTAAAAGAAGATCCCATTTTCTTCTTTGGGGTTCTTCCAGAGCCCCAATCATACTCTTTAACGTTCTGTTGAACCGTTCCACCAGACCATTGGTCTGGGGGTGGTATGCGGAAGAGAACTTGTAGGTGACCCCACATTATTTCCACATAGCCTGCATATACTTCGAGATAAAGTTGCTGCCTCGGTCAGACACAACTTCTTTAGGGAAGCCAACCCTAGTAAAGATGCCAAGTAACGCTTTTTCAACTGACTTGGCAGTTACAGTTTTTAATGGGATGGCCTCAGGATACCTGGTAGCATGGTCGTCCAGCACCAGGAAAAACCTATTGCCTGAGGATGTTTGCGGGTCAAGGGGACCAATAATGTCGATCCCTACCCTTTCAAATGGTATTCCCACACTGGGAGTGGTACCAATGGAGCTTGGATTGTTGAGCCACTCTTACCAGATAACTGGCAGGAGGCACAACTCCTGCAGTGACTTTCTACTTGCACCCCCATCTTGGGCCAGTAGAAGTGCATCGATAACCTTTGCTTGGTCCTCTTAATACCAAGGTGACCAGTAAGGGGCACTTCATGCGCCAACTTCAGGAGGAAGGGTCTTACAGCGAGGGGAACCACCAACCTTCTATGGTCTCCTTCTGTAGACTCTGTGGGCTCACTATATAGGAGTCCACCTTCCCAATAAATCTGATGCTTCCCAGGAGTTTCACCCTCAAGCTGGGAGCAGGCCTGTCTCCTTAGGCCTTCCAGAGATGGGCACTCACGTTGGCCTTTACTGAATTCTTGCCTGTCAGGACCACCTTCTACTAACAAGTCGTTTAGTTCAAGATGGTCATTAGGGTCAAATACTTCAGGTATCGCCACCTCCTCGTCAGGTCCGGGCGAATGACCAACTTCCTCCACCGCAGTGGTAGGTGAGTTCGGGGGAATATTTTCTTTCCCTCGTTTTGGTTTTCTGACTCCTTTAGCCTTGGGTTTCCCCTTTGGCTGGGGCATCTCACTGATCTTGGTCAGTGCTGCCCTGGTTTGAGATCTTGTGCAGGGGCTGTTGACAGTGTCTCCCACGAGCCCTAAAGCTCGGAGATCGTTGCCCAACAAGACCTTTCCTGGGACGTTCCTCTGAATGCTCACTGGAATCCTGACTGCTGTACCATTGATAGTAAGATGCACAGGTATTACTGGAAACATGCGCGGTAGGCCGTCTGCCAACTTAGTGGGCATCAGAGTAGCTCTGGCAACTTCCTCTGAGTCTACCAAGGTAGAAACCACTACAGTTCGACTGCACCCACTATCCCTAAGAGCTGTAGTATCTACTCCATTGATCAGCACACTGTCTTTAAAATAGTGCTTGGTATTATCTGGAATCCTAGCACACGCCTCTGCGACTTTAGGCTCCCAGGAACCCAGGGAAACTAAAACTACCTCAGCTTCTATCCCACTGTGAAAGGAGTCTGAAGCGAAGGATGCTCCTGTAATCTCTTCTTCCTCGTAGGAGGAGAAGGCCAGATTAGCAGAGTGGACTCCCAAAGGTTTAACCTTACACCGGGGATCCCCCTTCAAGTGGTCAGTTGCTCCACAAGCAAAACAAGATCCATTGGGTATGTTTACATAGGGAGGCTTATTATAACCAGAGTTCTGTTTCGGAGGCTGACCTCCACTACCCTGTGAGTTCTCTTGTGTCTTACCCTTATTTTTCTTTTTGTGGCCCTTTTGATAGAAGATTTATGAGTTTCTCCACACTCCTTATTTTTGGACTTTTTCCCTTCCTCCTACTTACCAGGCTGAGTCTTGTCCTTATGGACACTCAATGTGACACCCACAAATCTGCTGCAATGGCAAGCTTCTTTCGATCTATCTCCTTAGAATCTGCCAAATGCTGCTTAAGCTCAGGAGAAGAAGATGCAAAAATAAGTTCCAGCATGACAAGACCTATCATACCTTCAAAGGTAGAAACCTTATGACCTTCGACTCAGCCAGTCAAGTTTTTTAAGGATTCGGTTACATAAGATACCCAAGTACCACCTTCTTTTTTCTCATACTCTCGGAATCGTTTTAAAGATTGGGCAGGAGTCTTTCCACACTTTAAAATGAGAGTTTGCTTCAACATTGCAAAATCTGCTCGCTCAGCATTCGACATTTCCATAATGGCACTGCAGCCAGAATGGGGCAGTCTGCTGAGTAACCAGGCAATTTTATCAGCATTGTCAACTTGTTGAACTTCACATGCATACTCAAATGTATTCAGCCAGTCCATAATGTCATTCTTTTCCTCATACACACTGAGCAGATCTTTTGGAAATCGTGGATGAGAGGAGGCCCCAGACCCATGTCCAGGACCCTTGGATCCATTGGCAACTTGAAGCTTGGCCAGTTCCAACTGGTGATCCCTGTCTTTCTGTTTTTTCTGCCTGTTCGATTTTTAGTTTGGCCATATTGAAATCAAGCTCCTTCTGCCTAAACAGCAGTTCTTGCTTCTTGAATTCAAGTATGGCCTCCCCATCAGCACTGACAGAGGAAACATTGGACATTTCATCCTCCCTGTCCTCATGGTCGTGGTGGACTAGTGCAGCGCCAGAACTGTCAGTTCTACCAGTGAGAGCAGCCCCCCCACCTACTTCTGCACTGTCCTCGGAAGCTATAGCATCAAGCTGAGCTTCTTGCCACGCCATGATTCTTTGGATCATTTCTATTTTTGTGCCTTCCGAGGAGACACCTCTTTCAGCACACATCTTTTTCAATCTTTCGGATTTAGAAGCATTTAACGTTAACAAGGTACCTGTTTCCATACTGCTTGATAGGAATATGGCCTTTAAAGAGTTATACTACGGCAATTCACTACGTGTCCTGTTAGGAATAACTTGAAATGCCCACACTCGTGCGCAACACTGGATACCTTCAGCCGTATCCCACCGCTGTACACCAATTTGTTAAGATGGATTTCTGAACTCTGTCCTGGAGGGGCAGAGGTTCAGAATGCCAGCCTAGTTTCTTGGAACAGGGTAACCGCTGGACAAGCCAGACTAATCAGGGTAGCGATGGCAGCGGTCAAGACTAGGTCTCAAGAGGGGTGAGGGTGACTGAAAGCCTGCAATGAGCACACAAAGCAAGGACGCTTACAAATTACTCCAGACAGGTGTTATATTAAAAATATAGACACATTTATTACAAGGCCTTTGTAACATTGACCATGGTAAAGAATCACGGTAAAACTCCAATAAACCAACACATCACAAGCAATACAATATATATACAAGACCAAGGGGTCTAAGGAATTAGAAGCACAAAATATGCAGACCACCTAGATGGGGAGGAAAACAGGCAGTGCAAGTAATCGTTAGACCCAGTTCGACATCAGAGGCCACCTAACTAGAAGGAAGTCCGAGCCCTATGAAGAGTGGAGCCTTGTGCTCAAAAGTACCTGCATACACGGGTGCCAACGGGCAAAGGAGAGTCTCTTCAGGGAGATCAGGGAGATCAGGCAGTTCAGAGAGGTGAACAAAACGATGATGAACAGTTCCCCGCTACTCAAGCGCGGCCTCCACTTGTGGGCAGAAGCAGGGCGCGAGTGCGGAAAAGGGTTGCTGTTTACGACAGCGGTGGAGAGCCACAGGCTCCTGCGGGAGGGCGACCGGCTAGGGTATTGACTACACACCGGTCCCCGATGCAGGCAGACCCAGGCTTCTCTGGTTCCATTTCGGTCCTGGCAGGTTCAGATGCGATCAGCAGGATGTCTCGACGCCGTGTAGATTCCGCGACAGCAGGAGTCAGGGTCGAGGGTGTCCCAAATGCAGCGAACACGCACAGGTTTGTTACCACAGCAGGGCAACTCGGCAACCGCATGTATTCCGGTCCCAAAGCACACGTCTCACTTCAGACCTGGGAATGCCAAGTGTACGAATTGTGTGAGAGTGCCGAGGACACAGGATTAGCAGTAAGCCAGATGGCGGTGACAGAGCAAGGTTCCTGTGTAGGCTGGTCAGTCCACTGGATGGCCCAGGGACGCTTCCGAAGGCTTGCGTACAGGATTTGGTGAAAATGCCGACAATAGGTGTTCCCACTATTCTAAAGTGTCGAAGCGCCAGTACAGGCCTTCTTGTACGATCAGAGGCAGAGGGGTCTCACAGGACGACAGCAGTGCAGGGTGACAAACCTTCAGCGGGTCACCAGCGATTCCTCGACTCAGCTTCTTAGTTGCAGGATACTTGTCTCCTTATCCTTTGTTCGTGGGAACTCAGGAGATCGACATGGTAGTGGTGTTTCCAGCCTCCTCTTATCCAGAGTTCCCTTCGCACCAAAACGGAGAGGACTCAATGGGCGATCTGCTCACAAAACACTCACACCATACTTGGACCTATCATGGACCATGGTGGTCCCAGGCATTCAAGACACTCTAGACTCTCTGGCACCCAGGATGTGTATTGGGAACAGACATCCCAGCCCACATCCTGGAGGCACACACAAGGCATGCAGAAGCCCGCAAAAGCGTTGTGTTTCGCGGGAAAGTGCATGACCAAATAAGGACTGCCCCAGGTCGGCTCGACCTGGGGGAAGGTGAAGGGGCAAGACGGTCAGCGGACAGGACAAAGAACCTCGTGGCATGGCCCTTTTTTTAGGCCAGGCCACCCATTTGGGCCAAACGCGGGAAGCACGGTTAACATGGCAAAAAGGGGTTCAAAACACAAAGAAACGATAGCTGCCACCAGTCCCGTCCGTGACACACTTGCACATTTCATGATAAGTCCATCGAGAGTTTCTAGGGCCATTGGAATGACTAGAGACCCAAGAGTGTGGTAATGTAAGTTACGGTGCACTCTTGTTTCATGTTGCTCAAAAGCTGCAACATGAGGAAAGGACTAAGGGAAACAAAGTCTCCCGGCACTGACTGTTTTAAGGGCATGTCAGTTTCCCCATAGGAATGGAGCGAAAGCCCAGAGGAGTGCGGCAGAAGGCTGCGCTTCTCCGACAAAGTCTAGATCAGGGTTTAAAACAACAGCAAAAAGTTTGGGGGTTGCCACATGGAAGGAAAATCACCTACAATCATGAAATCTTTCCTAACACTCGCCCCTCCCAGACTAAGGACAGGGGGAACTAATCCACCCCTGGATGAGTTTCTTGTTCAGGTTGGTTAAACATTCTGGACAACCCATCAGCATTGCTATGTTGGACACCTGGCCTATGCTCAATAGTGATGTCAAAGCCTTGCAGACTTATGGACCACCTAAGCAACTTTGGATTCTCTCCCTTCATGTTCATTAGTCACTTTAAGAGCTTATGGTCAGTTTGCACAGTGAAGTGGGTCCCATAGAGGTAGGGCCTCAGCTTCCGTAGGGCCCACACAACAGAGAAACATTCTTTCTCTACTGTGGACCATCTGAGCTCTCTGTCCTTAAGCTGGCGACTAATGAAACCAATAGGGTGTTCCTTGCCCTTTTCATCTACTGGCGATAGTACAGCTCCTATCCCAGTGTCAGAGGCATCTGTCTGCACAATAAAAGGTCTTTGGTAATCAGGGGCCCTAAGAACAGGGGCCTAGCACAAGGAGTCTTTTAAGCTGTTGAAGGCCTTCTCACACTCGTCGGTCCAAGTTACCTTCTTGGGTTTCTTCAGAGTGGTGAGAGCAGTCAGAGGGGCAGCTATGGTACCATAGTCTGCCATGAAGTTGCGGTAATACCCCGTGAGTCCTAAGAAGGCTCTCACTTGGGTCTGTGTAGTGGGTGTAGGCCAGTCTTGTACTGCTTGTACTTTACTGGGTAGAGGCTGTATCCTCCCTCCACCTACTTCATGTCCAAGGTAAACCACGGAGCCTTTCCAATCTGGCATTTACTAGCCTTTATGGTCAAGTGTGCTTCCCAGGTGGCGCTGAAAACTGCTATATCATCCAGATATGCAAGACAGAATTCATCCTACCCGTTTAACACATGATTCACAAGCCTCTGAAAAGTGGCAGGTCCATTCTTCAACCCAAACGGCATTACCCTGAACTGGTAAAGACCGTCTGGAGTTGAGAACGCCGTCTTCTCCATGGCATGTTCCGCTAGGGCTATTTGCCAATAGCCTGCAGTGAGGTAAAACGTGCTGAGATACTTGGAGGCACCCAAGGTATCCACCAGCTCATCTGTTCGAGGCAAGGGGTGGGCATCTGTCTTGGTGACAGCATTCAGAGCCCTGTAATCCATGCAGAACCTCAATTCAGAAGTACCTGCCTTTGGAACCAAAACCACAGGGCTGGACCAAGGACTACTAGAGGGTTCAATCACCCCAAGATCTAACATTTTGTTGACCTCTGTCTTAATGAAAGACCGTACTTTGTCTGACATTCTGTATCCTCTACTTTTGGTAGGTACGCTGTCTCCTGTGTCTATGTTATGTTTGCACCAAGGTGTCAAACCAGGGGACTGCGAAAACAGTGGGGAAAATTGCCTAAGCAAACTTTTCACCTCAGCCTGCTGATCAGAAGTCAGGTGAGGGGCCACTCGGACACCCTCAAAGGAGCTATCTGAAGGACCGCTTTGGAACAGGTCGGGGAGAGGTTCAGACTCCTCTTCCTCAACATCTGAAGCCAGTAGCAGTGCTGCGATTTTGACTCTTGGGATGAAAGCCTTCAGCCTATTTACATGGAACACTTTTGGAGCCTGTCCAGGCCTTCCAAGGTCCACTAAATAGTTGACCTCACCCAGGTCCTCCACCACTGTGTAAGGGCCTGACCATTTAGCCTGTAAAGCTCTAGGCCTTATGGGATTCATGATCAGGACTTGCTGACCAGGTATGAAGTTGATGAGGGAAGCTTTCTGGTCATACCAATGTTTCACCAGGGCTTGTCCTGCCTTCAACTTGTCATTAGCCAGACCCTTCAGGAGTACCATCCATTTTCTGAGCCCTAACACATAGTCTTCTACGTTGGTAGTAATAGGGGGAGTGGGCATCTCCCATCCTTCCTTGACTATGGCTAAGGGTCCCCGCACAGGGTAACCAAACAGAAGTTTGAAGGGGCTGAAGCCAACACCCTCCTGTGGTACCTCTCGGTAGGCAAACAGTAAGCATGGTAAAAGAAGATCCCATTTTCTTCTTTTGGGTTCTTCCAGAGCCCCAATCATACTCTTTAACGTTCTGTTGAACCGTTCCACCAGACCATTGGTCTGGGGGTGGTATGCGGAAGAGAACTTGTAGGTGACCCCACATTATTCCCACATAGCCTGCATATACTTCGACATAAAGTTGCTGCCTCGGTCAGACACAACTTCTTTAGGGAAGCCAACCCTAGTAAAGATGCCAAGTAACGCTTTTGCAACTGACTTGGCAGTTACAGTTTTTAATGGGATGGCCTCAGGATACCTGGTAGCATGGTCGTCCAGCACCAGGAAAAACCTATTGCCTGAGGATGTTTGCGGGTCAAGGGGACCAATAATGTCGATCCCTACCCTTTCAAATGGTATTCCCACATTGGGAGTGGTACCAATGGAGCTTGGATTGTTGAGCCACTCTTACCAGATAACTGGCAGGAGGCACAACTCCTGCAGTGACTTTCTACTTGCACCCCGATCTTGGGCCAGTAGCAGTGCATGGATAACCTTTGCTTGGTCCTCTTAATACCAAGGTGACCAGTAAGGGGCACTTCATGCGCCAACTGCAGGAGGAAGGGTCTTACAGCGAGGGGAAACACCAACCTTCTATGGTCTCCTTCTGTAGACTCTGTGGGCTCACTATATAGGAGTCCACCTTCCCAATAAATCTGATGCTTCCCAGGAGTTTCACCCTCAAGCTGGGAGCAGGCCTGTCTCCTTAGGCCTTCCAGAGATGGGCACTCACGTTGGCCTTTGCTGAATTCTTGCCTGTCAGGACCACCTTCTACTAACAAGTCGTTTAGTTCAAGATGGTCATTAGGGTCAAATACTTCAGGTATCGCCACCTCCTCGTCAAGTCCGGGCGAATGACCAACTTCCTCCACCGCAGTGGTAGGTGAGTTCGGGGGAATATTTTCTTTCCCTCGTTTTGGTTTTCTGACTCCTTTAGCCTTGGGTTTCCCCTTTGGCTGGGGCATCTCACTGATCTTGGTCAGTGCTGCCCTGGTTTGAGATCTTGTGCAGGGGCTGTTGACAGTGTCGCCCACGAGCCCTAAAGCTCAGAGATCGTTGCCCAACAAGACCTTTCCTGGGACGTTCCTCTGAATGCTCACTGGAATCCTGACTGCTGTACCATTGATAGTAAGATGTACAGGTATTACTGGAAACATGCGCGGTAGGCCGTCTGCCAACTTAGTGGGCATCAGAGTAGCTCTGGCAACTTCCTCTGAGTCTACCAAGGTAGAAACCACTACAGTTCGACTGCACCCACTATCCCTAAGAGCTGTAGTATCTACTCCATTGATCAGCACACTGGGCCTCATTACGACCCTGGCGGAGGACCATGGTGCAATTTGCACCATGGTCCATGGCGCAGAGCTGCCAACTCCGCCATGGGGGTTGGCGGACTCACCGCCCCATTCCGACCTTGGCGGGGCGGTTAGTCCCCAATCCCCATTTACCCTTCCCCATTCCCATTTTTGCCCCATAGGGTATAATGGGAGTGGGGAAGGCGTTAATTACGCCACCGTAGATTACGGTGGCGTAATTAACAAGAGGTCCCGTAGCGCCATGGATTTTTCCGGCCGGAAAATCGGGGCGTAAAAATCACCATGGCGCTACGGAAAGCCGTAATCTGGCGGAGAGGTACGCCATGCATTACGCTGGCGTAAACCCCTCTCCGCCAGGGTCGTAATGAGGGCCACTGTCTTTAAAATAGTGCTTGGTATTATCTGGAATCCTAGCACACACCTCTGCGACTTTAGGCTCCCAGGAACCCAGGGAAACTAAAACTACCTCAGCTTCTATCCCACTGTGAAAGGAGTCTGAAGAGAAGGATGCTCCTGTAATCTCTTCTTCCTCGTAGGAGGAGAAGGCCAGATTAGCAGAGTGGACTCCCAAAGGTTTAACCTTACACCGGGGATCCCCCTTCACGTGGTCAGTTGCTCCACAAGCAAAACAAGATCCATTGGATCTGTTTACATAGGGAGGCATATTATAACCAGAGTTCTGTTTCGGAGGCTGACCTCCACTACCCTGTGAGTTCTCTTGTGTCTTACCCTTATTTTTCTTTTTGTGGTTCTTTTGATAGAAGATTTATGAGTTTCTCCACACTCCTTATTTTTGGACTTTTTCCCTTCCTCCTACTTACCAGGCTGAGTCTTGTCCTTATGGGACACTCGATGTGACACCCACAAATCTGCTGCAATGGCAAGCTTCTTTGGATCTATCTCCTTAGAATCTGCCAAATGCTGCTTAAACTCAGGGGAAGAAGATGCAAAAATATGTTCCAGCATGACAAGACCTATCATACCTTCAAAGGTAGAAACCTTATAACCTTCGACCCAGCCAGTCAAGATTTTTAAGGATTCGGTTACATAAGATACCCAAGTACCACCTTCTTTTTTTCTCATACTCTCGGAATCGGTTTAAAGATTGGGCAGGAGTCTTTCCAAACTTTAAAATGAGAGTTTGCTTCAACATTGCAAAATCTGCTTGCTCAGCCTTTGACATTTCCATAATGGCACTGCAGCCAGAATGGGGCAGTCTGCTGAGTAACCAGGCAATTTTATCAGCATTGTCAACTTGTTGAACTTCACATGCATACTCAAATGTATTCAGCCAGTCCATAATGTCATTCTTTTCCTCATACACACTGAGCAGATCTTTTGGAAATCGTGGATGAGAGGAGGCCCCAGACCCATGTCCAGGACCCTTGGATCCATTGGCAACTTGAAGCTTGGCCAGTTCCAACTGGTGATCCCTGTCTTTCTGTTTTTTCTGCCTGTTCGATTTTTAGTTTGGCCATATTGAAATCAAGCTCCTTCTGCCTAAACAGCAGTTCTTGCTTCTTGAATTCAAGTATGGCCTCCCCATCAGCACTGACAGAGGAAACATTGGACATTTCATCCTCCCTGTCCTCATGGTCGTGGTGGACTAGTGCAGCGGCAGAACTGTCAGTTCTACCAGTGAGAGCAGCCCCACTTACTTCTGCACTGTCCTCGGAAGCTATAGCATCAAGCTGAGCTTCTTGCCACGCCATGATTCTTTGGATCATTTCTATTTTTGTGCCGTGCGAGGAGACACCTCTTTCAGCACACATCTTTTTCAATGTTTCAGATTTAGAAGCATTTAAAGTTAACAAGGTACCTGTTTCCATACTGCTTGATAGGAATATGGCCTTTAAAGAGTTATACTACGGCAATTCATTACGTGTCCTGTTAGGAATAACTTGAAATGCCCTTGCTCGTGCGCAACACTGGATACCTTCAGCCGTATCCCACCGCTGTACACCAATTTGTTAAGATGGATTTCTGAACTCTGTCCTGGAGGGGCAGAGGTTCAGAAGGCCAGCCTAGTTTCTTGGAACAGGGTAACCTCTGGACAAGCCAGACTAATCAGGGTAGCGATGGCAGCGGTCAAGACTAGGTCTCAAGAGGGGTGAGGGTGACTGAAAGCCCGCAATGAGCACACAAAGCAAGGATGCTTACAAATTACTCCAGACAGGTGTTATATTAAAAATATAGACACATTTATTACAAGGCCTTTGTAACATTGACCATGGTAAAGAATCACGGTAAAACTCAAATAAACCAACATTTCACAAGCAATACAATCTATATACAAGACCAAGGGGTCTAAGGAATTAGAAGCACAAAATATGCAGACCACCTAGATGGGGAGGAAAACAGGCAGTGCAAGTAATCGTTAGACCCAGTTCGACATCAGAGGCCACCTAACTAGAAGGAAGTCCGAGCCCTACGAAGAGTGGAGCCTTGTGCTCAAAAGTACCTGCACACGCGGGTGCCAACGGGCAAAGGAGAGTCTCTTCAGGGAGATCAGGCAGTTCAGAGAGGTGAACAAAACGATGATGAGCAGTTCCCCGCTACTCAAGCGCGGCCTCCACTTGTGGGCAGAAGCAGGGCGCGAGTGCGGAAAAGGGTTGCTTTTTACGACATCGGTGGAGAGCCACAGGCTCCTGCGGGAGGGCGACCGGCTAGGGTATTGACTACTCAATGGTCCCCGATGCAGGCAGACCCAGGCTTCTCTGGTTCCGTTTCGGTACTGGCAGGTTCAGATGCGATCAGCAGGATGTCTCGACGCCGCGTAGATTCCGCGACAGCAGGAGTCAGGGTCGAGGGTGTCCCAAATGCAGCGAACACGCACAGGTTTGTTACCACAGCAGGGCAACTCGGCAACCGCATGTATTCCGGTCCCAAAGCACACGTCTCACTTCAGACCTGGGAATGCCAAGTGTACGAATTGTATGAGAGTGCCGAGGACACAGGATTAGCAGTAAGCCAGATGGCGGTGACAGAGCAAGGTTCCTGTGTAGGCTGGTCAGTCCACTGGATGGCCCAGGGACGTTTCCGAAGGCTTACGTACAGGATTTGGTGAAAATGCCGACAATAGGTGTTCCCACAATTCTAAGGGTCGAAGCGCCAGTACAGGCCTTCTTGTTCGATCAGAGGCAGAGGGGTCTCACAGGACGACAGCAGTGCAGGGTGACAAACCTTCAGCGGGTCACCAGCGATTCCTCGACTCAGCTTCTTAGTTGCAGGATACTTGTCTCCTTATCCTTTGTTCGTGAGAACTCAGGAGATCGACATGGTAGTGGTGTTTCCAGCCTCCACTTATCCAGAGTTCCCTTTGCGCCAAAACGGAGAGGACTCAATGGGCGATCTGCTCACAAAACACTCACACCATACGTGGACCTATCACGGACCACGGTGGTCCCAGGCATTCAAGACACTCTAGACTCTCTGGCACCCAGGATGTGTATTGGGAACAGACATCCCAGCCCACATCCTGGAGGCACACACAAGGCATGCAGAAGCCAGCGAAAGCGTTGTGTTTCACGGGAAAGTGCATGACCAAATAAGGACTGCCCTGGGTCAGCTCGACCTGGGGGAAGGTGAAGGGGCAAGACGGTCAGCGGACAGAACAAAGAACCTCGTGGCATGGCCATTTTGGAGACCAGGCCACCCATTTGGCCCAAACGCGGGAAGCACGGTTAACATGGCAAAAAGGGGTTCAAAACACAAAGAAACGATAGCTGCCACCAGTCCTGTCCGTGACACACTTGCACATTTCATGATAAGTCCAGCGAGAGTTTCTAGGGCCATTGGAATGACTAGAGACCCAAGAGTGTGGTAATGTAAGTTACGGTGCACTCTTGTTTCATGTTGCTCAAAAGCTGCAACATGAGGAAAGGACTAAGGGAAACAAAGTCTCCCGGCACTGACTGTTTTAAGGGCATGTCAGTTTCCCCGTAAGAATGGAGCGAAAGCCCAGAGGAGTGCAGCGGAAGGCTGCGCTTCTCCGACAAAGTCTAGATCAGGGTGTATAACAACAGCAAAAAGTTTGGGGGTTGCCACATGGAAGGAAAATTACCTACAATCATGAAATCTTTCCTAACAGGAAGCATAGGCTGTTTAACATGCAAAGAAATCCTTTCGTTGTCGGTGATGAGACCATTCCTATGCCAGTTGCCAATCAATTCTTCCAAGGATTTCATGATGCTTTGTTTGGGGTTGCTTGGCACTTCCTCATAACAATCTGGTGTTGTTAAATGGTTATTTGCCATCAATATGTAGTCACATCTGTTCATTATGATGACGGCCTCCTTAATTACAATTGAAGTGTAATTTTTGAGATCTTTGAGAGCCTTAGGTTCATTTTGAGTTAAGTTGTACTTGAAATCAAATATTTTATTCTTTCTCTTTTTTTCTCCAAGGTTGTTGATATCTCATTTTTGGTGCTTTATAGAATACTTCAATCATGTTCTCGGGTGAGAACTGAGGAGTAAACTTTGACTTTGGCTTTAACTCTTCTTCAAACAAACCTGATGGTATTATATGCAGTTCGTGTAATGTCTCATGTATTTCATCGGATTTTGCTTCTTGTAGGTTTTTTAAGAGATGAATGTTGTCTATGTCTGTAATCAAAAGTGCATTTATCTCAGTAGATTTGTCATTTGTTTGTTGTTTTCTTGCAGCGGTCGTAAGGTATTTTTTAAGTTTTAATTTGCGAACACATTTGGATGTGTCGATTTGTGTCTCAATTGTGTCTAAATTTTGTGTTGGGTCAAAAGTTAACCCTTTGTTCAACAGTGAAATTTCAGCCGGTGAAAGATGCATGTCAGATAAATTCATTACAAGATTGTTTATTTGTTCCTCTTTTCTGCTTCCTGTGCACGGGGCTCACCCTATCCACCTTAGAGGCAACGTATATATGTCAGTTGTCCTCCCTCATGATGAAGGTTGGTTAAATTATCAACGTCGACAGACATATATCTCCTGTAAATTATACAGAGAGACACATCTGTAAAATATATGAGTTTGATTTTGAATTTGTGTTTTTTTTCTATATTATGGTGACAGTAGACACCTATGTTAGGAACAATTGCTGGTATGAATATAGTATGTATGAGATGCAAATGAGTTTGAAGGATGGGGCTTAGTTGTGAGCTTTTTTGTCGTGATATGCTAAGGAATTGTTTATAAACAAAAGAGGAAATAAATATCATGTACTATTGAGATTTGATAACATCTATATAGCCTTTTGTCATCTTTTTCTATTGGTCCATGTTTTGTTTGATGTGTACTTGATAACATATCCTTGTGACCTACGATATATTAGAATACCCATGAGAATAATTTGAATAAGGATTGGTGAAGATCAGAGCTGCATCAGAAATAAGAACATGACTGCTCCATTGTTGCAAAACGTCCTTCAAGTGAACATTGTGACAGTAATTTTGTCTGGCCAGTTGATGTCATAATTGAAGCAGGCAAAGATGTGGAAAGAAGACTTTTAACCTTGGACCAATGTTTTATTAATAAATCAAGGTCACATGATTGGATTAAAGAAAGAATTATAGTAGTTCTAGATTTAGGGGACATCACATATATCTAGCCAACCTTATCTGTGACACCTTTTAAGTGTTTATTGTTTGCACTTTGACTTTTCCTTTAGCAATGTTTGTATCTGTTCACCATGTTCCCATGTTATATTACCAAAGATGTATGTCTTTGCTACCCTTCACTGTGTTTTGAATTCATGTTGCTCTACAATATGTTGTTGATACAACATTTGTATTTGCAACTTCAAGTGGCAATAATAGATTTGCTGCAATTAGCAGAATGATTATTGATGGGTTCTGCTTGTCCTTCCTTTAGCAGTCTTGGTTTTTTTAATAAGACTTCAGACCCCAATATGGCCTCCTCAGCACATGACACAGGAGCTATGTTGTGGCGTCAGCCAGAAAAACAATGTGCAATGGCTCTGCTTCTTTTAGCCGATATAATGAAGTGCTGTACTGAGCTCCTAGTGACTCCTAGATCATCAACTTTCTAGTAAGTTGAACTGGATCAATGCGTTTTTTTCAATGCTGTTCAGCAACATATTGTGTGAAATTTGGGAATTATTTAGTTCCGTTCTTGGTTATTTTGCTCATTTCTTAACAGAATGTACATCAAATTCACCATGATATCTACGCGCCTAGGAACATTCCGGTATCCAGTTATATCTATTTTTTTTTTATTTGTATGTTTTTTTGGGTTTAGGTAGTACAAATAAACAGGGGTTTGGGGGGAACCCCCCCATTAAAATGTTTTGTTAAAAAAAACACATTAGAAAAAAAAAAATTCTACATTATTTGTTTCGACATTTTTGCAGTTGACATTTTCACTATAAACCGAACTTTCCTAGGTCAGACACTTTTTAGAGATGTTTTCTTGGACAACCACTGTTTTGCTTAGATTTCATATATGCCTTTGATCGTACATTACATTCTTATAAGTGACATAATGTATTGCTAAAACGTTCTTGTACTTGAGTTTCCTGTTTTTACATGAGATAATGAGTATGTAACAAACATGTCCTCACTGGGTTGAGTTGGGTGAGAAGCTAGTTTTTGACTTTTCATATAATATAAATGAGATGTGCCTTGAGAAATGAATTTTGTTTCATTCCATTCCCCTAGAACGTGTATTCAATCACGTGAAACAGTAAAGAATTTCTTCCCTATTGTGATTAGTTTCGCACCACCCTTTACCTTGAGTATTGGATAAGGAATACGGGAACAAAGTATATTTTTGCATATTAATACAGTACTTTTTAATCCTGGGGAAGTTTACATACTACTATTAAGGATCACAAAATGTCTGGCTTGGTCTTCTATATGAATTTTTCATTTCTCCTTTTATTTGCAGACAATGTGGTCATCTCATGAACCCCATCCGGAATCACTAGACTTGTTGACCACCTTGTCAGTTTCTCTGCCAAATATGGCTTAGAGTTCAACAAGGTGAAAACAAAGACAATGAGCAGTGGCAAAAAGACATGCATATTCTCTAGGGATAATCCCCAGATCGAAAACAAGAGAATTGAAGAGGTCACACATTTCGACTACCTGGGGATTAGGTTCTCAAGTAATGGGAAGTCATCCAAACAGACCCAAAAAGTCACACTATCAGCTGAGAGAAAATTCCAGTGTTGGTGGTAACTGAAAAATAAAATTCCTTAAGAAACTGCTAAGGGTACCAAGTAACACCCCAAACACACTGCTCTATATGAAGATGGGATTCATTCCCATTAACGATCAGAGTATTATTAGACCTCTACTCTACTGGGTATTTTTATGGTTGGTGGCCCAGTTTGATAAATACAAAGCAGACCTTAACAATCTTTTAAGTTATCTTAGTGCACTTAGTATCCCATGGTTCAAGCGTATTAACCAGAACTTGAAACTTTTAAACCTCAGAGAGCCATGGTTCCAACCATAAAATATAAGAGCATCCACCAAACAGGTACTAATGAACGCATTTTCAGATTTTGCCATGAGACAGCCCATAACTGTAATTCTTTATCCAAAGGGTAAACATACCTGTTCATGAAAAACAGCTACTTGCTGAAAAATTATTCTTTGATCACCGAGCTACCAGCACTCAATTTCAAAATACGATTGGACAATCTATCCTTAGACGCTAGATCTAGATGGAAGGAGGGAGTAGTTATGATATGATATGATATGATATGATATGATATATGATATGATATGATATGATATGGTATTTGTAACGCGCCTATACACAGGTGTTTCAAGGCGCGACGAGGCAGGGAGGGGAGGGACAAGGGGAGACAGACAACGATCCTACTAGGCCAGGTGTCATTCAGATCGCGCAAGTGCAGGGGTGGGGGAGGGGGAAAAGTGCAAGGGGAAGGGGAGGGGGAGAAGTGCAGTACAAGGTAAGTGGCGTAAAGTAATAAATAAATAAATAGGGCCAGCTGGTGGCAAGTGCGAGGTAAGTGCAGAGCAAGTGCTGGGGAAGGGGGGGGCTGTAGGGATACAGAGACAGTCCCGCAGTGCAAAGGGGTTCCAGGGCATCAGTGCAAGTGGAGAGTGGCTGGGCCCAGGACCGAGGCCGTTAAGAGTGGTCCAGTTGCAGGATCAGTGCAGTTTCAGTGAACAATTAAT
The DNA here is from genome assembly GCF_040938575.1 of Ambystoma mexicanum. Classification (NCBI taxonomy): domain Eukaryota; kingdom Metazoa; phylum Chordata; class Amphibia; order Caudata; family Ambystomatidae; genus Ambystoma; species Ambystoma mexicanum. Next base: position 261,649,114 of record NC_090930.1, on the reverse strand, counting down.
TAGCTGTTCAGCAGGGGAGAGGGAGAGAGAAAGCAGAAGCAAAGAGGAAGGTTTTGAGGTGCTTCCGGAACCGGAGATGGTTCTCCTCAAGTTTCAGGGAGGCAGGAAGGCTGTTCCAGAGGGAGGCCCCTGCCGCGGAGAGAGATCTACCCCCAGCTCGATGCTTCGAGAAGCGGCTAACCCTGAGGGAATTGGAGGCGGATGAGCGAAGGGCTCGGGAAGGAAGATATTTGGGAAGAGAGAGTTGAAGGTATTTAGGACCTAGGCCCCAGAAGGCCTTGTGGACAATGCAGAGGGTTTTGAACTTTATCCTCGCAGCCACTGGGAGCCAGTGTAGAGATTTCAGTCCTGGAGAGATACGGTCCCTGGGCTTGAGGCCAAGGACAAGTCTCGCAGTTCTGTTCTGGATGAGTTGCAGAGGGCGGAGAGTGGAGGCAGGCAGGTTAAGATAGAGGCTGTTACAGTAGTCCAGCTTCGAGAGAACCAGGGCTCGGGAGACAGTGAGCTTCTGGGGGAAGGAGAGGAAGGGAAGAATACCTCTGAGGAGGTGCAGCTGGTAGTGTGACCTCTTGGCGACGTCAGAAATATGAGGAGAGAAGGAGAGTGTGGAGTCGAAGATGACCCCAAGGTTTTTTGCCTTGCCGGTAGGAGCAGGGAGGGGGCCAAGGGAGGCAGGCCAGAGAGCTGCAGGGAAGGAGGGAGTGGGAGTACCGATGAGTAGAATCTCAGTCTTACCTCATGCCTCTTCTGCCAGGGCAGACCAGAAACACTACAGGATGTCTTATTCATGTCCCCAATGTGCAGATATTCGTGGGATGAATCTGAAACCATGCCTTAAAAACAAAGGCATACAATCAATGAAAATAGATAAAGACATGTGTTTGAAGGCTGACTAAATTGATATCATTTATGCAGTATCCATTTTTGCAGAGAAGTCTTGGAGAAGATGAAAGACACATTTAAATAATGCATTATAAGATAGACTGCAATTTGAGTAATAGTCAGTGATATATTGGTTCTAGTAAATTGAGTGTTTCTAAACTATTAATTTGGAGAGTTTTTTTAAATGTCTGGTATGATGTATAGTTTTTAAAATAATTCCTATTTGTACATTTGGAACAATATAATGTGTTTTTAATTATGTACTATCTTCATTGGGTATTGTTTTGGTATTGTTTATTTATATAGTGCCTATACACAGGCACGTGTTTCAAAGCGCTCAAGGAGGGTGGGCACATGGGGAAAAACAAACAGTAGCTCAGAGCCCTTGAAATTCTGAGATGATAATAGTCTGCACAGGCAGAGTATGTGTGTAAAAATACATTTAACAGTTTGGTAGACAGCAAATAGGCTTGACAGCAATTCTGCAGTTTTACCAGTTCAATTAAGGGGTGAAGACAAGGGAAAACAGACAGATGATCTTTGGCGCAATGCTACTGATCGAGCAAGTGCACAGAGGGTCACAGGGAGGGGGAGGATCAAGTGCACCCGCTCGGTTGAGACTGGGGTAAGTGCAGTGTGATCCACTCTCTTGGCTTCATTTCTCAAGTGCTTTGAGTGTGGGTGGGGTGTAGGGCCATGAGGCAAGTGCGATGATTACTGGCGGGGGTCCTGGGGACCAGTGAGACTCTGCGGTACAGCCAGCGGGCAGTCAGCATGCTGTAAGGAGGAGGAGGGAGAGAGGGGAAAAAAGAGAACTGGGTTAGCAGGGTAGAGGGAGAGTGAAGTAAGAGGAGAATAGGAAAGTCTTGAGGAGTTTCTGGAATTTAAGGAGATCCGGCTGAAGACGGAGGGCAGCAGGGTGGCTATACAGAGGGAGGCACCTGCTGAGTATTAGGATCTCCCTCCAAATCTCTGCTTGGAGAACCGGCTCACTCGCAGAAGGTTGATGAGCAGAGGGCTCATAAGGGACAGTATTTAGGTAGGCAGCGTTGCAGGTAGGTAGGTCCCAGGCCCCAGAAAGCTTTGTGAGCAATGCAAAAAATCTTGCATTTGATCCTTGCAGCCACGGGGAGCCAGTGAAGGCATTTCAGCCCCAGAGTCATGCGGTCCCTGTGCTTGTGGCCAAGGATAAGTCTTGCGTTTCTGTTCTGGATGAGATGCAGAGGGTGCAGGGCAAAAGAAGGGAGGTTAGGGATGAGGCTTTTGCAATAGTCCAGCTTGGAGAGAACCAGGGCTCTGGAGACAATGAACCACTGGGGGAAAATGGGAAAACGTAGAGTACCTCTGAGGAGGTGAAGCTGATAGACTTTTTATAGATGTCTGAAATGTGAGAGGAGAATGAGAACCACCCCAAGGTTTCTTGCTTCACAGGTGGGTGCAGGTGCAAGGCCACGGGAGGCCGGCCAGAGAAAAAGTGGGAAAGTGGGAGCAGGGGTCCCAATGTGAACGATATCAGTTTTAGTGGCATTAAGGCAGAGGTTGTTTGCAGCACACCACGACTGAATAGCGGACAGGCAGTCAGATATGAGCGAAGAGGTGGAGGCGGTTTAGGGTAGCCTGAAAGATAGTTGCGTGTCGTCTGCGTAGCACTGGAAGTTAGAGGTGAAAGTGGCAATCACACATGCAGCCATTTAGACATTGAAGAACCAGGGGGATAGGTTAGATCCCTGTGGAACGCTGCAGGTTGAAAAAGTGATAGTCGAGTGGAAGGCTCCAAGTTCCACTTGGGATGGGTAGTCAGAGTGAAAGGAGGTTAACCATGCCAGAGCTTGACCTGTGATTCCCAGGGTGTCATGGAGATGTGTGATCAGGATGTTGTGGTTAACCATGTCGAAGGCAGAGGAGAGGTTAAGGAGAATGAGGATAGAGGATGTGTTAGTGTCAAGATTTGAGAGCAGGTCTTCACGGGTGTTCAGAAGAGCAGTTTCCATGCCTCTGGATGCTCAAAAGCCAGACTGATGGTCGTGGAAGGAGCCAATAGATTCAGTGTGGAGGGTCAGCTGAGAGATAGCCAGTTTTTACAGGAGTTTGCCCAAGAAAGGAGTGAGGGATATAGGGCGGTAGTTTCCCGTAATGGAGGGGTCGGCATTTTGTATGTACTTGTATGGTCGTTCGACCGAAAGAAAGTTGAAATTATGATGATGATGATAATGATGATGACAATCTCTGTGTTACATATAATGTATGCTTTCTTTGACCTATTTCTTATAATTTCGTTCAATGTTGTGATCAAATGTGAAGTGCTTACAGTGCTGTTGATTAATTTGTGCTCCCTGACACCTTATCAGACCTTTTAACAGTCCTAGGGGAATTCTATTTAATACCTTACTTTTGCTACATTGACATTGAGCATAACCAGTAAAGGTACCTTAATATGTTGTTATATTTCTAATAAATACTTGAGCCATAACCTTAATAGGTTACAATCTACTCTATATAATACATGTTATTATTAAGTGTATTAGCTAAAGTGCCATTATAGATATGAACAAAGACAAGATATGTATAGAGGGCAAGACAATAATGACCAACAATAGCAGCTTTATGCTACAAAAGGTTGTAGCTGCAAGTGTGCCTTGCATCGTCTGTGTCATAGTTAAGTTAACCTTCTCTGGAGTCAGTGCTCTGTTTCTAGGAAGTAACAATTTGGGGGCCCAAGGTGCCACCGAGGATGTGTCATTGAGGACTGTTGCTTATTCAGGAATGAAATGTCAATGTATGCATTTGGAGATTGTGTTCATGACCTAAGCACTTCAAAGTTGAGGACACTGCATCCTTGCCTGCAAACCTCAAGAATCAACCAAGCGAAGAATCCAAGAGCAGCAATTGTCTGCATCATTTAATCAAGTGGATTCACTATTTTTCCAGCACAGAGAGGTCCCTTTCAGTTTCTACAACGTCCAAGAACCACTCTGCCACCCACAGGTAGAGCAAATCACAAAGTTCAATTGCTCACTGGTGCATAATCTATTTAGCAGACCTGATTTTCTTTAGACAGGGAACTGAGACAAACACACAAATCCTCTTCTTTATCAGCAATGTTGCATACACATTCGAATGTGTGTAAATATTGGTGCTCGATTTAACCCATTGTTGATTGAGAATGTGATTCACTCATTCACACAGACAGGCAAGAGTCCCAAAGTTAGGTTAATTAATCCTCGTCTTCTCCATCTTTTTAGTGCATCTGTTGAGTCAGAAGATGACCCATTATCCTCCACTGGTAGTTTGAATTAGACCTCTTTCACGGTGAAAGCCTCTTCCATATTGGCAGCAGACCTGGCAAAGTTATTGGTAACTAGGTCAGTTTCTCTTTCTGTCCCCAATTCCATTTCACTGATGCCACCTTTACCTTGCATAGCTTCCTTGTGCAGCATGATTCACAGCATTATTCATCTGAATGGTCACATACCCAATACTATGAAGATCATAGGAAAAGTGAAGCTTGCCGATCAATTGCAGCCCTGGGTAAAAAGTCTTGCGAGATAACTTGCGTGTGTTGACTACTGGACCACTGGTTCAGCCACGGTCTGGGGCACTGCAGTGGTGCCAGTGCTCTTAGATAAGGCATTGAAGCCTCGCGAAAGCACAGACCTAAGGCCCTTTAAGACGAGGTAGCAATACTTAAAGATAGATGAGGGGGCATGGCCTGGAGCGCCGCGGATGAGGCTGCTCCATTGATGGCCTCCGTTGGGGTCTGCGGCTCTGACTGATCTTTCGCCGGTTCCCGCTATGCTGTAACGGCCTCCTGGCAGGGATCTGAAGCGGAACGTCTCCTGCGCCCGTGGCTACATTCCTGGCCCTTAACGCGGCAGAGTGGCTGAAAACGCGGCGTTGGAACTTCTCCACGGTGTTCCCCACAGTGATTCAAGATGGCGGCCGCGACTAGGGCCCTTCGCCGCCGCGGCCCGCTGGAGCTCTTCTGCCTGATGCAGGGAAGGGCAATGTGGCCCCAACATGTAACAGCACTCTTGTAGTAGCTTCCGCCTCCCCCATTCCCCCCCTCATCTGCACGGGGTCTTCGATTGAGACGGCCGGGTCCGGCGACCGCCATTCCAATGCCGAAAGCTACAGCGCTGCATCCTCCCCCCTCGCCTGGGCCTGGTGATGCTGGGCCTCCCCCGCAAGATGAGCTCCGGCGGACTCTAAGCCAGTGGTTCCTGCAGCCACCACCTCCAGCGTGGTCGGCGCTCTACTTTCCAGGCGGGCGCCGCTGCCCCACTAAGCATTCCAAGCTCCGACGGACCTGCCGCCCAGCAGCAGGCACCCTGAGGAACTGACGTGCCTACAGCCACAGGGAGCCCTTCGAGAGGAGGACCCCACTGCCACTATCTCCAGAGGGATGGACGCGCCACTCTCCAGGTGAGCGCCTCTGTCCCCATTGAGTGAGGTGGCCCCTGAGCCTCCCCACTTGCATCCACGAATGGCTTTCCCCGGGGGCTTGCCCGGAGACCCGCCGCCATCCCTGAGGCCTACCGGATCTCGCCCTCTCACCTCCTACTGATCGTGGTCTGCTTCCACTGCGGTGGTCCTGGTGCTCCTGCAGCTTCCTGGGGCGTCCCTGCCCACCGTCACCACGCATCGGCGGAGCGGAACCACCTCCACCCCATTGCTTTGAATCCGGGCCTCTCACCTTGTGTGGCTTCTCATTACGACACAATTACTATCCCGCGAAGGCACTCCTGCCTTTTCTCCCTGAGAAATCTCCTGGGGCGCCCCGGCCCACTCCATTCCTATCGCCACCTTAGGCTCCTGTGGCCCCTGGCAGCAAGCATATCCCCCCCCCCCCTTAAGCCATGACCAAGGTGGTGAAATCATCGAGGGGCACCGACATTGCCACCATGCTGCAGGCCCCGGAGAAGGGGAAGAAAACCGACCCCCCGAATCTAACTCCCCAGAAGGCCTCCGACGTGAAGGCCACCAAGGAAGACCTCCAGGTCTTTATGTCTGACATTAAAGCGGAATTCCGGAACTGCACAGCTAACCGAACAGCGGATTGACAACATTGAACACCGAATAGTGGAGGTTGAGGAACTGGCAGTGGACCATTCTAACTCGATGAAGGAGATGCAACGTAATATCCAAGCATTAATGGATAAAACTGAAATCCTCAAATTTAAGCAAGAGGATATGGAAAACCGCTCTCGGCGCAATAACTTACGGATCCGAGGGGTCCCCTCATCAATCCCAGAAAAGGAACTTCCTGAATATGTCAGCACCCTCTTTCAATCTTTACTGCCAGACTTGGATGAAACGCAACTCCTACTTGACTGCACCCTCCGAATGCTCCCCCGGCGGGGAACTGACACAGACTCTCCCCCAGATGTCATCACGAGAGTCCACTTCTTCACCACTAAGGAGGCTATCGCTGCGATAGGCCGCACAAAGGACGAGCTCTCCTTCCAGGGATCCCCACTTCAAATCTTCCAAGACCTATCACCCCTAACCCTCCAAAAACGCAGAATGCTCTGTCCTCTCACCCTTTTTCTCTGAGACCAGCAGGTGCGTTACAGATGGCTGTTTCCTACGGCACTACAATTTTCATATAAAGGCACTCCTCGCACCATCAGTCACCTCGAGGATGCGGCTTCCATTCTACGACCTGGCTCTCCCGAGAATGCGGGGCCCTCCCTCCCACCTCGGTCAGACCCGGCCCTGGAGCCTGGCTCCCCCAAGTAGAAACGGACCCCCTGGTCATGAGTGCAGAGATCTCGCAAACCCAGATGATGGCCCACGCTTCCATTAAGGATCAAGCGGCACCGAGACTAGCGATATTCTCTTAAGCCCGCCGCGGACCCCATGTGGCCTATACTCTCCTCCAAGGTGGATGTCATCGTATTACCCTTGGAGAAAGCTTCAACCATGTCGCCCAGGTCGCCCGTTACCGGCCTGGGATGTACGGGGGACCCGCCAACAGTTATCAATCGGCCCCCCGGCCACAGTTTGGTCCTCCCGTTGGAGGCCGAAGTTGGAAGTTTGGATCTCCCGTTGGAGACTATTGTTTAAACCATCAGCCACAGGAGCCCTAACTCTGTTGACACATCGCAGCTATGGCTAACCTAGACTCCTCCTGATCCCCCCCCACGGCAAAGGTCCTCGGACAGCCAGCCCCCACACCAGAAATTGAAACTCACCACTTTGAATGTTAGGGGCCTGAACTCCCCCCCCCGAAGAGGAAATCCATCCTACACAGGCTGCAATCCGACGGAACCTCAATCGCTTTCCTTCAGGAAACACACTTAATTCCAGCAGACTTTTCCTGCCTCAGAAGCAGACTCTTCCCCACGCAATTCTTAGCGTCCAATGGCACCAAAAAGGGGCACCGCTATCCTTCTGGCTGCGGGCTTGAACCCCCAGGTCCTCGACGTCCTGCGCTGCCGATAGGGTCGCTTTGTGGCTGTCAAATGCATTATTATGGGCCAACTCTACACTCTCGTTTCAGCATACGCCCCGAATGAGTTCCAAGAAGGATTTTACCAGGACCTGGAAGAGATCCTCCTCCCATTCACGGAGGGACAACTTGTCATCGAGGGCGATTTCAACGGGGCCCCGGACACCCTTAAAGACAGATCTCACCCCCCCACCTCCAGGGACCAGAAGCTAGCCCTGGCCCTGCTCCACTTGTTCTGCACGCTTGATGTTGTCGACACCTGGAGAGTGTTATACCCGGAGGAGAAGGACTTCACCTTTTACTCATATGTACATCGCACTTTCTCCAGAATCGACTTCCTGTTGGCCTCACCCCGGATCCTGACCTTCACGATCGGCCCTCGGATCCTCTCGGACCATGCCCCAGTCTCGCTCTCCCTCCGAGTCCACGACCCGGATCCCCCTCCACTTCGCCAATGGACCTTGTATGACCCTATCCTGGGGGACATGGCAGTGAGAGATGCGATTGCCAGGACAATCAAAAACTTCTTTACGGAGAACCGTAACAAGGACACGTTCCCCCGCCAACACCTGGGACGCCATGAAGGCGGTGCTCAGAGGGGAACTGATCGCCCAAGGCGCCACGTTTCACAAACAGAAGAAGGCGACCCGGGACGCCCTGGAGGCGAGGTTTTTGCAGCCGAAGCGGTCCACAAGCAGAAGGGCTGGTCCCCGAAATCCTACAAAGCCTTGCAAATGGCGAGGAAGAGGCTGGAGGATCTCCACGCCGACACCACGGCGAACCTGCTCGCTAGGACCAAACAATGGTACTATGTCCACAATAACAAAGCCAACAAGCTCCTGGTCAGCAAGCTAGCTAGGGAGAAGACTCGGAAATCCATCCTGGGCCTTCGCGACCCACAGGGGTCGGTGCACTATGCAGACCAAGAGAAAATCTGGCTAGCCTCGGACCATCAATCTGAGACTATGACAGCGGTCCTGAGGGACTTGGAAGCGCAGCGTGCATACATCCGCAAGGCGGCCCTTCCATGCCTGACCCCGGAGGTTGGCCAGGAGCTGGAAATGCCTATCACGGAGGAGGAGGTGGAAGAGGCTATAAAGAGTTTGAAACCTAGGGCCCCCGGCCCGGACGGCTTCACCACCCGGTTTTATAAACTCTTTTGTCCCCAATTGGTGGCTCCCTTGGCTCGCCTCTTCAATTCATTTGCGACTACCAGAACGATCACTCCGTCCATGCAGGAATCCATTACCGTTCTCGCTTTAAAACTTGGAAAGGACCCCCTTGAGAACAGCTCGTACAGACCAATTTCCCTGCTCAATTTGGATGCTAATATTTATTCAAAGATCTTGGCTAACCGCATGGCTCCGGTCCTACCGAACATCATAGACCCGGACCAAACCGGCGTCATCAACTACCGGTCCATGAAAGATAACATTCGCAGAGCTTTGAACCTCATAGAGGTGACCAGAAGAAATTCCCAGCAGCTGGCCTTACTTGCCCTGGAAGCGACCAAGGCCTTCGACAAGGTGGACTGGTCATTTCTTACCCTGACCCTCGAAGCCTTCAGCTTTGGCCCAATCTTCAGGAAAATGATCCTGGAAATTATCAAGCTCCCAAAACCAGGCTCAAGGGTAATGGCCGCCTGTCGGACCGTATCCTTCCTACCTGCGGAACGAGGCAGGGATGCCCCCTGTCCCCCCTGCTCTTCGCCCTGGTCATGGAACCGTTGGCCCAACGGGTGCGGACAAACCAACTGATAAGCGGACCGAAGATAGGTGCCACCCAGCACAAGATCGCCCTCTACCCGGATGATTTCTTGCTAACCGTCACAAACATCCAATCCTCCCTGAGGGCAGCTCTGGGGGAGCTCCGTAGCTTCGACGAGGTAGCAAGATTCACCATCAACTTCTCAAAATCAATAGCCCTCGGTGTGGGCCTGAGCCCGGATGAAAGGGTCGCCCTGGAGAAGCAAAGCCCGTTCCAATGGAGCACCCAAGCAATCCCATACCTGGGGGTCCAGATCCCAGCACAACCAACAAAAGTCTACCAGGCCAACTTCCCCCCGGTCTTCGAGGAATTGGAGAAGGACCTCACGCGCTGGTGGTCGCAGGAAATCTCCCTGCTGGGCCGTATAACAACTTGCAAAATGAACCTCCTTCCCCGCTTCCTATATGCCTGTGTTTCCCTTCCCGTCTCAATTCCCCTTCCCCCCATCATGAAGCTTCAACGGAAATTGATTGACTTTATATGGAAGGGCAAGAAAGTGAGGATTCCCTGGAAAACGATGATGGCCAGCGCTAGACTGCGAGGGCTGGGGGTCCCGGACCTCCGCAAGTATCGTATTGCAGCGCAGCTGGCCCCTCTCCAGGCATGGGGACTGGCCTCAGGTCGCCCAAAGTGGGTGGACATCGAACAATCTCGCCTACCCCTGCCTCTTCGCTTCCTCCCGTTCCTCCCTAACGCTTTGCGTCGGAGTTGGCCAGATGTGCTGATGGCCACGAAAAACTTGTTAAAGGTATGGGAGTGGGCCCGCAGAAACAGAGGGATCTCAAGCGACCTGAGCGCGCTCTCCCCGATCTTCCACAACCCGGCCTTCTCCCCGGGAGCTCGTCCAGCGAACTTCAGAAACTGGGTTGCAGGAGGCCTTGAAACGCTGGGACAGCTCTTCGCAGGAGACTCCCCCCTTGACTTCGAACAATGTGAACCCTCCTTTCAGCTAGCAGAGTCGGACAGATTCTCCTATGCCCAACTAAGACACTGGTGGTCCAACCCTCAGACCCGGATGGCAGCAACTCGGCCTCTTACTCCCTTGGAACTCACAGCGGCTGACCTGCCTGCCTGAGGGAAGATTTCTGCCCTCTACAAGCTACTGCTGGACGACCCCCTCCTCTCTAAATCCTCCTACATGTCCCTGTGGGAGACGGACCTGGGTCACGCTATAGAGGACCAATCCTGGGTGGATATCTGGACTAGGACGCGCACGGCATCCCGCTGCATCACCAACCGGGAATGCGCCCACAAACTGCTTTTGCGATGGTACTACCCCCCTTACGTCTTCACCACTTACAACAAGCCCTGGACCCCCACTGCTGGCGTTTATGTGGCCACTTGGGATCCTACTTCCATATGTGGTGGACCTGCCCTAAGGTAAAGGAGTTTTGGACCCAATGCCTCGCCACTATAAAAGACATTACCCAAGTGACCATTCCGCTAACTCCCGAACAGGTCCTCCTTGGGATCCCGCACCCGGACGCTTACCCGAGAACGGGGAGGAGGGCCACGCTGTCCACTCAACTCTTGCTGGCCGCCAAAATCATGGTAGCCCGCACCTGGAAAACTGCAGAAGGCCCCCTCATGCCCCTATGGTGGATCAAACTCTGGGGCATCCTAATAGCTGAAAAGATCACGGCAGCTAAGGTGGGCAGACTCTATTGTTTCTTGGATGTCTGGGGCCCGATCCTAGACTATGACCAGAAATATCCGGCGCTTACTTTTAAGCCGTGCCTGATCGCGAACGCTCTCCATTCTATGGGGGACAGCTCGCCACCTGGTGGAACGGAATGAGGCCCGGGAACAATGCCTTCTGCAGGCGTAGGGGTTAGGGGGAGGGGGGCATTTCTAATGTCATATGTTGTCTGTAACAAATGTAAGTTTATCATGCTTGCTCCTGTGCGCTGTTAATAAATAAACAAGTTAAAAAAAAAAAGATAGATGAGGATGCAGAATTTACTCAAACATCAATAATCAAACCGACTCAAAACGTGGTCTGTTTTATTTGCAATTATCTAAAACAGGGAGTTACAATGGACATCAAGAGACATTTGCTCGCTTTCTCTCAGCGCATATTATAAGAAACACAACTTTTATGGTAAAAACTCATAATCAATGAGATCACACTACCTGGCAAACTACAAAAACCTACTTGTGGATGTGATAGGCTTACAAGGAACATTTAAGTATATGTTCCATACTGACGGGGTTCTGATTAGGTCTCTACTATCAGGTGGGCAATTAAGCCCATCCCAAGTGCAAGTCAGAATCAGTGTCACAGTAATGCTCAAAACTTCATTGGTTACAAAACCTATAGGCTCTTTGATACGTTGCCCTCTACAATTGGTTTGGCATTCTTGTACCCTTCTGGAATATTCCACACGCTAGCAACACGCAAGCTACCATACCAGGTGCAGGGAGGCTCGGCTTGATCATGCCTCCCCACCCAATTAGCCCAACATCCATCATCACTCTTGCAGTCTGCCAGCCAATGAAGGCTTTGAACTTGGCTTTGTAGAAGCTCTCTGTGCCTGAGAATAAAAGGGAGTATCTTCTTTGTTTCGGTGTAGCTGGACCCAATGTCTATTTTGATCTGACCATGTAACTTGGAGAGCACATTTTCAAGCTTGTTGCAGCATTTAATATTATTAAATGATGAACTCTTGACGCCTTCGGTGTTTTTCCATTTACCTTCAAACAGAAGTTTGTTTCTTTCTCACGTTCATGTAACTATTGGATGGACAACCAGGCTCACGGTGGCCTTGACTTCTTGGTGCTGGGCCAGCCAAGCCTTTCTTGTATTTCTCCATCGCCTTTAGTTATTTTCCAAGTGTGCCACACTGAAAAACCCTCTCCAGTCACAGGTTTGTTTGTTTGTTTGTTTGTTTGTTTTATTTAGTATAGCGCTCCAGACCCAGGGGTAAATGGGCGCTTAAGGACAGGTTACATAGTTACAGTAAATAATCAGTTATACAATTGTGGCGTTAAGATGCCAAATATAATATGTACAGGCAGGTAGTAGGAACATTTCAAAGTATGTACAATATATACAGTTGGTACTGATCTTAGTCAATCTATTCAAAGTATGTACAATAAATGCAGTTGGGACTGAGCTTAGTTTATCTGAGGATTTCCTTCTCCAGAAGCCAACTAATGACTAATCTTCTGAACAATTGGAAGGATTTGGTCAATTTAATACTCAGTGGCAGGGTGTTCCAGAGTTGAGGGGCGAGGACAGTAAAGCTTGAGCCCCCCGCTCTTTTGGCGGAGAATCTGGGCACGGTGAGGCAGAGAGTATTGGATGATCTGGTGAGTCTTGTGTTAGGCTTGAGGGAGAGTTTATTGGTGAGGTACTGGGGGGCAAGGTGATTTAAGGCTTTATAGGTGAGGCAGAGGGTTTTCAGGTCGATTTTTTGTTGGATAGATAACCATTTACAAGATATTCTTAGGTGGGAGATGTGCTCTCTCCTGGGAATATTTAGTGCTGCTCTCAGCGCATTATTCTGGAGGATCTGAAGTTTCTTGATTATAGCTTGGTTGGCACCAAGGTAGAGGCTGTTGCAATAATCAAGCTTCGGTTGTATGAGGGCCCTCGCCAGAATGAGGCAGCGGTTTGTAGATAGAAAGGGTCTACAAGCCCTAATTAATTTTCCCGTGTAGGCGGTAGCTGAGGCGGTCATATTAACTTGTTTGGAGAGGTTGGTATTGGCATCAAGGTAGAAGCCTAAGGTTTTCACATGATTCACAACTGGAATGATGTTGCCATCTATGATGAATTTGGAGTAGTCAGGGGTGAGTTTCTGTAGGTTATTGGGGGACCCGACCAGGAGGAGCTCGGTCTTCTCATCATTCAGGTAGAGGCCATGTGTGGCCATCCATGCCTGAATGATGACGAAGATTTCGTTGATCCTGGTGGCGTCAGTGTTGTAGTTGCCAGTGATGGTGAGGAGTATCTGGGTGTCATCTGCGTAGTTGGTGTAGGTGACACCCAGATGGTCCAGTTTGTCACAGAGGGGTTTAGTAAAGATATTGTAGAGGGTAGGGGAGACACAGGACCCTTGTGGGACACCGCATGTGATGGGGATGGGGTCTGCTGCAGCCACAGATGAGACAACCCTCATGGTAATGTTGGCTAGGAAGGATTGTATCCAAGTGACAGCAGAGGGTGAGAAGTGGGCAGCAGAAGAGAGGTGGTTGCAGAGTATTTTATGGTCAACCAGGTCAAAGGCTGCTGAGAGGTCTAGGAGGAGTAGGATGGCTGCTTTGTTTTTGTCCTTGAGGTCATCAATCTGACTTTTGAGGTCAACAAGGGCCGTTTCTGTTCCATGTTGAGGACGAAAGCCAGATTGACGCAGGCCCAACAGTTGATTGGTCTCCAGGTAATCTTGGATTTGCAGGTAGGGGACTCTGTCGAGGATTTTTAGCAGGAAAGGGACCGTAGTGATGGGCCTGTAATTGGTGGGTATGGCCGGGTCGAGAGATTGTTTTTTTAGGAGGGGGAGAACCCAGGACTGTTTCAGGTTGTTAGGTACAGAATTGTTCGAGAAAGATAGGTTTATTAGTTTGGAGATGAAGGGGGCTAGGTCTCGTGCAGCATCTTTAATGATCTGGGCGGGGCAGCTGTCCCCTTTACAATTAGAAGGTTTAAGGGATGCTATGATTTTTTGGATTTCAGGAATAGTAACCGGTTTGAAATTAAAGCCGGAGGTGTTACTGGTCGGGGTGGGTGTGCTGGGTTTGAGGGCATTGCTGTTTGAGAGTTGTAGTCTTTTGGCCTCAATTTTGTTTTGGAGACCAGTAATTTTGTTGGCCAGGGCATTTTGGATACTGGTGCACCAGGGCTTGTCCTTCACGCAGGTATCGGTAGGAGGGTTAGGGTTTTCTAATTCCTTCAGGATGGTGAAGAGTTCTTTAGCCGAAGATTGGGCATTATTTATTCTAGTATTGTAGGTTTCTTTTTTAGTGCGGATTATCTCTTTCTTATAGAAGGAGGAAATGGTTTTGAGATTAGATTTATTTTCTGCAGTGGGGTTGGATTTCCATAAGGTTTCCATCTTGGCTTTCTTTTTTCTTATAGATTTGAGATCTGGTGTGAACCAAGGGTTCAAGTGGGCTATGGGTTTACCTTTGCGTTCCTTTAGGGGTGCAACAGCATCAATGGCGCTGGTGAGGGCATCATTGTAGGTGTTGACTAGAAGGTTAAGGTCGGCGGTGGCAGGGAGTGTGTTTAGAGAGGGGAGGATCAGAGGTTTGAGGGTCTCCACAGAGCTATTGCGCTTGTTTCTAGACAGGCAGGCTGGTGCATAGGGGCGCTGCTTGGGGTTGGGATTATTTAGGTTGATTTCAAATGATATGAGGGAGTGGTCAGTCCATACGAGGGGTTGTGGGGCTTTGCAGGTGATATTGCAGTTGTGGGCTGCGACCCAATCTATGGTTCTACCTTTCTGGTGGGTGGGTAGTGTAACGACTTGAATGAAGTCATGCTCGGATAAGGCGTTGGCCAGGGAAGCAGCTGGAGAGTCGTTAGGGTCATTAAATCCTAAATTGAAGTTTCTTAGAATGATATTTTTTGCAGGGTTTCAAACCTTGTTTAAAGTGCATCGTGGAATAACCAGGTTCTATACATTCCTATGTATTATACATTGCCGCATCACTGCAACTATTCACTATGTAGCCTTCCTTAAGATCACTTTTTCTACTTGCGTTACTACGTCTGTACAAGTGTGAACTGATTTAGCATTTTCTTCAGCGTTTCTATAGCATGAGCATCTTCATCTCCAGCCCGAAATGTTGCTCATCTTTACCACCTCTTCTTCAGATCTTATAGAATGTCTATGTTCTTTCACCTCATGCATCTTTTCTGGGTGCGTCAGCTCTGCTCCGCATGATGTCACCAGTGTTCTTTTTCATTCATGTTCACACTACCTTTGGACCTTTGCCCAAAAGGCCATTATTTCTTTGTGAATGCATATGGGGTTTTCTCAATGGATACCTCATTTCCAGGATTCTCTGCGTTACAGGCACCCTTACTGGCACAGCACGTGTCTCAATTTATGGTTCCGAACATATAGGCAACATAGGGGCAGAGCATTTGGTGGGGGTACTTGACTCCTCCTATACACTCCCCCCTATGGGCGATTCATTGGCCACGCTTGCATCAATCTTCACATCAAGACATGCTCTTCTGAAGAAGTGCTTCCTTGGGACCCATATCTTTATGACTCCCTTCAGACATCCTGCTGATTTCACATGCTTATCAACACTTCAAGTCAAAAGCATGCATTGTCCATTGGGACTGTAATAAATCCATCTCCCCACATACTTTGTGTGGTTCTTTGGGTACAGGAACTTTGTTCCTTCAGGTGCATGAATGCTGGCCTTCATGTAGTCTTGGATTTCTTCATCTGTCAGTTCTTTTGGTTCAAACCCTGATTCGACTTCAATCACAATCTTCATTCCTACTGCTTTCTTTGCAGTCTTCTTGCATTGTTTGATTATTATCCTGATAACACAAAATCCAACATGATCATCACTGAAAGGGCTCCAAGTAACTTGAAGATATTCGCTATCCATTGTGAAACCCATGAGAAGATTGACCCAAACCAGCTGTCATCACCAATGTCTTCCACTTCATCTTTCATCTTGACGTGTTGGTTTGTCAGCGTCATTATGGCCTCTATCAAGGTGGCATTCTCGTCATGAAGAGAAGGTATGAATGTGCAACATGATTATCCAATTTTGGCACACACACACACCTCTGTCCATAGCTGTGAACATGTCCAGGACATATCTGTTCTGAAGAGTCATCAGTCTTATGGCTCTCAACTCCTTGATAGCATTGAATCCTTGTATAGTGGTGTTGATCATCTGCAAAAGCTCCTATTTCATTATCTGTAACAATTTGGTATTTGCCATCATCTGAGCCCCAGGCATAAAGATAACAGTAAAAACTGAAAAAAGTCTTGCAGAACAATCAGTGTTCATATGGAATGGCATCAAAAGCTTCTATCGATATGGCTGAAAAATACTTCTCCCTCTTCATTCGATTCAATTTTCTGAAAATTCACCAATGTTCAAGTCACTCTTTGGGATCACCAATGCTGGACCATGGACAATCACTATAGAACATAGTTCTCATCAATCTCTGAGCAGCTTTATGTATGCTCTGGATCCACAGGCCGGATAGTGATCCATTATCACTAGTGTCCTGTCCTTCATTCTTGGATCAAAGATTGAACCACACTGCTGATTCTCTCCAACTTTTCTCGTTTTATTGTTTCTGAAACATAGATCTGCACTTCCCAAAAGCACTATCTGCAATGGACCTCCTTTGTCTTCAACCCATGTCAATAACTTTGCAAGCTTCAGCCATAGAGGTTTGTATCCATTTTCCACTCTTTTGATAACTGGTTTGTGATGACCAGTTACTGTTACAGCTCTGCATATGACTACACCTTCTTCCCATCCGTCTCGAGAAAGCACTGTTCCCCAGATCTGCATCTGGCATCTTTCCTTGCAGCTCCAAACCTCTTCATCAGTTTTTCCTTGACAATTGAGTCTTCTGTTTACTTCCCATCTGATTCCTCCTCCCTTCATACCATGCTGTTTGTATCTTATCATTACACAGAAAGGTTGAGGGGAATTCAATGGAGTCTAAAGCAGACCCTCAAATAAAAGGGCGTAACCCTTAAAACATAATCAATACTGCTTTCTTTGAGTAACGGGAAGGGCTACCTCATGTCCTCAGACCATAACCAACATTCACCAATGGGATAGACATTATTATTGAGTCTAAATACACTGTTTTACATATTTTATTTAGTATTGCACAAAAATACATATTTCATTACACATAAAAAAATGTCACATTCCTTCAAACAGGTGTAGTAAAAAAAAACCTAGTAAAATACAATAAAAAGGGTAACTGCAAAAATGTGTGCAAAACAATTCCAAAGGTAATTCCCAGAACAGGAGCCTTGATGGTAAAGTGGCTAGTGTCGTGCAACATCACATAATCATACTTAAATTAATCACTATTCCACTATTAGTCATTCATACCAATCAAAAACTCATATATTCATCTTCATTCATTCACCCATAAGAAATTCAAACAAAAGTTAAAAAGCCCAACATGTTTCTTTCCTAATCTTTTACGGGAGTTAATCCTTGGAAATTCATCAGGGGCAAACTTCTAATTGGAGTTGTTGCACAGCAACAGTGACTTAAGACTTTTGTGCTCTGATTGAGTTTGCGATGATTCCAATCTTTTATTTCGTGGAGTCTTGGAGGGAGGACTGAAGGAGATAGCTTCCCCTTAATAACTGTCCAGATTGTTCAACATTGTCGGTCTTGGGGTCTTGTTACACCACTTTGCTCATAACGATAGGCTGTAGTCTCCTCATTCGGTACACAGGTAATGCCTTCCCTTCTGACTTTGGGAATTCTTGCCTCTGTTGTGTGGGGTTCATATCTTATCACATGATTTCTGTTGTGTGCTCTAGCTCTTATCTTCAAATCTTGGACATAATCATCGTCATCTGGTGATGACCATTCTGTCACCCATTTCAAGGATGCTGTTCGACCCTGGAATTGACCTCTTGTATGGCAGAATGCAAGGTGAGTAAGGCAATGATGCCGTTCGACCCTGGAATTGACCTCTTGTATGGCAATGTGCAAGGTGAGTAAGGCAATGGGCCTCATTACGAGGTGGGTGGTAAGAGATTACCGGCACCGGTAAGGGCACCGGTGCCGGTAATCCCTTACCGCCCTCCTACGAGGTCCCTTAGCGGGTCCCTTCCTTAACGCCTGGTTTTACCAGGCGTTATGGAAGGGACCCGTTAAGGGACTTATAGCGGTACCGCAATTTGCGGTACCGTTATTAGCACCTTCGTCCTTCTCATTGAGCCCTATGGGGGCTGAAATGGGAATGGGGAATGGCTTTTTCAATGGGGACTTACTGGTCCTGCAAAGGTTGGAATAGACCGGTAAGTCCCCATTGAACGGGACCGGATATGGTACCGGTATTGGAGGTAGTCATGGTGCTAATAGCACCATGACTACCTCCAACCTCGTAATGAGGCACAATGAGCCATTTAAACATCTATTTCGATAGCTATGAATATCTTAGACTTTCCCATAGTATAAGGCAGGATTGTACATACATAGCAATCCTCCTCAGAAGTTCTCTTTCCCACCTCTTTCATCTGCTAATACCAAATGTTGTTCCCCAAATGTGCTGTACTGTCCAAATCATTGTTTAATTCATAATCATCCTCCCTTGCACTTCTCTTAGGTCTCTTTCTTTGTCTGTCCCTCTCAGAAGCTGTATCTGGCGCTCAGTCGGAATAGCTAAAGAGTCCTTCCTGCATAAGGATTTCCAGGGACAATTGCCACAGGACTAGGTACCTGTAAATGAGCTATTGGAGTAGGGACAATCACATAAGGCCTTGGCTGTCTCACATTATCTAGTTCTGCCAAGGTAACTGAAGTGGGAAGGATCAAAGGCACCACTGCTTTCTTGGGACCAATGAAATACACAGTGTGGATTAGCAGAATCAGAAAAACAATGATGAACATTGAACAAGCATATATTATGCATATATTATGCAACGATACATGAGGCTTCACCAACAATGCCTTTCCACACGTCGTTGAATCTGCTCACTTTCTGACCCTGTAATATGCTCTATGGTCCACATGTTTGCCTGTGATTACTTTTAAGGAAGGAAAAACGTGTTTTATTCAGGCAAAATTATCAGATGCTCCGGTAGTTGCTGAATCTGTTCCATGATTTACACAAGTAACTGGCTGATTGCTGGACGGTTTATAGGATCTCACATAAACACAAAAGTGTTGGTGTTCCTCCAAACAAGATAAGGATAAACTCGAAGCAAATTGTAAAAGATCATAACAAGTAGCTTGTGGGCATCGTTGCTAGACAGGTTCTGTACCTTCAGTAAGATGCTCATGTAATAATCTGATCTGTCTTATTATTGCTGCCAATAAGTGTCTAATAGTCAGCCCATTCTTACGATCCTGGATAAAATTACATATGTCAGTGCTCCTCCCAACAAGAGCTGGGTAAACTCTGAGTATAAATATGAAGACAGCAAGAAGTAGTCTGTGTACACCAGCATCGGACAGCACCATAGGCACCTCCAAAAAGAAATTCTGTGAGAAATGAGTCAGGAAACTACTCACTCTTCCAATCGTCGATCACAAAGTCCAAGTCTGGCATATTTTTCTTACTTCTGCACTCCACAGTCCAATGTCAGCAAGAATGCCTGTGGCTCGAGAACAGTAACTTGTTCACTCCCTGCTTAGCAGCGACAAAGAGTGTTTCTGGGTAGCCACAGTCCACAATGTACACTTTTATCCATCTATTTGACAGTCTCTGAGTCCTTCTTCCTCGTCATCGATCGAGTCTGCATGTGCTGAACTTCTTCTTCTTGACTTGCATCCAAATGGTTTGGGGGTTTGTCGACCTTTCCAGCATAGACTTTCACATCACCTTGGTGGAGCCAAGCTTGTCGTCATAAGACTTTGACTGCTGATGGAGTGATGTCCTCCACAACAAAAGTCCCTCTGAAACGGGGCTTGTGCCACTTTTGTGTGAAATTTCTGATTCAAACCTTATCTTCAGCAAATACTCTAGGTTAACATAGTTCTTTAGATGTGGTTGCTGAATGGTCTCCTGTGTTCTGAGACCGACACACCGTCCGCTTGACTTGATCTGAAATGACAGAGATACTAGTCGCCATATATGTTAAGTATGCACGTAACTCATTTCCTAACAATTCTGCAGTTGTCTGGGCATCACTTCTAATCCTCGATAAAGGAGTTAGGGGTTAGAGGTGTTCTCATTCGCCTCCCTGTAACTAGTATGTTGGCCATGAGGTGGTGGTCCGACCCTGGCTGATTTCTTAATGCATATAATGCAAGGGGCAAGCAGTGCAGCCACCTCTTTTTCAATGTTAATTTCAACTTAGCTATCCTTTCTTTGAGCAGACCGTTGACTCTCACATATCTCACTCGCTTGTGGGTAATAAGCAGAAGAATCCTTGTGCTTAACACTAAGTAATAAGCTAATTTGCTCAAATACCTCATTCACATGGGGGCCACTGTCTGATCTTAACACCTGACATACTCTCCATCTGGGAAATACTTCTAAGACTAAAAAG
The DNA here is from genome assembly GCF_040938575.1 of Ambystoma mexicanum. Lineage (NCBI taxonomy): Eukaryota > Metazoa > Chordata > Amphibia > Caudata > Ambystomatidae > Ambystoma > Ambystoma mexicanum. Next base: position 261,628,831 of record NC_090930.1, on the reverse strand, counting down.
GTTGCAGTGCAAGTGGTGTCATGTTGTGTGCATGGACCGGCCTGGATCCGCCTTGAGAAGGGGCACACCATCACTATCATATACCTATATAAACTACAGACCTGCAGCATATCAACATAATCAATATGCAAATGCTGAAAAGGACCATTCGGTCCGCAGTGTGTGCCCAGCAGTAAACCTTTGACATACGATGAAATTTAGTACAGAAAAAGCAACGTGTTCTAACAGGTTTGGTACGACCAGTCCTCCGCAACAGTTGCTGCGAGGCTCTCCCTAGTGACATGCACAAGGTATTGTACCTGTTCTAACCTCTACCCTCAATAAGGCTACAGGCATTACTGGTTTATCAGTGCTGTCTTGTTGCCACAATGCTTCAGAAGAGGAAAAAGAACACCCCCTCCGTGTCCACAGGTCTTTCTCTTCCTGTGGAGCTTTACTTTGAACTTCCATCAATTGCGTTCTTGATAAGTTAAAGCTTTCATTCACAACCAACATCACAACAATTTTCTCTTTCACATCAGGTGTTTAAAAATTTATTATATCAGGTGAATACGCACCCCTTTTTTCCTCTTCATCTAACGCTTGGTTTCCGTATGAAATAAAGTCTGTTCTCTTAGTGTGTGCTGTGCGTTTAACTATTGCGATGGCTACTGGGAGTTGTAGTACTATAATAAGCTTGTCCAATAATGTGGCATGTTGCACTGGAGTGCCGTCCGCTTGGAGGTAGCCCCTCCTTTTCCAACGCGATAGCCCTGCGTGCACAGTTGCTGTCACGTAGGCGCAGTCACTATCCACTGTTACTTCCTGGTCTGTGTGATTCTCGAATGCGACAATAAGCACCAATAATTCTGCAGCCTGTGCTGAAAAGTGAAACGGTAGTCTTGCACTCGTCATCACTTCAAATTACCCATTAGCCTTGTGCTTTACTACAGCGGCACCTGCATGCCTTCTTTCTCCATCAATTTGATTGATCCTTGAAGAACCATCAATAAAAATAATCTCCCCTGCTGCAAAAGCATTTTCCTTCATCCACCAGGATCTCATCATAAAATTCCTCATAGTTTGAACAATCATGCACTTGTTCATCCTCTTCCAGTGGCTCAGCTACAAACATGGCAGGGTTCCCCATTTTACACCTGACTATTTTGATCGTTGGATTCAATATGACCACCTCATAAGCAGAAGCTCTCTGAGACGTCAGTGTACCCTTTGGTTTCTCCGAGACAGCAAACAAAGCATGCTCGACAAATAAAGTCATGGCACACTCAATCACTATGCTGGCAGACTTCTCAAAAGCGAATGCGGCTGCAGCCAAGGATTGTTCGCAAGTGAAGTGACCCCTCATTACTGGGTCCAAAATCCCACTGTAATATGCTAAGGGTTTATACCCCAAGGTAGTACACTGCGCGAGTACTGCTGTCATTACTGGCCCATTCTTGTGTGAGAATAAAAAGAACTCCTCAGAATAAGTGCGAATTCCTAAAACTGGAGCTGTGCATATTACCTTTTTTAATTCATCAAACCCTTCCTCCCTTTCCTTAGTCCATTCAATTTTTTCCTGATTTAACTGTGCCTTTTTCAGGGCCTGCAACAAGGGCCTTGTATATGAACTATAATCAAATACACATGCCCTAACATAATTATATAGCCCAGAAAAATGTGCATGTGCTTTATCATGTGCTGTTTTGATGTTTTCAAAATCGCCTCAGCTCTTTCAGGTGTAACCTTTTTTCCCTCATGCGAGATTAACTGACCTATGTACAACACCTCTTCTTGACAATGCTGCAATTTTTGTCCACCTTATATCCTTTCTCTGCTAGAATAATCATTAGCTGAATCGAGTCTCGTCTACATTCTTTTTCTGTTGTGCTACAGGCCAAAATATCATCTACGAATTGCAGCACGACACTTGGCAAATCAATTTTGCTTAGGTCCATCTGCAGGACCCTATTGAAAAGCGATGGAGACTCGCAGTACCCCTGGGACAAACGTGTGCTTTTCAGATTAGTCTGACGGAATGTAAATGACGTAAGATATGTGGAATCTTTATGCAACGGGATTGAGTCAATCGCTGTGAAATATCGCGCCTCAACAGGAATGCTACATAGTATCGTCACCGAATTAGGAACTAGAGGACATTTTGCCTCTACAATCTTGTTAATCGACCTCATGTCTTCAATTAAATGTGATGACCCACCCTTTTGACTTTTTTATATGATACACTGCGGTAGTGTATGGTAACTCTGATGTCACTAAGATGCCTTGCTCCATCATGGCTGATATAGTCTTGAAAATACCTTCATCTGCCTCTCGAGACATAGGATAATGCTCCTGGTTTCAATAGGGGCGTCATAGGGGCCATAAAGAAACTGCCACTTTCTCAATATCTTCATCAAAAAATGTGGGACGCTGCCGCACTATCATAATTTTTGTGGGATCTCTCGCTTTCTGTCCTGATCCAATAATTAATGCTCATCTCGAAAACTCCTTCATCATCTGACCGGTCATCTTCAAACATATTCTAGTCAGTGACGTCAGTAAAGCTATATCCTTCCTCAATAGCATTCACTGTTCTCCATGGCCTGCCTCGATCCCAACCTTTGAGCACGGCTATTTCTCCTCGCACTATGGCTGGCTGCAATTCCAGGGGAAAACCCCATCCCCTCTCTTCATCCATAGGCTGTGGCATGAACAAAAATTCATCAGGTATTCTCATATTCTTGCCCACTATACCGGGTAGCCACATTAACAAAATGTGAACTCCATAGTGAAAAATGTTGTGTTTGCGGTACCTGTGCTTGATACACTGTCTGATCTTGGGCAAACCGGTCCCTGTTTTGTGGCTATAGGCTGGAGGGTAAACCCCCCCTCTTGAGAATTACCTATTTTGCACATATCCTTGGCTCCCACATGTTCGCAAGATGTGCTCTGTCATTCCACATGTCCAACATACAGGAGGGAACTCTGTTATGCTCACCTGGTATCCACGGGGACGCCACTCAGCCCTTGTTGGATGATACTGGAACCCTCTCCCTGATCCCGGATGGTGTCTTCGATGGAAGTCAAGCCTGAAATTACAGAAGGGCTGGGTTCAAGACTGGCCGTCTCAGGTAAGGTCCCTTCCCACCTCCCTTGGATTTGACCCTCAGGCCCCTCCTCACCTTGTTTAGGTATAAGGCGTGCTCTCCATCCTGCTCTCTTTGGCAGGGGCGCGTAGGCGCCAGTGGGTGCGGGCGACCGAGTTACTTCACTGGTCTTTAAGGTAGGTCTTTAAGGTGGGTCTTGCTGCCTAGCAGTCTTTGTATACAATACAGTTCTTGCCTTCCTTTCCTTTTGTGGCTAATGTCTTTTTCTTTCTCCCTAGGTGTGCGGGAGTTTCGGTGTTTCATGCTGGTTGGATTGAGCACCTGCCGGTAATGGATGGCGTGAGATGCGCGCTGCAATTCGGTTAGTAATGCGCTATGGGCGGCGCTACTTGCCTTGTATAAGCTAACCTGTGTTTTCCTCTTCCTTTGCAGGTCGCAATATTCTTCTCTGACGGGTGTGATGTTCCAGAATGATGCCGGCCAAGATGCGACTAGCCAGGTGAAGTTCTCATGATGTCCGTAGCTTATGGAAAGCCGTGGGTATGCGTTCACTAACATTGTCTCTATCTCTCCTTTTCAGGATGCTTCGTTCCGGTAAGCATCAGTGCCTTGAAGATGTAGTTCACTGGATAAGCAGGCCCGCAAATAAGCAGAATCAGGAATGAACGTCGGGCGGATGACAGGATGGAGTTTGCAGGTAAGATTCTATTAATGATGTTCTTTTTCCCCTCTGCAGGCTCGTTGCTCCAAGAATTGCTGGTATTAAGGAGACTGGACACGGTGAGCGTTACGCTGCAAGCTGCAGAATAACGTGAAGTGTGTTCTGTTGCTTGTATGTGGTTTAAATAGCTTCCCAGTAAAGTAGCCCAGGTAAAGTAGTCCCAGGCCACCATACCCAAAACACTATACCGCATAGCTCAGTGCTTGGAACTGGGATATGTGAGTGCCTCCATGTTGACTGCAGGCCCAAAGAAAAGTAGTCCCCATTCAAAGATGTTCTTCATACTGAATAAGAGCCTGGCGCTAAAGGATTGACTCCAAGAGAGTCTGGGAAGAGGGTGTAAGGCCTCTGAGGCCCTAATGGAACCCCGAACCCTGGCCTTACCTGGCAGGTTGACTTGCCAGTGGGGGTCTGGGATGAGAGTCATGACAATCTCCTAACTTGCCCTCCCTGCATGCTTTGACTATCATTTTGCATATTCTGAAACCCGCCTTGGGTATTCTGAAAGCTTCCTCTTCTGTGGAAGCCTCCTTTGCCTCTTGGCATAAATCAGTTTCCTCGATCCGACTACCGTTGGTTATTCGTCTTCGGCATACCTGTTACTTGTTATGATCCTGACCCTTCTCCACTAGTCAGCATTGCCCCTTTTATAGCATATTTTGACAGCTTCTTTTGAACTGATTTAGCTTCTTCAATCTTCCTAGCATCCTCTCTCTTTTGATTTTTCTCTTAGAACAATCGTCAATGGTGACCGATGGTCAGCTATATTTCTGGCCACGGCTTCGCCTCCAGACCCACCAGCTTCTTGAGCTGTCTCTGTACCTGGTCTGGCAATCACTGCCATAGTATATGATAGAATACAGGTATTGTTTTCCCCCATGGCTCTCGCGTCTCCAAAGACCACTGCTCTTAAAAATTTGTAATGTAAGCAAGTGGCTCTTCGCCTTACAGCATCTTTCGTACCATTATAGCGCCCATATCCGACATATCAGGATATTGTACTCTCAGCTCTTTCCAGACTGCCGCTCTACAATTATTAAATGGCACTCCGGTGTGTGCTGTGTTCTGTGCTGTGACACTTACGTATCCTGCTCTCGTCCAAATGTCGTCAGCCCTTTTCCCAAGGATAGCTGCTAGAAGACCCTTAATGTCCCCTATAGCTAACGTGCTTCCTCCTGTAATTTTTTCTAATTCATAGATCCATTTGCCAGCACCCGAAGCCAAACTCAGGAGCTTACAACTTAGATTATACTTATCCATCTGGGGCCACAAATATACTGCGGTCTGTTCCCTCCTTTTTCTAACAAGTGAAACTACAAAATCCCAAAATCGCAATCGACTCCCATCGTCTGCCTGTTCATAGCAGGGACAAAGGTTCCCAATCACCTTCCTCCTGGCAATAACCTCAGCCTGCTCACATAAGGTGATGAGTCCCCCCTCTCACTAAGAGGTCAGCTTTTAGGTCACTCTGGCTGCACCATAGGCTCTGCGTCCTTTCTTTAGGCATGTCCAAATCTTACCACCTCACTTCCTTGTCTGTCTGAAAACACAGCTCGGGACTACACGCACCACCCTCCTCCTCACGGAAGGTTTCTCTTTCTTGGTCTGACATATCTTGTCCCCAACTCGTATGACTATCCTCCTTCTCTTCTCTATTTAGTGTTAGCCTGTCCAAAGACAGGGCTCAATGCTGAAGGCTGAACAGGCCTCCCTCCTTGCCTCGCAATTGGGCAATTTCAGATCGATCGTCTTTTCCATTATTTATCGATTCACCTTTTGCCCTCATCTCTTGATTGGCTTTTTCGATTGAGTCTCCAGTATCTCCTAGCAGAAGACTCGACAGCCCCCTCTTTACACAGGTTAAGCATCCAGTCTTCAGGAGGCGGGTCTTCCTGTTCCTCCTGGTACATTTTCCAAAGCACTAGCTTAGCTAATCTTTTTTCTAACTTCTTTCCCGTGTATGGTGTGTGCAGGTATGTGGTCATGTTTTGCAAAACTGCTTTTGACAGTGATCCCCCTTGTGGCCATGGCATAAACATTTTATCTGCCATGCCCTTAACCCATTCTGCACTATATTGCTTAAACCTGGGTGCGTGTTTTGGCAGCTGTTTGCACAGGTGCATGAGCGGAGTAACATTCTCCATCATGACTAGTCACACTTGACGGTCAATACTTACCGTTGTTTTTCACAGAAAATACTTTTCAGAAAGATCCACAGTATGAGCGTGCACCAATTGTCGCAGCTCCAAACGTTTGTGTCCCACTTTTCTTCAGTCTACCTGTTCAGTCAACGCCTTTGATAACTAAATAAATATATAATCTACTCTCAGTCTTTTACCACAATCTATTGGGTGTCGCTCTTTAACATTTCATCATTTTCCTTAACACATATAATACCTACAATATATACAGACAAACAAACTGGCCGGCCCGCATATACTCCTGCCGAAGCTCCTTGTGGCTACTCTCACTCCTAAAATGACTACAATCGGAGTGTGAATTGTTTTCTTTCGCAGATCTATCTGTTTGTAGCCTATGCACCCACTCGGATTCTAAAACAACTCCTAGATGTCCCGGGACATAGGATTCTGGGCTTATCTTAAGGATCGCTCCTTGTCCATATATCTTTACTAGACATTCATCGTCATTACCTCAAATACCCCACCAACCCTCTGTTACTTTCTCCCCATTATCATTTTCCCCATTTAATACACAATTATTTTTGCCACCTTTCTCAATCTACTCACCATTCGCTTTTCAGCTCCTGACCCTCTGGATCGTCTCCTCCAAAACCAGCTCCCTTATCCTTCGATCCACTCAGCTGCCTGCAGAAACCAGGAGGGGAATTCAGTGAAAGAGGAACCCATCTCACCTGCTTCGTTTGTCTTGCAAGATCTTGGCTCTCGGGCGCTATCCAGAGGAAGCCTTTGCGGTCCTCCAGTTTACTGGCAGAGGACATCTGATATTTCTGAGACCCTTAAAAGCCTACTGGGTCCACAGATTCTGAACCATCCTACCTCTGCTACCACGGGAACCCACAGACCTAGGGCCCTTTAAGATGAGGTAGCATTACTTAGAGATAGATGGGGATGCAGAATTGGGATGGGCTTAGGATGGGGACGCAGAATTTACTCAAACATCAATAATCAAACCGACTCAGGAAGTTGGCAAAACTTGATCTGTTTTATTTGCAATTATATAAAACAGGGAGTTACAACAGACGTCAACAGTCATTTGCTCGATTTCTCTCAGCGCATATTATAAAAAACACAACCTTTATAGTAAAAACTCATCATCAATGACGTCACACTACGTGGCAAACTATAAAAATCTACTTGGGTTGTGATAGACTTACAAGGAACATCTAAGTATACGTTCCATACTGACGGGGTTGTGATTGGGTCTCTACTAATCCATTCTCAAGTGCAAGTCATCTTCCGTGTCACAGTAATACTTGACACTATAAATAAGGCTCTTTGATACGTGGGCCTCTACAATTGGTTTGGCACTCTTGGACCCTTCTGGAATATTCCACACGCTAGCAGCTTGCAGGCTACCGTACCAGGTGCAGGGAGGGTTGTCGTGATCATGCCTTCCCACCCAATAAGCCCAACATCTATCATCACTCTTGCAGTCAATTAAGGCTTTGAACTTGGCCTTGCAGAAGCTCTCTGTGCCTGAGAATAAAAGGGAGTATCTTCTTGGTTTCGGTGTAGCTCAACCCCAACATCTATTTTGATGTGACCATGTGACTTGGAGACGAAATTTTCAAGTTCTTTGCAGCATTTAGCATTATTACATGATGAACTCTTGACACCTTCAGTGTTTTTCCATTTCACCTCAAACAGAAGTTTGTTTCTTTCTCATGTTCATGTAACTACTGGATGGTCAACCAGGCTCACGGTGTCCTCGACTTCTTGGTGCTGGGCCAGCCAAGCCTTTCTTGTATTTCTCCATCGCCTTTAATTATTTTCCAACTGGACCACACTGAAAAACCCTTTCCAATCATTCGGTTTCAAGCCTTGCTTAAAGTGCATTGTGGAATATCCAGGTTCTATACATTCCTAGGGATTATACATTGGCACATCACGGCAACTTTTCACTACGTAGCCAGCCTTAAAATGACTTTGTCTACTTGCGTTACTGCGTCTGTACAACTGTGAACCGCTTTAGCATTTTCTTCAGTTTCTATAGCATGAGCATCTTCATCTCCAACCTGAAATGTTGCTCATCTTTTCAACCTCCTCTTCAGATCTTATGGAATGTCTATGTTCTTTCACCTCATACATCTTTTCTGGGTGCATCAGTTCTGCTTCGCATGACGTCACCAGTCTTTTTTTTCACTCATTTTCATACTTCCTCTGGATCTTTGTTGAAAAGGCCATTATTTCTTTGTGAATGCATATAGGGTTTTCTCAATGAATACCTCGTTTCCAGGATTCTCTGCAGTACAGGCATCCTCAATGGCACTGCGTGTCTCAATTCCTGGTTCCCAACATATAGGCAACATGGGGGCAGAGATTTTGGTGGGGTACTTGACTCCTCCTCTACACTCTGGGCATTCATTGTGTTTGTGCCTGTACCCAAAGGATGGGAAGGTTTAGACTCTGCAACCAGTTCTGGTGCTTCGGTGCCCTGTATATAATTCTCAAGTCCCTGTTATTGGCATCGCGCTGGTGGTCATCAAATTCAGGAGGAGTTTGAGATTTCTGATGGACATGGTCAGTGGTTAATTTTTCTGGCTAGTTGAACAGATTTGTGCAAGCTTTGTGTGCAGGTAGTTAGAGGATTTTGAGCAAAGGTATGTTTGTGACTGATGCTTGTGTGCGTGATTTTGGTGACATATGTTTTGACTTTACTTTGTTCTGACCGCCTATACCACCAAACCTGAGTCAGATGTGCCTGAATGCTTTTGTGTGTCTGGACTACATTTGTCTCATTTATTCTTGAAATCTAGCCACATCTAGCAACAAAATCTTAGACCTAAGTGGGCTTTAACAATCCTTGTATTAGAATTACTTTTACTACTCTGCTATTCTGTGAAGACAGAACTGCAGTTCCGCTCTGGTGCATTATTTGTAAAACCATCTAGATTTGAATGTATTATCTGCCTTTGAATTTGCTTTGATTTACAGTCCACTTATTGTTTCATTTGCCAGTTGATTCCTGGCTACAGTGAGCGTATCCCGCTAACGCGGCATTGTCAGTCTCTGGTTACATGCTGCCACACTGTAACCAGACTGTGCAGTATTCCTTGGGAACTCCATTTCCCAGCTCTCCACAGGGTTCTTAAGACCATTGGCGGTGTTTCAGCACTGGCGCGTTGCAGTAGGTGCCAGTTTGTGCCGGTTCATGTCTGGGAGCTCGGCTTTGTTGGCCAGAACTTTCTTTTGCAGTAACAGAGTTCATCCCACCCACTGCTCTTGTGGGCATATACACCAGCTCAATGATTTCAACTGTCCATTATGATTCATCTGAATAACCCATTCAACGCCCTCTATGTCCCTCACGTGTGCATCCCTCACAACACTGATCGCTTTCACAAGATAAAACAAGGTATTGTGACATGATATATTAGTAATGATTGCGTGGGCACTTTAGCATCATCTGTCATAAGGTCTACCAATAAAAGTAGTGTGACTGGCAGCAGGGGCACACAAGCCGTAGTTGATATGGGTACAGGGTTGGCATTCTTGGGAATTACCGACCGGTGACCAGATGCAACTGATGTTGTTACTCCCTGCAAGTACACGTCCACACACAATCTTGCCAAGGCAAACATGATCAACACTGATGACACCCACTCATCTGTTTGCCCACTCATACAGGCAGACTCTGCAGCATCTTTGAAACCCTAGTCATCTGAGCTGTTATTCCACATCCCCCCAAACTACTTGTGTCACTGGGGACAGACCTGACCTGCTCAGAGATCTCCCATGACAACATCAAGGTCCACCTTAACATGGCCCTCCTGATCACTCGTTCACTTGTCAAACATGGGGTTGAGGTAGAAGACTATCTCAAAAGCTCTGATATCGACATAATTGGTATAACAGAGACATGGCTAAACGACACCACAAACATGGTGGCATCCACCTCTGTCCCTCAAACATTTAACATTCGATGGTCGGATTGTATCGATCAAAGGGGGGGTTGCACTCCTTATTAGGAAACATCTTGACTGTCATGTAGTCTCGCATACAGGCATGGATGGCTGCAAAAGCTTGCTTGTTAAGTTAAAAACTAGCTGTAATACCACTGTGGCGATATTGACTATCTACAGACATCATAATGACATGCCCTTTATTTGAGGAGCAATTCCTAGCCCTCTTTAACAGCTTTTCCAAAACGAAATCCACCATGTTCATCTTTGGTGACTTTAATTATTGGGCAGAAGATGAAAAAAAAAAACGCTAAATCTCTACTTAGAGCCTTAGATGCCATTGACTTTTTTCAGTTGATTAAAGAACACTTACACAGGGAAGGTCATGTCATCAACTGGGTCCTAACCCAGAAATTGGACGTTATGAAACCAGACTCTTCTGACTGCCCCTGGTCTGACCATCTGCTGGTTGGCTTTACATTATGCCTCTCAGTAGCTTCTATTTGCTTGGACAAACTGCCCACGACCACACACAATCTCGTAACTTTAGAAATATGTCGGCAGCTAAATTTATTGAACTGATCAAACCCAAACGTCTGCACCCCGACCTATTAGGGACCGTTAATACCCTGGTTGCTCATCTATCAGCAGGCATTGCTGAAGTAACTGAGTTGTTATCTCCTGAGAGAAGCAAAGTCATCAAGTCCGAGACTATAGAAAATGCCTGCTAGAGTCCAGATCCACAAAAAGATCCTGTGAGAGGAAATGGTATACAAACTCTACCCCCGAAACCCTCAAGAAATCCAAAATCGCTGCGAACAGCTATAAAAAAGTGATCAAAGAGAAAAAAACACCAAATGCTTCAACACACAAATCCATAATCCAAAATCAAGATCCTGTGAAATTTTTAAAGCATTAAAAGTAGTAGAAGTGAAAAAACACCACCCATAGCATTAAGCGTGATTCAGCGTGGTGTCAAATGATCCAAGAAGATTTCCGCAATAAGATTCTTGGCCATAAAACCACTGTCCAGATGAAACAATGTTCCCCCCAACAAAACTGTGCAGCACCAGACATCTCTCCCATGGGCTCACAGACACTTGAGTTCAGTTTCAAACAGTGCACAGAGACTGAGATCCTCAGGGCAGTGAACAATCGGAAACCCACCTCATGTAAGGGTGACATTTGTCCGGCCACTTTCCTTAAAGAAGCCATTTTGTTTCTCACCCCACGGATCACTAGGATGGACCATCTCTCATTTACAGAGGACATGGTATCGACCTCCCGTAAAAAAAAGTATAGATAACCCCCCTACTGAAAAAGGGCTCACTGGACCCCGGCTTAGCAAAGAACTATCACCCTATTACAAACATCCGGTTTCATCTGAAAATATTGGATAAGGTGGCTTATCTCCAATTTCAGGAGTTCCTGGAACAGAATAACATCTTGGGTATGTATCAGTCCAGTTTTTGTGCCCAACACGGTACTGAGACTGCACTCCTGGATTTGAAAACCACCTTGGCCAGCATTGCGGATACAGGACATTCTGCAATACTGATGCTCCTAGACCTCTTGTTGGCCTTCAACCTGGTCGACCATTCCATTCTAGTCAACAGTTTGAAGAGCTTTGAAGGCTGCTCCCAGGAGGCTTCCGATTGGATAGTATTCTTCCTTGGGCTCTGGGTGTCAAGAGTAGCATTGGACGATGTACAATCACGCCCTGACATCATCAACGCTGGAGTACCACAGGGTTCGTGCATCTCCCCCTCTTTATTTAACATCTGCATAAGACCACTTCTGGACCTACTGGACCGCGTGGGTGTCCACTATACCAACTACCCTGATGACACCCAGGTGGTCTTTGAACTCTCAGGAAACTACACACAGGACTCTGAAGCCCTTAATGTAGCGTACCAAGCTATTCAGTCCTGTCATGGCCACCCAGTCAGGGGCAGCAATGCCCATCCGCCGCTTTTCAGGGGACTCCTTGGGGGAAATCTAGAATTCCACATGGAATACATCATGGAGCCAGGTGGGGGTTGTCCTGGCGCCTCTGGGGCACCAGGCTGATGAGAAAGGCCAAACCATGTGGAGTTCTGAGCCTGTGTAACTGCCAGGCTGGTGCTGCATGTGCATTGTGCATAGGGTGTGGCAGAGCATGTCCAGCATCTTCCATCGGGTGTGGCTGGGTGTGTACAGCCAGGCTACCTAAAGGCAAGGCTAAGCAGCTCAAAGCTATTTAAACCCCACCCTCACATTGGGCCGTGCTTCGTGTTACTTTGCTTGCAACGTAATGCTCACTGTCATCCGTCTGCAGAAGAAACATTCTCATTCAGTAACTCTCGCCGTGATCCAGTCTGCAGAAGAAACACCCTCATCCACGCAAGAACCTGGCAAACAGCAACTTACCCTTGCATGCAGAGTCGACCGTACCTGTAGGTGCGGAGAATAGACCTGGAACCTGCAAATACTTACCGTTGGACCTGATGCCTCACCGCGACCGCGGCGCTGTAAAGAGAAGAAGAGGAGAAAGGTTAGCACATTGAAAACACTTGCAGTGCCCAAGTGACTCGTTTTCACGCTTGTGCTTTCATACCTTCTGCTCGTGTTTGCTGCATCCCGCGGCGGGCACATCTGCATAGGCCGTTCCCCTTCTCCTTCATGGCTGCTCCCGCTTATCGTGCTACGATCTCAGAGCTGCATCAACACCCGGGGAGATTAAGAAAAACAGTGTTAATGCAAGGACAAGCATTTTAACGAATAACACAAAAGCCGCCACAACACCTAAAAGAAGGAAAAGGGACCACGTCAATACACGGACAGTAAGAACTGACAACGAACAACACAGAGGAAGACAAGGAGGACATAAAGGGGCAACGACAGATAACGAACTGCTGGGGAAAAGATAAGCAGCAACAGGCAGGACTACCACAGTAGGCCTGGGTCAGTCCTCATCGGGAATCAGTGAAGTAACTGGTTCTAGGAAGAATAGCGCCCCTGCAAGAACGGCAGGACGGAGAGTCCATCATTACAAAATGTCAGGTGAGCCATCTGGCCTAACCACCTATACGGGGGTATGAATTGGAGAGGGGGAAGGGGGCTGCCACAATCCTAGGGTTGCCCACAACTCATCAACCCTTTGCTATTTTCTACAGGAGCAGATCCCAAGGAGTTTGTCCCAAGCTATCCTGTCCAGTGAACCAGGGGAAGATTGTCTATCGCCAAACAGCACCCGATGCCCCTGAAGAGACCAGATGAGCGTAACAGTCCTGGATGATCTCTGATTCTCTTGCCCTTAATGATACCAAATCGGAGCTTCTCATTGTGGTCATTAGCCAATGCCTGATGAAATTCGAGCCTCTATAAAACAAAAGTTTTGACGACAGTCAGATTCCAGTGTCCACCAACATCAAGACACTTGTGTTTATCTAGATGCAGAGTTGAACATGAAAACCCATGTAGCCCACACTCGAGCATTATGTGGGTATGTGGTCAAACTCCTAATTCAAATTATGCCGTATATTTCCATCGAGAACAGATCTAGCCCGGCCTCAACACTAATGAATATTAGGCTTCATTATTGTAACAGTCTCTTCACTGGGATGACTTAAGCATATCATCAGGCCCTTCAAGTTGTTCAGAACAGCGCGGTTTATGCCATCTTTAGCCTCTGCAGACGAGATCATGTATCTGACTCCAGGAGGGAGCTGCATTAGCTACGTGTAGCTCATAGGATCTCCCATAAGATTCTGACCATCACATACAAAAGTTGGTCCACTATTGCTCCTCCTTACCTAACAAAACAGTTGCTCCCAAGTCATCAGACTCGCACTCTCCGCTCAAGGGACCATTACAAATTAAAACAACCCTGCTTCAAACTGTTCAAATTTGATGGCTGTTGCTTTATTGCTCGGGCACCCCTAGAGTGGAATGCTCTACCACTCACAGTAAGAACTATTGACTCCCTGACATGCTTGAAGAAAGCAGTCAAAACAATTTTTTCTGCTAGATTGTGTCTTAATCCTGACTGACTGATTATTTTGTTTGTCCTATTTTCTGTGGCGGTGTTTGTCGTGCGCCCTGAGACCCATGGGCATGTGGGGCAAAATAAGAAATAAAATGAAAAAATGCCATTTCATTTGGGAGTATATGTTCATAGTGGCACACACATATTCTAATGAGGCCATAGTGGGAATTGGACCTGGGCCTGTATGACACAGAAGTCCATACTATGACAATTAAGGTCACTGATGGTCAGACAGTCTCGAAAGTACACTATTATTGTATCTATCTCTGGAAATAACTGGGAATACGAAAGAAGGGGAACCTGTTAGCACATTAGCACAAGTATTCAGCATTCACAATTGAACTAAGGCTTCAGGAACTTTCTGGTAGGACACTCTCATATCTGGTCACCCAACTCCTTTCTACAAAAGGTCATGCTGCTCTTCTACTTGTTCTCCCGGTTGTTAGCAGGGGAATGACATAATGTTCTGAAACTGAAACATAAAACCCCAGGGGCCACACACAGGATGCCTCGATCTCAATCTTGACCCCATTTGTAGAAACAGGTTCTTCAAGCAGATTACACGTTTAACTCCAACTACAAATGACATGCCTAGCATCCTAGTAACTGTTAGGCAGAATCCAGTGCAGTTCCCTTAGTGAGCACTACACCAGATTAGGACTAAAGGTGAGAGCAATAAATCCCCTTTGGTATCAGTCTGTATCACAAAGATTTAGTTGGTAGCTGTGGCTGAGCAGTCAGACTTATCTCAAGAGGGAGATGAGCAGTATTCAGGGTTTACACAATAGGCCTACAGTACTATGGCACAAGGAAACACTGACCAAAGCTTTGTATTTAAAAAGTAGTTATATATTTATTTTATACACTTCTAATAAAACGCATGTATCACAGTCATCAAGCAAGTTAAATTAAGTCAAAGGAAAAATATACACACTCCCAAGTTGAATTGTAGACCAAGTGAACCAGAGTGAAAACTGAGCAAAAGGGCACAGTGAAAACTACACACAAGGGATCCTCTAACAATTCCACACAAGGAAGGGAACACATAAGTTATCTAGAAATAGTTTCTTATACACCCTAGCCACACTTCCCATCAGTTTGTGAACCAGTTCAGCAAGACAGTGCATCAGTATAGGCAATACTTAAAATGAAAACTGAGCAAAATGGCATTTCACAATGTTTAAGAATGGGAAGGAAAGGGTAGTTAAAAGAAATAGGTGCACCACACAGTTCTCAATGAGAATCAATCTAAAGAAAGCAGATCTAACAAATGTGACCAGAGTCAGTAGGTCTGTTACAGAGTCAGTGGTACAGGGCAAGGGCCCAGGAGCAAAATGTTCTTGTAGCTGCAGTCAAGTCTTCGGTTAACAAAGTTGAAAAGGTGGTTGCAGAAGTTGAAAAGACAATGTTAAGAGAGAGGGGTGGCCAACCCAACAGGTAGGTAAAGGATTTAAAACACCTTTAGTGCTACCGCGAACAAAGGGCGGCCTGGCGGAACAATGTACCTTAAAATGAAGAAGTGGCTCCTGCGGTGGCAGTTGTTCCTGGTAGTTCCTGCAGTTCGGGTGATCCAGCAGAGGAAGAGAGGCTCTCGTCATGGAGGAAGGTTCGAGTTACTGCACTACTCAGGGATGAAACCAGCCGCGGTGCTGCCCGATGAATAAAAGGTATGCTCCTTTAAATTGCGGTCCGGGTGGACTGGTGCTTGGCTATCCGGTCTCCGAGTACAGGGTACGGGAGATTCGACCAAGGCAGGTCCGGGAAGGCGATTGGCAAACTGGTTGGCCCCACCAGCTCAAGGGACGAAGGCTCTTGCAGGTGAATATCTTCTCTCGTCGTGTGGAGAAAAGTTTTGAGACGCTGCAGCAGAGCTTCACCGGTGGTTCAGTCGTTGCAGATGTCTTAGCCTTCTCTCCTCTTCGTCTTTTTAGTTCCAGTGGCGACGTCTTGCTCTTCCAGTCCTCAGGACCCTGCTTTTATTCAAAAAGATCCCCATTCATACAGCCTAGCTGTCACTCACACAGTGGAGTGGTCATCTTGGTGGGAGACCCTCCAGCCTATCAGGATAGAGTGTGACTGTAGGGTACCCTCTCAAAAAGGAACATAGGGGAAAAACTATTAACCCCTTCCAGTACCTCCATAGTAAGATGGGTTGTACTGGTTTAGTTCATAGGATTTGACTAGTAAAGTCAATGGGGACTTTACATGCCCTAGGAGACAGTAGTCAGTCTGAGGGTATGGAGTCTCTGTTTGGGGGTCGCTACGACACCCCTGGGTCACTGCACTGAGGATGCTGTGTAACACATGTGAGAAAAGTTGGTTCCTATGGGGGTTGAGAAAGATCCCATAGGCATTAAACACACAAATAGCCTAGAACACACATAGCAAAAATGCATAAGAGTGGGGAAAAAGAGTCTCACTCTTAGCAGGTAAAAAGAAACAAACCCTTCAAATCCAGCAAAGCTGCTGGGGAACTCTATAGATAAGGGAAATTAGCCATAACACAAGAATTCTCCCTAATAGTAACCTTTTGTGTAACATGCTCTTTACACCAATGTTTCATCAAGGTGTGTTCCCTTATTTACTTGGGTCTTCCAAATGCCTCAGTTAATGTTATGTCCCTTTTATTTTTATTTC
Source organism: Ambystoma mexicanum (assembly GCF_040938575.1). Lineage (NCBI taxonomy): Eukaryota > Metazoa > Chordata > Amphibia > Caudata > Ambystomatidae > Ambystoma > Ambystoma mexicanum. The sequence continues at coordinate 261,612,257 of NC_090930.1, read as the reverse complement.
TCTTGGGTAACATGTCAGATAAACACATTAAATCGTTATTTTCTGAAAACTCCCACTTCTGTCAATTGCACACAACACTGATATCACTATCAAAAGATAAAGTGTGTGTTCTGTTGGTCTCACATAACCCTGCACTGTCCTTTCTGACACATGTATCTCCTGTTTTAAAAAATAAATTGTTTGGGTGTTCCAAAGTTACTCATGAAATTCTGTTTGCCAAAGAGCCTGAGCATGTTTCTGCATGAAATTATGGCATTCTCCCTTTCCTCACCCTCCCCCAGAAACACATTGGGCCTCATTACGAGTTTGGCGGTAACCAAGCGGGAAAAAGCGGCAGGTTACCGCCGGACCCGTATTACCATTCAGCTTCCATGATTCCCGGAATCACCGGGGCATTATGACCCTGGTGACCCGGGAATCACGGAGGCGGAATTGGGTAAGTCCCCATTCCCATGGAGCCAGCCCCATAGGACTTCATGGGGATGGGGACAATGGAAACGCCGGTTCTGTCTATGACAGAGCCGGTGTTTCCATGTCCGCCTGCAGGAGGGTGGTGTTAAACCCGCCAGGTCAGACTTGGCGGGAGTGACACCTCCCGCCTGCAGGACTCTTAATCAGCCGGTCCGGAAAGAACAGTGGCAGCGGTTTTACCACCACCATTCTTTCTGGACCGGCAGGGTCGTAATGATGCCCATTGTCTCCACAGCTCTGGTCCTCCCTAGGCCTCTTCCTCAATCTTCCTTCATCCTCCCTTCGCCCCCTTCAACTAATCCAGAATAGGACTGCAAGACTTATCCTTGGCCTCAAGCTCAGGGATCGCATTTCTCTAGCCCTAAAATCTCTCCATTGGCTCCCGATTGCTGCTGGGATCAAGTTCAAGACCCTCTTCATCATCCAAAAAGCTTTCTGGGGCCTGGCACTCCACTTCATCCAACTCTCTCTCCCTAAATACCTCCCAGCTAGAGCCCTTTGGTCTTCTTGCTCCAATTGTCTGCAGATCAGACGCTTCTCTAAGCAGAGAGTGGGTGGTAGATCTCTCTCCTCTGCAGGAGCCTCCCTCTGGAAGGGTCTCCCTGTCTCTCTCAGGCCCCCCTCCAGTCCTCCTCCTTCCTCGCAATTAGCATGTGGACCCTCATCCCATGCATTCCCTGGCACTTTCTCCACTCACAGGGAGATAGCCCTGTGGCCCTCTTCTCCCCACCCCCACGCCCCCCTTTTTACTTGCTTTCTCTCCTCTTTGCCCTGCTCTTCTCTTCCCAGCCTAGCACTTTGCATTCGTGTAGACTAGCACTCCCCCCACCTCTCCCTCACACTCCGTGTTACTGCACTTGCATGATTCAAATGTCACAAGGCCTAGTAGGACCACTATGGTTATCTTTCTTCCTTGTTCCCTCCCCCTTTTTTCCTATTTGTTGAATAGACGCCTTAAAAATATTCAATAAATGAATAATAAAATAAGTAATATATTTTTGCATATCAATGTAATGATGTTCTGAAGCCTGCATTTGACTTCCCTGGTGATGAAACTACGGAATGTCGCTCTAAGGAAGCAATCTATTAAAGAGTGTGTATGAAATAAATGCATACCACCCTGCCTCTGCACGTGAACAACTTCCCTAGATAAAATATTTAACTGCATGTGCACCTGTGCCATATAACACTACAGCGCTTCTCCAGCATGGGCATTTTCAAGGCTCCTGGCAAACATCTGCCCACATTCCCACTTCGGCACATCACGAATTGTATGGCATGACAACTTGTAATATGTGTAAACGAATTTCTCAACACAATTCTTTGTGATTAAATCAATAACGAATTGTATTTTTTTCGGGAATATTGTAAAACCATTCAATATATTATTTATCACAGCAGCCATGTAGTGCATGTTACACTAGATTATGTGTATGTCCGTGTAGTTAAACAAAGGAGGTGTCATTGGATTAAATAGTATTTTAAAATATGTTAGCTTTATACTCAGCATTTTTAGCATATGAATATAAATGTACAATATCTGATCTGATAGTAAATGAAAATTATTAAATAAATGCACTCATTGGCATACAAACAGCATGTCAGTGCAAGATAAAGAACCGGGGAAAACAATGAATTCTCATCTGTCCTTCATTCCTGGTTTAAAATCCCTGACCCCATGCTGTACCACTGGAATGCAAATGGAATCTTAAATACCTTGAATTGACAGAACTGATGGAAAAATCCTTTATGTGTTCCCTTTGTATTAAGGAAGGCTCACATAATCAATAGAAGGTTGATCTGCCGATGCAATCAATCTTAGGCTCTATTTTCTTTAAACTATTTGTATTTTAGCTGCCAGCCTGGGATACCAATACCATTCTGAGTGATATGGAGTTACAAACTGCTATATTGACCTCTAACAGACAGTTGTTCTAATGAGTACTTTTAGACTACCAGATGATAAATAATAAAACAGTTGTATATTCTTTTACCGTACATGCACGCGCTAAATTTATTAATTGAAAATTCTTGTGTACCGCGCCACATGCCTGTAGGCCTCCATGCGCACACATACAACAGATGGACGGACAAGTCTGAGAAGTGGTCAGTCAAAGTCAATGGGCCTCATTACGACCCTGGCGGAGAGGGGTTTACGCCAGCGTAATGCATGGCGTACCTCTCCGCCAGATTACGGCTTTCCGTAGCGCCATGGTGATTTTTACGCCCGGATTTTCCGGGCGGAAAAATCCATGGCGCTACGGGACCTCTTGTTAATTACGCCACCGTAATCTACGGTGGCGTAATTAACGCCTTCCCCACTCCCATTATACCCTATGGGGCAAAAATGGGAATGGGGAAGGGTAAATGGGGATTGGGGACTAACCGCCCCGCCAAGGTCGGAATGGGGCGGTGAGTCCGCCAACCCCCATGGCGGAGTTGGCAGCTCTGCGCCATGGACCATGGTGCAAATTGCACCATGGTCCTCCGCCAGGGTCGTAATGAGGCCCAATAAGTCAAATAAGTCAAAATCAATCTAATGCATTCATGTAGTTGCTTTTATAGACCAAATAGATATCCATCCGGCAGGTTTCAGTGGAGCTGTCTTTGGCTGTCTTCCCTAGAAGACTGTTGTTTACCTTCATTTCCAGGAGGCAGAACTTTTTTTAATCAAAAACTCTCACCCACCGCGGAGCTGAGTGGTGTGCGAGTGGAGCTGTCTGTGGCTGTCTTCCCTAGAAGTCTGTTGTTTACCTTCATTTCCAGGAGGTGGAACCTTTTTTATCCAAACCTCTCACCCACCGCAGAGCGGAGTGGTGTGCGAATGGAGCCGTCTGAGGCGGTCTGTGCACGGTCGAATGCCACAAACTGTGTCACGCTACACGCCACTTCTACATAACATCCATGCAGAAGACAAGAAGACAAATTCGCCTCCTCACGTCTAAGACATCTCAAGAAGGTCAAGTGAGCAGAGGAAACGTGGGGGCAGTGGGGTGTGGAACCATTCCACCAGTTCAGATTCAGACTTGGATTTGGCCGGGGGCAGCAAGGGGACATTGGTTCATATAGCATCAAGCACAGCGACCCAGAAGAGGGAGAAAAGCACTGCCCATACCCATGACCTTCCAATGACATCAGATTACCCTCCTATCTTCCCCCACCATCCAACCCCCCCCCCCTTCGCTCACCCACCTTTCTCCCTGTGTCAAGCATAATTTCCATAAGTGACAAGATTGGCAAATCCTACCAGCCTCCTTACCGCTCGACTCTCCACAAACTCGAATTAGAACAACAGCGATTGTACATCAAACTGGAGTGCTGTTCTCATCACAACTAGATGTAGTACAGTGCAATTCAGAATCTTACTCTCAAGACCTACATGACGCTGGCTCAACAAGCCATGGTGAATCTTCTTCGGAGCGGATAATTATAATTGATCCGATATCTACCAATAAAGAAATATTTCTGAACGGCATACAAACATCACCAAAGCAAAACCCTGAGAGAACTTCCGATTTGTTTTTTAATGATTCCCCTGGAACGCATCTTTTTATTGGAAAAACCCTTTCTAGAAGTTCTGGACTCAATAGCATACCTCCTCCACTAGAAGACAAAGTTGAGTCAGAGACTCAGGCATACTTCAAGATGGGGAGAGAGAACAACAAAGTGACTAGAATGCTTTAACGTCATTGTTAACTTAAAATGCAGCTAAAAAAAGACAATGCATGCTTGACATCCGAGCCTCGCCCAGACCAACAAACATGACTGAGACACAGTCACCCAAAACTTCATCTATGTCAGGTGTAGAATGTAACTCAGAGAATATACGCCTAATAAGAGACATTGAGCCTCATTACAAGTTTGCCATGGGTGGTAGGTAAGGTACCAACCACTAAAAGGCTGACCCATGGTTGTAACACCCACCCAGAGTCGGCATGTGACTCTCCAGTGATTCGGTACCAGTGTTGGGCAATCGCTTCAGGCCTACCAAATGTCGAGCTTTGGATGGGACAAGCTTGTTGAAAGTGCAAGCAATGTTCGATGTGGTGGAGGAGCATGGCAACCAGTACCAGCAATTTCCCTCTTGTGCCAGGTGTGGTGAACAAGGAGCAACTGGTTTGGTGTGGTGAACAGGGAACTTCGAATGGTCTGGTCCTCCAGTTGCTGTGAGGCCCACTCAGGAGGGACTCAAGGATAGGAATAGGATGGTTCCATTCAAGGTCTGCTCTTCCAGATCAGGAAAATCCAGTGCAGAGTGGTAGGTCCTAATCCATATCAGAGGTTACTCCCAATGTGCCATTTGATGGCAGTAGGGGACAGACCTTGCCTCTGGCTCGGATGTTTCCTTCTGCACCTCAGGCTGAGTGCTTTGGAGAGTGCAATTCTCCCAAGGAAAGTCCAGTGAGACCTTAAAACAAATCTGCGGCCTTAAATGATTTGAGAGAAACTGAGTAAATCTGCTGAAGGGGTGTAAGACACCTTGGCCCTCATTACGACCCTTGCGGAAATTGACTGACCGGACCGCAACAGCGTAAATAGCGTTTCCGCCATTGCACGAAGGAGCAAAGTGCGGCTAATTACGACCCATCGGGCACGAGCATTACGCCATGGCGGAATCCGAAAGGCTGCGATGGCGGAAATGACCCCAAAACGGCCCTTACCGCCGCCGTACGCTGCACCAGGTGCAATACCGCCACCCATCTTAGCGGTCACCGTAATGAGCGGGCACCGTAATGAGCGGGCACCGCAAATTACGGGCACCGTAAATATACGGAAACGGAAGTAAAAGCATGTGGCCGGAACGGGAAACAGCACGCCGCACAACTATAAAATCCGAATCCCAACACAACCATTAAAAATCCGACCCTGACACACATCCCAACCCGTTAGCAACCCCAGTTAAAAAAATAAATATGGGAAAGGTAGCCAAGAAAGCGTGTGATCGCAAGCGGCAGGTACACTTCTCCCGAGAGGAACTGACCGTGCTGACCGAGACCCTGCAGGAAAATGCCGCCGTCGTCTTCTCCAGTCAAATGACCAGGACGGCCCTTGCCAACAAGAAGGCCATATGGGCCCTTGTGGCACAGCGCGTAAGTGCGGTGGGGACAACACCCCGCACGCCACAGCAATGTCGCAAGCGGTGGGACGACCTGCGGATCCGCGTACGCAGCATACTTTCTGCGAACAGGAACATCGCCACAGCTACCGGGGGGGGATCAGAGTCGCCCATCAAGTTGACCCCCTGGGAGGAGATCTGCGCCTCCACCATAGGAATGGAGAGCATAGAGGGAGTCGGAGGGATGGAGAAAGGAGTGCCGACATCCGGAGAATCAGGTAGGTTTGCCAAGAGAAACAATGCGAAATCCACAAACCACGAACATGTGCAGTACCATGTGACCCCATAGTGCAATACATACTTTGCCCTGACAGCGCCCTCTAAAAGTCAGAATGAATAAACAAATTAATCAAGATGCCATAAACAACCCCTACATGTGCAGCATGCACCCCCTAACTGCAGGCAGCCAAATGAATGCATCCTCAATCCACACGAAAATGAGACCACCTCCAAGGCCCAGTCCCATATCAGCCTCATGTACCACCCCAATGCATTTGATACGTTGCCATTCCAAATCCGACAGACCCATAACTAACGCTCGCCCCTCTTTACTCCACCACAGGGTCCGATACCAACGACGAGCTGCAGGACACCCCTACCAGCACGCCTGCAAAGAGGGCCAGGACCAACGTCCCAAGAGCCTCCACCTCAGGTGCAAGGATCAAGACACGGCAGCAGCAGGAATCAAGTGCCAGCACACTGGAGGGGACTGCAACAGGCACCCCAGCAGCCAGCAAGTCCACAACCCCAGCACCACAGGTCCCCCCAAAGAACGTATCTGATGGCACTGCCTCTGGTGGTAGCAGCACCATAGGTGACACAGCTGTCATGCCAGCATGCTCCGACACGGAAAACAGTGCTGGCGACGTATGTACCATCCATGACCTTTCCCAATCCCCCTGCATGTTCCATCCCCTACACCATGACGAAACCACGCAGGGGCACCCTGAAGACGACGACTGGCCAACCCCCACAAGTCCTGTGCCAAGGCAACATGTGTTGAGCAGCCCCCCTGTCACACCACCGCAAATGTCCATGGCCCAGCAGAGGCAACAGTCCCTCGACCTGCTGATCGAGCAACAGCAGGAAGCGTCCACGCTACTCAAGGACCATGCAAATGAATGCGGGGGTTCCAGGGCAGCCATGGAAACATCCACCGAGACACTCAGGGCACAAATAGAGAAAAGTAGTGAGAGCCTCAGGGGAGAAATGGAGAGAAGCACCGAGAGCCTGAGAGCACAAATGGAGAGAAGCACCGAGAGCCTGAGAGCACAAATGGAGAAAAGCACCGAGAGCCTGAGGGGGGAACTGCATGCGACGTCCAAAGACGTTTGTGCTGAACTTGCTGCTGTGCGCCGTGTGCTCTCGGAGCTCTCACAAACCCTCAGAGACATGCATGGACGCGAGCAGGCAGAGACGTCATCCGTGGCAAGTTCCGTCCAGGGCAGCCCCCAACGCAGATCTGGCAGGAACCTGCGCTCCACGGGCAGGGGTGCCCCTGATACCCGTAGAGGGGGCTTGCAATAGCGTCTACCCACGGGCAGCATGCATATCTGGACACTGGTGTTGGGGGGGGAGGAAGTAGGGTGGAGGGGGTGTGTTGGGCTTCACTGGGTGGCGGGTCCATAGGGTGTATGAATCAAATCACATTAACAATACAGCACTTCATTATCATCCAATGACATGTGTGGACATTGATATTTGCGTACGAGGCCTTCATAGGCGTACAGTCCACTATGTGCCTGTACTACACACACACAGTGCCACAGGTCCCCTTTCCGTGTAATAGGCACCATGCGTGGTTGCTAGAAGCATGCATCTATGATGCTCTGTCGGATTGCACGTGCATCCTGTGCCTCATGGACTCCCTGGGGTGCCTCCACATCCCCACCCTCATCATCATCATCTTCAGGTGCATGCAGTACAGCGTCAGGGGGCATGGGCACATTCCTACGTATGCACATGTTGTGCAGCATGACACATGCCATGACCATCTTAGAAACCCTCTCATGGCTGTACATGAGTGCCCCGCCAGACCTGCTGAGGCTGCGGAAACGAGCCTTCAGTAGGCCGAATGCCTGTTCAATGACCACACGGCTACGTGAGTGGGCATGGTTGTAGTCCTCCTCATGCTGGTTCTGTGGGTTCCGGATTGGTGTAAGGAGCCATCTCTTCAGTGGATACCCGGCATCACCTGTATGGGACGAATAAAGGGTGTCAGTGGAATGATAGTGCTAAGTAGCCCCCCCCCCCCCTGCAAGGTCATTGACGCATCAAATGGGCCACGATGTCATGCATGGAATGAGACTCACCGAGTAGCCAGGATCTGTGCCCTGCGTGTCGCTCCATGTAGCGTGGTATTCTTGTGTTCCTCAGGACCATAGAATCATGGGTAGATCCTGGAAATCTGGCACAACAATGCGTAAAGATCTTGTTGGAGTCACACACCATTTGCACATTGATTGAATGAAATTGTTTCCGGTTGCGGTACTGGACCTCCATGGCATGTGGGACAACCAATTCAACATGGGTGCAGTCGATGGCACCAATGCAACCCGGGATGCCGCCAAGTGCATGGAATCCCACCTTTGCGTTGGTAATCTCCTGGTACGTGCGTGGTAGTGTGATGTGGTCGTCGGCGTGCTTCAGGAGGGCATCGTGCACTTGGGAGAGTGTCCGTGAGAACAGTGGCTGTGAAATGCCATGCAACTGTCCCACTGTGTGCTGGTAGGTGCCTGTGGCCAGGAAGTGGAGTACAGACACCACCTTCAGTAGGGGTGGGATGGCGGTTGGGCTATCTATCATGCTCACGAGGTCAGCATGTGTCATGTCCACAATGGCGATTATGGTGTCCCGGTCCAAACGGTAGAGGGTGTGGATCTGCTCAGCAGTGAGGTTGAACGGATCAGCTCGGAGGCGTGGGATTGCGGGCCGCCTGCGTGGTGGTAGTGGCAGTGCTTGTGGGCCTTGCTGACCCTGCCTTGCCCTCCTCCTCCTCCTTCTCCTCCGTCTCCCCTGTGCGCCCGGTTGTTGTACCTGTTGTTGTTCGTCGTCTTCTTGTAGTTGTAGCACTTGCAGTGCTATCTGGTGCCCCAGGCCCAACATCGCTAGTCCTGCCGGTAGCATTTTGGAGTGGGAGTGGTTGTGGGAGGGGTTTGGGTCTGCTATATATGTGCTGTCGGCCTGTATGGCCTCCACCTGTGCTGATTGAATGAATCTGTGGCAGATGCAATCCCTTCTGGCCGAGCACGTCCCGCACGTAAGGCTGCATTTGGCCGCATGGCATCTTGGGATTGGAATCATGTATCAAATCCCGATGGCAGTGTGATGTACTTTGACTGATTTTCATGCTATGCTCCCATTGTTACACATGCTATGATTGCAGCCGCTTACATACCTGTGAAGAGTCAGTGGTATGTAGGGCTCGATCGATGGCCGACCCTCATGCAGCACAGTATCGTACTTCACCGACGGGCGTGGCGTCCCATTTGTGATTGCAGCCAGTTAGCATTATGACACACAGCCGCACTACATTGATGTAATTGTGAATGCAAGCGTTCACAGAGGCCTTTTCGACGTAATGTTGCAAGTGAGGAATTCGAAGGCCAGGATTTTTGGTTGCGAAGTAGCGGTGAGGAGACGCCCACAGGTCTGCCTGGAAATGTAACGTTCTATTGTTGAATGTCCTTGGGACAGGGCCCATAACGAGCAAGCAATGAATGACATGAATTGAATGGGATGCGCAATAGCGTAGTGGACGATAAGGCAGGACGTTCCCAAGTCCATCTAGCTTCACGACACTACAGATCCGGCCAGGAGCACAGTGGTTTTTGCAGACTGCATTACGCACAGACGCGATGGAAGTTTCACATATTATGTGAGTGAATGTTCATGCGTTTTCATTGCGGGATGAGGGAATGATGAATGGATGCATGGACAGATGATTCCATTTAGGGTCTGCCATGTACATGTGTTTTTTGATTCAATCCCCTTCCCCTGCGCTATGTGATGCAAGGCTGCCATAGTGGGACTTACGTCTATCTGCCCTTGTCGGATCCTCCCTGTCTCGACGCGCCTTCATACACTTGTGTCTAGGCACGTTACTAATCCCATGTCATGGGTTCTATCTTGACGGACGCATGCACAGTAACCGACGTTGCCAATGGTGTATTAACCTCGATTGGTTTCGTTATGTATCGATACTGATTTAGGGGTGTGTATATTCCTTTGGAGTGGGCTAGCATGCATATGGGTGTGGATTTGGTGTGTTGAATGAAGATAGTGATGCATCATGTGTCATGTAGTGCAATCGGTTAATTTGTGTTTCATTTTGGTGACAGGTATCTCCTGCCCTATTGCAGATGCCATCTGTACGCCACTCCTCCAGATGGTTTTTACTCTCGACACCTGCAGCTTCGGGTGAATCAGTGGAGCAGCATTACGATCTTATGGGACGATCGCCAATGGGCCACATGCCCTTACGCTGTTCTGGTGGCTAGGTGCAACATTTCGGCCTTTCAGCTGGACTAGTGCCTGCCTCATGGGACGGACCTGCGGTTCTTGCCGCTTCCATGTTGCCTTTTGGAACGTTGATGTTGGCCCTGTGTGCCATGATGGTACAGGGCGTCACACAAGTGGAAGCTGGTCAATTATTGCAGATGCAGCCCTCGGTGATGATGGATGTTTTGGTGTTATTTTACAAATTGCTGTGAGGCCTTTGTCATTTGGATGTGCATTTAAATTGTATTCCGATATTTGGCGTGTTGCGTTATTCTTTGCAGGTGATGTGGCGATTTTCGATTTGTGGCGGTATGTATTGCGAGATGATCTGCATTGTGTTCCGCCTTCTGAGTTGAGTTGTGTGGTACAGTACTGGCCGCTTTTGCCTACGTAGCACAGTGTGGTCACGGATAGGGGCTGCCATTGTGACTGTTTACATGATGTGCTGTTCAGGGGCGGGGGATTGGCTTTTGGCCGACTGGTGCCTGTCAGCCAGGTCGATTGATGGTATGATGGGATGTTCAGAATGTGGCTGGTCACAGGTGCCTGTGTTTGCGTGCGTTTGTTGGAGGGGGACTGGGGTCATGTCCATTGGAATAGCTTCTGTATTCATGCCATCTGTGCCCTGCAGCTCCCATCGGCCCCTCTTGGGATGTGCCTGGCTGCTCAGTCACTCTGCCAACTTGTGTGGTACATGCTTCTGCTGATGGTTGGTTTGTTTACTGGCAAGAGTACAGGTCTGGTGCAATCCCCCTCAGGATGCTGTTTTGGATGTTGCCTTGCGCTGGTGGCAAGCGATGGGGGACTACTGTTGTTTTGTGTCATGTGTTCTTGATTTCCATTTTGATGTCTTGTACCTTCACATGCCTGTGCTGCATCAGTACGGCTATGGTGAAATGCCGTACATGGATGCCCACTCACGGGGCGCTTCGAACACCTGCATGCATTTCTACGTTGGCATGCATGGGTGAATTGTAGATTTCACTGGTTGCATGGTGTGAGTACATTGCGCCTGCCAGGAGTTGTGCAATGTGGCCAGGGAGTGGAGTACAGGCACTCAGTGGGCCATTTACGGTTGGTTCACGATGCCGTATTTCTCGCCATGGCGGAATGGTCCATTCCGCCATGCCTGATGGCGTTAGGTACATGTCCGCTAGGGTCGGAATTGGCGTACCGTTGCACCATGGTGGTGTTTGCGGTTTGGCATGGTGCGCGCGCGCGTGCTTAGTGCAGTTAGCGTTGGCGTTCACTACGGTGTCGCTAATGGCTTCGTACTTTGCGGTGACGGGTCATAGTCGCACCGAGCGCTTTTCGATGGCGGTATTGCATTTCCGCCATCGTTTTCCCCTTTCCGCCAGGGTCGTAATGAGGGCCCTTGTTTTAAGAGCAAACGTCATCAGGTGATTGGACTAAAGCTAGCTGCTTTGACTGAAAACCTGTACCGCATAAACTGCTGGATCGATGTGAACCAAATCAGAGACAAATTGGGCGCAAAACATAACAGATGTGCATTTTTGGTGTTTGATGTGAATCTGTCTAGTTGTTTTTAAAATATTAGACAGGGTAGGGGGAAACACAAGGAGGGGAAAAGCGGGAACATGTCATATTTAGATAGCCCCCTGGACGATATGTGTTGGAAATTGCCCCAGTATGTGAAAAAGGACTAAAATACAACTTTCAGTGGGCCCAGGAGACTGCAGGTCAGTGTTTCCATGCGTGGCCTGGAGAGGGTACTTTTGACAGCAGAATTATAGAGAATACGTTGTCATACCTAACAAATTACAGGGGCTCTAAGCTTAAAAGCAGGGAAACTATAATAGAGCTATTGAAGCTATATGAGAGACATAAGGGGAAACAATTCAAAAAGAGGAGGGAGAGATTATGGAAGGGAGTGGACCAAGTTCACCTCCCCCGCCCTATGGTATCTACCCATCGCTAAGACCCACAGCAGGATACACTAACCCCAGTGAGAAATAACCAGGAGGGGACGGAGCAAAAAAGGGCAAGGAAAAGGACAGAGACACCCGAAGGGAGGAGTTGCATGCAAGGGGGGGGGAGAGGAAATACCTAGCAGACATAGAGAAGAATACGCACCAACAGGTGAATGCGCTATTTAGTGAAGCAGAGAGGGTGATAGAATTCGAAGTACGGAGGAAAAACAAGAGAGACAAAGGGGAATGGCTATCAGGGGAAATACATTTCAAATTAGACAAAGAAGGGGAAGACAGGAAGAAGACGGACTGTTAAGCGACAAATGGAGCGACGGGATAGTGACGAACGGACACCTGACAAAATAAGGAGGGGAAGAGAGCAAGTGACAAGACAGTGCCCGGAGTGACAGGGACTGGTCAACCTCCCTTTGAAGCAGGGTAGGGAAGGTGAAAATGGGGATAACTCAAGTGTCTGAACCAGGCTGAGGAACAGGTCTAAAGATGTGTATACTGCCACTACTATAGAAAGGGAGAGTGGGTGCACCTTATGATCCATGGCAGACAATGGACAGGGACAACCAAAATTGCAACCTGCCTTCCCTCGTTGCAGGGGCGAGTAAATGGATACAGGTGCTTGAGAAAATGATGGCGGGAGTAACATTAGCCAATAGGGACATGGAAAGTTTGTTTGCAGCCATAATAGGAAAGCAGGCAGAGAAAATATGGAACCAGAAAGGATACAAAGGAGTTAAAGTAAGCACACATACTCATGACTGGGCTAACCTCAATAACTGCAGAGCACATGTCTGGGAGGTTCAGAGAAACAGGTATCATAACAGTTATGACATAGGGACAATAATGGCACATAAAATAAAATGAAAAGCGATTATGTACAAGATTTATGGCCACAATAAACAGAGTGGACATGGAATGAATGCATACCCTTGTCCTGTCACATATTGATAAAGGGACTCTAAAGGATAAAGAAGTGCTGCCATCATTGGATAAGATTGTGGGTATTGAAGCTAAGAAGTGGCCAGAAATACAGGCAATGATAGTGCACTATTGCAAGTGAAAGCAGGTGTCATGATTCCTGCCCCTCATGTCCCCAGCCCTCCAAGATGTCAGGCTGGAGCCAGGCCACAATCACCTACATGGCCCTCAAGGGCCTCTCCATCCCTCCAAAGACCCACTTGGAGTCAGACTTGGTGCTTGTGCCACCAGACTCACTCACTCCAACAGGATAACATTGGGGATTGCACTTGTAGTGCATTGATGGGGACAAGATGGATGCCCCCACATATTTCGGTTCCCAGAACTGCATGTGCGGTCTAGTCTTTTGGGTGTGGTTCAGCCCAGAGACACCTGGGATACCCAGAGACTATTTAAGCCACACCCAGGCTGAGAAACATGCTTTGCGTTTTCTGCACCTGCAGCGTGACACTCAACGTGTTCGGATCAGTCTCGAGTAGGCCTGCATCTTTCTTCTGCGCTCAGCTCCTGCAAGAAAAAGAACACCGTTAGGAACAGCCTTACCTTGTGGCGCTTCTGCCCATCATTCATCGCTCCTTCTGTTCTGCGGGCATCTTCGGCGGTGTCATTCCATCCCGGCACACCGCTTCCTAAGGAAAAGGGAAAAGAACAGAAAAAAGGCATTAGTAAGCATTCTGCAAATCTTCGCTTATTTTTAAATACTGTACGAGCTTCAAACGCTTACCTGAATCCCAGCCGCTCTGGGGGAACTCTGTCTCCTGAACTTCTCATCCATCTGCAAGAGGGAAAAGACACTCCAGGTTAGCGTGGAAACATCTAGAGGCGCCGCATATCGCGCTTACCCACCGCATTTGTTCTTCATAACTGGCATCCATGCTAAAAACGTTGTAGCACCTAAAAGACACAGAAAAAGAACTCAGTTCAATCAAATACGAAAGGGATGCATCGCGCATCGCGCTCTCACTCACCTTCAGTGCTACTCATCTCAGCAGCATGCCGCCATCCCCGGACGCCGGCCATCATATAAGGAAGGAAAGGAACAAAGTTAGAGAACTGTTCAAAAGACTCATTATACTTACCTGTCGGACTCTTGCCAGTGAAGTAACTAAGCAGCAACGAGCCCACATCAATCAACGCGCCCCTGCGCTGAAAGCAGGACGGAGAGCACACTATCCAAGAAAACAAAGTGAGCTGTTGATCAAAGGGAAGGGTTGGACCCAGGGGAAGAAGGGGTTCAAGCACACAGAGACAATAGGGAGTTAAACTCTACCAATCCTGTGTTTCAGGCCCAGTCTCCAGTCGAATAGCCTCCAGGGAAGGGTTCGAGGTCGTAAGAGGTCAGAACAGGCTGAGTGACATCCCCGTGGATACCAGGTGAGCGTTACAGAACACAAAGCCTCACATCAAAATCCACCTGGGCGTCATGGAAATGTCAGAAACCGACCAGTTAGCCCACAAGTTGGGGTAGCTATGTTCCAAAGTACATGCAGCCAGGCAGGAGACCAACACCCTGAGGAGAGAGCAGATAGTAGCCAAAGAACGCACTGATGATTTAAGCCGGCAACTTCTGCAGTCACAAGCAGGGCATGCACCATTGCCGGGAAGCATGCCCTCGATATTAGCGCCATCAGCCAATCCCGTTCAGATAACCCTTCCTGGGGCAGTTCCCTTGGCCCCGCCCAAACGATTTACGGGGGATCCCAAGAGGTCTGCAACGTTCATGAACCAGTGCCGCCTGCACTTCCTTTGTAGGCCAGGGGCCTTTCAGAATGACCAATCAAGGGTCGCTTTTGTGCTATCCTACCTGAGTGGTAGCGCCGCGGACTGGTCTGTACCCTTTGTGGCCAAGACGATCCTTTGCTGCATGACTTCAGGGGCTTTCAGCAGGAGATAGAAAAGCTGTTCGCCCGTCGTACTCATGGGCAGGCATTAGACAACAAACTTCTGTCCCTACGTCAAGGGAATCAAGACCTATTAACATACATAGCCACATTCAATAGACTCGTAGTTGAAGCAGAATGGCCAGTGGAGAAGAGAACCACGTTATTTCATTGGGGATTGTGGGGGGAGCTTAAGGATGTTCTCACACAAGTAGTGAACCCCCCGAAAGACTGCTCAGAATTCATTGACCTTGTTGTTCAACTTGATCATAGGTTGCAGGACCGAGGAGCAGAACAAACTAGACCGGACCCTCGCCCTATGTATGTGCGTTCAAAGGACAATACTGCCCGAACAACGGAAGGTTCAGGAGAACCAATGCAAATCGGGGGGGTCAGATCCCCCTTGACTAAAGCAGAAAGGGATAAAAGGAGACAGCAGCAGTTATGTCTGTACTGTGGAAGGTCAGGTCATTTCCTTAAAGAGTGCCCTGTGAAGCCACCGAGGAGGATGGTAGGGGCCACGGACAGAGAAGATACCATCAAGGAATCGGAAAACTCCCCAGCCCAGCAAGTGTAGGGGTCCACTTGTCGAGCGAAGAAAGTGATCTACAGACCTCCCATTTTGCACTGTGGTCTTGATCAATCACCAACAACCATCTTGGATGCACGCAGTAAAAGCGTACATAGACAGTGGAGCCGTTGGGAATTACATCAACCAGGATCTTGCGGAAAAGATGGGGCTTCCGTTACACCCTAAATCAACCACCGACACTGTTACCACTGTCAATGGCACTGAAATAGCTTCTGGTCCAGTATCCCAATGCACTGCAGATTTAACCCTTTTGTGCCACGATGGACACCAAGAATCGATCGTTTTCGACCTCATTAAGGCACCACAGTTCCGGTTGATTTTGGGAATGCCATGGTTGGTAGCTCACAATCCTCGAATCGATTGGCGAGCAAAAGAATTGGCCTTTCCCAAGACTTGCGCCCAAACATGTTATCTTCAAGAGAAACAACCAATAGACACCAGAACCTCCACGCTTGCGACCGTGGCAATCGGCACCCTACCAAGTGAATACCAGGACTGTCAAGATGTCTTTCAGAAAGTACAGGCTAATACCCTGCCACCGCATAGACCATACGATTGCCGAATCGACATGATACCCAGCGCACAAATCCCTTGTGGGTGAATTTACACACTCAAGGAAAGAGAAAACCAGCACCTGAAGGCCAATCTTGACCAATATCTGGCCAACGGGTTCATCCGTCCCTCGAAGTCTCCAGCAGCCAGTCCTCTATTTTTCATACCAAAAAAGGAGGGGGACTTGAGAACGTGCATCGACTATCGCGCACTGAACCAGATTACCGTAAAAAATCGCTACCGCCTGCCACTGATCCCTGAATTGCTTGATCAGGTCAAAGATGCCCAAATCTACACAAAACTAGACCTGAGGGGGGCATATCACCTTGTTTGCGTAAAACAGGGGGACGAATGGAAAACCGCTTTTCGCACCAAATACGGCTTGTACGAATATCAAGTAATGCCCTTTGGCCTTTGAAACGCGCCTGCTGCATTTCAATACTTCATGAACGATGTCCTACGGGAATTGATTGATGTCTGTGCTCTAGTGTACATCGACGATATCCTAGTATATTCCGCATCAAAGCAGCACCACGTTAAACACGTCCAAACCGTATTGGAGAAACTCTGTCAACATCAGCTCTACACCAAGCTCGAAAAGTGCTCATTCCACGTCTCTGAGGTGGAATTCCTGGGCTTTATTCTCAGCCCGAATGGAATCCGAATGGATGTACACAAGGTAGATGCTATCCTGAACTGGCCATCACCAAAATAATTCAAGAGGGTTCAAAGTATGCTGGGTTTTGCAAACTTCTACCGCCGGTTCATCCCAGGATTTTCGCAAATCGTGCATCCCATCATGTGATTACTAAGGAAAAGCAACAAAAAGTTCCAGTGGACAACAGAAGCCGAGGAGGCTTTCCAGGAACTCAAAGCAAGATTCACATCTGCCCCAATCTTACGCCACCGTCGCCCTGATCTCCCATACCTGGCGGTAACAGACGCCTCAAGCATGGCTATGGGAGCCGTCCTCTCACAAAAAGACCCCGAAACGGGCCAGTAACTCCCTGTTGCCTTCTGGTCACATAAATTCACACCCCCTGAACTCAATTACGCTATCACAGACAAAGAACTCCTGGCCATTAAGTCAGCCTTTAAGCCATGGTGGCACTACCTCTTGGGCGCCAGACACACAATCACTGTAATAACTGACCACCGGATCCTCCAGTACCTAAAAACAGCAAAGGTCCAATCCTCACAACAACTACGTTGGGCTCTTTTCTTTTTGCTGAATATGGCTACATGACTACATTTCGACCAGGGGTGAAAAACGGGAAGGCCAATGATCTTTCCAGTATGGGGGTGGAAGAGCAAGGGTATCAGACCCCTGAACCAATAGCAATCATCCCGAGTGACAAGCTCCTAGGAATCACAGCAACCATAACTCAGAAAGCATTACATGAAGACATCCAAAACCTGATGAGTCCGGAGCAATTACAAGCATGGAGTGCACAAGGAGAACATTACATGATAAAACATCAGTTGCCCTACTCCAGGAATTGTTTATTCTTACCAAACCAAGAACTACGAGAACAAGTCATGTCCGGTTATCATGATTCCTTGATCGAGAACCACCCCAGAATCGCTAAAACCCTAGCCAAGGTCAAACAAAATTATTGGTGGCCCACGTGGCGTAAATACATTATCCGATTCACCCTATCTTGTGGAGTGTGTGCTCAAAACAAGTCATCCAAGCAGAAACCTGCTGGGCTGTTACAACCATTGGAAATCCCACCAGCACCCTAGCACACGTTGTCCCTCGATTTTATTACTGATTTACCACCCAGTCAAGGTTTGATACTATTCTTGTGGTTGTGGACCTATTTTCAAAAATGGCACATTTCATTCCTCTTAAGGGGCTCCCAAATGCTTCTACTCTGGCAAAGGTATTTCTTGAAGGCATCGTACGGCTCCATGGGTTTCCTTCAGTTTCAGTCTCAGACTGCGGTACTCAATTCGTATCTAACTTCTGGAGAAAATGCTGCTCTATGGCCCAGATCGACATCCGGCTATCCACCAGTCACCATCCCCAAATGGATGGTCAAACTGAGAGGACAAATCAGACGCTCAAGCAGTATCTGCGTTGCATGTTACACCAAGCTGAAGGAAGCTGGTTCGACCTATTATGGATAGCTGAATATGCTTATAATAATTCCCTACACACCAGCACTGGGCAGACACCCTTTTATACCATGTATGGCAGGAACCCACGTACTTCTGAGTTGGACGTTCCTACAACCATGGAAATGCCCGCAGTCAAAACCTTGCACACAACCATTTCTTAAACCTTTTAAAAGGGCGGCTGAACACCTACTTCAAGCTAAGAATCGCCAAAAGAAGTTTGCTGATCAACACCGAGCAAAGGCCCTCAACTACCAAGTGGGAGACAAAGTCTGGCTGGCGTCTAAACACGTGTCCATTAAAGGAGCCCAAAATTTCCGTCCAAGATACCTGGGTCCATTCACTGTCACCTCCGTGATAAATCCTGTGGCGGTCAGACTAGCTTTGCCGTCAAACATGCACATTCATCCTGTGTTCCACGTGTCTCTCCTTAAACCTGTTCAACCTGGGACCAGGGTAGCAACGCCACCGCAGCCAGTAGTAGTCACCGGGGAGCCAGAATTCAAAGTCAAGGACATCCTAAATTCAAAGTACGTCAGATCCAAATTATACTACTTAGTAGACTGGAAGGGGTATGGTCCACAAAACGGGACATGGGGGCCTTGTGAGTACATCCATGCACCTCGCTTGCTTAGACGATTTCATCAAAACCATCCAACTGTCATGCCCGCGACGCTGGCACACGCATTGGCAACCATCATGGACTACTTGGTACTCATTTATCCTCCTAATACTCCTTGAACAACTCCTTTTCATGCCTTGGTCTTTTATTTCCATTTGCTCAACTTTGGTTCTTCCTTATTTTATTCAATTAACTACATTTACCATAATGCACCTGGCTACAGTCCTCAATTCCTGGCTATTCTCATTCATCGTTATTGTGACCACAATCCCCAGAAGCCCTAGCGGCCAGTGCTGCTTCCACCTGCTCAGGACCAGAGAGGGAGGAGGCAGATTGCCATCAGGTGTGCTGCCCCAGGTGCTGTCAATTAGCCTGCCTCAGAACAGGGCAGGGCTGTATATAAGCAGCTGCCTGCAGGAGCACAGTGTCTTGCATCTTGAGATCTCCCTGCTCCTGTTTGCCTTGACCCACTACTTTGTATGCTGTTCCTGTTGTTGCTTTATCCTGTTTTGATCCAGTGCCCTTTCCGGGCTCCCTGCCTTGCAGCCGATCACGCTCTGCTGCCTTCTACCTACAGCCCTTGTCCTCTTGGCTTCCTGCCTTGCAGCCTACTACAGTCCTCTGCAGTCCTCTACAGCCAGCGTCCTCTTAGCCCTGCTCCTCTGGGCTCACTCCTTGCTGCCCTGCTCTTCTGGGCTCCTTGCCTTGCAGCCTGCCTCACTCCAGCTGCCTACAGTCCTTGTCCTCTGGGCTTCCTGCCCTGCAGCCTGCCTCACTCCGGCTGCCTACAGTCCTTGTCCTCTGGGCTCCCTGCCCTACAGCCTGCAACCCTCTGCTGTCTCCAAGCCCTTGTCCTCTGGGCTCCCTACCTTGCAGCCTGCACCTCTTCGCTGCCTACAGCCCTTATCCTCTGGGCTCCTTCCTTGCAGCCTGCTCCCTCCGCTGCCTACAGCCCGTGTCCTCTGGACTCCCTGCCTTGCGGCTTGCTACACTCCTCTGCAGTACAGCCTGTTTACTCTTAGCTGCCTACAGCCCTGCTCCTCTGGGCTCCCTACCTCGCGGCCCTATTCTTTTGGGCTCCCTGTCTGTCGCCTCCTACTAATCTCTCTCTGTCCTGTTTCTTCTGGACTCCCTGCCTTGCAGCCTACTACAGTCCTCCGCAGTCCACTACAGTTTGCTTGCACCTAGTCCCACTCTTGACTGCAGACCTGCTTCCTACTTTGCAGCCCTTCTGTTTTCCTGACTGCTGCTCCCTTGTTCTCTTCCTTGAGTCCTCTGTACTCCACCTTTGGTTATCTACTTCAGTCTAACTGCCTTTCCTTCATTTCCTTCTGCTGGATTGCTCATTGACTTCCTTTTCGCTGGATATATCTGTTCTTGTCTTCTCATGTGTCTTATGTAATCCCTTTGTACAGAGCTTGCCTGTTGGTTTCCGGCAGGTAACCTCTGCCCCTTCCCTTGTCGCGTTTTCAGTGTTACAGACACCCACTGCTGTTGTTCCCAGCCATGAGCATACAGCGTGGGCCTCTGTTATAGTAATCTGTGCAGAAGGCTGGAGTTTCCTAAGGTTCGTGGAACACTCTTTCCCATTTCAGCATACACCCCAAGAGGGAATCCAGTTTGTTTGTACCTTTGTATCTTTTGCCCCTTTTGGCTCACAGCTAGTTTACTACTCTTCTTTCTTGTTTTAACTCCCTGCTGTGTGTGCTTATTTGCTACCTTACTTCGGCACAGCCACCCAAAATCTACCTGGGTACCCTGTGCCACTCTTGACAGAGTGCCATTCCTGACACCAACCAAACCAGGACCAGACAGAAGAGCCACCTTGAAAGGGGCCTTAGGAGGGGTCATGATTCCTGCCCCTCATGTCCCCAGCCCTCCAAGATGTCAGGCTGGAGCCAGGCCACGATCACCTACATGGCCCTCAAGGGCCTCCCCATCCCTCCAAAGACCCCCTTGGAGTCAGACTTGGCACTTGTGGCACCAGACTCACTCACTCCCATAGGACAACATTGGGGATTGAACTTGTAGTGCATTGATGGGGACAGGATGGATGCCCCCACATATTTCGGTTCCCAGAACTGCATGTGCGGTCTAGTCTTTTGGGTGTTGTTCAGCCCAGAGACACCTGGGATACCCAGAGACTATTTAAGCCACACCCAGGCTGAGAAACATGCTTTGTGTTTTCTGCACCTGCAGCGTGACACTCACCGTGTTCGGATCAGTCTCCAGTAGTCCTGCATCTTTCTTCTGCGCTCAGCTCCTGCAAGAACAAGAACACTGTTAGGAACAGCCTTACCTTGCGGCGCTTCTGCCCATCATTCATCGCTCCTTCTGTTCTGCGGGCATCTTCGGCGGTGTCATTCCATACCGGCACGCCGCTTCCTAAGGAAAAGGGAAAAGAACAGAAAAAAGTCATTCGTAAGCATTCTGCAAATCTTCGCTTATTTTTAAATACTGTACGAGCTTCAAATGCTTACCTGAATCCCAGCCGCTCTGGGGGAACTCTGTCTCCGGAACTTCTCATCCATCTGCAAGAGGGAAAAGACACTCCAGGTTAGCGTGGAAACTTCTAGAGGCGCCACATACCTCGCTTACCCACCGCATTTGTTCTTCATAACCGGCATCCACACTGAAAACGTCGCAGCACCTAAAAGACACAGAAAAAGAACTCAGTTCAATGCATATACGAAAGGGGTGCATCGCGCATCGCGCTCTCACTCACCTTCAGCGCTACTCATCTCAGCAGCACGCCGCCATCCCCAGACGCCAGCCATCATCTAAGGAAGGAAAGGAACGAAGTTAGAGAACTGTTCAAAAGACTCATTATACTTACCTGCCAGACTCTTGCCAGTGAAGTAACGAGGCAGCAACGAGCCCTCATCAATCAACGCACCCCTGCGCTGAAAGCAGGACGGATAGCACACTATCTAAGAAAACCAGGTGAGCTGTGGATCAAAGGGAAGGGTTTAACCCTGGGTAACAAGGGGTTCAAGCACACAGAGACAATAGGGAGTTAAACTCTACCAATCCTGTGTTTCAGATCCAGTATCCAATCGAATAGCCTCCAGGGAAGGGTTTGAGGTCGTAAGAGGTCAGAACAGGCTGAGTGGCGTCTCTGTGGATACCAGGTGAGCATTACAGCAGGAGAGTGAGAGACAAGCAGCATAAAATGCTGCTAAAGTGTAGAATAAACTGGTACAGAGAAAACAGGCAATGAAAGGGGCATTGTTGGTACAAGATGCTGCCGCAGTGACATGGAGGGTTTATTGCAGGAAACATGCCACAGCAAGCGAACTACATGCAACGGCAGTATGCACCACAATGGGGAACACCTACACCTGGGAATTACATGCAGGAGGGATTCTTCCCAATGGGAAGAGGGTACCCACCACAGGGGAGAGGGGTATACAGAGGACAATGGTACAGGCTCCTCAGACCATGCTACATATGTCAAAACATGGGTCACCTGGCACCTAGTGGCCCATTCGTGCAACAGGCGCAGGTGTGAACAATTGAGGCAGCGCAACAACAAGGGCTTGGCACAACACCACCACAGTGGCAGCAGATCCAGCTTCTTCTGGCCCAGACACAACAAGCACAGATGTCCACCCAGCAGGGTGGGATGCCAATACAGGGGGAACCACAGGAGGAGTAGCAGTCCCGGCCACACCACAATCCCCAGCCACAGCAACAGGAAACACAGTAATGCTGGGACAGAACATGGTGCCCCAGTACACCAGGGTGAGTGTTGTGGGAAGAAACCCATTCCCATTTCCACCAGGTGACTCACAGCAACAAGGGGGCCCACAGAAAGCCAGAGTGTGTAGACTCCTAGCAGTAACTGATGAACCCCAAGACGAACACAAGGTAGCAGTGAAAATAGGACCAAGATATTTTTTCTTTCTTAAAGAGTCAGGGGCTACTAAATCCTGCATCAGCGAAGGGGGATTCCCACTATCAAAAATCAAAAAAAGTCATGGATATGCAGGGCTTCTCTGGGACGGTTGTCACGGTTCCAGTTACAAAAGATTTACACTTAACAATTGGGATGCAGCATCTTGTGGAACCCCTACTGTACTCCAAAGACACCTCTATCAATATACTGGGGAGGGATTTGCTCAGCAAACTAAACACAACAATCTCATTCACAAAGAAAGGGATGGTGTATACCACTCCAGATATATGTTACACAGGCGTGGCCACACTTTTCTTGGCAGCACATGCCCAAAGCACATTGCAAGCACAGCCTTTGTACCAGTGCATGTTCATTTACCGGGTCAAGTTTCTGCTAGGATGGTTCTCAGGGATACAGGGGAAGGTGTTCCGACTGGCCTCAGAAATCCTGTTCAGACCCCAGTGCCAGAAAGATGGCATAACAGGCACCAAACTCATGCTGCAACTAGAAGAGGTGGCAGCGTGCAAAGATATGGTGATCTGTGTGGGACTGACATTGACTGCATGGAGTGGTGTACGGTGTTATGCATCGACCCAACACTGACAATTACAGGAGCAATGGATGAATTCATTTGTACTCCAATGAGGAGGAGGCGGAGGAGGAGGAGGAGGAGGAGGACGAGGAGGACGAGGAGGAGGAGGGGGAGACAGAGTTTCAGATACAGATAACCAGTCCAGTACAAGTAAAGGATAAACTGATACCAATACTGATGCAGTTACAGAAGAGCAGGAACAGGCACGCAGAAGAGGGTCTCAAGAAAGTGCCAGACAAACTATGGATCAAGGGGCCCCACGATGTAGGAGTACTGAATGGGGTGGAGGCAGTAAAGATAAAACTCAGGGAGGGGGCACAAAGCAATACCCATTGTCTAAAGAAGCAGATGGGGGAATATACTCTACCCCACACGCACTATGGCAACTGAGCATCATCCAGCCCTCCACATCACCATGCAACATGGCAATATACCTGATCAAGAAATCAATGTGTGGGTCATGTCATTTAGTCCAGAATTTACTCCCCCTGAATGATGTGGTTGAAACAGAGTTTCCTTTGGTTCTGAATCCCGCTACTATATTGTGTAACATCCCAATGAAGGCAAGGTACTTTACAGTCATCGATTTGATATATGCCTTCTTCTTCCCTGAGGGTACTTTGAGCTGCCCAGCATCTTCAACAGGGTGATCCAAATGGACCTGAGTAATGTACACATGCCCAGCACAGTGATCCAGTATGTTGATGCATTGATGATGCAGTGAGATGGAGGAAGAGTGAAGAACGGATTCTGTGTATCTTCTAACTTTGTGAGCAGACAAAGGATACAAGGTAGACAAAGCAAAATGACAGTATTGTCAGGAAGAGGTTGTATACTTGGGAAAGATAATATCAATTGAGGGGCACAAGATAACACCATAAAGGATGCAAGTGATTAATTTCACCACACATCCTCACACAGTGAAAGAGATGCAAACATTCTTGGGGCTATGTAATTACTTCAGGGCATGGGAGTTTGAATATTCCACATACACAAAACCATTACTGCAGGGCCTCAAAGAGACACAAAAAGGGAAGAGAGAGCTAAAATGGACAGCGAAAATGAATGAGAGCTTCACAGAGCTAAAAGACACATTGGGCCTCGTTACACGGACGGCGGTGGACCAAGGTGCTATTAGCACTTTGGTCCATGCCGGTAAAATACCGGCACCGCCTTGGTGGAAAGGGGAATTACCGCCCTATTCCAAGGTTGGTGGGGCGGTAATTCCCCCTTCCCCCATTGCCCTTCCCCATTCCCATTTCTGCCCCATAGGCATAATGGGAATGGGGAAGGTGCTAATTACGGCAACGCAAATTGCGGTACCGTAATTAGCTCCCTGGCCCCTTGGCGGGTTGGTTTTTAAAGCCTGCAAAAAGCAGGCGTTAAATTCTCCAACCCGCAAAGGGACCTCGTAGTAAGGCGGTAAGGTTTTACTGGTACCGTTAAAATACCGGTACGGTAAACCCTTACCGCCGTCCGTGTAATGAGGCCCATTGACTCATGTGCCAGTGCTGGCAACTCCAAACTATAGGAAGAAATGTTATCTGTTCTCACACTCAGACGGCTCTGTGATGTTGGTAGTCCTCACACAAAAGAAGCCAAAGGGCTCCAAGCCAGTAGCATACTACAGTGGATCCTTAGATCCTGCAATGCAAGTTCAATACCTCTGGGAACAAGTGCTTGCAGCTGTAGCGTTTGCCATTGAAATGGCAGCAACAATCACAATGGGGTGCCACATAGTACTTCACGTGGAGCACGCATTATTTGTCATCCTCAAGAAATCGAAGAGTATACTTACCACACACAGGTCATCAGGTTACAAGGTCATTTCTGACTAACCCTGCCACTGAGGTAGTGAGATGCTGAGTGGTCAACCCAGCTACCTTCATCACGGAGCCCATAGAAGAAGGGGATTACATACATGACTGTGCGGCGCACATGGACACAATGGAAGGGAACATACAGGTAAAAGAAGAAGAGATAGTGGGGGAAATCATGGTTTATAATGATGGGTCATCGAGTATAGACCCTGAGACAGGGAGGAGAAATACTGGAGCAGCAGTGGTGTGCCCTGTAAATGGGGAAGATGCAATGACCATCACACCATTCGGTACAAGAAGCAGAATTAGTGACAATGATCAGTGCTTTAAACACGATGGAAGGACATGCCACCAACAGCTTTTCTGATTCTACCTTTGTTACATCTACAATACATTCAGGATTAGCACAATGGGAGAGAAGAGGATTCAAAAGAAGTGACAGGTCCCCCGTGCAACATGCAGAGTTGCTTAAACAGTTAATTGAGGTGCTAAAAGCACCAGCAGAGTTGGTCATCATAAAATGTGCCGCCCACACAGGTTAACACGACACAATATCAGTGGGAAATGAAATGGCAGACCGGGCAGCGTAAGAAGCAGCCTATTTACCTGAAGGGAGTGTCAGAAGATACCAAATAACAAAAGACAGGGCCCCACTCATGGCTACAGAAAGGGAGGTGAGTGAGGAGGAAAAAAGGAAGGATAATTTCAATGCAATGTCCATCATTAAAATTATCGAGCTGCATGGAGAGGCACCACAATAAATAAAAAATCTATGGATAAAGCATGGGTGTTCATTGTCTCCAACTGACCTGATATGGAGGCAGAATAGCAGAGGTAATTACTAAGTATGTCATAAGAGCAGCTGCACATTCCCACCCATACCACCAAAGAAAGGATAGCAACATAAATAAATGAGGGGTGGTACGTGCCTAACCTGCATGAGAGAGTATAATTGTAGATAATTGGTTATTTATAATGTGCTTAATAGCAAAGAGGTTTCTAAGCGTGACCCGGGATTCAAGCCTGTGTTGCTTTGTGTCATCTTGCTTCCAAAACGAGAGCGTTGCCACTGAGCTATACTACCCATGACAGAGTTTTTGGGGAATTGTGTGAAATGTCAAGAATATCTGTGTGGCCATACTCTGAAGAAGTGCGGGGAGCAACACTTAGGCCAGAAGGGAACTTCGACTATGTTGACATGCAAGAAAGATGTGCCTTTTATAGGTATATGATAATAATTGTTTGTCCCTTCTTGCATTGGCTTGGGGCCTGTGCAAAGATTGATGCAAAGAGCGCAGCAAGATTCCTAGTGAGGTAGGTGTTCGCAAGCTAGGGTATATGTGATGAGATAAGGTCGTATAATGGCCAGCACTTTGCCAAAAACCTTTTTGAAGAACTTGTGCACCTCATGGGAACAAAACATAAACTTTGCACAATGTAATGGCCACAGGCTAACAGGCTTGTGGTGCAGATTAACGGATGAATAAAAGAACATTTGGTTAAGCTAAACTCTACTCTGTGCCAAAATTGACTTTTTTGCCTCTGCCTCACCCAATGCGAATCACCATTTGACTCGGTATGAAATTGTAATGGGTCGGTGGATGCATGCGCCAGTCCCTCCCACACGTTCGATTTCAGATGCTAACTTTTGCTCAGAAAATCTAGGAGATGAAATGGAGATGAAATGATAGCATATATGACCGAACTGACCAAAACTTCACTACATCTCCTGGCAGTTTCAGTGACCAAATTGTCAGTCAGTCAACACAGAAAAACAGTGCTCATTAGGGGAAAGACTTTCCAGAAGCACAGCCTCTGTACACAAGTGATCAGGTACTCTTCGGAAATGTGATTCCAAAGTGGAAGGAGCTGCAATTCTGTGGTCCTTTTTAACTGGTGTACGTGATGCCAACAGCAGTAAAGATAAACGAGAAGGGCATGGATCCATTTATACAATGTTCACAAAGAAAACAGCAGCATAACACAACCACCAAGCATCACCTGATGGGAAGTAATTATGACATTTTTGGAGATTTTGTACTGCGCTTAGGTGGTATCTGAGACCCACCAATGGACACGATGATGAGCAAGAGAGTACTAGGGTAAATAGTGGAAAAAAGAAAATCATTGTAACTACAATGGGGATTGGAATACTATGTGCATTTGCCATTTGTCTTCTCCTCCTTCTTTGCTTCTGGTTCTTAATACAAAGGTAGAGTATGAGTACACCTGCTGAAATTGAGGAATTATATAACACAATTGGAGAAGGAGAGGACCTGGCTTCTGAAAACACCTGGTATAGGGAAATGAAGAATGTGTGGTGAGGGAGCACTAATAGCACTTTCTACGTGTGCACCCTCATTCCACAACTGACATGCACACCGACACAATTTTTATACGCAAGAGGTGACTGTAAGGGGCGGGGATGTCTGATGCATTTGTCTCTGTGCAGAACAAGGGGACTTTTTGTTATGCAGTGATCTTCTGTGTGTGTATGTGGAGCTGGTAAAGGAAGGAGATGTGTTATGTAGTGACTGTGTGTTGCTGTGAGTCTGTGATGTCACATGGAGTGTTGCTGTGTGAATGATGGAGTGTTGATCTGAGGGTTCCATACTGAGGCAGTTAGAGCTCCCCTGCCTGGGTGATGGGGCCAGTGCTGATTATAGTCCATACTCTCATGTATATATCTTAATGTAACCGTAACTTAAGTGCTTGGAATAAATCTAAGTTGTAACCCAAGAAAGCCTGCAAGTCACTTTACAACATTGGCGAAAAGTTGGTCTTTAAAGAAGAATCTGCGCACAAGAAGAAGCTGAAGTTTGAAGGTGCCTGCTGCGAGAGGGGAAGGAGAGACGAGGACAAAGCAGAGATCAGCACTGCCCCCCACATGACAATTAAAGTTGGAAGACGATGAAGAGGATGAAGAGGATGAGGTAGTGGAAGTCCCTACTACCAGCACTCGCTGTGAGTCTGTGGCGGTTATTTACCATTCAAGGTGACGTACCAAAAGCACATGCAAACAAAGTCACCTGCAACCAGTGCAAAATGGTACTGAGTCATGGGAGGCCTGGTTTGTACAGCTTTGGTATGACATCTATGAAGCGACACCTAAGGTCGTTCCATTGTGGGGCCATTCGCAAGGTTGTACCTTGTGATCAATGTAATAGGTTGAGTTCCTCTACCACATCCTCCGTTTCCATCCCTGTCACCGCAAGAGACACTCCTGTGGGACAGCGCATACCTCCAGCTGCCTCACAGTCCATCCATGATGCTGATGACCATTACCTTTCGAGGGTCACAGTTTTGTGTATGTACTACGACGCAGTACTCTGCAGGGGAGAGACTTCAAAGTGCTTTCGAGACTGTGGTCAAGGAGCACAAGAAGACCTGCTACCTACCTATGTAAGGCCCACCCTACATCTTCCTCTCTCCACCTGCCCTTTCTTATACCCATGGTTGGTGACCCCCCTTATCCTCCTTTACCCTCCTCTCCTAGTGTGTCATGTGTAAAAAACCAAAAAAAATATAAAACTAACATCCCAAAAAAAGGCTCTTTTCAGAGCCGTCATTCAGCCTTTCACAGTCTAAAAATAGAAGTGACAATTAAATGAAGCAGGGCCCTGTGCATTTTTTAGAAGTCTGCGGACATCTAAAATGTTGGGGTGCTGCCATATCAAAACCATTGCACTTTTCTCTGGGAGGAAGTGGTGGCTCTGAAAAGAGCCTTTTGGTGGTGTTTTTTTGTGTTTGAAAAACTTGAAATAGTCAACACCTAGTGCAAAATGGATGGCTGTAATTCCACAAAAGGTTGCAATGCATTTTGTACATTCCTCAGAAAAATCTGATTACCAGCATAAGTAAGATGCACTCCATCTCTGCCAAAAATGTATGTGCTACGAAACATAAAATTTTCATTGTGGAAAGAAGACATGCCAACATCTCTTAGAAAGGCACAAACAGCCTTATTAACATTCTGCCTCGCTTTCTTCATTTGTGGACCAAATGAAGACGAACGCAGCCATATTTGTCTCGGCGCAATACGAGAGAAAATTACTTGGGAATTTGGAAACATGTCCATGACTTTCCCAAGTCCTTCTTTCATGGCCAAATTGCAAAGAAATTCCTGACACATGTCCCAAACTGTTCCCTCCACAATGAATTATAAGTATGTCTGGATGACACTGTGTCCCCAAAATAGCACAGAGAGGTACCAAGTCCAACAACTTCATTCCACGCACTCCATGCCAGTGCACTTAAACATGAGGGAATCCAAGATCTGCAGCTACTCCACAGCGTTATGCATGCGTCCCCAACCAATGTATCCATGAATCTCCCAAAATCCAGATAATCTGTTTTCTGAAACACACAGCCATAGCTATCTGTTCTACTCTCAGGAAAAAGACTTTCTGACAAACTCTCTCCTTACACAAAACACCCAGTAAGCTTTACGGACCAATCCCTTGCTCTGCGCATTCTCATTTGCATGCCTCTCCACCCCAAAATCCCAATATGTAATACGCAATGTCCGCAGACTACCGCCAAATCCGTGGATATATTGTAACTTGGACAGTCCTCTAAGATTTCCACTTCACTCTCTGTGCCATTCCCTCATTGGATACAGCTAACCAGTCACACAACCATCCACCAATCACATCCAAGACCTCTACATCTAACTCCATCATCAGAGTTGAGCACTTCAAATGTACTGTTGATCACTCTGAGTACAAGTCTCATATCATTGGAAAGCACCTACTACAAAAACTACTCTACAAGTCTCCAAGATTTCTACTTGCAGCTGCATGCACATCTACATGCATGAATACAAACTACAGGTATGCATATTTTCTGCACAGTACATGTACAACTCTTATAAATGCATATAAACAGAGTAACTGCAACTTAACCTGTATAATCTTTAAAATGAATTTACCGTCATGTTTCCCATCTACTATAATCAACTGTCACTTCCAAACCTGTCTGCTATCTAATTTTATATTTACACACACACACACCTATCTAAATAATTATAATATTAGAAGATGGGAGAAATAACAATATAATTGTGGAAAAACACTTAGTAGTGTATTATAAAATTACACACAGCCAGGAAAAGGTCATGCATCTTCATACACTCACACTCATAGACACTATCATTGAAAAGCTCCCTGCTGTAATAACACCACTATCTGTAAATCACATCCTTGTGCTTTATTACCCACACCTTTACAAATGCATACATTCCATGCTTTTCTATACAGTTTCTGCCATTTACCTTATACAAATTGCAAAATAAATATATCATTATTTCTTCTTTCCCCTAACATCATATAACACAGCTTTAGAATACAAAGTGAGTTTCATACAATTAATATTCTACTCATTTGCAAAGCATTTTGAACTAAAATATTGTAAATAAAATATAAATGCTGCACATAGTCAAATTAAACTACATGCATACACTATGTTCAGATATCAAAAAAGAATACTACTACAAAAACATAAAAATCAACGTCTCAATTAACAACAGTGCTATAAACACACAAACGCAGTGAACGCCACTCTCCTGGAAAACAGCAGCATCTGAACTACAAACAACAACTCCAAAAAAAACTGCTCATTCCACAAAAAAAGT
Source organism: Ambystoma mexicanum (assembly GCF_040938575.1). Lineage (NCBI taxonomy): Eukaryota > Metazoa > Chordata > Amphibia > Caudata > Ambystomatidae > Ambystoma > Ambystoma mexicanum. The sequence goes on along the minus strand of NC_090930.1, from coordinate 261,581,537 downwards.
AAGTACAATATGACCTTAATTTCTCTGCCTAGTCTTTAAATATCTCCACAGTCTTACTCCCCTTATCTCTCCTCCCTCCTCTATTTCTACACTCCCTCCCACTCCCTTTGCTCTGTTGACCACTTCCTTCTCACTGTTCCTCCTTCCCCTTGTGCCACATCCCGTTTCGGCTCCTTCCATCTCCTAGCCCTCCTGCACTGGCACTACAACCACTCTCATTCTGCTCTATTACTACCTTTTCCTCATTCCACACTTCCTTCAAATCTCTCCTTCTTCATTACCCACCAAGAAATCCCCCTTCTTTTCCCCATCCCCCTTGCCTTATCTCCTTGATAATCTCCCTCCCCTCCCGCCTGCCCCCCATTCTCACTCTTCACCCCATCTGTTTCCCTCCTCTTACTCTTCCCCACCCCTCCCTCTCACTCTTAGTTCTACTGCATTACTCTCCTTCTCCCCTTCAGTTTAATTGCTATACTTACTGTTTTGTTGTGTGGTTGACTCATGTAATTTGTGCACCAGAAAAACAAAGATTTGTATACCATTCTGCTCACAAATCACCATTTATTAAACAGGGATTAGCAGGCAGAATAACACACAAATCCCTGTTTTTTTAGCACAAATAACATAACTCAACCCCGAGAATGTTAGTATTACAAAACAAAGAACTGTTTTTATTTTATACCATTAGATTTACTGCTTCTCCTCTCCACTAGCTCACTTTCTACTGTTATCTGAACCGCAGCATAGTAACACACAAATAGAAGAATAGCCTTCACAACTAATTGTATCTGCCCAATGCACAATTACACACCACCACATACATCTTTACCATCATACTCAGACACTCATGCATACAGCACACATAAATTACACAACAGCCCAACCGTCTTTTTTTGTTTCAACAGACCCCACAGAATGCCTACCAGAAACCAAGTCTGTAGAAAGCAACACAGAAATAGAGCAAATGAAAATAAAAGTGTCCGAAATAAGCATCCATCTCTATTAGAGTTTGTACAAAAAGTTCAAACAAAACAGCTAATACAGTCAATTAGCAAAACAAAACAATCTTCAAGTACAGAAACTTTGCCTCCTCTATAAAAATGTAAAAGAAAATAAAAAATGATTAACAAGAATGCAGCTATCACTACTGCTTGATATAGTGGCAAGTAACCATACAAAAAAAAAGTATTTTAGCAATAATGTTCCGCCACAGAGTCCTTCAGAATCTTATAAAACAGGAGACAAATCATGCACAACCCTTAAAACCTACCGTAGAAAATTAATCTTAGAAGCTTTGATAGTGCAAGCATTCTCAAAAGAAAGTTATTTATTTTAGTGTTAAACAGAATGAAACCACTAACAAAACTAACTACTAAATTACAAAAATTACTTCTCAATAAACGGAATGTCAACAAAAATAACTTCTTAAATATCTGTGGAGGTGAATGGAGTCACACCACGAGCACAGAACCATATTTTAATGAAGAAGCATACAAACACAATCAGACAAACACAATTGCCATACATAGCAGTGGACGAGGTTATGAAAAACTTAATAATACCATAATGCAACAAGAAATACTGCTTACAAAAATATCCACAGAAAACTCAGTATCAACTCTTCATTCAACTGAACCAGAACGTCCAGTATACAAATGGCCATGCATGTCAATGTGTAAAAAATCTTTCAAATCTGTACGACAGTTCCTCAATCAATATGTGAAAGGGAAAGACAAAATCAAAATGAAACTGCTGCAAAATATGGATACCTGTCCAGTACGCAAATACACAGGACTACAAGGACATTCATTGACCAGCATTTCAGGACCTATTTGCAAAATCACCTTCCATCATATCAAAATGATATCAACTCATTCAACTATAAGAAAGCTAGTTTATAAACTGTACTATGCTAAAAGTCTTGCTTTAGAATTAGCCAATTTAAATAATAATCTTCTACATGGTACAGCCAAAGACCTAATGGAAAGAAATTGAGCATATCCAGAAAAAAATATTTTGGAAGTGAAAGCCACGTACAAAATAAAGTAGTTGTACAACAAACTAGCAACAATTGTACAGATGGCAATCTTCTACTACACACATACACAAAGAAATACTAAACTTTAAAAGTACATCTGCTGAAATACCAAACCATGTGTGTGTATGTTGCCGCAGAACTTTTTATAAACGTAACACAAAAACTATAGATGTAACATACAAAATAGAAAACAATGAAGATTCCAAATGGTTTGAATTATCTCTCTACCTTATAGAAGAAAACAAATACAAAAACAAATGAAATAATTCAAGAGTCACCAGAAACTGGTAAATTTTAACTTCTAGATCCTGCTACAGTATCCAACATTTTAGACCATTATACAATTCATCCATTACATTCTAATGACACCATAGATGATGCACTAGAAACATACCAAATGCGACAAACCAAAGGATCACCAATCAGCATATGGGAAAAAAGTATAGACGCATGTGCTTTTCCTCTACTCTTTTCTACTGGCAAAGGAGGAAGGTACAATTATAGACCTATTCAGATAACAGCATCGCTCGTTACGAATGTATTCTGAAGATCCCAGATTTAGACAAAATGTGGAATACATATTCCATCTACTCTTTGAAAGTGAACTAGCAACTCTAAGTTACAGAGTTGCACACACATTAAAATCAGGAACCCACTTTCAAAATATGTCAGCTACGCAATTACTACAAAAAGTGCAAGAAAAAGATGAGGCTTTACAATCAAGCATTACAAATCTGTTAGCAAACATGCGTGGTACGAAAGAGTACTGGTTCTGACGTCATGGAGATGTACGTTGTATGATAAGAAACCTTGTCCCACCCACTTGGTTTGGTACATTAAGTTGTGCAGAATATGCATGGGAAGATTTACATGATTTCCTACGCATATCAAACAAAAACAAAACAAACATAGATATACTAACATCTAGAGAACTTTGCTCTCTAGATCCTGTTAATGTTTCAAGATATTTCAATAATCGCTTCATTGCTATGCTACACTTTATTCGTGATAAAACTGTTCCTCACCCAGGAGAAGTGCAACACTTCTTTTGGAGAAAAAAATACCAAGCCAGAGGAGCACCACATATCCACATGCTTTTATGGATTAAAGATGCTCATAAATTTGGTCAAGACAGTGATGCCACTGTTTTACGGTTTATTGAAAAATATGTCACTTGTGAAATTCCATCAGAAGCAACAAATAGTGATCTTCATGCACAAATTGTACAATTTCAAAGACACAAATGTGGCAAATATTGTCGTCGCAAATACAAAAACAAAGGGAAATACTACACCAAATGCCGCTTTGGTTTCCCTAGACCAGTTACAGAAACAGGTGAAGTGAACAACTTCATGTCTTCAGTTAGACATAGTGTTAAAGCGAATAGTGTTAAAGCTAAATCACCTAACAACACATATTACATAAAAAGAACAGAATAAGCAAAATATATCAATGATTACAATGGAATCATTGCCCTATTATGGAATGCAAACATAGATGTGCAGTACATTGCAGACAATTCCACTGCAGTTGCACGATATGTTACAGCCTACTTAACCAAAGCAGAAAAAACAGACCTATAATCAGACAAAACACTGTCTCAGAAATTGTACAGGTTGGGTATAAAAATGCTCTCCCATAGAGAATTTGGCTGCTATGAAGCTGCAGATCGTTTAACCGGTACTGCTTTGTATGGAAAATCTGAAAATATAGTATGGCTAAGTCTTGGTCCTGCTAAATCTAGAAAAAAAGAGTTCTCAAATCATACAATGACATAGAAACAATAGCCAAAAATTTTCCCAACAGCCAAGACATTTTGAAAAACAATTTACTAGACACATACTACCCAAACAGAAGTACCAATTTGGAAACCATGTGTCTATACCACATAGCCCAAAACTTCACATACAAAAATAATATCAAACCTGAAGAAAAAAAAGTTAGATACAGAGTGACAAATTGTGAAGGCAGCTTAGTAAAACTTACCAAACCAGTTTAATTAATCATATCGAATTGTCATTAAACACTCCTCACCATAAAGAAATATATTACATGTCCCTGCTACAACTCTTTATACCATGGTGAAAAGAAGAAGAGATACTAGATAAGCAAATGAAAGCACTACCAATGTAAACTTTACACAGTACAAAACAATGTTGCACAATGAACAGCAACACAAGGAAAAACTGAAGGCCCAACTAGATAAGGACACTCCCGACAGTAGTCAACCTTCTGTAACATGAGGCCAAGAACCACTGGGACAGCCACTAATAGCAAATGAGGCAGAATTAGCTATGACAGAAGTAGAAAACACCATATGTCACCATGAAGATACAGAAGACTTAACTGTACTACAATCAAAACTGAACAATGAGCAGCGTAGCATTTTTCAAGAACAAAAGAAATTGCACATGGTGCACAACATCAAAATAAAGAATGTGCCTGCCAAAATTACAAACCTATACTACTATATGTCAGTGGTGAAGCTGGTTCAAGCAAAACATTCTTAATCAAAATCATCAGCAAGTTCCTTCAACAATTGACAAACAACAAACTGTCAGCTGTTGTAACTGCCCCCACAGGTTTAGCTGCCTACAACATAGGTGGTGTCACTTTACACCGATTACTACTCCTGCCAGTAGAACACCAAAACAAATTAGAATATTACAAACTTTCTACAGAAGCTGCAATGGAACTACGCAGAGTGTTAAAACAAATGAAAATGCTACTAATAGATGAAGTGAGCATGGTCTCCAACCTAATGTTGCCTTTGATTCACCTCAGATTACAAGAAGTACTTAAAACAAACTACGACAAGCTCTTTGGAGGAAAACACATTATTGTTTTCGGAGATCTTCCTCAATTGACACCAATGAAAGGTGAACCTATTTTTAAAACCTTAGGATAAAACTGTTGGCCGCCATGGGAAATGTCAAACTTTGGCAATGTTTCCAATACAGAGAATTAACAGAAAACATGTGACAGTCTGCAGACCTCACCTACGCCAACATTTTAAAAAGTATTAGAGTTGGTGTACTATCTCAAGAAGCACAAGCAATATTAAAAACCCGGCACATCTATGCACTTTATGCCCATAACTCATGTGCTACTGATGTCATGGAACAATTAGCACGCAAAAATGTCAATTGTATGTCCTTGATGCCAACTCTTGCAAGCTGTTCCAAATTCAATGAAACAATGTTGAAAAAAGAAATGCAGCCAATAATTGAAAATTCTGCAACAGACAAACTGGACGTACATGGTATGACACTACCCCTGTGTCAACAAGCCACAACAAGACTAAATACCTTAGAAAACTCAAGCTCCAACACAGCTGGTTTGGAGAAAATATTAAAATGATCTTTAAACTGTAGAGTAATGCTTAAATGGAACCTTGACGTGGAGCAAGGACTAGTTAATGGAGCACTGGGTACAGTTGTTGGCTTTTAAACATACCCACGTGACAACAACATTTAGTTCGTCAATATTCTCTTTGACAAACTTTCAGAAGTAAAAAGGATTGGGCGCTCAACAGCTCCATTCCTTCTTTTCAAAGACATGTATGTACGCAGAGAACAATTTTCTCTAACTCTAGCATATGCAGTCACCATTCACAAATCACAAGGTCTTACCTTAGATAAAGGATTGATAGATATTGGGAACACAGTCTTTAAAGAAGGCATGAGCTGCGTAGCACTATCACGCTTACGTACACTTGACCGTCTGTCTCTAATCAACTTTGATGCAAGTAAAGTAAACGCTGATATTCCTTCCATTTTAGAATACAATAGACTACGTTCAATATACACCCCATCTAAAAACATATCCTGTTCCACAAAAAGCAAAACGTTGTAAAAGAAAACTAGTTCAAACAGAAATGCAAAAGGATGTCACTGCAAATCCTCCAAAGAGAGTAAAAGAAACTAATACTTCATCAATTAGTACAACCAAAGAAGAATCTATTACTCAAAGTAACTCAGGTACTTCTTCAAAAAAGCAACACACACTCCAAAAAATGACTTGGACACAGAACTATCTGGTCCATTCAAATTTTCAAATATAACTGCTGTAAATTGCTACGCAAATGTAGCAATCAATATTCTATTTCAATTGCCACCAATTATTGACAACATTTACTTACACAGTACAGACCAATTGTGTTTGCAAACGTTAGTCCTTCATAGAAATGCAACCAACAATCCTGACAACACCTACAATGTTCATGGAATAAGACAAGAATTGGACTACTGTGCTGGAATGGTGAAATTCACTCTAAGCTCACAAGAAGATCCAAACAAATTTCTAATGTACTTGCTACAAGTACTGGAAAACAAAAACATATAAAATCTTCCAGATTTCAGACATGTGGAAACATACAAGCACTCTGTGCAACAATATGCAATATGAACAAATCCCTAATGAACGTTTTGTGGATGTATCCATACTTAACTGTGAATCCGTTCCATTTCAGCAACTTGTACAAAATGCAAACCATGGGAGATTATGTAGTACCTGCAATTCAGATAATCGCTCCACCTTACTAATACAAACACATAGTAAATATGTAATATTAATGCTTCTACGTTACAATGCAGATGGTACCAAAAACAACTGCCAGCTGACTGGATTCACACATGGTCAAGTATCGTTTGGTAAGAAAACCTTCACAACAATAGGTATAATCTACCAGGCAGGAGCCACAACCAATGTAGGTTACTACACTGCATATTTAAAAAAGAATTGTGGATGGTTCGAATGTAATGATAGTACCATTACTCCAAAGCAGAGATTAACAGCAAATCTTATAAACGCTTATTTATTCTTCTCAAAACCAGAATTTAATAACTAATCTGTACATAAAACATTAAAAAAAAACTTCAGTTGGAAAACTATAAACAGTTAGAATACACCAACAGGTATCTAACTGCTCAAACATTTTTCAACAACCAAACAAATAAATCAATACCACTAATAACTAATCTGTGCATTAACATGAATAAAACTTCAATTAAAAAACTATAAACAGTTAGAATACGCCAACAGGTATCTAACTGCCCCAAGATTCTGCAACAACCAAACAGATAAATCAATACCACTAAGTTATAAGAAGAAATAAACAGTTAGAATATGCCAATAGGTATCTAACAGCCCCAAGATTTTGCAACAACCAAGCAGATAGATTAACAATATAAATAAAAAGTATAATCAGTTACAATTCAACAACAAGTATCTAACAATCTGCAACAAGCCAACATTAGCCAGAATCAACAAGTAAACACTGAAAACACAACAATAAATGTACTGTACCAAAAGAAAAAAAACATTTTTTTTTTTATCCAACAGTGATTTTTTTCTTACAGACCCAATGATTTAAAAACAAACACAGAAACTGAGCAAATTGCACAATACACTGGTTTGTAATGTACTAAATATGAGGGTCGAAATTAATCAAAAATATGTATAATTCAATGTTATTAAGTCCTTACAAACTACCTTCACTAACATGATATTTTCTTTTATCACAGAAATTGACAAAGAATATATGTGCTCCAGTTACTAAACCAAACAGTAAGTATATTATAATAAGTACAACACATAAACACTGCTCCATAACACAACCATTGAAGCAAACATGTAACCGTACACCACAATGCAAAATGTTACTTCCATGGATATGTTATACTGCACTGCTTGTTACCAAACTCCTTAATGGCATGATGTACCCAAAACTTCAAATACAAACTATACAAATCAAACAGTACATAAACTGTAGATTTGCAAATATGTCATACATATTCAGTTCTATGGGTGTGATCTATGGGTGTGATATGCTGTGGTGGTTGTGACCAGGGCCTAGAGTCTTGGGTGCATGGCCTACGGCCTTCAGCCATGCACCCAAGACTCTAGGCTCTGGCCACAACCACCGCAGCATATCACACCCATAGATCACACCCATAGAATCAAACATTTTAACCATGCAGTATGGGCATTTTTTATGTACACGGACACCTAACGTGTTCTAAGAACAGTTTTATTTTACTTGTGTACAGCACGGACAGATATAGTGTCCCTAGGACACCTCCATTTTGATTGCTTAAGGACATCCTGGACACCGCGCCTGTTCTTAGAACAGTTTCAACTTGCCTGTGGACACTACAGACAGGAAATAGTGTCCTTAGGACACCTCCATTTTGGTTAATTGCGGACATCCTGGACACCGCATGCGTTCTTAGAACAGTTTCAACTTGCCTGTGGACAGTACGGACAGGAATAGTGTCCTTAGGACACCCCCATTGGCCAGATTACGGACATTCCGGACAGCACGGCTGTCCGCGGATAAGACGAACACAACAGGGGTACTTGCCACCTAAATATATACAGCATTTGACCCATCTCTTTCTCTGCCACCCTCCTCAAACGCTCTTACACACCAACACACTTGCCAAAATTGTATTTCTCCACCATTTGTCACCGCGCTGTCCGCGGATGTCTGCAGATCCAAGATGGTGGGCGTTTCCAAAAAATCTGATGCACTCCACGCTCTTCACCATCCAATCAGCGGACACGTCGCATGTCCGCGGACATGATGCAAGCCGATTAGCCAATCAGGACACGAACAGGGATGGGTGTCCGCGGAGCGGACTTAGATATCACACATTTTTTGTGACCTACTTTTTGGTCGTTTTTAAACAAACTACTGGGCTGATTTTCACCAAATTTACAAAAGCACGCATTCGGGGCCAAGCCGCTGCTACTGCCGCAAATTTGGTGAAAATCCGTCCAGCGGTTTGGGCTGTAGGCGTGAGCAAAGTTTTTCCCCATTCAGTCTATGGGAAAAAAAGAAGATTTGCAACCCCTCCTATAACATTGCCCCCCCTGGACCAAACCTCACCAAACTTTGCATATTCAGAGTGGGCCATACACTTATTTTTCAAAGTTTGGTGAGGATTAGTCCAGGGAGAGCAAAGTTATAAGCCGCCAAAAATTGCTCTTCCTATGGGATTAGTAATTTAACCATAACTACACAGCCACTATCATGGCTGTGTAATATATGTATATATGTATTAAGTAAAAAAAGCTTTGTTAAAGGGACGTTATGGTTAAGTTGTGCTACTAAAAACCTATCAAATTCAGTAAAAAAAAACTTTGTTAAAGGACACGTTATGGTTCGAAGTAAAACCGAAAAAACCCTGAAATTCGCCAGTAATGGTAAGCTAAGCACCATAACTCGCACCACCACCGTGCACTGCTAAGACTAACACCCAAGACATCAAAGATGACATCACAAATGTCATTGATGACATCACTGATTTTGGGACCCCTCCTATAACATTGACCCCCCCCCCTAATGGTATACACTTCTCTATATAAGCACATTAATAATCATTACTTTATGTGTACTTAATATATATACATTTATTTTTAACAGACCATGCAAACATTGAAAATAATACACCAAAAGACACATTGAAAAAGACTCTGCAGCGCATGGAACAGAAAATGGACATGCTCAAGGAACATTTCTATGTTTTGAAACAGTTTGTGGAGGACCACATACAAGAAAAAATTAAGGGGCCGATTCATGGAACAAACGTGCGCCGAAAATCCATGCGCAAGCAGGCGCAAGGGAGCGCAAGCGTGAGAAACGCAGCGCACGTAGATGCGTGCGATTCAAGGAAGACGCTGCGCGTGTTTCCCGCTGTCCGTGCGCCCAATTCAGCCATGGCGCATTCAGGCATACACGGCGTGCGCTACATGCACAGCAAAAGCGCACATAGTGCGGCGCACACAACCAAAGTGGGCGGAACAGTGGGCGTAACACGCGGAATGGGGAACAACGCGTGAAAAAGAAAGCATAACTGGGGAAGTACTGCAGGGAACTACACGGAATGCCCACACGCACGCGAACAACCTGTATTCATGGATCCGAATACGGGAAACCCGCGCACAGCAAAAGACCCGCACAGGCGTCAACGCGTCCGCCACACGAAGGCAGGCGGAAGCATCCCCGCGCACAGTATAAAAGTGCACGCAAACAACAAACGCGTATATACAGCTACGATGAATGCCCCATTTGTCGCAGCACTGATCGTGGGACACCGCAGGAGGAGGAGAATAGCCAGGGCACGCATTTTCGCACCACGGACAAGCCTTTTTGGGATGCCTGACGACCAGGTCTATGGCAGGTATAGGTTTCCACCCCATATCATCCTAGACCTGGTCAGGGAGTGGGAAGATGACCTTACATCCCCCACCCTTTGCTCCCAAGCATTGAGCCCCTTGGAGAAGGTGCTCAATGTCCTGCATTTTCTGGCCACTGGGTCATTTCAGCGGACCACTGCCATAGTGGGGGGGTCTCACAGGCCACGCAGTCACGCTGCCTACACCAGGTACTGGCAATCATGACAGTGCGCCCCTCAGTCCGCAGGCACATATACATGCCCAGAACACCCGCAGAAAGGCAGGGCGTCCCGGTGGACATGGTGGTGCCCCCACATCCCCAAGGACAGGCACAGGCGCTGCCCATGAGAGGGGACAGGGCACGTGGCGAGGAAGCCTGGACCAAGCTTGTGGCCACATTTTTCACCTAAACTCCCACCCCTGCGGAGTGCACACAGGCCTGGCACATACCAGGTGACAATCGATGATGACAAAGAGACAGTCAACTGTCACAACCCTACCACCCTGAGATAGTTGCCATGGAAGTGCCACATCGTCTGCATCCCTAGCTACTTAAACACAAGCTATCCCGTGTGACCAAAAGGCACACATATGACATATGACATGATATGGCCTATACACAAGTATTTCAAGGTGCGATGAGGCAGGGAGGGGGGAACAAGGGAAGACAGACAACGGTACTACTAGGCCAGGTGTCATTTAGATTGTGCAAGTGCAGGGGTAGGGGGAAGGGAAAAGTGCAAGGGGAAGGGGGGGGAGTGCAGTACAGGGGAAGTAGACCAAAAAAGAAATACATAGGTCGGCTGGTGGCAACTGCAAAGGTAAGTGCAGACAAGTGCTGGGAAGGGTGGGCTGTAGGGATAGAGAGACAGTACCGCAGTGCAGGGGTTGCCGGGGAGGCAGTGCAAGTGGAGAGTGGCTGGGCCAGGGACCGAGGTCGGTGAGAGTGGCCCAGTTGCAGCTCCAGTGCAGTTCCAGTGAAGAATTCTGCAAGGGAGAGGCAGAGAGAAAGCAGAAGCAAAGAGGAAGGTCTTGAGGTGCTTCCAGAACTGGAGATGGTTCCCCTCAAGTTCAAGTGAGGCAGGAAGGCTGTTCCAGAGGGAGGGCCCTGCCGCGGAGAGAGATCTACCCCCAGCTAGTTGCGCTGAGAAGCGGATGACCCTGACATGCAAGGTGTGCATCACACACACCTGCAAAACAGGCCATGGCCATCACTGTCATGTCACTCAAACCTTCCCAAACCACAACATGACATGGCAAGCAATACCCATACACCAACACAGTAACGAAAAGGTACACATTGCCATGTCCTAAATGTACAGTGGCATCAGACAATGATGCCTGACCCGGAATCAGATGAAATGACAGACCAACAAAATCTCCCACCCAAAATAAGTCATTTCCAAATGCATTACAAGAGTTGTAGACGTAACATAACAATGAATGCTTGTCTACATGCACATCGTGCATTGCAAAATCAACACTGCAGCTCATGTGTGCTGTGTCCTACTCCTGCAACACACTGCTCAGCGCACAGCACAGTGAACAGCCATTGTGTATGATGCACACCCTGAGCATCACATCTAAGTGACAGACCACATCAAACAGCAAATTAGGCATGTACAGGATCCATAATCGGTCACAGAACATGTGCTGCAGGGACACAGTGGGCACCAGAAGGCAAACAGTGTACACGTGGATATTCAAGGGTGGGAGTACATGTAGTGCATCAGAGTGCAAGTGTGTGGTTCTGCAAGGACATGCACTCCACATATGCATGTGCACTCAAGTGACCATTAGTGTTCTCTACACATCACATGTGAACATTCACCATGTGTACACCCCAGCATGTCAAACCACAACTATCCCCTCGCACCTGAAAGGTAAACACAACACATGAACAGGCATTGATCAGCAGAACACAACATGTACATAGGATACCACCATTACAATGTCAGAGTTCCCATCACACTGCAGGGCAAGGCAACTATCAACAACAACCCCTCTCCCCCTCACAAATGACCATGACCCACTGAACAACTGCACCTGGGTCATGGAGCCTTCAAACCTCAATTCCACCTGGCCACAGGATCACCTTTACCCTTCGTCACCATCTCCCACCTTGTGTGTAAAAAGGTGCCTGCACCCTCATAATCCACACTCATGTCCAAAATCACAAAATCCAAGCCAGAAAAACGAACCAGAACACCCTCCAGTAGATGACTTGACGTAGCAGTACCTCACAAAGGCCAAGTACTACCACAATGATGCAACAACCAAGGTAGCACAGTAAAACAATGTCACAACAGGATGTGAAACATGTGTGGTACATGACATAGGATGATGCACCATGAACGGATGTGTACTATCACAGGTCCCCTGTACAGGCGCGGGAGTGTCACGAAACAACCACCCCCACCATGTCCCGGGTGCCTGCAAGGTCAAACTCACACAGGCCCCTGAGACCCTGGTGGGGAAGGAGGTTCAGGGATATGCAGTCGGGACAGGTGTTGACACACTGGATGACTGGAATGAGTGGCAGGAGAGGGGAGGATGAATGACACATGAAACTAGGGAATGCACGAAAATGTACTACCTGCATGAACACATACACAATCCAAACAAACTTGGACATCATTGTCATGGCCTTCTGTAGTCCAGGCTCAGGAGTGGTACGAACCAACCACCCCCTCTAGGGTTTTGGCGCCTGCAAGTTCGGGGCTTACACAGGCATCCGCAACCCCAGCGGGGAAAGAGGGTCAGGGAACATTGCTTGGGTAGGTACGGGAAGCAGGAACACCGGGTAGAGGGTACAGGGTTCAAAATTGCATAGTATTACGGGTGATTAGGGAGAAAAAACATACCAAATTGAACCACACATACATCCATGCATTAGTACACTCCCCAGCAAGCCTATGCAGAGCAGTTTGAAAGAAAAACAACAAGACACTTAGCTCTGGTTTTGAGTGCTGGCCTCCTGCCTGCGCACTCTCAGGTCCGGTTACAGGAGCACTGCAATGCTGCAAAGAGAGCCACAGTCAACAACCTGTACGTACCAATTACACAAAAACACAACACCAAACATGCCCCATAGCAACAAACTACTCTACAAACAGGCAATCTGGTGTAGATGCTTCGTACCCATATATAACATCACCCCTGTGACGGGTCATACACAGTCAATGCAGTAAGTCAGCCGCCGGTGGGTGCGTGGCAAATGGAACACCAATGTGTCACAATTCACACAACATGCAATGTTCCCTGGGTAAGCAGACAGACCCATATAGCAAGCCATGACTTCTGAGCAAGTTGCGTACCACCATGACCGAAACAAAGTTGTCAGTGCATTTATCATAAAGTACATGGAAAAGACATGCACTGCACCCGAGTATGTCCCTTGCTGTATGTCCCTGTGAGCTGCCCCTTTCCATGTCTCGGAAGGCTACATGGTTGATACAAGTGCCTCAATGGACCTTGGTGTACCGGAGGGTATGTGCCACTGCCCCTGCATGTGTCCCAGACAACCTTACTATCAACAGCCATCAGTCCACCAACACATCTGAGCTGCATTGTGTGCTTCAACACCAATATTCGTCTAAGCTCACCCTCAGTGCTGTGACTAAGCCTGCATGTGCAACTCGCCTGGTTCAAGCTTTGCTGTGTCGTGGCCCCCCTGTGCTGCTCACCTTGCCTGGAGTTCCTAGTTCTAGGATGTGGGTCTGCAATCCCTGTGCCTCTGCTTGTGCACACATGTGCATGTGGGCACCAACAAACGTGTCCAGAATTCCGTCATCCAATGGGCCATGTCTGCTGGCAAAGGTGCTCTGGAGGCTCATCCCCCTGCAGAAAGGGCATGAAACACATGATTAATGCTTCAAAGTCATCTGTGTGTGTCTCATCAGGCATCTCATTACTTGACCATGTCAGAGAGTCACATCACAAATCACACCATCAGTCCGTCTTTCACATCCAAAGTGTGGAACACTATCTACAGCATGAATTGCAACAAGCACGTGTACAGTAAAGATATGAAACATACTACACAATGCATAGCAATTAATGTACACATTAATCATGACACACCCCATCTAGCAAAAGCTGAACAGTGGACAATAACACCAAAATCATCCCCACTAGGGGTGTCAACACAGGTCACACAGCACCAGACATGCCACAGATATGACAGTCCAAAGCCCTTGTGTAAAATTCTGTAACACCGAACCATCCTTGCGAGCCCATGGATAAGGGAGGCAGAAGTGGCATATGTGAGTCAAGGACCCCAAGCAGAAAACACATACACAAGACAAGCCTGAAGGGCCCAGCTGGAACAGACAGTGGATGCCTTCAAAAGCCACAAAGCACCGCACCGTCACATGAAAGCACAATAGACTAGCAATTTTAAACTAAATCAACTATTAACTAATTACACTAACAATGGAAAACCTACATTACCTAATTAAACTAACTATCAAACAGAAACTGAACTAACTAAACTAAAAGAAAAATCAAAAATGGCCACATACGACCCGGGGGGAAGGGAGGCACCCAGGAGGGGGGAGGTACAGGTTGCTGCTCAACATCCACATGCGATGATGCTGAGCCAAAAAAAAACACCTCCATGGGCTCAACGCCTGCACAGCCCGACCTATGTGGGAGATAGATGGTCGTCCGAGTCTGGCTCATCCTGTAAAGGAGGACGTGGCACAGTAGCCTGGCCATGCCTAGCCACAGCTTGCCCCTCGTCGGCAGCAAGTCTGCCGGACGGGTGAGCCTGGTTCTGTGTGGCGATGTGACGTAGGTCTGCATGCAGAACCTCACGTGATACACGTGCTTCCTCTTGCAAGGTAGCACGTGTGACACGGAGTTCCTCCTGCAAGGCCTGGCTGGACAACTGCTGCACCTCCCGGCAAGCCTGTAGCTCAGCCGAGATGGTACGCTCAAGCTGTGCAAACCTCTCCTCTGCCTGCTACCTCTGGGACATCATAAGGACACCCAGAGTGGATCTGAGGGAAGCATACTCCTCCCTCAGGGCATCCATGTGCGCCTCTGCGTGAGCAGCAATTGCTTGACGCAGAGACGACATTTCAGCCTGGCGTGCCCTGTCTGAGGCCGCCATGCCCAGTCTGAGCAAGCGGGCCGTGTACCGTGCCACCTGCTGCTGGAGAAGCACCTGCCTAGCAGGGGGGAGCACAGATCGGGCCACACGCTCCATGCTCTCAGCGATGTTCTCCATTGCTGCCCCCTGCCGTTCGGAATTGGCAGTCATGTCTTGCTCCCACTCAGTATACTGCGGTTGCACGCAACGACCGCGTTGCCGGGCTTGACCCCTGCGAGACCCAAGGACCGGGGGTCCTCGCTGTGTTGGCACCGCCCGCGGCTGCACGACTACATGCCCCCGTCGACGTGATGTCCCAGGCACATCAGTGACTGGTGTGGAGGGTGACCCTGCATCCCAATCCACCACGGGCGGAGGAACCAAGACTGTCTGATCCCTCAGTGCAGGGGTCGCAGACAGAGGAGTGTCCACATCAGAATCACTCACCCCTGACACATGGACTTGATGCTCATCCAACTCAGCATGGACGTCAGAGTCGTCATCAAGGCTGGACTCATAGGCAGCCAGAGACAAGATGGACTGCAGCACTTGGGGGTTTTCGTGGCCTACCACCCCACGACCCCCACTAGTGCCGGGTTGATGTGGTGTTACCAACCCTGTGTCTGGCATGACAACACCATCCTCTGCCTCCATTGCGTCATCACCTGAAAAATAGAGAGAAAAAGGTCACTACACATGTCAGAAATACACAACACACACACACACCGACAGCAAACGCATCCGGCAGACATGTGACACACAACATATAACCTGGCATGCATGCTGGGTCAACTTTGAACAGCTTCTGTGATCATACCTGTTGAAAGGTGGCAGTTTCCATGGAAGTGGGTCTATGCAGTGCAGAAAATGTGTACGCCACTCGCTACCTACATGTACAAGGACTAAATGGTGTGTGCCAGGAAATGTGAAGGCAGTGCAATGTCAAATTCAGACATCACGTGCATTGTGCATTCAATGTGTACCAAATCTAGAAGCCAAGAACCCCTCCACCCCAGTACCAAAGCAGGGATGCCTAGCATGGTATCAAAAGGCTGACGATACACCTGTGTATTGACAGGCAGTGTTGACCGGCATCAACAGCTTAATGTGATTCAAGTGACAACACTGCAAATGATGCTGGGCCAGTAGGCAGGACACATGATGTAAACTCTGGAGGCCGCCCACGTGTGAAGAAGACACAACAAGAGTTGGACAGAGTCATTGGCCATTGAACAGGCTGAGGCCTGTGAGCCACACAGATTGTCAGAGCCTAAACATGTGTGCAACGCAG
Organism: Ambystoma mexicanum; assembly: GCF_040938575.1. NCBI lineage: Eukaryota > Metazoa > Chordata > Amphibia > Caudata > Ambystomatidae > Ambystoma > Ambystoma mexicanum. Next base: position 261,564,932 of record NC_090930.1, on the reverse strand, counting down.
GACTGAGCCACAGTTGACATGGGAAGGCTGATGAGATGGCAGGCTATGTATGTAACCAAGGACTTGTATTACAGTGATCATCCAGTCAAGGACACATAGGGGCATGCGTGCAATGCACATGGAGCATGAATGGGCACTCATGTCCCTGCGGGACATCTGATCCATGCACAGTACAAGTGAGATACCCTGCATCGAGTACTAAGGCTGTACCACACGGCATATGTCTGGCAGATTCTACGCTGGAAGTTAGCATCTACACAGGACACATGAACAAGAAAGTACACATTGGCAAGATTGAAGCAGACCAGTGCAAAGGTGGAACTGGGGTGCAGAGTGGCGGAGGAGGGGCAAGGGAGCATGCCTACATGGAGTCCCGCATGCAGGCACAGGAGACATGCATGACGGAAGCATTGCATTACTTACACATCAGAACCATGTACACGTCACATGTAGCAGCAATCATGCACAACACATCCCACAAGTGAAACACACACGTCCTCAACAAACGCATCAACACTCACTGGACTGCGCATCAAAGTCCAGCATCTCTCCCACTCCTTCGACCAATTCAGGTGGTATGAACTCCGCAACGAGAGCCTCATGCGGAGTGAGCTCTTCCTCCTCTGGTGCAGGCCCACCGCCAGTCACCAGAGTCAAGTTGTAATTAGAGGCACGCTTAGCCTTAGTGCTGCGCTTGATGTCATTCCAACGCTTTTTGCACTCTTGCGCCGTGCGCACCTCATGGCCGAATGAACTGACATGTTCCGCAACATGCTTCCAGTGGGTGTCACGTTGGGCAGCCGTAGTCTGACTATTGGCACCCACTAGCATGTCACGGCTGTGGCCCCACACGTAGTCCACGAGGAATTCCAGTTCCTGCTTACAGAAAGGCTTCTTCCTCGACGTGCAGGAGGTCGTAGCTGTGTGTGGGGTCCCAGTCTGTGCTGCAGGTGCAACCTTCCTCCTCTTGGACTGTGGCGCAGACCCTGGCTGGCTAATGCCGCCCTGACCAGTATGGCCAGTGGGTTCAGTGGATTGAGCCAAGGGAGTGGCAGGTGGAGGGATGACCAAAGGCCTGACTTGTGTCAGTGGCAGCTGGGTCCCCACTAATGGACCCTGCGCCGCAACATCAGCTGTGGCAGGGTCATTGACCGCAACGGTCCTGGTTGGCAGACTCACAACCGGGGTGCTGTTGGGTGCATCTGCCCCTGCACTTGCCAACACCCGGCTGTTCGGGGCAGCAGATGACATGACTGCCCCAGGGACACGTGTCTTGGTCTGAGCAGCCCGGCCTGCCCCTATGGTTTCCCCCCTGGCCTGTTGGACATCTACCAAGGGCTCTTCAAGTGCCAACGCAGCCTGCGCTGGCAGACCCTGAGCCTGGGTGGCGGTGTCCACAGCTGCACCTGCAGCTACCACTACCCTTGGGCCCATGGCAGTCGATGGAACGGACTGCCGGGTCAAACGGGTGCCAGTGCCAGATGCAGGAGCTGCATCCCCCGGAACCACAGGGGGTGGTGGCATGACTGCACCGACACATGGCACAACATTGTGCTCAAGTGGCGCACCCCTGCCTCTTCCCCCTCTGTGGCCGCCCTGGACACCCTGGAGTCCCCCTACTCCCTGGTCACCACGGCCACGTCCCCGACCACGCCCGCCACGAGGAGGACGCCCAGCTGAGGCACCCCTCACCTTTGGTGGCCTCCCAACCATGGCAGTGATGTAGTAGTGCTGGCACAGATGGAGTGGTGCCAATGGGAGGTGTACACCACAATTGACCTGGGCAATTGGGGTGAAGGGGGTGGGAAGCAAGATGTTAACAGCCCCCCTGCACCTGCAAGTCTGTATGTGACCCCGGTGATGTGGTGACGGGTCACGCAACGCTCAGGCACCCCAAAACTGCAGTAAAACCATGCACGCAACCCTGCAGCCTACGTGCGTGGATTCAACCTCCCGCAGTACGCGGTGGCACCCAGTAACACGAATAACGCGTACGTGTGGGACACGCAGGCTACTATAACATCGAAAATGGGTGCGATACACAGGGGCACCCGCAGTGGGAAAAAGAGCGTGTGCGACTCACCGTCTGACTAAATCGATGCAGAAAAACACACGTAGCCAATACCCCCGCCAAAAGAAGAGATACCTCCTTGATAGCTGTGAAGTTGTGATGGCGCGCGAAACAACAGGAAGCAGCAACACACGTCGGTCTCCACGAAAGGCACGTACAGCAAACTGCTGGGCCCGCTCACCTTTAACCCGTGCTGAGGGAAACGCATGTGCGCGTCACGTCACTTACGCGCATGGGCCCTTTCCTCGTATTACACGCGGACGTGCAGTTTTTCACGCGTGCTGAAATGCCCATGCACGCCTGTACGCGTCACGTCACAGGGGCGCTTGCGCTTGAGGGGCCTTCTGTCCAATGAAATTGCGTATGCGTGCAGACGCGCTTACGCGCTAAGGGCCTTTCCTCGAATTACACGCTGACGTGCCGAATTTTCACGTGCCAAATCACTCCGTGTCAAGCTGGCCACGCATAAGCACACGGAAGACCACGCTCCTGCCCAGAAGGCCGAACTACTGCCCCCTAGAGCCCCGAGCACGCTCCCACCTGCCATCTGCTGCTGCCTGACTGCCTGCTGCCCACGTGCCCTGCCATTTGCTGCTGGCACATCAGCCAGGGGTGCTGTTGCTGTGACCACCCCTGCTGGAACCGAAGACTCCCGACTGGGATTCCATCGCTCCACAGCCCAGCCCCAGGACCCAGTTGCCCACCAACTCCTGCCTCTGTGGTTGTCATGTCGGGGCAAACACCATCTGAGACCACTGACAACCCACGACCAGAGAGGCAGAGGGGCACCAGCTTCAGTGCCACCGAAGTTGGTGTCCTGGTGGAGCAAGTCCTGGGGCAGTATGATGCCCTCTTCGGAAGTTCCTGCGCCGACAAGGAAGGACGGACTTGAATCTGGACTGACATCGTGACTGCCATCAACGCGGAGGGGGTGGCAGTCCGTGACTTCCAACATGTCAAGAAGCGCTGGGAGGACTTCAGGTCCAGGACCCTGAACAAGGCCCGGCGCCTCTTGAAGGCAGCGGATGCCAAGGGGCGCCCGGGCCTCTTGTCGGAAGAACAGATGAGGGTCCTGGAACGCATATCCCCAGTGCTCCACGTCCAGGTCCTTGAGAGGCAGACCCGTCTGGAGTCGAGCGGTAAGTGTACATGCATCCTGATTGCGAGCTGTGCGTGTGGTGATTTTTCAGTAGTGTGCAGGTTGCACATCTGTTTGTATGGGGTCGAGTATGGGTGGGGTGTACAGGGCCGTGGGGCTAACACATGCAAGGGCTGGAATGTGTGAGACATGGATGGTGCTTGTTTGTGTAGGCTTGCATGCCAAATGCAGTTGTGTGGGCACACATGTTTGGATGAATGTGTATGTAAGTAGACATGTCCGTGATGTCACGCATGTATGTTGTTTTCAGCTGCATGTATCAGCACTGTGTACATGTGCATCTGTGTGTATTTGACAAGGGTGCAACAGTGATGCAACATGGATGCATGTGACAGCGGTATGTGGAAGCCTGATCGGCAGATGTGACATGGATGCCCATCTGAACACTGCGACACTTGGCAGAGGTGTACACATGCATGCAAGTGTGGTGGTGTGTGTACATGTGTGGTGTACTTCCTGTGTTGCATGTGATGTCTGGCTCACCTTTGCCTGCTCATGCTGTTGTATGTGTATGGACGGTGCTGGCAGTTGCGATATGGCTGTGGTATGGCTCATGTGTGCGAGTTGAAATGACATGTGTGTTGGGGATTGTGATGGCATGTCTGAGGTTTGCCAATGCCACTCATGTACAACTGTCATGTTTGTATGTGTTCATTGTACAGTGCCCTGATGCCTGTGTTTTATTTCTCCCTGTCTGCAGCGTCAACTGATGAAGAGGGCGGAGAAGGTGCTGTGGAGCACAGCGGCGGGGATCCCACCGCCAGCCGGAGACGCAAGGCCCGGCTCCCCTCCCATGTTGTCATCTCGTCGGGGAGTGAGGAGTCCGGTGCCGCGTCCCAGGCCGCAGCTGCCGGGGGGAGGTCCAAGAGGCGGAGGTTGGAGTTGGACCAGGGGCAGCTGGGACCCCACAGGGCCCAACGGGGGAAGATGGCACGGAGTCATCCAGGTTGGTGGGGGGTTTGGTGGAGGAGGAGGCCGTGCAAGCAACAGAGACGGGGTCTGGAGGTGGGGATCCCACTGGTGCTAGTGGTGCAGTGCAGGACCAGGGACAGGAGGCAGCACAGGCCGCCGCGGAGGTGCCTGTGTGCAATCCTGTCCCTGACCCTGTCCCTGCATCATCTTGCACCAGCAGGGATGCCTACGTCCAGACCCGTTTTCAGGCAGGGGATGAGCTCACGACAACTGGCCTTCCTCTGCCTGCGGACGTGGCTATCCGGGTCCGGGTTGAGTCTGTTCTGACTGGAGTGGCATTGCATCAACGGGCCATGCGAGGTGATCTGCAGTCTTTTCATGAGGAGACTGCACGTCATCTCGAATGGCTCGTTGACCACGTCAGCCTGCTGGGACAGGTCACCCAGGCCGGATTCCTCCGTATGATGGGGCTTGCTACGACCCCCTCCTCAACTGAACCCCCTACGCGCCAGTCGTCCTCCGTGCCATCTTCCCACCCATCAGTCACCTGGGTGCCCTGTGGAGCTGCCTCTGACGGTGCGGCCAGGCTGGTGGAGGAGGCATCCCTGCCACAGTCGGGAGTCGGACGTCCAGCAGGGGTGGCCACATCAACGACTGCACCCCAGCCGGCGGAGGATGTGCAGGCAGCAGGGGGTAGTGCACGGGCAGAGGCACAGCAGCAGCAGCAACGTGGTGGGAGCCATGAAGGCTTGGGGCCTTCAACATCGGAGGGGCAGGCATCGGCTGGAGGGCAGGAGGACCCAGGACAGAGAGTGTCTTCCGTGTGGCAGCGGTTGGGCCACGCCATAGATGCGGAGCGGCAGCGGGCGGAAGAGGCACGGCTCACAATGGTCAGGGCGGAAAACTCAATGCGGAGGGCCCTGAGGCGGGCCGAGTGCCTTGAGGCAATCCGCAGGGGTTTGGAGGTGGACACGTCGACGGCCCTGCGGACCCTCGGGGCCATGGAGGAGGACTGCCTCCCGGACATTGAGCAGGAGTTCGATGATGCTCTGGCCCGGGACATCCAAAAGTGAGCCGTCAAACTAGCCCGCTGCCCTTGTACATAGTTATGTAGGTAGTGTTAGGTTTCCTTTTTTTTTGGATTTATTTTGGACCTTTTGGACATTGGCCACATTTTTGTATATAGTTTATTTTATTAGTTAGTGTAGTTAGATAGGTTTCATTTCTTTTGTTGGGATAATGGTCCCTGGCTTGTTCGTATGTACATAGTTCACTGTTGGATTGTATTTTTCTTTCACATTTTAACCATGGAGCAATGGCTTTCAATTTTATTTCCCATTGGATTTTGTTTTGTGGACAGTGACTTTGGACACCATTACTTTGGATTATGATTTTTGGTTTTGCTTTTTTTCACGGACATGCTTCTTTTCATTTTTGTACATTCCCATTTCTGTTTCTTTATTTTTGATTCTATTTATGTTTCCTTTAATACATATTTTTTTATTGAACTTCAATGTGTAGTATCTCATTGGTTTGATGCATATCATGATATGGGTTTTGAGATTCACTGACACCCATTGGGTGTATGTGAGGGAAATGTGTTTGTTTCGGAACTTGCAATTGGTGTTCTGTCATGTAATTGCCAATTATGAGTGGGTGGATGCAATACTCAGGTGGGTGTTTTGCATTTGGAGGCTGACCATAGGGACCAGGGATCTAGATTGTGATGACATGTTGGCTGGGGAACATGAGTTGGACATGGGTGGGGGCCTGCTGGCAGGTGCCCCACAGTGCTGTTGACATGGGTGGGGGCCTGGTGGAGGGTGACCCTGCACTGCAGGGGGTGGGGGTGGGGGGAGACATGGGTGGGGGCCTGGTGGAGGGTGCCCCACAGTGCTGGGGGGTGGGGGTGGTGGGAGACATGGGTGGGGGCCTGCTGGAAGGTGCCCCACAGTGCTGGGGGGTGGGGGTGGTGGGGAACATGAGTTGGACATGGGTGGGGGCCTGCTGGCAGGTGCCACACAGTGCTAGGGGGTGGGGGGGTGGGAGAAATGGGTGGGGGCCTGGTGGAGGGGGACCCTGCACTGCTGGGGGGTGGGGTGGGTGGGAGACATGGGTGGGGCCTGGTGGAGGGTGACCCTGTACTGCTGGGGGGTGGGGGTGGTGGTGAACATGAGTTGGACATGGGTGGGGGCCTGCTGGCAGGTGCCCCACAGTGCTGGGGGGTGGGAGGGGTGGGAGACATGGGTGGGGGCCTGGTGGAGGGTCACCCTGCACTGCTGGGGGGTGGGGGTGGTGGGGAACATGAGTTGGACATGGGTGGGGGCCTTCTGGCAGGTGCCCCACAGTGCTGGGGGGTGGGGGTGGGGGGAGACATGGGTGGTGGCCTGGTGGAGGGTGACCCTGCACTGCTGGGGGGTGGGGTGGTGGGAGACATGGGTGGGGGCCTTCTGGCAGGTGCCCCACAGTGCTGGGGGGTGGGGGGGTGGGAGACATGGGTGGGGGTCTGGTGGAGGGTGACCCTGCACTGCTGGGGGGTGGGGGGTGGGAGACATGGGTGGGGGCCTGGTGGAGGGTGACCCTGCACTGCTGGGGGGTGGGGGTGGTGGGAGACATGGGTGGGGGCCTGGTGGAGGGTGACCCTGCACCGCTGGGGGGTGGCGGTGGAGGGGAACATGAATTGGACATGGGTGGGGGCCTGCTGGCAGGTGCCCCACAGTGCTGGGGGGTGGGGGTGGTGGGGAACATGAGTTGGACATGGGTGGGGGCCTGCTGGCAGGTGCCCCACAGTGCTGGGGAGTGGGGGTGGTGGGAGACATGGGTGGGGGCCTGGTGGAGGGTGACCCTGCACTGCTGGGGGGTGGGGGTGGTGGGAGACATGGGTGGGGACCTGCTGGCAGGTGCCCCACAGTGCTGGGGGGTGGGGGGGTGGACGACATGGGTGGGGGCCTGGTGGAGGGTGACCCTGCACTGCTGGGGGGTGGGGGGGTGGGAGACATGGGTGGGGGCCTGGTGGAGGGTGCCCCACAGTGCTGGGGGGTGGGGGTGGTGGGGAACATGAGTTGGACATGGGTGGGGGCCTGCTGGCAGGTGCCCCACAGTGCTGGGGGATGGGGGGGTGGGAGACATGGGTGGGGGCCTGGTGGAGGGTGACCCTGCACTGCTGGGGGGTGGGGGGGTGGGAGACATGGGTGGGGGCCTGGTGGAGGGTGACCCTGCACTGTTGGGGGGTGGGGGTGGTGGGAGACATGGGTGGAGGCCTGCTGGCAGGTGCCCCACAGTGCTGGGGGGTGGGGGGTGGGAGACATGGGTGGGGGCCTGCTGGCAGGTGCCCCACAGTGCTGGGGGGTGGGGGTGGTGGGAGACATGGGTGGGGGCCTGGTGGAGGGTGACCCTGCACTGCTGGGGGTGGGGGTGGTGGGAGACATGGGTGGGGGCCTGCTGGCAGGTGCCCCACAGTGCTGGGGGGTGGGGGGGTGGGAGTCATGGGTGGGGACCTGGTGGAGGGTGACCCTGCACTGCTGGGGGTGGGGGTGGTGGGGAACATGAGTTGGACATGGGTGGGGGCCTGCTGGCAGGTGCCCCACAGTGCTGGGGGGTGGGGGTGGTGGGGAACATGAGTTGGACATGGGTGGGGGTCTGCTGGCAGGTGCCCCACAGTGCTGGGGGGTGGGGGTGGTGGGAGACATGGGTGGGGGCCTGGTGGAGGGTGACCCTGCACTGCTGGGGGGTGGGGGTGGTGGGAGACATAGGTGGGGGCCTGGTGGAGGGTGACCAAGCACTGCTGGGGGGTGGGGGGGTGGGAGACATGGGTGGGGGCCTGGTCGAGGGTGACCCTGCACTGCTGGGGGGTGGGGGTGGTGGGAGACATGGGTGGGGGCCTGCTGGCAGGTGCCCCACAGTGCTGGGGGGTGGGGGTGGTGGAGAACATGAGTTTGACATGGGTGGGGGCCTGCTGGCAGGTGCCCCACAGTGCTGGGGGGTGGGGGGGTAGGAGACATGGGTGGGGGCCTGGTGGAGGGTTACCCTGCACTGCTGGGGGGTGGGGGGGTGGGAGACAAGGGTTGGGGCCTGGTGGAGGGTGAGCCTGCACTGCTGGGGGGTGGGGGTGGGAGACATGGGTGGGGGCCTGGTGGAGGGTGACCCTGCACTGCTGGGGGGTAGGGGGGGTGGGAGACATGGGTGGGGGCCTGGTGGAGGGTGACCCTGCACTGCTGGGGGGTGGGGGTGGTGGGGAACATGAGTTGGACATGGGTGGGGGCCTGCTGGCAGGTGCCCCACAGTGCTGGGGGGTGGGGGTGGAGGGGAACATGAGTTGGACATGGGTGGGGGCCTGCTGGCAGGTGCCCCACAGTGCGGGGGGGTGGGGGGGTGGGAGACATGGGTGGGGGCCTGGTGGATGGTGACCCTGCACTGCTGGGGGGTGGGGGTGGTGGGAGACATGGGTGGGGGCCTGCTGGCAGGTGCCCCATAGTGCTGGGGGGTGGGGGGGTGGGAGACATGGGTGGGGGCCTGCTGGCAGGTGCCCCACAGTGCTGGGGGGTGGGGGTGGTGGGAGACATGGGTGGGGGCCTGGTGGAGGGTGACCCTGCACTGCTGGGGGGTGGGGGTGGTGGGAGACATGGGTGGGGGCCTGCTGGCAGGTGCCCCACAGTGCTGGGGGGTGGGGGGGTGGGAGACATGGATGGGGGCCTGGTGGAGGGTGACCCTGCACTGCTGGGGGGTGGGGGTGGTGGGAGACATGGGTGGGGGCCTGCTGGCAGGTGCCCCACAGTGCTGGGGGGTGGGGGGGTGGGAGACATGGGTGGGGGCCTGGTGGAGGGTGACCCTGCACTGCTGGGGGGTGGGGGTGGTGGGGAACATGAGTTGGACTTGGGTGGGGGCCTGCTGGCAGGTGCCCATAGTGCTGGGGGGTGGGGGGGGTGGGAGGCTTGGGTGGGGGCCTGGTGGAGGGTGAACCTGCACTGCTGGGGGGTGGGCCTGGTGGGAGACATGGGTGGGGGCCTGCTGGCAGGTACCCCACAGTGCTGGGGGGTGGGGGGGTGGGAGACATGGGTGGGGGCCTGCTGGCAGGATCCCCACAGTGCTGGGGGGTGGGGGTGGTGGGAGACATGGGTGGGGGCCTGCTGGCAGGTGCCCCACGGTGCTGGGGGGTGGGGGTGGTGGGGAACATGAGTTGGACATGGGTGGGGGCCTGCTGGCAGGTGCCCCACAGTGCTGGGGGGTGGGGGGGGTGGGAGACATGGGTGGGGGCCTGGTGGAGGGTGACCCTGCACTGCTGGGCGGTGGGGGGGGTGGGGAACATGAGTTGGACATGGGTGGGGGCCTGCTGGCAGGTGCCCCACAGTGCTGGGGGGTGGGGGTGGTGGGAGACATGGGTGGGGGCCTGGTGGAGGGTGACCCTGCACTGCTGGGGGGTGGGGGTGGTGGGAGACATGGGTGGGGGCCTGCTGGCAGGTGCCCCACAGTGCTGGGGGGTGGGGGGGGGTGGGAGACATGGGTGGGGGCCTGGTGGAGGGTGACCCTGCACTGCTGGGGGGTGGGGGTGGTGGGGAACATGAGTTGGACATGGGTGGGGGCCTGCTGGCAGGTGCCCCACAGTGCTGGGGGGTGGGGGGGTGGGGAACATGAGTTGGACATGGGTGGGGGCCTGCTGGCAGGTGCCCCACAGTGCTGGGGGGTGGGGGTGGTGGGGAACATGAGTTGGACATGGGTGTGGGTCTGCTGGCAGGTGCCCCACAGTGCTGGTGGGTGGGGGGGTGGGAGACATGGGTGGGGGCCTGGTGGAGGGTGACCCTGCACTGCTGGGGGGTGGGGGGGTGGGAGACATGGGTGGGGGCCTGGTCGAGGGTGACCCTGCACTGCTGGGGGGTGGGGGTGGTGGGAGACATGGGTGGGGGCCTGCTGGCAGGTGCCCCACAGTGCTGGGGGTGGGGGTGGTGGGGAACATGAGTTGGACATGTGTGGGGGCCTGCTGGCAGGTGCCCCACAGTGCTGGGGGTGGGGGGGGTGGGAGACATGGGTGGGGGCCTGGTGGAGGGTGACCCTGCACTGCTGGGGGGTGGGGGGGTGGGAGACATGGGTGGGGGCCTGGTGGAGGGTGACCCTGCACTGCTGGGGGGTGGGGGGGTGGGAGACATGGGTGGGGGCCTGGTGGAGGGTGACCCTGCACTGCTGGGGGGTAGGGGGGTGGGAGACATGGGTGGAGGCCTGGTGGAGGGTGACCCTGCACTGCTGGGGGGTGGGGGTGGTGGGGAACATGAGTTGGACATGGGTGGGGGCCTGCTGGCAGGTGCCCCACAGTGCTGGGGGGTGGGGGTGGAGGGGAACATGAGTTGAACATGGGTGGGGGCCTGCTGGCAGGTGCCCCACAGTGCTGGGGGGTGGGGGGGTGGGAGACATGGGTGGGGGCCTGGTGGAGGGTGACCCTGCACTGCTGGGGGGTGGGGGTGGTGGGAGACATGGGTGGGGGCCTGCTGGCAGGTGCCCCACAGTGCTGGGGTGGGGGGGGGGTGGGAGACATGGGTGGGGGCCTGCTGGCAGGTGCCCCACAGTGCTGGGGGTGGGGGTGGTGGGAGACATGGGTGGGGGCCTGGTGGAGGGTGACCCTGCACTGCTGGGGGGTAGGGGGGTGGGAGACATGGGTGGAGGCCTGGTGGAGGGTGACCCTGCACTGCTGGGGGGTGGGGGTGGTGGGGAACATGAGTTGGACATGGGTGGGGGCCTGCTGGCAGGTGCCCCACAGTGCTGGGGGGTGGGGGTGGAGGGGAACATGAGTTGGACATGGGTGGGGGCCTGCTGGCAGGTGCCCCACAGTGCTGGGGTGGGGGGGGTGGGAGACATGGGTGGGGGCCTGCTGGCAGGTGCCCCACAGTGCTGGGGGTGGGGGTGGTGGGAGATATGGGTGGGGGCCTGCTGGCAGGTGCCCCACAGTGCTGGGGGGTGGAGGGGGTGGGAGACATGGGTGGGGGCCTGGTGGAGGGTGACCCTGCACTGCTGGGGGGTGGGGGTGGTGGGGAACATGAGTTGGACATGGGTGGGGGCCTGCTGACAGGTGCCCCACAGTGCTGGGGGGTGGAGGGGTGGGAGGCATGGGTGGGGGCCTGTGGAGGGTGACCCTGCACTGCTGGGGGGTGGGGGTGGTGGGAGACATGGGTGGGGGCCTGCTGGCAGGTGCCCCACAGTGCTGGGGGGTGGGGGGGGTGGGAGACATGGGTGGGGGCCTGCTGGCAGGTGCCCCACAGTGCTGGGTGGTGGGGGTGGTGGGAGACATGGGTGGGGGCCTGCTGGCAGGTGCCCCACAGTGCTGGGGGGTGGGGGTGGTGGGGAACATGAGTTGGACATGGGTGGGGGCCTGCTGGCAGGTGCCCCACAGTGCTGGGGGGTGGGGGGGGGTGGGAGACATGGGTGGGGGCCTGGTGGAGGGTGACCCTGCACTGCTGGGCGGTGGGGGATGTGGGGAACATGAGTTGGACATGGGTGGGGGCCTGCTGGCAGGTGCCCCACAGTGCTGGGGGGTGGGGGTGGTGGGAGACATGGGTGGGGGCCTGGGGGAGGGTGACCCTGCACTGCTGGGTGGTGGGGGTGGTGGGAGACATGGGTGGGGGCCTGCTGGCAGGTGCCCCACAGTGCTGGGGGTGGGGGGGTGGGAGAAATGGGTGGGGGCCTGGTGGAGGGTGACCCTGCACTGCTGGGGGGTGGGGGTGGTGGGGAACATGAGTTGGACATGGGTGGGGGCCTGCTGGCAGGTGCCCCACAGTGCTGGGGGGGTGGGGGGCTGGGGAACATGAGTTGGACATGGGTGGGGGCCTGCTGGCAGGTGCCCCACAGTGCTGGGGGGTGGGGGGGTGGGAGACATGGCTGGGGGCCTGGTGGAGGGTGGTCCTACACTGCTGGGGGGTGAGGGGGTGGGGAACATGAGTTGGACATGGGGGGGGCCTGCTGGCAGGTGCCCCACAGTGCTGGGGGGTGTTGGTGGTGGGAGACATGGGTGGGGGCCTGGTGGAGGGTGACCCTGCACTGCTGGGGGGTGGGGGTGGTGGGGAACATGAGTTGGACATGGGTGGGGGCCTGCTGGCATGTGCCCCACAGTGCTGGGGGGTGGGCGTGGGGAACATGAGTTGGACATAGGTGGGGGCCTGCTGGCAGGTGCCCCACAGTGCTGGGGGGTGGGGGTGGTGGGAGACATGGGTGGGGTCCTGGTGGAGGGTGACCCTGCACTGCTGGGGGGTGGTGGTGGTGGGAGACATGGGTGGGGGCCTGCTGGCAGGTGCCCCACAGTGCTGGGGGGTGGGGGGGGTGGGAGACATGGGTGGGGGCCTGGTGGAGGTTGACCCTGCACTGCTGGGGGGTGGGGGTGGTGGGAGACATGGGTGGGGGCCTGCTGGCAGGTGCCCCACGGTGCTGGGGGGTGGGGGGGTGTGGAACATGAGTTGGACATGGGTGGGGGCCTGCTGGCAGGTGCCCCACAGTGCTGGGGGTTGGGGGGGGGTGGGAGACATGGGTTGGGGCCTGGTGGAGGGTGACCCTGCACTGCTGGGGGGTGGGGGTGGTGGGAGACATTGGTGGGGGGCTGGTGGAGGGTGACCCTGCACTGCTGGGGGGTGGGGGTGGTGGGAGACATGGGTGGGGGCCTGCTGGCAGGTGCCCCACAGTGCTGGGGGGTGGGGGTGGTGGGAGACGTGGGTGGGGGCCTGCTGGCAGGTGCCCCACAGTGCTGGGGGGTGGGGGGTGGGAGACATGGGTGGGGGCCTTGTGGAGGGTGACCCTGCACTGCTGGGGGGTGGGGGTGGTGGGAGACATGGGTGGGGGCCTGGGGAGGGTGACCCTGCACTGCTGGGTGGTGGGGGGTGGAAGACATGGGTGGGGGCCTAGTGGAGGGTGACCCTGCACTGCTGGGGGGTGGGGGTGGTGGGAGACATGGGTGGGGGCCTGGTGGAGGGTGACCCTGCACTGCTGGGGGGTGGGGGTGGTGGGAGACATGGGTGGGGGCCTGCTGGCAGGTGCCCCACAGTGCTGGGGGGTGGGGGTGGTGGGAGACATGGGTGGGGGCCTGCTGGCAGGTGCCCCACAGTGCTGGGGGGTGGGGGTGGTGGGAGACATGGGTGGGGGCCTGGTGGAGGGTGCCCCTGGTGGCTGGGGGTGCAGGGGGACATGCGTTGGTGGGCAGTAGTGCAAGTTGACATGTGGGTTGGCTGGGGGGCATGGCCATGGTGGATGGGGTGCCTGCAGGACATGTGCAGGGTAGGCCCCTGTGGTGTGAGCCGCCTGCAGGGGCCATGGAGGGTGTAGAAGGAACACCTGGGAGGACCCACACGTGCAATTCACGTGTGGTGCTCCCCGCGCACCCCTGTAATACACGTACCCTGATGGAATTGCGTGTGGAACTTCCCGCGAACCCCTGGAATACACGTACCCTGCTGATGTTGCGTGTGAAACTTCCCCCGCACACTGAAATACACGTACCCTGATGAAATCGCGTGTGGAACTTCCCCCGCACCCCAAAATACACGTACCCTGATGAAATTGCGTGTAGAACTTCCCGCGCACCCCTGAAATACACGTACCCTGCTGCAATCGCGTGTGGAACTTCACGCGCACCCCTGAAATACACGTACCCTGCGGAAATCGCGTGTGGAACTTCCCGCGCACCCCTGGAATACACGTACCCTGCTGATGTCGCGTGTGAAACTTCCCCCGCACCCCAAAATACACGTACCCTGCTGAAATCGCGTGTGGAACTTCCCGCGCACCCCTGAAATACACGTACCCTGCTGAAATCGCGTGTGGAACTTCCCGCGCACCCCTGGAATACATGTACCCTGCTGATGTCGCGTGTGAAACTTCCCCCGCACCCCGAAATACATGTACCCTGATGAAATCGCGTGTGGAACTTCCCGCGCACCCCTGAAATACACGTACCCTGCTGAAATCACGTGTGAAACTTCCCGCGCACCCCTGAAATACACGTACCCTGCGGAAATCACGTGTGGAACTTCCCACGAACCCCTGAAATACGCGTACCCTGCTCGCACGGGGCCAATCGCGTGTGGAACTTCCAGCGCACCCCTGAAATACACGTACCCTGCTGAAATCGCGTGTGGAACTTCCCGCGCACCCCTGAAATACACGTACCCTGCGGAAATCGCGTGTCGAACTTCCCGCTTACCCCTGAAATACGCGTACCCTGCTCGCACGGGGCCAATCGCGCACCCCAGTGATACACGTAGCCCGCTTGCCGTGCTGGTACAGGGTTAGCGCAGCCCTTTGCGCTGGATTGGGGATTTTGATGGCTTTTCCCTGCGCGAGAGGCGTTCTTGGGGGCGTAACTGGCGCTGCTGCAGGGTCGCTGCGCCACTGTGCGCCACGGCTGGTTTTGGTGGCTGGAATCCATGAATATGCTGTGCGCGGAAATGGATTTTAGCGCACGCGGCTGGCGCAGGGATTCGCACGCGGACACTGTGCGCCAGCCGGGTGCGCCACTTGTGCGCTGAATTCTATGAATTACCCCCTAAATACCATTGTCCCACATGTACCTGTTCTCCCAGTCAACTATCTCCAAACCCTCAACACCAAGAAAAACGTTTTGATGAGACTTCCATACCTTCATCCCCTCCCATCCATCCTCTACAAACCCCTAATTCCCCTATATTTGTCGCAGTTTCTGCTTCCCCCTCTCTTTCATAAATTGTATATATGTATATAATATAATAATAAAATAAAAATATTATGTTTTTTTAATGAAATCCTTTGTGTCTTATTTTTTTTAAAAAAGCAGTTAAAATGTCCACGGACAGCACGCCTGTCCAGAATGTCCGTAATTAACAAAATGGGCATGTCCTGAGGACACTATGGGCCTCATTACAACCCAGGCGGTAAGTTCCCTACTTTACCACCATGGTGTAAACTCCGTTTACACCATGGTGGATGGCGGATTTAGCGCCCCATTCCAAGGTGAGTGGGGCGGTAAATCCCCATTCCCCATTTACCCTTCCCCATTCCCATTTTTGCCCCATAGGGCATAATGGGAGTGGGGAAGGCGCTAATTACAGCACCGTAAATTACAGTGCCGTAATTAGCACCAAGGCGGGTTAGCGCCTTGCATTTTAACGCCTGCTAAAAGCATGTGTTAAAATGGTAATCAGGGGTTAAGGGTTAACGGCGCCGACGGCGCCGTTAAACCCTTAACGCCTGGGTTGTAATGAGGCCCTATACCTGTCCGTACCATTTGCAAGCAAAGATGGAACTGTTCTTAGAACACACCCGGTGTCCGGGATGTCCGTAAATGAACAAAATGGGGGTGTCCTAAGGACACTATACCTGTCCGTACCGTCTGCAGCCAAGTTGAAACTGTCCTAAGAACACACGCAGTGTCCGGGATGTCCATGTTCAAACAAAATGGAGGTGTCCTAAGTACACTATACCTGTCCGTACAGTCTGCAGAACATCTACGCACATGCGCACCACACCCGTAAATCCTGCGAACATCGCGTCTGTCCGTAACTGTCCGTCTCGCTTGTGTCACACTTTTAATGTGTTTGAGGACCTGAACACTGTCCGTAGAACACCCGCGCGCATGCGCACGACCATTCCCGTCCATTTATTGTCCTGCAGACACCCGTTCCCTTCGCGGAGGTGTTCCCGACGTCATCATGTGACCGCACCCACGCTGAGCGTGTGTCCTAATTTGCGGACACTGTCCGGTTCCCCAACATTTAAAAAAACCTTTTTCAGACAATCCAAATTATTTTACAGTAAGAATTCACCATTGCACATGTCCCAGACAATGACCCTGTCTTTCCACAAACTTTTTGGAACTTTTTGGATCTTTTTGTGTGTTCGATCTGTTCGCGAAGCGCACCCCTCCACCCCTATACAATGCCACACCCCAGAGCTGATCTTCATTGTACTTCTGGCTATTGCAAATTGACTTTTGCTGCCTTTGCTGTTCTTGCTGAGATTATCTCATCAACCCTGGTGGCATCCATGGCTTCTGTTGCTACATCTGCCTCAGCACCGCCCCCAAACCCTCCACCACCACCACCTCCACAAGGGCCTGCAGAGGGGAACAGGCGTGAGGATGTAGAGAACGAGGATGAAGAGGATGAAGAGAATGAGGTTGAGGAACTCCCTACTACCAGCACTCACCGGGAGTCTTGGGTGTGGCGGCTGTTTACCGTTCATGGAAACGTACCAAAAGCACGTGCGAACAAGGTCAATTGCAAACAGTGCAAAATGTTGCTGAGTCATGGGAGACGTGGTTTGTACAGCTTTGGTATGACATCCATGAAGCGACACCTGACGTCGATCCACAGTGGAGACATTCGCAAGGTTGACCTTGTGATAAACGTACTAGGTTGAGTTCATCTACAGCATCATCTTTTTCCGCTCTTCTCACCACAAGAGACACTCCTGTAGGAGAGCGGATCCCTCCAACTGCTTCACAGGCCATTTGCGATGCTGTTGACCCTTACCTTTCGAGGGTCACAATATTGTGTATGTACTGCGATGCAGTACTCTGCAGGGGGAGAGTCTTTGAAGTGCTTTCGAGACTACGTTCACAGAGCACCAGAAGACCTGCTACCTACCTAAGTTAGGCCCACCCTACATCTTCCTCTCTCCACCTGCCCTTTCTTATCCCCATGGTTGGTGTCCCCTCCTTACCCTCCTTTCCCCTCCTCTCCTAGTGTGTCATGTGTAAAAAACAAATACAAATGTGAAACAACACAAATCCCCCAAAAAAGGCTCTTTTCAGAGCCGCTTTTCACAGTTTAAAAATAAAAGTGGCAAAGAAACAGTGCAGGGCCCTGTGCATTTTTTGGAAGTCCGCGGACAGTCCTAGGACATATAAAGTATTAGGGTGCTGCCCTAGCAAAACCAATGCACTTTTCTCTGGGAGGAAGTGGTGGCTCTGAAAAGAGCCTTTTGGTAGAGTTTTTGTGTGTTTGAAAAACTTGAAATCGTCAACATCTACAGCAAAATAGATGGCTGTAATTCCAAAAAAGGTTGCAATGCATTTTGTACATTTCTCAGAAAAATCTGATTTCCAGCATAGGTAAGATGGCCTCCATCTCTGCGAAAAATGTATGTGCTACGAAACATAGGGCCTCATTCCGAGTATGGCGGTAAGGGATAGCGGCCACCGGTAACGAGACCGGTGGCGGTAATCCCTTACCGCCATACTCCGAGTTCCCTTTGCGCCCTCGCCCTTAACGCCTGCTTTGAGCAGGTGTTAAAGTCGAGGGCGCAAAGGGGCCTCCAAGCCAATAACGGTGACCGTAATGAACGGTCACCGTTATTTGCATCTTCCCCATTCCCATTGAGCCCTATGGGGGCTCATTTGGGAATGGGGAAGAGCCTTGGTGAATGGGGAATTACCGCCCCGCCAACCTTGGAATGGGGCGGTAATTCCGCCATCCACCAAGGCGCTGCCGGTCCGGGTACGGCGTCAACCAAGGCGTTAATAGCGCCATTGGTTAGCGCCGTACTCGGAATGAGGCCTATAATATTTTCATTGTGGAAAGAGGGCATGTCAAAATCTCTTAGAAAGGCACAAACAGCCTTATTGACATTGCACCTCGCTTTCTCCATTTGTGGACCAAATGAAGAAGAACACAGCCATATTTGTCTTTGCGTAAAACGAGAAGAAACTACTTGGGAATTTGGAAACATGTCCATGACCTTCCCAAGTCCTTCTTTCATTGCAAATGGCAAAGAAATTCCAGACACATGCCCCAGCCACTTCACTCCACGCACTCCATGGCAGTGCACTTCCACATGAGGGAATCCAAGATCTGCAGCTACTCCACAACGTTCTGCATGCACCTCCAACCAATGTATCCATGAGTCTCCCAAAATCCAGATAATCTGTTTTCAGAAACACACAGCCATAGCTATCTGCTCTACTCTCAGCAAAAAGACATCTGACAAAATCTCTCCTTACACAACACACCCAGTAAACTTTACTGACCAATCCCAAACTCTGCTCAATCTCATTTGCATGCCTCTCCACCCCAGAATCCCGGTATGTAGTACACGCTGGCCGCGGACTACTGCCATGTCCTCGGACATATCGAAAATCTCAGCGTGATGAATGTAAATTTAAATAGTGTGCACCATTTCCCCTTTGAGGTTGGCTCTGAAAAGAGCTGTTCTTTTGTATTTTTTGCAGATGCCTAACTGACACCTTTTATTTTGTATTTTTTTGGAGGTTTTTTCTTCTTACTTCACTAATAAAATCTTCACATAACCTTCTCTAAAGCAACCCTTACATTGCAAAACAGCATGGCCTTACCCAAAAAAGATAAGGAAATACCATCTTCTTCAAAATAAACAGCATTACTCAAATCAATATTCTCATTATTACAGAAAAACATACCAGCTCTAAGCATTAAAGCAGACATGCCTCGGTTGACTACACACCTAGCAATGTTTTGCTGAGGACAAAAAACAGAACTATTGTCCCATATTGCCCTAAGTAGTAATTCATAAAAAAATACTTTCACATTTGGAAGGATGTTCATTACTGCTTGAACCAACTGTTCCAAATCTGCCAACAAAGTAGGGGCACTGACGTAGCCCAAATGGAAAGCACTATAGTGCCAAACTTCCAGATGGGGACTATTCATCCTGCCCATATCTTCACAAACATGTAGAATTCGCTCTACATTGCAATCAGGCACAGCGCTCCACACCACCTCCACTTCTTTAACATCAAAATTGTTTGCCACATGCCTACATTGAGCATACTGCTGTAAAGCATGCACAAAGATATCTCCGAGCACCAACACCCTGACTTTCTCCACCTCTGCCATCTTCACTACACACAGTCTGTTTCTACACAAATCCACAACATCAACATCTGATTGGCTGATCCCTACAGTCCCCTTTCCATACTGGATTTGCTAGAAAACCCCAGACGTGGCACGCCCTATCCGCGAACAGTCGTGGTGTCAGCGAGGCGCGTAACTCTTACCAGCCCTTCTACCCTTTCCACATCACTCTTGGTGCCATACCCTCATTGGATACAGCTAAGGATTCACGCAACCATCCACCAATCACATCCAAGACCCCTACATGTAACTCCATCATCAGAGTTCCACACTTCAAATGCACTGTTGATCACTCTGAGTACAAGTCTTATATCATTGGAAAGCACCTAGTACAAAAACTACTCTATAACTCTCCAAGACTTCTACTTACAGCTGCATTCATATCTACATGCATGAATACAAACTACAGGTATGCATATTTTATTCACAGTACATGTACAACTCTTATGAATCCATTTAAACAGAGTAATGCCACTAAACCTGCATAACCTATACGTACATGCCAACCCTCCCGATTTAGGCGCGAGACTCCCAATTTTTTATTGAAAAATCGCACTATTTTTTACTGTCTCCCTGTTAACTTATACATACATGCCACCCCTCCCGATTTAAGCGCGAGTCTCCCGATTTTTCATTGAAAAATTGCACTATTTTTTACTATCTCCCACCTAAATTAATGCTAGTCCCAATGCAATTCTATGGGAAAAATAAATGTTCCCGATATTGTATTCCCAGCACATGCATACATGCCAACCCTCCCAATTTAGGCAGGAGACTCCCGATGTCATTAGCAAAAATGTTGCTGTTTTGTACTGCCTCCCTCATAAAATAATTCTAATCCCAATGCATACTAATGGGGAAATTCAGCACTCCCGACTGCTCGGAGAGAATATCCCTCCCAGCTGCTACAAAATGTTGGCATGTATGTACATGTACAACTCTTATGAATGCATATAAACAGAGTAATACCACTAAACCTGCATAACCTATAAAATGAACTTATTGAAATTGTTCCCATCTACTATAATCAACTGTCACTTCCAAACCTGTCTGCTATCTACAACAAACCTTTAAAAAAACAAGTGAATTTCATACCCTTAAAATTCTACTCATTTGCAAAGTATGTTGAACTAACATATTGTAAATAAAATATAAAGGCTGCACATAGTCAAATGAAATGCATGCATACACTATGCTCAGCTATCAAACAAGAATACTACTACAAAAACATAAAAATCAATATCTACATTAAAATCAGTGGTATAAACACACAAAATTACTAACTTATTTCCTTTACAATTGCAATGAAGACCACTCTCTTGAAAATCAGCAGCATCTGAACTACAAACAACATATCTGAAGAAACTTGCTCATTCCGCAAAAAAAGAATACCTTAATATTCTTACTGTTCCTCAAACACTCTGTGTGGTTCATACATGTAATTTGCGCACCAATAAAAACGGAGATTTCTGAACCATTCTGCCCACAAATGCCCATTTATTAAACAGGGATTAGCAGGCAGAATGGCACACAAATCCCCATTTTTGGAACACAAATAACATACTCAACCCTTAGAATGTTAGTATTACAAAACAAAGAACTGGTTTAATTTTATACCATTAGGTTTACTATTAATGCTTCTCCTCACCACTAGCTCACTTTCTACTCTCATCTGAACCGCAGTTTAGTAACGCACAAATAGAAGAATACCCTACCCAACTAATTGTAGCTGCCCAATGCACAATCACACGCCAACACATACATCTTTCCCATCATACTCAGACACTCATGCACACAGCACACATACATTGCAGAACGGCCCAACCCATACCTTCTTTTTTTTTTCAACAGACCCCAAAGAATGCCTACCAAAAAGCAAGTCCGTAAAAGCATTGCAGAAGTAGAGCAAATCAAAATAAAAGTGTCCGAAATAAGGATCCATCTCTACCAGAGTTTGTACAAAAAGTTCAAACAAAACAGCTAATACAGTCATTTAGCGAAAGAAAACAAGCTTCCAGCACAGAAACTTTGCCTCCTATATCAAAATGTAAAACGAAACAGAAAAATGATTAACAAGAATTCGGCTACCACTACTGCTAAAACTGCTCCTATAAATCTTGATATAGTAGCAAGTAACCATACCAAAAAAACTATTTAAGCAAAAATGTTCCGCCACAGAGTCCTTCAGAATCTTATAAAAACAGGAGACAAATCATCCACAAACCTTAAAACCTACAATAGAAAATTAATATTAGAAGCTTTGATAGACAGTGCAATGATTCTCAAAAGAAAGTTATTCATTTTAGTGTAAAACAGAATGAAAGCACTAAAAAAACTAACTACTAAATTACAAAAAAAAAATTCTCAATAAATGAAATGTCAACAAAAATAAATTCTTAAAAATCTGTGGAGGTGAATGGAGTCACACCACGAGCACAGAACCATATTTTAATGAAGAAGCATACAAACAAAACCAAACAAACACAATTGCCATACATAGCAGTGGACGAGGTTATGAAAAAAATAATAATACCATAATGGAACAAGAAATACTGCTTACAAAAATATCCCCAGAAAACTCAGAATTACCTCTCCATTTGACTGAACCAGAACGTCCAGTATACAAATGGCCATGCACGTCAATGTGTAACATTCCCCAAAAAAAATTCAAATCTGTACGCGAGTTCCTCAATCAGTATGTGAAAGGCAAAGACAAAATGAAAATGAAAGTGTTGCAAAATATGGATACCTGTTTAGTGCGCAAATACACAGGACTACAAGGACATTCATTAGCCTGCATTTCAGGACCTATTTGCAAAAGCACCTTCCATCATATCAAAATGATATCAACACATCATTCAACTATAAGAAATCTAGTCTATAAACTGTACTATGCTAAAAGTCCTGCTTTAGCACTAGCCAATTTAAATAACACTCTTCTACATGGTCAGCAAAAGACCTACTCAAAGAAATCGACCATATCCAGAGAAAATATTTTGGAAGTGAAAGCCACTTACAAAATGCAATAGCTTTACAACAGACTAGCAACAATCCTGCACATGGCAACCTTCTACTACACACATACAAAAAAGAAATACTAAAATTAAAATGTACATCCACTGAAGTACCAAACTATGTGTGTGTGTGTGTTGCCGCAGAACTTTTTATAAAAGTAACACAATAATTGTAGACATAACATACAAAATAGAAGACAATGAAGATTCCAAATGGTTTGAATTAGCTCTCTACCTTATAGCAGAAAACAAATACGAAATAACTGACCCCTTAATACTTTGCAGTTACTGCAATACAAAACTTGACAACAACCAAACTCCTTCACGTGCTATCACAAGTAACTTGGAATTATTCCCACTACCAAAACCCCTGCAACAACTCAATTTATATGAGAGCATTATAATTCAAACAGTGCACCCATTTCAAGCAATAATACGCCTTCAACCAAAAACAGCCAAATTATCTCCCTCTGAATTGGTGAAAGGCATTCATGGCAAAGTAGTTTATTTACCATTAGATCTGAAAGAAAATGTGCACACTTTGGGAGTGCAACGTCCAATAGAGCAATCTTTAATTGTCTTAGTAAATGGTGTACCAACAAATGACAAGGCAACAACTGATAGACTTAGATAAAGTTAGACAAGCCTTGCAATATCTAAAAGACAATAATGAATACTACAAAGAAATACATCTTGAAGAAAAATTAAGGGAAACAACTGAAATAATTCAAGAGTCACCAGAAACTGGTCAATTTGAACTTCTAGATCCTGCTACAGTATCCAATATTTTAGACCATTATACAATTCATCCATTACACTCTAATGACACCATAGACAATATGGCAAAGGAGGAAGGTATGATGATAGACCCACGCAGATAACAGCATCAGAATACCGCTCGTTACAAATGTATTCTGAAGATCCCAGATTTAGACAAAATGTGGAATGCATATTCCACCTACTCTATGAAAGTGAACTAGCAACTCTATGTTACGGAGTTGCACACATATTGAAATCAGGAACCCACTTTCAAAATATATCAGCTACGTAATTAATACAAAAAGTTCAATTTTTTTTGAGGTTTTACAATTGAGCATTACAAATCTGTTAGCAAACATGCAGGGTATGAAAGAGTACTGGTTCCGACATCACAGAGATGTACATTGTATTATAAGAAACCTTGGCCCACCCACTTGGTTTGTTACATTAAATTGTGCAGAATATGCATAGGAAGATTTACGTGATTTCCTACGCATATCAAACAAAAATAAAACAAACATAGATATACTAACACCTGGAGAACTTTGCTCTCTAGATCCTATTAATGTTTCAAGATATTTCCATCATTGTCCTCGGAGAAGTGCAACACTTCTTTTGGAGAAAAGAATGCCAAGCCAGAGGAGAACCACATATCCACATGCTTTTATGGATTAAAGATGCTCCTAAATGTGATAAGACAGTGATGCCACTGTTTTACAGTTTATCGAAAAATATGTCACTTGTGAAATTCCATTGGAAATAACAAATAGTGATGTTCATGGACAAATTGTACAATTTCAAAGACACAAATTTGGCAAATATTGTCATTGCAAATACAAAAACAAAGGGAAATACTACACCAAATGCCGCTTTGGTTTCCCTAGACCAGTTACAGAAACAGGTGAAGTGAACAACTTCATGTCTTCAGTTATACATTGTGTTAAAGGTAAATCACCTAAGAACACGTATTACATAAAAAGAACAGAAGAATCAAAATATATCAATGATTACAATGCAATCATTGCCCTCTTATGGAATGCAAACATAGATGTGCAGCACAGTGCAGACAATTTCACTGCCGTTGCACGATATGTTACAGCCTACTTAACAAAAGCAGTAAAAACAGAGCTTCAAGACCTCTGGAATGACTTATCATCGGACAAAACAATATCTCAGAAATTGTACAGATTAGGCATAAAAATGCTCTCTCATAGATAATGTGGCTCCTATGAAGCTGCAAATCATTAACCGGTACTGCTTTATATGGAAAATCTGAAAATATAGTATGGCTAAGTCTTGGTCCTGCTAAATCTAGAAAAAGAGTTCTCAAATCATACGACGACATAGAAACAATAGCCAAAAATGACCCCAACAGCCAAGGCATTTTGAAAAACAATTTACTAGACACATACTACCCAAACAGCAGTACCACTTTGGAAACCATGTGTCTATACCACATAGCCCAAAACTTCACATACAAAAATAATATAAAATCCAATGAAAAAGAAAAGGTAGATATAGAGTGACAGATTGTGAAGGCAGCTTAGTGAAACTTACCAAGCCAAGCTTAATTAATCCTATCAAATTGTCATTAGAAACTCCTCAACATAAAGAACTATATTACATGTCCCTGCTACAACATTTTAAACCATGGAGAAAAGAAGAAGAGATACTAGAAAACTATGACTCCTATGAAGACGCTTTCAAAGCAAATGAAAGCACTATCACCGATATAACCTTTACGCAGTACAAAACAATGTTTCACAATGAACAGCAACACGAAGAAGAACTCCAGGCCCAACTAGATAAGGACACTCCCAACAGTAATCAACCTTCTGTAACAGGAAGTCAAGAACCACTGTGACAGCCACTAATAGCAAATGAGGCAGAAGTAGCTGTGACAGAAGTAGAGAACACCATGTGTCTCTATGAAGAAGATACAGAAGACTTAACTGTACTACAATCAAAACTGAACAAAGAGCAGCATACCATTTTTCAAGAAGTAACAAACAAAATTGCACATGGTGTACAACATGAAAATAAAGAATGTACCTGCCAAAATTACAAACCTATACTACTATACATTCAATTGTCACCAGTGAAAGGTGAACCTATTTTTAAAACCTTAGGACACAAACTCTGCTGTAAAACTGTTGGCAGCATAGGAAATGTCAACCTTTGGCAATGTTTCCAATACAGAGAATTAACAGAAAACATGCGCCAATCTGCATACCTCACTTACCCCAACATTTTAAAAAGTATTAGAGTTGTTGTACTATCTCAAGAAGCACAAGCAATATTAAAAACCTGGCACATCCATGCACTTTATGGCTATACTTCATGTGCTACTGATGTCATGGAACAATTAGCACAAAAATGGCAATTGCTGTATATCCTTAATGCCAACTCTTGCAAGCTGTTCCAAATTCAATGAAACAATGTTGAAAAAAGAAATGCAACCAATAATTGAAATTTGCTCCACAGACAAACTGGACATACATTTTATGACATTACCCATGTGTCAACAAGCCATAACAAGATTAAATATCTTAGAACAATCTCTCTACAACACAGCTGGTTTGGAGAAAACATTAAAATTATCTTTAAACTGTGGAGTAATGCTTAAACGTAACCTTGACGTGGAGCAAGAACTAGTTAATGGAGCACTGGGTACAGTTGTTGGGTTTCAAACATACCCACGTGACAACAACATTCAGTTTGTCAATATTCTCTTTGATAAACTTTCAGAAGTAAAAAGGATATGGCGCTCAACAGCTCGATTCCTTCTCTACAAAGACATGTATGTACGTAGAGAACATTTCTCTAACTCTAGCATACGCAGCCACCATTCACAAATCACAAGGTCTTACCCTAGACAAAGCATTGATAAATATTGGAAACACAGCCTTTAAAGAAGGCATGAGCTACGTAGCACTATCACGCTTACGTGCACTTTATGGTCTATTTTGAATCAACTTTGATGCAAGTAAAGTGAAGGCTGATATTTCTTGCATTTTAGAATACAATAGACTACTTTCACTATACACCCCCATCTAAAAACATATCCTGTTCCACAAAAAGGAAAACATTGTAAAAGAAAACTAATTCAAACAGAAATGCAACACGATCTCACTACAAATCCTCCAAAGAGAGTAAAAGAAGCTAATACTTCATCCATTACCACAACCAAAGAAGAACCTATTACTCAAAGTAACTCAGGGATTTCTTCAAAGAAGCAACACACATCCCGATAAAATGACTTGGACACAGAACTATCTGATCCATTCAAATTTTCAAATATAACTGGTGTAAATTGCCACGCAAATGTAGCAATGAATATTCTATTGCAAATGCCACCAATTGTTGACGACATTTACTTACACAGTACAGTCCAATTGTGTTTGCAAATGTTAGTCCTTAATAGAAACGCAACAAACAATCCTGACAACATGTATAGTGGTCATGGAATAAGACAAGAATTGGACTACTGTGCTGGAATGGTGAAATTAACTATGAACTCACAAGAAGATCCACAATAACTTCTAATGTACTTACTACAAGTACTGGAAAACAAAAACATATCTATAAATTAAATCTTCCAGATTTCATACATATGGAAACATTCATGCACTCTCTGCAAAAATGGGGCACAGGAACACATCCCTAATGAGCGCTTCGTGTATGTATCCATACCTAATTGTGAATCCGTTCCATTTCAGCAACTTGTACAAAATGCAAACCATGGTAGATTATGTACTACCTGCAATTCAGATCATCGCTCCACCTTACTAATACAAACACATAGTAAATACGTAATACTAATGCTTCTATGTTACAATGCAGATGGTACCAAAACAACTGCAAGCTGACTGGATTCACACATGGTCAAGTATCACTTGGTAAGAAAACCTTCACAACAATAGGTATAATCTACCATGCAGGAGTCACAACCAATGGATGTCACTACACTGCATATATAAAAAAAGAAATGTGGATGGTTCGAATGTAAGGATAGTACCATTACTGTAAAGCAGAGATTACCAGCAGATCTTACAAACTCTTATTTAATCTTCTTAAAACCAAAATTTTATAACTAATCTGTACTTAAACATTAACAAAACTTCAAATAAAAAACTATAACCAGTTAGAATACGCCAACAGGTATCTAACTGCCCCAGGTTTTTGCAACAACCAAACAGATAAATCAATACCACTAAATTATAACAAAAAATAGACAGTTGGAATACACCAACAGGTATCTAACTGCTCCACAAATCTGCAACAAGCCAACAGATAGAACATTAGCCAGAAACAACAAATGAACACTGAAAAAATCAAACAAATAGACTGTAGCATACCAAAAAATGTTTTTTTTAATCCGACATGGATTTATTTTCCCACACACCCAATGATTTGAAAAACAAACACAGAAACTGAGCAAATTGCACAGTACACTGGTTTGTAAACTAGTAAATATGAGGGTCAAAAAGCTGAAATGTCTATTATGCAATTTAATAAGTCTTTATAAAATACATACACTAACATGCTCTTTACTTTTATCACAGAAATTGAAAAAGAATATGTACTCCAGTTACCCAACTTATGAAAAAAATATATCCAATCTCAAAAAAACAAACAGTAAGTATATTCTAATACAATGCATAAATACTGCTGCATAACAGAACCATTGAAGCAAACATCTAACCATACACCACAATACAAAATGTTTTCTTCCATGGATATGTTATACTGCAGTGCTTGTTACCAAACTCTACAATCTTAATGACATGACGTAGCCAAAACTTCACATACAAACTATACAAATCAATCAGTACACAAACTGTAGATTTGCAAATATTTGATAGATATTTGATTCTATGGGTGTGATCTATGGGTGTGATATGCTGCGGTGGTTGTGACCAGGGCCTAGAGTCTGCCTGCGGCCATGCACCCAAGACTCTAGGCCCTGGCCACAACCACCGCATTATATCACACCCATAGATCACACCCATAGAATCAAACATTGTAACTATCTATATGGGACCACCCATATCACAGTTTTTACAAAGTTTAGTGAGGATTCATCCAGGGAGAGCAAAGTTATAATCCACCCATGGTGTCTTATAACTTTGGTGCATATACCACCCAAGACTCTAGGCCCTGGCCACAACCACCGCAACATATCACACCCATGTTGGCTTATAACTTCAGTGCTTATAACATCGGTCTTGGGTGCATGGCCTTTGTCCATGCACCCAAGACTCTAGACCCTGACCACAACCACTGCAGCATATCACACCCATGGTGGCTTATAACTTCAGTGCTTATAACTTCAGTCTTGGGTGCATGGCCTTCAGCCATGCATCCAAGACTTTAGGCCCTGGCCACAACCACCACAGCATATCACACCCATAGAATCAAACATTTTAACTGTGGCATATGGGCAATTTTTATGTCCACGTACACCGCGCGTGTCCTTAGAACAGTTTCAACTTGCCTGCGGACAGCACGGACGGGAATACTGTCCTTAGGATAGCCCTCATTTTAACTAATTACGGACATCCCGGACAGCGCGGGTATGGTGAATACAACAGTAGCACCTGCCACCTAAACAAATACAGTATTTGACCCATCTCTTACTCCCCAAACCTCCCCAAGCACTCTTGCACACCAAAACACTCACCAAAACGACATTTAGCCTCTGTTCACCGCCATGCTGTCAGCGGATCCAAGATGGCGGCCGCATCGGAACAATCTGATGCACTTCACGCTCTTCACCATCCAATCAGCGAACGTGTCACATGTCCGCAGACATGACGCGAGCCCATTAGCTAATCGGTGTCCTGCCCGCGGAGCGAACAGGGAAGTGTGTCCGTGGAGCAGACATAGATATCACAACATTTTTAAGACCTCCTTTTATTCATTTTTTTAAAAACTACTGGACGGATTTTCACCAAATTTACAAAAGTACGCTGTTGCTCCTGCAGCAAATTTGGTTAAAATCCGTCCAGCGGTTTGTGTAGGCATGCGCACAGTTTTTTCCCCATTCAGTCTCTAAAATTGGGCCTCCTCTATAACTTTGCCCCACGTGGACCAAACCTCACCAAACTTTCAGAGTGGGCCATATACTTTTTTTGCAAAGTTTGGTGAGGATTCATCCAGGGAGAGCAAAGTTATAAGCCACACAAAGAGTGCTCTTCCTATGGGATTAGCAACTTAACCATAACTACACAGCCACTACCGTGGCTGTGTAATATTCAGCAAAAAAACTTTGTTAAAGGGACGTTATGGTTCCAAGTAAAACCGAAAAACCACTGAAATTCGCCAGTTATGGTAAGCTAAGCAACCATAACTCGCGCCCCCACCGTGCATTGCTAAGACTAACATCCAGGACATCAAAGATGACATCACAAATGTAATTGATGACATCACTGAAGACATCACATGTCGGACTAGCTATTTTTTCCTTTAGTGATATATCTTGGACAGCAATAGTTAGGAACACAGAAATCAAAAAGTACTATATTTGTAGACTTATACTTCAAATATGTTCTTACAATAATTCACTTAGGGTCCACTCACAGCATATGAAACATATAAATAGGAAAAATACACACTTAAAAGATAGCAATGCTTTCTGTGTATGAAGACAGTCAATAAGGTTATCAACACTTTCTTATTGTTCTGCTGTTTTTTTTATTACTGTCCTTTCTCTGGATGTGCTCATATTTGTATTTGCATTACTTTCTTTAGGGTGCAGTCACATCATGTGATATGTGTACATAGGGAAGTAGTAGGTTTGAAGCAGACCAATCCTTTCTGTGCATAAAGATAATCAGTTAGGTTGTGAACACTTTCTGCTTCTACTGCTGCTTTTTTGCGTACTTCACTTTTTCTATTTATACTCATATTTGTATGTTTTGTTGTGTCTTTCTGTTTAGTATGTAATAATGAAATGATGTAGTAAGTGGTTTTATTAGCTACTTATTACATGTTGCACAGTACACAAAACTCTAATAAGAAAGCATTTATCATTTCACTATTCAACATGGGAAGATTATGAATATTGCACCTCCATCATCTATGCTGCACACAATGCTTATATTTATACCTGAGTAGCTTACTATACTGTAAAGAACTTCATAATAGAATGCTATTTATATAAATGCATTGCCTAATGCACTACATAGCTCAAGATATCTATTCCAATGATCCTTGACACTTTTTTGTCAACATTATAATAAGAATACAGAGTTTTCACGAAAAGTAAATGCACATCTGATGTCATCAATGTCATCGGTTTTACATGGAACCATAACGTCCCTTTAATAAAGTTTTTTTACTGAATTTCATAGGTTTTTAGTAGTGCAACTTAATCAGAACGTCCCTTTAACAACATTTTTTTACTGAATTTCATTGGTTTTTAGTAACGCAACTTAACCATAACGTCCCTTTATCAAAGTTTTTTATACTGAATATACATACCCATAGTGTGAAATTGATAGATGTTTACTAGGATTCCCTTACTTTATATACATATAACATAGAACATGCTGAACCCCCTGCTAGTGATTTTGATGTCCGTGGACTGTGCAAATGTCCGTGGACGGTCACGTACAACATCAACACTACCCAAAAACTCAGTGGGTATCTTAGATTGTTCTATTATCCCATATAAACACTGAACAAGTTCAAAAAGCAGCACATAAACACATTGGGCCTCATTATGACCCAGGCACTAAGAGGGTAATTCATAGAATTTCGCCGAAAAGTGTCGCAAGCGGCTGGCGCAGAGTGTCCGCGTGCGATTGTGTGCGCCAGGAACGTGCGCTAAAACCGATTTCCGCGCACAGCGTATTCATGGATTTTAGGCTCCCAAACCAGCCGTGGCGCAGAGAATCGCAGCGACCCTGCAGCAGCGCCAGTAACGCCCCCAAGAACGCCCTCGCGCAAGGAAAAGCCATCAAAATCGCTAAATCATCGCAAAGGGCTGCGCTAACCCTGGACCAGTTCACCGGGCTGGCAAACAGCAAACGCCAAGCGGGGAACGTGAATTTCAGGGGTGCGCGGGAAGTTCCACACGCGATTTGCCCAGTGCGAGCAGGGTACGTGTATTTCAGGGGTGCGCGGGAAGTTCCACACGTGATTTCATCAGGGTACGTGTATTACAGGGGTGCGCGGGAAGTTCCACACGCGATTGGCCCAGTGCGAGCAGGGTACGTGTATTTCAGGGGTGCGCGGGAAGTTCCACACGCGATTTCAGCAGGGTACGTGTATTCCAGGGGTGCGCGGGAAGTTCCACACGCGATTGGCCCAGTGCGAGCAGGGTATGTGTATTTCAGGGGTGCGCGGGAAGTTCCACACGTGATTTCAGCAGGGTACGTGTATTCCAGGGGTGCGCGGGAAGTTCCACACGCGATTGGCACAGTGCGAGCAGTGTACGTGTATTTCAGGGGTGCGCGGGAGGTTCCACACGCGATTTCAGCAGGGTACGTGTATTCCAGGGGTGCGCGGGAAGTTCCACACGCGATTGGCCCAGTGCGAGCAGGGTACGTGTATTTCAGGGGTGCGCGGGAAGTTCCACACGCGATTTCAGCAGGGTACGTGTATTCCAGGGGTGCGCGGGAAGTTCCACACGCGATTGGCCCAGTGCGAGCAGGGTACGTGTATTCCATGGGTGCGCGGGAAGTTCCACACGCGATATCAGCAGGGTACGTGTATTTCAGGGGTGCGCGGGAAGTTCCACACGCGATTGGCACAGTGCGAGCAGTGTACGTGTATTTCAGGGGTGCGCGGGAAGTTCCACACGCGATTTCAGCAGGGTACGTGTATTCCAGGGGTGCGCGGGAAGTTCCACACGCGATTGGCCCAGTGCGAGCAGGGTACATGTATTTCAGGGGTGCGCGGGAAGTTCCACACGCGATTTCAGCAGGGTACGTGTATTCCAGGGGTGCGCGGGAAGTTCCACACGCGATTGGCCCAGTGCGAGCAGGGTACGTATATTCCATGGGTGCGCGGGAAGTTCCACACGCGATATCAGCAGGGTACGTGTATTTCAGGGGTGCGCGGGAAGTTCCACACGCGATTTCAGCAGGGTACGTGTATCTCATGGTGCGCGTGAAGTTCCACACGCGATTTCAGCAGGGTACCTGTATTTCAGGGGTGCGCGGGAAGTTCCACAGGCGATTGGCCCAGTGCGAGCAGGGTACGTGTATTCCATGGGTGCGCGGGAAGTTCCACATGCGATTCCAGCAGGGTATGTGAATTCCAGGGGTTCTGGGGAGTACTACACGTGAATTGGCCGTGTGGGTCCTCCCAGGTGTACGCTCGACAACCTCCACGGCCCCTGCAGGCAGCCCACACCACGGGGGACTACCCTGCACCCCTGCTCATGTCCCGCAGGCAGCCCATCCACCATGGGCATGCCCCGCAGCCAACCCACATGTCACCTTGCACTACTGATCAACAATGCATGTCTCCCACCACCCCCACCCCCCAGCAGTGCAGGGGCAGCATCACCAGGCCCCCACTCATGTCCCCCTGCACCCCCACCCCCCAGCATCCAGGGGCAGCCTCCACCAGGCCCCCACTCATGTCTCCCACCACCCCCACGCCCCACCATCCAGGGGCAGCCCCCACCAGGCCCCCACTCATGTCTCCCACCACCCCCACCACCCAGCCACCAGGGGCACCCTCCACCAGGCCCCCACTCATGTCTCCCACCACCCCACCCCCCACCATCCAGGGGCACCCTCCACCAGGCCCCCACTCATGTCTCCCACCACCCCCACCCCCCAGCCACCAGGGGCACCCTCCACCAGGCCCCCACTCATGTCTCCCACCACCCCCACCCCCCAGCAGTGCATGGGCACCCTCCACCAGGCCCCCACTCATGTCTCCCACCACCCCCACCCCCCTGCAGTGCAGGGGCAGCACCACCAGGCTCCCACTCATGTCTCCCACCACCGCCACCACCCAGCAGTGCAGGGGCAGCCCCCACCAGGCCCCCACTCATGTCTCCCACCACCCCACCACCCAGCAGTGCAGGGGCAGCCCCCACCAGGCCCCCACTCATGTCTCCCACCACCCCCACCACCCAACCACCAGGGGCACCCTCCACCAGGCCCCCACTCATGTCTCCCACCACCCCCACCCCCAGCAGTGCAGGGGCAGCCTCCACCAGGCCCCCACTCATGTCTCCCACCACCCCCACCCCCCAGCAGTGCAGGGGCAGCCCCCACCAGGCCCCCACTCATGTCTCCCACCACCCCCACCCCCCAGCCACCAGGGGCACCCTCCACCAGGCCCCTACTCATGTCTCCCACCACCCCCACCCCCCAGCAGTGCAGGGGCACCCACCACCAGGCCCCCACTCATGTCTCCCACCACCCCCACCACCCAGCAGTGCAGGGGCAGCCCCCACCAGGCCCCCACTCATGTCTCCCACCACCCCCATCCCCCAGCCACCAGGGGCACCCTCCACCAGGCCCCCACTCATGTCTCCCACCACCCCCACCCCCCAGCAGTGCAGGGGCACCCTCCACCAGGCCCCCACTCATGTCTCGCACCACCCCCACCACCCAGCAGTGCAGGGGCAGCCCCCACCAGGCCCCCACTCATGTCTCCCTCCACCCCCACCCCCCTGCCAACAGGGGCAGCCTCCACCAGGCCCCCACCCATGTCTCCCACCACCCCCACCCCCCAGCAGTGCAGGGGCAGCCCCCACCAGGCCCCCACTCATGTCTCCCACCACCCCCACCACCCAGCCACCAGGGGAAGCCTCCACCAGGCCCCCACTCATGTTTCCCACCACCCCCACCCCCCAGCAGTGCAGGGGCAGCACCACCAGGCCCCCACTCATGTCCCCCTGCACCCCCACCCCCCAGCATCCAGGGGCACCCTCCACCAGGCCCCCACTCATGTCTCACACCACCCCCACCCCCCAGCAGTGCAGGGGCACCCTCCACCAGGCCCCCACTCATGTCTCCCACCACCCCCACCCCCCAGCCACCAGGGGCACCCTCCACCAGGCCCCCACTCATGTCTCCCACCACCCCCACCCCCCAGCAGTGCAGGGGCAGCCCCCACCAGGCCCCCACTCATGTCTCCCACCACCCCCACCCCCCAGCCACCAGGGGCACCCTCCACCAGGCCCCCACTCATGTCTCCCACCACCCCCCAGCCACCAGGGGCAGCCTCCACCAGGTCCTCACAATCCCCAATCATGTGCGTCATGGTCAGCCTCCACAGCCAAAAAGCCCTACCAAGTAACCCATTCACCCACATGGAAATGGAAATTACATGTCACACCCCCAATGTTCATGAAGCTAATGAACCCATGTCAGTCACACACAATGTTTGCAATTGAATGGGAAAACACCCAACATGACATGCATGAAACCAATGAGATGATACCACACAGTGAAGCATGAAAACAAATTTGTATTGAAAAAAAGAAAGAATGCTAAAGAAATGAAACAAACTACAATGGGAAGTAAAAAAAATCAAGCTGCATGTCCGCATAAAAATAAAGAACTGCAAATCATAATCCAAAAAAATGTCCTCCAAAGTCAAATGTAAAAAAATTATCTATCAAATCAAGAACTATGTAAAAAACTCGGAAGGGTCCATGAGCCCAACTGAACAAAGGAAACCTAAAAAAAAACCTAACTAAAAAGCAACTATATACAAAAAGTGGAGCAGTGTCCGTCGACTCCAAATCATAGGAAAAAACAAAGGAAACCTAAAACTAAAGAACTATATACAAAGGCGGCGGGCAAGTCCAGCGGCTCACTCCGTGGTGTTCCGGGCCAGGGCATCATCGAACTCCTGTTCGATGTCCCGGAGGCGGTCCAGTTCCATGGCCCCGAGGGTCCGCAGGGACGACGCCGTGTCCTCCTCCAACCCCCTGCGGATTGCCTCGAGGCACTCGGCCCGCCTCAGGGCCCTCCGCATGGAGTTCTCCGCCCTGACCATTGTGAGCCGCGCCTCTTCCGCCCGCCGCCGCTCCGCACCTATGGCGTGGCCCAACCGCTGCCACACGGAAGACACTCTCTGTCCTGGGTCCTCCTGCCCTCCGGCCGATGCCTGCCCCTCCGATGTCGAAGGCCCCGAGCCTTCATGGCTCCCACCATGTTGCTGCTGCTGCTCTGCCTCTGCCCGTGCACTGCCTCCTGCTGCCTGCACATCCTCCGCCGGCTGGGGTGCAGTTGTTGATGTGGACACCCCTGCTGGACGTCCGACTCCCGACTGTGGCAGGGATGCCTCCTCCACCAGCCTGGCCGCACTGTCAGAGGCAGCTCCACAGGGCACCCAGGTGACTGATGGGTGGGAAGATGGCACAGAGGACGACTGGCGCGTAGGGGGTCCAGTTGAGGAGGGGGTCGGAGCAAGCCCCATCAGACGGAGAAATCCGGTCTGGGTGACCTGTCCCAGCAGGCTGACGTGGTCAACGAGCCATTCGAGATGACGTGCAGTCTCTCCATGAAAAGACTGCAGGTCACCTCGCATGGCCCGTTGACGCAACGCCACACCAGCCAGGACAGGCTCAACCCGGACCTGGATAGCCACGTCCGCAGGCAGAGGAAGGCCAGTTGACGTCAGCTCATCCCCTGCCTGAAAACGGGTCTGGACGTAGGCATCCCTGCTGGTGCAAGATGATGCAGGGACAGGATCGGGGACAGGATTGCACACAGGCACCTCCGCGGCGGCCTGTGCTGCCTCCTGTCCCTGGTCCTGGACTGCACCACTAGCACCAGTGGGATCCCCACCTCCAGACCCCGTCTCTGGTGCTTGCACGGCCTCCTCCTCCACCAAACCCCCCACCAACCTGGATGACTCCGTGCCATCTTCCCCTGTTGGGCCCTGTGGGGTCCCAGCTGCCCCTTCTGCTGCCGAGGAGTCCAACTCCAACCTCCGCCTCTTGGACCTCCCCCCGGCAGCTGCGGCCTGGGACACGGCACCAGACTCCTCACTCCCCGACGAGATGACAACACGGGAGGGGAGCCGGGCCTTGCGTCTCTGGCTGGCGGTGGGATCCCCGTCGCTGTGCTCCACAGCACCTTCTCCGCCCTCTTCATCAGTTGATGTTGCAGACAGGGAGAAACAAAACACAGGCATCAGGGCACTGTACAATGGACATATACACACATGACAGTTGCACATGAGTGGCATTGGCAAACCTCAGACATGTCATCACAATCCCCAACACACATGTCATTGCAACTCGCACACATGAGCCATACCACAGCCATATCGCAACTGCCACCACCATCCATACACATACAACAGCATGAGCAGCCAAAGGTGACCCAGACATCACATGCAACACAGGAAGTGCACCACACATGTACACACACCACCACACTTGCATGCATGTGTACACCTCTGCCAAGTGTCGCACTGTTCAGACGGGCATCCATGTCACATCTGCCAATCAGGCTTACACATACCGCAGTCACATGCATCCATGGTGCATCACTGTTGCACCCTTGTCAAATACACACACATGCACATGTACACAGTGCTCATACATGCAGCCGAAAACAACATGCATGCGTGACATCACGGACATGTCTACTTAAATACACATTCATCCAAACATGTGTGCACGCACAACTGCATTTGGCATGCAAGCCTACACACACAAGCACCATCCATGTCTCACACATTACAGCCCTCGCATGTGTCAGCCCCACGGCCCTGGACACCCCCACCCATACTCGACCCCATACAAACAGATGTGCAACCTGCACACTACCGAATAATCACCACACGCACTGCTCACAATCAGGATGCATGTACACTCACCGCTCGACTCCAGACGGGTCTGCTTCTCCAGGACCTGGACGTGGAGCGCTGGGGATATGCGTTCCAGGACCCTCATCTGTTCTTCCGACAAGTGGCCCCGGCGCCCCTTGGCATCCGCTGCCTTCAAGAGGCGCCGGGCCTTGTTCAGGGTCCTGGACCTGAAGTCCTCCCAGCGCTTCCTGACATGTTGGAAGTCGCGGACTGCCACCCCCTCCGCGTTGATGGCAGTCACGATGTCAGTCCAGATCCCAGTCCGTCCTTCCTTGTCGGCGCGGGAACTTCCAAAGAGGGCATCATACTGCCCCAGGACTTGCTCCACCAGGACACCAACTTCGGTGGCACTGAAGCTGGTGCCCCTCTGCCTCTCTGGCCGGGGGTTGTCAGTGGTCACAGATGGTGTTTGCCCCGACATGACAACCCCAGAGGCAGGAGTGGGTGGGCAACTGGGTCCTGGGGCTGGGCTGTGGAGCGATGGAATCCCAGTCGGGAGTCTTCGGTTCCAGCAGGGGTGGTCACAGCAACAGCACCCCTGGCTGATGTGCAGGCAGCAAATGGCAGTGCACGTGGGCAGCAGGCAGTCAGGCAGCAGCAGATGGCAGGTGGGATCGTGCTCGGGGCTCTGGGGGGCAGTAGTTCGGCCTTCTGGGCAGGAGCGTGGTCTTCCGTGTGCATACGCGTGGCCAGCTTGATACGGAGTGATTTGGCACGTGAAAAGTCTGCACGTCAGCGTGAAATTCGAGGAAAGGCCCTTAGCGCGTAAGCGCATCAGCACGCATACGTGATTCTATTGGACCAAAGGCCCTCAGCGCATAAGCGCGTCTGTGACGTGACCCGCACGGGTGTCTCCCACACAGCACGTGATGACAGAGCACACGTGGAAAGACTGCACGTCAGAGTGTCATCGCGTGTTATTGGACAGCACGTCAGAGTGTCATCGCGTGTAATTGGACAAAAGTGCGCGTACACGCGATTGGCCTATGTACGTGTATATCAGGGGTGCGCGGGCACTTACACACGCAAGTACGTCAGCGCACCTGTATCCCGGGGTGCGCGGGAATTTCCACACGCTATTGGACTGGGTACTGGATTTCAGGGGTGCGCGGGTCACACGCTCGCCTACAACACGCGCAACACATTAATTTGCGCGCTAACAAAATAACAAGCTCAGACCCAGGATGAACATACCGTTCCTAGCAGCAGTGGGCGTGGGCTACCAAAGGAGGAGGAGGAGGATAGTCAGGGCCAGAATATTCACACCCAGAACCAGCCTTTTCGGGATGCCTGATGACCAGGTGCATGGGAGGTACAGGTTTCCACCACACATTATACTGGACCTGGTGAGTGAGTGGGAGGATGACCTCACATCACCCACCCTGTGCTCCCAAGCACTCAGCCCCCTGGAGAAGGTCCTCAATGTACTGCACTTCTTGGCCACAGGATCATTTCAGTGGACAAGTGCCATTGTGGGTGGGGTATCACAGGCCACCCAGTCACGCTGCCTACACCAGGTCTTGAACATCATCACTGCACGCCCATCAGTCCGCAGGCACATATACCTGCCCAGAACACCTGCAGAAAGGCATGCTGCCGCCCTGGATTTTTACGGTGTGGCACGATTCCCCAAAGTGCTAGGTGCCATTGACTGCACCCATGTGGCTCTATGTCCCCCCAGGGCATCAGAGCACATCTATAGGAACCGCAAGCACTGGCATTCGATCAACGTGCAGGTAGTATGTAATGCCAAGGGAATCATCACCTCAGTATTTGCCAACTATCCCGGGTCAACCCACGACAGCTTCATTTACCGAATGTCCACCCTAAGCCGGGACTTAGAAGCTGGGCGGCATGGCGATACATGGCATCTTGGTGAGTATGAATGCCACTGCACATGCATGCATGTCAGATACTGAGCAAGGTCACAACCCCACCAATGATACCAATCACCACCTCCACAGGGGACAGTGCCTACCCTCTCAGCCCCCACATGATGACGCCAATTCGGAACCCCACCACGCCACCCCAGGTAAGATATAACACAGCCCACATTACAACCCGGGGCATAGTGGAGCGCACATTCGGAGTGCTAAAGTCACGCTTTCGCTCCCTTGACCGTTCTGGCGGGCAGCTGTTGTACGCTCCCCCAGTAGTGTGCAGGATCATAGTGGCAGCATGTGTCCTGCACAACGTTGCAACACGCCGGGGCCTGGCCGTGGACATGGTGGTGGCCCCACATCCCCAACCACATGCACAGCCGCTGCGCATGGGAGGGGAAAGGGCACGGGGGGAGGCAGCCCGTACACAGCTAGTGGCTAATTACTTCACATAGAAATCACACCCCTGTGGAGT
This sequence comes from Ambystoma mexicanum, assembly GCF_040938575.1. Taxonomy (NCBI): domain Eukaryota; kingdom Metazoa; phylum Chordata; class Amphibia; order Caudata; family Ambystomatidae; genus Ambystoma; species Ambystoma mexicanum. Next base: position 261,526,031 of record NC_090930.1, on the reverse strand, counting down.
GCACACTGCCCTGGCACATTCCATCTGACAATCAATGATGACTCAACCTGACACTGATCCTGAATGTCTGGAGAATGAACCGTGAAAACCATATCAGCCTGAGATTGTTCACCTGGAAGTGTCACAATGTGTGCATCCCTACCCACACAGACACCACCAATGCAGTTTTGTGAAGTAACACATTCAAGCAGCTAAAATGAATACCCACTTGCAAAATGCAACAAGAGGACAGTGCCATGTCAGCCAACCCATCCCCAGCACCGCCACACGACACACCGTGCCATGTCATGCTATTTGCAGGTAAACAAACTAATCCCCACAACATGACACTAGTGTCACAATGTAGAGTGTCCCTAATTGAAACTTGCAACACCTGAAATGCTCACAGTAATGCCGGACCAACAACAAACTTGAGCAGGTACTACCATCAACATGACATCACAAATGTTATATATTAGTAGTCTCACCACCTGGAAATGCCTGCACTCCCACCACTACCAACTGTGCGGTGTTGGCGCCATGTAGAGTTGTAGGTGCACTGCTGCCAACATGGACCCCATCGACAAACTAGAGGGCCTTGTGTAGACATGAGGAAGGGACCTGCAAATTGGGAGGTAGACACAGATGATGAGTTACACATCAATGCAACATGCAGTGTACAACACAACAGCAATATGCACTAGGAATGTATACACAGTATTGACTAGACTACCCACACATGTAGTGGGAGTCCAATGTCACCATGTACGTCAATGTCACTTGGGCACACCCTTTGCAAGCCCATGGAAACGGGAAGCAGGAGGGGTGTGTGTGACTCTAACCCAAGCATCTGAACCAAATACATGACAAGCCTGCATGTGCCCAGCCACAATGCAGCGTATGCCCACAGGAACCACGGAAGCCAACAAATTGTCCCAAAAAATTTGGGAAAAAATAATAAAAAATAAAAATAAAAATAAAAATAAAAATAAAAAAAAATAAGAAATGGCCATTGATGGGCCCGGGGGGGTTGGGGAGGCCACCCAGGAGGTCCGAGGACAGGATGCACACCAGAACCCACCTGCGTGGATCCTGGGAAAATAAAACACCTCCATGGGCTCATGGCCCACACGGCTACCCTATTGTGGGAGTATCACTGCTGTCGCTATTATCACCCTGTGCAGCTGCATCCGGAGGTGGTTGCACTATGGGAGGCAGCCCACGCAAGGCCCTAGTCTGCTCCTCCATGGCTGCAAGCATGCGGGTGTGGTAGGTCTGGTTCTGGAGGATGAGTGTGCGGAGGTCCCCATGCAACAACTCACGGGATGCCCGGACCTCCGCCCTCGTTGCCTGCATCTCAGCTGAGAGCGTACGGGTGAGACGCTCCAGCTGCTGTTCTGTCCTTTGGTGTGTTGAAGCCTCAAGCTCAACAAGAGTCGTCCTGAGGTGAAGGAGCTCCTGCCTCAGGGCTTCCCTGTGGCCCTGGGACTCTATGGAGATGGCCTCCTGCAGAGTCGCCAGTGCCGCCCGCCTGTCCCTGTTGGACGCCAACATGTCCTCCCTGTGTGACTGGCAGATGGAGTCGGTTGCCTGCTGTAGTCGCTCCATCAGCCTTTCAGGGGGGACAATGGAAGTGGCCACCCTATCCATGGCCTGAGCCATCATCTCGGATGATGCTGCCTGTTGGGTTGCCATACCGTAAATGGATTGCTCCCATGCGGTATTGCCAGGTGGCGTACGGCCACCACGTCGGCGGGCACCACACCTGTCTGGGGCAAGGCGAACTGCACCTTGCTGTGCCGGCACTGCCTGAGGCTGCAGGACTGCATTCCCCCTCTGATCTGCTGGCCCAGGAACAGGATCAGATGTCGCAGAGTGTGACCCTGCATCCGTAACCACCAAAGGCGTAGCTGCCAACACTGACATCCCCATTGAGGGTTCTGACCCTGGTGCAGGTGGGTGGGACAGAACAGAATCCCTCCCTGGAACACTCACCTGCGACAGCACGTAGGTCTCATCCGAATCAACACCTGAGTACAGCTCGGGGGAGGTGCAGCCAGAGACACCCCTTGAGAGCACGACCTGCAGCAGTTGTGGGTTCTCACCCACCACCACACCACGTCCCTCACTGGTGGTTGGTCGGCCCTCGGACCCCTCCTGGGTCTGCACCATCTCCACAACCCCAGCAGTATCAGGTGCGTCTTCCCCTGCAAAGACATAAAAACAAAGAAATGGAAACAGGCATTAGCACCATGGCACACAATGAGGGCTGAGAAGCAAGAGAACCAGTACTTGATTGACACATGTCCCACATGACTAAAACCCTCCCATGCATGCACCCTCACTGCATATGAAGGGCAGGCAAATGGCACACACTGATGACACCAAGATGGAAGATGAACACATTTTCTGCATGCTGCCTGGCAGTGGCATCACACATTGGCCTGTGATTGCCAGGTGAAACACACATGCCATCACACAGATGGCATGTACCATTGCTATTGAGTGAAGATGGAGAGGAGGGCAGCACCTATTCATTCAGTCCAGTTCCCGCATGTAATAGCTTTTCTAATTCAAACAGGTCAGATTTTTCACCTGGAGCTGCCAGTCCGAAATGGTCCAATTGCACAGGGACATGTGTGAACAAATGATATCCAGGTAACAAAGTCACTCCACTTTACCATAGCCATGTCAGACATGTGACTAGAGGACTGCGAAATGCCTAGTAAAAGTGGTGGAATGCAAACAATCTGACCGAATGAACTGTGAAAAATAAGCAACAATGTTGTGGCAAGGTGACACTTCAAGGGCAACTGGCGTGCAGTTGGGCTAGATGTCTACTGTTGGCAGAAGGGATACTGCTATGGCCAAATGCAGCTGCGCAGGATGTATTGCATGAAGCACATGGCTGACCCATACGACTCAGGCGCACACACTCTCACCTGGCACACAAACAGAAGCCCTCACACACACCATGCACATGGATGACACACACATGCATGTGCACTCACCGGACAATGCCTCGTAATCAGGCAGATCTCCCACGCCTTGGATCTGTTCCTCCGTGACGTAGGTCCCAGCGACTGACTCATGTTGAGTGAGTTCCATGTCTACTACTGGAGACCCACCTCCAGTCACTAGAGTTGCGGCATGACTTGAGGCCAGCTTACTCTTTGCCCTGCGCTTTAGGTCATTCCAGCGCATATAGCAATCATTGGCTGTGCGCCTCACGATTCCAAGGGCACTTACGATGTCCGCAACGGTCTGCCAGTGTGCCTGGCGTTGTGCAGGTGTGGTCTTGGATCCTGCAACAATGACCATCTCGTTGTCATGTGCGGACACATACTCGACAAGTGCATTCAGTTCGTCATCCGTGAAGCTGGGCTTCCTGGACGGGCCGGACTGTGTAGCCGTGTCTGGGGCATCAGCCTGTGCCGGACGAGCACTCTTCCTCTTCCGCTTGGAAGGTGGTGGTGATCCTGAGTGTCCTGCGCCGCTCTGGACGCTAGGGGCAGGAGCCCTGGTGGACTCTGTATCAGGAGTGTGGGATTGCACACTCAGCATGGGAGTTGGTGCAGGCATTGGCTCAAGTGTGATGGTGTCCAGGGGAATGTCAGCAGGATGGACTAGGACCGACACTGTCCTGGCTGGGTGTGTGAGGGCTGGGGTGGATGGAGCCGCAGCTGCCCCTGCAGCCTCTCCGCCCTGCCTACTTGGGGCAGCAGATGACCTTGCTGGGGCAGATGCACGTGGCATGGTGACATCAACGTGCACCAGCGCACGTGTCATAGGCCTGCTGACCTGGAAGTCAGCCATGGAGTCAGCCAGGTCTGGTGCCACAATGGGCTGGTCCAACAAGGGCTGAGCATGGATGGTGTCAGCCACATCAGCCTCAACGGGAGGGGGAGGGGGGGGGATTATGGGTGCCCTTGACTGGTCCTCCACACATGGGGGGACAGGCTCACCCTGCAAGTAACGACCACGTCCCCTACCGGATCCACCACGGCCACCACTTGTGGCTCTTCCACCTTTGCCACCCTTACGGAATCCTCGCCTCCCAGCCATGGCACTGATGTAAATGTGCGTATGGGAGTGGCTGTAAACTATTGTCCTGGGCAATTGGGGGTCAAAGGGGTTGGGTACCAGATGGTAATTGTACCCTAATGCTCTTGCAAGGCTGAATGTAACCCCTGGGGAAAGATGACGGGTCACGCTACGCACAGGAGCCCCAAAAAAGGGAGATGACGTGCACGCAACCCCTCCTAGACCACGTGTGCAGAAAGAAAAACCTGCACTACGCTGTGACACCCAGTAACACAAGAATGAACGTATGCGTGTCACACGCAGCCTAGAATGACCTCTGAAGGGGTAGGCTACACACGGGGCAAGCACAGATGTTAGATACGTGCGTGACTCACCGTCTGCCAGGTAAAATAGCGTGAAATAGGAGCGCGTTTGGTTGGCAACACCCCCGCCAAAAGAAGATTTGTACCCTGTCTGAGGAGACAGGACAACAGTAGAAGGGAACACTGTTTGAGGGAACAGGCCCAGGTAAACCAGTAAAAGAGAAAAAAGAGAAAAAGCTGTCAGAGGTAACAGGGAATACGAACTTGAAACGCCGTGAAGTAAATCGCGTGTGAAACGACAAGAAGTACAGAATTCACCCACTCGCTCTCCACGAAAAGCACGTACAAGGAAATGGTGTTCTACAGGTACCTTTTATACAGGCCCACACGTCCAGCGTCACTTACGCGGCGTGTACGCGCTAGGGCCATTTCCACCAATTACACGCTTTGTCATTGCCGCATGTACGCGCTAGGCCCATTCCCACCAATTACATGCGATGACACTCTGACGTGCTGTCCAATAACACGCTATGACACTCTGACGTGCAGTCTTTCCACGTGTGCTCTGTCATCACGTGCTGTGTGGGAAACACCCGTGCGGGTCACGTCACAGACGCGCTTACGCGCTGAGGGCCTTTGGTCCAATAGAATCGCGTATGCGTGCTGACGCGCTTACGCGCTAAGGGCCTTTCCTCGTATTTCACGCTGACGTGCAGACTTTTCACGTGCCAAATCACTCCGTATCAAGCTGGCCACACGTATGCACACGGAAGACCACGCTCCTGCCCAGAAGGCCGAACTACTGCCCCCCAGAGCCCCGAGCACGCTCCCACCTGCCATCTGCTGCTGCCTGACTGCCTGCTGCCCACGTGCACTGCCATTTGCTGCCTGCACATCAGCCAGGGGTGCTGTTGCTGTGACCACCCCTGCTGGAACCGAAGACTCCCGACTGGGATTCCATCGCTCCACAGCCCAGCCCCAGGACCCAGTTGCCCACCCACTCCTGCCTCTGGGGTTGTCATGTCGGGGCAAACACCATCTGTGACCACTGACAACCCCCGGCCAGAGAGGCAGAGGGGCACCAGCTTCAGTGCCACCGAAGTTGGTGTCCTGGTGGAGCAAGTCCTGGGGCAGTATGATGCCCTCTTCGGAAGTTCCCGCGCCGACAAGGAAGGACGGACTCGGATCTGGACTGACATCGTGACTGCCATCAACGCGGAGGGGGTGGCAGTCCGCGACTTACAACATGTCAGGAAGCGCTGGGAGGACTTCAGGTCCAGGACCCTGAACAAGGCCCGGCGCCTCTTGAAGGCAGCGGATGCCAAGGGGCGCCGGGGCCACTTGTCGGAAGAACAGATGAGGGTCCTGGAACGCATATCCCCAGCGCTCCACGTCCAGGTCCTGGAGAAGCAGACCCGTCTGGAGTCGAGCGGTGAGTGTACATGCATCCTGATTGTGAGCAGTGCGTGTGGTGATTATTCGGTAGTGTGCAGGTTGCACATCTGTTTGTATGGGGTCGAGTATGGGTGGGGGTGTCCAGGGCCGTGGGGCTGACACATGCGAGGGCTGTAATGTGTGAGACATGGATGGTGCTTGTGTGTGTAGGCTTGCATGCCAAATGCAGTTGTGCGTGCACACATGTTTGGATGAATGTGTATTTAAGTAGACATGTCCGTGATGTCACGCATGTATGTTGTTTTCGGCTGCATGTATGAGCACTGTGTACATGTGCATGTGTGTGTATTTGACAAGGGTGCAACAGTGATGCAACATGGATGCATGTGACTGCGGTATGTGGAAGCCTGATTGGCAGATGTGACATGGATGCCCGTCTGAACAGTGCGACACTTGGCAGAGGTGTACACATGCATGCAAGTGTGGTGGTGTGTGTACATGTGTGGTGCACTTCCTGTGTTGCATGTGATGTCTGGGTCACCTTTGGCTGCTCATGCTGTTGTATGTGTATGGATGGTGGTGGCAGTTGCGATATGGCTGTGGTATGGCTCATGTGTGCGAGTTGCAATGACGTGTGTTGGGGATTGTGATGACATGTCTGAGGTTTGCCAATGCCACTCATGTGCAACTGTCATGTGTGTATGTGTCCATTGTACAGTGCTCTGATGCCTGTGTTTTGTTTCTCCCTGTCTGCAGCGTCAACTGATGAAGAGGGCGGAGAAGGTGCTGTGGAGCACAGCGGCGGGGTTCCCACCGCCAGCCGGAGACGCAAGGCCCGGCTCCCCTCCCGTGTTGTCATCTCGTCGGGGAGTGAGGAGTCCGGTGCCGCGTCCCAGGCCGCAGCTGCCGGGGGGAGGTCCAAGAGGCGGAGGTTGGAGTTGGACTCCTCGGCAGCAGACGGGGCAGCTGGGACCCCACAGGGCCCAACAGGGGAAGATGGCACGGAGTCATCCAGGTTGGTGGGGGGTCTGGTGGAGGAGGAGGCCGTGCAAGCACCAGAGACGGGGTCTGGAGGTGGGGATCCCACTGGTGCTAGTGGTGCAGTCCAGGACCAGGGACAGGAGGCAGCACAGGCCGCCGTGGAGGTGCCTGTGTGCAATCCTGTCCCCGATCCTGTCCCTGCATCATCTTGCACCAGCAGGGATGCCTACGTCCAGACCCGTTTTCAGGCAGGGGATGAGCTGACGTCAACTGGCCTTCCTCTGCCTGCGGACGTGGCTATCCAGGTCCGGGTTGAGCCTGTCCTGGCTGGTGTGGCATTGCGTCAACGGGCCATGCGAGGTGACCTGCAGTCTTTTCATGGAGAGACTGCACGTCATCTCGAATGGCTCGTTGACCACGTCAGCCTGCTGGGACAGGTCACCCAGACCGGATTCCTCCGTCTGATGGGGCTTGTTCCGACCCCCTCCTCAACTGGACCCCCTACGCGCCAGTCGTCCTCTGTGCCATCTTCCCACCCATCAGTCACCTGGGTGCCCTGTGGAGCAGCCTCTGACAGTGCGGCCAGGCTGGTGGAGGAGGCATCCCTGCCACAGTCGGGAGTCGGACGTCCAGCAGGGGTGGCCACATCAACAACTGCATCCCAGCCGGTGGAGGATGTGCAGGCAGCAGGAGGCAGTGCACGGGCAGAGGCAGAGCAGCAGCAGCAACATGGTGGGAGCCATGAAGGCTCGGGGCCTTCGACATCGGAGGGGCAAGCATCGGCCGGAGGGCAGGAGGACCCAGGACAGAGAGTGTCTTCCGTGTGGCAGCGGTTGGGCCACGCCATAGGTGCGGAGCGGCGGCGGGCGGAAGAGGCGCGGCTCACAATGGTCAGGGCGGAGAACTCCATGCGGAGGGCCCTGAGGCGGGCCGAGTCCCTCGAGGCAATCCGCAGGGGGTTGGAGGAGGACACGGCGTCGTCCCCGCGGACCCTCGGGGCCATGTAACTGGACCGCCTCCAGGACATCGAACAGGAGTTCGATGATGCCCTGGCCCGGAACACCACGGAGTGAGCCGCTGGACTTGCCCGCCGCCTTTGTATATAGTTCTTTAGTTTTAGGTTTCCTTTGTTTTTTCTTATGATTTGGAGTCGACGGACACTGCTCCACTTTTTGTATATAGTTGCTTTTTAGTTAGGTTTTTTTTTAGGTTTCCTTTGTTCAGTTGGGCTCATGGACCCTTTCGAGTTTTTTACATAGTTCTTGATTTGATAGATAATTTTTTTACATTTGACTTTGGAGGACATTTATTTTGGATTATGATTTGCAGTTATTTATTTTTATGCGGACATGCAGCTTGATTTTTTTTACTTCCCATTGTAGTTTGTTTCATTTCTTTAGCATTCTTTCTTTTTTTCAATACAATTTTGTTTTCATGCTTCACTGTGTGGTATCATCTCATTGGTTTCATGCATGTCATGTTGGGTGTTTTCCCATTCAATTGCAAACATTGTGTGTGACGGACATGGGTTCATTAGCTTCATGAACATTGGGGGTGTGACATGTAATTTCCATTTCCATGTGGGTGAATGGGTTACTTGGTAGGGCTTTTTGGCTGTGGAGGCTGACCATAACGCACATGATTGGGGATTGTGAGGACCTGGTCGAGGGTGCCCCTGGTGGCTGGGGGGTGGTGGGAGACATGAGTGGGGGCCTGGTGGAGGGTGCCCCTGGTGGCTGGGTGGTGGGGGTGGTGGGAGACATGAGTGGGGGCCTGGTGGGGGCTGCCCCTGCACTGCTGGGTGGTGGGGGTGGTGGGAGACATGAGTGGGGGCCTGGTGGAGGGTGCCCCTGCACTGCTGGGGGGTGGGGGTGGTGGGAGACATGAGTGGGGGCCTGGTGGAGGGTGCCCCTGGTGGCTGGGGGGTGGGGGTGGTGGGAGACATGAGTGGGGGCCTGGTGGGGGCTGCCCCTGCACTGCTGGGTGGTGGGGGTGGTGGGAGACATGAGTGGGGGCCTGGTGGAGGGTGCCCCTGCACTGCTGGGGGGTGGGGGTGGTGGGAGACATGAGTGGGGGCCTGGTGGAGGGTGCCCCTGGTGGCTGGGGGGTGGGGGTGGTGGGAGACATGAGTGGGGGCCTGGTGGGGGCTGCCCCTGCACTGCTGGGTGGTGGGGGTGGTGGGAGACATGAGTGGGGGCCTGGTGGAGGGTGTCCCTGCACTGCTGGGGGGTGGGGGTGGTGGGAGACATGAGTGGGGGCCTGGTGGAGGCTGCCCCTGGATAGTGGGGGGTGGGGGTGGTGGGAGATATGAGTGGGGGCCTGGTGGAGGCTGCCCCTGCACTGCTGGGGGGTGGGGGTGGTGGGAGACATGAGTGGGGGCCTGGTGGAGGCTGCCCCTGCACAGCTGGGGGGTGGGGGTGGTGGGAGACATGAGTGGGGGCCTGGTGGAGGCTGCCCCTGCACTGCTGGGGGGTGGGGGTGGTGGGAGACATGAGTGGGGGCCTGGTGGAGGGTGCCCCTGGTGGCTGGGGGGTGGGAGTGGTGGGAGACATGAGTGGAGGCCTGGTGGAGGGTGCCCCTGGATGGTGGGGGGTGGGGGTGGTGGGAGACATGAGTGGGGGCCTGGTGGGGGCTGCCCCTGGATGGTGGGGGGTGGGGGTGGTGGGAGACATGAGTGGGGGCCTGGTGGAGGGTGCCCCTGGATGGTGGGGGGTGGGGGTGGTGGGAGACATGAGTGGGGGCCTGGTGGAGGGTGCCCCTGGTGGCTGGGTGGTGGGGGTGGTGGGAGACATGAGTGTGGGCCTGGTGGGGGCTGCCCCTGGTGGCTGGGGGGTGGGGGTGGTGGGAGACATGAGTGGGGGCCTGGTGGAGGGTGCCCCTGGTGGCTGGGTGGTGGGGGTGGTGGGAGACATGAGTGGGGGCCTGGTGGGGGCTGCCCCTGGTGGCTGGGTGGTGGGGGTGGTGGGAGACATGAGTGGGGGCCTGGTGGAGGGTGCCCCTTGTGGCTGGGGGGTGGGGGTGGTGGGAGACATGAGTGGGGGCCTGGTGGAGGCTGCCCCTGCACTGCTGGGGGGTGGGGGTGGTGGGAGACATGAGTGGGGGCCTGGTGGAGGGTGCCCCTGCACTGCTGGGGGGTGGGGGTGGTGGGAGACATGAGTGGGGGCCTGGTGGGGGCTGCCCCTGCACTGCTGGGGGGTGGGGGTGGTGGGAGACATGAGTGGGGGCCTGGTGGAGGGTGCCCCTGGTGGCTGGGGGGTGGGGGTGGTGGGAGACATGAGTGGGGGCCTGGTGGGGGCTGCCCCTGCACTGCTGGGTGGTGGGGGTGGTGGGAGACATGAGTGGGGGCCTGGTGGAGGGTGCCCCTGCACTGCTGGGGGGTGGGGGTGGTGGGAGACATGAGTGGGGGCCTGGTGGAGGGTGCCCCTGGTGGCTGGGGGGTGGGGGTGGTGGGAGACATGAGTGGGGGCCTGGTGGGGGCTGCCCCTGCACTGCTGGGTGGTGGGGGTGGTGGGAGACATGAGTGGGGGCCTGGTGGAGGGTGTCCCTGCACTGCTGGGGGGTGGGGGTGGTGGGAGACATGAGTGGGGGCCTGGTGGAGGCTGCCCCTGGATGGTGGGGGGTGGGGGTGGTGGGAGATATGAGTGGGGGCCTGGTGGAGGCTGCCCCTGCACTGCTGGGGGGTGGGGGTGGTGGGAGACATGAGTGGGGGCCTGGTGGAGGCTGCCCCTGCACAGCTGGGGGGTGGGGGTGGTGGGAGACATGAGTGGGGGCCTGGTGGAGGCTGCCCCTGCACTGCTGGGGGGTGGGGGTGGTGGGAGACATGAGTGGGGGCCTGGTGGAGGGTGCCCCTGGTGGCTGGGGGGTGGGAGTGGTGGGAGACATGAGTGGAGGCCTGGTGGAGGGTGCCCCTGGATGGTGGGGGGTGGGGGTGGTGGGAGACATGAGTGGGGGCCTGGTGGGGGCTGCCCCTGGATGGTGGGGGGTGGGGGTGGTGGGAGACATGAGTGGGGGCCTGGTGGAGGGTGCCCCTGGATGGTGGGGGGTGGGGGTGGTGGGAGACATGAGTGGGGGCCTGGTGGAGGGTGCCCCTGGTGGCTGGGTGGTGGGGGTGGTGGGAGACATGAGTGTGGGCCTGGTGGGGGCTGCCCCTGGTGGCTGGGGGGTGGGGGTGGTGGGAGACATGAGTGGGGGCCTGGTGGAGGGTGCCCCTGGTGGCTGGGTGGTGGGGGTGGTGGGAGACATGAGTGGGGGCCTGGTGGGGGCTGCCCCTGGTGGCTGGGTGGTGGGGGTGGTGGGAGACATGAGTGGGGGCCTGGTGGAGGGTGCCCCTTGTGGCTGGGGGGTGGGGGTGGTGGGAGACATGAGTGGGGGCCTGGTGGAGGCTGCCCCTGCACTGCTGGGGGGTGGGGGTGGTGGGAGACATGAGTGGGGGCCTGGTGGAGGGTGCCCCTGCACTGCTGGGGGGTGGGGGTGGTGGGAGACATGAGTGGGGGCCTGGTGGGGGCTGCCCCTGGTGGCTGGGGGGTGGGGGTGGTGGGAGACATGAGTGGGTTCCTGGTGGAGGGTGCCCCTGGTGGCTGGGTGGTGGGGGTGGTGGGGGTGGTGGGAGACATGAGTGGGGGCCTGGTGGGGGCTGCCCCTGGTGGCTGGGGGGTGGGGGTGGTGGGAGACATGAGTGGGGGCCTGGTGGGGGCTGCCCCTGCACTGCTGGGTGGTGGGGGTGGTGGGAGACATGAGTGGGGGCCTGGTGGAGGGTGCCCCTGCACTGCTGGGGGGTGGGGGTGGTGGGAGACATGAGTGGGGGCCTGGTGGAGGCTGCCCCTGGATGGTGGGGGGTAGGGGTGGTGGGAGACATGAGTGGGGGCATGGTGGAGGCTGCCCCTGCACTGCTGGGGGGTGGGGGTGGTGGGAGACATGAGTGGGGGCCTGGTGGAGGCTGCCCCTGCACTGCTGGGGGTGGGGGTGGTGGGAGACATGAGTGGGGGCCTGGTGGAGGCTGCCCCTGCACTGCTGGGGGGTGGGGGGGGTGGGAGACATGAGTGGGGGCCTGGTGGAGGGTGCCCCTGGTGGCTGGGGGGTGGTGGTGGTGGGAGACATGAGTGGGGGCCTGGTGGAGGGTGCCCCTGGATGGTGGGGGGTGGGGGTGGTGGGAGACATGAGTGGGGGCCTGGTGGAGGGTGCCCCTGGTCCCTGGGGGGTGGGGGTGGTGGGAGACATGAGTGGGGGCCTGGTGGAGGGTGCCCCTGGATGGTGGGGGGTGGGGGTGGTGGGAGGCATGAGTGGGGGCCTGGTGGAGGGTGCCCCTGGTGGCTGGGTGGTGGGGGTAGTGGGAGACATGAGTAGGGGCCTGGTGGGGGCTGCCCCTGGATGGTGGGGGGTGGGGGTGGTGGGAGACATGAGTGGGGGCCTGGTGGAGGGTGCCCCTGGATGGTGGGGGGTGGGGGTGGTGGGAGACATGAGTGGGGGCCTGGTGGAGGGTGCCCCTGGTGGCTGGGTGGTGGGGGTGGTGGGAGACATGAGTGTGGGCCTGGTGGAGGGTGTCCCTGCACTGCTGGGGGGTGGGGGTGGGGAAAAATGAGTGGGGGCCTGGTGGGGGCTGCCCCTTGTGGCTGGGTGGTCGGGGTGGTGGGAGACATGAGTGGGGGCCTGGTGGAGGGTGTCCCTGCACTGCTGGGGGGTGGGGGTGGTGGGAGACATGAGTGGGGGCCTGGTGGGGGCTGCCCCTTGTGGCTGGGGGGTGGGGGTGGTGGGAGACATGAGTGGGGGCCTGGTGGAGGCTGCCCCTGCACTGCTGGGGGGTGGGGGTGGTGGGAGACATTAGTGGGGGCCTGGTGGGGGCTGCCCCTGGTGGCTGGGGGGTGGGGGTGGTGGGAGACATGAGTGGGGGCCTGGTGGAGGCTGCCCCTGCACTGCTGGGGGGTGGGGGTGGTGGGAGACATGAGTGGGGGCCTGGTGGGGGCTGCCCCTGCATTGCTGGGGGGTGGGGGTGGTGGGAGACATGAGTGGGGGCCTGGTGGAGGCTGCCCCTGCACTGCTGGGGGTGGGGGTGGTGGGAGACATGAGTGGGGGCCTGGTGGGGGCTGCCCCTGCACTGCTGGGTGGTGGGGGTGGTGGGAGACATGAGTGGGGGCCTGGTGGGGGCTGCCCCTGCACTGCTGGGTGGTGGGGGTGGTGGGAGACATGAGTGGGGGCCTGGTGGTGCTGCCCCTGCACTGCTGGGGGGTGGGGGTGGTGGGAGACATGAGTGGGGGCCTGGTGGAGGGTGCCCATGCACTGCTGGGGGGTGGGGGTGGTGGGAGACATGAGTGGGGGCCTGGTGGAGGGTGCCCCTGGTGGCTGGGGGGTGGGGGTGGTGGGAGACATGAGTGGGGGCCTGGTGGAGGGTGCCCCTGGATGGTGGGGGTTGGGGGTGGTGGGAGACATGAGTGGGGGCCTGGTGGAGGGTGCCCCTGGTGGCTGGGTGGTGGGGGTGGTGGGAGACATGAGTGGGGGCCTGGTGGAGGGTGCCCCTGGTGGCTGGGTGGTGGGGGTGGTGGGAGACATGAGTGGGGGCCTGGTGGGGGCTGCCCCTGGATGGTGGGGGGTGGGGGTGGTTGGAGACATGAGTGGGGGCCTGGTGGAGGCTGCCCCTGGATGCTGGGGGGTGGGGGTGCAGGGGGACATGAGTGGGGGCCTGGTGGTGCTGCCCCTGCACTGCTCGGGGGTGGGGGTGGTGGGAGACATGAGTGGGGGCCTGGCGGAGGGTGCCCCTGGTGGCTGGGTGGTGGGGGTGGTGGGAGACAGAGTGGGGGCCTGGTGGAGGGTGCCCCTGGTGGCTGGGGGGTGGGGGTGGTGGGAGACATGAGTGGGGGCCTGGTGGAGGGTGCCCCTGGTGGCTGGGGGGTGGGGGTGGTGGGAGACATGAGTGGGGGCCTGGTGGGGGCTGCCCCTGGTGGCTGGGGGGTGGGGGTGGTGGGAGACATGAGTGGGGGCCTGGTGGGGGCTGCCCCTGCACTGCTGGGGGGTGGGGGGGTGGGAGACATGAGTGGGGGCCTGGTGGGGGCTGCGCCTGCACTGCTGGGGGGTGGGGGTGGCGGGAGACAGAGTGGGGGCCTGGTGGAGGGTGCCCCTGGTGGCTGGGGGGTGGGGGTGGTGGGAGACATGAGTGGGGGCCTGGTGGAGGGTGCCCCTGGTGGCTGGGGGGTGGGGGTGGTGGGAGACATGAGTGGGGGCCTGGTGGGGGCTGCCCCTGCACTGCTGGGGGGTGGGGGGGTGGGAGACATGAGTGGGGGCCTGGTGGGGGCTGCCCCTGCACTGCTGGGGGTGGGGGTGGTGGGAGAAATGAGTGGGGGCCTGGTGGAGGGTGCCCCTGGTGGCTGGGGGGTGGGGGTGGTGGGAGACATGAGTGGGGGCCTGGTGGAGGGTGCCCCTGCACGGCTGGGGGGTGGGGGTGGTGGGAGACATGAGTGGGGGCCTGGTGGGGGCTGCCCCTGCACTGCTGGTGGGTTGGGGTGGTGGGAGACATGAGTGGGGGCCTGGTGGAGGCTGCCCCTGCGCTGCTGGGGGGTGGGGGTGTTGGGAGACATGAGTGGGGGCCTGGTGGTGATGCCCCTGGATGGTGGGGGGTGGGGGTGGTGGGAGACATGAGTGGGGGCCTGGTGGAGGCTGCCCCTGGATGCTGGGGGGTGGGGGTGCAGGGGGACATGAGTGGGGGCCTGGTGGTGCTGCCCCTGCACTGCTGGGGGGTGGGGGTGGTGGGAGACATGAGTGGGGGCCTGGTGGAGGGTGCCCCTAGTGGCTGGGTGGTGGGGGTGGTGGGAGACATGAGTGGGGGCCTGGTGGGGGCTGCCCCTGGTGGCTGGGTGGTGGGGGTGGTGAGAGACATGAGAGGGGGCCTGGTGGGGGCTGCCCCTGCACTGCTGGGGGGTGGGGGTGCAGGGGGACATGAGTGGGGGCCTGGTGGAGGCTGCCCCTGCACTGCTGGGGGGTGGGGGTGGTGGGAGACATGAGTGGGGGCCTGGTGGAGGCTGCCCCTGCACTGCTGGTGGGGGCTGCCCCTGCACTGCTGGGGGGTGGGGGTGGTGGGAGACATGAGTGGGGGCCTGGTGGAGGGTGCCCCTGGTGGCTGGGGGGTGGGGGTGGTGGGAGACATGAGTGGGGGCCTGGTGGAGGGTGCCCCTGCACGGCTGGGGGTGGGGGTGGTGGGAGACATGAGTGGGGGCCTGGTGGGGGCTGCCCCTGCACTGCTGGTGGGTGGGGGTGGTGGGAGACATGAGTGGGGGCCCGGTGGAGGCTGCCCCTGCACTGCTGGGGGGTGGGGGTGGTGGGAGACATGAGTGGGGGCCTGGTGGAGGGTGCCCCTGGTGGCTGGGGGGTGGGGGTGGTGGGAGACATGAGTGGGGGCCTGGTGGAGGGTGCCCCTGGTGGCTGGGGGGTGGGGGTGGTGGGAGACATGAGTGGGGGCCTGGTGGAGGGTGCCCCTGGTGGCTGGGCGGTGGGGGTGGTGGGAGACATGAGTGGGGGCCTGGTGGGGGCTGCCCCTGCACTGCTGGGGGGTGGGGGGGTGGGAGACATGAGTGGGGGCCTGGTGGGGGCTGCCCCTGCACTGCTGGGGGGTGGGGGTGGTGGGAGACATGAGTGGGGGCCTGGTGGAGGGTGCCCCTGGTGGCTGGGGGGTGGGGGTGGTGGGAGACATGAGTGGGGGCCTGGTGGAGGGTGCCCCTGCCCGGCTGGGGGGTGGGGGTGGTGGGAGACATGAGTGGGGGCCTGGTGGGGGCTGCCCCTGCATTGCTGGTGGGTGGGGGTGGTGGGAGACATGAGTCGGGGCCTGGTGGAGGCTGCCCCTGCACTGCTGGGGGGTGGGGGTGGTGGGAGACATGAGTGGGGGCCTGGTGGAGGGTGCCCCTGGTGGCTGGGGGGTGGGGGTGGTGGGAGACATGAGTGGGGGCCTGGTGGGGGCTGGCCCTGCACTGCTGGGGGGTGGGGGGGTGGGAGACATGAGTGGGGGCCTGGTGGAGGGTGCCCCTGGTGGCTGGGGGGTGGGGGTGGTGGGAGACATGAGTGGGGGCCTGGTGGAGGGTGCCCCTGCACGGCTGGGGGGTGGGGGTGGTGGGAGACATGAGTGGGGGCCTGGTGGGGGCTGCCCCTGCACTGCTGGTGGGTGGGGGTGGTGGGAGACATGAGTGGGGACCTGGTGGAGGCTGCTCCTGCACTGCTGGGGGGTGGGGGTGGTGGGAGACATGAGTGGGGGCCTGGTGGAGGGTGCCCCTGGTGGCTGGGGGGTGGGGGTGGTGGGAGACATGAGTGGGGGCCTAGTGGGGGCTGGCCCTGCACTGCTGGGGGGTGGGGGGGGTGGGAGACATGAGTGGGGGCCTGGTGGAGGGTGCCCCTGCACTGCTGGGGGGTGGGGGTGGTGGGAGACATGAGTGGGGGCCTGGTGGAGGCTGCCCCTGGTGGCTGGGGGGTGGGGGTGGTGGGAGACATGCATTGTTGATCAGTAGTGCAAGGTGACATGTGGGTTGGCTGGGGGGCATGCCCATGGTGGATGGGCTGCCTGTGGGACATGAGCAGGGGTGCAGGGTAGTCCCCCGTGGTGTGGGCTGCCTGCAGGGGCCGTGGAGGTTGTGGAGCGTACACCTTGGAGGACCCACACGGCCAATTCACGTGTAGTACTCCCCAGAACCCCTGAAATACACATACCCTGCTGAAATCGCGTGTGGAACTTCCTGCGCACCCCTGAAATACACGTACCCTGCTGAAATCGCGTGTGGAACGTCCCGCGCACCCCTGAAATACACGTACCCTGCTGAAATCGCGTGTGGAACTTCCCGCGCACCCCTGAAATACACGTACCCTGCTGGAATCGCGTGTGGAACTTCCCGCGCACCCCTGAAATGCACGTACCCTGCTCTAATCGCGTGTGGTACTTCCCGCGCACCCCTGAAATACACGTACCCTGCTGAAATCGCGTGTGGAACTTCCCACGCACCGCTGAAATACACGTACCCTGCTCGCACTGGGCCAATCGTGTGTGGAACTTCCCGCGCACCCCTGAAATCCACGTACCCTGCTGAAATCGCGTGTGGAACTTCCCGCGCACCCCTGGAATTCACATACCCTGCTTAAATCGCGTGTGGTACTTCCCGCGCACCCCTGAAATGCACGTACCCTGCTGAAATCGCGTGTGGAACTTCCCGCGCACCCATGTAATACACGTACCCTGCCGAAATCGCGTGTGAGACTTCCCGCGCACCCCGGTATACACGCACACGTAATTTTTTGTCAGCGGGTGTCCGTGTTTGTGGGTACCCCTTTGCACATCATTTGTCCTGGAGGGCCACAGTATAGGACATTCTTCATGGCTGTATATAGGTGCTATTTGTTGGCGCACCTTTTGGCGCACATTTCTTCCAGGCGCAGAGACGCTACCGCCTGCTTTCTTGTGGCGGTCGTGTTTGTGCCTGTGCGCTGGTTTGAGCGTGCGCTTTTTTGCCCTATTCTATTCCATGAATACGTGTTGTAGGCGAGCGTGTGGGCGTTCCGCGCACTTGTACCCTGTACTTCCCCCGTGACGCCCACGTTTTGGCAAGTTGTTCCCCATTCCGAGTGTTACGCCCCGTGTTCCGCCTACTTTTGTTGCGTGCGCCGCGCTATGTGCGATTTTCGCTGTGGCCTGTGCGATTTTCGCTGTGACCTGGCGCACGCTGTTAGATGGCCTGTGCGCCAACGTGCGCCGCGCACTTTTTTTTCGCACATCCGATGGTTTTCTCGCGCACGGCCTTCCATGAATCGATGTGCGCTGCTTTTCGTGCGATTTTCGCACTTGCACTGCGATTTTCGCTATTCCACAGCGATTCGCACTTTTTTGTCCACTTGCGCCGCGCTAATTATTCCATGAATCGGCCTGTAAGTGTTTAACGGCGCCGTAAAAGGCTGCAGCGCTGTTAAACACCTAGCGCCTAATTACGAGGTCCCTTTGCGGGACCCGACCTTAACGGCTGGTTTTACCAGCCGTTAAAGTAGGGACCCGCAAAGGGACCTTGGTGCTAATTACGGTACCGCAATTTGCGGTACCGTAATTAGCACCTTCCACATTCCCATTGAGCCCTATGAGGCAAAAATGGGAATGGGGAAGGGCCATGGCGGCATGGGGATTTACAGCCCCGCCAACCTCGGAATGGGGTTGTAATTCCCCATTCCACCATGGCGGACTCCAGCATGGACCATGGTGCTAATAGCACCATGGTTTAGCGCCGGAGTCCTAATGAGGCCCATTATATGTAATAATAAATAAGAAGTGCAACCTATATATGTAACACATAAACCATCCATTTAAATACCCTATGTGCTAAAATGGAATATACCAAAACAAAAAAGATATGCTTCCAACATAATTACCTCACAGAAACTGCACAGCTAGGAGCAACAGCAGAACTACACAACAGTAAGTACACAACTTACCAGAAACTAGTAAGTAAACTTCATTTTTCTTCTATATTTCTAAACTTTCTGTATTTGGCTCACTAAAAGTAATATATTTTTTTTTACACAGAAATGTCCAGTACTTTGGAATGGCTTGAAGAACATTTCCCACGTGAGGAAATGTCTGAAGACAGTGATACTAATGGTAGACACTTCTCTCTATAAGCACATTAATAATCATTACTTTATGTGTACTTAACATATATATTTCTTTTAACAGACCATACAAACATTGAAAATAATACAGCAAAAGAGACATTAGAAAATACTGTGCAAAGCATGGAACAAAAAATGGATATGCTTATGGAAAATTTCAATCTTTTGAAACATTTTGTGGAGGACCACATAAAAGAAAAAAATAACTATCATTGTCCCACATGCACCTGTTCCCCCTCTCCATGTCCCAGTCAACTATCCCCAAACCCTCACCACCAAGAAAAACGTTATGATGAGACTTCCATCCCTTCATCCCCTCCCATCCATCCTCTCCAAACCCCTAACTCCCCTGTATTTGTGTCAGTTTCTGCTTCCCCCGCTCTTTCATACATTTTATATCTGTGTATAATTAAAAACAATGATGTGTGTTTTAATTCAGTCCTTTGTGTTTTATTTTTTTTTAAAAAGGCAGTTGGGGTGTCCGCGGACAGCATGGTCTGGAATGTCCATAATGAACCAAAATGGGGGTGTCCTGAGGACACTATACATGTCCGTACTGTCCGCAGGCAAGATGAAACTGTTCTTAGAACACACCAGGTGTCCGGAATGTCTGCAATTAATCAAAATGGAGGTGTCCTAAGGACACTATACCTGTCCATACTGTCCGCAAGCAAGATGGAACTGTTCTTAGAACACATTCGGTGTCCGGAATGTCCATAATTAACCAAAATGGAGGTGTTCTAAGGACACTATACCTGTCCGTACTGTCCGCATGCAAGATGAAACTGTTCTTAGAACGCACTCAGTGTCCACACTGTCCGCAATTAACCAAAATGGAGGTGTCCTAAGGACACTATACCTGTTCGTCAGTGCTGTCCACAAGCAAGATGGAACTGTTCTTAGAACACATTCGGTATCCAGTATGTTCTCAATTAACCAAAATTGTGGTGTTCTAAGGACACTATATCTGTCCGTACTGTCTGCAAGCAACATGGACCTGTTCTTAGAACACACTTGGTGACCGGAATGTCCGCAATTAACCCAAATGGAGGTGTCCTTATGACTTTATACCTGTCCGTACTGTCTGTAGGGCATCTACGCACATGCGCACCATACCCATAAGTCATATGAACATCGCGCCTGTCCATAACTGTCCGTCTCATGTGTGTCGCACTTTTAATTAGTTTTGAGGACCTGAACACTGTCCGTAGAACACCTGCGTGCATGCACGGGACCATTCCTGCGCATTTGGTGTCCTGCGGACACCCGTCCCATTCGCGGACGTGTTTGCGATGTCATCATGATACCACACCCAGGCTGAGCGTTTTTTTGATTTGCGGACACTGTCTGGGTCCCCGAACATTTTAAAAGTACTTTTTTAGAAGATCCAAAGTATTCTACAGTAAAAATGCACCATTGCACATGTCCCAGACAATTACCCTGGCTTTCCACATACATTTTGGAACTTTTTGAGCCTTTTTGGGGTGTTCGATTTGTCTGTGGACAGCGCGGCTGTCTGTGGAGCGCACCCCAGCACTACTATAAAAGGCCACACCCCAGAGCTCATCCTCATTGTGCTTCTGGCTACCTGACAGAGCATTGTCTATATTAGCTTTTGCTGATCTTCCTGATTTTGCTGCTCTTGCTGCTTCCAATCAGACCTGATGGCATCTATGCTTGCTGCTGCTCCTGCTGGTGCTACTAGTGCCTCAGCACAACCCCCACCCCATCCACCACCAACACCTCCCCAAGGCCTGCAGAGGGGAACAGGCGTGAGGATGTAGAGGAGGAGGATGAAGAGGATGAAGATGATGAGGTAGTGGATGTCCCTACTACCAGCACTCACCGTGAGTCTTGGGTGTGGCGGTTGTTTACCATTCATGGTGACGTACCAAAAGCACATGCGAACAAGGTCACCTGCAACCAGTGCAAAATGGTGCTGAGTCGTGGGAGGCCTGGTTCTTACAGCTTTGGTATGATATCCATGAAGCGACAACTAAGGTCGTTCCACGGTGGGGCCGTTTGCAAAGTTGTACATTGTGTTAAAGGTAGTAGGTTGAGTTCCTCTACAAAATCCTCAGTTTCCGCTCCAGTCACCACAAGAGACATTCCTGTGGGACAGCGCATCCCTCCAGCTGCCTCACAGGCCATCCATGATGCTGTTGACCCTTACCTTTCGAGGGTCACAATATTGTGTATGTACTGCAATGCAGTACTCTGCAGGGGGGAGAGTCTTCGGACTGCTTTTGAGACTGCGGTGAAGGAGCATGAGAAGGTCTGCTACCTACCTAAATAAGACCAACCCTGCATCTTCCTCTCTCCACCTGCCCTTTCTTATCCCCGTGGTTGGTGTCCCTTCCTTACCCTCCTTTCCCCTCCTCTCTTAGTGTGTTGTGTGAAAAAAAACAAAAAGAATATAAAACCACAAAAACCCTCCAAAAAAAGGCTCTTTTTAGAGCCGCCTTTGACAGTTTAAAAATAGAAGTGGCAAATAAATGGAGCAGGGCCCTGTGCATTTTTTTGGAAGTCTGCGGACAGTCCGCGGCCATCTAAAATTTTGGGATGCTGCCCTATCAAAACCATTGCACTTTTCTCTGGGAGGAAGTGGTGGCTCTGAAAAGAGCCTGTTGGTGGTGTTTGTTTGTGTTTGAAAAACTTCAAATGGTCAACATCTACTGCAAAATGGATGGCTGTAATTCCAAAAAAAGTCGCAATGCATTTTGTACATTTCTCAGAAAAATCTGATTGCCAGCATAATTAAGATGGACTCCATCTTTGCGGAAAATGTATGTGCTACGAAACATAATATTTTCATTGTGAAAAGAGGACATGCCAACATCTCTTAAAAAGGCACAAACAGCCTTATTGACATTGTGCCTCACTCTCTCCATTTGTCGACATATGAAGAAGAACGCAGCCACATTTGTCTCTGCGTAATACAAGAAAAAATGACTTGAGAAATCGAAACATGTCCATGACCTTCCCAAGTCCTTCTTTCATTGCAAATTGCAAAGAAATTCCAGACACATGTCCTAAACTGTTCCCTCCACAATGAATTATAATTATGTCTGGATGATGCTGTGTCTCCAAAGTAGCACAGAGAGGTACCCATTCCACGCACTCAATGCCAATGCACTTCCACATAAGGGAATCCAAGATCTGCAGCTGCTCCAGTGTTCTACATGCACCTCCAACGAATGTATCCATGAGTCTCCCAAAATTTAGATAACCTATTTTCTGAAACACACAGCCATAGCTATCTGTTCTTCTCTGAGAAAAAATACTTTCTAACAAACTCTCTCCTTACACAACACACCCAGTAAACTTTATTGACCAATCCCTTGCTCTACTCTTTCTCATTTACATGCCTCTCCACCCCAAAATCCCTGTATGTAATACGCGATGCCCGTGGACATATCGAAAATCTGAGCATGGTGAATGTAAATTTAAATAGTGTGCCCCATTTCCCATTTGAGGTTGGCTCTGGAAAGAGACGTTTTTTGGGGGTTTTTTGCAGATGCTTGACAGACACCTGTTATTTTGTTTTTTTTTTGTTTGTTTTTCTTTTCTTACTTTACTCTTAAAATCTTCACATAACCTTCTCCAAAGTAACCCTTACATTCCAGAACAGCATGGCATTTCCCATAAAAGATAAAGAAATGCCATCTTTTTAAAAATAAACAGCGTTACTGGAATCAATATTCTCATTATTACAGAAGAACATACCAGCTATAAGCATGAAAGCACACATGCCACGGTTGATTGCACACCTAGCAATGTTTTGCCGAGGACAACAAACAGAGCTATTGTCCTATATTGCCCTAGGTACTAATCCAGAAAAAATAAGTTCGGCATTTGGAAGGATGTTCATTACTGCTTGAAACAAATGTTCCAAATCTGCCAACAAAGTAGGGGCACTGACATAGCCCAAATGGAAAGCACCACAGTGCAAAACTACCACATAGGGACTGTTAACCCTGCCCATATCTTCACAAACTTGTACAATTCCCTGTACATTGCAAACAGGCACAGTGCTCCACACCACCTCCACTCCTTTAACATCAAAATTGTTTGCCACATGCCTGCATTGATCATACTGCTGTAAACCATGCACAAACATATATCCAAGCACCAACACCCTGACTTTCACCACCTCTGGCATCTTCACTACACACAGTCTCTTTAAAAACAAATCCACAACCTCAACATCTGATTGGCTGATCCCTACAGTCCCCATTCGATTGCTGGATTTGCTGGAAAACCCCAGATGTGGCACGCCCTGTCCACGGACAGTTGCGGTGTCCGCAGACCGCGTAACTCCAGACAGCCCTTCTACCCTTTCCACTTGACTCTCTCTGCCATTCCCTCATTGGATACAGCTAAGCAGTCACACAACCATCCACCAATCACATCCCAGACCTCTACATCTAACTCCATCATCATAGTTCAGCACTTCAAATGTACTGTTGATCACTCTGAGTACAAGTCTCATATCATTGGAAAGCACCTACTACAAAAACTACTGTACAAGTCTCCAAGATTTCTACTTGCAGCTGCATGCATATCCACATGCATAAATACAAACTACAGATTATGCACTGTACATGTACAACTCTTATAAATGCATATAAACAGAGTAACTGACACTTAACCTGTATAAACTATAAAATGAACTTACTATTATTTTTCCCATCTGCTATAATCAACTGTCACTTCCAAACCTGCCTGCTATCTGAATTCTTTTTTTACACACAAAACTATCTAAAAAATTATAATATTAAAAGATGGGAGAAATAACAGTATAATTGTAGAAAAACTCTTAGTAGTGTATTATAAAATTACACAAAGCCAGGATAAGTTTATGCATATTTATACACTCACACAGCTAGACACTACGATTGAAAAGCTCACTGCTGAAATAACACCACTCCCTGTACATCACATTCGTCTGCTTTATTACCCACACCTTCACAAATGCATACATTCTATGCTTTTCTATACAGTTTCTGCCATTTACCTTACAAAAATTGCAAAACAAGACAATCATTATTTCTTCTATCTCCTAACATGCAATAACACAGTCCTAAGAAACCAAGTGAGTTTCAAATACTTAGTATTCTACTCATTTGCAAAGCATGTTGAACTCACATATTGTAAGTAAAATATAAAGCCTGCACATAGTCAAAGGAATCTGCATGCACACACTATGTTAAGTTATCAAACAAGAATACTACTACAAAAACATAAAAAATCAATGTCTAACTTAACATCAGTGCTATAAACACACACAATTACTAACTTCTTTCTTTTACAATTGCAGTGAAGACCACTCTCCTGAAAAGCAGCAGCATCTGAAGTACAAACAACAACTCAGAAGAAACCTGCTCATTCCAAACAAAAACAAGTAAGTACAATACTACCATAATATTCTTTCTGTTACTAAAACACACTGTGGGGTTGATTCATGGATATTGTGCACCAAAAAACAGAGATTTGTGCACCATTCTGCCCACAAATCCCCATTTGTTAAACATGGATTTGCAGGCAGAATGGCACACAAATCCCTGTTTATCGGCGCACAAATTACATAACTTAGCCCCTATACTGCAGATCAAAGAACTGTTTAAATTCTATACCATTAGATTTACTAGTAGTGCTTCTCCTCACCACTAGCTTACTTTCTACTGTCATCTGAACCCCACGATACTAACACACAAATAGAAGAATAGCCTTCCCAACTAGTTGTAGCTGCCCAATGCACAACCACACACCACCACATACATCCTTAATATCATACTCAGACACTCATGCACACAGCACACACACATTGCAAAACAGCCCAACCCATACCTTCTTTTTTTTTCAACAGACCGCAAAGAATGCCTACCAAAAAGCAAGTCCATAGTAAGCAATGCAGAAGTAGAACAAATGAAAATATAAGTGTCCAAAATAAGCATCCATCTCTAGCAGAATTTGTACAAAAAAGTTCAAACAAAAGATCTAATAGATTCATTAAGCGAGACAAAACAAGCTTCCAGTACGAAAACTTTCTCTCCTCTTTCAAAATGTAAAACAAAACAGATAGTGATTAACAAGTATTCAGCTACCACTACTGCTAATACTGCTCCTATAAATCTTGATGTAGTGGCAACTAATCATACTAAAAAAGTATTTTAGAAAAAATGTTCCACCACATAGTCCTTCAGAATCTTATAAAAACAGGAGAGAAATCATGCACAACCCTTAAAACCTACCGTAGAAAATTAATCTTAGAAGCTCTCATAGACAGTGCAATCCTTCTCAAAAGGAAGTTATTTATTTTATTGTTAAACAGAATGAAACCACTAACAAAACTAACTACTAACTACTAAATTACAAAAAAGACTTCTCAATAAATGGAATGTCAACAAAAATAACTTCTTAAATATCTGTGGAGGTGAATGGAGTCGCACTACGAGCACAGAACCATATTTCATTGTAGAAGCATACAACCAAAAGCAAACAAACACAATTGCCATACATAGCAGTGGATGAGGGTATGAAAAACTTAATAATACCATAATGGAACAAGAAAACTCAGTATCACCTCTCCATTCGACTGAACTAGAACATCCAGTATACAAATGGCCGTGAACGTCAATGTGTAACATTGCCAATAAATCTTTAAAATCTTTATACCAGTTCCTCAATCAGTATGTGAAAGGCAAAGCCAAAATCAAAATGAAACTTCTACAAAATGTGGATACCTGTCCAGTGCAGAAATACACAGGACTACAAGGACATGCATAAGCCTGCATTTCAGGACCTATTTGCAAAAGCACCTTCCATCATATCAACATGATATCAACACATCATTCAACTATAAGAAACCTGGTCTATAAACTGTACTATGCTAAATGTCCTGCTTTAGCACTAGCCATTGTAAATAACAATCTTCTACAGTGTACAGCCAATGACCTACTCAAAGAAATAGAGCATATCCAGAGAAAATATTTTGGAAGTGAAAGCCACTTACAAAATGCAATAGCTTTACAACAGACTAGCAAACGTTGTACAGATGGCAACCTTCTACTAGACACATACAAAAAAGAAATACTAACATTTAAAAGTACATCCGCTGAAGTACCAAACTATGTGTGTGTGTGTTGCCTCAGAACTTTTTATAAAAGTAACACAAAAACTGTAGACTTAACATACAAAATAGAAGACAATGAAGATTCCAAATGGTTTGAATTAGCTCTCTACCTTATAGCAGAAAACAAATGTGAAATAACTGATCCCTTAATACTTTGCACTTACTGCACTACAAAACTTGACAAAAACCAAACTCCTTCACGTGCTATTACAAATAACTTGGAATTATTCCCACTACCAAAACCCCTGCAACAACTCAATTTATATGAGAGCATCATAGTTCAAACAGTGCACCGATTTCAAGCAATAATACGCCTTCAACCAAAAACAGGAAAATTGCCTCCCTCTGAATTATTGAAGGCATTCATGGCAAAGTAGTTTATTTACCATTAGATCTGAAAGAAAATATGCACACTCTGGGAGTGCAATATCCAATAGAGCAATCTTTAATTGTCTTAGTAAATGGAGTACCTACAAAGACAAAAGAAAATGGCAACAACTCATAGACTTACATAAAGTTAGACAAGCCTTGCAATATCTAAAAGACAATAATCAATACTACAAAGAAATGAATATTGAAGAAAACCTGAGGGAAACCACTGAAATAATTCAAGAGTCACCAGAAACTGGTCAATTTGAACTTCTAGATCCTGCTACAGTATCCAATATTTTAGACCATTATACAATGCATCCATTACACTGTAAAGACACCATAGATGATGCACTAGAAATGTACCAAATGCAACAAACCAAAGGATCACCAATCAGCATATGGGAAAAAGGTATAGAAGCACGTGCTTTTCCTCTACTCTTTCCGACTGAGAAAGCAGGAAGGTACGATGATAGACCCACTCAGATGACAGAATCAGAATACCACTCATTACGAATGTATTCTGAAGATCCCAGATTTAGACAAAATGTGGAATATATATTCCACCTACTCTTTGAAAGTGAACTAGTAACTCTATGCTACGGACTTGCACACACATTGAAATCAGGTACCCACTTTCAAAATATGTCAGCTATGCAATTACTACAAAATGTGCAAGAAAAAGATGAGGTTTTACAATCAAGCATTACGAATCTGTTAGCAAACATGCATGGTAGTAAAGAGTACTGGTTCTGACTTCACAGAGATGCACGTTGTATGATAAGAAACCTTGGCCCACCCACTTGGTTTGTTACATTAAGTTGGGCAAAATATGCATGGGAAGATTTACATGATTTCCTACACATATCAAACAAAAACAAAACAAACATAGATATACTAACACCTGGAGAACTTTGCTCTCTAGATCCTGTTAATGTTTCAAGATATTTCCATCATAGCTTCTTTGCTATGATGATACACTTTATTTGTAATAAAACTGTTCCTCTCCTCGGAGAAGTCCAACACTTCTTTTGGAGAAAAGAATACCAAGCCAGAGGAACTCCACATATCCACATCTGTACTGGTGAGTGGAGTCACACCACCAGCACAGAGCCATGCTTCAATTAAGAATTATACAAACAAGAGCAAACAAACTAAATTGCCATACATAGCAGTGGACGAGGGTATGAAAAGGTACACAATACCATTATGGAAGACGAAACACTGCTTTCACAAATATCCCCATCAAACTTAGATACCACTCTCCATTCCACCTATACAATACGCCTCACCCACAAATGGCCTTGCACATCAATGTGTAACATCCGCCAATACTCTATCAAATCTTTCGCAGTTCCTCAATCAATATGTGAAAGCCAAAGACAAAAGAAAAATGAAAATACTACAAACTATGGACTCCTGTCCAGTGCACAAATACACAGGATTACAAGGACATTCCTTAGCCTGTATTTCTGGGCCTACTTGACAAAGCACCTTCCTCCATATCCAAATGTTAGCAACACACGATTCTACTGTAAGAAATCCTGTTTAATAACTCTACTATGCAAAAAGTCCAGCTTTAGCACTGCAACAAATCAATGATATTTCCCTACACAGTACAGCCAAACAACTGCTCGAAGAAATAGAGCACATCCAAATTAAATATTTTGGAAGTGAAGAGCACTTACAAACACCAGAACTTTCAGACAACAGTAATAATAATAATAATAATAATAATAATAATAACAGCAGCGACAACTCTGCAGATTTCAGCTGTCTATGTCACACATCCAAAAAAGAAAAACAAAAGTTCAAAGCACATCTGCTCAAATGCCAAACCAAGTATGTCTGTGTTGTTGCAGAACTTTCTATAGAAAGAGCACCAAAACTATAGATATAATGCACAAAATGGAAGACAATGAGGAATCCCAATGGTTGCAACTTTTCAAACAATGGAGAAAAGAAAATGTAGTAGCCACCCACGCCTCCTATGAAGATGCTTTCAATGCAAGTGAAAGTACCATAGCAGATATAAACTTTACACGGTCGGTACAAAACAATATTGCACAATAAACACCAACAAAAAGAAGAACTTCAAGCACAACTATATGTAGAGATTCCTGAGAGCAGTGAACCTTCTGTGACAGGAAGCCAAGAACCACTTTGACATTCACTCATAGCAAATGAGGCAGAATTAGCCATGACGGAAGTAAAGACCACCATATGTCAGTCTGAGCAATCTGCAGAAGAGTTTGATATACTAAAATACCAACTAAACAATGAGCAGCATACAATTTTTCTAGGAGCAAGTAAAGAAATTTAGCATGGCATACAGCACAAAACTAAAACCTGTACCTGTGAAAACTACAGACCTGTATTGCTGTATGTAAGTGGTGAAGCTGGTTCAGGGAAAAGATTCTTAATAAAAATTATCAGTAAATTCCTCCAACAATCAACAAACAACAACCTTTCAGCTGTTGTAACCACCCCCACAGGTTTAGCTGCCTACTACACAGATTGCTACTCTTTCCAGTAGAACACCAAAACAAATTAGAGTACTACAAACTTTCAGCAGAAGCTGCTATGGAGCTACAGAGAGTTTTGAAGCAAATGAAAATGTTCCTAATAGATTAGGTGAGCCTGGTTTCCAACCTTATGTTAGCTTTGATTCACCTCAGATTTTAGGAGGTCCTCAAAACAGACTACAAAGAACTCTTTGGAGGAAAACATGTCATTGTTTTTGGGTATCTCCTTTAATTAACACCAGTAAAAGGTGAACAATTTTTAAAACCTTTGGACACAAATTGTGCCGTAAAGGTCTGGGAAGCATCTGGAATGTAAATCTCTGGCAACATTTCCAATACAGAGAACTAACTGAAAACATGCATCAGTCTGCAGACCTCATCTACACCAAAAAAATTTTCAAAACATGCAGATTGGTGTACTATCAAAGGAAGAGCAGTTTATCCTAAATACCAGATGCATCCACGAGCTGTACGGGCATATCATATGTGCTACTGATGTCATGGAACAATCGGCTCACAAAAATATCAACTGTATGTCCTTAATGCCAACTCTAGCAAGGTATGTGCACAATTCAATGCAACAAAGCTGAAAAAAGAAATAGAACCACAGTGAAAATTTACTCCGCAGACAAATTGGACGTACACGGTATGAAAATACCTATGTGTGAACAAGTCATAGCACAATTAAATACCTTCGAAAACTCAGCTGGTTTAGAGAAAATGTTAACATTATGTGTTAACTGTAGAGTAATGCTAAAGCGTAACCTTGCCGTAGAACAAGGTTTAGTTAATGGAGCACTTGGAAAAGTTGTTGGCTTCCAGACATACCCACGGGACAACAGCATTCAGTTTGTCAACATCCAGTTTGACAAACTTTCAGAAGTTAAAAGGATAGGACGCACAACAGCTTGATTCCTTCTCCAGGAATTGGACTACTGTGCTGGAATGGTGAAATTCACGTTAAACAGATAAGAAGATCCATAGGAATTTCTAATGTACTTACTGCAAATACTAGAAAGCAAAAACATCCCCATAAATGAAATCTTTCAGATTTCCTACATGTGTAAACATACATGCATTCTCTTCAACCATGTCATTCAAGAACAAGTCCCCAATGAGCGCTTTGTCTATGTATAAGTACCTAACTGCGAATCCATTCCATTTCAGCAATTGGTGCCAAATGCAAACCGTAGCATATTGTGTACTTCTAGCAATTCTGATAATCGGTCCATGTTACATATACAATCACACAAACATAGTCAATATGTAATAGTAATGCTTTTAAGATACAATGCAGATGGAACAAACAATAACTGCAAATGTACTCCCTTCACACACGGACAGGTATACCTTGGCAAGAAAACCTTCAAAACAGTGGCCATAATCTACCACACAGGCAACACAACCAGTGCAGGCCACTATATTGCATACATTTGAAAGCAATGGTCATGGTGGGAATGCAATGATACGTTCATTATTGCAAAGCAGAGATTACCTGCCAATCTTGCAAATGCCTACTTAATATTCTTGAAGCCAAAATGTACTCATTTATGTACAAAATTAGAATAACCTACTCCCCAACACCCACTAATACCTACGTAATAGCGCAACAAAATAATTACCTTCTACACTGTGGAACTAGAACAACTTAGCATACAGTAAGCATCCAACAAATACATCAATGCGTTTGTTCTACAATTTTTTCCCCAATGAACTCAATGATTACAATCAGAGAAACAATACGTGTACAAAAATGGCACTAATAGTGTTTCCTACATTATACGTAAAAGAAAAACTACTAACTATGAGGGTTCAACACTATCCTCAGTAACCCCTGAAACCACCAACTACGCAAATGAGTCACCACCTGTCTAACAATACCAATACATATTCAATACATATGCAAACATCAGTACGTAAACCTATAATGGTGCACCACCTCTTCAGAATGTGGAAAGATGTGAAACTACCAACAGGAATGCACAAGCTTCTAGACGTACCCTATATAAATGGGACACTGTAAGCAGTTAGAATACACCACCTGGTATCTAACTGCAACGAGAATACTGCAATATTACTTGCAGCATTGAAACAGCCCAACTCAACCTTGAGCAACCACTGTGCTACAAACATATCCTCAAACACTTCCAAAGTATGAACTGTTACAGTATGCCAACAGGTACGTAACTGCCCTCACAATTCTGCAGTAGCACAGTGCAATGGCACAATACTTCAAAACATCAGCAGCAACCAAATGCATAAACAAAAACAGTGATAAAACAAGAAAAAAGGTAAACGGTTAGAATACACCATCTACTATATAACTGCAACCATACTACCAACACGCACAAAACAGAAATCGTACACCAATTCCTCCTACTGCAACAGTGCACCTTAAACATTGCTTTAATCAGTGTAAACGTTACTGTAATTGACTGTGCAACATAACATAAAATACATTTGGACGTTTTTTTTTTTTTTAAATCCAGAACACTCTGATTATGCAAAGAAACATAGGAACTGCACACATTGCACAGTACAATTGTTTAAAGCATATTATGAAGTACTAATTATGAGGGTCCACAAAGTGTAAAAATATTTGCAATGCAATGAACTGCAAAGTAGCAAAATACCTGCTCTAACAAGTTATGTTCTCTTTTTCCACAGATAATGAAGCAAGGATTACTACAACATTTCACATCCCATACACAAAAAACTGCACAGGCCCTCCACAATAGAAACAGTAAGTATGAAATTACTGGTATCATACTTCTTTATAATCTGCAAAGATCAATGTGTCCACATATTTCGGCAATCCACGCACCAGTGCCACAATTTTCAATGTACAGCTATATTACACTGTGCTGCTTGTGCCCACGGCCTACACGCTTCACTGCATACCATATATTGTACGGGCTCCAGCTATGCACTCAATATTGTAAGCCTTGGCCACAACTATCACAGCAGAGTACAACCATGCATAGAAACATCTATCCACTTACCACAAACCCAGCACATAACACAGCCACCTACCCATTTGTCACTTCAGTTCACATTGTATTACATTAGATAACCTCTTTACTGATCATCATCTTCACCTAAGCCTCTAATAAGTGGACACATTCAATGCACTATAGTACAGTAACCTAACCAATAATCTGCACAATCACAACCACCCAAACAGAAAAAATGCATCCATATGTCTTACATAACTGTTCTATGTACGGTAAACTTTGCGTCCTTGCATGCCACTGGCACCGTTTAGGGCATTAGGTCATCTTTGTAGTTATGGCCACCATTTGACTGGAAGGTATAGAACACAGAATAGAGTGGAGCACATGGTGCAGAACTCAGCAACCATATTTTAAAGTCTGCGGTACTCCTTAAAATTTCAAACTTCTGCTTCTCTTATTTAATGTGTAATGGAGACACAATTTGAAAACCATACCCCCCTTACAATGTTTGAAAAAGGTGTTAAGTAATTCCTTTTGTATGATGAACAAGAGCCCCAAGTATCCTCCTGCTGCAAGACACCAAACTGTGTAAAATGGCCCTGCCACCCACGTATGAGTTGCCATCGCACAAACAGTTGGCCATCGTACACCGTTGCTTCATAAGACACTGCACATATAAATAGTACATAAAGGGTGTAAATGTACATTTATGTATTTTGTCATCTGTGCATTCAGTGCAGCATGTGTAAGGTACCATCATCTCTTCATGTACGTCATACTAACTTCAACGTAACAACATTAGTGACATTCGGAAATGCACGGTGAAATCGAAACACGTTGCCACCTGAATCTTTGTTTTTAGCCGCATGGTCGCCAGAAAACGAAACCTAACAGACCTCTCTTTCAACAGGACAAATGCTAATTGTAAAACAGCCTTGAGTGGGACGCATGATTAGCTCCAAGGGCAGACATTGTATGAAATTTAGTAGGATACAGTACTGTATGCATAATTATGAAGTTACCCTACCGCACACTTTCTCTGTGTGCACTGTACGGGGGTTTGTAACAGCAGTGGTCACGCTGCATTACAGTTGCATGTCTTCACCAATCAGTGTAAATGGCAGCTATGACTGTTGTTGGTTTGGTTGACATGCTTCTCCAGCCCATGAAAATTTATACAAAAAGCACAACACTGAAAGTGAACGCAACTCGTGCACTGAAACAGCACACCATATGCTCAATCGTGTGCTGCTAGATTGCCTGCATTGTCCTTACAATGACCTTTCAAACACTTAAGAGATGTGTGCACCTTCATTGTATTAAAATTAACAATGGCCAGAGGTCCATATAGCACTCGACCAGCACACAAACATCGACAGGTAACATTGTAGTGTTGCATGTTTTGGCAAAAAAGCTACTGCATTCTCCTGCAACCGAAGGGGACCCCCGTGAGAATTTATTTCTATGTTTCTTTGGACACACACAGAGAGAATGTGCCTTGGGTCTGACGACACTTGATGCCACTAACATCTTTTGTGAAAAGCAAACACATGAAAGAAGTGTGTGTTGGCAACGTTTGAAAGGTAATTCACATGTGTATAGCATTAGATGGAGAGTGGCACCTACAAAACAGAGACCAAGGCAGTGGGTGAGCATATGACGCTACTCAATAACACACAGTAGATCACCCAAAGGTCCATGACCCAGCCACCTAAGGCTCGTTTACGACATCCTTGACCCTTGTCCTTTATGCTGCCACTGATAATGGCTACTTAAATGTATTCTTATTCCTGTTTGTTCGCAGATACCTTGCACCTTACTGCCCATTTGTCATGATCTCTGCTTCCAAAAGGTCAGGGTTTTCCCAACTCCCTAGGAAGCAGATCCATAACCCAGGTTCCGAGTGCCAACCAGTCCCAATTGGGACCTTTTGGACCCAGTCCTGGCGCCAGTGGCACCAGGCTCATAAATATGCCCAGTCCCAGCGCTGGAAGCGCCGGGCTCATAATGCTTGGGTGGACTTACCTGCAGCAGACCATGCTGCTTACTTGCCTGCCAGTTGAGCCTCTGATCCTCTTCTGTTTGGAACTACTTTTCCTGTTGGGTGGGGCTGGAGCCACTCCCTAGATTTAGAACACTGGAACTCTTCTGGAAGGCAGGAACTCTTTTCTTACCAGGAACTCTTTTCTTACTTAGGCGTGGCTGTGGAAGGAGACACCTAAGCACTACAGGAGGCTATTTAAACCACACCCGGTGGATGAATCTTGCTTTGCGTTATTCTGCACCCTCTGCAGCAGGACGCTCATCGTGTCTTCTGCATCCAGTCCTGGGCCTAAGGAAAAAGGCTTACCATCCTGAATCCAGTCTTCAGCAACACCTATAAAGACAAGAAAGAACAGGTTAGCATTCCGGCATCTGAAAGGAAAAGGCTTACCATCCTGAATCCAGTCTTCAGCAACACCTATAAAGACAAGAAAGAACAGGTTAGCATTCCGGCATCGGAGAGGCAAAGGCTTACCTACTCTTAGTGCGCTCCGGAGGTCTTCATACTGCATTCCGGCATCTGAAAGACAAAACAAGGTGCGTTTAAAGACATTGGGGAACTTTAATACTCACATGCCATTATTCCTTTCCACATCTAATCCAGTGGGTATTCCGGCACCCTGCAGCCGCTCCGAACTCGTACCTGCAAAATAAAAAGACAGTTAGAGCGCATCGTGAAGCAGGCAACAAGCGCTTACTCACGTGCTTCCAGGCGCTTCTATTCATCACACGGGCTCCATCTTCAACTCACTTCAGCCCGTCATCCGCCATCACCGGAACCCTGCAAAACAAGAGACATCATTACTAAAGACTTTAAAAGACATTTGAATGACTCGAAACTTACAGTTCGTGCAGTAAACGACAGACAGCAGTCCTCTGAAGTCAAGAGACCTGCGCTACCTATCCAGTGAAGAAACTGGCTACAGCACCCTGCCCCGAGGCAGATGGAGAACTCGGCATTCACTTACCTAAGGTGAGAGCGTTAACCTTTGGGGTCTACAGGAGAGGAGAAGAGGAAAGAGATAGGGACACCCCAATAACCCCAGTTCATTAACCCCATATTTTCTATCTGCAGACATCTTACTCTACACATCAGGCATACAGTGCACAGAGGTCCAGCCCAAAGAGCCAACCGGGTGCTACACATCACCTTTGAAGATACGGTAGTCGCCCAGTCAAGACCGGCGCCTCTGCGAGAATCAGGTGAGCGTTACAGAACGCAAAGCCTACCGCAAAACTCTCGCCCAGGCGCTATGGAAACCTCGGATACTGACCCCCTAGCCCTGTTACTTGGGGAACTAAGGGCAGAAGTGCATGCAACTCGTCAGGAAACGAATGCTCTAAGAAGGGAACTAATTATTTCCAAGGAGAGAACAGACAATCTTGCTAGACAAGTGCTACAGTCACAAGCCGGACAGACCCCGTTACCCGCATCAGGGGCAAATCTTCCTTCAACATCCTCTATGAATCCAGTGCAGATCAACCTACCTGGGAATGTACCTCTGGCTCCGCCCGAGCGATTTTCTGGTGACCCAAAGAGGTTTGCAGTATTTATCAATCAGTGCCGGTTGCACTTCTTATGCCGGCCAGCAGCCTTTCCAACTGATCAAGCTAAAGTAGCCTTTGTACTTTCGTACCTTAGTGGCAATGCGGCAGACTGGTCGATCCCTCTAGTTCATCAAGATGATCCGGTTCTCCATGATTTTCAAGCCTTTCAGCTTAGTATGGAAAAACTGTTCGCAAGACATTCACAGGGACAGGCCTTGGACAATGAGCTTCTTTCGTTGCGACAGGGTAATCAAGACCTTTTGGCTTATATTGCATCTTTCAATAGACTAATAGTGGAAACTCAATGGCCTGAGGACAAAAGGATTATGCTGTTTTATAGAGGTCTACGTGGAGAGCTCAAAGACGTTTTAGCCCAAGTAGTGAATCCCCCACAAGACTGTTCGGATTACATAGACTTGGTCGTTCAAATAGATCACAGGCTGCAGAACAGGAAGGCCGATCGTTCCAAGTTTGATGCTCGAGTATTTTCCAAACCGCCAACTCCTTCCAAAGGAGTAGACTCCGGGGAATCCATGCAAATAGGGGGTCTGAAAGGTCCTCTAACACAACGGGAGCGGGAAAGGAGGAAACAGTTGCAATTATGCCTATATTGCGGAAACTCAGGGCACTTTCTTCGAGACTGTCCGGTGAAACCTGCCAAGAAGGCAGTAGGAGCTGCAGTTACCAAAGTTACAAACTCTGAGCAGGGAAACGACCTCGCCCGACAAGAATAGAGGTCCTCTTGCCGAGCGTAAAAACCAGTTCCATGACCTCGCATTTCGTGATACCTATGGTCCTCATTAGCCCTGATAATCCGGATCGATTACATGCAATTGAAGCTTACGTCGACAGCGGTGCCATCGGCAATTATGTGGATCATGAAATGGTTTTGAGGATGAATCTAACTCTTTGTCCCAAGGCTGTAAAGGATGTCATTACTACGGTGGATGGTACGGAGATAGCCTCCGGGCCAGTAACGCATACCACTCAAGAAGTGACGCTAGTAAGTCAAGATGGACACCATGAGAAGATCGTGTTCGATGTGATCAAGGCCCCTCAGTTTCAGATTATTCTAGGAATACCTTGGTTAGAGAAACACAATCCTCTGATCGATTGGCGAGCAAGAACGGTCCAGTTTCCAGAATGTGTCTCTACTTGTCACCCTCCACCTGGTGTTGCACTGGCCACAATTTCTTCAGAGACTCCCCAGTTACCTCCCGAATACCTAGAATACCAAGATGTTTTCCGGAAGGATCAGGCTAACTCTCTACCTCCTCATAGGTCTTATGACTGCCAGATAGACCTGATACCTGGATCTACTCCTCCTTGTAGTAGAATTTATGCCCTCACCGAGCCTGAGAACCTTCACCTTCGACAATACCTGGATCAATACCTGGCAAATGGGTTTATTCGTCCTTCCAAGTCCCCTGCTTCTTCAGCTTTGTTCTTCGTTCCAAAAAAGGAAGGAGACCTTAGAACTTGTATCGATTATCGCTCCCTGAACCAGATCACCGTTAAGAATAGATATCCGTTACCTTTGATCCCTGAACTCCTGGACCAAGTCAGAAAAGCATGCATATATACAAAGCTGGATCTTAGAGGAGCTTACCACTTGGTACGAGTAAAAGAGGGCGATGAATGGAAGACGGCCTTCCGCACCAAGTATGGGCTATTTGAATATCAGGTCATGCCCTTCGGACTTTGCAATGCCCCGGCCGCCTTTCAATATTTTATGAACGATGTCCTCAGAGAGCTCATAGATGTATGTGTTGTTGTTTACATTGACGACATCCTCGTTTATTCTTCATCGGAATCTGAACATCGGAAACACGTGAAAATGGTCCTCGAAAGATTGCGTCAACACAAACTTTTCGCTAAGTTGGAAAAATGTGTTTTCAACGTGACTGAAGTTGAATTCTTGGGATTCATATTATCACCTGGCGGGGTGCGTATGGATTCAAAGAAGGTCGATGCAGTTCTCAAATGGCCATCACCATCCTCCGTAAAAGGTGTGCAAAGCATGTTAGGCTTCGCTAACTTTTACCGCAGGTTTATCCCCGAGTTCTCTCGAATAGTCCAGCCCATCACTGCCTTGTTAAAGAAAAACAAACGTTTTGAATGGTCTACCGAGGCGGAACAAGCTTTCCAGGATTTGAAGACTAAATTTATCTCTGCACCAATCTTAAAACACCCTCGCCCCGAACTCCCCTACATCGTGGAAACTGATGCTTCAAGCCTTGCCATGGGGGCAGTTCTATCACAAAAGGACCCGGTAACCAATCAGTTGCATCCCGTGGCATTTTGGTCCCGCAAATTCTCGCCTCCTGAAGTCAATTACACGATTACTGACAAGGAACTTCTGGCTATCAAGTCTGCCTTTAAGGCTTGGCGGCATTATCTGCTGGGGGCCCGACACACCGTTACTGTGATTACGGATCACCGAAACCTGCAATATTTGAAAACCGCAAAAGCCCAATCCTCTAGACAACTCCGTTGGGCATTATTCTTTGCCGAGTTTGACTTCATAATTACCTATCGACCAGGTACAAAGAACGGTAAAGCCGATGCCCTTTCTCGGATGGGAGTGGAAGAACACTTGATCAACCCTAAACCTGTACCAATCATTCCCGAACAAAGAATTCTGGGTGTAATCGCCACAGAATCCATAGAGGAA
The DNA here is from genome assembly GCF_040938575.1 of Ambystoma mexicanum. Lineage (NCBI taxonomy): Eukaryota > Metazoa > Chordata > Amphibia > Caudata > Ambystomatidae > Ambystoma > Ambystoma mexicanum. The sequence continues at coordinate 261,488,466 of NC_090930.1, read as the reverse complement.
GTTAAGGATAAAGCCAGGCAACTTGTAACTCCAGCAGATATACAGAATTGGCATCTGCAGGGAAAGGACTTTGCAGTAAAGGACAACTTATTGTATTTCCAAGAACGATTATACCTACCCAGCACAGATTTACAGAAAAAAGTAATCTCTTGTTATCACGACTCTTTAATGGAAGGTCATCCCGGTATAGCCAAGACCTCAGAAAAGATCAAGCGCTACTTCTGGTGGCCGTCTTGGAAAAAAGATATCAGAGACTTTATAATGTCCTGTGGAGTATGCGCCCAAAACAAGAGTCAAAAGGAAAGACCAGCAGGCCTCTTACGCCCTATTGACATCCCACCTCGCCCTTGGCATACGCTTTCTATGGACTTCATCACCGATCTACCTCCATGCTCCGGATACAATACGATTCTAGTAATCGTGGACTTATTCTCCAAGATGGCGCATTTCATTCCGCTCAAAGGCTTGCCAACAGCAGCAACTCTGGCCCGAGAATTTCTCGAAAACATCGTCCGACTGCACGGTTTTCCTTCGGTTCTAATTTCGGATCGAGGTAGTCAATTTATTTCTCATTTTTGGCGAAGTTGCTGTCGGTCGGCTCAAATTGATGTGAGACTATCGACCAGTCACCACCCTCAGACCGACGGACAAACCGAGAGGACCAATCAAACTCTGGAACAGTATTTACGCTGCATGCTGCAACAAACTGAAAAAACTTGGAAAGATATCCTTTGGATAGCCGAGTATGCCTACAATAACTCTGTCCACTCGGGAACTGGGAAAACCCCGTTTTTTCTTTTGTACGGCAGTCACCCTCGAACCTCGGAGTTGGATCCCCTCCAAGATCTTGAAACACCAGCAGTAGACTACCTGCATTCTACAATCACCCAAGCCTTTAAGGAAGCTGTTTCTCACCTTCAAAGGGCTAAAGAACAATACAAGAAAGGAGCAGATCAACATCGGAAGGAAGCCCCTCACTATCAAGTAGGGGATCAAGTCTGGTTATCCACCAAATATCTATCTCTAAAAGGGCCACGCACATTCAACCCAAGATACCTTGGTCCCTATTCCATCACTACCATAGTAAACCCAGTAGCGGTCAAGTTGGACTTGCCCCCGCACATGAAGATACATCCGGTCTTCCACGTCTCTCTATTAAAACCTGTGCAACCTCAAACCCGACTAACCAAATCTCCAAAACCTATCCTAGTGGATGGAGAACTCGAGTTTGAAGTCAAAAGCATTCTGGACTCCAAGATCTCCAAATATAAACTATTCTACCTAATTGACTGGAAAGGCTACGGCCCCCAAGAGAGATCCTGGGAACCTGCTGAATATGTCCACGCTCCTCGCCTAATCAAAAGATTTCACCGAACATTTCCTGACAAGCCAAAACCCCCGGAGAAGCCCGGTTTGGGAGGGGCCTTGAGGGGGGGTACTGTCATGATCTCTGCTTCCAAAAGGTCAGGGTTTTCCCAACTCCCTAGGAAGCAGATCCATAACCCAGGTTCCGAGTGCCAACCAGTCCCAAAAGTCGCCAGTGGCACCAGGCTCATAAATATGCCCAGTCCCAGCGCTGGAAGCGCCGGGCTCATAATGCTTGGGTGGACTTACCTGCAGCAGACCATGCTGCTTACTTGCCTGCCAGTTGAGCCTCTGATCCTCTTCTGTTTGGAACTACTTTTCCTGTTGGGTGGGGCTGGAGCCACTCCCTAGATTTAGAACACTGGAACTCTTCTGGAAGGCAGGAACTCTTTTCTTACCAGGAACTCTTTTCTTACTTAGGCGTGGCTGTGGAAGGAGACACCTAAGCACTACAGGAGGCTATTTAAACCACACCCGGTGGATGAATCTTGCTTTGCGTTATTCTGCACCCTCTGCAGCAGGACGCTCATCGTGTCTTCTGCATCCAGTCCTGGGCCTAAGGAAAAAGGCTTACCATCCTGAATCCAGTCTTCAGCAACACCTATAAAGACAAGAAAGAACAGGTTAGCATTCCGGCATCTGAAAGGCAAAGGCTTACCATCCTGAATCCAGTCTTCAGCAACACCTATAAAGACAAGAAAGAACAGGTTAGCATTCCGGCATCGGAGAGGCAAAGGCTTACCTACTCTTCGTGCGCTCCGGAGGTCTTCATACTGCATTCCGGCATCTGAAAGACAAAACAAGGTGCGTTTAAAGACATTGGGGAACTTTAATACTCACGTGCCATTATTCCTTTCCACATCTAATCCAGTGGGTATTCCGGCACCCTGCAGCCGCTCCGAACTCGTACCTGCAAAATAAAAAGACAGTTAGAGCGCATCGTGAAGCAGGCAACAAGCGCTTACTCACGTGCTTCCAGGCGCTTCTATTCATCACACGGGCTCCATCTTCAACTCACTTCAGCCCGTCATCTGCCATCGCCGGAACCCTGCAAAACAAGAGACATCATTATTAAAGACTTTAAAAGACATTTGAATGACTCGAAACTTACCGTTCGTGCAGTAAACGACAGACAGCAGTCCTCTGAAGTCAAGAGACCTGCGCTACCTATCCAGTGAAGAAACTGGCTACAGCACCCTGCCCCGAGGCAGATGGAGAACTCGGCATTCACTTACCTAAGGTGAGAGCGTTAACCTTTGGGGTCTACAGGAGAGGAGAAGAGGAAAGAGATAGGGACACCCCAATAACCCCAGTTCATTAACCCCATATTTTCTATCTGCAGACATCTTACTCTACACATCAGGCATACAGTGCACAGAGGTCCAGCCCAAAGAGCCAACCGGGTGCTACACATCACCTTTGAAGATACGGTAGTCGCCCAGTCAAGACCGGCGCCTCTGCGAGAATCAGGTGAGCGTTACACCATTTCACCCCTTCCACTTCCCAACAGACGGGTGGTGGAGCAATCATTGCAAGATTATCATAAGCGGTGTGTTTTCGCTCATTGTTATCATTGAACCTGAACACTAAAAAGTCGTGTGCTGTGAGGAAAGTGGTCTTTGCAAATAAGGTTGTGTGTGTGCATTTGACATAAAAGAAGATGGTAAAATGGAATAAATACCCCCTACCCCAACACTCGTGCTTCATTTCTACCATGGGCAACTCTGCCTTTGAGGGTGGTTGGACTCATCATGGACCAAGATGCGAGCATGACCGGGTAGTCACGGGATGGAACTGAGCAACAAATGGACGAAATCCGAGTAATTGTGGAGAGACACATATCATCCTTTAATCCTTCCACTCACTTCGGTAAAGGACGTGCCAAGGCCAGGTGAGGTTCTCGGCAGCCGCGAGACGGCTTCTGCTTCCAGACAGGGGAGGTGTTTGCGCAAACTGTTTGCGCAATGCTGTGGCTGGCTGGCTGGTACTTCTGTCAGTCACAGCTGCCTGACTTGATCATGGCGGCAGGCTCATCTCCTGTCACTCTGGCGGGAGATTAGCCTGCTGTGGCGTGGTGGGAATGGGGAGCATCTCAGCACAGCTTTCTGGAGACTGCCAGAAATCAGCCCAAGCTGGCCACGGCCCACTTAAAGCACTGGGGAAATCCATCCAGGCCAGCTGGCCTGCTGAATCATGATTTGTCAGCCGTCTGGGCCCTGACAGTGGATCTTGGGGTTCGCAGTCACACCACATGGGCCAAAGCCTGCACATTGAAACTGCACATGCCCCAGTATGCTTCGTGCAGTGGCAAGTCGGATGCAGAGGTGTGGTTGGCTGGGCCGGGCCTGTGATTGAACGTGCCATCCGAGACACTGTGCCGAGTCCAAGTGCCGTGCTGGGGCCAGCCTGTGTGACAACTGTGTGCTCAAAGTCAACAACATAGTCAAGAGAAAGTTAGTCAACCAGGTGAATGGAGCTGCACTGCATCCATCACCAGACACATGGATGCAGGATTTTACTCGAGTAAGGCTGTGGCTGGGTCTGAGGACAGTAACCAGGCCTTGTCTGTGTCCATTCCTCTTCCCATTCTCCATATCATCTCCTTTAAGGTGTGCCAGCTCTCGAGCCTGTCTTTTTTTCCTGTTTGTCGCTCCTTCCTTCTTTTAGTCAGTCTTTTCTTCCTCGCTTGTTACTCTTTCCTTCTTTCACCCACAGCGTGCCCCTCTCGCATGTTATCTTCTGCTGACCGATCCAGCTAAAGCCAAAGAGAAATACCCCATTCCATGCCATACCTTGCCACAATCTGTTTAGCTCCACACCCTTCCTCACACCTCTGAGGTAAGAGAATTAACTATCCACACATATTTAGAATGAGAGAAAACTGCTGAAAAAAGAAACCCAAGTGTCCGTTTGACAGTGTTGCCGTGGTAAGTGAACTTCTGCTTATTGCTTAAACAGTTTGTTTGTTTATTTTATTTGTACAGCGCTCCAGACCCAGGGGTATATGGGCGCTAAAGGATATGGTTACAAGCATAGGTAAATACATTGGAACAGTTGTGCAGCATTTATACAATTTACAAAAGTACAGGTAATGCCGAGAGCAAACAGACAATATGATATGTCGTTAAAACATTTAAATAATAGGTACACAGAGATACGGGAGGTGTAGAAGCTAGTATCAATAGATACAGGGTGGTCGTGGGTGAATGCTGCTATGTGTGTGAGGTGTCCACAGGTGACAGGTGATGACCTGGGTTCTGAAAGGTTGAAAGGTGGGGATGGATTTGATGTTCAGTGACCGTGTATTCCAGAGTTGGGCGGTTAGAACCGGTAAACTGGGTCTACCGGTAAACTGGGTAGATATACCCAGATCTTTTTAGGGTGTATTTGGGCACCACCAGGCAAAGTGTGTTGGTGGATCTGGTGATTCTAGTAGCAGGTTTCAAGGTGAATCTGTTGGTTAGATAAGGCGGGGCAAGGTGATTTAGGGTGTTGTAGGTGAGGGAAATAGTTTTTAGATCAATTTTTTGTTGGATGGAGAGACATTTACATGATTTTCTAATAGCATAGATATGCTCTCTCCTAGGAATATTAAGAGCAGCTTGGAGTGCATTGTTTTGGAGGACCTGCAATTTGTTGATTACAGATTTGTTTGCGCCTACATATAAGCTGTTGCAGTAGTCCAGTTTAGACTGTATAAGTGCTCTGGCTAATGTGAGGCAACTGTTAGTGGATAGCAGAGGTCTACAGTCCCTGATCAGCTTACCTGTGTAAGCAGTGGCTGAGGCGGTCATGTTGATTTGTTTGGAGCGGTTAGTGTTGGTGTCCAGATAGAAACCAAGGGTTTTTACACTTTTCGGGATAGGAATAGTGTTTCCATCAATAATGAAGCTAGTATAGCTGTGGCTGAGCTTCAAGATGGTGTTAGGGGATCCGACAAGGAGCAGTTCAGTCTTTTCATCATTCAGACAGAGCGAAAAGGGGACAGAAGGAGCACACTCGCCGATTTATAAGAAAACAATTTTGCAAGATAAAGAGAAATTACATCATCTATTGGGTGCGGGGGAGGACAAGTGGCCCTGGCACAGGGCTACCAAAATACACAAAGAGAGAAAAAGAGGATCCAAGCTGGAACCCTCCCGTCCCCTGCACACCGTGATTATGCGTCACATTGACGCCTTAAAGTTCCTTCAAAAGTACAATAGTTGCAATTCACATTAAACAATTTCGAATGCAAAGGCAGTTTAAACTAAGGTAGAAATGATGCAGACAGATGTCAACATGTAAAAGTACATGGATCATATATTTCCAAACGCAGAGGCCAGAGAGAGTTCAATTCATTGAATATGGCTGACGCGTTTCGAGAAATTAAGTTTTCTTCTTCATGAGCCAAAGATTGTGTACATGAACTGGATATCAGCAATGTAAAAAAAAGAAAAAAAAGGGCAAGTTACAATCAAGGTAATATGATGTAAAATCAATATCATATTATAGGTACAGAACCTCATCATCGAGATTACATCATTGATAGTTACAAATGTCTTAAATGGACTCCAAATATCCCCAAAATGACAAATTAAAGTGTCAAATCATACAGAACAGAGTTCAGTTACATCCAAAGCCACAATATACTAAAGTGGAGGAAGGCCAATAAGTCAGGAAAAAGTGGTATATCTGTCAAAGAAAAATACATACTCATAAGTGTGCTCACCCTAGGTCGAGGTTCTGCGTGTTAATATAGGTAGGCCACTTTGCTTGGGCGGTGGAAAATTCAAATCTTAACTTCACCAAGTAGAAAAATCCCACGGAGGGGGGAAGCCCTCTATGTTAAAGAGAATAAAAAAGGGTTTAGGGTGAGCCGTAAAACTAATGAGGATAAGTATCAGAATAGATAGTCAAAAATGACTAGCACTTACCACCTTTCTGGCGGGTGTCCTGGGACCGAAAGTAAATACTATGTCCAGAAAGAGCCACTGCTGGAGTCCTTCCGCAAAGTGCGGTTTCACGGAGACCAAGCGTCTGGATCTGAAAAAATGTGAGTACGCGTATTGTCAGTTGCGGAAAGTACGGCACAACCAGAGAACGGCTGGTAAGTTAAAAAGTACATGGATCGTGTGTATGCAATGATCGAACTTACAGAATGCTGGTGTGCACAATGTAGCCGCGGAGTCACGGGCTGGAAAGATGAGTAGAATGAGGGTCGCGTCACTCCGCTGAAGCAGCGCGCGTGTTTCAGTTGCTAGGCGGTAGACGCTTCTCAACAGGGGGAAGACCCTCGAGCGAATCGTCGGCAGTATAAGGTCCGTATTGCATAAACAACAACAACGGACTGGAGAGCGGACTGGAAATGTGTGGAAGGTTCAACAAAAGATATATAAGGCGGCGGCCATCTTGGAATGGATGTTGAGAGTGAATCACGCATGGTGCAATGACTAAAGAATTGTACTGGGCGAGTCAAAAAAGTGAAAAATGGAAACGTAGATAAGTTATCAGTAAGCTCTACTGGTGATAATTGTAATATTAATTATTAATTACAAAAAAGGTGATCTGAAGTGCAGATAAGAAAAAGGTAATATCACCGGAACTTATTATGCAACATCGGCCTTCTGGGTTCTAGTATGGTGGCTTTGGATTTACATGGGGTAAAAAAACCGAGATGTGAGTCAGAAATATAGTTGAGGATATGTAGATATTCAGAGTAAATGATAATCCATAGACATTTGGCATGTAATCAAGTGGTGGCATAGTGTGGTATGGCCTCCATGTGCATATGAGGGCAAACAGTTATGTTTACATTAGAAATCAGATTAGTTGGAGAGGTGTGGTAAGAATGTTATTACCAAGTTAGAGAAAACATTTCAGAGAAAACTCATCATTAAGACCCTTGGGAATTAATGTACTCAATGTATGGATCCAGTACTTCTCACGGCGCGAGAGCATGGATGCGTAATCACCACCTCTGTAGGGTTTTTTAACGACCTCCAACACTTGAAATTTCAACTGAGCCACAGTGTGGTTATTTTCCATAAAGTGTCTAGAGAGGGGTGATCTAGTGTTCTTACACCTAATATTGGATTTATGATCAGTGATGCGCTCTTTCACAGATCTTGTAGTTTGTCCAACATATAGTTTGCCACAAGGGCATTTAATAGCGTAAATTACCCCTGTGGACATACAGGTGGCAAAGTGTCAAAGTTTAATCTTTTTGCCTGGGCATGGGTGAACAATATTATCACCTTTGGTTACGTTATTACAGTGCTGGCAACAGAGGCAGGGGAAAGTGCCCATTTTCTTTGTTTGTAGAACCAACTGTTTGTCCTTAGGTGGTGTTTCTGCTGTCACTAATCTGTCCCTGAGATTCCTACCTCGCCTGAAGGCAATCATAGGTGCTTTGGGGAACAGTTCTTTAAGTGTCAAATCATTATGTAGAATGTTCCAGTGTTTCCTGATTGTTTTGCCTACTTGAAAACTTTGTCTGGAGTATTTGGTAATGTGGAGCAACGGTATTTCCTTGGATTTGGTCTTGGGTACGAGGAGTTGTTCTTTGGTAATAAGTTCAGATCTTTCTTTGGCTGCCTCTAAGGTCGTGTCTGGATAGCCCCGGGCTTCAAATTTCTCAAATTGTTTACAGCTTTCTGTGTCCAAACCAGCTGGATCTGAAACTATCCGTTTGAGTCTGAGGATCTGACTGTATGGCAGGCTGTTCAACATTGATTTCGGGTGGTGGCTTGTGAAATGTAACAGATTGTTTGCATCTGTCGGTTTGTGGTAAACAGTTGTGCAGATCCGGTTCTCTTTGATTTCCATGTCAATGTCAAGGAAGTGTAAACGTGGTGCACCTGTTTCCATGGTGAACTTGATGTTATTGTGAATGGTGTTCATGTGGTTGAAAAAAGAATCCAATTCCTCCCGTGTCCCGCACCAGATCCCGAAAATGTCGTCGATGTACCTCTTCCACAACAAAATTTTGTATCACCACTCAGGTGGTCTAAGACATGCTGGTGTTCAAACCTATACATGAAAGTATTGGCGTAAACTGGGGCCATGGAGGAGCCCATGGAGGTACCAGTAGTTTGTAGAAAGAATTTGCCCTGGAACCTAAAGTAGCTGTTGTAAAGAATAATCTCCAAGAATTTCAAAATCAAGGTGATGTTACCCATGTCATTAGAACTGTTAGAAATTGGCCATTGGACCGCACGTAGACCTTCATCCTGGGGAATGGATGTGTATAAGCTACACACATCCATACTGAAGATGATACAATCAGCACTCAAAGCTGTAATGTCATTGATACATGTGTGGCCATCCATGCCTGAATGATGGAGAAGACTTTGTTGATCCGGCTGACATCCGAGTTGTAGTTACCGGATAGAGTTAGGAGTATATGGGTGTCATCTGCATAGTTGGTGTAGGTGACACCCAGATGGTCCAGCTTGTCGAATAGAGGCTTTGTAAATATCTTATACAAAGAAGGCAAAACACAAGAACCTTGTGGGACACCACAGGTGATGGGAATCGGGTCGGCTGCAGCTAACGGTGAGAAGACGCGCATGGTCCTGTTGCTGCTGATGGCAGGTGTTTGCATAGGATTTTATGGTCAACCAAGTCAAAGGCACCAGAGAGGTCTAGGAGAGAAGAAGGATGGCAGCCCTACCTTTATCTTTTAGTTCATCGATCTGACTTTTGAGATCAACAAGTGCCGTTTCTGTTCCATGTTGAGGACGAAAGCCAGACTGACGAATTCCTAATAATTGGTTTGTCTCAAGGTAGTCTTGAATTTGTACGTAGGCCACTCTATCAAGGATTTTTAGTAAGAACGGGACGGTGGTGATAGGTTTATAGTTGGTAGGTATAGTTGGCCAGTGTTTGAAGTAAGGCATATCGGTGGGTTAATGTGCCTGCTGCAGAACTCTGAGGGGTCTGGGTTTTCTTCCTCAGGCGAATAAAACGGATGTTGTTGAGTTGCAGAACATCAGTGTGCAATAGACAATTTAGTTTTTTGGGGCTGTGCTAGCAATAAGTATAACGTGTTCGTGTATATTTCAAATAATTAATTTAAAACGATCACAGTATCTGAGTGGGTCACTTTTCGTTGTAGGTTGGACGGTGTTCATGTAACTCACGAGTACATGCACTTGCTGCAGAGACCTGTGTATATTTTGTGACTCATGTGTTTGAATCCTGTCAGGACTGACAACCTTTCATCCTTCTTAGACTGGTGAAATGAGCAATCGCCTTATGTGAGCGTTTGTTATGTACAGGGTTCATCTGCCACTGCTTCAGCATTTTCTTATTGCGAGGTTGGCAAAATGAAGACCTAGAAGACGAGGCTGACAACACCTGTTAATATTCCAAGAGGAAGCTCCAAACGGGTGCGGCTGAGCTGTAACATTATTATAATGTATTGATGATAGTCTGAAATATTAGAGAACAGCAGGAAGTGTGCATAAGGCAAGGCGAGCTAGTAACAGCAAATAGAATGTGTTGAAAAGATTTAAACGTATTGCTTTTAAGGTAGAAACCTTACACAGGATTTAGGGAAAAATACGTCCACAGTTTGTGATATTTGTCTTCTGCATTTTTGAGTCAGGTTGCAAATCACACTTTGCAACCTTGAAATGCTTCTAAACTTGCGTGTGGATTCATGGTACCAATGTACACAGGCACAGACGATGGCTCATTGAAGTTGCTTGTCCTGCGCTCTTCTGCAGGAGAGAGAGCTTCTTAAACTCCCTCGAGCCTGCATCAGAGCGGAGTTAGGGTGACCAGATTTTGAAAATAAAAACCGGGACAAGCAACTGACATAGACGTAGGACTACAGCTTCAGTGGTGAAACTGTAGTCCTACTTCTATGTGGGTGGCCTGTCCGTGTCATGTTGCAGCATCTGCGGTCCAGAGACTGTTTTAAGTTTAAAAACCCCATCCAGGGATTTGGGGATCAGGTAGATATCATCCAGGTTTTTGGCAAACCGATGGAAAAATCATGATATCCAGACAAAAACAGGGATGGTATCCACCGAATCCCCAAATCCCGGACAAGTTTTTAAACTTAAAAATGTCTCGGGACCCCGGGACAGAGGTATAAACACCCAGACAGTCCCGGCAAAAGCGGGAGGTCTGGTCACCCTATGCGGAGGGTGTACTAGCTCCTCAGAAGAACTGTACAGGCGTTGCCAACCCTGCTGAGCACATGTCCGCCAGGGACACGAAGCAAGGCTGATGTTTAGGGATTATTTCTACCCGTGTTTATATACACACTAAAAAATGACTGAGGTCCTTGTGCTGAGCACCAGTGTTTGGGGCGACGCCCATCACTCAATGTGATAACTTGCTGTCACAAGAAAATTAACACAATGCTCCTTTTCATACACCACCACCTAAGCCAGGAGCAAACCTATCACCATCGAAAGGGCAGAGCAGAAGGTTCTTCCAGGGGCCGGGTAGCAAAGAACCCTTGCAAGTAGACTTGAGAACATTTAACAGATATTTTCATATTACGCTCAAATGTGATATTTGAACTGGGTACAGCTACAGGCAAACTGTTTAGAATGATTCTAGTGGGTAAGAGGTATAGATAGCAAGTGCTTCTATGGGTGGCACTGAGAAACCAAGAAGAACCAATAACATGTTCTAGAAAGTGCAGCGGGATGAGCTACTGGGACAGGGAAGGGAAGGCAATTTGGTGGAACGTGAAGAAGTGGTGGCAGAGTTGTGGTGAGAAACAAAGTAAAGCACTTAAGATTAAGAATTTTTTAAACACACTACTTTTTAATCCATATGTATGTTTAAAACATGCTTTAAATACACTCCTTTTGAATTATTGCATTCAACATTTTCTTGTGGGTGTGGGGCACTCAGAATCCCCTCATAGAAGGGTTGGGTGCACGTGCTGTGCCCGGTCGTTCGGCAAAATATGAGGCCACTTTCAAAATATTTTCCAGGGCCTCTTTTGGTTCCCAGTCCAGTCCTGGTTTTTGCCATCTGTTCAACCTTTCTTACTTCCTGTATGCCACTGGCTTTAGCCCCCTGCCCCAGGTTTCTACGTCCGACCATGTTTCTAGATGTGCTGTCTCTCTTTGTGCAGGTCCCATCTCTCTTTGTCTAAAGAGCGGCTGTCACACTTAAAAAATAATCACGACAGGGTCAGAAAGTGCAGGGGGATGACCCTCATTTCTGTGCATTCAAAAGCGCATCCCATTTGTGAATTCAGGATGCACTTTTAAATGCCCAGCAACCTCCCACTTAAATGCGCAAATGGAAAAAGTGGCGACAAAGGGCATCGAAATTAGCGCATCCCATATGTGCTCATTCAAATGCCCCTTGAGAAAGGGCCTGCTCCTATCTTTTGGCGGAAGTGAGGAGATGCGCTAGAATCTGGCCCAATTTCTACAGATTGACCAAATGGACTTTACCGATAATATTGATTGCTCGTACATGGCCACAATGCCCAAATGATGTTGAGGAGTGTAAATAAGATTAATTCAAGGCTTCTCTGCTCATAGGTAGGAGAAGCATAGCACTATGGGAGCAGAGAGAGTAGGGGAGACAGGAACTGAGTTAAATAGACGGCAACCTAACCTATCAGAATGGGGTGGACAGGAGCCACTAATCAACACTGGCAGCCTATTGGTTGATACGTTCTACTGGGGCCTCAAAAAAGGATGTATTGCTCCTGAATGGCTCACCCATACCATGTTTATGTTTCATGATGTTAGTTAGAGAGTCATGGATTCATCACCACATGTACTTGTAGCTGAGTGGTGGACTTCTGAGGAGATGGAAGGTAGAGAAAGGTGATACAGGAGAAGAACTGTGGTAAGAGCTGGGGCAGGGCACGTTTCTATTAGATGGTCTTGCATAAGCAGTTTGTGCAAGGGATGAGGCGTGCAGTGAGGGCTAAGATCCTAGAGGAGTCCCCTTAGGTTGACACCCGTGTTCTTATTGTAGCTTTTATTCATTTTATTAAAACCTGTCTACTGCTGCACTCAGGGCCAGTGATCTCTTATTTCGAATGCTGGTGCAAATGCTGCACAAGTTTGAGTTGTTGGATGTGAGGATGTGAAGAAAGCTGACTGGAGATTCAGGCTGCCCACAGGCAGATCCATAGACACAGTGCAGGTAGGCTGGGGTCACGGTGACCTGCACTAAGAACAATGGGAAATATCAGGTGTTGATTGCTACGAAAGCATGACACCTCTGTTTATATGCATGGATCACCATCGAACCCATGTCATGCTGTATTCTCTCCGGTTGAGTTGTCACTTGATTACATTATTTGATTACTGCGTCATTTTCAAAATGCTCTTTACCACTTAAATTTATTTATTTATTTATTGCATTTATTTATACGCCCAAACCCGTAGGTGTCACAGCGTAGGTCAGATACATCTTAGTCATCATAAGCTTTTACATTCATCTTGGTCATCTTAAGCAGTTACAGTCATCGCGAGCATCTTACAGTTACATATATCTTGGGCATCTAGAGCTGCTACAAAGTGTCTAGGGCGTCTTGCACAGCTATGTAGGGAAAGAACAGTGCAGGTAGATTCTACAGATCAGAGCGGGGTACTTGCAGGTTTGGAGTCATCCTGGGTGAGGAGACATGATGGGTTGGACTTGCGCTGTTAGTATTTGTTGAACAGCCATGTTTTTAGTTGCTTCTTGAACTTCGGGAAGGAAGGTTCGTTGCTAAGGTGGGTGTGAAGTGAATTCCAGATCCGAGGAGCTGCTGTGGGGAAGCTAGTGTTGCCTGCTCTGGAGGTGGTGAATCGTGGGATATGGAGGTGTGTATTAGTGCTGGATCTGAGTGATCTAGTCATGTTTTTGCGAGAGAAACTTTGGCTGAGACAGATGGGGGCGTTGTCGGAGATGCATCTGTGGGTGATGGTGAGGATTTTGTGGGGGATGCAAGCGTGTATTGGGAGCTAGGGAGCATCTCTTCTCTGTTGAGAAATGTGCTCTCTTCTGTTAATGTCCCGAGCTGCTCTAAGGGCTTTATTTTGTATGAGTTGCAATTTGTTTAAGTTCTTTTTGGAGGTGCCTAACAGTAAAACGTTGCAATAGTCCAACTTCGTTAGGATAAGGGCTCTGGCAAGTGTGAGGCAGTTTTCAGCAGAGAGGAAAGGTCTACTTAGTGTGATGAGTTTGGCTGTGTATGCCGTGGAGTAGGCAAGTGCGCTAATATGGCTATTCTTAGTGCGACTAGAGTCAAGGTATACCCCAAGCGTTTTGACTTTGTGGGATATAGGGTTAGATGTACCGTCTATCACTAAGGATGTGTAATCAGGGTGGAGTTTACTGAGTCTGGCTGGGGAGCCGACTATGAGGATCTCTGTTTTGCTCCATTGAGACAAAGACTATTGTTAGCCATCCAGTTTTGGATGAGGGAGTAGATTTTGTTAATGCATGCTGTGTCCTGTTCGAGGTTGCCTGAGATAGGTAGAAGTATTTGTGTGTTGTTGGCAAAGTTTGTGTAAATTACTCCCATGGCATCTAGTGCCGTGCAGAGTAATTTTGTTTAGGTGTTGTAGAGCATCGGGGAGAGACAGGGTCCTTGCGGTTCTCCCAAGGGAGCTGGAATAGGATCTTCTGCTTCATCACCTAGTGCGACTCTTGAGGTGCGGTCAGAGAGAAAGGATTTTATCCACGTTGTGGCTTTATTGGAGGAGTCAAAGTTGGCAGTTAGGGTTTGGCATAATTTCACATGGTAAACTAAACCAAAAGCTGCAGAGAGGTCTAGAAGTAGTAGCATGCACAGTTTACCAAAATCCCTGATAGAGTCCATCTGATTTTTTTAGATCTAGAAGGGTGGTCTCAGTACTGTTTCTACGATGGAAGCCTGATTGTCTATCCCCTAGCAAGTGTTTCTGTTCTAGGTGGTATATGCTATTTTGTCGATTTTAAGGAGAAATGGCACTGTTGTGATGGGCCTGTAATTTGTTGGGATTGTTGGGTCTAAGGAAGGTTTTTTGAGTAGGGGTGTAACCCATGCTACTTTAAGGGATGCTGGTATTTTGCTAGAGTTGAATGATACATTAACAAAGTCGATAATGATGGGTGCTAGTGTGGTGGTGCAGTCTTTGAATAATTTAGCAGGGAAAGTGTTGCCTTTGCAGTTAGATGGCTTAAGGGATGCTATTGTTTTAAGGACCTGATCATTAGTGACTTGAGTGAAATGGAATTCGGTACATTGGACCTTTTGATTATGTCTGAAGGGTGAGGCATGATGGCTGAGGACTCCTGGAGCTTTTCGCGAGGCTATTTTGCTTTGGAGTGTATTCATTTTAGAGGACAGGGCATCCTGAATGATCGTACACCAGGCTTTGCTCGTATTGATGGGGCAAGTGGGTAGGATGGGGGATCCTAATTCTCTAAAGATAGTGAATAGTTCTTTCGTATAAGAGGCTACATTAGTAATGCGTTTGTTAAACGATTCAGCTTTGTGGGAGAGGTGTTACGTTTGTAGGATTTGGAAAGTTGATGGAGTTTGTTTTGGAGTTCAGGGGATTGGTTTTTCAGATTAAATAGTAAAAGTTCCAATGCTCTTTTTTTTGTTCTAGGTTCTATAAGTTCATCGTTGAACCAGGGGGAGCTCCGTTTGGGCTTAGGCAGCTTAGTTTTGAGAGGGGCTACTTCGTCTATAGCGGTTTTCAGGCATTTGTTGTAGTGGTCGGAGATACTATCTGTGTTGATGCTGTCTAGCGGTTTAGCATTTAGCAGGTCGTTAGGTAGCGGGTTTAGGTTCTCAAGGGTGAGTTTGCGTGAGTTTCTGACCAGTATAGGTACTGGGATACATGTTTTAGCTATTGGGTCGGTGTCCACGTTTATGTTGAATTTGATTAAGCAGTGGTCTGTCCTTTACAACTTAAGGATGTCTACTATGGTTACTGCAGTGTTCAAAGTGAGTATCCAATCGAGGATTCTACCTTTGGAGTGGGTTGGTTACATTCACAATTTCAATGAATTGTATCTCTCGGAATGCATTGTGGCAGGTTGTTGCTTTACTGTCCAAAGGGTCATTGTAACCAAGATTGAGGTCTCCTAAGAGGATTGGTTTTAGGTTTGAGGAAGGGTGTAATTAGTAGGGGAAGGTCTATGTCTGGATTATTAGAGGTACTCAGTGCTCTGTATACTATTAGGAAGTTGATTGTGATCTTGGGGCTAGTGGTTAGCTTAAGGGAGAGCAGTTTGTAACCTGGTATTGCTTCAATTTTACATTCCCTAAATTGGAGTGAGGTTTTGTAGGTAATTTCCACACCACCACCTATGCCATCTTGGCGATCTGCTCTAAGGAGGGAGTATTCGGGAGGGACGGCTAATGTGATCTGAGGGCCAGAGACTGTGTGTAGCCATGTTTCGGTGAGCACTAAGAAGTCAAGTTTGAGTTCTAGTATGTTGTTGTGTATATCAATGGCATGGGCCCCAAGGTATCTGACATTTAATAAGGCACCTAGTAGGGGCTGGATAGTTTCGGGCGAGGTGGTGTTGGTCTGAGGGCAGGTCACTGTGGTGTTGAATAGGTTTTGCTGGGTCTCATTAGTGGTGGTAGATCACGGGGAGCTGAGGTCGGGGTTCTCTTGAGTCACATGCAGGTTAGGCAGTTGTGTGGTTGAGACATGCAGAGGTGTGCTGGTTTTTGATGTGGGGGCGTAGGTGATGGGTGCATGCTGAGAGTCTGTAATTTCTTATGGGTGCAGTAATGAGTCTGTTTTGGGTGAGATTGTGTACAGTTCTGAATGAGAGGCATGTGCTGTGTGTTCTGCCTAAAAGAGGCATGGCTTGGATGTGGGAATGTAGTGTGATCGGGGAGGCTGGTGTCCTGGGAAGGAAAGGGGTGGGGCAGGGCAGGGGATGATGTCTGGGGCAGTGTAGCCAGGCCAGGCCTGTATAGAGGAATATAAATACGCCTTGTGTGCAGGCTGTATTATCTGTGGACTTGGCTGATGGATGGGCAATAGAAGTTTTGCAGGGAATAAAACAATTGGCACTGGTGTTGGGAGTTTGGTAAAGTAATGCACTATATAGTAGGAGGAGAGGACTGAAAACAGAGGTGGTCATGTAACTAGAGGTCAAGACTCTGAGGCGTAGGTGCCCAAATCTGTTACTAAGTGGCTCCTTGGTCTGACAAGGGCATACACTGATGCAGGGCGAGGCATGCATTTGAATTGGGGCAGGCGCTCTGGCAGGGTGCCTAATGTGCGCTAGCGACTCCGCGTAGGTGCAGAGAGTTATATCTGTTTGATACAGTAATGGGCTGGTGGCGGTGCTAATGCATTGAGTGGATAGAATGAAGACATGGAGAAAAGTAAATAACAAAGCAGTTTGGGATGCAGACACTATTGGTAGGGAAACCGCAGCAGTAGTGACGGTTTGAGCCGTGTGAGGCCTCCGCGGACTGGAAGTGGTTGCATGCTACGCTATGAGCAGAGCTAAGCGCTGACCTAGAAGGTTGGCTAATACTTATCAGACACAGGTTGTGGGCCATGCGTATGGTTACAGAGTGCTTGGGTGATTAGAGCACTATGCTTGCTGATGAAAACAGTGTACAGGGCAAGATAAATCAGAGCCCGGTAGCGGGACACATTTCCATATCGGTAGCATATAGGTTGTGGGGCAAAAAGTGCAGTAGAAAAGTGAGAGATGGGCAAACAATGCTAAACAGTACAATTTGATAATGAGATAGTAGTAGGGGCACATTTGAGGAGATACAAGGACCAGAGTTCAGCGTGGTTGGAGGGCCGTCTGGGTCAGCTATCACAAAACTAGCAGTTTGGAAGGAATCCGGCATAGAAATGTGCCATTGCCATCTGTCCATCCCTGGACAGGGCCAGGACAGACACCTTCTGTGTGCTGCCTTAGGTGAGGGTACCGGTTTCTGCCTGCCACTCCACACTTTTGGCAGATGTAGATGCTGATGGAGATGCTGATGGAGGGGCCAAGCCAGGACAGGCACCTTGTGTGTGGTCCCCTGCCCATCCACCTTATTGGCAGATGTAGATGCTTCCCGGTGATAGTTTGCAGGTGGCTGCGTGGAGCAGGATCTGAGTCAGGCAAGGGAGGCGGCCATCTTGAGGTCGTTGGTGGAGCATAGGAAGTGTAGGGCCTTCTGAAACACAAAGTTATGCCCGAAATGAATTGTGTGTGACCCTGAATTAGCAGCCGCGTTCCTTATCAGCAATACAGGAATGCTAGCGGTGGCGTTGCCCGCGGGAAACCTCAAAGTTGCCCACAGCTTCAAGGGGCCCCGATGGGCTTACCTTATAAGAGGATGATGATGGGGCATTCAAGGTGCGCTGCTCCTGCGGCGCACCTGTGTTGCTGATCCTTCCTCAGCTCACAACGTCTGATGGAGGGGCCAGGACAGGCCCCTTATCTATGGTGCCTTAGGTGAGGGTGCCTGTTTCCACCTGCAGGTCCACCCTGTTGGCAGATGTAGATTCTGCCTGGTGAAAGGTTGCAGGTGGCTGCGTTGAGTAGGATCTGGGTCGGGCAAGTGAGGCAGCCATCTTGAGGACGTTGGTGGAGCATAGGAAGTGTAGTGCCTTTCAAAACAAAAACAAACTTATGCCCGAAATGAATCGTGTGCGCCCCTGAATTAGCAGCCGCGTTCCTTATCAGCAATAAAGGAACGCTGGAAGTGGCGGTGCCCTCGGGAAACCTCGAAGTTGCCCACAGCTTCAAGGGACCCCGTTGGGCTTATCTTATAACAGGATAATGATGGGGTGGTAGAGGTGCACTGCTCCTGCCGTGCACCTGTGTTGCTGAGCCTTCCTCGGCTCACAACGTCTGATGCAGGGGCCAGGACAGGAGCCTCGTGTGTGGTGCCTTAGGTGAGGGTGCCGGCTTCCGCCTAACGGAACACCGTATTGACAGAAGTATATGCTGCCCGGTGATAGGTTGCAGGTGGCTGCGTTGAGTAGGATCTGGGTCAGGCAAGGGCGGCGGCCATCTTGAGGTCATACGTGGAGAATAGGAAGTGTAGTGCCTTCCAAAACTAAAGCAAACGTATGCCCAAAATGAATCGTGTGCGGCTCTGAATTAGCAGCCGCTTTCCTTATCAACAATAAAGGAACGCTAACAGTGGAGGTGCCCACGGGAAACCTTGAAGTTGCCCACTGCTCCAAGGGGCCCCGATGGGATTATCTTATAACAGGATGATGATGGGGCGATCGAGGTGCGCTGCTCCTGTGGCGCCCCTGTGTGGGTGAGCCTTCCTTGGTTCATGACGTCTGATGGAGGGCCCAAGCCAGGACAGGCGTCTTGTGTATGGTGCCTTAGGTGAGGGTTCCGGCTTCCATCTACCGGTCCATCCTATTGGCAGATGTCGCTGCTCCCCAGAGAAAGGTTGCTAGTGGCTGTGTTGAGTAGGATCTGGGTCAGGCAAGGGAAGCGGCCATCTTGAGGTCGTTGGTGGAGCATAGGAAGTGTAGTGCCTTCTGAAACAAAAACAAATTCATGCCCGAAATGAATCGTGTGTGGCCCCGAATTAGCAGCCCCGTTCCTTATCAGCAATAAAGGAACGCCTGCAGTGGCGGTGCCCACGGGAAAACTCAAAGTGAAAATGGCTTCAAGGGGCCCTGATGGGCTTACCTTATAACAGGATGATGATGGGGCGATCGAGGTGCGCTGCTCCTGTGGCGCACCTGTCTTGCTGAGCCTTCCTCAGCTCACGACCTCTGATGGAGGGGCCATGCCAGGACAGGTGCCTTGTGTGTGGTGCTTTAGGTGAGGGTGCCAGCTTACGCCTGCAGGTCCATCCTATTGGCAGATGTAGATGCTGCCCGGTGAAAGGTTGCAGGTGGCTGCAGTGAGTAGGATCTGCATCAGGCAAGGGAAGCGGCCATCTTGAAGTCGTTGGTGGAGCATAGGAAGTCTAGTGCCTTCCTAAACAAAAACAAATTAATGCCCGAAATGAATTGTGTGCAGTGCTGAATTAGCAGCCGCGTTCCTTATCAGCAATAAAGGAACGCTTGCAGTGGTGGTGCCCGCGGGAAACCGTGAAGTTGCCAACGGCTTCAAGGGGCCCTGATGGGTTTACCTTATAACAGGATGATGAAGGGGTGATCGAGGTGCGCTGCTCCTGCAGCGCACATGTGTTGCTGAGCCTTCCTCGGCTCATGACATCCGATGGAGGGGCTAGGTCAGGACAGGCAATTTGTGTGTGGGGCCTTAGGTGAGGGTGCCAGCATCCACTTGCAGGTCCAAAATATTGGCAGATGTAGATGATGCCCGGGGAAAGGTTGCAGGTGGCTGCATTGAGTAGGATCTGGGTCAGGCAAGGGAGCCGGCAATCTTGAGGTCATTGGTGGAGCATAGGAAGTGTAGTGCCTTCCAAAACAAAAACAAATGTATGCCAGAAATGAATCGTGTGCAGCACTGAATTAGCAGTCGTGTTCCTTATAAGCAATGAAGGAACACTAGCAGTGGCGATGCCCACGGTTAACTTCGAAGTTGCCCACGGCTTCAAGGAGCCCTGATGGGCTTACCTTATAACAAGATGATGATGGGGTGATCGAGGTGCGCCGCTCCTGCGACGCACCTGTGTTGCTGAGCCTTCATCGGCTCACGACGTCTGATGGAGGGGCCAGACCAGGTCCGGTGCCTTGTGTGTGGTGCCTTAGGTGAGGGTGCGAGCTTCCGCCTGCCAGTCCGCTCTATTGGCAGATGTAGATGCTGCCCGGTAATAGGTTGCAGGTGGCTGTGTTAAGTAGGATCTGGGTCAGGCAAGGGAGGCAGCCATCTTGAGGTCATTTGTGCAGCATAGGAAGTCTAGTGCCTTCCAAAACAAAAACAAATGTATGCCCGAAATTAATCATGTGCAGTGCTGAATTAGCAGCCGCGTTCCTTATCAGCAATAAAGGAACGCTAGCAGTGGCGGTGCCCGTGGGAAACCTCGAAGTTGCCCACAGCTTCATGAGGCCCCAATGGGCTTACCTTATAACAGGATGATGATAGCGTGATTGAGGTGCGCTGCTCCTGCGGGGCACTGGTGTTGCTGAGCCTTCCTCGGCTCATGATGTCTGATGGAGGGGCAAGGCCAGGATTGCACCAGGGATGCTGTCTGTGACATCATCATGCTAACACTGCATCGATTGATACTTATTTTTCAGCTTCATTAGCATTTGCTGAAGAACAAGCACCATGCCTGACCGAACTGATCCTTGCAACGGAGGCAAGACTTTTCAAATAACTTGTGATTCTGAGGTAAACATAGGTTTGAAGATAAAAAATAAGGCATGTGGGAATGCTTTGCTTTTTTACCTCAGTTAGTACACCATCCAGTGACATCAATTGAACTGCATGCTACAAAAGATGCTTAGATAATGCCACATGGAGGAAACTTAAAAGTGAACATTCGGGTGCAGACGCAGAGCAGGGCTATACATTTCCCTCTTTGGCATACCTAATGGATGGTGTTGTGTGGCCCAGCGGAGGGTGGGTGGCCAAACACACGTGCACACACACACGCATGCACAGAGGAGTCAGACACGATGTTGCCGGTTGCATCACCTGGCAGCAAATGCCGCACGGACTTACTTTATTACATTCCGCATGCGCGGGCCCAAACGAGGCTCGCGCATGCCCAGTGCACACTCGGGACGTCACATCCCTTTTTATCTTTAACAACAAACAACAACATGAAGCAAACTTAGTAAAACATTAACTGGAGCGACCTGGGAGCAGGTCTATTCCCGTCACTTACTGACGGCCACGGATCTCCTGACCTCAGTCCCCTGAGTCCAACACATAGTCCTTGAGACGGGCAGGCGGTCTCCTGGACACTCTTGAGTGATACCTAGACGTGACTGTTGGGGTCTCCGTGCTCGCCTCCGCCGCCGGGGCTCCGATGTTCATGGGTTCCTCGCCCAGCTCTTCAGGGCCTTCTTCCGGGGCAAGCACGGCTTGGGCACTGGACATTCCTGTTGATGTGTCCACCTTCTTGAAGAAAGATACATTACGCGTGACCGTACCGCGCTCACAGGCGGCTGTCACCATGGTCCCCTTTACATGGGTGACCTTCCAAGGGTGCGGTTCAAACGGTAGAGCTAGCTTTCCTTCGGGGTGACGGTTCTTGACTAGCACTGAATCTCCGACACGGATCTCCTTGCCCTGCAGACCTCGTCTATCACTTTCCTTCTGGTTGTGTATGGCCCGCTCTTGTCGTACCTTTTCATTGTCTATGATGCCCGGACTCCTCCCCTCCATTTCAGGTATCATTCCTCTGGGGCAGCGCCCAAACAGGGCCTCCGCCGGGGCGACACCCGTGGACTGATGGGGTGTGGTCCGATATTCCCTCAAGAACTCCACTAGCTTCTTCTGCAGGTCGTCACCTCCGTTGGCCAAGATCCTCAGCACTTTATTCAGCGTGCGCATCATTCTTTCCGCTTCTCCGTTAGCGCAAGGCCACAGTGGCGAGACTCTGTGGTGCTGTATTCCCCTATCACGGAGGTATTGCGCAAATTGGTTGCCGGTAAACGGCGGTCCGTTGTCGGAGCAGAGCATCTCTGGAAAGCCATGTGCCGCAAACATTCTGTCGAACGCCCTTGTGGTGAATTCGGTTGCCGTTGATTCTACCACCTCCACCTCCGGGTATCTCGACCATTGGTCAACGGCCACCAGGAAAAACATGCCCCGACCTGTCGAGCCAAAGTCCACATGGATTGTCCCCCACGGCTTCTCACTCCGCTCCATCGAGCTTATAGGGGGAGCCCTTTCACCCGGGGTCGCCGCCTGGCAAGCCAAACACCTCTTCACGAAGCCCTTAACCTTTTCTTCTAGGTCCGGAAACCACACCTTTGGTCGTAGTCTCGCTTTCGTTTTGACCACCCCTTGATGTCCGATGTGTGCCAGTTCAAGCACCCGCTTCCTTAGTGTCTGCGGGATTACAATTTGCCTCCCTCTCAGTAGCAGACCATCGTCGGAGATTGAGAGCTCCTCCTTCACCCGCCAGAGTGCCTGAAGATCTCTCTGGGCCTCCTGATGGCGCCGGGAGTTGTTGCGCAGCATTTCCTTCCAGTCTCCACTTCTAATGGCTTCTTCAGTGATGTCAAAAACTTCATCCTTGGATGACTCAGAGGCAATGGTTGCTCTCGACAACGCTACGGGGAGCGCCCCATCCACCACATTACAGAGTAGTCCCTGGCAGTCTGACACCTCTCTGCCTTTGTTGGTACCTCCAGCGTTGGGGTGACGTGACAGGTAGTCCGCCGGATTGTTGGTGCCTGGCCTGTACGTTAGTCGCACCCCGTACTCCATCAGGGCCAGCATCCACCTCTCAATCCTTGGTGGCGGCTTCGAAGATAGACCCGCCAGTATTGGTAGTAGAGGCTTGTGGTCTGTTACCACTATCACCGGCTTTCCCAGAATATACAGGCGAAAATGGTGGCAGCCCCACAAAATGGCGAGCGCCTCCCTCTCAATTTGCGAGTATCGCATTTCAGTATCAGAGAGGTCCTTGCTGGCGTACGCGACAGGTCTCATGTCTCCTCTTCCGTCCGGCTGCAAGAGCACTGCCCCCACTCCCACCGGACTGGCATCGACGACAATCTCCGACTCTACGGCGGGGTTAAAGTAGGCCATAGTGTCCCCATCCGACAGGGCATTCTTGAGTGCCTGAAACGCCTCCTGCTCCTCACCTTCCCACTTCCACACCGCATCACTTCTGGTCAGTGCTCTGAGGGGTTCTGATAAGGAGGCAAGGCCCTTGATGAAGCGTCCGCAATAGTTCACCATCCCCAGGAAGCTTCTAACCTCTGTGGGGGATGTTGGCGCCGCTGCCTCTCGAATGTCCCTGATCTTTTCCGGGTCCGGTGACACTCCCGCTGCGTGAAATATGAACCCAAAAAACCCAATCCGATCTTTGAGGAACTCACATTTCTGGCGGTGCAAGGTGAGGCCTAGGTCGTGCAATCTCTTGACTGTGCTCTCGAGCCTTCTCATGTGCTCGGCTTCTGTGTCCGCAAACACCAAGATATTGTCACTTATGTTCAACACCCCTTTTAGGCCTGCGAGTGCCCCTCTTATAGTGTTCTGAAAAACCTCCGCCGCTGAGGAGATACCAAAACTCAGGCGTTTAAATTGATAAAGCCCCTCATGCGTCGTGAAGACGGTGATGAACCTAGAGTCTTGGTGGAGCTCAAGCTGGTGATAGCCCGCTCGTAGGTCCAATTTCGAAAATACTTTCGCTCCCTGTAATTCGCCAATAATATCGTCCAGCGTTGGCGTGAGGTGCCTCTCCCTCTTAATGGCGGCATTGGGGAGACGCATGTCCACACAAATCCTCACCGCCCCTGGCTGCTTCGGCTTTGGAGCCACTACTATGGGGGATACCCAGGGTGTCGGCCCTTCCACCCTCTCCATAATGTCATTGTTGACCAGCGAACGAAGCTCCTCTTCCACCTTTTCTCTCAGGTGGAACGGAATCCGCCTGTGCTTCAGGGCGGTCGGCCTCATCGTATTATCAATGTGCAGCCGCACTGGAGGTGCCTTCAACTTTCCAACCCCTTCAAAAATGCCTGTAAATTTGTTTAACAGTACCTCGATGTCCATTTGATAAACTGCCATTGTGAAATGGACCAAATTCAGGGCCTCGGATGCTGCGCAGCTGAGCAACGAGTGATGGCTCACGTCCGTAACGAAGAAACGTGCCTTTATGGTCATACCGTCCTTGGACACGGGCGCTATAAACACGCCATCAGTGGGAAGGGGGGTGTCCCCTCCAAACGTAAAGATCTTGGCAGTTGATGTGCTTAGTGCCGGAGGTCCCGGAATCCGCCTATAGTGGTCTGCAGCCAGCACACAGACCGATGCACCGGTATCGATGAGCACTTGCGTCGGCACCCCTTGGATGTCGACTACGCATTTAGGCTGTCTCTTGTTCTTGGCCCCTGAAGCAATGTTTGAGATGAAGAATACTTCTTCTTCTTCCTCCTCCTCCTCCTCCTCTTCTGCCATGTGCAGCCTCTGTATCTCCTGCTCCAACGCCGCAATGCTTCGCAATTTTCTTGAGCCACCGCCACGTGCTCTGGCTGGGCCTCTCTGCACTGACACCGGGGCGGGGGCGCGACACATTCGGGCATAATGGCCAGGTCTATCGCATCTGCCACATGACCTGTCCTTGGCAGGACATTCCTCTGAGTGGGGCAGATCATAGCCGCATTGCTGGCAAATGCTGTCGGACCCCGCAGTCGAGCGACTTTCCTGCTTTCTCTGCCCCCACTTGTCTCTAGACATCGACCGTTTCCCCATGGCGAATGCTTCCTCCGATGCCCCTGGACGCACCGCCGCATCCATTTTCGCACCTCTGGACTCGGCCAGCTCAAATGTTCTGCCACTGTCCAATATCTGCTGCAGGGACCAGCCTGGTTCTCTTAACACTTGTCTCCGCAGTTTACTGGAACTGCAACCCTGTAGAACCTGATTACGTATCATGCACTCATCATTGTCCCATCGACAAGAGGTGGCCATCATTCGAAGCCGGGCACAGTACTGGTCGAGCGACTCCTCCTCTCTCTGCTTTTCCCCGCAGAAGAGGAACCTCTCGTAATCGACATTCGAGAGCGGTATGAAATAGTTCTCCAGCGCCTTCTTCACCTCGGCGTATGTGCCTGCCTGCAAGTTGAGGGACTCGTAAATGCGTAAAACCTCTAAGCCTGCTGAGTATAACAAAGTGGCCCTCTTTGCATTGTCATCATTAATCCCCGTTGCTGTAAAGTACATATCCAGTTTTTTAATCCAAAGCCGCCATCTTGGGCCCAATTTCGAAGGGGGTCCTGACACATCAAATTCTTGCATGGGTAACAAGGCTCCCTGTTGTGCTCTCGCCGTCACCGCTGCAGTTTCTGTCTCTCCATCACTGTCTGACATGATCACAGGTCGCACAGGCACCTCCTGCTGGGCTGTAGGCCGCAAACCTGACCCTGGAGGGTCTTGCACGTACCTTCACTTCTCTTACTGCGTGTGGTGGCCCCCTTGTTGCATTTTGCTGCTCTCAGGTCCCCTTCGTGTGGTGCCTGCCTTCAATGGGTCATCCTCTGGGCGTGGAGGATAGCCAGAAATTCCAAAAATTGGTCGAAATGGAGCTAGTGGCGCACGAGCACCTTCTCAGGCCGCTACCACTGTGGTCCTGCTTCTAAACATCGCCGGAATGCACCCGCCGGGTCCGTGACTCATCTGCCGTGACGTCGCTGCTACAACGTGCTATGTGTTTCACGAGCGCTCGTGCGGCATCCCGCCTCGTCGCCAGTTGTTGTGTGGCCCAGCGGAGGGTGGGTGGCCAAACACACATGCACACACACACGCATGCACAGAGGAGTCAGACACGATGTTGCTGGTTGCATCACCCGGCGGCAACTGCCGCACGGACTTACTTTATTCCATTCCGCATGCGCGGGCCCAAACGAGGCTCGCGCATGCCCAGTGCACACTCGGGACGTCACAATTGGTAATACTTTCCCTGAGCGTCATTCGCCCAGCTTCCTCGAGCTATTTAAACATTAAACCACTGGCCTGTCTATATCACAACATGTTAATGTTGTGATATACATTAACAACACATATACACATATACATATACATTAACAACATGTTAATAATCATGTTAATAATCTTGTTAGTTTGCTTTTATATGCATTTTTTTAATACAAATTTAAAATCATACCCACTAGCGCAAAATTACTGGTGTATGGCGCAGAAACATATTGATAGAATACACATCATACACAACATGTATGTGAGTATATCATTGAGATATAAAATACATCTTTTAAATATACTTTTTTAAAGGAGAATACACATCTAGCAAACCATTAATAAAATAAAACTGGAAGGGAATACTATAGATGTATTTTGTAATAATATGTGTTGATATAGATGTGTTTCAAATGGATAAAGGGGGCTCCAATATATCGCCATTATATATGTGATATTTATTTTAACAAGGGTAGTTACGCAACGCCAGGTAGGTTTTAGGATACAAATGGGGACTGCATTGACCACTAGTGTGATGCCTCATTTACTAGCCCCGCTCAAAAAAAGTTCAGTTGGTACCATGTACACAGCATCCGTTGATTTGTCTAGTGCATTTGATTGAGGCGATCAGACCGATCTTGTGGTCAAAGTTATTGGTCAGTAAGGTTCCCCTAAAACTGGTTCAGCATATGGCACTGTCGCACACGGACATGACTGTCAAGGTCAGGCTCGCAAGGGAGGGATCCCTGTCTAGATCTATTGAAACATCAGTGGGCCTGAAACAAGGGTGTGTCTTAGCACCAGTTTTATTTAACGTTTATATTAACAATATTGACCAACTCTGGCAAAATAGCAACACTTATCCAGTTAAACTGAGTCATCTAAAACTGCATTGGATAGGTTTTGTGGATTATAGTGTTCTTTTTGACAAGACGGCTGTTAATGGAAAAATTCAAAAATTGTCATTTTTACATCCAAGTTTAAACCCAAGACCATGTATTGGGTATTGGGAATTGCAGAGTGGACAGAGTGCTTTATTTGAGATATCTGACTATGATTGTTCCAACTGCAATTTCCTTCGCTGTGGAAGGACTCTTTGAAAGACAAGATTAGTCCCCTGGTTTCTCAATTTAAACGGCTTAATTTCCAATTATGTACATTTTCAATCTTACCGATGTTGAGATACTGTTATGCAGAATTGCATGAAATACCCTCTGGGACCACCACATACAATTAGGACTACAGGTGTAAGCACAAACCAACCTTTGGTATAAGTAAGGACCACATAGTTTTTGGTAGCGAGCTGAGCAGCCAGGCTCATCTCAAGAGTGAATGTGAGCAGTACAAGTTACACAGAGGTCTTTCAATCACAGTGGTTCAAGTAGACACTAATACTCAAGGGTTCTTGGTAAAACACTTATTAATTTATTACACAATCATTTAGAAAACATTTCACTAGAAGGAGGCAAATAAATATCATACACTAATACACTTCAATACAAAACTCTAAGATTTTGAGACAATTTGAGCTCCCCTGAAGTAGGAGCAACTTAGCAATTCAGTTACTTAGAAGTGAGCAAAAGGGACAAGGTAAGTAGAACAGATCCCATATACTTGTTAGACAGTGCAAATAGTTTCGGTTCACCAGAAGAGTTCAATTCAAGTCAATAGGCCTAGGCCAAAGTCAATGGGCTAGTGTTCTGGATAGAAAAGAGCAGTTCTGGTATCAAACGGTAAAGTCTTTGCAAAAGTTCTTAAAAGTAGTTTATGCAAAAAAGAATCATATGTTGGGTCACAAGCTGATTAGGCCTGAAAGTTGGGAAAGTTTCACGAACATTCACCGAAAGAGTGGCATTCTCTCAATCGGGTTGGCTGTATTTTTGTATTTTTGTCTGGATTACCCTTCTAAACCGTTTGACTCAAGCCACAGTACCTTATAATGAAGAAACAAATGCTGCTAAAGTCATTGGTCCCTGGCAGTTCCTGCAGATCTCACTGTTCCTGAGCCTCATTCATGGGGACAAGAGGGAGGACGTTGGGGGACTCCTGCACTGCATGGGATCATTGAAGAAAGCAAAAGATGGAGTCACTTCAGTTCCAGTAGCTATAGATTCAAGAACACAAGCTGGTGTCCCTCTCCCTGGTTAATCCTAACCAGCCTTGAGAATGGTATCCAGGTGTCTTATGAGTTGATTGGTCCCACCAACTCAAAGGAAGAAGCTTTCCTTGAAGGAGCTTCTCTGTCAAATGGAGTTTGGCAATTTGGACCTGCAGCAGGGCTTCACCGGGCAAACTAACGGTCCAGAAGTTTCAGCAGCCGTCCTCTTCCAGCTCGTCTTCGGTTCTTTCGTTCCAATGGTCGACTCTGCTTTCCAGTCCCAGAGACTCCCTTTCATTCGAGCCTAGCTGTCACTCACCCTGCAGGGTGGTTGTCCTTGCCGGACAGTCAGCCAGCCAATCACGCCAGAGTGCATTTGGGTCTCCTAAGAGACTAAGCACAGGGAGTTTCAGCACCTCCCTCACTTCCTGCCCACCCAAGACACTCAGACGCCACAGGCAGACTTCACTCCTGAAGCCCGCCAAAGGCACATGAACAAAGGGACCAAACCTGGTTTGGCGCACAGAGACAAACACTAGAAGGACCTTTCCAAAAAGAAATGGCAAAAAAAGGAAGACCGGGACCTGTTTAAACAAAGGGGCTTAAGGGACCATCTTGAAAAACATGGCTCCTGTGATTTTTAGCTACTGGTGTTTGCGGTCAGGAAAAATCATGGTAGTTTGTTGTAAAACCACTGCCACCAGCCTTTTCAATAGAACAAGGTAGCATTCCACTGCTGCATGAGTATTTGGCCACAAGGGAAACTATGTAACCCCTCCAGCAATCCATTGTAAGATGGTGTATGCTGGGTCTAGGAATTTGGAAAGACTAGGAAAGTCAATTTCACTTTACATTCTCTGGGAAACAGTGGTTTATCCCAGAGAAGGTATTTAAACCTTTGGGAAGTCTTAAAGACATTGCTGTGTCACTGCACTGAAGGTGCTGTGTAGCACACATGACAAGGTGATGCCTATGGAGTTATCTAAAACTCCATAATCAAAGAACACAAGTGTAAAACACACATCAAAATACATGAAAGAGTGGGAAAAAAAGGATCACACTCTTTGCAGGTAAAAAAATGAAGACCTCAAAATCCAGCAAATTTGCCGGGGGGGTCTCTAAGGTGAAGGGAATTAGCACATTTATGAGAATTTTCCCTAACAGATACTATTTAGCCAAGATCAAACCAGTTTTACTTCATTGCCTCGACATTATAAATGTTGACTTGGGTCATTATTTAAATGTTATCCATGGTCAGATATGGAAAGAGACATTGGGTCTCGCCATGTCTTCACCCAATGCAGTTGTAAGACATGAGCTAGGGTTATCCTCTCTCCAATGTAGGCACCAGTGGAGAAAACTGTCTAGTGATGCCACAGTCATCTCCCCTCCTCCGAACGCTCTCCATCTAGACTTAAAAACAATGATCAATGACAGTTCTGTTGATACAATTAACATCTTTAAGTGTAAGATGATGCATATCTTAGACAGTATTTGCTATTCGGAGGAGGAACATATCAATCAAACATGCTCTACTAAAAACAAGCTAATTAGTTGGATTGGTCTATCACTAGTGAAACAAAATGATCACTTATACCTTGGACAAGGAGTATGCAACATTTTTAAGAAAAAGAGGTGACATCGAAATATCTGTGTATTTTTCCCTGTAATAAGGTGCGTACACATGCGTTTTTGAATCAATCATTTACCCAGTTTGGAATGAACTGGTTGTTGAAAGATTCGTACGGATGTTCTCACTGATAGTCACATTTTTTAAGGCTCTGATACTTTGGGCACACTCAGATGCTTGGTTACTTATTGCGTGATTTTGTGCCACATTAGTAATCGCCACTTCAAAGGCTCAACATCATCTGAAATTGACTTTACATGGGACATGTTTTGGGCACGTTTGATGTGGGGTGAGAATGTGTCACTGATAATAGCTTTATATAATTTTCTTTCAGAACATTTTGGGATCCTTAATTAGTGATTAGGTACATATTTCAGAGGGACTAAACTATTTAGGATGTGATGTTATTAATGATTGATTTTCTTTTTAGTGATTTAATGTATTTGAATGTTATGTATTTAATGTAAAGGTTTTTTAAAAAAAAATTAAGGGTAGTTAATATTTAACTAGTTTAAGTGACATATCGATTAAGTTAATATCCCATAAGCTAAACAAGGCACAAATGATGAGAAGTCACTTCTGAAGTTGCTGTTGCGCTGTCAGCAACTCTGTGATACTGCGACCAGCTTGTGAACACAGTGTGGATCTATATACTTCTTCAAGCCTCTTAACCTGAAAGTGGCTCCTCCCCCTCCCTCTTCAGTGTTTTCAAAAGAAGCAGTCTGCACACTTCTGCGTGCGCGCTTCGAGAAGTCGCTTCTGAAGTCGCTGTTACGCTGTCAGCAACTCTGTGATACTGCGACTAGCTCATGAACACAGCGTGGATCTGTATACTTCTCCAAGCCTCTTAACCTGAGTATGCACTGAATTTTGACTTTTGAAGACACTTGACATTATTAGTTTAACTTTAACAAAGGTTGTGTTAAATACAACTCTAAATACCTCTACATTTTTATTTTTAGAAGTGGCTCCGCCCCCTCCCTCTTCAGTGTTTTCAAAAGGAGCAGCCCACATGCTTCTGCGCGCGTGCTTCGAGAAGTCGCTTCTGAAGTCACTGTTACGCTGTTACGCTGTTAAGCTGATCAGCGGATCAGCTTGCAGCGCAGCACAACGCAACTTTGTCCCCTTTTCTGCCACACTCTAGAGTGTCTTTATACACTGGTTCTGCTTCTTCCAAAGGAGAGAAATATTTTAAAGTGCCTTTGTAAAGCAGTGCACAGTAAGGTCATCGGAGGTGGGGGGAAAAAGTAGAGGTAAAACACTGAAGACCGCTATGCCGCAGCGCGTGATCATTACACGTGCCTCAGTTACGTTACAAGCATCACCGCCGAAACCTTCTCCTTCGATTGCCATTAAAAGAAAAATCAGCGGATGCCCTATTTTGGTGCCTAACAAGAGACTGGCCTCTGGTGACATCCTTGAGTTCTGCACATTGCGTGCTCTTACTGACTGTGTAATTAGCCCTAACTGTAACAATGAAATGTTTTCTGAACTGCGAGAATGTAATAATGTGATGTTGTTATCTAACGTCACTATATCCAACTCACAAATTATGAATGAAATTATAGATGTACCGGATGATTTTACTATGGTGAATTTGGTCTCACAATGTAACGCTACGATGGTACCCCAGATATTGGCTGATGATTCTAATTCTGTGGGATAAATAGGGGTAGATGGAAATAATAAAGAAAATGAATCACAGCATGGTAGCAATGATAAAACAATAAACATAACTAAAGTATGCCCCGTGGAAATACAAGCTGACCTAAATATGTCGGTTGAAATTACATTGCCAAACGAGCTGCCGATGGCTGATGTTGAAATAAGTCTCTACCAATCTCTGAGCTTATTTGATCATTCAGGCAATGGTTCGGTGGAAGGCTCTATATCTTTCGCGCGGCCGACACCTCACAAGATCCCTGCTCCTTGGGTCTCCTCTGCGACCTTGGCACCTTGTGATGCTTCCCAGAAGAGAGATTTGTTGCTTGAAATGACCTTGAAAGCGATGAATATGACTATAATGTCAATAACTAAATTATTTGATACACTAGAAGTGAAAATAACGAAACAAGAGAAAAAGATTGATGGTATTAGCCAATGGATGAATGCATGGGATGCAAAAAATTATATGGGTGACATACATATTAAAGTAAATAAGATGCATTGTACACAAAACACTGACAATACTCTGCCAGTTATTGAGATGAGCTCTGGAAGAAATCATGACATGTACGAAAAAGCTCTTCCTTTTTTCGAAAATGTAATACGTCCAGCAATACAGAAAACTGAGACAGTTTCGGGGCTAAAATGTAACATCATCTGAATCCATTATAAGCCCTAAATTAAGAACCACGTATAATATGTTTGAAAAACAAATACCTGAGCACACTAGTATGAAAAAAGATAAAGCTACTGATAAATTAAGTCATAAAACAAAAACACAGAGACATTTGACCTCTAAGAAGAGAGCAAATGTCAAGCAGTTCATTCAATGGCTGAAATCATTTAAAACCATTAGATCTAAGCCTGATAACAGAGCCATAAATAGATACAAGCATCTAACAAAACAGAGGCAGGGAGACTTTGTCAAAAAGGTAATTATGGATGAGGATTAACCACCTCTTAATGACATAATTTCTATGATAGAAAAGCCGACCCAAATTCAGGCTCCACAAGTAACTACTCACAAATTGGCGTAGGTGGTGACAGCAAAAACCCAACTGACTGTTATACGACCACAGAGTGACGGGCTTTCATTAAAGCAAAACCACCCCAAGCCCGTGCATTGCAAAAATTGCTAAAAGCGATTCCAACAAATCCCCTTACTCCGATGAAATCCTGGGCTGAGGTAAGGAGATCTATAGATAAATTTATGAAATTTAAAGACTTACATTCTGTACCTAAACAAGCAGTAAATCCAGTAATCGAAAATGTAGATACACGGCTAGAAAATATGCCCTTGGCAATAACAACACAACCTATATACAATCCCAAAACACTGCAATCCTCTCAGCCGCTGAACAATACGCCTGTAAAGTTGGGTGAAAAATCTAGTAATACCAAATCAGCTAACAACATGCCCAGTAACCCCGATTATACTTCCCAAAATCTTCAAACAGAGATTTATAGAGTAATGGATGATTATTTTCAATCAAAGCAAATTGGGGTGACTGATGAGGGACAATGGTACTCAGAAGAGAACTGAGGTGTGAGATGTGTGAACCATATTCTGACGCACGACAAGCGAGCAACACTAGTAGGCCGTTAGAGCTGAAAACAAAAATAACTCCCCTTAAGAATTCTAGATACAAAACTGGTACTGAATATGCATCATCGTTTTATGTTGAAATGCCGAGCTGCCCTGTCCCACAATATGATCTGCGTAGAACCAGCATAATGCCCATTTTTAGTGATTTACCCTTTTTGTGCAATATCACATCAAGTTTTGTGGCACAGGTCCAATTCATAAACTATGATTGCCTTTTGGTTGTTAGATTGTGGATAACCTCTAATGTGGTTCGTAATGTTCTGTGGCAAGCCCAATTGGAACATTTTACGCTGGATTTCTTATTGGCTATTAACCCTGGACATTATGATGAAGAAACAAAGTAAGGTCTTAACAATGCACAAAAGCTCTTTACTCCCCACCAAGCGATAAATCTATATAAAATAGCCGAACATCGGCATCCATATAACTCTTCAAATGAGACACATCAAAGGACTAAACCACAAGACTTCGTGGAATGACTATGAAATATTACCTCCTGCCATTAAAAAGATAAAAGGAAGACCTGCCTCAGGGATGTTAGTTGCAGTTAAAAGTGGGAAGGGTCTTAAATTGCGACCAGATGGTTAAGATAATGCATACAGATGGGACAAATTGCTGTGATTAACGTCTATCGTAATCCCATGGTATTGGCAGACACAACATTTCTTAACGACTTTGAAGAGCTACTAAACAAAATATCACTAGCTAATGAAGTAACTAACATGTTGATTGCAGGAGATTTGAACTTACATTGCCTGCCCACAGTGTCATCTAAGAAAAATGCTGCATGTACTAGATGGGAAAACATCATGAAAAATCGTAATTTATTAATGCTGAATGGCTCTCTTAAAAGCAATACACCAGCTCGCCATACTTGGTGTAGGGGATCCTGTAAATCTATAATTGACTATATATAGGTTGATGTTAATACCTTTAGTCAAGTAACTAAATTTGAAGTGCTACACCAAACTCATAGCGATCATGAGATGCTTATAGCTTTTGGAATGACAGAAGCCTGACTATTGATGATGGTATTCCGGGGTACACCCAGTGCGTACAGTTAACAACTCTAGAACTAGATTTAGATGGAATGCCGCCCTATTGGAAAACCCTAATAGAGATATTGTCGGAGTGGGGCCAAAAGCTGGTTGGATCAGAGAACCTTATACCACTTCTCTGCAAATATATAAAGTGGTCCCTGCTACTAACATATACAACCACCATGCCCCGAAGTACACGTTTGATAAAAAGGTGCAAGAGCGCAAAACTAATTTTCGGAGACAAAATAAAAACTGGCCTTGCTCTTACCGAGTGATATAAGATTTAAGGTTATGAAATCTCTAAAAACTAACTATAAGAATTGGATTAAGGCGCACAAAGCATGGTTGTACCAAAAACAGGGTGAAGTTATGTTAACAGCTATTGGCTCCAAGAATATAGCCGAGATTTGGGCTCTATTGAATATCACTAATCGGTCTAGCCAATCATCAGTGCAAATAAATGGAGTATTGGAGTCTGATTGGATAACACATTATAAAGCCCTATATGCTAGCACTGGTTTAGAAACTCAGAGAATTACAAAATCTTCCTGTGCCATAAATCAATTACAGATATCTGAAGAAGATGTTCTAGATTTTATACACAGTGGTTCAAGAGCTCCTGGACCTGATGGTCTTAGTAACCATGTGCTCAAAGAACATCCTGAACTATGGGCAAGAATCCTTTACAGTGTTTTCTCTCTGGTCCTTAGCTCTGGTATGATACCAGAAACCTGGCATAAATCGATTATAGTGCCGATTTTTAAAAAGGGCAATCGGTCATGTGCTTCTAAGTATAGGCCCATTGCCCTCTTGGATGTTGCCGGAATTTTTTTTGCGAGGTTCATCCTATGAGATTTTAATACATGGGCTATAGATAACTCTAAGAGAGATCCCTGTCAGACAGGGTTCATTGCTGGCTTAGGGAAATCGGTGAACTTACTGATGATAACATCCATTATACAACAACACCAAACTCAAAAACAACCTCTATATATGGTATTTGTTGATTTGCATGCTGCATATGACTCAGTCTCACGTGAACTGCTGTTAGAAAAGCTAAATTATGAGAAATGCCCCCATATATTATCACGCTAATTAATGCATTGTACTCTGATACAAGTATACAAATTAGATTAAATTTGGAAGGTCTTCTGTCAACCTCTATAAAGACCTATAGAGGGTTTCGACAAGGGTGGATCCTTGCCTCTGCCTTGTTTAGTTTTTCTATAGCAAATGTTTGTAAGACTTTTAGCGATATCATATCATATGCTCCGAAGTTGGCTATCAGAAAAATTCTGGCACTACTATATGCCGATGATCTGGTGCTAATATCCAAAACACTGATGGGATTACAAAATCTGCTCGACGCTTTCTCCACTTATGTGAGTAAAAATCTGTTAACTGTTAATCTAGACATGACTAAAGTAATGGTATACAATCCAACCCTGAAAACAAATACTAAAAACATCAAATGGAGAATACACAATGAAAAACTGGAGTGTGTGCAGCAATATACATATCTAGGGGTCATATTTTCTGCTGCTAAGAGTGAAGCTCAATTGACTAATTGGAATACAAAACTTGGCATGACAATTTCTCAGTCCAAGATTATTCAGGCAAAGTTTGGAAAATGTTCTATCTATCCGTTTTTGATACACTTCTGACAAAAAAGTGACACCCATTCTGCTGTATGGAGCTAAAACACTGCCAATTTTGCAAGAAGCTGTATGGTGAAAATTTGAGTCCAAATTTTGGAACAAAATTCTTGGTTTGCCGAACTTTGTACCAATGGCTTTAATTCGAAATGAGCTGGGGTTGATATCTCTGTATGCACGTTATTTGTGGCACTTAATATCTTGATGTAGGAAATGTCTTTTAGCAAATAAATCGGATATGCTCATAGGTGTCCTTGCACAACACATTATTCTATCGGAAGATAAGTTTGCGAAAAATTGGTGTAAAGTTGGTATAAATCTTATCCTATGCTGATGTCTCAAGGAAACTCTAATACAAAACACTAATGAAGTTAAAAATAAGTTATTCCAATGGGATTGGTCCAAAAATCGAGCCATATGTTTTCTATATAAAGATTTTGATGGTGCAGCATTTGTACATGAGAAACATAGTACTCCTGAACCATACTTGATAAAATGTCCATCTCCGCAACTCAGGGCAGAATTTCTGAGGCTGAGATTTAACTTATGGACAACTCAGGAGGTTTTGTTGAGATGCAAAATTATTCCAGCCCATTAACATTTCTGTCGGTTCTGTAAGATTGTAACGCAAACAGAGACGTTATGCCATCTATTAGTGGAATGTACTGCCTTGTGTAATGAACAAATTACGTTTTTGTAACCAGCTGTAAAGGACTATATAGATCTAATGCCTGAGGATTTATGGAGAATGATAATTTGTGGGTTGTCTATTCGCTTGAGAATAGGCACATTAAGTTGTTTAAAGAATTTGGAAGAACTGATGGCTCAGGGTAAGCAAGTATCTGATCAACCAAGATGATACATTTTATGATGATATGCATGAAATTGAGCTCTGTTTGAACTTTTACTATTACTGTTTTTTTCTTATTTTGTTCTTTTGTTTTCTTTAGTTAGTTTGATGATGTAAGTGGATATAAAGGAATGTTCTTATTTTAATTAATTTTATCTTTATTTAATCTTTTGTTTTATGATAAATGATTGTAAAGTTGATTTACTTCAACTAATGACAAAAAAAATCAAAAAAAGATAAGTCTTTGTGGCCATGGTATACCTAAAAAGCTGGTTGGGCTGACATTCCTGGGTATTGACCCTACTGCTCATCTCATTTCAAATCATGTCTGCAAACTAGGAAATACATTACACCTATCTTCAGGTGCAGTTAGATAATTAATAGCTAATTAAAAAAGTTATCTTCTTTTTAGCATCCAACAATTCCTCCTTCTTTGCTGTGTAGTACATGTTGAATGGGCAGGTGGGCATAGTACTGGGATTTCCCCATTTTAGGTCGTGGCTACCTGATCTAACAATTTCTATACTTGGGGACACAGTGGGGGCAGGGGGACATTTGGTCCGCAGGGGTTCAGAATACTGGTCAGTACACTTCTCATGTAGTCAAAAAACCTGTTTCCTTTGACCTCAAAAACATTATTAAAAAGCAGCAGATACCCTTCTTCCTCTCAATAGAGTTAGCAACACCTTTCAAGTAAAAAGGAACGATAGTCATCAATTTGAGATTGTTAATTAGCACCCGGCTTTGGAGCAAGTTGCAGATTGATCGCACATGCCTTGCATCTTCCACCCCCCTCTCTCCACTACATCCTGTTTCATCCACCCTCCCCTGATCCCAATTACCTGTCAGTGTTGCAGGTTGCCAGGGTAATGAAGTAGAGCCTCCACACAGAGCCCACCTTCCATTTCCATGGCAGTGAGGGGTGTTGCTAGGTCTGGAAAAGATCTGGGGCTACGCTAATGTCAGGAACCTCGGGACTCGGGGATAGATAGCCTTTTGATTATAGCCCCTGAGATTCTATCCAGGGCTACAACCAAAAGACCCTGGGCTATAGCCCCCTAAAGCCCCCCCTAGCAATGCCTCTGACGGCAGCCATATTGTGTGAGTATTGGTATTGCCGTAACTCTTTAATTTATACAAATGCATTGCTGTCAACATGCTTTTTAGAAACCTAGATGGTAATAGGAATAATATCACATTCCCTCAGGTGTCACCCAGCCAGTAACAACGCTGGGTCAGGAGGTTAAGGCCCTTACGTAGCTCTTTCCTACAACTTGGGTCATTGCCCTTTACTGGCGGGTGATGCCTGTAAGAGAGGGCTTTATTCCTTAAATGCTTACAGACTTACAAATATTTCAAAATGGAAACTGTATTTTTCGTTTGGGCTGTGTTAAGACCAGTAGACTATTGGTCAGAATAGACCTACAATATTTCTACCCTTATGTTCCAATTTCCATGCCTAAGACACATTTTCTTCAGTTACATTCAAACACTATATGTCTAAAGTTCACCAACTGGCCCTTTGTCAACACCTCTTTCAGCTTTGTGTGGTTTTTCACAGATGAAAAGGCATTTCTCGATTGATTAATTTTGTTGACTTTCTGAAATTGTTCAGTAGCATCGGGGAATCAAAGGTCCATTGTCAAATGAAAGTGTCAATTCTACAATTTCTGGTTCAATAATGCATTGGAAAAAGTCACTGTCAATTTCATCCCAGCAAATAGCGATTTTGGGGTTTGCTTGACATCCCAAAGGTGTTCCATTCATCTCCTGAACTTGTCTTTATGTCATATAAAGCAAGACTTTCCTAGAACTCTATGACATCTGTGACATGCCTCTGGGTCCAGGACACAATTAGAAGATGTTCCTGCTCTTCAATTCAGGGAATATTACCAACTCTTTTGTTTTACAAAGGTCTTAAGCAGCAAAAACTCAGATGCCTTTGTTATGTTATTTTATATTAAGGAAATACGTAGAGCTCAAAATCCTCCCAAGTGCA
The DNA here is from genome assembly GCF_040938575.1 of Ambystoma mexicanum. NCBI lineage: Eukaryota > Metazoa > Chordata > Amphibia > Caudata > Ambystomatidae > Ambystoma > Ambystoma mexicanum. The sequence continues at coordinate 261,450,090 of NC_090930.1, read as the reverse complement.
TCTTGGCACTGAGCCACTCGGAAAGAGGACTACCAAAACCATAAACCCTAGAGCAGGTACGTTTTCAGAGACCGCCTGATGACAAGTGATCCCTCATGCAAAGGAGTGTCAATGGAAGCAAGTTCCAAAGTTTGTGAGCAGAGATAGAGAATGCTCGCCCACCGATATGCACAAACTTAGCACAAGGAACCAGTACCAAACAAGCACGGGCCGAGCGCAAAGCGTGAGCCTGAGCCAGGATGTAGAGAAGACATTTCAGCTGTAAATATTCAGCGCTTATACTATGAAAAGCATGATGCACCAAACAAAGGAACTTATTATGGATGTGCTTGGCCACAGGAAGCCAATGCAGGCAAAGGAGTACTGGATTAATATGAGAATAGCGGTGTGCCGATGTGGCAACTCTGGCTGCAGAGTTCTCTAGGACCGGAATACGTTGAATAAGACAGGTGGGCTGCCGCAAGGAAAGAGCATTGCCATTGGTCCAGGGCAGAAAGGACAAGAGAGGCAACCACTGGAGCCCTCAATTGGGCAGATGTAAAAGGGAGGACATTATGAAGGATTTCTAGCTAAATGTGGCCTTTCTGAAATACAGCACTGATCTGGTGTTCAGCTGAAAGAGTGCAGAGATTTGTACTCCCGGATTCTTCAAAAGTGAAACAGGAATAGGAAAGGGGCCAAGGGAAGAGGGCCAGAAATGGCGAGTCCAAAGAGCTGGGGCAGAGGAAGGTTCATCACTAACACCTTGGCCATGTCACCATTCAGCTTGAGCTAGCTGTTGCCCATCCACTCCTCCACGGCCGCCAAAGAACCCTAAGTCTAGACACAGTCTCCTCCAATGAGAGGTCCAGACACACAATGATTTGGGTATCATCGGGGTAAGAATGACATAGAAAGTCAAGGAAAGGATGAGCTTGACCATAAGCTGAATGTAGATGTTGAACAAGACAGAGAGGTGGCAGTCCCTTGTGGAACAACTCAGGTAAGAGGAATAGAAGCAGATTGAAAAGGAGGAAGAGAGAGAGACTGAGTCTGGTCAGCTAAAAAAGACTTGAACCAAGATAAAATAGCACCGGAGAAGCCAGCCCCAGTGAAGTGCTCCAGCTGGACTGCGTGAATGATCGTATCAAAAGTGGCACAGAGGTCGAGTAGAATCAGAGCTCCCATGCCACCTTGCTCCTGCAGCCACGCAAGACCGCCAGCCATGTCGACCACCACAACCCAGACGAAACCTGGACTAAGAGGGATCAAAGAAGGAAGAATCCATTAAAAGTGAGCTAAGACAAAGAACCACTAAGGATTCGAAGAGCTTCATTTGGAACAAGAGTAAAGAAATGGGGCGTAAGTTGGCTGGCACAGAAGGATCCAGAGAATGTTTCTTTAAGAGTGGAATGACCAGAACTTGCTTCAGAATGGCAGGGATGTGGCCAGAGCTGAATGAAAGATTGACAGCCTGTGTAATTAAAAGAGCGATTAAAGGCATAGCTACCTTTAACATAGAAAGAGGAATAGAATCAACCCTGGATGTGGATTTAAGCTTGACAGTGGCTGCAATGATTTCCTGAGGGGAGTAAACGCGAAAGCAGCACCAGAAATTAAGTGGCTTAAAAGTAGGGACCATACAGGAAAGCTCATCAGTCTAAAGCCCAGAAGAGTGGAGCGCAGTTCAAATGGCCTCAATGTTTTCTGCAAAAAACAAGGACAGGGAATCACAAAGGGGAGAGATAAGAGAGAGAGCACATATCTCTGAACAGTTCTTTGGGTTAAATTAACCTTTAACCCAGTGCGTGAAATGGGCACATGGAACTTTATGAATGGGTTTGTGATAAAGAAAAGAGTTTTGACATAGATTTGACATAGCTTAGCTTCAGGGCCATAAGTGGACCGCCATTTCCGTTCAGTCTGTCTCCTTTGAGATGGAGAGCCGGAAGATGGTCATTAAAGCAAGGTTCTGACAAGTGGGTGCTCGATTTAACTGGTTTAAGAAGAGCAAGATGATCTGCAGATGCTGAGCAAGCTTGAAAAATACAATCCAGGTCCGGCAAAAGTAATGTTATATTGTAAAGGTAACATAATGTTTTTGTTAGGCGCTTGTTGTGTATTACTCTTATGGAACACTAAGTTATAGTGACAGGGTGGAACCCTGGGGAGGAGTTCTACCAGGGAACGCTGATGTTGGTGAGGCAGTTGGTGAAGGATCACGATGGTGTAGGGTGGGGTCTTTTACTATCCTTGTATCCTGTGAATAAAGGAAGATTCTATATCATATTTCTGTGTGAGGACCCGTCTTTTACAGTGGCGACGAGGATGGGATCTCTGTGAAAGACCCCGACCCTGGAGAAGAGGCTGGCTCAAAGTAACAGGCGAGGATACGCCGCAGCCAGCTCAGGGAGCAGACCCACAGGCCAGACCACATTGTGTGCACGGTGGTGCTGGAGCTGTTGAGCGACCTGCGTGGAAGGAGTCACTGCCTGGAGTTACTCACAAGCACGGATGTGTTGGAGGTGTGGAGGAGGTGGAGGCAAGATGATACAAGCATCCTGAAGTGGTCCAACACGGCAAGGAGGCTGATTATATAAGTTAATGAGGGTTTTATTATTAAGCTCAGTAAAGGTGGACAGGCCCCACCGACCGAGGGCAGCAACCGAATAACGTTTGAATATCGCGTCTCCATCACTACATTCCATACATTCCATTCATCCTTTCATCACGAGGGGAGCTCGCGCAGAGCCTTGTGATGAAAGGATGATATGTACATTACACATCTCCTTCCCTTAGTCTCTTGCAGTTTTCTTTTAACAGTTTGACAAGATATTCTCCACATGTACTATATCCTTAGACAAGGTCTTTTCATGTGATCTGGCTTGCGAATAATCCTTAGACAAAGTCTTTCATGTGATCTGGCTTGCAGATTATCCTTCCTGTTCTTGACACAAGTGAAAAATCTGCTTTTGCTTTTGGCAAGGAAATACGTGACATAGCATCTCTATTCAACATTGACCTTGCACACCTACCATTCCCTTCCACGTTTTCACCAACATTCTGACTAGTTTGTTCTCTGCAAATAGGTTCACTGGTTATTACACTTCTGCATGGCTTCATCACATACACCCTCTCCATATTCCAAACTCTGCCATCTTGCACCCTCACTGCATGTTTAAAAACTTCAATTACACTCACTGGCTTAGACCATTTGCAGGGTCCATCTCTTAGCACTGGGGGTAATTTTATTCTCACTAGTCCCCCCACTTTTGGAGTTTCACTTTCTTTTCCTTTCCTTATATGACTGTCGTGAGCTATTTTGTTTTTTAGTTGAGTATCCCTTATGTTTTCTACTGCTTCTCCAAAATCTTTCCTCACAACAGTCTCCCTCCCCAACCAGGATGGGGTCAATTTGGTGTTAGCTCTATGTCCTCTACTCAATTCGAAAGGTGCTAGGCCTGTTGTACTATGTGGTGTGAAACGGTGAGCAATTACTTTTTTTTTTACTGCTACTTCCCAATTGAGTCCATTTGCCCAAGCCCAACGAATGGCGTCCTTGAGTATTTTGTTGAATCTCTCAACTACTCCATTCGTTTGTGGATGATATATTGCACTCCTTTTGTGCACAATAGAATTTTCAATACAGAACTTCTCCATATCTTTCGACCTAAATTGTACACCATTGTCTGTCAATATGGTCCTTGAAAAACCTCTCTGGCACATATGTCTGACATGAAATCTACAATCATCTTTGCATTCATATTGTGTTTAATTAAGATTTCTACCCATCTGGTCAGAAGATCAATGACTACCAGACAGAATTGTTGTTTGCCATCACAATGAATAGGTCCTAGTATATCTATGCCTATTTCATCCCATACTTTTCCTGGAATATTTGTTATTACCATAGGATACTTTACATTCACACATGGTCTATCACTCTGATTACAAAGGATACAATCTCTGATAGTTCTTTCGATTTGTAGATCACATCCTGGCCACCAGAAGTCATCACGTATCTTTTGTTTAGTCTTCACCATTCCTTGATGGCCCTCATGACCCAATTCTATGATTCTTTGTCGAAGGCTCGCAGGTGGAATTATACGATCTCCTCTCATGATTCTGTCATGTGTTACATTGAGTTCATCCGCAACTCTCCAGTATTCCTTGAGATCACCTTCCTCAAATCTAACTTTCCTCATGCTTTCACCGCTTTGTATAATTTGTCTCAACTGAACCATGTTATCATCTCGACTTTCCACTTCCTCCCATTCGGTTTTAGATATGGATAGTGCTTCTATACTCAAAACAACTTCTGAATTAGTTTCATTCTCATCATCAGCCTCAGAAGTATTAGTGAGTCATGACAGACAGTCAGCAGAACAATTTGTTACTCCTGGCACATATAGTACTGTGCAGTTGTATTATTGCAAAAGCACGACCCATCTCTTGATCCTGTTGGATACATTATCCAAACCCTTTATTCATGATGACATGTATCAATGGTTTGTGGTCCGTGCATATCTCCACTTCCACTCCCCAAATGAAATTTCTGAATTTTTCTGTTGCCCATTTGATGGCCAATATTTCCTTTTCTATTGCAGTGTATGACTTTTCTGCACCTTTCAATAATCTCGATGCAAAAGCAATCAGAACCTCTTTTCCATCAACTTCCTGGGTGACAACAGCACCCAGTCCTAAATTGCTGGCATCTGTCGTAATTATGGTTTTCTTTCCACTCTTGAAATTCTTTAACGATGGTGCTCTATTTAGTTCTGATTTGATATTTTCAAATTCTTCCTCGCATTCCATGTTCCATTCAAATATGTTCTTTTTCAAAAGTTCACGAAATGGTACAGTATGTATAGCAAAATCCTTTATAAATTTTGAATAGTACTCTGCCATCCCAACGAATGTACGCACTTCTTCCTTTGTTTTAGGTCTCGGCATGTTCATTATGGCATCGGCCAGTTGTTTCTTCGGTTTTATACCTTCAGCAGAAATGGTATGTCCTAGGTATTCAATTACATTGCGATTGATATTGCACTAGTCCTTACTGAGAGTCATTCCTGCTTCATACAATTTTTTATAGACATGTTGTAATCTTTCATCATGCAGCTTTTGATCGATGGCATGCACTAAAATATCATCCTGAAAGCAAATGATTCCCTCATCACCCTCAAACAGCTTGTGCATGATTCTTTGGAATACTGAGGCTGCTGATACTAGCCCAAAAGGTAGTCTTCTGTATTGGTACAATGCATCTGGTGTAATAAATGCCGTCATTTTCTTAGACTCTTTATGCAACTTAACCTGATGGTATGCTGATGTTAGGTCAAGAGTGGAGAAATATTTCGAGGGCCCAATGGTGGACACAATTTCTTGTATATAAGTAAGTGGGTGTCTATCTGGTATCACATTCTTATTTAATTCTCTCATGTCCACACATATTCTTAGTTTCCCAGATTTTTTTCTTAGCACTACCAGTGGTGAAACCCATTCACTAGCATCTATTCTTTCAATAATTTTCTGATCTTCCAATAATTTGATCTCCTTTCTTACCTCTTCTCTCATAGAAATCGGAATATTACGCAACTTCTGCGCCACGGGATTGTGGCCTGGTTTCATTTTGATCTCGTGGACGAAACCACGCAGGCATCCTATTTCTTTCCTGAATATTTCTTCCATCATGTCAGCATTTCCAGTGGTTTCTCTAGTTTCTTGGATTCGCCTAGTACTACTTTCAATCAAATATACTGACTTGTCAGATGCAGCATCCAATTTAACTTTGAGTTTGCTCTGATGGGTCCAACTCAACAAAGGTGTTCTTCCTCCTTTAGTTATGTATATCTTGCCAGTGGCTCCCCTCTCCTTGAATTTGAATGACCCCCTGAACCATCCAATGACATCTATTTCAACTTCTCCGTAAGCTCTGGGTCTTATGTCTGGCTCATGTAAATACTCATGTTTTTCTCTGTCCCAAAATTTCTGTGGTAACAGAGTGTATTTGGCTCCTGAATCGATCATCATTTGTATGTCGGCTCCATCAACACACACCATGGCTTTGGGACTTTCCATTTCTTGTTCATTCTCTTCATCGGTTACAACAAATACGCATTCTTCTCCATCTTCATCGCTATATACATCATTCCCTATCCAATTGGTGGAAGTATTCTGCATTCTGCAACATCGGGCATAATGTCCCTTGCCTTTGCATTTCCCGCATATAATTTTCAGAGCAGGGCACTCTGGGTTATCTGCCCAATGATCCGAGCTATCACATCTGTAGCATCTCCCTGCATTTCTTTTTTTGAAGTCATCTCTTTGTCTGCGTGGACTTTTCTTCCTCCCATCACCATTATTGATTCTGATGCTTGGTTTCTTTCTTTTCTCATCATTTCAAGATATTCTGCCATTCCTCTCTGATTTGTATCTTCTACTGGAATTTTCTGATATGTGAGCTATGGACTCACTATTCTTAATCGTAGTGTGTATAATGGTTTTATCCTTGGAGATTTCATGTTTAATGTCAGTAGCCTGTATTCTGCTCTCCAATTCTTTGACACATTTCTCAGTGTGCTCTACCTCCTTGGCTATACGCAAAACTGTGTCCAGAGTGGGGTCGTCTTCAGCCCACAGCCTTTCTCTTACTTTACTACTCCTACACTCTAACATGAATTGATCCCTTAATATCTCATCCAGTTGGGCATTGAAATTGCATGTCTTAGCTAATTTTCTCACAATTGTGATGTATTGTTCTACACTTTCACCTTCTCCTTGAGTTCTTTTCCCAAATTTATAACGTTCCAGAATTGTACTCAATTTTTTTTCATAATGTTTCCCCATCTTTTTCACTGACCGTTCATACACATTCAGGTCAGTATCCTCATCCGACAGGAGATCCGGTAGATCTTCAAACTTCTCCTGTCCTGCCGGACCTAAACAGTGCATTAACAGAGACTTTCTCTTCTCTACCCTGCAGTTTTGACCACATACAACGCCAGCATAATGTTCAAATGACCTAATCCATCTTTTCCATGGAATTGCCGGTTCACCAACATCTGACAGGAAAAACATGGGTGGTGGCACACTATTGAAAGTCATGTTGAATGAAGTTTTTACTATGCAGGTATATTGGAGTAATTTCAATGGCTGTGCCTTAACCTTCCAATAGGCACAAATTGTTCCAAGCAAGTTTAACACGACCCTTCCAAATTGTATCTCTCAATTTGCTTGTAGAAATGTTATAAATGCAGTTAAACTGAATTTTGCTTGCCCTCGTCGCCACTTGAAGTGGTCAAACATGGCAAGGAGGCTGATTATATAAATTAATTAGGGTTTTATTATTAAGCTCAGTAAAGGTGGACAGGCCCCACCGGCCGAGGGCAGCAACTGAATAACGCGTTTTAATATCGCGTCTCCGTCACTACATTCCATACATTCCATTCATCCTTTCATCACGAGGGGAGCTCGCGCAGAGCCTCGTGATGAAAGGATGATATGTACATTACACATCCCTGTGAAGCGCAGCGCGCCCAGTGAAGCCTGTGCATACAAACTCGGCTGTTCAAATGGAGCCTTAATGGATCCGTGATTGGACTAAGTCACATTGGCAACAGTTTTCGTGAAGGGAGGCGCGTGGCGATACAATGTTTGGAAGTGCATTTTTTGAGTAGAGAGCGCCACAACAGTGCAGAATGTGAACAAAGGCAGCGCAGGGAATCTACCTCAGTTCAGCGCTGTCTGACGTCAGAATTCGAGAGGATACAGGAGTTCATTGGTGTTTACATCACAATCCCAGGAGGACCGAATGTGGAAGTAAGAGTCCTGCACTACAGTGAAGGGAGCTCATGGTGTGTATCCCGGACAACCTGCGGTCCTGTCGAGCAACCAATTGCAAGGCTTTGTGTCCATGCCCGTATGTGAGGTCACGTCCGTATAGAGAAGGCATCGAGATCAGGTGACGAGTGACCCCGCTTCACGCCCTTGTCGAGCCAAGGTTCTGTTTTGAAGAAGGTCATTAGCTGACGACGCAGAGACCGCATCTCGCTATGAGTGTGAAAGGATTAGGTGACATTACTGAACTGTATCTTGCGTGCTGCAACTCTGCAACTCATGCCTAGGGCCATCCGGAGGGGTATGTGAGTTGTGTCTGATTTTACACTTCGAGCTGACTGACAGAAGCCATTCTGGATAGGCATTTTGATGTGCGCGTGAGTACAGTATTGCAAAGATACAGTTTTGGTATGAGAGTGCAGCATGAGGGAGAGAGTGTAGAGGAATACATAACTGCTTTACGGCAACTGGCTTTAACATTTAAGTTTGAAGAAAAATTAGAGGAGCACTCTCGTGACCAATTCATGCTACACTGCTCTAATGATAAAATATGTGATGAAATTTGGCTTAAGGATGACCCAGACCTAGATGAGGTGATTACATTAGCAAAAAGGGTTGAACACACAATGTTGTGTGTGGGCAAGTTAAACCGCAAGGATTGGGTATCAAATAAAATACTGCGTGTGGATGAGTACAAAAAAGATCAGTACAAAGGGGTGAAGAAGCAGAGTAAAGATAGAGGAGTTACCAAGGCAAGTGAAATGGTTGGGATGGAAAAACAGCAATACTTCAAGGGAAATAAGAGGGAAGAGATACTTTGTTTTCGTTGTGCGAGTTCCAAGCACTTTGCCAATTCCCCGGTATGCCCTGGCAGGAGGGTCATGTGTAATAAATGTAAGAGATGGGGGCATTTTGAAAATTGCTGTAAGACTTATGCATTTGGTGATGGAGGAAGGTGTTATATGTAGGAGAGGATGCACAGCAATCACCGGGCGAAGATGACAGTGAAAGAGTTGAAGGGGTCACAGTAATCATGGTCATGTGGGTGGAGGAAGATGATTGTGAAAGTCCTTATGCAAACATATTAGTGAATGGAAAATAAGTGAGCATGATGGCAGACTCTGGCACCAAGTTGACACTGATGTCTTGCGAAGTGCATGAAGGAGTGGTGGGTGGTGATGCGTATACATTACTGCCATCAGACAAGAGACCATGTGGATATAATTGTGGCAGGATCGATGTAATTGGGTATGTCGATGCTATGTTCCAATTCAAAGGAAGGAGACTGTGGGTAAAATATATGTGACAAGGAGTGGTGAAACTCTCCTTGGATGGAGGGAACAAAAAGGTCTGAGGATATGTCTAGATCCCGATACTGACTAACAGGTATTGAACATATCAGATAAGCACATGTCAGCACAGTAGAGGCCGCCACCACCAGGAATGGGGGTGGCCTACTGGCCTGGCAGCTGGCGCACCGTCCACACAGCAGAAGGCTGTGGCAGGAGGTCTGCAGCTAGTGCAGGCTGTGCAGGCCACCACGTCTCGGGAACCAGACTCGGACCAATTAAATAATAATTATAAGAGAAGTTATTAACAGCCTGGGGGGCTCAGGCTGAGTGTTGAGGCTGCACTGCACAGCACTTACTGACAATATCACGACGGTCGTTCGAGGAGGGGGCACGTGTGACGGTGCTCCGTTCGTAATGCGCAGGTACCAAGCTCTGAGTGCTGCCTCGCCCATGATGTCACTCGTCGTGTCCCAAGCCTGACCCGTGACCCGATTCTAACCTTCACAGCGCCACGTGGTCTCTGCTGCTGCCGCGCCAGTGCCAGCCTGCACACAGTGTACAGGGGCAGGGCCGGTGCTATCACAGGCAAGGCAAGACAAGACAGTGTACTATTAAACATAGTGTGTGGAGGTTAAAGCAACATTTTGCTGCTATAATATTTTGCACAAATAAACAAGCGCCTAACCTTGCCTAGTGATAGCACGGGTCCTGCGGCTTTCACTCACAGCATCTGAAGCACTGATGGCAGGAGCTTACCTGAAGGCCATTCCCATGTCAGCAGAATTGTTCAATAATGCATGTTTCTGTACATTCTGCCGTAAACGTATTGGGAATGCTTCAGCCAAGGTTCTTTTCCAATACTGATCCGTGCAATAATAACACATTCTGATTGCTCCTAATCCCTACGACAAAGAGTTATGATTTCATTAATGAAACAGAGGCAAGTGATTTCTGCTACTAACACACACCATGGGATACCTTATGTTCTCGTATTCCAGCCACCAGTGTCTGGGAGAGGGTACATGCAAACATCTTGTTGGGGGCCCAGTGGTGACTTAGAATGATCTTTGATCACAGAATGCAACTAATATTTACTGGCATTCTTGATGACCCCCCTAAGGTTTCATAAGCAAGGGTCTTTAAGGATGATGCTCGAAAAGATCATAGGGTTTTAGTGAGGTCAGTGGGGGCGTAATTTAGTTCATTTCGGGCTGTTTTTTAAAATTATAATAATAAAGGAAACTGGCATGGAAAATACTCGCCTCCGAAGCACGAATAAAATCAGGAGGCGCTCTCTCTTAGAACTGTCTTAGAAACTAATAGCAATACAACGTGTGTAGTTAGTATTTTTTTATGGACTTTGGCCTCATACTTTTGCATTTTCACAGAGAAATTTGTAAATTTACAAAAATATCGAATCTGATCTTTCTATCGCTCTCCATGTCATGGTTCTGCTTGAAAAGAACGCAGACAGATCTCTGGCGTTGTGACAAGATAGTCCTTGAGTAACAAATGGCAAGGATTTAATGTCTCATCGTTTGCTCATGAGAGGCATCTCACTCACCACTGCACCAGCATTCAGTGGGTGGCAAATCCTCCTGGTAAAAGGGCGATCATTGATAATTGCTTGATGATAAAAGCAGCTGTAAAAATGCCAGCGGAAAGCTGCATGCAAATAAGCACCGATAATGAGAACAAGAGCTGGAGACAACACACGCAAACAGATTTCATGCGCCCATGTGTCTGCCGTGTCTTTTACTGGTGGGCTGTCTCTTTCCCACTCGCAGCACCTAATAAAATATTTAGATTAACTTTGAACTTCCGCCGACAGCCCCCCGTTTGGCAGGAGCACTCGGCTCGGTTTGATAATGAGAGAATGGGAATAAACGGAGAAAGGGGCTCAGATGGAAGCCACATTAAAGTGGCAATCAGTCGTTTCTTTGCGTGAACCCCGGAATATAATTAAGCATGTTCATTCAAATGCAAATGCTTTATTTCAAGTGTACAAAAAATGTTAAATGCAAGAAATTAAAACATTACTTCTTCTAATACCAAGGGGTTTCAGATGCCCAAAACGGTTCTGTGAACAGCTTTCATTTCAGGCGCGGGGGCGACGTGACAGCTGTTTCTATTCACATGGCATTTTAAAAGAAGCCTTTTGCCGTGATTCCGCGGAGCATCCTTCGCATTGTGTGCCTCTGCAATAGTCTATTCACATTTCCCATTGAGAAACGGCAAAGGGCTCGAGCAGTGACGACTATATTTACTGCTTGAATGCGACGTACAGAAGACAAAAGAATATTGGGGGCATGGAAATTCTACATTAAATATTATTCAAACAAATTACCAGGCATAACTAGCTATTAAGACCCTACGATGATGTTAAATGGATTGCTGCAATGGCAATGTCATCACGCATTTACTGCACATGACTGATGTATCAAAATGTATGCCAAAATAAATTTTAACATAGAGTGCCCTAGTGTAAATTAACTCTAGACATGAACAGCGCCTGTGCAGAAGAAGTGGGGGTGTTGGAACTATAATTAAAAACACACTGAAACGCGATTATTTGTACGAAGCCGTTGACAACAGAACACAGCAAGGAGCTCAATATCTTCGGGCTATTGGTCATGTTAGGGCGGCCTCAACCTTGAAATGCATTTAAATTTGGTGTTTGTAGGGTCACTCCGCTCCCTCTGCTAACCCCTGTGGATGGCACCTTATGTAGCTGCTTTACTTTAGAACCAGTCCTTAGCAGTTAACCCATAATGAAGCATGCATGATGCACAGAACACTGGATGCATTTTCGACTCACCGGAAATTAAAATATATATACATCAGCTATTGTATCTCAATACTATTTGGTGTTCCAATTCAAAAGACTATATGCTGCTCAGAGCAATGCTGTTTAGGGTTGTTCATTGGTATGTCAATGTTTTATTACACGGCACACTCCAACCAGGGACTCCTTCCCCGACAAGGAATGTGGCGTCCAATAAAGCGATTTTTATTTTTAATAAACAAGAGGTTCTTTTTTGAGTAGGCCTCCAACCCGTCTCGCGCCCATCCTCCACAAACACCCAATGTCACAATGGACCAGGAATCAGGCCGGTGTGTATCAAGAAGATATTTATTAATGTATTATTTAATGAAAAAAGAAAATCAAAAATTTCACAACCCCCAATGTTGTGGCAACACAAAATGCACTAATCTCTACAAAACAATTAGGTTAAGATGTCCTATTACAAATCACACAGTCTTTAATGGCAACACAGAAAAAGAACAATTTGATAAAGAGATAACACCAACGGTTTAGCACTCCCCCCTGCAACCCTCACACCCAAACATGAGCTAACTTAATTCCATTGAATGGAAGGCAGTTGCAAGGAGTAGGGATAGAGAGAGACAATCGGATTTGGGGTAAAGCCCACCACCCCAAGGTGGGAAGCCAGGAAAGAAAGTGAAAACCTATTTTTGGAGCAAAATGGCAGAATGGGATTTTGATTATCACTCACAACTGCTAGATGACAGAATGAAAGAAAATTCCTACTGCTTACACTTGGGGAGATAGGAAAGCTTAGATAAGAAAAATCAGCACACCTGGGCTTAGTAAGAATGAAATGCAAAAATCGGTTTTGGGAGAAATCAAATGCAAAAAGGGAAATACAGTGGGAAATGGAAATGTGTTTTACACTGGATTTACAATGACAGGCAGCTCAGTGAAGGGGTTTAGCTTAAGAGAGAAAAATTGGTTTTCAAGACACGGAAAGAGGCACATAACAGATAGACTGGTAGGCAAAGGGATTGCTCTCTCTGGGCCTAAGGTTTGGGGTTTCAATAGGACAGATGAAAATAGGAATTTGTGGGGCGATGCACACAAGAGACGGACAAATTTGTTTTTCAGTTAGAAGGAGACTAATTCTTTTGAGGCTTTAATGACTATAATAATTAAAGAAAGACACCAAGGACAAGGTGGTTCATTTCGAATTTCAACCATCTTTGAACATGAATTTCAATGGGGTTATTTATTGATTTCTTAAAAATTTGCTAAGGGTTTACACAGACACTGAGACGTTTACTAAAGGGAATATGCTAACATATGCAGGCTAAACACAGTTCTTCTATGGGAAAGTGACTGAATTATACTAGCAATGTGGGATTTTAAATGGGGAATTATTGGGTACAATAATACAAAAGGAAGGGCTTATACTACTTAGGGCTGGGGTTATTTGCTACTTACAGAGTAAGCCTTGGTTAGGGATTCTTGGAAGCTAGCTGAATTTCAGGACACTCTTGACAACTAGGCAAGGGGTCTGGTCACTGCACTTTGCCTTGGTTTGGGATTCTGGAAAGCCAGCTGGATCTCAGGATACTATGGACAGCTATGCAAGGGGTCTTGTTACTGCACTCTGCTTTGGTTTGGGATTCTGGAAATCCAGCTGGTTCTCAGGACACTCTGGACAGCTACTTGAGGGGTCTGGTAAGTGCACTTTCAAAGATGGTAAGGTACAGCAGGCTTCTCTCCGTCCTCCTTCTCCTGTCTCCCCAGATGTTTGTGTTTCTCTCCCCTTATATAGCACAAATTACATCACTCACTTTACAATCTAGGGGGAGTACTCTGTAATTATCCCTACCACTCGGACAGGACAGTTTATCATTCCTCTCTCCGCCCCTGGCATGATTGGTTCAAGGAAAGAGAGCACCATCTCTCTGTTTGCATTTATGATTATGCTTTGTTCTCTTGGCCACTTTTTGACAAAAAACAGATATGTCTCATAACTTCATAATTCTATTAGCCTCTGCTATATGCATAAAATGAGTGGTTTTAATTGGTCATAGGAAATTAGGTAAGAAAATCGCCAACTCTGTGCGATGTAGCATGGCCCGGTGGCACATTTTTGTACTTTTCACAAAATGTATAAGAGTTATAAATCTGCAATTGATCAAGCATGTTTATAATTTCATTTTCCATCTTTCCACCAATTGTCATATTTGTCTCATTTTTAGATCAGCCTGGAAACCATTCTAACTGGCTATTTCAGTTTTCAGTACTAGATAAATTCACTTTATCTCTTTAAAACCGCCTGGAAATTACATAAAGACATAGCATAAAACAAAATGATTTCTCATTCAAATTGCTGGGAAAAATGGCTAAAAATGAAATCAGTCCTTTTATGTCAATTGGGAGGATCGGTCTTCCTCTTTGGGAAGGGCGCTTCATGCCCCACAGCCGGTGACCAGTGACTTTTATGCCCCCTTCAAAGTTGTCAGTTTATTCTTAGTAGTGGGTTGTAAGAGGATTCAATTCAACACTACAGCTAAGTCAACACCTAGTCTAGAATACTGAATGAAAACCCTTATTGATATATCTTTATGTCCAGTTCATGCGTTCTGGATGACTACCCCTATATAACACCCCTCTCTTGGAATCCCACTGACCCCACTGAGCCAAGAAGTAGTTCTGTTTTGCAAGTTTAAAGGTTTATTTGATAATTTAAACAATATATATATATATATCACACTTTATAATAATTCATAATTGGATATCACACTTAATCTGAGCAGTAATCAATAATGGATAGTCTGGCACTAGCACACTTGTGAATAGGAACAGAAGAATAAGGTGGTAGAGAATACTTTATATAAGTTCAGATGGATGTAATGTTGAATGAAAATGCAATACAGAAAATACTCAATATGATTTCAACAAAACAATGTAATCACTTTTATCTGGCAATCCCCTCCCCCCTTTATGCAATGCAAGGAAATGGAAGGAAAGCACACAGTTCTCAGAAATGCAATCAAATGTAATTCAGTTCACCCCAGCAAGCTTAGACTACAGAAGTTTGAAACACAGGCCCAAAATGCCTATTATATGTGCTGGCAATGAAGTGAAAAATATGCTAAAATGCTTTTAATTCCCTCTAGAGGTTCAGGGTGAGTGGTATCAAGTTAATATTAGTCCAGGCTCACTCTAGCAATGATTCAGGGATGGTTCTTAAGAGGCAAACGGATTTTTAGCAAGGAAAGCAAGGAAACTGCTGTTTTCACACGTGGAGAAATTTGCAAATCGCGGTAAATTCGCGAGTGCGTTTTTCGGGATCGCGTCAAAAGTGTAGAGAATCGGAATGCGGTTCTAGGTTCGTTGAAAAGCCAATATTCCCAGCTTTCAGAGGAAAGTTACTGCAAGTCTCTAGGACAAACGGTCACGGAGATATGAGCGATATGGTAAAGGTCGTTTTTCAGATTTGAAATTTTAAAGTTCAAAGTGACAAGTGACAGCTAGCAACTAGAAATGACAGGTGTCAGCTTCGCAAATGACAGGTGACAGTTAGGAGGCAGTTCTACTTAGATTAAAATAGCTTGGATTAGATTATTTTAACTAAGAGATTGGTTCTGCACAGTTCTGCTAGGTACTCACAATATATTTAGAAATAGAATGGGCCTCGCCACGGATCTGGTCAGGTTTTCTTCACTCGCCACGGACGGTCTCTGCGCACAGCGGTCTGTGTCAGCTCTACTCTGCTGGTCTGGTCTGGGTCTCTGGTTCTGATCAGGTCTGTGGGTCCGGATACAGCAGTCTCCGGTTCAGCTGGTCTCTCTCTGGATACAACACTGCTCTCTGGCAAATGGCAAGAGTTCTTGCAAAGAATTCAAACAGCTCGCCTGGCTGTGATAATGGCAATGATTTGAGGCCTGCTAAAGAGGGATTTAGCTTGTAGTTGACCTCTCTGCTACAAATTCTGAAGTAAAGTCTTGGTCTCTGAAGGTGGATAGATTGAAGTCTCTATGTTGGCTCTCTGGAGGTTGATGGAGGTAAAGTATGGATTTTCCCGGCAGAGCGTCCCGCAGCAGATGGAATTGAATGTCCCTATCTGTCCTGACTGTCTGATTTTATGTGTTTTGAAAGTGGGTGTGTGTGCAGCATCACTAGCCAGCCCCTCTCTCAACTGCCCATTGGCCCAATTCTCCCCTCTCCCATGATTGGGGAAGGAACTGTGAGTCAGAGTGATGCTGTAGGTTTTATGGGTCAGAGGATCCTCCCCTGGTCAGTTTGCCCACAAATCTATATTTGATTCAAATACAGACTTCTCAAATACATAGTGGTTTGTCATTGCATATGCATATTACCTATCACATGAGGTAGTCTCTGTCCCAAATCTGCTCTTCCTAGGAGCTTGGGTTCAAAAATGGCAACATATTTCACTTTTAGGCGGGTTACCAATATTGGATTTTTCCCCGCATTTACACAGATGTGCCCATGGTGTGTGGGCATTAGGTGGTGGAGTGTCAGATTTTTAACATACATACATTTAGAGTAATATCCTCTTTTCCGCTAAAACCCCCCAGATCATGCCACCGGTTCTAAAAACCTCTTAAAATGTGGGCAGAAAAATCACAAGAATTATGGTATCATTTAAATAATTTTCACAAGTCCGTACTATGAGTTATTCATCTTTTTCTAAACCCATATTCTGGCTACAGGGGTGTGTCTTTTCAGGTCACATGGTACAGAAACCAGTCTTTCCACTTTCTTCAAGCTCAGCCTCTGTCTCCAGTTTCTCCCCCTCCCAGTTTCTGCCAAGAGGAAGCCATTTTTATTACCCCTGCAATAAACCATCTGCCTGGGCCCTGGAAGGCCCATTGTTCAAGAGGAAGCCATTCATGGCCACTTCAATAAACCCTCTGCCTGGGTCCTATGTTTAGTCCCTAGCAGTACCTTGGTAATTCAATCAGAGAAGTGTCATATCCCTTTTGGGTGGGAACAGCAAAAGGCAGGTAGGCCTGGGAACACAACAGTTGTGCAAGTCTCAACTCCTGTTGGGGGGTGGCTGGTGGGCAGAATTCAGTTTCATTAAACCAGGTTTCAGATAAAATGTCACTTTTTGTTACCCAGTTTAAGTCAAGACAATGTTCACATATGCAGCTAGAATGCTGATTCTAAGTTCAAAACTATGGCATTTCAACAGTGACAAACTATGTGCCACTCAAAAGTAGGTCACTCAGTTAATTTAAACATTTTCGATTTTTGGTAGTTTTAAATCCAGTTTCAGTTAGGCTGCTGCAGACCTGTAGAGCTCAGCCAGTCTTGTTATGAACATTCAAGTCACTTCAGAATATAACTTTACATTGTATCCACCTCTCAGTAAGTCTTTCTTTGGCCTGCTTTGGGTTCATTTATTCAGTTTTACACAAAAAAAAAAGTCTGGTGTTGTTTTATAACGCCGGCTTTCTGATAGTGGTGAGTACTGGTAATGCACCCATTTTTGGGATTTAAGAAAATGAATTCCCCACAATTCTAGGTTGCTTTTGGCAATCAGCATTGCCATTACCAATGGTTTCAGGCTACTGTGTGGGTAGTCCAATGGTGGTTTTAGGCAGTGCCCTTCTGTGCCCATAACATCGACAAAAATGAGTGGCAGCCTATTCTTCAAGCATTTCCCTGTGCATTTTCTGGGAAGCTCTGGCCGTCATGATGTTTTCAATGCCAGTACTGCACAGTTTTTGAGGTAGGGCTCGGATGCATGGGTAAAAACATCCCACAAGCCCCCCTCTTACGATGGCCATTCTGTTTCACTGATGGGACTCGCAAGACCTGGGATGTTTCTTCATCTTCTTCCAATAGATGGCACAGTTCAGCATCTTTTCCTCCATCCGGTCGGATCGATCGGTTCTCCTCGTCGGTCCTGATGGGAGTATTGGGCGGTACACTGGGCCCCTTGCGTCTCTGCTCCCGGTCTCCGGATCGTCCTCCTTGGCCAGCCTGCAGGTTTTCCTTCTCCTAGGATGACAAAGGAAGAGCGGCAATATCTATTCATGGACATTTCTCCCCCACCATTGATATAGTGGGGTGGCATATAAATTTATAGTCAAAACATACGGACATGCACATTTCTTTTTGCATTCAAAAACGAAAACACCCACATTAAGAAACTCAGAATTTGATAGGCGATATGTAGGATATTTTAAGTTAGAACTGAATTAATCTGAGACAGTACCCTCTAGGATTCCAGAGGATTCCTCCAGTTGTTGCAGAGTGTGCCTGGGATGGCAACACTTCAACTGGTTTATGTGGACCCACTTGTCTTCCCCCTCGGCCAAACCGCCTTTGGGGATGCGGATCTTATAGGCCACAGGGGAGATTTTGTCTAAAGCATGTTGAAGGTGTTTCCTTAAATTCTCCACATACTCATGAGTTGTGGAGGCATTTATCAGTGTCTGCTCTTGGGTCCTGTAGAGCAAATGCTGAGGAAGCACCATCTTGTGCCCAGTCATCAACTCAAATGGTGACATTTTGGTTGCAGATGAAGGGGTAGATCTGATGGCCATTAGGACCAGAGGTAATCGGATATCCCAACTTGGCCCAGAATCTGCCACGAACTTCTTTAATATGCTCACAATGGTTCGGTTATATCTCTCTACTGCCCCAGAAGAAGCTGGCCGGTAAGCAATATGCATCTTCCTTTTGACCCCCAGTATCTCCCACATCTTTGTCATTACTTCACTGGTGAAGTGGCTACCCCTGTCTGACTCAATCCTTTGAGGTAGACCAAAACGGGAAAAGATTTGGTTAATCATCAAGGCTTCTGCGGTTTCTGCCTTGCAATTTGGGGCTGGGAGACATTCCACCCACTTGGTAAACAAGCATGTCACAGTCAACATGTACTTATTCCCCCTAGCAGAGCGAATCACGGGGCCTACAAAGTCGATTTGTAAATCTGACCATGGCAGTGTCATCCCCCTCTTTTGGAGAGGCGCCCGGTGTGTGAGGGACGTCGGCTGAAATTGCGCACACACAAGACACCCCTTCAAGTATTGGTCAAGGTCCTGCCCCATGTGTGGCCAGTATGCAACCTCTCTTAAGATTTCCAGTGTTGTGTGAAATCCCCTATGACCGGCGGTGGCCGCATCATGGGAGTGACTTAACATCAGGCTTCGGAATGAGGTAGGAACCACCCACTGATCGTGGCCAGCTTTGGATTTCCTTACCAACAAACCGTCTTGGATTCGGAACATTTTTGGACATTTCATCAACACTCTTAGGTCCTCTTTCCCAGTGTAATCGGTATCCGTCAGGGGAAAGTTCTCAGGGTCCTCAAGGTGCTGGTAAAATTTACCAATTATTGGATCCCCGTTCTGAGCTGTAATTAAATCAGCATCAGGGGTCTCCTTACTCCATTGTGCAATTGAAAGATCATTGTGAGCATTTGTCTGGGACCTAGTGATAGTAGTGACCTGGGTTTCCCCCAACAGGGACTCAATCTCAATTAGATCCCCTTGGATGGCCCCGGTTTTGGCCAGCTGATCAGCTAAGTCATTTCCAGTTTTGTCTGGTCCCTCTACTTTGGAATGACCCTTGATCTTTTTCCAATAGATGGTCATCTCATTCGAGGTGACCAGATCATCAATGTTTTGGATCAACTTCCCATGTTTCAAGGGTTTGTTGTTAGCACATAACATGCCTCTGGTTTTCCAATTAACCAGGTGCTCCACGAACCCGTTCCGTACATAATCCGAATCTGTGATTATGACCAGTTCGTGGAGTTGATGCTGGACAGCAGTGAGGATGGCCTGATACACAGCCATCAATTCGGCCACCTGACTACTTCGGGGACCAATTTTGTATCCAGCGGAGGGTTCTGGGGACTCATTCACCCATGCATTCCCTACGCCAGCCACCAGTTCTTTCTCCCGTCGTTGTCAACATGGTACGAGCATCCATCCACATAGACAGTGGGCATTCCCTCACACTTGTCCTCTTCAAAGACTTTGTGTGGGGAATTAAGGTATGCCTCCGTGTTGTCCTTGATTTTTAGACTTTCGTCCTCGATACAGTTTTCTCCGGCACAATCATGCAAGTCAGCCAAACCTTGCGCGAGGGGACTCTTCTTGTTTTGGCCATATCTGACCTCCACAGGAAAGCCTTGCATTGACAGAATCCAGGAAGTAATTCAGGAATTACTCACATTTCCGGCCCGGATTCTGTCACTTTGGAGATATTGCAGAGGCTGGTGTGGAGTCTCCACTATGATGTGTTCCCCCTGGATAAACAGGCGGTAATTCTTCAATGCCCACACCGTTGTCAGGAGTGCCTTCTCACAATCGTTGAATTTTTCCTCCACAGAGGATAAAGTTTTGCTCGCATAGGAGATTACTTTATTGACCTTGTCATGCTTTTGGTATAATACTGCTGTCAAGCACGTATTAGAGAACCCCGTCTCCAGGAAGAACTCCTTGTTTCTGACAGGGTAAGCTAGGCAGGGCGCTTGTGAGAGGCTTCTTTTGAGTTGTCTTACTGCCTCGGCTTGTTCTGGACCCCATTCCCACTTGACCCCCCCCCCTTCAGGAGATGAATCAGGGGTCTGGTGATCTCTGCGTAGCCCTCAATGAACTTTCTGCTGTAATTAGTCAGTCCAAGGAGGCTCCTTAGTTCCCGCAGAGTTGTGGGGTCTTTCAGTTTCTGAAGTGCTTCCACTTTCTTTTCCTGGGGACAGAGACCCTGAGGAGTAATCTCATGCCCCAAGAAATTAACACGGGTTCTACACCACTGTGCTTTCTGAAAGGAAAGTTTTGCTCCGGCGGCCCTCAACTGCGTCAGAACATAACGGATCTCCGCTATGTGTTCCTCCACAGATGAACTTTTGATGAGGACATCATCTACATAAGCCAGGCTACCCCGCGCACCCAGGTCGGGCATGGCCTTATGTAGGAAAATGTTGAATTCATTGCCGGAGTTGAGGTATCCGAAGGGAGTCCGGGTCCATGTGTATTGCTGGCCCCCAAAGGTAAAAGCCAGCTTGTATTGGTCCTCCCTACTGACAGGCACAGTCCAGTATCCATTGGTCAGGTCTATTGCAGTGAATACCTGTGACCCCTGGATCTGGGCCAGCCCTTGGTCAATGTAGGGCAGAGGCCATCGGGAAGTATGCACCCGTTTGTTGAGCTCTCTGAGGTCGGCGCAGAGTCTCCACTGGCCGTTTGTCTTTAATATTCCCAGCACCGGATTATTGAAGGTGCTGTGGATGGGACAGATTATTCCCCTGGACTCAAGGTTCTTAATTATTTCAGTAAGGGACTCCATTGATGCGAGAGGCAAGCGATATTGCTTCACAAACACTGGAGTCATGCCAGGGTCCGTGGGGATTGTTGTTGTGTGGATGTCAGTGCGGCCACAGTCATATGAGTCTACCGCAAAGAGATCTTGGAAATCCAAGAAAACTTGTTTCAACTTTTGCTTTTGTTCCAGAGTCACACAGGCATCAGCTAGGTTGACTCTCTCTTCCACCATCTGCCTGAAGCCTGGAAAGACTTCTGGTTTGGCTATCTCCGCGGCCTCCTCCAGCTGGGTGGAGAAGTCCCTGGTCAGAGTGCTGATTTGGACTGGAGGCTTCAGGTGGGAAAGGCAGCCCTCATGGACCTGGAAAATCACCTCATCCCTCCTGAAGTCACAAGTCACATCTTCCTTACCATAAGGGCAAGAAGTGTACACCAGGAAGTTCCCCCCTTGCCGGGTAAAAATCCTGTCTGGTGTTGTATTGTCATCACTGTCACTGTCAAAGCAGTCCTTGGGGATTGGCCCTAACATTTCATTACCTAAATCTATGGAAAAATGTCGGTCATCAATACTCTTTAAGTTGCTGTTATCCACCTCTATTGGAATGGTGTCATGTTCTATGTTGACTAATGGTGTTGGGTTTACCCCTAACCCTTGCTGTTGGAGAGAAGCATTTAGATGTATGTAAGCATCAGGGTTTTGTAAATATTGTCCTCTTTTAGCTTTCACTTCCAGGGAGAATTGTCGGGTCCTTTCTGGGATGGTGACTTCCTCTTTGATCTGAATTTCAACTGCATAAGGTAGCAATTGAGCTGACCTAAATGCTTTTTCTGGATCATCAAAGCCCATGGGATTATCCGCTAATCGGGACCAAGCTTTGAAGTTTATTAGGTCCAAACTAATGACAAAGCGATTGAGAATGTCACTACCTAAGTAAAAGGCGGCAGGGACGTCTCGCACGACCCAACAATTGTGGACTATGCTCTTGTTGCCAATGGAGATTTTGAGCATACACCTGCTTGGCAGGAGATGTTTGGAATTAGGTGCTTCCAGGTCCATTTCCCATTTGTCTATCAGTTTGAAGGTGGGAATGGCTGGATCTTTTGGGAGTTGGCGAAACATGGCTTCGCTGATGAAGCTCTTACCATTGTTCACGCACACTCGAGCGAGAACAGAGTCCTTCCCATCATTTAACTGAACAGGGATGAACAACTGCTCTCCAATTTGCTGAATATCAGCCAGGCTCTGAGCTGATTTCACATCTTTCTGGACTATAGGAGTGGGAGTTTCTGATTGTGGATTGGTAAAGAATTTCAGGGTGTTTCCTTCCAGTGTGGAATACCACCTTAAACTGGAAGGAAGGTTGATTTTCAGAAATAGAGAGGACCCCCCATCACCAGTCTGTCGTCCTACTGCTATTACTGTCACGTTTGGAATTTGGGTGTTCTGGAAGTGAAATTCTACTTGGTCAGATTTTTGTTCAACCATGTGGCAGGTGCTGTTTAAACTAACATGGTTGACACTCTGTTTTAATTTTATTGGTTGGCTAGTCTGGGTCCAGAGGACCTTGTTTACGCAATCTATTAGGGGTGACAACCTTCTCAGGAGGTCATTCCCTAGTAAACAAGGGGTGCCCTCTGGAGTCACAACTATGACCGGGTGTTTCAACTTGTGTCGCCCAATTTTAATGTCCAAGTCTGCAGTCCCCTCAACGGGAATTTCCTTCCCGTCAAAGTTCTGCAGTTGTCCAGGAAGAGAGGTGAGAGGAATTTGGTAATTATCTCCCCTTCCTGCATTCAGTTTGTCAAAGGCCCTTCTGGACAGAAGGGTAGCTTGAGATCCAGTGTCCACCAGTGCCAAAATTGTACCCTGCCCCTGTACTTGTACCGGGGCATAGTATCTTCCCTCCTTCTCCTCAAGGGGGCACAGATAATGCACATTTCTGGACAACTGGTGGGCTAACTTTCTGGTTTTGGACATCGCTAGCGAAGAGATTTGGGCAGAATTCTGTGGAGAGCCTTGGGAATCTGAAAGAAAAAATTGGCAACTGGAGATCAGAGCCATTGTGGCTTCCTCTGGCTCCGGTTCCGGGCCGCCCCCCCATTTTGGGAGGCAGTCATCAGGATGGGTTTGAACCAGGGGATTTTCTTGCTGTTGGTTCTGGGATGAGATGGTGGCCGGCGGTAGCTCAGTCTCCACATCTCCCCAGTCTGGATTGGCATCCCTAGGGACCCATTTTTCTTTGGGAGGAGTTCCCCCCTCTCTGAAGGAGTAGATCCTTTTCCCAGGATCCTCTGAGGATCCCTCTCCCTCATATTGGAAGATCTGTACCTCCTCCTCAAACTGAGTCTGTTTGGGTCTTTTGTTTCTCCTACCCCCCCTCTGCTCCTTAGGAGGCAGACTTTCAGGGGCAAGAGATTTTGTTTCCGGTTCCTGGGTTTCCAGGGGCTGTTTACAAGTGAGGAAGGAAGCTTCCTCCAAGGCTTTACACCCCCCCTTCCCTTTGTGCCTCCTCCCTGGGAACCGGTGAGTTATCGGGGTGCTGCCCCCGTCATTGTTCTGGGGCACCAGGTCCAGAGTTGGGTGCGTGCTGCGCCGGCATGCCGATCTGAGGGTTCTGCTGAGCCCTCAGTATGTGACCCAGATCCCGCACCATGTTTTAAACCTGGCGCTCTAACTGGGAAACCCGCTCAGGCTGATACAGGGCCCTGTTTTCTCCCCTGGGCTGATCCCGGGAAGGGTAGCTATCCCTTCTTTGGTAGTACCCCTGGTTGGGAAGATTTGGATACCCCTCCACCCTTGGCCTCCCCTCTCCCGGATTCGGTTGTCTGGGCTCAGGGAATTGGGGAAAGAAGGGTGGAGGATTTTGGGGCTGGAAGTTGGGTGGATACCTGGGGAAGAAGTTCTGCCCAGGGTTTGGTGAGTTTCTGCCCCCCTGTGAGAAGTTGGGAGGGAAGTTCTCTGGGTTAGGTGCTTGGCTGGATCCCCCCCCCTTGGGCTGCAGGAGTCCACACATAACCCAGGATGGGTCTGTTTCCCTTGTAACGGGGGCTTACATAATCAGGAGAGCGAGGGACCCCATTTGTGGGGCTGCCTCCCTGGCTCCCTGTCTGTGACTGGCCCGAGGACCTTCTGGGCCTAGCATTATTAGGTGCAGGTAGGTTTTTAGGCCCCCCCATTTCCAACTCTAAAACGGGGGTGACCTTTACCTCTGCCACCTTGGCAGCAGCAGGGGTGCTGTTAGTTTTGGGGTTTTTGGGCTGGTTTTTGTTTTCCACCGGTTTCTGCACCTCGTAGATGCGGGTGGCTTGTTCAATGACCCATTCTAAAGATCTTTTCTCATGAAAATCTCTCACGAGCTGGGTCATTATGTATTTGGGCCAGGCATGGAAAAAAGTATTAACAAATTCTCTGCTGTCTGTGCGCACCCTTCTGGTGGTCTGCGCAAAGGCCGTTTCAGTTCTTGCACAAACTCTTGTGGGGCTTGATCCTCCCCACACTGCAAATTGTAGGCTGCCTTGCGAGCCTCTTGGGGATTTCTGTGAGCAGAAAAATGTTTTAATATGGCTGCCCTATAGGTGGACCACCTGGAATGATTTTGGTCCTCCAGCCCTGCAAAGAAACTGGAGTACTCTGGGGAGAATGTCCACTTTACATATTGGATACAGCTTTGGCTGTCCTTCAAATTAAAAGTCTCCATCATTTGCTCATAGAGCTCCAAGTGTTCCCAAACAGAGTACTTGGCGTACTTATGATAAGGCGTGATGACACTCTTGATTGCCTTAATCTGTTTCAATGGGTCCTTAATCAAGGCCCTTTTTGCCTTATTGGCCTTTTTGGTTCGGGTAACCCTGGTCCATTCGTCCTCTGACTCAGAGGCACTGCTCCCAGAGGTTCCTGTCTGATCTTCCAGGTTTTCCCGGATTCTGCGAGCCTGGGAATGGCTGGCAGAATGTGGGGACCTGGTCTCCTGTGTCCTGTACCGTTCAGAGGAGTCTTCAGATTCCTCTTTGCTGCCAGGATTTGATGGGTACCCCCCCACTGACCTAACTGGGCAGAGGTTTTCAGGATGCCCTTAATGGGCCTACTCTCCTGGGGTTCCCCACTAAATTGCACTATGCTTGGGTGCCCATACCCGGATGCCCGCCCATTCTTTCCTGGGAGGTACTGGCCTATGAGCCCCATGCTTCTGGCTGGATAGTAATCTGCCATCCCTGTGGCCCGGTGCTCATGTGCGCCAGGGGACATGGGGGTGGCAGAGTCCAGGGACTGAGAGAGATAAAGGCCTCTGGTACTAGGGCTCCTGAGGTTATGCTCAGGAGTTTCCCTTTCCCAGCGAACTTGGTCTCTATCCGCCCCTGCTCCCTGTTGCAATGCAAGAGCCTGCCCCTTCAGTTCCTCAGTTAAGGCCTTACTAGACTCTATCAGTCTCTCCTGCATCGCTACCTGTTGTTGGAGCCTATCATTGTGCTGGCAGAGAGCCTCGTTTTCTCTCTGTGCCTCCTGATTGGTCCTGGAGTACTGGGCCAGTCTCTGCTGCAGGAGGGTTACCTCCTGAGCTGTGTCCCTATTGGCCTGCTCCTTTCTTGCAGAGCATCCTCCACCCTCCTGGTGTGCTCTAACAAGTTCTGGTGTTCTTTTTGGCGGTCACCCAGTCCCTGGTGGGCCAGGTGATTTTCTTCCATTTTTCTTTTTAAGTGGCAGACTTCCTGGCCTAAGGTGTCCCTTTCCTGACTAAGAGTCTGCATCTGTACCGTCAGGTCGTCCCTTTGCCTTTGGAAGGCACCAGCTTTCTGGCGCTCCTGATCAAACTCTGCCTGGGTATCCAGGTCTTTCAGAATCAGTTTATTGCTCTCTGCCTTCTCGCTATCTAGGTGGCTTTGCAGGGTGACTACCTGCTCAGCACATACCCTATTGAAGTCTCACTGTTGCTCCAGCTTTTTCTGGCTCTGCAGTAGGGAGTCCAAACCTTCTTGGTACTCCTTCTGCAAGGCCAGAAATCTGGTATCCTGGTCAGCCTTTTCCTGTTTCAGGATGTCCATATACCTCTTTATTTTAATGATGTGCTGTCTACTCTCATTTTCTGACTCCTGGCTCCCCTGCAGCCTCTGCTCAGAAGAGACCAGGTCAGATTGGACCTTCTCTAACGCCATCTGTCGCTTATTCGCCAGATCTTGGCTTTCAGTACATTTATCCTGCATGTCTCCCATATATAGGTACAGGTATGCCGCTATCCTAACCATCTTGTCTTGTTCATCCTTAGCTTTAGGAGCCATGTATAGTTCACTCAGGACCACATGTAAGGGACCCTGATCTCTCCATATATCTGACCCTGTTTCCGTGACCTGTTGCGTGATGGCCTGCAACCAGACCATGCGGTCCTGGTGAGTCCACTCACCTCTCACAAATAACTTATGTAAGAAGTGCTCTCTGGCTCTTTTCATGTCTACTAAGGTCGTCATTCTAGAGATTGGTCTCTGTCCTGACTTACAGAAGTTTATATTATATTTTTGCAAAACAGACCTTTTCCTTAGAGCGTTCCTTTGAGGAGTGCTTTACAGCGTAACACAGCGTGTGCTCCGACCGGATATGTGTATCTGGTCAGCTGGCACGCTGTATTAATCTGCACAAGTGATAGATCTAATCCAAACGTCCGGCACGAGCCCCCAATTTGTAAGAGGATTCAATTCAACACTACAGCTAAATCAACACCTAGTCTAGAATACTGAATGAAAACCCTTATTGATATATCTTTATGTCCAGTTCATGTGTTCTGGATGACTACCCCTATATAACACCCCTCTCTTGGAATCCCCCTGACCCCACTGAGCCAAGAAGTAATTCTGTTTTGCAAGTTTAAAGGTTTATTTGATAATTTAAACAATAGATATATATATCACACTTTATAATAATTAATAATTGGATATCACACTTAATCTGAGCAGTAATCAATAATGGATAGTCTGGCACTAGCACACTTGTGAATAGGAACAGAAGAATAAGGTGGTAGAGAATACTTTATATAAGTTCAGATGGATGTAATGTTGAATGAAAATGCAATACAGAAAATACTCAATATGATTTCAACAAAACAATGTAATCACTTTTCTCTGGCAATCCCCTCCCCCCATTATGCAATGCAAGGAAATGGAAGGAAAGCACACAGTTCTCAGAAATGCAATCAAATGTAATTCAGTTCACCCCAGCAAGCTTAGACTACAGAAGTTTGAAACACAGGCCCAAAATGCTTTTATATGTGCTGGCAATGAAGTGAAAAATATGCTAAAATGCTTTTAATTCCCTCTAGAGGTTCAGGGTGAGTGGTATCAAGTTAATATTAGTCCAGGCTCACTCTAGCAATGATTCAGGGATGGTTCTTAAGAGGCAAACGAATTTTTAGCAAGGAAAGCAAGGAAACTGCTGTTTTCACAAGTGGAGAAATTTGCAAATCGCGGTAAATTCGCGAGTGCGTTTTTCGCGATTGCGGCAAAATTATAGAGAATCGGAATGCGGTTCTAGGTTCTTTGAAAAGCCAAGATTCCCAGCTTTCAGAGGAAAGTTACTGCAAGTCTCTAAGACAAACGGTCACGGAGATATGAGCGATATGGTAAAGGTCGTTTTTCAGATTTGAAATTTTAAAGTTCAAAGTGACAAGTGACAGCTAGCAACTAGAAATGACAGGTGACAGCTTTGCAAATGACAGGTGACAGTTAGGAGGCAGTTCTACTTAGATTAAAATAGCTTGGATTAGATTATTTTAACTAAGAGATTGGTTCTGCACAGTTCTGCTAGGTACTCACAATATATTTAGAAATAGAATGTGCCTCGCCACGGATCTGGTCAGGTTTTCTTCACTCGCCACGGACGGTCTCTGCGCACAGCGGTCTGGGTCAGCTCTACTCTGCTGGTCTGGGTCTCTGGTTCTGATCAGGTCTGTGGGTCCGGATACAGCGGTCTCCGGTTCAGCTGGTCTCTCTCTGGATACAACACTGCTCTCTGGCAAATGCCAAGAGTTCTTGCAAAGAATTCAAACAGCTCACCTGGCTGTGATAATGGCAATGATTTGAGGCCTGCTAAAGAGGGATTTAGCTTGTAGTTGACCTCTATGCTACAAATTCTGAAGTAAAGTCTTGGTCTCTGAAGGTGGATAGATTGAAGTCTCTATGTTGGCTCTCTGGAGGTTGATGGAGGTAAAGTATGGATTTTCCCGGCAGAGCGTCCCGCAGCAGATGGAATTGAATGTCCCTATCTGTCCTGACTGTCTGCTTTTATGTGTTTTGAAAGTGGGTGTGTGTGCAGCATCACTAGCCAGCCCCTCTCTCAACTGCCCATTGGCCCAATTCTCCCCTCTCCCATGATTGGGGAAGGAACTGTGAGTCAGAGTGATGCTGTAGGTTTTATGGGTCAGAGGATCCTCCCCTGGTCAGTTTGCCCACACATCTATATTTGATTCAAATACAGACTTCTCAAATACATAGTGGTTTGTCATTGCATATGCATATTACCTATCACATGAGGTAGTCTCTGTCCCAAATCTGCTCTTCCTAGGAGCTTGGGCTCAAAAATGGCAACATATTTCACTTTTAGGCTGGTTACCAATATTGGATTTTTCCCCGCATTTACACAGATGTGCCCATGGTGTGTGGGCATTAGGTGGTGGAGTGTCAGATTTTTAACATACATACATTTAGAGTAATATCCTCTTTTCCGCTAAAAACCCCCCAGATCATGCCACCGGTTCTAAAAACCTCTTAAAATGTGGGCAGAAAAATCACAAGAATTATGGTATCATTTAAATAATTTTCACAAGTCCGTACTATGAGTTATTTATCTTTTCCTAAACCCATATTCTGGCTACAGGGGTGTGTCTTTTCACGTCACATGGTACAGAAACCAGTCTTTCCACTTTCTTCAAGCTCAGCCTCTGTCTCCAGTTTCTCCCCCTCCCAGTTTCTGCCAAGAGGAAGCCATTTTTATAAACCCCTGCAATAAACCATCTGCCTGGGCCCTGGAAGGCCCATTGTTCAAGAGGAAGCCATTTATGGCCACTTCAATAAACCCTCTGCCTGGGTCCTATGTTTAGTCTCTAGCAGTCCCTTGGTAATTCAATCAGAGAAGTGTCATATCCCTTTTGGGTGGGAACAGCAAAAGGCAGGTAGGCCTGGGAACACAGCAGTTGTGCAAGTCTCAACTCCTGTCGGGGGTAGCTGGTGGGCAGAATTCAGTTTCATTAAGCCAGGTTTCAGATAAAATGTCACTTTTTGTTACCCAGTTTAAGTCAAGACAATGTTTACATATGCAGCTAGAATGCTGATTCTAAGTTCAAAACTATGGCATTTCAACAGTGACAAACTATGTGCCACTCAAAAGTAGGTCACTCAGTTAATTTAAACATTTTCGATTTTTGGTAGTTTTAAATCCAGTTTCAGTTAGGCTGCTGCAGACCTGCAGAGCTCAGCCAGTCTTGTTATGAACATTGAAGTCACTTCAGAATATAACTTTACATTGTATCCACCTCTCAGTAAGTCTTTCTTTGGCCTGCTTTGGGTTCATTTATTCAGTTTTACACAAAAAAAAAAGTCTGGTGTTGTTTTAAAACGCCGGCTTTCTGATAGTGGTGAGTACTGGTAATGCACCCATTTTTGGGATTTAAGAAAATGAATTCCCCACAATTCTAGGTTGCTTTTGGCAATCAGCATTGCCATTCCCAATGGTTTCAGGCTACTGTGTGGGTAGTCCAATGGTGGTTTTAGGCAGTGCCCTTCTGTGCCCATAACATCGGCAAAAATGAGTGGCAGCCTATTCTTCATGCATTTCCCTGTGCATTTTCTGGGAAGCTCTGGCCGTCATGATGTTTTCAATGCCAGTACTGCACAGATTTTGAGGTAGGCCTCGGATGCATGGGTAAAAACATCCCACAGGGTGCAGGAAGAAGCTCACATCTCCTAGTCAAGCTTTAGCCACACTTGCTTTCTTTGAAATCCCTGAGTCCCTGCCTTCAAGTCTTGCAGAGCAGAGAATTATGACGCCCTCTGTAACATCACATTTGACTGCTGGATGGTTCGCTGGTAGGTGCAACTTCCAGTAGGAAGCGGGCTTTTAATTGTGAAGTTTTCTGCCTTAACCTAAACTGTTTTTTCCAGTATTCTGTGCCTCTTGCCTCTTCAAAGGTGACTGAAGTCTTGTCGGTGGAAACTTAAGGTACATTGCTTTAGTGAACCCCCCCACCTCCTCAGCATATTTCCCTGACATTTCTGTGCAAGCAGTGCTATCTTTTCATTATGGCCTTTTAAAGTCATGTTTCTTTTTCACATGTGTGCAAGCCGTTTTTTTCGTCTAATGTTTGAAATCCTGTCTTGTATGTTACAGGATTCTTAAATTTCTCTTTCTTGAGCAAGTTTGCATGTGCTATTGGTCCATTGAGAATGAGGGCTAGGCCCCATTCCACACGGTTCTCTGATATGACATGAACAAAAGAAAAAGCCAAGCCGTTTTTCGTTTGCAGTGTTTCAAGTGCTGCTGTTCAAGTGAAATGGAAGGCAAATGCTCTGTCTGGTTGTGGTGTTGACATTCTTGCCCCTCATATGAATTAAAAGTAACACTTTTTTATACAGTGTATAGCTTCTTGTCACCCAAGTGAAATAAAAGCAGTGCAGTGCCGCTTTTGAATGCAGTGCATAACTTCTTGTCATTTAGGTGAAATAAAAGCAATGCAGCAATGCAGGTCATTATTTTGGGTTATAGTTTTAAACTGCTTGATCAAGGATTCTAGTACAAACTCAGTTGAAACTGATCCAACTAAAAAAATCAAACAATTGGAATATCTCATTAGAAAAGAGATTAACCGCAAACTCCATGCTGTAACACTAACAAAATATTATAGAGCACAACAGATTCTAAGGGGGCTACGAATGCCTGTACGACCAACTCTATGCAAGGAGAATAAGGACTGTGTACGCAAATGGCAAAACATACTCAATAAGTGCTCACTTGACTTGATTCGTTTAACTATACAGGAATTGGCCAATGAACTTGAATCAATCACAACTGACATCAAGATGATCAAATCTGAATTAAGTGTAAGCTTGAGCAAATAACATATGAAAGACATGCTTGAGGATATAGACAGAAAATTGGAACAATACAAATCAGAATTAGAGAATAAGAAGATCCACAAATTTAAAAGAGAAACCTTTGATTACCACAATGATGAGGTATATACTTGGATGGACAAGTATAGACAACCTGGACAACCACAACATTCTAGGAACACCTCTGATCAATCTAGTTCGGATTCAGATCCACAATCACGCCCAGGCACTTCAAGAATTCCAACTCTATCGAATGAAGAGTAAACTACTACTACAGAGGACACCACTAGAAGTGAAGACAGATTACCCAGGGAAGACAGATTACCTACACAGCATTTTTTAGACAAGGGCAAAGGAAGAAAAGAACCAGGAGGGGCCACAGGAAAAGAAACTACACAGAAACCATAGGGGAGGTACCTGAATAGGAGGGTTTGATCATTAACATTTCCAGACGTAATACTGAGAAACGCATCCTCCAAAGGGGACTTTGCTTTGTACCAACTTTTGGCACAAGTCTTTTCATTACCAAAGTGGAACTCTTTAAATTTGTTCGAAAATTGAAATTGGGAGCTTATTTCACTGATGTTTAAATACCTGAGGAACAAACAACCAACAACTAACTAGAACCTAAATCTAAGAGCTCCTTTATACCACCATTATCTCACAGCACCATTGACATCTTCCACAAAGCTATTCTATGAGATCTGAAGAAAATTTCATTTAAAGCACCCAAATTTCGTAACCTCAGTCGTAAACATCTGTCAATTATTAGGAATCTATATGAAGATGAAACTATCACCATTCGACCAGCAGATAAAAGTGGGGCTCTGGTGGTTATGGATACTGTTGACTATCGAGATGAATGCCAGAGACAATTGAATGATACCAACATTTACAAGGCTCTACCTTGTAATCCAATCAGAGAGATTTTGAATAATCTTAAAACTATTCTTGAAATGGCAGAAGGGAACAAATGGATAAGTGAAAAAAAACAAAGATGTTTTAATCTAGAAATTTCCACAGACACCACATCTTTATTTACTTCCAAAAATTCATAAATCTCTTCTGAAACGCCCTGGATGACCTATAGTAGCTGCCACTCAGAGTATCCTTCAACCATTAGGCATTTATATCGACACCATCTTGTAGCCAGTCACACAGAAACATCCAACCTATATTAAAGACACTACAGATTTTTTAAACAGACTGGCAAATATTCACTTAGAGGAACATGACCTTCTAGTTACCATTGATGTGAATAGCCTGTATACCTCCATCCCGCACTGCCTAGGACAACAGGCAGTCGAATGGCTGTTATTACAGGAAGAAGAAATAGGGGCATCAAAGGAATGGATTGAGATGTTATTCGACTTCATTGCACACAATGCGTACTTTCAATACGAGAAACAATACTACTCACAAATTAGCGGTACGGCTATGGCAGCCACTATGGCACCCGCATACCCTAACTCTTATATTGACATTTTAAGAGGACCATATTATCAGACACCCTGTTTGGCATCAATATATAAAACACTGAGGAAGATACATGGACATCTTTCTGGTGTGGACCGGATCGCAAGAAACCCTCAATTCATTTTTGGGATACATCAATTTGATTGATAAGAGAATCCAATTCACACACGAAATTGGTCCTCCTTGTGTGCACTTCCTAGATGTTTTAGTAATTCCGAAGGCACCATCATTTGACACTGAAGTTTACCATAAGCCTACTGACAGAAGGATGAGTTTCTATCCATCAGCCACAATACAGAGTTTACCATATAGTCAGCTACTGTGTATAAAAAGAATCACAAACATAGATTCTAAATATGTGCAAGAAAAGGAACAGATGCTCAATAAATTCAAAGCGAGAGGATTTAAGGAAGAAGAACTTCTCCGTGCCGCTGAGAAGGCAGACACACAAGAGAGAACCAATATATTAAAAACAAAAGAATCAATCAGAAAAGAGAATCCATTGGTCTTTGTTAGTAAATACAGTGTTCAGTCATCCAAAATTAAAAAAGATCATTCTTAAACACTGGCCTATGCTAACTTGTGATGAAAAAAACAGAATCTATTCCAGGAAAGACCAGTTTTTGCCAATCAACAGAGGAGCAACTTGAGGGATCTGTTGGTTAAAACTAAACCTAAGATGACCAAGACATTCATGGCAAAGAAACAGGGAACTTTTCCATGCATGTCCTGCAGCAACTGCAACAATATCATTAAAGGGAATACAGTCACACACCCTAGAACTGGAGAGAAGATAAAAATCAAGGACTACTCTACTGGCACGTCAGAAGGTGTTATATATTATATCAAGTGCCCATGTGGTCTACTATACATTGGACAGACTGGCAGGAAAACACGTGTGAGATGGAATGAACACAAATCGAAAGTAAGGACCAATATACCACACTCACCTGTTGCCAGACATTTTAATCAAGCTAAACATCAGATAGCACAGATGCGATTCCAAATTCTAGAAGTAGTTCAAGCGGTGAACATCAGAACGAGTGCTACTAAGAGACTAGAACAACGTAAAGCACACTGGGTTGAAAGTCTGGATACGGTATCGCCTCAGGGTTTGAATGAAAAATTGAATTTGTACTGTTTTATATAAAAGAGACATTATTAATTTGTTTGGTTTTGTCCCAATCTATATGATGGTTCAATTGCACATAATCTCTAATAACAGCAAGTATGTTCACGATGGAGTTATGCTGGGTGGAGCTAAGCAAGAGGGAACGCCACAAGCTTAGTAGACACATGAATGTGATATTGATATTTTGATACATGACAGTGATTGAATGAGTGGATAACAAAGCATTGGTAAGGTTTTGATTGCTTGTTTATTTCCCTTTTGTGATCAAGTCAGCAGTGAGCCTATACTGTTTATAACCTGTTGAGAGCATAGACACTTCTCATACACATGACGGTTGATACATGACCGTGTCCGTATACGTGGAGAATTAAGTGTGGGCATGATGTTGATTACTTGTTTACTTCCATTTTTTGATAAGTCACTCATAGACCAGCAGTGAGTCTATACTGTTTAGAACCTGCTGAACATAGACACATTTTATATACATAATAACTGTTGACTTTTCTTTTTAGTAAGAACTTTGATTATTGGAAAAATGTATGTACCAATGAGGCTAATTACTGGTACTTTCCCTTTCTGAACCATTTGATTAAGCTTTTCATTGGCTAGTAACGAGCCCTCACTGTTCAAGGTTTTTTGATACAATGAAGCATTAACGAACATCGTCAGTCCGACATACTAGCTAGTTTAGATTCTAGCATATCGACACTCCTTGGTGCACAAGTGCTTTTTAGGGCTTGTGCACCCAGGCACACAGAACTCCTACTATGTACAAGAGATAACCGCCGTACACTGACGGTGGTTTGTCGCCATGACAATCAGTAACACAGACATAATACGTAACCACGTAACCACGTAACATCTATCTTAAGAACATTTCCATGGTAACGTTTGTGCTCGCCTACAACAAACCGTGGCAGAATGGAGACTGCGGCGAGATGAACTCTTAACATTAGCATAGTGGCTTGAAGGTAAAGCTACAATATTTATAGAATGATATCATTACTGTTCCCCACAGCAAGTAATTGGGCATCGTTACTAAAACAGAGTATTTTTATCTGACAGGGGCACTGACACGTAACTGAGTGGGTAAAAACACAGCTTCTTCTTGCATATACATGCAACAGTTACAAGCTCACTTGAGCCATAAGAACTACCAGAAGAATTTTGATGAAAGCAAGTAGCAGCCTGTTTTCCACAAAGTATGGTGCTCAGACATAACGTATTGTAGAGACTTATTAACCGCTGATAAGAATGACAGCATTACAAAGCACAACACTTTTTGAGGTAAGGAGATTATGAACATAACATTGTGTTTTTTTAACTATCCTCATTAGCAGATGATTAAGTATTACTCATATTGTATGTTTATTTCTGATAGACTGCTGTCATGAAAGTGTAGCAGAATAATAAGGACGGCTTCACACAGACACTACGTGTAACAGGAATAGAAACACACGTGGAACAAAATGTGACAACTTATTATGACTTTTAAAAGATCTAATCTGTGTAGTTAACACTATGTTGGGCCTATTCTGTTCTGCTTAAATGTTTTACAGACAGGAAGACTCTGAAACAATTCTCTGAAATACTTTATGTGGAAATTAACATTGCATTTAAGGATTCTGTTGGATATACATACAAAATCGCTTGATACAAAGGCGCTATTTGTTCATGATGATGGGACTATCACTGTAATTAATACGTGACAAGGACTGATACATCTGCAGGTATTTAATAGCTATCTAGATGTGCCCCTTGGAGTGAGATAATATGTTGAATTCATTCGAATGGGTTTGTGTGAGTGCTTCACATTGTTTATTTTTCTTTTTGTACTATAGAATTTGCCCTGATGGAGGACCAAGTGTGGGTCCGAAATGCATAGGCATATTCTTTCTGCTTCTCCGGCACTAATTAATTTTGTTAATTAAAAAGCCACTGGTAAAATAAGCTGCATGGGATATTTTTTCTGTGCATGGACGGTATCCTAATCATGCAGCTTTTTTGACTTGTTTATTTTTACGATATGAATGAATTCAGTATCTATCAGTAGGGTTCATTGCAATTGGCGACCCAAGGTCTGATGTAAGTTTTTCTCATCAGACATTATTGCTAGTTGTCAACTGCTTGCCAATCTTGTGACAGGAAAAGCAAAGCATGGACATTTTTGGTGGCAGTGTTTAAATGCATTTTTTCAGGTGAAAGGGATTTCTGTTCAGGGCTTTTAAATGCACCCCACAGATCCCCCCTGCACTTACATGATGTTTTGTTGGGGAAGAGTAGTAAGAGTGGGTTTTCCTTTGTCGTAATTTTCCTTCCTTTGGGAGCGGGCACTTCAGTATCCCCTTCCATCTTTGGGTTGGAGAGTGTGACATGGCACCCCCTTTCCTCCATTCCTTCCAGGTCCCCGGGGTTTTCCTCTCCATGCTGGAATTTAAGGATGTTAGTTCTCTAATAGAAGATAAAAAAAACAAAACAAGTTTCAGTACTTTTTATAGACATTTTTCCTAGAAGATTTACAAATAATTTACAGGAAAATAATCTGGCTCATCAATCAGTCGCAAAGCGTGTCTGGGATGACAGCTTTTCAACTTTTCTGTCTGTTCTCCTTTGGGGATGCAGATATTATAGGCGACAGTTGAGATTTTCTCTACAATTTCAAAGGAACTGCGCCAGGAAGGGAGGAATTTCTGCTTCTTAGTCTGGGTCCTTTTAAAATTGACAAGTAGACCGTGTCTCAGTAGTCTTTAAATTGTAGTGGGTTTTCATCCCCTCTGACAATTTTTCCAGATTTTGCTGAGCATACGCAAAAGCATGCTGCAGGTGTTTTCTCAGATTCTCAATATATTTGTGTGTCGTGGACACGTTAATTAGTGTCTGCTTTTGTGTTCTGTAGAGCAGATGCTGGGGAAGCACCATTTTTCATCTAGCCATTAGCTTGAATGCAGTCATTTTGGTCACAGAAGATGGTGTAGACCTGATGGCCATCAGGACAAGCAGTAGTTGGATGTCCCAACTAGGCCCAGAGTCTGCCACAAGCTTCTTAAGAATGTTCACAAACATTTTATTGTACCTGTCAACTCCCCCAATAGAAGCTGATCAGTAGGCAATATGGAATGTTCTCTTTACCACATCTTTGTCATCACCACGCTGGGGAAATTACTTCCTCTTTCCAACTCAATCTTTTGTGGAAGGCCAAAACGCAAGAAGATGTGGTTGATCATCAGGGCAGCTGCTGTTTTTGCCTTGCAATTTGGAGCCGGGAGACATTCCACCCATTTGGTAAACACGCATGTTACTTTTAGCATGTACTTGTTTCCTCTAGAGCATCACAGGCCTGATGAAATCTACTTGTAAATATGACCAAGGCAGTGTCATCCACCTTTTCTGGAGGGGAGCTCCGTCTGTGAGTGAACTTGGCTGAAAGTTCACATACACAAGACACCCCTTCAAATATTGGTCAAGGTCCTGACCCATGTGTGGCCAGTATGCAACCTCTCGCAAGATTTCCAAAGTAGTATGAAACCCCTGAAGACCGGTTCTGGCCGCGTCATGGGTACGACTTAGCATCAGGATTCAGAATGAGGTAGGGACCACCCACTGGTCACATCCAGAGATGCATCTCCATACCAACAAACCGTCTTCGATTCAGAACATTTTGGGAAACTTCATCAACACCCGGAGATCCTCTTTCAGATTTAATCAGTTTCGGTCAGAGGAAAATTCACGGGGTCTTCAATGTGTTGATAATATTTCCCAATAATTGAATCCCGGTTTTGTGCCATATTCAAATCAGCATCTGGGGTCTCCTTACTCCACTGGGTAGTTGAGAGTTTTTTTTGGGCAAGTGTTTGGGACCTGGTGATGGCAGCGACCTGGATTTCCCCCAACAGGGACTCGATCTCAAGGAGATCTCCATGGATGGCTCTGGTTTTGTCCAACTGGTCAGCCAGGTAATTTCCAGTTTTGTCCGGTCCCTCTATTCTGGAATAACCCTTGATCTTCTTCCAGTAGATGGTCATCTCATTAAAGATGATCAGATCATCAATGGATTTTATTAGTTTGCCATGCTTGAGTGGGTTATTGTTTGCACACAGCAGTCCTCTGGTTTTCCAATTAATCAGGTGATCCAGGAACCCATTCCAGACATAATCTGAATCAGTGATTATGACCAGTTTGTGAAGTCGGTGTTGCACGGCAGTGAGGATGGCTCGATGAACCGCCATCACTCCACCACCTGAATACTTTGGGACAGATCATGTACCAGCAGAGGGCTCCGGGGCATTATCCACCCAGGCATTCCCAACGCTGGCCACCAGTTCCTTTTCCCCTTTGTTATGAACATGATAGGAGCACCCATCCACATAAACTATGGGCATCCCCTGGCATGCTTCTGGTATAATACTGCTGTTAAGCACATATTTGAGAACCTGTCTCCAAGAAGAACTCTGTGTTTTTGATGAGGTAAGCTAGACAAGGCATTTGTGAGAGGATTTTCTTCAATTGTTTCACTTCCTCGGCTTGCTTTGGACCCCACTTGACTCCGGGCTTTAATAAATGAAACAGTGGTCTTGTGACCTCTGTGTATTCCTCTATGAACTTTCTAGTGTAATTAGTCAGTCCAAATTGGCTCCTTAGTTCACGAAGAGTTGTGGGGTCTTTCAATTTTAGTAGTGCTTCCACCTTTTTTACCTGGTTTCAGAGACCGTCTGCAGGATTTCATGCCCTAAGAAATTCACCCGGGTCCTACACCACTGTGCCTTTTGGAAGGACAGTTTTGCTCCAGCTTCATTCAACTGGGTCAGAACATAGCATTTTTCCTCTATGTTTTCTTTCACAGTTGAGCTTTTAATTAGGAAATCATCCACATAGGCCAGGTTTCCTCTTTCACCCAAGTCGGCATGGCCTTGTACATAAAGGTGTTAAATTCATTGTCAGAGTTTATATATCCAAAGGGAGTTCGGGTCCATGTGTACTGCTGCCCCCAAAGGTAAAGGCCAGCTTGTACTGGTCTTCCCTACTCACAGATACTGTCCAGTATCCATTGGAAAGGTCAATGGCGGTATATACCTTTGACCCTTGGATCTGGGCCAGTCCCTGGTCAATGTAGAGAAGAGGCCATTGTGACATGTGGACCCATTTGTTCAATTCCCTAAGGTCTGCGCATAGTCTCCATTGTTCATTAGGTTTTAGTATCCCCAGTACGGGATTGTTAAAGGTACTGTGGACTGGACTAATTATCCCATCGGACTCTAGGTTCTTCATGATTTCTGTGAGTGATGCCATAGATGCGAGAGGCAACCAATATTGCTTCACGAATACAGGAGTCATGCCAGGGTCCGTGGCTATGGATGTAGAATGTATCTCGATGTTACCACAGCAAAGATTTCTTGAACATCTAAAAACACCTGCTTCAGCTTTTACTTTTGCTCCTCGGTCTCACAGGCATCAGGGAAGTTGACCCATTCCTAAACCATCTGTCTGAAGCCTGGAAAGACCTCTGGTTTTTCAATCTCTGCAGTATCCTCCAGCTGCGTGGAGAGATCTCTGGTTATGGTGTTGACCTGGATAGGAGGTTCCAGGTAGGAGAGGCAGTCAATGTGAACCTGGAATATCACCTTATCCTTCCTGATGTCAGAGATCACCTCTTCCCCTCTGTAAGGGCAGGAAGAGTACACCAATAAATTCCCCCCTTGCTGGGTGAAGATCTTTTCTGGTGGTAAGTCATCGTCACAATCGTAGCAGTCATTGGGGATCTGTCCCATGATTTATTTCCCTAAGTCAATGGAGAAATGTTGGTCATCAACCACAATTCCAATAAAGGTGCCTGCACCCAGAATGATACTCCTAGGGTCTCTGTTATCCACCAATATTGTTTGTTTGTTTGTTTGTTTATTTATTTATAATGCACTCCAGACCCAAAGGTTACCGGGTGCAGCAGAAACTATATGCAAAGCTTACATGGACATGAGTAATATTTACAATGTATAAAATTTACAGTAATGAATTAAATAAAATTTACAAGATTACATATATGTACATTTACAAGCTTACAGTGAGTTTAGGTGGTTACCAGGAGAACTCAGAAGTGTGCGAGAATGTACATACAGTATAAAGCAGTTATAGGTCTAAAGAGTCAGCTGATAATCTCTATGTAAAATTGAGAGAGGTTGAGCGTACAGTGGAATGGTCAGTGTTTAGGCATTGTTAGCGTTGATGTGTTTGATGAAATTCCTTCTGAAGTGTAAGAAAGGTTGGTCAGCTCTTAGGTTGGGTGGCAAAGCGTTCCACAGGTTGGCAGCTCTCACAGGGAAGCTGGTACCACCAATTTTGGCAAGTCTGAATCTGGGTACTACCAGGCAGTTGGAGTTAGCAATTCCCGTGGGTCTATTGGACATTTTTCTTTTTATTTTGTTCATCAAGTAATAAGGGGCAGCATTATTGAGAGCCTTATGAGTTAAGGAGATCGTTTTTAGATTAATTTTGTTGTCGGTAGAGAGCCATTTATGTTGCCGCCTAATAGAGGAGATATGCTCCCTTTTCTTTATGCCGAGTGCAGC
Source organism: Ambystoma mexicanum (assembly GCF_040938575.1). Taxonomy (NCBI): domain Eukaryota; kingdom Metazoa; phylum Chordata; class Amphibia; order Caudata; family Ambystomatidae; genus Ambystoma; species Ambystoma mexicanum. The sequence continues at coordinate 261,409,663 of NC_090930.1, read as the reverse complement.
TATAAGAGCATTATTTTGTAATGTTTGGAGTCTTTGAATAGTGGCTTTGTTGGCACCACTATAGAGGACATTGCAGTAGTCGAGTCGGGAAAGTATTAGGGCTCTCGCTAGGATTAGACAGCTTTCATTGGATAAGAAGGGTTTACCAGCTCTTATCAGTTTGCAGGTGTAGGCTGTGGTAGAGGCCAAGGAATTAACCTGTTTAGTGAAAGACCTGGTAGAGTCGAGGTAAAAACCAAGTGTTTTTACTTCCCTCAAGACTTTGATCACATTTCCATCAATACTGAAGGCAGAGTAGTCCGGGCCCAGATTGTTGATGTTCGCTTGTGTGCCCAGAATGATCAGCTCAGTCTTATCATCATTCAGGCAGAGACCATGGGTTGCCATCCATGCCTGAATGATAAGATACACTCTGTTCACCAACTGCGTGTCCTTACTATGATCCCCAGAAAGCGGGAAGAGAATCTGTGTATCATCTGCATAGTTAGTGTAGGTGATACCTAGAATATCCAGATCTTCGAAAAGAGGTTTGGTGAAAATATTGTATAGAGTAGGGGAGACGCAGGATCCCTGAGGGACTCCGCATGTGATAGGTATAGGGTCTGCTGCTGCCGAAGGGGAAAAGACTCTCATGGTTCTCTCACTCATAAAGGATTCTATCCAACTGGTGGCTTGGGTGTAGAAATGAGCAGCAGTGTCCAGGTGTCTACAAAGGACCTTGTGGTCGACAAGATCGAAGACGGCTGAGAGATCCAATAAGAAGAGGAGAGCTGTCTTGCCTTGATCTCTCAGTTTGTCTATTTGGGTCTGTATGTCGATAAGGGCAGTTTCCGTTCCGTGTAATGGGCGGAAGCCAGATTGTCTAACTCCTAGTAACTTATGCAGTTCAAGGTGATTTTGAATCTGCGTATAGGCCACTTTATCCAAGATCTTCAGAAGGAATGGAACTGTGGTGATTGGACGGTAATTAGTGAGGATAAGAGGGTCTAATGTCTGCTTTTTGAGCAGCGGGTGCACCCATGATTGTTTTAGGTTGGCAGGGATTGTGCCTGTGGAGAAGGACACGTTGACAAGTTTGGAGATAAAAGGTGATACATCTCTGGCAGCGTCTTTTATTAACTGTGCTGGGCAGATGTCACCTTTGCAATTGGATGGTTTGAGGGTGAGGATGATTTTCTCTACCTCTAATGTTGTGGTTTTGGTGAAGGAGAATTTAATAGTTTGGGGATTATGGGTGGCATTAGTTGGTGGCATATGGGTAGCATTAGTTAGTGGCATAGGCAGATTAGTGATATTGAGCGAGTCTTTTTTTAGTTGGATTTTGTTTTGGAGGGTATTTATTTTGTTAGCTAGGGCATGTTGAATATCTGTGCACCAGATCTGGTCCATGGTGCAGGTGTCTGGTATGGCTATAGGTGATTCAAGTTCCTTCAATATGGAGTAGAGTTCCTTCATGCTTGAATTAGAATTGGCAATGCGATCGTTATAAGAGTTCCTCTTTGCCAGGCAAACATTTTGTATTGGCGTGAGATGGATTCTAGGGTAGCCTTGTTCTCTTTGGTTGGGCATAGTTTCCAGTTAGATTCACATTTTCTCTTAGTAAGACATAGGGTCTTAAGTTCAGGTGTAAACCATTTTCTTTAGGTGGGCTTTAGGTTGTAAGAAGATTCAATTCAACACTACAGCTAAGTCAATGCCTAGTCTGGGATAATGAATGGAAACTCTTATTGATATATCTTTATGTCCACTTCATGAGTTCTGGATGACTACCCCTATATAACACCCCTCTCTTAGAATCCCCTTGACCCCACTGAGCCAAGAAGTAGTTCTGTTTTGCAAGTTTAAAAGGTTTATTTGAGAAATAAGACAAAATATAGCTACCACGCTTTTATAATAAATTAATAATCGATATTGCCCTTATAAATATAATGTTAATCAACAATGGGTAATCTGACACTAGCACACTTCTTTATAATCAATGAGGAGTTAGTATAGGATGGATCAAGTAGCACACTTGTGAATAGGAACAGAAGAATAAAGGGGTAGAGAATGCTTTATACGGTTCAAGGAAATGCAAGGTGGAATAAATGCAGTACAGAAATAACTTGATATGACTTCAACAAAACAAGCAATCACTTTTCTTTGACAATTCACCCCCCCCTTTATGCAATGTAAGGAGATGAAGAGGAGAGCACACAGTTCTTAGAAATGCAATCAAATATAATTCAGTTCAATCCACCCCCCCCAGCAACTTAGAGAAATCAGGTATGAGTTTTAAAACACCGGCCCAAGTGCTTTGAATGTGGTGGCAAGAAAGTGAAAAATATGCCAAAAATGGGTTTAATTCCCTTTAGGAAGTTCAGGGTGAGTGAGAGATACTTGGGATGAGCTCAGGCTCACTTTAGCAATGATTCAGAGATGGTGATTAAGAGGCCAACAAATTTTTAGCAAGGAAAGAAATGACTGCTGATGGTTACACGTGGCTGGATTTTTAACCAAATCGCAAATCGCAGTAAAATTCGCGAGTGCGTGAATCGTGATTGTGGAAAAAGTATAAGGAGTAGGAAGTCTAGGCTTGTTGGAAAGCTTGGATTCAAAGCTTTCAGAGGAAAGTTAAACCAAGTTCGTAGCCCAAACGGTTCCAGAGATATGAACGATTTTGTAAAGGTCGTTTTTCGGATTTAAAGTAAACTCAAAATGACAGGTGACAGCTTGCAGCTTCAGAATTGACAAGTGACAGTGGTGCAGCCTTACAAAATGACAAGTGACAACTTCTAGGAGGCAGTTCTGGTTAGATTAAAATAGTTTGGATTAGATTATTTTAACTAAGAGATTGGTTCTGCACAGTTCTGCTACGTACTCACAATATAAATTTGAAATAGGCCTCGCCACAGATCTGGTCAGGTTTTGGACTGGACTCCGGTTCTGGTCTCGGCACTTCACAGTGACCTGGGTCAGCTCTCTGGTTCTGCTCACAGCGGTCTGGGTCACTCTGGATCTCTGGTCTGGTCTGTCCGGATACAGCGGTCTCTGCACGGCTCCTGGATCTCTGCACTGGTCCTGGCAAAAGTTCTTGCAAGGGATTCAAGCAGCTCGCCCGGCTGTGAGTAGCTTGCAATGATTTGAGGCCTGCTGCAGAGAACTCAGCTTGTGGTTTTAGGCCTCTGATTTAGGTTCTAAAGTATAAGTTCTAGGTTCTGGAGTATGTAGCTGGAGTCAGTCTGGAACTGGTATCTTCTGGATGTTGTGTGGTCCGGCAAAACGCTCCGCAGCAACTGGATTTGAATGTCCTCTCTAGCTTCCAGTGGCTCTTTTTATGTCTTTTGAAAGTGGGTGTGTGCGCAGCATCACTAAGCCAGCCCCTCTCTCAACTGATCATTGGTCAAGCTTTTCTCTCTTCCTTGATAGGGGAAAGGAAATGTGAGTCATGGTGATGCTGTTTTATGGCCTGCAGAAAGGACACTCCCCTGTCAAATTGCACATAAATCTATATTTGACCCAAATACATATTGCACAGATACACAGTTGTTTAAAATTACATGCACCCATCACATATCACATGAGGTATACTCTGTTCAAACTCTGCTCTTCCTGGGGACTTGCATTCAGAAATGGCAACATTTTGCGCTTTTTAGTAGCTTTTCCCACATCAGATTTTTCTCCAAATTTATACAATTGTGTGCAAGGCACATGGGCATTTAGATAAGGAAGTGTCAGATTTTTACCCTGCATACATTTAGAGTAACAACCTCTTTTCCGCTCGTAAACTCCCAGATCATACCACCGGGTCCTAAAAACTCTTAAAATGTGGGCAGAAAAATCACAAGAATTATGGTATCATTTAGATAATTTTGACAAGTCCGCACCATGAGTTATACATCTTTCTTAAAATCATATTCTGGCCAACAGGGGTGTGTCTTCCCAGGTCACATGGTTGAGAAACCAATTTGCCCACTTTCTTTAAGCTCAGCCTGTTCTCAGAGGGGGCTGCCCCTCCCCGTTTCTGCCAAGAGGAAGCCACTTTACGACCTCCCCTATAAACCATCTTCCTGAGTCAAGGAAGGGCTTTGTTCAAAAGGAAGCCATTTACGACCCCCCCAAATAAACCATCTGCCTGGGCCCTTTGTTTAGTTTCTTGCAGTCCCCTGGTAATTCAATCAGAGAGTGTGCGACCTCCTTTTGGCAGGGGCAACAGAATGCAGCCAGGCCTGGGAATGCATTTGTTGGGCAAACCCCCACTCCTGTCGGGGGTAGCTGTCTGGCAGAATTCCAGTTTCCTTGAGCCAGGTTTCATCTAAAATGTCACTTTTTGTTCCACAGTTTAAGTCAATACAATTTTTACATATGCAGCTAGAATGCTGATTCTAAGTTCAAAACTATGACATTTTAACAGTTACAAACTTTGTGACACTCAAAAGTAGGTCAATCAGTTAATTTAAACATTTCGATTTTGGTGGTTTTAATCCAGTTTCAGTTAGGCTGCTGACATGCATAGCTCAGCCAGTTTTGTTATGAACATTGTTTTGGGCTCTTCATCTTCCCAGATTCTGTATGCACACATACTTCATTCTGCCAGATGTCCGCTGGTGTTCAGTGAGATTTTTGGATGTGTTGCAATGTTTGAAAATAGGCATTTTGAGCTGGCATTCAGAGAAACCAAAGGTAATTTTAAAGCATTTTTGAGCTAACAGGCGCTGCTGTTTTACCTTTGGCACCGATTCCACTCATGGCGCCCTGGCCCATCATGCTCGCACTGTTGGGTGGCAAGTTAGGCAGCCATTTTGGTGTACGCACAAACTGCGTGGTTCTCCTGGATTCTGGCGCACATGTGGGCTTTTTGGCCATCTTGGATTTTCTAAGCCCACAGCACCAAATGTTGCAGCATGATAGCTCAAACGTGGGTCAGGACACCCAACAAGGCCCCCCCACGCGACTGCATTTTGAATTTGAGTCGATGGGGAGTCGAGTGCACAGAAGGTTTTGACCCAAACACTGGTATGTCCACATAATCTTCTTCCAATTCTGCAAATGGCACAGTTCAGCATCTTTTCCTCCCTCCAGTCGATCAATCAGTTCTCCTTGCTGGTCCTGTTGGGAATATTGGGCGGTACCCCGGCCCCCTCGGGTCTCTGCTCCCGATCTCCGGATCGTCCTCCTTGGCCAGTCTCCAGGTTTTCTTTCTCCTAGGACGACAAAGGAAAAGCGGCAATACCTATTCATGGACATTTCTCCCCCACCATTGATATAGTGGGGTGGCATATATATTTTAGAACTCAACAGATATGAACATGCACATTTTTTTAAATTAAGCGACAGGAACACATAAACTTGAGAAACACAGAATTTGATAGGCTATATGTAGGATATTTTAGGGTTGGAATTGAATTACTCTGGAGCGGTACCCTCTGGGATTACAGAGGACTCCTCCAGTTGCTGCAAAGTGTGCCTGGGATGGCAACACTTCATCTGGTTTATGTGGACCCACTTGTCTTCCCCCTCTGCCAAACCGCCTTTGGGGATGCGGATCTTGTAGGCCACAGGGGAGATCTTGTCTATGATCTCAAAGGGTCCCTTCCATGTAGGCAAAAATGTGCGCTGTCTTGCCTGGTTTCTTTGGAAGTTGTATAAATAGACTCGGTCCCACACCTGATATTCCTTCCTGGAAGTTTTCAGGTCATAGTGGGTCTTCATACTCTCGGCTGATCTTTCTAAATTCCGCTGAGCATAGGCAAAAGCATGTTGAAGGTGTTTCCTTAAATTCTCCACATTCTCATGAGTTGTGGAGGCATTTATCAACGTTTGCTCTTGGGTTCTGTAGAGCAAATGCTGGGGAAGCACCATCTTGCGTCCAGTCATTAACTGAAATGGTGACATTTTGGTTGCAGATGAAGGGGTAGATCTGATGGCCATTAGGACCAGAGATAATTGGATATCCCAACTTGGCCCAGAATCTGCCACAAACTTCTTTAATATGCTCACAATGGTTTGGTTGTATCTCTCCACTGCTCCAGAAGAAGCTGGCCTGTAAGCAATGTGTAGCTTCCTTTTAACCCCCAGTATCTCCCACATCTTTGTCATTACTTCACTGGTGAAGTGGCTACCTCTGTCTGACTCAATCCTTTCAGGTAGACCAAAACGGGAAAAGATGTGGTTAATCATCAGGGCGGCTGCAGTTTCTGCCTTGCAATTTGGGGCTGGGAGACATTCCACCCACTTGGTAAACAAGCATGTAATGGTCAACATGTACTTGTTTCCTCTAGATGAGCGAATCACAGGGCCTACAAAGTCAATTTGCAAATCTGACCATGGCAGTGTCATCCCCCTCTTTTGGAGAGGCGTACGGTGTGTGAGGGATGATGGCTGACACCCCTTCAAGTATTGGTCGAGGTACTGCCCCATGTGTGGCCAGTATGCAACCGCTCTTAAGATTTCCAGTGTTGTGTAAAACCCCCTATGACCGGCAGTGGCCGCATCATGGGCGTGACTTAACATCAGGCTTCGGAATGAGGTAGGAACCACCCACTGATCATGGCCAGCTCGGGATTTCCTTACCAACAAACCGTCTTGGATTCGTCTTGGATTCGGAACATTTTTGGACATTTCATCAACACTCTTAGGTCCTCTTTCCCAATGTAATCGGTATCCGTCAGGGGAAAGTTCTCAGGGTCCTCAAGGTGTTGGTAAAACTTACCAACAATTGGATCCCCCTTCTGAGCTGTAATCAAATCAGCATCAGGGGTCTCCTTGCTCCATTGGGCAGTTGAAAGATCATTGTGAGCATTTGTCTGGGACCTAGTGATAGCAGTGACCTGGATTTCCCCCAACAGGGACTCTATTTCGATTAGATCCCCTTGGATGGCCCCGGTATTGGCCAGCTGATCAGCTAAGTCATTTCCAGTTTTGTCTGGTCCCTCTAATTTGGAATGACCCTTGATCTTTTTCCAGTAGATGGTCATCCCATTCGATGTGACCAGATCATCAATGTTTTGGATTAACTTCCCATGTTTCAAGGGTTTGTTATTAGCACATAACATGCCTCTGGTTTTCCAGTTAACCAGGTGCTCCACGAACCCGTTCCGTACATAATCCGAATCTGTGATTATGACCAGTTCGTGGAGTTGATGCTGGACAGCAGTGAGGATGGCCTGATGCACAGCCATCAATTCTGCCACCTGACTACTTCGGGGACCAATTTTGTATCCAGCGGAGGGTTCTGGGAACTCCTTCACCCATGCATTCCCTACGCCAGCCACCAGTTCTTTCTCCCCGTCGTTGTCAACATGGTAAGAGCATCCCTCCACATAGACAGTGGGCATTCCCTCACACTTGTCTCCTTCAAAGACTTTGTGTGGGGAATTAAGGTATGCCTCCATGTTATCCTTGATTTTTAGACTTTCGTCCTCGAGACAGCTTTCTCCGGCACAATCATGCAAGTCAGCCAGACCTTGCGCGAGGGGACTCTTCTTGTTTTGGCCATAACTGACCTCCACAGGAAAGCCTTGCATTGACAGAATCCAGGAAGTAATTCGGGAATTAATCACATTTCCGGCCCGTTTTCTGTCACTTTGGAGATATTGCAGAGGCTGGTGTGGAGTCTCCACTATGATGTGTTCCCCCTGGATAAACGGGCGGTAATTCTTCAATGCCCACACCGTTGCTAGGAGTGCCTTCTCACAATCGTTGAATTTTTCCTCCACAGAGGATAAAGTTTTGCTCGCATAGGAGATTACTTTATTGACCTTGTCATGCTTTTGGTATAATATTGCCGTCAAGCACGTATTAGAGAACCCCGTCTCCAGGAAGAATCATTGTTTCTGACAGGGTAAGCTAGGCAAGGCGCTTGTGAGAGTCTTCTTTTGAGTTGTCTTACCGCCTCGGATTGTTCTGGACCCCATTCCCACTTGACCCCCCCCCCTTTAGGAGATGAATCAGGGGTCTGGTGATCTCTGCGTAGCCTTCAATGAACTTTCTGCTGTAATTAGTAAGTCCAAGGAGGCTCCTTAGTTCCCGCAGAGTTGTGGGGTCTTTCAGTTTCTGGAGTGCTTCCACTTTCTTTTCTTGGGGACAGAGACCATGAGGAGTAATCTCATGCCCCAAGAAATTAACACGGGTTCTACACCACTGTGCTTTCTGAAAGGAAAGTTTTGCTCCGGCGGCCCTCAACTGTGTCAGAACATAACGGATCTCCGCTATGTGTTCCTCCACAGATTAACCTTTGATGAGGACATCATCTACATAAGCCAGGTTACCCCTCGCACCCAGGTCAGACATGGCCTTATGTAGGAAAATGTTGAATTAATTGCCGGAGTTGAGGTATCCATAGGGAGTCCGGGTCCATGTGTACTGCTGGCCCCCAAAGGGAAAAGCCAGTTTGTATTGGTTCTCCCTACTGACAGGCACGGTCCAGTATCCATTGGTCGGGTCTATTGCTGTGAATACCTGTGACCCCTGAATCTGGGCCAGCCCTTGGTCAATGTAGGGCAGAGGCCATCGGGAAGTATGGACCCGTTTGTTGAGCTCCCTGAGGTCAGCACAGAGTCTCCACTGGCCGTTTGGCTTCAATATTCCCAGCACCGGATTATTGAAGGTGCTGTGAACTGGACGGATTATTCCCCGGGACTCCAGGTTCTTAATTATTTCAGTAAGGGACTCCATTGATGTGAGAGGCAAGCAATATTGCTTCACAAACACTGGAGTCATGCCAGGGTCCATGGGGATTGTTGTTGTGTGGATGTCGGTGCGACCACAGTCATATGAGTCTACCGCAAAGAGATCTTGGAAATCCAAGAAAACTTGTTTCAACTTTTGCTTCTGTTCCAGAGTCACACAGGCATCAGCTAGGTTGACTCTCTCTTCCACCATCTGCCTGAAGCCTGGAAAGACTTCTGGTTTGGCTATCTCAGCGGCCTCCTCCAGCTGGGTGGAGAAGTCCCTGGTCAGAGTGCTGATTTGGACTGGAGGCTTCAGGTGGGAAAGGCAACCCTCATGGACCTGGAAAATCACCTCATCCCTCCTGACGTCACAAGTCACATCTTCCTTACCATAGGGGCAGGAAGTGTACACCAGGAAGTGCCCCCCATGCCGGGTAAAAATCCTGTCTGGTGTTGTATTGTCATCACTGTCACTGTCAAAGCAGTCCTTGGGGATTGGTCCTAACAGTTAATTTCCTAAATCGATGGAAAAATGTTGGTCATCAACCGCCATTCCAATAATGGTGCCTGCTGCTAGAGTAATACTCTTTAAGTCGCTGTTATCCACCTCTATTAGAATGGTGTCATGTTCTATGTTGACTAATGGAGTTGGGTTTACCCCCAACCCTTGCTGTTGGAGAGAAGCGTTTAGATGTATGTAAGCATCAGGGTTTTTCAAATGTTGTCCTCTTTTAACTTTCACTTCCAGGGAGAATTGTCGGGTCCTTTCTGGGATGGTGACTTCCTCTTTGATCTGAATTTCAACTGCATAAGGTAGCAATTGAGCTGACCTAAATGCTTTTTCTGGATCATCAAAGCCCATGGGATTATCCGCTAATCGGGACCAAGCTTTGAAGTTTATTAGGTCCAAACTAATGGCAAAGCGATTGAGAATGTCACTGCCTAAGTAAAAGGCGGCAGTGACGTCTCGCACGACCCAACAATTATGGACTATGCTCTTGTTGCCAATGGAGATTTTGAGCATACACCTGCTTGGCAGGAGATGTTTGGAATTAGGTGCTTCCAGGTCCATTTCCCATTTGTCTATCAGTTTGAATGTGGGAATGGCTGGATCTTTTGGGAGTTGGCGGAACATGGCTTCACTGATGAAGCTCTTACCGTTGTTCACGCACACTCGAGCGAGAACAGAGTCCTTCCCATCATTTAACTGAACAGGGATGAACAACTGCTCCCCAATTTGCTGAATATCAGCCAGGCTCTGAGCTGATTTCACATCTTTCTGGACTATAGGAGTGGGAGTGTCTGATTGTGGATTGGTGAAGAATTTCAGAGTGTTTCCGTCCAGTGTGGAATACCACCTTAAACTGGAAGGAAGGTTGATTTTCAGAAATAGAGAGGACCCCCTATCACCAGTCTGTTGTCCTATTGATATTACTGTCACGTCTGGAGTTTGGTTGTTCTGGAAGTGAAATTCTACTTGGTCAGATTTTTGTTCAACCATGTGACAGGTGCCGTTTAAACTAACATGGTTGACACTCTGTTTTAATTTTATTGGTCGGCTAGTCTGTGTCAAGAGGACCTTGGTTACGCAATCTATTAGGGGTGACAACCTTCTCAGGAGGTCATTCCCTAGCAAACAAGGGATGCCCTCTGGAGTCACTACTATGACCGGGTGTTTCACCTTGTGTCGCCCAATTTTAATGTCCAAGTCTGCTGTCCCCTCAACAGGAATTTCCTTCCCATCAAAGTTCTGCAGTTGTCCAGGAAGAGAGGTGAGAGGAATACGGTAATTCTCCGCCCTTCCTGCATTTAGTTCATCAAAGGGCCTTTTGGACAGAAGGGTAGCTTGGGATCCAGTGTCCACCAGTGCCAAAATTGTACCCTGCCCTGTACCTGTACCGGGGCATAGTATCTTCCTTCCTTCTCCTCAAGGGGGCACAGATAATGCACATTTTTGGACAACTGGTGGGCTAACTTTCTGGTTTTGGACATTGCTAGCGAAGAGATTTGGGCAGAATTCTGTGGAGAGCCTGGCGAATCTGAAAGAAAAAGTTGGCAACTGGAGATCAGAGCCATTGTGGGTTCCCCTGGTTCCGGTTCTGGGCCACCCCCCCTTTTTGGAGGCAGTCATCAGGATGGGTTTGAAACAGGGTATTGTGGGTTCTGGGATGAGATGATGGGAGGCGGTAGCTCAGTCTCCATATCTCCCCAGTCTGAATTGGCATCCCTTGGGACCCATTTTTCCTTGGGAGGAGTTCCCCCATCTCTAAAGGAGAAGATCCTTTCCCCAGGATCCTCTGAGGATCCCTCTCCCTCAAATTGGAAGACCTGTACCTCCTCCACAAAGTCGGTCTGTTTGGGTCCTTTGTTTCTCCTACCCCCCTCTGCTCCTTGGGGGGCAGGCTTTCAGGGGTAGGAGATTTTGTTTCCGGTTCTTGGTTTTCCAGGGGCTGTTTACAAGTTGGGAAGGAAGCTTCCTCCAAGGCTTTACACCCCCTTCCCCTTGTGCCTCCTCCCTGGGAACCGGTGTGTTATCAGGGTGCTGCCCCCGTCATTGTTCTGGAGCACCAGGTCCAGAGTTTGGGGCATTCTGCGGTTGCATGCTCATCTGAGGGTTCTGTTGAGCCCTCAGTATGTGACCCAGATCTCGTGCCATATTTTGGACCTGGCGCTCAAGTTGTGAAACCCGCTCAGGCTGATACGGGGCTCTATTTTCTCCCCTGGGCTGATCCCGGGAAGGGTAGCTATCTCTTCTCTGGTAGTATCCCTGGTTGGGAAGATTTTGGTACCCCTCCACCCTTGGCCTCCCCACTCCCGGATTAGCTTGTCTGGTCTCAGGGAATTGGGGAAAGAAGGATGGATGATTTTGGGGCTGGAAATTGGGTGGATACCTGGGGAAAAAAAGTTCTGCCCAGGATTTGGAGAATTTCTGCCCTCCTGTGGGAAGTTGGGAGGTAAGTTCCCTGGGTTAGGTGCTTGGCTGGACCCCCCCCCTTGGCTGGAGGAGTCCACACATAACCCAGGATTGGTTGGTTTCCCTTGTAGCGGGGACTTACATAGTCTGGGGAGCGCGGGACCCCATTTGTGGGACTACCTCCTCGACTCCCTGTCTGTGACTGGCCCGAGGGCCTTCTGGGCTGTGAATTATTTGGTGCAAGCAGGTTTTTAGGCCCCCCATCTCCAAATCTAAAATGGGGGCAACCTTTACCTCTGCCACCTTGGCAGCAGCCGGGGTGCTGTTGGTTTTGGGGTTTTTCGGCGCGTTATTTTTATTTTCGATAGGCTTCTGCACCTCATAGATCCGAGTACCCTGTTCAATGACCCAGTCTAAAGATCTTTTCTCATGAAAATCTCTCACGAGCTGGGTCATTATGTATTTGGGTAAGGCATGGAAAAACGTATTGATAAATTCTCTGCTATCCGTGCGCACCCTTCTGGTGGTCGGCGCAAAAGCACGTTTTAATTCTTGCACAAACTCTTGTGGGGCCTGATCCTCCTCATATTGCAAATTGTAGGCTGCCTTGCTAGCCTCTTGAGGATTTCTGTGAACAGAAAAATGTTTCAAGATGGCCGCCTTATAGGTGGACCATCTTAAATGATTTTGGTCCTCCAGCCCCGCAAAGAAACTGGAGTATTCTGGGGAGAATGTCCATTTGACGTACTGGATGCAGCTACTGCTGTCCTTCAAATGGAAAGTCTCCATCATTTGCTCATAGAGCTCCAAGTGTTCCCAAATGGAATACTTGGCGTTCTTATGATAAGGCGTGATGACACTCCTTATTGCCTTTATTTGCTTCAATGGGTCCTTAAGCAAGGCCCTTTTTGCCTTATTGGCCTTTTTGGTTCGGGTAACCCTGGTCCATTCATCTTCTGACTCAGAGGCACTGCTCCCAGAGGTTCCTGTCTGATCTTCCAGGTTTTCCCGGATTCTGCGAGCCTGGGAATGGCTGGCAGAATGTGGGGACCTGGTCTCCTATGTCCTGCGCCGTTCAGAGGAGTCTTCAGATTCCTCCTTGCTGCCAGGATTTGATGGATACCCCCCCACTGACCTAACTGGGCAGAAGTTTTCAGGATGCCCTTAATGGGCCTACTCTCCTGGGGTTCCCCACTAAATTGCACTGTGCTTTGGTGCCCACACCCGGATGCCCGCCCATCCATTCCTGGGAGGTACTGGCCTATGAGCCCCATACTTCTAGCTGGATAGTAATCTGCCATCCCTGTGGCCCTGGGCTCATGTGCGCGAGTGGACATGGGGGTGGCAGAGTCCAGGGACTGGGAAAGATGAAGGCCTCTGGTACTAGGGCTCCTGAGGTTATGCTCAGGAGTTTCTCTTTCCCAGCAAACCTCATCTCTATCCGCCCCTGCTTCCTGTTGCAATGCAAGAGCCTGCGCTTTCAGTTCCTCAGTTAAGGCCTTACTCGACTCTATCAGTCTCTCCTGCATCGCTACCTGTTGCTGGAGCCTATCATTGTGCTGATAGAGAGCCTCATTTTCTCTCTGTGCCTCCTGATTGGTCCTGGAGTACTGGGCCAGTCTCTGCTGCAGGAGGGTTACCTCCTGAGCTGGGTCCCTATTGGCCTGCTCCTTTCTTGCCAGAGCATCCTCCACCCTCCTGGTGGGCTCTAACAAGTTCTGGTGTTCTTTTTGGAGGTCACCCAGTCCCTGGAGGGCCAGGTGATTTTCTTCCATTTTCCTTTTTAAGTGGCAGACTTCCTGGCCTAAGGTGTCCCTTTCCTGACTAAGAGCCTGCATCTGTGCCACCAGGTCGTCCCTTTGCCTTTGGAAGGCATCAGCTTTCTGGTGTTCTTCATCAAACTCTGCCTGGGTATCCAGGTCTTTCAAAATAAATGTATTGCTTTCCTCTTTCTCTCTGTCTAGTTGAATTTGTAGGGTGGCTACCTGCTCTGTGCATGCCCTGTTGAAATTGATCTTTTGCTCCAGCTTTTTCTGGCTCTGCAGTAAAGAGTCCAGACTGTCTTGGTGCTCCTTCTGCAAAGCCAGAATTCTGGTATCCTGGTCCGTCTTTTCCTGTTGCAGTCTATCCATATCCTTCTTTATTTTAATGACGTACTGTCTACTCTCATTTTCGGACTCCTGGCTTCTGTGCAGCCTCTGCTCAGAAGAGTCCAGATCAGATTGGGCCTTCTGTAATGCCAGCAGTTGCCTACTTGCCAGATCTCGGCCTTCAGCACATTTGTCCTGCATGGCTCCCATATGTAAATATAAATATGCCACTACCCTGGCAATCTTGTTGTGCTCATCCTTGGCCTTAGGGGCCATATATAGTTCACTCAGGGCCACATGTAGGGGACCCTGATCTCCCCATATATCTGACCCTGTTTCAGTGACCTGTTGCGCGATTGCCTGCAACCAGACCGTTTGGTCCTGATGAGTCCACTCACCTCTCACAAATAGCTTATGAAAGAAGTGCTCTCTGGCTATTTTGATGTCTACCAGTGTCGTCATTTTGGAATTTGAATTCCTTCCTGACTTACAGAAGTTTGTATTTTATTTTTGCAAAACAGATCGTTTCCTTAGAGCGTTCCTTTTAGGAGTGCTTTACAGCGTAACACAGCGCGGTGATCCGACCGGATGTATGTATCTTGTCAGTTAGCACACTGTATTAATCTGCACAAGTGATAGATCTAATCCGGAATCCCCGGCTATGAGCCCCCAATTTGTAAGAAGATTCAATTCAACACTACAGCTAAGTGAATGTCTAGTCTGGGATACTGAATGGAAACCCTTATTGATATATCTTTATGTCCAGTTCATGAGTTCTGGATGACTACCCCTATATAACACCCCTCTCTTAGAATCCCCCTAACCCCACTGAGCCAAGAAGTAGTTCTGTTTTGCAAGTTTAAAAGGTTTATTTGAGAAATAAGACAAAATATAGATACCACACTTTTATAATAAATTAATAATCGCTATCGCCCTTATAAATATAATGTTAATCAACAATGGGTAATCTGACACTAGCACACTTCTTTATAATCAATGAGGAGTTAGTATAGGATGGATCAAGTAGCACACTTGTGAATAGGAACAGAAGAATAAAGGGGTAGAGAATGCTTTATACGGTTCAAGGAAATGCAAGGTGGAATAAATGCAGTACAGAAATAACTAGATATGACTTCAACAAAACAAGCAATCACTTTTCTTTGACAATTCACCCCCCCCTTTATGCAATGTAAGGAGATGAAGCGGAGAGCACACAGTTCTTAGAAATGCAATCAAATATAATTCAGTTCAATTCTCCCCCCAGCAACTTAGAGAAATCAGGTATGAGTTTTAAAACACCGGCCCAAGTGCTTTGAATGTGGTGGCAAGGAAGTGAAAAATATGCCGAAAATGGTTTTAATTCCCTTTAGGAAATTCAGGGTGAGTGAGCGATACTTGGGATGAGTTCAGGCTCACTTTAGCAATGATTCAGAGATGGTGATTAAGAGGCCAACAAATTTTTAGCAAGGAAAGAAATGACTGCTGATGGTTACACGTGGCTGGATTTTTAACCAAATCGCAAATCGCAGTAAAATTTGCGAGTGCGTGAATCGTGATTGCGGAAAAAGTATAACGAGTAGGAAGTCTAGGCGTGTTGGAAAGCTTACATTCTAAGCTTTCAGAGGAAAGCTAAACCAAGTTCGTAGCCCAAACGGTTCCGGAGAAATGAACGATTTTGTAAAGGTCGTTTTTCGGATTTAAAGTAAACTCAAAATGACAGGTGACAGCTTGCAGCTTCAGAATTGACAAGTGACAGTGGTGCAGCCTTACAAAATGACAAGTGACAACTTCTAGGAGGCAGTTCTGGTTAGATTAAAATAGTTTGGATTAGATTATTTTAACTAAGAGATTGGTTCTGCACAGTTCTGCTAGGTACTCACAATATAAATTTGAAATAGGCCTCGCCACGGATCTGGTCAGGTTTTGGACTGGACTCCGGTTCTGGTCTCGGCACTTCACAGTGACCTGGGCCAGCTCTCTGGTTCTGCTCACAGCGGTCTGGGTCACTCTGGATCTCTGGTCTGGTCTGTCCGGATACAGCAGTCTCTGCACGGCTCCTGGATCTCTGCACTGGTCCTGGCAAAAGTTCTTGGCAAGGGATTCAAGCAGCTCGCCCGGCAGTGAGTAGCTTGCAATGATTTGAGGCCTGCTGCAGAGAACTCAGCTTGTGGTTTTAGGCCTCTGATTTAGGTTCTAAAGTATAAGTTCTAGGTTCTGGAGTATGTAGCTGGAGTCAGTCTGGAACTGGTATCTTCTGGATGTTGTGTGGTCCGGCAAAAGGCTCCGCAGCAACTGGATTTGAATGTCCTCTCTAGCTTCCAGTGGATCTTTTTATGTCTTTTGAAAGTGGGTGTGTGCGCAGCATCACTAAGCCAGCCCCTCTCTCAACTGATCATTGGTCAAGCTTTTCTCTCTTCCATGATAGGGGAAAGGACATGTGAGTCATGGTGATGGTGTTTTATGGCCTGCAGAAAGGACACTCCCCTGTCAAATTGCACATAAATCTATATTTGACCCAAATACATATTGCACAGATACACAGTTGTTTAAAATTACATGCACCCATCACATATCACATGAGGTATACTCTCTGCAAACTCTGCTCTTCCTGGGGGCTTGCATTCAGAAATGGCAACATTTTGCGCTTTTTAGTAGCTTTCCCCATATCAGATTTTTCTCCAAATTTATACAATTGTGTGCAAGGCACGTGGGCATTTAGATAAGGAAGTGTCAGATTTTTAACCTGCATACATTTAGAGTAACAACCTCTTTTCTGCTCGTAAACTCCCAGATCATACCACCGGGTCCTAAAACCTCTTAAAATGTGGGCAGAAAAATCACAAGAATTATGGTATCATTTTGATAATTTTGACAAGTCCGCACCATGAGTTATACATCTTTCTTAACATCATATTCTGGCCAACAGGGGTGTGTCTTCCCAGGTCACATGGTTGAGAAACCAGTTTGCCCACTTTCTTTAAGCTTAGCCTGTTCTCAGAGGGGGCTGCCCCTCCCCGTTTCTGCCAAGAGGAAGCCACTTTACGATCTCCCCTATAAACCATCTGCCTGAGTCAAGGAAGGGCTTTGTTCAAAAGGAAGCCATTTACGACCCCCCAAATAAACCATCTGCCTGGGCCCTTTGTTTAGTTTCTTGCAGTCCCCTGGTAATTCAATCAGAGAGTGTGTGACCTCCTTTTGGCAGGGGCAACAGAATGCAGCCAGGCCTGGGAATGCATTTGTTGGGCAAGCCCCCACTCCTGTCGGGGGTAGCTGTCTGGCAGAATTCCAGTTTCCTTGAGCCAGGTTTCAGCTAAAATGTCACTTTTTGTTCCACAGTTTAAGTCAATACAATTTTTACATATGCAGCTAGAATGCTGATACTAAGTTCAAAACTATGACATTTTAACAGTTACAAACTATGTGACACTCAAAAGTAGGTCACTCAGTTAATTTAAACATTTCGATTTTGGTGGCTTTAATCCAGTTTCAGTTAGGCTGCTGACATGCATAGCTCAGCCAGTTTTGTTATGAACATTGTTTTGGGCTCTTCATCTTCCCAGATTCTGTATGCACACATACTTCATTCTGCCAGATGTCCGCTGGTGTTCATTGAGATTTTTGGATGTGTTGCAATGTTTGAAAATAGGCATTTTGAGCTGGCATTCAGAGAAACCAAAGGTAATTTTAAAGCGTTTTTGAGCTAACAGGCGCTGCTGTTTTACCTTTGGCACCCATTCTACTCATGGCACCCTGGCCCATCGTGCTCGCGCTGGTGGGTGGCAAGTTAGGCAGCCATTTTGCTGTACACACAAACTGCGTGGTTCTCCTGGATTCTGGCGCACATGTGGGCTTTTTGGCCATCTTTTATTTTCTAAGCCCACAGCACCAAATGTTGCAGCATGATAGCTCAAACGTGGGTCAGGACACCCAACAAGGCTTACTTGTGTGCATTTTAAGAGGGGCAATTTTGTCCATGGTCTCAGTAATTATTATGTTATACTCATGAACGAGAGTGTTGGGGTCCGAGTTGTCAGGTAATGCATTTAGTGTAGGGAGGATAGCAGGTATGACCTTGTCTCTTGTCATGTTCTTCTTATTTCTAGTCAGGCATGGTGGTGCTGTGGGAATGGCTGTGAGGGATGGTCGGGAAGTTAAGAGGTTGAAGGACACTAGTGAGTGGTCGGTCCATGATAAAGGCGAGATAGACGAGATGGCTGCTGTGCAGTTAGAGTCAGCGACCCAATCTAGTATTCTGCCCTTTGAGTGGGTGGGGTTTTTGACTTTTTGGGAGAGTCATAGGGCATTAATGGCATTGGCAATGGTCAAGGCATGCACGTCCTCTTGGTCGTTAAATCCTAAGTTGAAATCCCCTAGTACCAGCAATTGTGAATTAGTTTTAGCATTGATAGTTAGTATCGTGTGCAGATCCTCTTCAAAGGTCCCAAGTGGGCCTGGGGGTCTGTAGATTAGGAGAATGGTTAATGATTGAGTCTTATTTATGATGAGTTTTGCAGTGAGGGCTTCACAAGATTGATAGGTTTGGGAGGGGGCTAGCCTTAACGATAGATTCGATTTGGAAATAATGGCAATTCCCCCTCCTCGGGTGCCCTCTCGGTCTTGTCTGCATACAGTATAGCCATTAGGGATGGCCAACATGAGTGACGGGCCAGCTGCCTTGTGTAGCCAGGTCTCGGTTATTGCAATGAAGTCCAGATTCGCCTCGGTAATTAAATCCGCTATGTCGAGGGCATTGGCGACTAATGATCTAGCATTGAGGAGTGCTCCTTTGTAGGGGTGATCCTTAGTTTCTGCTTTAGGATGTGTAGAATTTGGAGTACTTTTAGCACTGGATTTTGTCTTGGATTTAGGTATTTGTAAGTTCATTGTAGCTGAGGTGGTATTGGAAACATTACAGACCTTATCAGTGTAGTGTTTCGTCTCACATATTGTAAAGGGGAGGAGTCGTCTCGGTATCTCGTGAAGTTTGTTGAGTCTAGCTCGTAATTCATTATTTCTATCATATGTAGAGCTAGGCTGGGAGTCTTAGGCTGGCATAGCCTGGTGTTTTGGATCAGAGTTGACAGAAGTATTAGTGGTTATGTCGGTCGATAGGAGTGGGAAGGGTACTGGACCACCTAGGGGGGCCCCTATATGGCTGACCTGATTACTAGTGACATGGAGTATTGCAGTGGCCATGATACAGTAGATGCTAAGTAGACTTGACATTATTCAGGCTATCACTTAATTGGTGGGTGGGAGACACGTGCAAGGTGGGTAAGTTCTGTGGTGGGGAGACGTAACCTAGCTGCTAGGTTAGGCTATGTGAGCAGGTAGAGAGGTTGACAGGTAATGTGTGTCTGCTAGTTCCTATCTGATGCGCACATAGGGTGATCACAGGACAGCGGTCAGGCAAGCACGTGTCGTTATTCAATCCTCAGTGACATACACAGTGTAATTGCACGCATGCTTGATCAAACTGAAATCTATTAGGCTTGCAGCGTTCATAGTCAGGCGATAGACTGTGATGGAATATTGGAATGGTGTTGTGTTCTAAGTCAACTAATGGTGTCAAGTTAAAAATCCAACCCCTGCTGTTGGAGATGATGATTTAAATGTACATAAGAGTCTGTGTTTTAGAGTTTCTGTCTCTCTTAATTTTTAGGGGGATTGACAATTGTCGGGTCCATCCTCTCCAGTTTGAATTTCAACTGCATACGGTAGCAATTGAGCTGACCGAAATGCCTTTTCAGGATTGTTAAAGCCCAAGGGTTTAACCCCCAGTCGGGACCAGGCTTTGTAATTCAAATTAATTGTGAACCGATTGGGAATGTCACTGCCTAAGTAAAAGGCAGAAGAGACATCTCGCACAACCCAAAATGTATGCTCTATACTTTTACCACCAATGGACATTTGTAGCATGCACCTGCTATGCAGAAGATTGGGAGTTTCCATGCCCATTTCCCACTTATCAATCAATTTAAATGTGTGAATGGTCTGATCTTTTGGGAGTTTCCTGAATAACGTTTTGCTGATGAAGCTTTTTCATTATTCAGGCATACTCTGGTGAGAACAGGCCCCCCTCATTTACCTGAATGGGGAGGAACAGCTGTTTACCATTTTTATGAATATTGGGCGAGCTTTGAGCTGGTTTTTCATCACTTTTTATAATGGGATTTGAGTTTTCAAATTGCAGATCAGTATAGCATTTCAGGCTATTTCCTTCCAGTGTGGAATGACACTTAGAACTGGAAGGAAGGTTGATTTTCAGGAATGTAGAAGGATTCCCATCACCGGTTTGTTGTCCTATAGCAATTATTGTGATGTCGGGGACTTGATTGTTCCTAAAATGGAACTCAATTTTGTCAGACCACTGCTCAACCATGTGGCATGTGCCATTTAGGTGTACATAGTTGAGGTTCTGTTTTCATTTTATTATCCTGTTAGTCTGGATCCAGAGGACCTTGTTCACACAGTCTATTAGTGGTGACAACCTCCGAAGGAGGTAATTCCCGAAGAGACAGGGGGTTCCCTCTGGAGTAACGATTATGAGCAGGTGTTTCACCTTGTGTCTCCCAATTTTGATCGCCAGATCTGCAGTCCCCTCAACGGGAATGTCGTTCCGGTCGAAGTTCTGGAGTTGTCCAAGAAGAGGTGTGAGGGGAATTTGGTGACTCTCCCCTCTTCCAGAATTGATTTTCTCAAATGCCTTTTTATACAGGAGGGTGGCTGAGGATCCGGTATCCAAAAGTGTCAGAAATGCACACTGCCCTTGCACCTGGACAGTGGCATAAAACCTACCTTCTTTCTCCTCCTGGGGGCAAAGAACATGGGCATTTTGGGCCAGCTGGTCAGTTAATTTCTTTATTTTGGACTCTGACACCATGGGATCTTGGGCAATTTTCAGTGTGGAGTTTGGGAATCTATAAATAAAATTTAGCATTCTGAGAGTTTTGGAATCCCCCTTTTCCCCTGATTCTGTGCTGTCCCCCTTTTCCTGGAGACAGTGAAGCGGTTTGGGGGGCGATCCCTCATTTGTTGCTGAGTTCTCAGGTTGATATTTCTGGGGTTCAGGGCCCCCGTTCTAGGTCATCCCCCATACATAGCCAGTCTAAGTTATGGTCTTTTGAGTCCCATTTGTCTTTGGGAGGAATCCCCCTGTCCTTGAAAGAAAAGTCTTTCTTCCCAGAATCCTCCAGGGATTCTTCCCCCTTCAAACTGGAGGACCCTGACTTCCTCCACAAAATGAGTCTTCTTTGTCCCTTGGTTTCTCCTACTTACCCTCTGTTCCCAAGGTTTCATCTTTCCGGGGGTAGGCTATTTGGGTACAGGTTCAGAGGTTTCTAAGGGCTTTTCACATGTGATGAGGGAAGATTCCTCTAGGGATTTGCATTCCCCTTCCTCCCGAGCCTTCTCCTCTGGAACCTGCTGCTTGTCAGGGTTCTCTCACTGTCATCGTTCCTGGGTGCCAGACCCTGTGTTTGAACTGTTCTGAGCAGCCATGTTCATCTGAGGGTTCTGTTGAGCCCTTAACATGTGACTCAGCTCTTGGGTTGACCTCTGGACCTGGCGCTCCAGTTGTGACACCCTCTCTGGCTGATACGGGTGTCTTGATTAAAATCTTTGCTGTTCTCAGGAAGGCTAACTGTCCCTTCTCCGAGAGTAACTTTGATATGGAAGGTTTCCCTGGTAGCCCTCCATTCATGGTCTCCCTTCTCCCTGATTTGGTGGTCTAGATTCCTGAAAGCAGGGACAGAAAGGAGGATTGTTCTGTATGTTGAGGTTTGGAGGATATCTGGGGAAGAAATTTAAACTAGAGGGTGGAAGATTACTGTCCTCCTGAGGAAAGTTTGGAGGGAAGTTTCCTAGGGTCATACTCACCTCAATGGATCCCCCCCTGAGCCGGGGGAGTCCATACATACCCCAAGATAGGTTGGTTCCCCTTGTACCTCGGGCTTATGTAGGTGGCACAGTCAGGGAACACATTTGTGGGGTACCCTGCCTGTTTACCACCTGTTTGGGACTGGTGAGAAGGTCTTCTTTGCCTCTGGTTTGGCTGGTTAGTGGGAGGTGTATTTTTAGGCCCCCCATCTCTAGGTCCAAGATGGGGGTAATCTTCATCTCTGTCCCCTTGGCAGCAGCAGGGGTGTTGGTTGGTTTGAGATTTTTGAGGAAAGTCTTGTTTTATACTGGCTTTTGGAACTCATAGATCCGGGTAGCTTGCTCTATTACCCTGTCCAGGGTCCTTTCTTCGTGGAAGTCCCTAACGTCATGATATATTTAGGGAGTGTATGAAAATAGATATTTATGAACTCCCTCCAGTTCATGCACACCCGCCTAGTGGTTGGGCAAATGCCCTCTCTAATTCTTGTACAAATTCTCTCGGCCCTGATCCTCTCCACACTGCAGGTTGTAGGCCGCCTTGCGAGCCTCCTGGGGGTTTTGGTGCATGGAGAAGTGCTTCAAGATGGCTGCCTTAAAGGTAGACTACCTTGTTTGATTCTGATCCTCCAGCCCAGCAAAGAAGCTTGAGTATTCTGGGGGGAATGTCAATTTGGCTAACTCCATCATCATCTGGTCATACAGCTCCAGATGCTCCCAGACTGAGTACTTGGCATTCTTATGGTACAAAGTCATGACATTGCTAATGGTTTTTATTTGTTTAAGGGGGTCTTTTACCAAAGTTCTTATTTGTTAGGCAGCCTTCTTTTTATGCTGCACCTGAGTATATTGGCCCTCAGACTCATAGCTGCTCCTATTTGAAGTCCTATCCCTATCCTCTAAGCATTCCCTAATTCTTGGAGACTGAAAATCTCTCCCAGAATGATGGGACCTAGTCTCTTCTCCCCTATTGTATTGTGGGGTGTTTGGGTAACTTCCCTTGGACTACCTCTTTCGCACAGGGAGTACTCATCTGACTCATCCCTTCTTCCGGGGTTGGTGGAGAACTTCTCCCACCTCCCTGATTGGGTGGAGGTTTTCAAGATGCTCTTTTGAGTCCTAAACTCGGAATCCTTTTTATCTGCAAAGTGGACCAGGTGGTTCCTTTGTAGCTGATGGTTCTGCCAGTCTAACTCCCCGGTTTTCTTTTCATAGGATCTTCCTGGTCACACTGATCAGCCACAATATTCTTGAACCTAAACAGGGATGCACGCCAATCAATCTCTGATGACCGATAGCCTGCCGGCTCAATCATGCTGGGACTAATTGAGTCTGGCTGCTTCATGGTTCCCAGTTCATTTGGACCCGTGGACATGAGGTTAGCAGCACCTTGCGCATATATGGTGGTAAGTTGGCTTGAGACCCTTGGTACAGAAGGCATGACACTGTGATCAGGGGTTGCCCTGCCACTCTCTAACTGTTCGGGTTTCCTCAAGTCCAGATTAAATCTAGCACACTCTTTTTCTAACCTCTCAAATTTCTCTTTCTCAGCCCCTATGTCTTGATAGTATGCAAAGGCCTGACCCTTGTTCTGTGCTATCAGGGCTTGACTGACTTCTATGAGCTTCCCTTGTGCTACTACTTGGATTTGGAGTCCCCTGTTATCACCACAAAGGGCCTCATTTTCTTTCTGTGCTTCTTGTATTGTCTGAGAGTACTCAGACCATTTCTGTTGCAGGAGACCAATCAACTCACCCTGTGCATTTTTGGTCTGTATTGTCTGCTCTAGATCACATTCTAGCTGTCTTATATGCCCCATTAATTTTTAATTCTGTAATTTTATGTTAGTCAGTTCCTGAAAACATGACTCCAGATCTGTATTAATGTGCACACTTCCTGGCATAGGGCATCTTGTTCCTGAAACAGGATGCCAATCTGTTGAGTCAGGTTATCTCTCTACTGTTTCATAGCGCTCAACTTCCAACACTCCTGTTCAAATTTCTCTTGGGACTGGACCTCTTTAATGATTAAATTGATATTCTTCTCTTCCAATTGCTTGATCTGATTTTGTAAAGTGCACATATCCTCTAAGCCGGCTCTATTGTATGTCACTTGTTGGTTCAACTTCAGTTGACTAGCTTTCAAGGAATCAACCCTTTCCTGACACCCCTCTTTTAGTGCAGATAATTGAGATTCTTGCACTGAATTGGTTTGTTCTTGTACTGACAACTCATCCTTAAGCTGCTGTGTGGCATTTCCTAATTCTAACTCAGAAGTTTGTCTCTCTTGCATTTTCTGCTCTACCCGCCTTTATCACTCCGGGCCTCATTCCGAGACTGGTGGTAGTCATGGCACTATTTGCGCCAGGACTGCCACCAATAACGGGTCCGGCACCGGTCCAGTTCAATGGGCACTTACCGGTGTAGTCCGACCTTTGCGGGACCGGTAAGTCCCCATTGAAAATGCCATTCCCATTTGAGCCCTTATAGGGTTCAATGGGAATGGGGAGGGTGCAAATAACGGGCTCGCGTATGTCAAGTCTGTTATTGTTCCCTGGTCCCTTAACAGGTCCCGTCCATAACACCTGGTCAGACCAGGCGTTACTGAGGGACCCGCTAAGGGACCTTGTAGTAGGGCGGTAAGGGATTACCGGCACAGGTCTCCTTACCGGTGCGCGGTATCCCTTACCGCCCCACTCGTAATGACCCCCTCTGTGTTTTATTTGAAAGTTCAGACTGATTTTGCACAGAGGTTACACTTTCCTGGTACCTTTCTTCCATGACTATCATGTGGAAGTACATGTATGCAGTGAGTTGGACCATTTTAATTTGCTCATCTTTTACATTCTGCATCATATAGAATTCAGTCAGGTTTTGATGTAGCCAAGGAAGTTTCCTAGGGTCATACTCACCTGAATGGATCCCCCCCTGAGCCGGGGGAGTCCATACATACCCCAAGATAGGTTGGTTCCCCTTGTACCTCGGGCTTATGTATGTGGCACAGTCAGGGAACACATTTGTGGGGTACCCTGCTTGTTTACCACCTGTTTGGGACTGGTGAGAGGGTCTTCTTTGCCTCTGGTTTGGCTGGTTAGTGGGAGGTGTATTTTTAGGCCCCCATCTCTAGGTCCAAGAAGGGGGTAATCTTCATCTCTGTCCCCTTGGCAGCAGCAGGGGTGTTGGTTGGTTTGAGATTTCTGAGGAAAGTCTTGTTTTATACTGGCTTTTGGACCTCATAGATCCGGGTAGCTTGCTCTATTACCCTGTCCAGGGTCCTTTCTTCGTGGAAGTCCCTAACGTCATGATATATTTAGGGAGTGTATGAAAATAGGTATTTAAGAACTCCCTCCAGTTCATGCGCACCCACCTAGTGGTTGGGCAAATGCCCTCTCTAATTCTTGTACAAATTCTCTCGGGCCTGATCCTCTCCACACTGCAGGTTGTAGGCCGCCTTGCGAGCCTCCTGGGGGTTTTGGTGCATGGAGAAGTGCTTCAAGATGGCTGCCTTAAAGGTAGACTACCTTGTTTGATTTTGATCCTCCAGCCCAGCAAAGAAGCTTGAGTATTCTGGAGGGAATGTCAATTTGGCTAACTCCATCATCATCTGGTCATACAGCTCCAGATGCTCCCAGACTGAGTACTTGGCATTCTTATGGTACAAGGTCATGACATTGCTAATGGTTTTTATTTGTTTAAGGGGGTCTTTTACCAAAGTTCTTATTTGTTAGGCAGCCTTCTTTTTATGCTGCACCTGAGTATATTGGCCCTCAGACTCAGAGCTGCTCCTATTTGAAGTCCTATCCCTATCCTCTAAGCATTCCCTAATTCTTGGAGACTGAAAATCTCTCCCAGAATGATGGGGCCTAGTCTCTTCTCCCCTATTGTATTGTGGGGTGTTTGGGTAACTTCCCTTGGACTACCTCTTTCGCACAGGGAGTACTCATCTGACTCATCCCTTCTTCCGGGGTTGGTGGAGAACTTCTCCCACCTCCCTGATTGGGTGGAGGTTTTCAAGATGCTCTTTTGAGTCCTAAACTCAGAATCCTTTTTATCTGCAAAGTGGACTAGGTGGTTCCTTTGTAGCTGATGTTTCTGCCAGTCTAACTCCCTGGTTTTCTTTTCATAGGAGTCTTCCTGGTCACACTGATCAGCCACAATATTCTTGAACCTAAACAGGGATGCACGCCAATCAATCTCTAATGACCGATAGCCTGCCGGCTCAATCATGCTGGGACTAATTGAGTCTGGCTGCTTCATGGTTCCCAGTTCATTTGGACCCGTGGACATGAGGTTAGCAGCACCTTGCGCATATATGGTGGTAAGTTGGCTTGAGACCCTTGGTACAGAAGGCATGACACTGTGATCCGGGGTTGCCCTGCCACTCTCTAACTGTTCGGGTTTCCTCAAGTCCAGATTAAATCTAGCACACTCTTTTTCTAACCTCTCAAATTTCTCTTTCTCAGCCCCTATGTCTTGATAGTATGCAAAGGCCTGACCCTTGTTCTGTGCTATCAGGGCTTGACTGACTTCTATGAGCTTCCCTTGTGCTACTACTTGGATTTGGAGTCCCCTGTTATCACCACAAAGGGCCTCATTTTCTTTCTGTGCTTCTTGTATTGTCTGAGAGTACTCAGACCATTTCTGTTGCAGGAGACCAATCAACTCACCCTGTGCATTTTTGGTCTGTATTGTCTGCTCTAGATCACATTCTAGCTGTCTTATATGCCCCATTAATTTTTAATTCTGTAATTTTATGTTAGTCAGTTCCTGAAAACATGACTCCAGATCTGTCTTAATGTGCACACTTCCTGGCATAGGGCATCTTGTTCCTGAAACAGGATGCCAATCTGTTGAGTCAGGTTATCTCTCTACTGTTTCATAGCGCTCAACTTCCAACACTCCTGTTCAAATTCCTCTTGGGACTGGACCTCTTTAATGATTAAATTGATATTCTTCTCTTCCAATTGCTTGATCTGATTTTGTAAAGTGCACATATCCTCTAAGCCGGCTCTATTGTATGTCACTTGTTGGTTCAATTTCAGTTGACTAGCTTTCAAGGAATCAACCCTTTCCTGACACCCCTCTTTTAGTGCAGATAATTGAGATTCTTGCACTGAATTGGTTTGTTCTTGTACTGACAACTCATCCTTAAGCTGCTGTGTGGCATTTCCTAATTCTAACTCAGAAATTTGTCTCTCTTGCATTTTCTGCTCTACCCGCCTTTATCACTCCGGGCCTCATTCCGAGACTGGTGGTAGTCATGGAACTATTTGCGCCATGACTGCCACCAATAACGGGTCCGGCACCGGTCCAGTTCAATGGGCACTTACCGGTGTAGTCCAACCTTTGCGGGACCGGTAAGTCCCCATTGAAAATGCCCTTCCCATTCCCATTTGAGCCCTTATAGGGTTCAATGGGAATGGGGAGGGTGCAAATAACGGGCTCGCGTATGTCAAGTCTGTTATTGTTCCCTGGTCCCTTAACAGGTCCCGTCCATAACACCTGGTCAGACCAGGTGTTACTGAGGGACCCGCTAAGGGACGTTGTAGTAGGGCGGTAAGGGATTACCGGCACAGGTCTCCTTACCGGTGCGCGGTATCCCTTACCGCCCCACTCGTAATGACCCCCTCTGTGTTTTATTTGAAAGTTCAGACTGATTTTGCACAGAGGTTACACTTTCCTGGTACCTTTCTTCCATGACTATCATGTGGAAGTACATGTATGCAGTGAGTTGGACCATTTTAATTTGCTCATCTTTTACATTCTGCATCATATAGAATTCAGTCAGGTTTTGATGTAGCCAGCCACTGTCCTGCCAGACATCCATATTTATAGGAGTCACCTCTTACATCATTCTAGATTGCCAGGCTTCATGGTTTTGTTCTGCCCATTCTAATGAACAATTTGGTTAGGAGGTGCTGTCTAGCCATAGTAATTTCCACGGTGCTCATTATGAAATCTGTTCTACTGTTCTACTGCTGGTGGGTTATCTATGCAAAGGCAAAATCTCCACCCTACTCTTTCCCAATTTATGGTTACAATATTTTATTTTGAGACACTGCTTTGATACCTAGGATACACATTTTGCTGGCACCTTAACAGTGTAACCCAGCTTCCAAGCCACTAAAGGTAACACTACCTTCAACGAGATAGTCTGTAGTGTTGCACTGTCACGGGTGAAAACTCTTATCTCAATCCCTGCACAAGCCCCCACTTTGTCACAGTTTTATTACACAGCACACTACAACCAGGGACTCCTTCCCCAACAATGAATGTGGCGTCCAATAAAGCACTTTTTATTTTTAATAAACCACAGGTTCTTTTTTGAGTAGGCCTCCAACCCATCTCGCACCCAACCTGCACAAACACTGTGTCACAATGGACCAGGAATCAGGCCGGTGTGTATCAAGAAGATATTTATTAAGGTATTATGTAATGAACAAGGAACATCAAACAAATTCACAACCCACAAAATGCAGTAATCTCTACAAAACAATTAGTTTAAGATATCCTGTTGCAATTCACACAGGGGGTAATTCATGGATTATTTGCGCCGAAAAAAATGGGATGTGTGCACCATTCTGCCCGCAAATCCCTGTTTAACAAATGGGGATTTGCGGGCAGAATGGCGCACAAATCCCATTTTTTTCAGCGCAAATAATCCATGAATTACCCTGGCAGTCTTTATTTGCAACACAGAAAAAGAATCATTTGATAAAGAGATACCACCAAAGGTTTAGCACTCCCCCCTGCAACACTCACCCCCAAAAATCAGCTAACTTGATTCCTTTGAATTGAAGGCAGTGGCAAGGAGTAGGAATAGAGAGAGAAAATCAGATCTGGGGCAAAGCCCACCACCCCAAAATCGGAAGCCAGCAAAGAAAGTGAAAACCACTTTTTGGAGCAGAATGGGAATTTGATTATTACTCACAACTGCTAGATGACAGAATAAAAGGACATTAGTATTGCTTACACTTGAGGAGATATGGAATCTTAGATAATACTAATAAGCACACCAGGGCAGAGTAAGAATGAAATGGAAAAATCAGTTTTGGGAAAAATCAATTGCAAAAAAGGAAATACAGTGGGAAATGGAAATTCGTTTAACACTGGATTTACAATGACAGGCAGCTCAGTGAAGGGGTTTAGCTTAAGAGAGAAAAATCAGTTTTCAATGACACGGACAGAGGCACATAATACCAGATAGACTGGTAGGCAAAAAGGATTTCTCTCACTGGGACTACGGTTTGGGGATGTGATAGGACAGATGCAAATAGGAATTTGTGGGGTGGTGCACACAAGACACGGACACATTTGGTTTTCATTTACAAGGAGACTAATACTTTGAGGCAATACTTGAATTACTATAATAATTAAAGAAATACACCAGAGACAAGGTGGTTAATTTCGAATTTCAACCATCTTGGACTGTGAATTTCAAAGGGGGAATTAATTGATTTACATAAAAATATGCTAAGGATTTACACAGACACTGAGGGGTTTACCAAAGGGAATATGCTAACATACAGAGGCTAAATACAGATTCTTCTATGGGAAAGTGACTGAATTACACTAGCAATGTGGGATTTTTAAATGGGGAATTATTGGGTACAATACTACAAAAGGAATGGGCTTATACAAGTTAGGGCTGGGGTTATTTACTACTTACACAGTAAGCCTTGGTTTGGTATTCTAGAAAGCCAACTGAACATCAGGACATTCTGGACAGCAAGACAAGGGTATCTGGTCACTGCACTGTGCCTTGGTTTGGGATTCTGGAAAGCCAGCTGGATCTCAGGACACTCTGGACAGCTAGGAAAGGGGTCTGGTCAGGGCACTCTCAAAGATTGTAAGGTACAGCCACCTTCTCTCCGTCCTCCATCTCCTGTCTCCCCGGATTTCTGTGTGTCTCTCCGACTTAGTACAGTCCACCTTATATAGCACAAATGACATCAATCACTTTACAATCTGGGGGGATTACTCTGTAATTACCCTTACCACTTGGATAGGGCAGTTTACTATTCCTCTCTCCACCCCTGGCATGATCGGTTCAAGGGAAGAGAGCCCCGTCTGTTTGCATTTATGACTATTCTCTGTTCTCTTGGCCACTTTTTGATAAAAACCAGTTATGTCTCATGAATTCATAATTCTATTAGTCCCTGCTATATGCATAAGATGAGTGGTTTTAATTGGTCATAGGGAATTAGGTAAACCAATCGCAAACTCTGTATGATGTAGCATGGCCCGGTCGCACATTTGTGTCCTTTTCACAAAATGTATAACAGTTATAAATCTGCAATTAATGAAGCATGTTCATAATTTGATGTTCCATCTTTCCACCAATTGTCATATTTATCCAATTTTTAAATCTGCCAGGAAATCATTCTAACTGGCCATTTCAGTCTCCAAAGTCCTAGAAAAATGCACTTTGGGGGTCATTACGAGTGCAGCGGTAAGGGGTTAACGGTGCCGGTAAGGATGCCAGTGCCTTTAACCCCTTAACCCCACATTACGAGGTCCCTTAGCCGGTCCCACTAAGGCCAACTGGTAAAACCAGCCGTCCTTAGCGGGAGTTCCTAAGGGACCAGAGAGCTAATAACGGGCCTGTTATTAACGGGCCCGTTATTGGCTCTCTCCCCATTCCCATTGAGCCCTATGGTCGCTCCAATGGGAATGGGGATGGGTATTTTGAATTGGGACTTACCCGGTAAGTCCCCATTCAGGAAACCCGGACACGAGTTTGGAGGCAGCCATGGCGCTAATAGGACCATGGCTACCTCCAAACTCGTAATGACCTCCATTATCTTTTTACAAACTGCCTGGTTACATAAAGACATAGCATAAAACAAAATGATTTCTCATTCTAATTGCTGCGAAAAAGGCCTAAAAATGAATTCAGTCCTTTAATGTCAATTGGGAGGATCTGTCCTCCTCTGTGGGAGGGGCGCTTCATCCCCACAGCCAGTGACCAGAGATTTTTTGCCCCCTTTGAAGTTGTCAGTTTGTTCTTGGTAGTGGGAGCAGGAAGGAGCTCACATCTCCTAGACAAGCTTTAGCCACACTTGCTTTCTTTAAAATCCCTGCGCCCCTGCCTACAAGTCTGTCAGAGCAGGTAATTATGATGCCCTCAGAAACATCACATTTGACTGCAGGATGGTTCGCTGGTAGGTGCGACATTCCAGTGGGAAGCAGGGCTTTTAATTGTAAAGTTTCCTGCCTTAGCCCAAACTGGTTTTTCCAGTATTCTGTGCCTCTTCAAAGGTGACTGAAGCCTTGTGGGTGGAAACATAAGGTATATTGCTTTATTCAACCCCCACCACAGCATATTTCCCTGACATTTCTATACAAGCAGTGCTATCTTTTCACTGTGGCCATTTAAAGACATTTTTCTTTTTCACGCGTGTGCAAGCCGTTTTTTTCATCTAATGTTTGAAATCCTGTCTTGTATGTCACAGGATTCTTACTTTTTTCTTTTTTGAGCAAGTTTGCATTTGCTGTTGGTCCATTGACAATGAGGGGTCAGCCCCCTTCTACACGGTTCTCTGATTTGGCATGAACAAAAGACAAAGCCAAGCCATTTTTCATTTGCAGCGTTTCAAGGGCTGCTGTTCAAGTGAAATGGAAGGCAAATGCTGTGCCTGGTTGTGGTGTTGAAATTCTTGCCCCTCATGTGAATTAATACAGTGTATAGCTTCATGTAATCCAAGTGAGATAAAAGCAGCACAATGCCTTTTTTTAAATGCAGTGCATAACCTCTTGTCATTTAGGTGAAATAAAAGGAACACAGGGCCACTTTTGAATGCAATGCATAACTTCTTGTCATTTAGGTGAAATAAAAGCAATGCAGGGCTATTTTTTGGGTTACAGTGTTCAACTGCTTGACACTCATGTGACAGGTAAAGCAAAGCACGGTTGTTTTTGGTGGCAGTGTTTAAATGTGGTTTTGCAGGTGAAAGAGATTTCTGTTCAGGGCCTTTAAATGCACCCCACAGATACAAATAGTCCTGGACGAACCTTCCATAGCAGGCCTGAAATAACTAATATTGTAGGTACTTCATTAAGGATGATACTGGAATTAACTATTAGAAACATTTCTCCACAGTTCATCCACGTGGATTAAAGAGGGATATGTGGCTGGAGCCTCCATTCCATCTCTGGCAGCTTTCAGAGAGGCAGGAGGGCATTGCTTGAGGCAGGCCTTGTTTATTCAGAGAAGTTTTGGGATAGTTAATAGATATGCAAAGAAGGGTAGGGAAAGATATGGAAGGAGTGGGACCCAGTCACAGAGTGAGATAAACAGCACTGTGTGACACATTCACATAACTGGGCACAGGTTACAACAGAAGTCCCATCTCCAAAGAATTGGGGAGGTGGGTGACACATCAGTCAGTGTTCACATACTGAATCTAGAGGATGAGACACGTGTCATCAGTTGACACTAGTGAGGAGTAGCAGCAGAGGCTGGGAATCCCTGGGGGCAGCTCTCAGGGTGAGTCACACTCTGCTAATTTTGTTTGAGGAAGTGTCAGAGATTATGGAACACAAGTGACAACCAAGTCAGTGTATATCTCTTGTAGCAAGTTAGCAAGTGGATAAGACACATGCTTTTGGGTGACACCTCAGAGAATGAGCAGGAAATCCCTGAGAGTAGCTTGTGGGAGAGTCTTGGTCATCTGACTTTGCTTGGAAATGACAGCAGATATTCAGGGAGGCAAGTGATACACGAGTCAAAGTCCGTCTCATGAATCAAAAATGTGAGAGATGTACCATTGAGTGGTACCTCGGAGGAGGAGTTGGGAATCCTTGAATTTAGCTTATGGTGAGAATCACACTCCCTGGAATTTGCTGGGAGGGAGCATTGCAGATGTAGGGATGCAGGTGACACAGTGGATGATGTCTGTCTTTTGAATCAAGTGGATGAAACATGTGACATTGAGTGACACCTGTTAGGAGGTGCGGGAAGATCTAGGCTTCCTTAGGGCTGTTTTTGGGAGACTCACACTCGCCTGAATTTGCTGAAGCAGCAGCAGATATTGAGTGAAGGTGTTGGCATACAAGTCAGTGTCTGTCTCCTATAGTGAGTGAAGAAACAGGTGCCAATCAGGTGACACCAGAAGTGGGAGGAACTGTGAATTGCAGAGGATAGCTTCTGGTAGTGTTTGCCAGATTATTCCTGGAAGAGGAAAGTAGAGAATTAGTGATGCTGGTGACACACCAGTCAGTCAGTGTCCATCTCTTGGAGTGAGTGGATAAGACACAAGCTATCAGAAGACATCTAGGATAAGGTGTAGGAAGAGCCAGTAATCCCTGAGGACAGCTTTAGAAAGAGCAACATTCACCTGCTTTTGATGACAGAGAACAGCAGAGATACATGGCAGAGGTTGATGCACCAATCAGTGTCTGCCTCCTGAAGTGAGAGGATGAGACATGTGCCACTGGGCGACACCTCAGAGGATGAGTTGGAGGAGCTGGCAATTCCTGTGGGCAGCGTGTGGAAGAGTTATATTCTTCTACCTTTTCTGGGCGGCAGTAGCATATATTCAGGGGGATGAGTGACACACCAGTAGGCATAGGTCTTCTGAAGTGAGTAGACACAATAGGTGGCATTGTGTGACACCTCAGAGGGGGAGTGGGAGGAGTTGGGAATCCCTAGGGCAGCTTGCAGAAGAGTTACGTTTCCTGATTTTGTTGGAAGGAACCAGCAACAATTGAGGTGGATGGGTGACACACCAGTGAGTACATGTCTTTTGAATTGAGTGGGTAAAACATGTGTCATTTGGTGCCACCTCAAAGGAGGAGAGTGAGGAACAAGGAATCCCTGATGGCAGATTGTGGACAGGGACATCTGCATTATTTTCCTAGGAAAGAGAAGCAGCGTTTCACTGTGACATACCTGTCATTGTCCATCTCTTGAAGTGAGTGGACGAGACACATGCCATCAGGTGTCACCTAAAAGTAGGTGCTTCAGGACCTGGTAATCACTGGGATTGGCTTGTAAGAGAGACAATGCTGTCCCGATTTTTCTGAGAGGGAGGATCAGGGAATCAGGGAAGTCAGTTTCCATCACTTGAAGCGATTGGGTGAGACACATTCCAAAAGTGACACTGAGAGGAGGAATAGCAGGAACCAGGAATCACTGAAGGCAGATTGAGGAACTCATTTGATTTTACTGAGAGGGAGAAACATGGATTGTGGGAGGGATGTGGTGAAATCTAGTTGAGCACATTATAAATGCCATATCATATCATATCATATCATTTGGAACAGCAAGTCAGCACCCAAACAAATAAGAGGCAGAGGGTGAGATGTTGCATGTGGTATTTTCAAACTTGCAGCAGCACATGCTGTGTGCACTCCGATGGCCAGAACTGTACTTGGGAAATGGTAGCATCCAAGTCACATTCCACACTCTCCATGAAAAGTCACTCAGATATACAGGTACTGCTCCATGAGAATGAGCATCCACAGAGATGGACAGAGGAGGTTGCGCATTTAGTTTCTCCCAGCAGCAATGGGTCAGAAGGGAGATATGAGCGGATTTAAGATCAGGGCTCTTTGATAGATTAGTACCTAGATAGTGGGAGGAGATTTAATATCCCATGTCTATATCTCTTCCATTCCCATCCACTGGGTCAGACATTCATGAGGATGAGATGTATGATGAGCTAAACAAAGATTACGCTCCATCAGAGCCTAGACAGGTACAAGCAATGCTGTTGGAAATTGGCGATACTGAAGAGGATGAGGTGAATGGCTGTAGTACTAATAGAAGCGTTCCTGCCCCTGTATAGACTCTTGGAGTAACAGATCTCCCACTGCAGATCATAAAGCACATCACATCATAATACAGCATACAGAACTCTACCAGCACCATCACCTCCAGCACAATTTTTCCCACGTGAATCCAGCATGCGTATTGCTAGTCCACTATGAAAGTCTGGCAGTATTTCACAAACAATAAACAACTGAATCTGGCCACAAGCACACTCTGCCAGAAAACAGTGTGCTAAGAGAAATCATGGGCAAACCTGGGTACCACATCTATGTGGTTCCATATGCAGCAGCACCAGCAGCACCATGCACAGACAGATGAAGAAGTTAAACAATCTGAGGTGTATCTTTCCCCGAACCATTGGGCAAGCAGCATATCTACACCAGCTCAATGACCACTGACAATACTTTGGCTGTATTAGTCTTGCAAAGCAATGATTCCCCATTGTCTCAGGGCAATGTTATGGTAGCATTTAAGTGTTGCCATAGATAAGTTCTACAATAGAGAGCAGCTACCTGATGCTAATCCATCTATACAGTTGTCAACAGAACTGTACTCATTTTTGGAAAATGCCGCATTCTAGCACTTCAAGGAAAAAGTCGGTAATCACACGAAAGTTCCCAGCCAAACCTTGTTCTCTCCTAAAGTGGTACAAATAATGCCACAGGGGACTCTGAATTTGGGCATTGTTGCAGCAGACAATGAATCAAATGTCCTTGTTGCCTTCTGAATGGACAAGAAAATGCACACCTCCTACTTTGAGCATGCCCTTCACGTCACGGTCATGCACTTTATACGCAATTGCAAGCCTGTCAAAGAAATGGTCAATGTGCCTGTTAGGGAGAATTCTCTGTTTAGGCTGAATTTCCTAACCTAGTGAGTCCCCCAGCAGCTTTGCTGGATTTCTGGAGTTTGTTTTTTCCATCCTGCCAAGAGTGAGACTCTTTTCTCCCACTCTTGGACATGTATGTGTGGGTAATTCCTTTGAAATGTCAATGTGTTCGATGGGCTATGGGGTCTTTTACTCCATAGGGTCTCATATGTTTTTCTATGTGTGTTACACCGCACCCTACGTGCCGTAACACTGGGGCGTCCTAGCGGGCCCCCACCATAGACTCCATACCCGGGGACTGACTACTGTCTCCCCGGGCATGTAAAGTCACCATTGGCTTTACTAGACCTAAATTTACTAACAGGACTAGTACAAACCATCTTATTGTGAACGTACTAGTAGGGGTAATTCGATTACTCCTAGACCTGTTACTCGAGGGGGCACTGTCCCGTCCCCCCTCGTCGAGTTTTGGCTGGTGGCAGTGGAAACTACTTGTTATGTTCGACCCCGAGCATAACCCTATGGGATTCGTCCCATTGTTGGAGATTGATACTTTTTCTCGTTGATCTCTAACGTACCACCGATCTACTTATCGTAAATAAGTTTATCGGATGGTATTTTCTGCCAGAACTCGGTTTGTAAAATGGCGTCTGTGTTCGTCTCTGTGACTCCTAAACCAAAGGTTGAGCCCTTTGTTCCACTTTTGGCGGGCCTCTGTACAGAGACCCTCCAAAGTGGTGCCATTCTGTCTGGGTTACCTCAGGGGTGTGGGAGGGGGTTTAGGCACCCTGGACCGAGTTGCCTTGCCAACTCAGGTCGCACTCTGGAGTGATTGGCCCAAGTGGTGAGCGTTCCCGCTCACCACTTAGCATGTGTTGATTGACAGCTAGGCTGAATGAATGGGGGTTTTCTGCATAAAAGCAGCGCTTTTGGGACTGGATCTTCAGAAGTCGCCACAGGACCTAAGAATCCAATGAGGGTAACGCTGAGCCGACCTGCACGACGACACCTCCGGTGGAGCCCTGCGGAACCGACTCACCACTTCCCGACGATAGAGGAGATCTCCCTGCCGGAGAGTCTCTTCCCCTGGCTGGTAGGAACAACCAGTCCCCTTTGCTTTTTATTTGCCTCAGGACGCAGTGGTCGAATTGCCCGTGCAGAGCACCCCGGCAACCGGATAGCCACTACCCCTGAACCGCGACCAAAAGGTGGTGCCTTGTGACGGAGCACTCCGCGGCTGGCCTCTTCCCTGGTGGTGCACCGGACTTCATTTTCTTCGACGACGAGATCATCTCTACTCTTGGCAAGGACCCGCCGTGCATCCACCACCAGGAACAACTGCCCCCGCCGGAGCTGCCCTCCACAACAAGGTACCGTGTCCGCCTGGCTTCCCTTTCGATCGGTTCAAGTGAGGTGTCTTAATCCTCTCCGTTCCGTTGGGTCGCCTCCAAGCTTTTCTCATCCTTTGTTCTGAACTGGTTCAACCTGCCGATAACAATTTGCTATACAGACTTGAATGCATCTCCACTAGAGACTTTTTGGGACATCGCGCCTTGCCTCTCTCCGAGTGGGCCTGGCCTCTGAACTTTACGATCTATTGTGATTCTTGCCTTCTTGCCTTGCATTTTATCCGCGTAGGATTGAACTGTGTTGATTTCATGACCTGCCTATCTTTTTCTCTCCCGTCCTAACTGATATTCGAGTGTCATCTGGGTTGAGGTATACATCTCTGTCTGAAAATAAGTGATACCGGTAGAACCTAGAGTTGTCGAACTATTGCTAGGGGGATTGATCGTCTACTTCGTAGAGTAATTGTGTTTGATTTGTTTGCCGTGATTTGCCTTAGTGTTTTTCATAGATGTTCTGTTATAAATAAATGCCTTAATATCTTTACACTAAGTCTTGTTGCGTGTTTGCTTGTCTTGCTGTGAAGAATTGTCCTATTTTGTATACTCCAGATACTGCTCAACTTTTCTTGAGAGAAGTCTGACTGCTCAGCCACAGCTACCACGTGAATCTGTGTGGTGCAGACTGCTACCAAGTGGGTTCACCGCCAACGCCTGTAGTCCTAAATCTTTTGCAGTGGTCCCAGAGGGAACTGCACAGGTTTCCGCCTAACACTGGGGGTACAGCGGTGGGATTTGTATCGAGTATACAGTTTAGAGTGCTTTTCGACACTGTAGGATAACTAACCACAAAACTTTGCACAAAAAGCAACTTTCAAAAACATGTATACGATGGAAACTTACAGTCAAGAGTCTTTGTCAGGTGAAAATACTGAGAGTTTGCGAGCTCTCTGTAGGCAAGAGAATCTTCCTGTAAGAGGCAAGAAATTAGAACTAATCGAGAGATTGCTGGCGAACCAAAGTCTGGGTACTGGTTCAGAGGAACCAATCTCCCCAGCAACTGTAGATAACAGTGATGGTGTTGATCTGAATCGTAATTCTGATGATAGCGATGAAGAGGCTGACGAGGACGGAGAGGCTAACGAAACTGTCTCCCCTGCTCCTCTACCCGCCTTACCAGCTGTGCCTACGGGGCCCATACCAGGTCCCATAAGTAACCCTGCTTATTTTGAAGCTCAAACTAGAATACAAACGGTTCTTGGCTCAATCTGAATGAAACCAAGAGCTCGAGTTCAGACGGATGAATGCCCAGGCCGAGCAGAAGCAAGCTGAGTTAAGACTCAGGGAAATAGAACTTAATCACGAGTTAGAGATGAAAAAGCTGTCTATGGAAAATGCTTCTCTCTCCTCTGGTTCCTCTAGGAGCTCCAGTCCCAAAAGACCCCGGATGCCGAAGGAATTAGTGGGTATGTATGAACCGAGATTGGATGTGTTGGATTGGTTGAAACTGTTTGAATACAATCATGGGCTCCAGGACATCACCGGGAATGCTTTGCTTCCCTGGTTGTTCTCTAGGCTCCCTCCTGTTGTGACTGATGTGGTAATGGAGTTGGGGGAGGCGGATAAGATGGATTATGAAAGTGTGAAACTAGCTTTAATAGCTAGATTCGGGAAGACCCCTTCCCAGTATCTTAAGAGGTTTAGAACCCTCAAAAAGCATGATAGTACCCCTTGGGCTACCTGGGTGAGTGAAGGGTTGAAAAACTTAGAGGGATGGATTAAGGGTTACAAAGTGAACACTTATGAGGGTATGAGAAATCTTTTTATGTTGGAGTCTATTTATGATGCCTGTTCTCCTGAGCTCAGACAGCACTTGGCTGATTCGAAGGAATTGGATTCCAGGGAGCAAGTTAAGGCTGCTGACTTGTGGGTTGCCAACAGGGCTACTCATAAGGATTCTGGGGCAACTCAGAAAAAGGATGAGGGAAAACAGCCTAAAAAAGACTCAAAAGAGAATTCGAATAACTCACATTCCAAAGAGGGCCCCAAACAAAACCAGAAGGGTAAGCCACCGGGAAAACCACAGCAGAATAGTATGCCTTCTGGTGCCAAACCGGAAGGAGGGCAGAACAAGCCACCATTCCAGAAAGCATTTGGTAAATGCTTTGTTTGTAGCTCGACTGACCACGTGAAAGGAGATCCCAGATGTAAGGGTAAACCTTCAGGGGTCCAGCTTGTCTCCTTAGCCTTCGCTCCAGAGGAGGAAGTCCAAATGGCAAGTGGAAACTTTCTACTGCTAGCTGACGAACCCATTGGAGTCTCAGCCAGCGTTTCTTTAGTATCTCTGGGGTTGTGGGAACAACAGAATTTAGATGTCTATAATTCTATCCCCGATAATACTAAAGAGTATTATAAGGACAGTGTCCAGGTGAATGGTCAGGAGACTCCTGCCATTAGGGACACTGGGGCCAGCATAACTGTGGTGGATAAATCGTTTATTCAGGCCGAGGATGTTGCTAAGGCACCAAACGCCTCACCAAGTTAGCTGGAGGGCCTGTGCAGATGCTTCCCCAATTACCAGTTCTCATCCAGTGTAACGACATGGCTGTGAAGATACCTGTCAGCATTCAGAGTGAGGTACCAGGACGCGTACTGTTGGGTAAGGATTTGAAAACTCTCAGAGTTGTATCGCATACTCCCAGACCTCCTAGTAAACGGTTACAGGAGCTAACCAGACCTGCAAGAGAGAGGACCATGCGCGGAACTCTCCAGGAGATGATGAAGAAAGATATCACTCCTGCTCCACTGGAATTGTCGGCCGCTGTCTCCAAGAAATCAGAAGCGAAAGGGAAACCTAAGACTTCTATCCGGAAACCAGCCGCCAGCATTCCAGTGCAGCCGACACGGACTTCCCCGCGGTTGTCCAAAGTCACACCCGTAACTCCACCTCCAGCCGAGGCTGAGAGGGAGGTACAACCCTGCGTGGTAGAATTAGACTCTGAGGAAGAGCTAATGGAAGGCCAGGAACTCATTGGAGATCTGGATCCTGTTGACCATCCTGAGCTGCAGTCGTTACTGGCAGAAGGTGGACCCAGCAGGGACAGAGAGAATGTCCAACTCTGGAAGGTCTTCGCCACCAGGCAGAAGCTCAGGCTGAAGGGCAAGAGCCTGGGAAACACAGGTTGCACTGGGAAGATGGCCTCTTCTACAGTGAACCGACCGAGTCTGCACCTGGAGACTACAAACGACTTGTAGTACCCCAAGAGAACAGACCACAGTTCTTGCAGTTAGCCCACGAGATTCCTTTGGCTGGTCACCTGAGTTTCAAGAAGACTAAGGAAAGGCTCTCTCTCTACTTCTATTGGCCAAAGATGGGGGCCGAAGTAGAAAAACACTGCAGGAGCTGCCACACCTGCCAGATCTCTGGTAAGGTTGGCTCCAAGAATGTGGCACCATTAGTGCCTCTCCCGGTTGTGGGAGTCCCATTTGAGAGAGTAGGGATTGACATCATTGGTCCCCTTGATCCTCCAACCTCCTCAGGCAACAGGTTTATACTTGTTGTAGTAGACCATGCTACTAGGTATCCTGAGGCAATTCCTATGAGGACTGTTACAGCTCCGGCTGTGGCTAAGGCCCTTCTTGGTATTTTTACTAGGGTCGGGTTTCCTAAGGAAGTAATCTCTGACAGGGGGTCAAACTTTATGTCCCACTACATGAAAGCCATGTGGAAAACCTGTGGAGTTACTTACAAGTTCTCAACAGCTTACCACCCACAAACCAATGGGTTGGTGGAACGGTTCAACCAAACCATGAAGAGCATGATAGGTGCTTTAGAGGAACCCCTTAAGCGTAAGTGGGACCTTCTACTGCCATGCCTTCTCTTTGCTTATAGAGAAGTCCCTCAGGAGGGAGTAGGTTACTCTCCCTTCGAACTACTCTATGGTCATCCCGTCAGAGGTCCATTGGCCCTGATTAAGGAGGGGTTGGAGAGTGCTCCTTCCCCCAAGCCAGTCAGAGTGACTGACTACCTGATAGGTCTCCGGAGGAGAATGTCACACATGATGACGGAAGCAAGCGATAACTTGAAAGCTGGACAAGCTTTGGTCAAGCACTGGCACGATCAAAAGGCTAAAATGGTTGAGTTCGCTCAAGACCAGCTCGTTCTCGTTATGATCCCAACAAGGCAGAGGGCCTTGCAGGATAAGTGGATGGGACCCTTCCGAGTAGTGGGTAAACTCGGAGAGGGTAACTATCTGGTGGACTTGGGCAATCCCAAGGAAGCTCCGACAGTCTTTCACACCAACCGACTTAAAGCGTATGTCTCACGACCTGATGTAGGAGCGTTGCTTCTAGCATCATCCGAGGAAGAAGAAGAGAGTGAAGCTCTTCCGGATCTCCTCAGAGGCTTACCTTTAGACGGAAAAATTGAAGGAGT
Organism: Ambystoma mexicanum; assembly: GCF_040938575.1. Classification (NCBI taxonomy): domain Eukaryota; kingdom Metazoa; phylum Chordata; class Amphibia; order Caudata; family Ambystomatidae; genus Ambystoma; species Ambystoma mexicanum. The sequence goes on along the minus strand of NC_090930.1, from coordinate 261,368,746 downwards.
AAATCTCTCCTCCAATCTGACACCCGAGCAACAAGAAGAGTGCAAATCTATGTTTAATCAGTTTGCCTCTCTGTTCTCGCTTTCACCAGGCTTGACCCCTTGGGGCCAGCACGACATACTCACTGGTGACTGTCTGCCTGTCAAGAGCAGAGGATACAGAATGTCAGAGAACGTACAAACCCATTTCAAAGGTGAGGTCTGCAAGATGCTCGATCTCCGGGTAATAGAGCCCTCTACTAGTCCATGGTCTAGCCCAGTTGTGTTAGTACCGAAGGCCGGATCTAAAGAACTTAGATTCTGCATGGATTATAGAGCTCTTAATGCAGTCACCAAGACTGATCCCCCCCCTTTGCCAAGAACAGATGAGTTGGTGGATAAACTTGGCGCTGCCAAGTTCCTCAGCACATTTGACTTGACGTCAGGCTATTGGCAAATAGCCCTAACAGACCATGCCAAGGAGAAAACTGCATTTTCTACCCTCGTTAGCTTATACCAGTTTAAGGTAATGCCATTCGGATTGAAAAATGCACCTGCTACATTTCAACGGATGGTAAACCAGGTTCTGAATGGGATGGAGGACTTCTGCATGGCATACTTGGATGACATCGCAGTGTTCAGCAATTCCTGGGAAGAACATGTAACCCACCTGAGAGATGTTTTGCAGGCTCTTGGACGAGCCAATCTGACCATAAAGGCGAGTAAATGCCAAATTGGACAGAGTAAGGTAGTCTATCTTGGGCATGAGGTAGGCGGTGGAGAAATAAGGCTTTTGCTCAGTAAGATTGAAGCTGTGCAAAATTGGACAACACCGACTACTCAAACCCAGGTGAGAGTCTTCCTAGGCCTCGCCGGGTATTACAGGAATTTCATAGAGAACTATGGGACCATAGCTTCTCCACTGAATGTCATCTCCTCGCCCAAATTCCCTAAAAAGGTTAAATGGAACGAGGAGTGCAATCAGGCTTTTGAAAACCTGAAAAAGGCTCTTTGCCAAGCCCCAGTACTCAGAGCTCCTGATTACCGCCAACACTTCATTGTGCAGACAGATGCTTCCAATGTAGGGATAGGTGCCGTACTCAGTCAACTGGATGGGAAAGGTAGGGAGCACCACGTTTGCTTCATCAGCCGCAAGCTGAAGGATCCTGAAACAAGGTGGGCAACAATTGAAAGAGAGTGCTTTGCTATCGTGTGGGCTCTGAAGAAGTTTAGGCCGTACTTGTATGGTTCTACTTTCGTCATTCAGACTGACCACCAACCCTTGAGATGGTTAATGCAAATGAAAGGGGAAAACCCAAAACTATTGAGATGGTCGATCTGCCTGCAAGGGTTTGATTTCACCATTGAGCACAGGTCAGGGTGTCACCACCAAAATGCTGATGGTCTCTCTAGGATGTATGTCATCGACTAGAGGTATGAGATTCATCCAGGAGTGGATTAAATCCTCCTGTCCCTTAGTCTGGGGGGGGCGAGTGTTAGGGAGAATTCTCTGTTTAGGCTGAATTTCCTAACCTAGTGAGTCCCCCAGCAGCTTTGCTGGATTTCTGGAGTTTGTTTTTTCCATCCTGCCAAGAGTGAGACTCTTTTCTCCCACTCTTGGACATGTATGTGTGGGTAATTCCTTTGAAATGTCAATGTGTTTGATGGGCTATGGGGTCTTTTACTCCATAGGGTCTCATATGTTTTTCTATGTGTGTTACACCGCACCCTACGTGCCGTAACACTGGGGCGTCCTAGCGGGCCCCCACCATAGACTCCATACCCGGGGACTGACTACTGTCTCCCCGGGCATGTAAAGTCACCATTGGCTTTACTAGACCTAAATTTACTAACAGGACTAGTACAAACCATCTTATTGTGGACGTACTAGTAGGGGTAATTCGATTACTCTTAGACCTGTTACTCGAGGGGGCACTGTCCCGTCCCCCTCGTCGAGTTTTGGCTGGTGGCAGTGGAAACTACTTGTTATGTTCGACCCCGAGCATAACCCTATGGGATTCGTCCCATTGTTGGAGATTGATACTTTTTCTCGTTGATCTCTAACGTACCACCGATCTACTTAACGTAAATACGTTTATCGGATGGTATTTTCTGCCAGAACTCGGTTTGTAAAATGGCGTCTGTGTTCGTCTCTGTGACTCCTAAACCAAAGGTTGAGCCCTTTGTTCCACTTTTGGCGGGCCTCTGTACAGAGACCCTCCAAAGTGGTGCCATTCTGTCTGGGTTACCTCAGGGGTGTGGGAGGGGGTTTAGGCACCCTGGACCGAGTTGCCTTGCCAACTCAGGTCGCACTCTGGAGTGATTGGCCCAAGTGGTGAGCATTCCCGCTCACCACTTAGCATGTGTTGATTGACAGCTAGGCTGAATGAATGGGGTTTTTCTGCATAAAAGCAGGGCTTTTGGGACTGGATCTTCAGAAGTCGCCACAGGACCTAAGAATCCGACGAGGGTAACGCTGAGCCGACCTGCACGATGACACCTCCGGTGGAGCCCTGCGGAACCGACTCACCACTTCCTGACGACAGAGGAGATCTCCCTGCCGGAGAGTCTCTTCCCCTGGCTGGGGGACGCAGTGGTCGAATTTCCCGTGCAGAGCACCCCGGCAACCGGATAGCCACTACCCCTGAACCGCGACCAAAAGGTGGTGCCTTGTGACGGAGCACTCCGCGGCTGGCCTCTTCCCTGGTGGTGCACCGGACTTCATTTTCTTCGACGATAAGATCATCTCTACTCTTGGCAAAGACCCGCCGTGCATCCACCACCAGGAACAACTGCCCCCGCCAGAGCTGCCCTCCACAACAAGGTACCGTGTCCGCCTGGCTTCCCTTTCGATCGGTTCAAGTGAGGTGTCTTAATCCTCTCCGTTCCGTTGGGTCACCTCCAAGCTTTTCTCATCCTTTGTTCTGAACTGGTTCAACCTGCCGACAACAATTTGCTATACAGACTTGAATGCATCTCCACTAGAGACTTTTTGGGACATCGCGCCTTGCCTCTCTCCGAGTGGGCCTGGCCTCTGAACTTTACGATCTATTGTGATTCTTGCCTTCTTGCCTTGCATTTTATCCGCATAGGATTGAACTGTGTTGATTTCATGACCTGCCTATCTTTTTCTCTCCCGTCCTAACTGATATTCGAGTGTCATCTGGATTGAGGTATACACCTCTGTCTGAAAATAAGTGATACCGGTAGAACCTAGAGTTGTCGAAGTATTGCTAGGGGGATTGATCGTCTACTTCGTAGAGTAATTGTGTTTGATTTGTTTGCCGTGATTTGCCTTAGTGTTTTTCATAGATGTTCTGTTATAAATAAATGCCTTAATATCTTTACAGTAAGTCTCGTTGCGTGTATGCTTGTCTTGCTGTGAAGAATTGTCCTATTTTGTATACTCCACATACTGCTCAACTTTTCTTGAGAGAAGTCTGACTGCTCAGCCACAGCTACCACGTGAATCTGTGTGGTGCAGACTGCTACCAAGTGGGTTCACCGCCAACGCCTGTAGTCCTAACTCTTTTGCAGTGGTCCCAGAGGGAACTGCACAGGTTTCCGCCTAACAGTGCCTCAGAAGATCAGCTACCATCTCAGCTGGGCTTCCTGTGCCAGAAATGAACTGTGACAGCGTTAAGTGGCCCAGTACTTGCTACTGCACAACCTGAACACCTCGATGGCCACTTGTGGAAACTCTTCTTTGCAGGTGCTAGACAGCCTGCATGAGCAGTGAACTGCCATCATACTTTACTGAAACTCTCATAGCAGGGCTCTAAATCAGATCTCTTTAACACCATGTCAGTGAGACTGGCTGTCTAATTTCTGCTCTAAAATACCAACTTTTGAGAAGGCCAGCAATTGGGGTATCTGTCACAACACAGACATGTGCGAGGTTCACTCCCTATTGTACCTGTTTGATATCAACCTGACCAACAAAGCTAGAGCCCCTGCTATGTTAGTTGATGCTGATACTTCAGTTATAGTGAGGGGCCCATTTTTAACCTTGCGTGGTGATCCACAGCTATTTGGATTTACAGGTAAAATTAACCACTTAAGTGCTGGGGTGAGCTGAGCCTTCAATGATTTCTTATGGGAAATCAGCACGGGCATAGACACCCGCAGCTGAAGAGCATCTACTGTTCACCCATGTTTTAAACTTTAAGCGGCCACTTTTCATGTGCATGTCTCAGTAAGCTTCACAAGTAGGAGACACTGTGCAAATGTGAAAGAATGCTTTGCTGCAGCACTTACATCATTTGGCACAGGAAAACAAGCAGCAGGAAGCACACCAAGCATCCAGAATTTCGACAAATACACCTGGCCTGCTCATGAATCATGGCAACATCAATTGGCAGTACATTACTGGCACCAGTTGACAGCTTGAGGGGCAGTGTGGGCACAACCTACAGGGTGACAAATCTGTTGGACACCCTCCTCAGAGAATTCAGCATCTTGGATACAGATTGATCATCAACAGGAATGGATACATAACACCTGTCTACTGTTAATTCGTCAGTGGAAGGATAATGAGTAATGACCCCTTACAGTACTGGCAAAGGACGTGGTCTGTCTGGCCATCAGTTATTTTTCAGGTTGCTATAGAATTACTACGCTATCCCTCCGCAAGTGTGCAGTCTAAGAAAGTTAATACTGAGGCTGGGGCTATTGTCTCTAATCACAGGAGTTTCATTTGCAGGGATGCACGTTGAACTATGGACATTTGTAATAATGAACAGGCATTTAATTGTGGAAGACAATGGAATGACATTGACCATAGCCAACCCACTAGCTGGGATGATGAAACATAGATCTGCCATTATCTGCCATTCATGTGGACACAGTTACCTTCTCTCACTCCCCTAGATGGACAGACACAGTGGATGTGTTAATTTCATCTAAATTAATGGAAACGAACATTTGTGGTTGGGATTGTGACTTGGCGAAGCGTTAAGTATACAAATTCCACATCATTTCAGCAATCTGCACCACATTTTGCACCACATTTTGCATAGTTACCTGTTAGGACCCTGCAGACATTACTGGCTACATGACATTTGGACACATCACCCCTTTCACCGGATTTCAGCGAAAGTCAAAGTTTGTTTGTGGGTTTGTGGCTTGGTGAAGTGTTGTTCCTCATACAATTTCAGACAGTTTGACCAATCTGCACCACATTTTGCATAGGTACCTCTTAGGACCCTCCGGTCATTGCTGGCTACATGATATGTGGACACCCCACCCCTTACCTCAGATTTCATCACCTTCACACATGCAATGGTTGCCTGAAATCGGCAAAACATCAATGTGGTCATAGAAGGACCAGTCCTCAACCCTAGGATGCATGGTTTCTGGGACATTTCAACCACAAAGCACAGCAATACAATTCACCACACCAGGGTGAGGCAATAGGTGGGGAAAGAGGTGGGGAAAGAGCACAGGAGGTCCCAGTATGCAACAGCGCACTAGTTCTCGCCTCCCCCCATGTCTGCTCTGGGTTATGTCAGCCAGCCACACACATCCATTCTCACTGCAGTTTACTTCAGAGTGCAAAGCACATCACGCGATAAGCGAATTGGAACAACAACTTACAGGATCATTGATTTTTCAACCATTGATGAGAGTTTTCTCCTGTCTGTCCACAGAAACCATTCGGAGAGTGGGTACTTTTTGCTAGTAATCTTTAAGGTCAATCCTTCTCCACCCTTCTTCTTGGTGACCTCCCCCTCCCTTCATTCAAAGCCTTACAGGTTTCTCAGTTGCTTCTGCACTAATCTAGGCCTCCTTCCTAACCCCCAATGAGTTAGTTTATCATTCCCTTTTGTTGCCTTCTACCTCTATAATGCCTCTTGCTCCCACCAACAAGAACTCAACTCCCTTCTCTCCAAATACTCCATGACAACATTCCTTGATCTACCAACCCAAACTCATGGCAACTCTCTTGGTCACATATTCATGTTAACCTCCATTAACTCATCTATCTTCTCCACTAGTGCCTGTTCTTCCTGCCATCATTTCACTGATGTGAACTTTGTCAAATCCCAATGTCCTTCTTCTCCACATAACTAAATGCAAGTTCGAATACAACACACTTTTCCACATTCTAACTGCTTTCAAGTCCTCCCTTTTCAAACTCTCCTCATCCCAAGCTTGTACTCCGAAGCAAAGCTTTCTGGAGTTCAGCATGGTTATTATCTCCCATCTTTGAACACCACTAAACTACGTACGCCGAGACCTTACCCATAGCCCTGGATCTCCCCTGAGATTCATTGACTCATGACAAGCATTCCTCTCCATCTTCAATGCTGGCACTAAGTCCTTTCCTCTTCACCTCTAACCTCCCACCTCTATCCTCACTACTATCTGTGATGCAGATAACTCCAGGTATGAGTCCAATCTTTTCTCCTGTCATCAATCTCACCAGGCAAATGTTTACTACTCTTCAGGGTACCCTCCCACACCCAAATCTCCACTCAATGTCTTCTTCATTATCTGGTATTAGTTGCACCCTCTATCTCCATGTCAATGTCTCCAAAATGTGCAGAACAGGGACTGCTTCCATCTTTCTCCCACCTCCTAAGCCATTTTATGTGCGCTCTTCACCCCATTCTCTCCTCTCTTGCCTCCTTCTTCTGTACCTCATCTGAGAGGGTTGGGCCAATTTTCATTTGGGTCAACAGGTGTTGTGCCCCCATTGACCTGTTTATTCCACAAATAGTAAAGGTGCTGGTATTTCTAACCTGTTCCCACATTTCCTTATTCTTCAACCTATCACTCGATAAAAGTCATCTTCCATGCCTGTTTTAAAACAGCCACACATCTAACCATGCTCAATACTCCCATGGTTGATCATTCCAACAATGCAAACTATTGTCTTGTCGCCTCCTCCATCACTATTCAAAAGTAATTAAGCATGTAATATTCAACTGTTTCAACAACTACCTTCGGGCCAAGAAGCTCTGTATCCTGCCCAAATCTGGCTTCCAAAGTCGCTATTCCATGGAAATGAAACTGACTCATACCTACACATTTCTAATCACCACTCTAAAAATTCATCCATTCTCATTTTTCTTGACTGCCTGCTAGCCTTTGGCATAGTCACTCTCTCCTTCTATGCCGCTGTTATATCTGGATTCAAGACAACTTTATTTCCTCCCATCTATCCCACTATTCTCTATTTCTCGAAATTAAACACCTCTCATCTCCCCCTCCTCTCAGTAGGTGAATCCCTGGCTGAGTCCTGGGACACTTACTCTTTATCCTCACCACTTGTTTTCTTGGCTAACTCATCTCCTTTGATTTCACGTTGCTCCAATTCATCAACGATAACCAGATCTTCTTCTACTTTCATAACTTTAGAGAATCATCTATCTTCACATCTGTATCTGCCGCAAGGCCATCTGTCACTGGCTCGAATTTCACTGTGTGATGATTAATTCCTCCAAGATGAAAGTCATCGACCTAACTGCTCACTGTACACTTATAAAACATCCCTCATCCATTGCTTTTCCTCCTGGCCATCTCATTCCTACTCCAACAACCTGGAAATGTAGGGCCCTCTTTGACAGTGACATTAAACATCAACAATGCACAATCTCCACCTCAAATTCTACTGGCTCTTGTGAACCTAACACACTACTAATACTCTCATATATCCACCTTAGAAGTGAGTCATATTGACTATTTCTCGGTCATTCCTCTGTGCTTGTTTTCACCCCTCAACAAAATGTGTAACTTTGATACTCACACACTTTAGACCCCACTTGGCTCCTTGCACAGTGCCCCCCCTATACAGCACCTTTGATGTGTGTTTCTCTGTTCTTAAAAAGTATCAATGGCTTAGCCTTGCTTCATCTACCCATCTTTATCAATAAATACCTACACTCCCACGTGTTCTATTATTCTATTCTGCTTAGCTTATCCATTCCTCATTGTGCTCCCTACCACTTCTGCTCCTTTAGTGTCCTTGATCCTTATCACGGAAGCTATGTTCACCTGCCTTACCAAACCACCACCAACATCACCCTTTCGAATGAGCATTTCCTTTCTCGTGAATAGCCTCCAACTTCCACCAGGCATATAGACCTGCCCCCTCAACTCCATCTCCCCATTTCTCTACTCACAATTATGTCCAACTGATTGTACTTCAGTATCAACTCCAATTACTCTAAATTAAGATGTGCTAAGTACATTCTGTCCCCAGTTGCCTCATCACGAGTTGGGCTGTATTCCCGGCTGTAATACCGCCGACTGTAATAGCCCTAGCACCGACCGGTCCGGCTGTATTACCGCCGGATCACGAGTTGGGTGTTAACGGTAGATCCCCATTCCCCATTGGGTCCATTGGATTCAATGGGGCATTTTCAGCGCTAATTATGCGGGCTAATACAGCCGGCGGTAATACAGCGGAAAACAGGATTTTCACCTCCAGAGAAAGGCTGGAGGTAAAACAGCCCATTTAGCACCCAACTAGTGATAGGGCCAGCCCTTAAATGCGTCTGTAATACCGTTACCACTGCATTTAATGGCTACAGCCCAACTCGTGATGAGGCCCAATGTACTCAATAAGGTATTCCTGCAGTCACTGATTTGTTTTCTTGTACAGCATTTCTGTTGAAAGTGCTCACCTGTTCATGAATGAAATTAAAACATTAATACTGTGATTCAATCCATTTGCAAGAGTATTGGTAGCTGTTTGCATTATTAGGTAAAGATTCCACTGAAGTGGTGACATATGCACTTTTTTTAAGAACCAAGATAGAAGACATGTGACCAGGTTCTGGTTTTGATGGGAATTATTTTGTGAACGTTTGAGCCTGCTTGCCTTAGTAGTTTAATACAATAGCCTATCGATGACAGTAGATACTTGAATAGACACATATACTTCCAGAAGGTAAGTTCTTTAGTGGAGTTTTTCCAGAGAAGGGCAGAAAGATGTTACAACTGAAGACGAGTTGTGACACCCTTGGGATTTCAAGTGAGGGAAAATACAACAAAGTGTTTAACTATTTTTCTGGTCAACATATCCTGCTTGCGGCCTGTGTAATTATTTCATTGATATGTGCCCTCCATAGCAGAGGTGTGGTAGCTGGGGGCAACAAGTGATCTCTAATGATTAGGTGGAGCAAATTAATGCAACAAAACATCTCTTTACTCATATGCAAGTTCTCTGTTAAAAGTAGAGATATGGTATAGTTTGACAGTTTGCGGTAGTTTGCATAGAGAGATTTCACAATAATATTATACATTGATTTTAGAAACTTTGCAACACTCATATGTATCCATCAGTGTATTGCTTCAAACTGCTTTCAAATACATAAGACACAGAACATCCTCGCCGAATGATTAAGATGAAAGCACCATATTGGATACACATCTCTGCAGAGTGTGCATTATTATTGTTCACTACACTCCTCTACAGAGTGTGCATTATAATTGTCCACGTTGATAGATTAAAAGTTAATCCTTCCTTCTTACAGCGGGATGCCTGCAGAAGAAAAATCTATGTTTTAGCACCCTGGGTTCCTGCTTTGGGAACCAGGGGTGCAAATGGCCTTTATCCCCCATTTCAGGGGCTGCAATGGACGATAATGGTCCGTAGCCATCCTTATTTATTTATTTATTTATTTATTTATCCATTCATTGTTTTATTTATATATTTATTTATTTATTTATTTGTTTATTTATAACACACATATGCCTGCAGACATCAGGCTGTGTGGTTACAGTATTTGTTGAGGAAGATTTGGTGGAGGAAGACAGCTTATTACTTGCTGAGAAAGGAATAACCTTTCTGAGAGCATTGCGGTCATTGAATTTGGTGTGGCGTCATTGAATTATGTTTATGTGTGAGCCTGGGTATGAAAAGGGTGTATGAATAATGCAGGCACTATTCATTATTCACCACTGGTAATACAATACTTTGGCTTACACTAAAAGTACATACCAACAATGCTAAACTCTGCTCAGTCAAGTTACTGGAGATGGAAATATTACTGAAAGTGTTAAACATATAACACTATAACACTAAAAGCCTTCAAAATAATCTGACATGCACAGATGGTAATGAGGGCTATTTCAGAAAAGGTAATAGAGAAAGCAGGTACAACAACAACAACAACAACAACAACAACAATACATTAAGAAATATAAACAACGACATGTGCAAAACACAATCAAACAATTTTAGCACTGTAGAATGCTGTGCTCTCTGAGTCGATGGGACCCATAGCTGAATTTCAATTTAGGATTTGAAAACCACGAAGACAGGAATTATCCATGTGTCTGTGGCTCATTGTGTGTGTTTGTACATTGTTTGATAAAAAATTAGAAAGTTTTCTTTTAAAGCGTGACACAATAAATAAAATAAATTGATACAATTATCCGTGTGTGGTAGAGGTTCCCACTCCACTTCCATATCTATACACTATCTTTCAATCCATTTCTTTTGGAAATGGTGCATTGATTTTGTGCAGATAATTGAAAAGAATGCATTGAAGATGTACATGAAAAATTATTGGAGGAGTACAATTTGTGGAAAATAAAATAGAAATTAAATGTGTGTAACATGAGATCTGGTCAGCGTCGATATTTTAAATTGTCATACAGTAGTATGCAATAGTCTATGACATCCCATAATGCAATGTCTACAGTGCTTAAGCAGTACTTAAGCTTGTGAAGATAGTCTGCTGAGATCATTCGCAGGCTCCAGACAGTCTCCAGACACCATCTCTGACCACTCCACTCATTTGAGACTGCAGCATGAAGCAGAACGTGGAGTGTGTTTCAGGGTCACGGTCTGGGGGCTGTGATCGGACAGGCGTGTACAAGTAAGTGTAGAGGGGCTGGGGAAGTTGCACAGTGGGAGGAGGCGTGTAGAGGTATTCACCAAAAAAGGACAGGGGGAAGGGAGAGGCAGCCATAAGACCATCCCTGCTGAGGGCAGCATTTACGGGGGCTTTCTGCAAAGTTGAGCATATGTCTGCAATTAGTAGACATATAGCAGCTGAGATATCTACTTATTACATTCACTTGTGAAATTAACCATTTAATAATGTCACTCAGAAAGAATGTTGCTTGATAAATATGTAGCTCAAAATATTTCTAAAAAAGGCGACCAACACACACTACCCCATCCTCCTTTTTGATTTTTTTTTTTCAAATAGCTATGTCACGAATATTGTAGCTGTCAGAATCTCAATCACTGCACATTGGCCTCCAGCTGTTTTATGAAAATATAAAAATCAATTTTTATTCTCTTTTTGAAATGTATAAATACATATTTACATTTCAAACATTCACCATAGAAAATTACAAAACATTTCATAATGCAAAGTGGAAGATTTGAATTTCATGCACATGAAGTTAGTATGCTTCCTGTTAAAAATACAGTACCTTTGAATATTTTCAAGCATGTTTACACATGCATATACAAGGAGTGTTATATTGTCCTCACATTGTTTTTTGACCTTTATAATTCAAGAGAGGTACATTTATGTGCTTAACCCGATTTGTAGCCCGATTCATAGAATTAATGTGTGCTGAAAATTCCCGCGCAAGCGTGCGAATCGCAGTGCAGGTGCGAAAATCGATTCATGGAAGTCCGTGCGCAAGTAAAATGTGGGATGTGCGCTGAAAATCTGTGTGGCGCACGCCGGCGCACAGGTCATCTAACGGCGTGCACTACGGCCACAGCGAAAGCGCACATAGCGCGGCACACATAAAAGTAGGCGTAACACGGGGCGTGACACACGGAATGGGGAACAACGCGTGAAAATGTGGGCATCACGGGGGAAGTACAGGAGGCAAGTGCGCGGAACGCCCACACGCTCGCCTACAACACGTATTCATGGAATCGAATAGGGCAAACCAGCGCACCGGCGAAGACGCGCACAGGCCTAAACATGTACGCCGCATGAAGGCAGGCGGTAGCGTCCCTGCGCATGAAAAAAATGTGCGCCAAAATGTGCGCTAACAAAAAGCACGTATATGCAGCTCTGATGATTGTCCCATATTGTGGCCCTCTAGGACAAATGACGAACGCCCGCTGTGTCAAAAATAGCATGTGCGTGTATTTCGGGGGTGCGCAGGAAGATTCAGATGCGATTGGCCTTGGGCGAGCGGGGTGCATGTAAATCTGGGTTTGCGGGAAGTTTCACACGCGATAGGCCCTGTGCGAGTGGGGTGCGTGTATTCCTGGGGTTCGCGTGAAGTTTCACACGCGATTGGCCTGGGTACGTGTAAATCTGGGGTGCGTGGGAAGTCTCACACGCGATTGGCCTTGTGCGAGCAGGGTATGTGTATTTCGGGGGTGCGCGGGAAGTTTCACGTGCGACAGGCCCTGTGCGAGTGGGGTACGTGTATATCTGGGGTGCAGGGGAGTCCTACACGTGAATTGGCAGTCTGGGTCCTCCCAGGTGTTCCCTCTACACCCTCCACGGCCCCTGCAGGCAGCCCACACCAAAGGGGACTACCCTCCACCCCTGGTCATGTCCCGCAGGCAGCCCATCCACCATGGGCATGCCCCCCAGCCAAGCCACATGTCACCTTGCACTACTGATCACCAACGCATGACCCCCTCCACCCCCACCCCCCAGCAGTGCAGTGCACTTGCCAGCAGGCCCCCACTCATGTCCCCTTGCACTGCCACACCCCAGCAGTGCAGGGCACCTGCCAGCAGGCCCCCACTCATGTCCCACTCATGTCCCCATGCACCCCCACCCTCCAGCAGTGCAGGGCACCTGCTAGCAGGCCCCCACTCATGTCCCCTTGCACCCCCAGCAGTGCAGGGCACCTGCCAGCATGCCCCCACTCATGTCCCATTGCACCCCCACACCCCAGCAGTGCAGGGCACCTGCCAATAGGCCCCCACTCATGTCCCCTTGCACCCCCACCCCCCAGCAGTGCAAGGCACCAGCCAGCAGGCCCCCACTCATGTCCCCTTGCACCCCCACCCCCCAGCAGTGCAGGGCACCTGCCAACAGGCCCCCACTCATGTCCCACTCATGTCCCATTGCACCCCCACCCCCCAGCAGTGCAGGGCACCTGCCAACAGGCCCACACTCATGTCCCCTTGCACCCCCACAGCCCAGCAGTACAGGGCACCTGCCAGCAGGCCCCCACTCATGTCCCATTGCACCCCCACCCCCAGGCACTGAGGGGCACCTGCCAGCAGGCCCCCACTCATGTCCCACTCATGTCCCCTTGCACCCCCACCCCCCAGCAGTGCAGGGCACCTGCCAGCAGGCCCCCACTCATGTCCCCTTGCACCCCCACCCCCCAGCAGTGCAGGGCACCTGCCAGCAGGCCCCCAATCATGTCCCCTTGCACCCCCACCCCAAGCAGTGCAGGGCACCTGCCAAAAGGCCCCCACTCATGTCCCATTGCACCCCCACCCCCCAGAACTGAGAGTCGCCTGCCAGCAGGCCCCCACCCATGTCCCCTTGCACCCCCACCCCCCAGCAGTGCAGGGCACCTGCCAGCAGGCCCCCAATCATGTCCCCTTGCACCCCCACCCCCAGCAGTGCAGGGCACCTGCCAGCAGGCCCCCACTCATGTCCCCTTGCACCCCCACCCCCCGGCAGTGCAGGGCACCTGCCAACAGGCCCCCACTCATGTCCCACTCATGTCCCCTACCACCCCCACCCCCCAGCAGTGCAGGGCACCTGCCAGCAGGCCCCCACTCATGTCCCCTTACACCCCCACCCCCCAGCACTGAGGGGCACCTGCCAGCAGGCCCCCACTCATGTCCCCTTGCACCCCCACCCCCCAGTACTGAGGGGCATCTGCCAGCAGGCCCCCACTCATGTCCCCTTGCACCCCCACCCCCCAGCAGTGCCGGGCACCTGCCAACAGGCCCCCACTCATGTCCCACTCATGTCCCCTTGCACCCCCACCCCCCAGCCTTGAGGGGCACCTGCCAGCAGGCCCCCACTCATGTCCCCTTGCACCCCCACCCCCCAGCAGTACAGGGCACCTGCCAGCAGGCCCCCACTCATGTCCCCTTGCACATCCACCCGCAGCAGTGCAGGGCACCCGCCAGCAGGCCCCCACTCATGTACCACTCGTGTCCCCTTGCAACCCCACCCCCCAGCAATGAGGGGTACCTGCCAGCAGGCCCCCACTCATGTCCCCTTGCACCCCCACCCCCAGCAGTGCAGGGCACCTGCCAGCAGGCCCCCACTCATGTCCCCATGCACCTCCACCCCCAGCAGTGCAGGGCAACTGCCAACAGGCCCCCACTCATGTCCCATTGCACCCCCACGCCCCAGCACTGAGGGGCACCTGCCAGCAGGTCCCCACTCATGTCCCACTCATGTCCCCTTACACCCCCACCCCCCAGAAGTGCAGGGCACCTGCCAGCAGGCCCCCACTAATGTCCCCTTGCACATCCACCCCCAGCAGTGCAGGACACCTGCCAGTAGGCCCCCACTCATGTCCCACTCATGTCCCCTTGCGCCCCCACCCCCCAACAATGAGGGGTACCTGCCAGCAGGCCCCCACTCATTTCCCCTTGCACCCCCACCCCCCAGCAGTGCAGGGCACCTGCCAGCAGGCCCCCATACATGTCCCCATGCACCCCCTCCCCCAGCAGTGAAGGGCACCTGCCAACAGGCCCCCACTCATGTCCCATTGCACCCCCACGCCCCAGCACTGAGGGGCACCTGCCAGCAGGCCCCCACTCATGTCCCACTCATGTCCCCTTGCACCCCCACCCCCCAGCAGTGCAGGGCACCTGCCAGCAGGCCCCCACTCATGTCCCCTTGCACCCCCACCCCCCAGCAGTGCAGGGAACCTGCCAACAGGCCCCCACTCATGACCCACTCATGTCCCATTGCACCCCCACCTCCCAGCAGTGCAGGGCACCTGCCAAAAGGCCCCCACTCATGTCCCCTTGCACCCCCAACCCCAGCAGTGCAGGGCACCTGTCAGCAGGCCCACACTCATGTCCCCTTGCACCCCCACCCCCCAGCAGTGCAGGGCACCTGCCAGCAGGCCCCCACTCATGTCCCACTCATGTCCCCTTGCACCCCCACCCCCCAGCAGTGCAGGGCACCTGCCAGCAGGCCTCCACTCATATCCCCTTGCACCCCCACCCCCCAGCAGTGCAGGGCACCTGCCAGCAGGCCCCCACTCATGTCCCATTGCACTCCCATCCCCCAGCAGTGCAGGGCACCTGCCAACAGGCCCCCACTCATGTCCCATTGCACCCCCACCCCCCAGCACTGAGGGGTACCTGCCAGCAGGCCCCCTCTCATTTCCCCTTGCACCCCCACCTCCCAGTAGTGCAGGGCACCTGCCAGCAGGCCCCCATACATGTCCCCATGCACCCCCTCCCCCAGCAGTGAAGGGCACCTGCCAACAGGCCCCCACTCATGTCCCACTGCACCCCCACACCCCAGCACTGAGGGGCACCTGCCAGCAGGCCCCCACTCATGTTCCACTCATGTCCCCTTGCACCCCCACCCCCCAGCAGTGCAGGGCACCTGCCAGCAGGCCCCCACTCATGTCCCCTTGCACCCCCACCCCCAGCAGTGCAGGAAACCTGCCAACAGGCCCCCACACATGACCCACTCATGTCCCATTGCACCCCCACCCCCCAGCAGTGCAGGGCACCTGCCAAAAGGCCCCCACTCATGTCCCCTTGCACCCCCACCCCCCCAGCAGTGCAGGGCACCTGTCAGCAGGCCCACACTCATGTCCCCTTGCACCCCCACCCCCCAGCAGTGCAGGGCACCTGCCAGCAGGTCCACACTCATGTCCCATTGCACCCCCACCCCCCAGCAAAGAGGGGCACCTGCCAGCAGGCCCCCACTCATGTCCCACTCATGTCCCCTTGCACCCCCACCCCCCAGCAGTGCAGGGCACCTGCCAGCAGGCCTCCACTCATATCCCCTTGCACCCCCACCCCCCAGCAGTGCAGGGCACCTGCCAGCAGGCCCCCACTCATGTCCCATTGCACTCCCATCCTCCAGCAGTGCAGGGCACCTGCCAACAGGCCCCCACTCATGTCCCATTGCACCCCCACCCCCCAGCACTGAGGGGCACAAGCCAGCAGGCCCCCACTCATGTCCTACTCATGTCCCCTTGCACCCCCACCCACCAGCAGTGCAGGGCACCTGCCAGCAGGCCCCCACTCATGTCCCCTTGCACCCCCCCCAGCAGTGCAAGGCACCTGCCAACAGACCCCCACTCATGTCCCACTCATGTCCCCTTGCACCCATACCCCCCAGCAGTGCAGGGCACCTGCCAGCAGGCCCCCACTCATGTCACACTCATTTCCCCTTACACCCCCAACCCCAGCACTGAGGGGCACCTGCCTGGAGGCCCCACTCATGTCCCCTTGCACCCCCAACCCCAGCACTGAGGAGCACCTGCCAGCAGGCCCCCACTCATGTCCCCTTGCACCCCCAACCCCTAGCAGTGCAGGGCACCTGCCAACAGGCCCCCACTCATGTCTCACTCATGTCCCCTTGCACCCCCACCCCCCAGCACTGAGGGGTACCTGCCAGCAGGCCCCCACTCATGTCCACTTGCACCCCCACCCCCTAGCAGTGGAGGGGACCTGCCAGCAGGCCCCCACTCTGTGAGGCGGAAACCTGTGCAGTTCCCTCTGGGACCACTGCAAAAGATTTAGGACTACAGGTGTTTGGCAGTAAACCCACTTGGTAGCAGTCTGCACCACATAGATTCACTGTTGGTAGCTGTGGCCGAGCAGTCAGACGTCTCTCAAGAAGCGTTAAGCAGTATGTGGAGTATACAAGATAGGGCAATTCTTCACAGTAAGACAAGCAAACACGCCAAGAGGCTCAGTGTAAAGATATTAAGGTATTTATTTATAACAAAACATCTATCCAAAACACTATGGCACTATCACGGCAAACAAATCAAACACAATTACTCTACGAAGAGGAAACGATCAATCCCCCTAGCAATATTTCGACAAGTCTAGGTTTCACCGGCACCACTTATTTACAGACAGAGGTGTATGCTTCAACCTAGATGGCACTCTAATATTAGTTAGGACGGGAGAGAAAAATATAGGCAGGTTATGAAAGCAACACAGTTCAATACTTCACGGGTAAAATGCAAGGCGAGAAGGCAAGAATCACAATAGATCATAAAGTTCAGAGGCCAGGCCCACTTGGAGAGAGGCAAGGCGATATGTCCCAAAAGTATCTAGTGGAAATGCGTTTGAGACTGTGTAGCAAATTGTTATCGGCAGATTGAACTAGTTCCGAACAATACATGAGAAAACTTGGAGGTGACCCAACGGAACGGAGAGGATTAAGACACCTCACTCGAACCGATCGAAAGGGAAGCCAGGCGGACACGGTACCTTGTTGTGGAGGGCAGCTCCGGCGGGGGCAGTTGTTCCTGGTGGTGGATGCACGTCGGGTCTTTGCCAAGAGTAGAGATGTTCTCATCGTCGAAGAAAAGTGAAGTCCGGTGCACCACCAGGGAAGAGACCAGCCGCGGAGTGCTCCGTCACAAGGCACCACCTTTTGGTCGCGGTACAGGGGTAGTGGCTATCCGGTTGCCGAGGTGCTCTGCACGGGCAATTCGACCACTGCGTCCTGAGGCGAATAAAAAGCAAAGGGGACTGGTTGTTCCCACCAGTCAGGGGAAGAGACTCTCCGGCAGGGAGATCTCCTCTGTCGTCGGGAAGTGGTGAGTCGATTCCGCAGGGCTCCACCGGAGGTGTCGTCGTGCAGGTCGGCTCAGCGCTACCCTCGTCGGATTCTTAGGTCCTGTGGCGACTTCTCAAGATCCAGTCCCAAAAGCCCTGCTTTTATGCAGAAAACCCCCATTCATTCAGCCTAGCTGTCAATCAACACATGCTAAGTGGTGAGCGGGGAGGCTCACCACTTGGGCCAATCACACCAGAGTACGACCGGAGTTGGCAAGGCAACTCGGTCCAGGGTGCCTAAACCCCCTGCCACACCCCTGTGGTAACCCAGACAGAATGGCACCACTTTGGAGGGTCTCTGTACGGAGGCCCGCCAAAAGTGGAACAAAGGGCTCAACCTTTGGTTTAGGTGTCACAGAGTAGAACACAGACGCCATTTTACAAACTGAGTTCTGGCAGAAAATACCATCCGATAAACTTATTTAAGATAAGTAGACCGGTGGTACGTTAGAGATTAACGAGAAAAAGTATCAATCTCTAACAATGGGACGAATCCCAGAGGGTTATGTTCGGGGTCGAACATAACAAGTAGTTTCCACTGCCACCAGCCAAAACTCGACAAGGGGGGACGGGACAGTGCCCCCTCGAATAACAGATCCAGGAGTAATCGAATTACCCCTACTAGTACGTCCACAATAAGATGGTTTGTACTAGTTCTGTTAGTAAATTTAGGTCTAGTAAAGCCAATGGTGACTTTACATGCCCGGGGAGACAGTAGTCTGTCCCCGGGTATGGAGTCTATGGTGGGGGTCCGGTAGGACGCCCCAGTGTTACAGCACGTAGGGTGCGGTGTAACACACATAGAAAAACATATGAGACCCTATGGAGTAAAAGACCCCATAGCCCATAGAACACATTGATATTCAAAGGAATTACACACATACATGTCCAAGAGTGGGAGAAAAAGAGTCTCACTCTTGGCAGGATGGAAAAAACAAACTCCAGAAATCCAGCAAAGCTGCTGGGGGACTCACTAGGTTAGGAAATTCAGCCTAAACAGAGAATTCTCCCTAACACACTCATGTCCCCTTGCACACCCACCCCCCAGCTGTGCAGGGCACCTGCCAGAAGGCCCCCACTCATGTCCCACTCATATCCCCTTGCACCCCCACCCCCTAGCAATGAGGGGCACCTACCAGCAGGCCCGCACTCATGTCCCCTTGCACCCCCACGCCCCAGCAGTGCAGGGCACCTGCCAGCAGGCCCCCACTCATGTCCCCTTGCACCCCTACCCCCCAGCAGTGCAGGGCACCTGCCAACAGGCCCCCACTCATGTCCCATTGCACCCCCACACCCCAGCACTGAGGGGCACCTGCCAGCAGGCCCCCATTCATGTCCCACTCATGTCCCCTTGCACCCCTACCCCCCGCAGTTTAGGGCACCTGCCAGCAGGCTCCCACTCATGTCCCCTTGCACCTCTACCCCCCAGCAGTGCAAGGCACCTGCCAGCAGGCCCCCACTTATGTCCCCTTGTACCCCCATCCCCCAGCAGTACAGGGCACCTGCCAACAGGCCCCCACTCATGTCCCCTTGTATCCCCACCCCCCAGCAGTGCAGGGCACCTGCCAACAGGCCCCCACTCATGTCCCATTGCACTCCCACCCCCAGCACTGAGGGGCACCTGCCAGCAGGCCCCCACTCATGTCCCACTCATGTCCCCTTGCACCCCCACCCCCCAGCAGTGCAGAGCACCTGCCAGCAGGCCCCCACTCATGTCCCCTTGCACCCCCACCCCCCAGCAGTGCAGGGCACCTGCCAGCAGGCCCCCACATATGTCCCCTTGCACCCCTACCCCCCAGCAGTGCAGGGCACCTGCCAGCAGGCCCCCACTTATGTCCCATTGCACCCCCACCCCCCAGCAGTGCAGTGCACCTACCAACAGGCCCCCACTCATATCCCCTTGCACCCCCACCCCCCAGCAGTGCAGGGCACCTGCCAACAGGCCCCCACTCATGTCCGATTGCACCCCCACCCCCAGCACTGAGGGGCACCTGCCAGCAGGCCCCCACTCATGTCCCCTTGCACCCCCATGCCCCAGCAGTGCAGGGCACCTGCCAGCAGGCCCCCACTCATGTCCCCTTGCACCCCCACCCCCCAGCAGTGCAGGGCACCTGCCAGCAGGCCCCCACTCATGTCCCATTGCACCCCCACCCCCCAGCAGTGCAGGGCACCTGCCAACAGGCCCCCACACATGCCCCACTCATGTCCCCTTGCACCCCCACCCCCCAAGCAGTGCAGGGCACCTGCCAACAGGCCCCCACTCATGTCCCCTTGCACCCCCACCCCCAGCAGTGCAGGGCACCTGCCAGCAGGCCCCCACTCATGTCCCCTTGCACCCCCACCCCCCAGCAGTGCAAGGCATCTGCCAACAGGCCCCCACTCATGTCCCCTTGCACCCCCACCCCCAGCAGTGCAGGGCACCTGTCAGCAGGCCCTCACTCATGTCCCCTTGCACCCCCACCCCCCAGCAGTGCAGGCCACCTGCCAACAGGCCCCCACACATGTCCCACTCATGTCCCCTTGCACCCCCACCCCCAAGCAGTGCAGGGCACCTGCCAACAGGTGCCCCACTCATGTCCCCTTGCACCCCCACCCCCCAGCAGTACAGGGCACCTAGCAGCAGGCCCCCACTCATATCCCCTTTCACCCCCACCCCCCAGCAGTGCAGGGCACCTGCCAGCAGGCCCCCACCCATGTCCCATTGCACCCCCACCCCCCAGCACTGAGGGGCACCTGCCAGCAGGCCCCCACTCATGTCCCCTTGCACCCCCACCCCCGAGCAGTGCAGGGCACCTGCCAGCAGGCCCCCATTCACGTCCCCTTGCACCCCCGCCCCCCAGCAGTGCAGGGCACCTGCCAGCAGGCCCCCACTCATGTCCCATTGCACCCCCACCCCCCAGCAGTGCAGGGCACCTGCCAACAGGCCCCCACACATGCCCCACTCATGTCCCCTTGCACCCCCACCCGCCAAGCAGTGCAGGGCACCTGCCAACAGGCCCCCACTCATGTCCCCTTGCACCCCCACCCCCAGCAGTGCAGGGCACCTGCCAGCAGGCCCCTACTCATGTCCCCTTGCACCCCCACCCCCCAGCAGTGCAAGGCATCTGCCAACAGGCCCCCACTCATGTTCCCTTGCACCCCCACCCCCAGCAGTGCAGGGCACCTGTCAGCAGGCCCTCACTCATGTCCCCTTGCACCCCCACCCCCCAGCAGTGCAGGCCACCTGCCAACAGGCCCCCACACATGTCCCACTCATGTCCCCTTGCACCCCCACCCCCAAGCAGTGCAGGGCACCTGCCAACAGGTGCCCCACTCATGTCCCCTTGCACCCCCACCCCCCAGCAGTACAGGGCACCTACCAGCAGGCCCCCACTCATATCCCCTTTCACCCCCACCCCCCAGCAGTGCAGGGCACCTGCCAGCAGGCCCCCACCCATGTCCCATTGCACCCCCACCCCCCAGCACTGAGGGGCACCTGCCAGCAGGCCCCCACTCATGTCCCCTTGCACCCCCACCCCCGAGCAGTGCAGGGCACCTGCCAGCAGGCCCCCATTCACGTCCCCTTGCACCCCCGCCCCCCAGCAGTGCAGGGCACCTGCCAGCAGGCCCCCACTCATGTCCCGTTGCACCCCCACACCCCAGCAGTGCAGGGCACCTGCCACCTGGCCCCCACTCATGTCCAATTGCACCCCCACACCCCGGCACTGAGGGGCACCTGCCAGCAGGCCCCCACTCATGTCCCCTTGCACCCCCACCCTCCAGCAGTACAGGACACCTGCCAGCAGGCCCCCACTCATGTCCCACTCATGTCCCATTGCACCCCCACCCCCCAGCAGTGCAGGGCACCTGCCAACAGGCCCCCACTCATGTCCCTGTGCACCCCCACCCCCCAGCAGTGCAGGGCACCTGCCAACAGGGCCCACTCATTTCCCCTTGCACCCCCACCCCCCAGCAGTACAGGACACCTGCCCGCAGGCCCCCACTTATGTCCCCTTGCACCCCCACCCCTCAGCACACAGGGCACCTGCCAACAGGCCCCAACTCATGTCCCCTTGCCCTTTGCACACCCACCCCCCAGCAGTGCAGGGCACCTGCAGGCAGGCCCCCACTCATGTCCCCTTGCACCCCCACCCCCCAGCAGTGCAGGGCACCTGCCAACAGGCCCCCACTCATGTCCCACTCATGTCCCATTGCACCCCCATCCCCCAGCAGTGCAGGGCACCTGCCAACAGGCCCCCACTCATGTCCTCTTACACCCCCACCCCCCAGCAGTGCAGGGCACCTGCCAGCAGGCCCCCACTCATGTCCCCTTTCACCCCCACCCCCCAGCAGTGCAGGGCACCTGCCAGCAGGCCCCCACTCATGTCCCATTGCACCCCCACCGCCCAGCAGTGCAAGGCATCTGCCAACTGGCCCCCACTCATGTCCCCTTGCACCCCCAACCCCAGCAGTGCAGGGCACCTGTCAGCAGGCCCTCACTCATGTCCCCTTGCACCCCCAACCCCAGCAGTGCAGGGCACCTGTCAGCAGGCCCTCACTCATGTCCCCTTGCACCCCCACCCCCCAAGCAGTGCAGGGCACCTGCCAACAGGCGCCCCACTCATGTCCCCTTGCACCCCCACCCCCCAGCAGTACAGGGCACCTGCCAGCAGGCCCCCACTCATATCCCCTTTCACCCCCACCCCCCAGCAGTGCAGGGCACCTGCCAGCAGGCCCCCACTCATGTCCCATTGCACCCCCACCCCCCAGCACTGAGGGGCACCTGCCAGCAGGCCCCCACTCATGTTCCACTCATGTCCCCTTGCACCTCCACCCCCGAGCAGTGCAGGGCACCTGCCAGCAGGCCCCCATTCATGTCCCCTTGTACCCCCACCCCCCAGCAGTGCAGGGCACCTGCCAGCAGGCCCCCACTCATGTCCCATTGCACCCCCACACCCCAGCAGTGCAGGGCACCTGCCACCGGGCCCCCACTCATGTCCAATTGCACCCCCACAGCCCGGCACTGAGGGGCACCTGCCAGCAGGCCCCCACTCATGTCCCCTTGCACCCCCACCCCCCAGCAGTACAGGACACCTGCCAGCAGGCCCCCACTCATGTCCCACTCATGTCCCATTGCACCCCCACCCCCCAGCAGTGCAGGACACCTGCCAACAGGCCCCCACTCATGTCCCCGTGCACCCCCACCCCCCAGCAGTGCAGGGCACCTGCCAACAGGGCCCACTCATTTCCCCTTGCACCCCCACCCCCCAGCAGTACAGGGCACCCGCCCGCAGGCCCCCACTCATGTCCCCTTGCACCCCCACCCCCCAGCATACAGGGCACCTGCCAACAGGCCCCAACTCATGTCCCCTTGCCCTTTGCACCCCCACCCCCCAGCAGTGCAGGGCACCTGCAAGCAGGCCCCCACTCATGTCCCCTTGCACCCCCACCCCCCAGCAGTGCAGGGCACCTGCCAACAGGCCCCCACTCATGTCCCACTCATGTCCCATTGCACCCCCATCCCCCAGCAGTGCAGGGCACCTGCCAACAGGCCCCCACTCATGTCCTCTTACACCCCCACTCCCCAGCAGTGCAGGGCACCTGCCAGCAGGCCCCCACTCATGTCCCCTTTCACCCCCACCCCCCAGCAGTGCAGGGCACCTGCCAGCAGGCCCCCACTCATGTCCCATTGCACCCCCACCCCCCAGCACTGAGGGGCACCTGCCAGCAGGCCCCCACTCATGTCCCACTCATGTCCCCTTGCACCCCCACCCCCCAGCAGTGCAGGGCACCTGCCAGCAGGCCCCCACTCATGTCCGCTTGCACCCCCACCCCCCAGCAGTGCAGGGCACCTGCCAGCAGGCCCCCACTCATGCCCCATTGCACCCCCATCCCCCAGCAGTGCAGGGCACCTGCCAACAGGCCCCACTCATGTCCCATTGCACCCCCACCCCCAGCACTGAGGGTCACCTGCCAGCAGGCCCCCACTCATGTCCCCTTGCACCCCCACCCCCCAGCAGTGCAGGGCACCTGCCAACAGGCCCCCACTCATGTCCCACTCATGTCCCATTGCACCCCCACCCCCCAGCAGTGCAGGGTACCTGAAAACAGGCCCCCACTCATGTCCCCTTGCACCCCCACCCCCCAGCAGTGCAGGGCACCTGCCAGCAGACCCCCACTCATGTCCCATTGCACCCCCACCCCCCAGCACTGAGGGGCACCTGCCAGCAGGCCCGCACTCATGTCCCACTCATGTCCCCTTGCACCCCCACCCCCCCAGCAGTGCAGGGCACCTGCCTGCAGGCCCCCACTCATGTCCCATTGCACCCCCACCCCCGAGCACTGAGGGGCACCTGCCAGCAGGCCCCCACTCATGTCCCACTCATGTCCCTTTGCACCCCCACCCCCCAGCAATGAAATGGCGATCTCATGACACAAACCAAAAGTCAACTATGTACATCAACACATGTCCGCCACACGAAGGCAGGCGGTAGCGTCCCTGCGCTAACAAAAAGCCTGTATATACAGCTCTAATGAATGTCCCATACTGTGGCCCTCTAGGACAAATGACGTGCAAAGGGATATGCGACAAACACTGACACCCGCTGTGTCAAAAATAGCGTGAATTGCGGGGTGCGCGGGAAGTTTTACACGCGATTGTGCCTGGGTGAGCGGGGTACGTGTACTTCAGTGGCTCGCGGGAAGTTTTTCACGCAATTGTGCCTGGGTGAGCGGGGTACGTGTACTTCAGGGGCTTGCGGGAAGTTTTACACGCGATTGTATCTGGGTGAGCGGGGTACGTGTACTTCAGGGGCTCGCGGGAAGTTTCACATGCGATAGGGCCTGGGCGGGCGGGGTACGTGTATTACTGGGGTGGGCAGGGAAGTACAGGAGGCAAATGCGCGGAACGCCCACACGCACGCGCCAAAAAAGACGCGCTAATCCGGAAACATGTACGCCAACAGGAAGCAGGCGTACGTGGCTCCACGCAGCATAAATGTGCGCGCAAACAACAAGCAAGCTCAGACGCCAGGATGAACATACCATTCCTAGCAGCAGTGGTCGTGGGATACCGCAGGAGGAGGCGGAGGATAGTCAGGTCCAGAATTTTCACACCCAGAACCAGCCTTTTTGGCATGCCTGATGACCAGGTGTATGGGAGGTACAGGTTTCCACCTCATATAATACTCGACCTGGTCAGTGAGTGGGAGGATGACCTCACATCACCCACCCTCTGCTCCCAAGCACTCAGCCCCCTGGAGAAGGTCCTCAATGTACTGCAATTTTTGGCCACTGGATCATTTCAGCGGACAAGTGCCATAGTGGGGGGGTGTCACAGGCCACGCAGTCACGCTGCCTACACCAGGTCTTGGCCATCATGACTGCACACCCATCAGTCCGCAGGCACAAATACCTGCCCAGAACACCTGCAGAAAGGCAGGCTGCCGTCCAGGATTTCTACGGGGTGGCACAATTCCCCAAAGTCCTAGGTGCCATTGATTGCAACCATGTGGCTCTACGTCCCCCCATGGCATCAGAGCACATCTATAGAAACCGCAAGCACTGGCATTCCATCAACGTCCAGGTAGTATGTGATGCCAAGGTAATCATCACCTCAGTATATGCCAACTATCCAGGGTCCACCCATGACAGTTTCATTTACAGAATGTCAACCCTAAACCGGGACATAGAAGCTGGGCGTCATGGCGATACATGGCTGCTCGGTGAGTATAAATGCCACAGCACATGCATGCATGCCAGATACTGAGTAATGTCACAACCCTACTAATGATACCCATCACCACCTCCCTAGGGGACAGTGCCTACATTCTGAGCACCCACATGATGACGCCAATTCGGAACCCCACAACGCCACCCGAGGTAAGATACAACACAGCCCACATTGCAACCCGAGGCATAGTGGAGCACACATTCGGAGTGCTTAAGTCACGCTTTCGCTCCCTTGACCGTTCTGGCGGGCAGCTGTTATATGCTCCCCCAGTAGTGTGCAGGATCACAGTGGCAGCATGTGTCCTGCACAATGTTGCAACACGCCAGGGCCTGCCGGTGGACATGGTGGTGCCCCCACATCCCCAACCACATGCACGCCAGCTGCACATGGGAGGGGAAAAGGCACGGGGTGAGGCAGCCCGAACGCAGCTGGTGGCTAATTACTTCACTTAGAATCACACCCCTGTGGAGTGCACATACCATCTGACAATCAATGATGAAGACTCAAGGGACAGTCAACTGTCACTACCATACCAGCCTGAGATTGGTCACCTGGAAGTGTCACAATGTGTGCATACCTAAAAACAGAAACACCACCAATGCTGTGTCATCAAAAGACACATATGCTGCTAAATGCATTACCCCCTTGCAAAATACAACATGAGAACAGTGCCATGTCACCCAACCTCTCCCCTGCACCACCACCCAACACACCATGGCATGTCATGCTATGTGAGAGCAAACAAAGCAATCCCGAAAACCTGACACAAGTGTTACAAAGTACAGTGTCCCTAATGGAAACTGGCCACAAACAATATGCTCCCAGTAATGTTGAACTAACAACACACATGACCAAATACTTACCAACAATACAATGTAGCTACACAAGCTCAAACATAACTAAAACATGACAGTACTAAGTTAAAGTAGTCGTAGTCTTACAACCTGAATATGCCACCACATCGCCCCCTTCCAACTGTAGTCTTGCAGGCTTCAAAGCTTGTCTGTGTACTGCATACAACATGAACTCCATCTCCAAAGTAGACGGCCTTGTGAAGACATGAGGAATGAATCTGCAAATTCAGAGGGAGACATGGAAGCAGAAGCATACATAATTCCAACATGCAGTGTACAATACAACTACAATATACACAAGGAATGTCTACACAGTATTGACTACACACTGCCCACACAGCTCATGGGAGCCCAACATCACTGTGTACATCACTGTCACTTGGTCACACCCTTTGCAAGCTCATGGAAACGGGAAGCAGGAGGGGTGTGTGTCTCACAAACCCAAGCATCGAACCAAAACTCAGGACAAGCCTGCATGTGCCCAACCGGAATACAGTGGATGCTCACGGGAGCCACACAAGGCAACACACTGTCAAAAAATAATCAAAAATCAAAAATCAAAAAAGAAAAAATCAAAAATCAAAAATGGCCATGTGGGGGCCGGGGGGGGGG
Organism: Ambystoma mexicanum; assembly: GCF_040938575.1. Taxonomy (NCBI): domain Eukaryota; kingdom Metazoa; phylum Chordata; class Amphibia; order Caudata; family Ambystomatidae; genus Ambystoma; species Ambystoma mexicanum. The sequence continues at coordinate 261,341,901 of NC_090930.1, read as the reverse complement.
GGGGCACCAGGAGGTCCGAGGACAGGGTGCGCACCAACAGCCGCCTGTGTGGATGTTGTGGAAAAAAAACACCTCCATGGGCTTATGGCCTGCACGGCTATGCCAATGTGGGAGAACTGCTGCTGTCGCTCTGAACACCCTCTGCTGCTGCCACAGGAGGTGGTGGTGCTATGGGAGGCAGCCCACGCAAAGCCCTGGAATGGTCCTCCATGGCTGCAAGCATGCGGGTGTGGAAGGTCTCGTTCTGGAGGATTATAGTGCGGAGATCCCCATGCAGCACCTGACGTGATGCCCGAATCTCCTCCCGAGTTGCCTGCATCTCAGCTGAGAGCGAACGTGTGAGCCGCTCCAGCTGATGTTCTGTCCTCAAGATAGTGGAAGTCTCAAGGTCAACAAGAGTCTCCCTGAGGTGATGGAGTTCTACCCTCAGGGCTTCCCTGTGGCCCTGGGACTCTATTGAAATCGATTGGCGTAGAGTCTCCAGTGCCGCCCGTCTGTCCCTGTTGGATGCCAACATGTCGTCACTGTGTGATTGGCACATGGACTCTGTTGCCTGCTGTAGTAGCTCCATCTGCCTTTCAGGGGGGACAATGGAAGTGGCCACCCTCTCCATTGCTTGAGCCATCATCTCAACTGATGCTGCCTGTTGGGTTTCCATACCGTAAATGGATTGTTCCCATGCGGTATTGCCTGGTGGCGTACGGCCACCGCGTCAGCAGGCACCACACTAGTTTGGGGCAAGGCGATCTGTGCCTTGCTGTGCCGGCACTGCCTGAGGCTGCAGGACTGCATTCCCCTTCTGATCTGCTGGCCCAGGAACAGGATCAGATGTTGTGGAGTGTGACCCTGCACCCGTAACCGCCAAAGGCTGACTAACCAACACTGACATCCCCATAGGGGGTTCTACACCTGGTGCAGGTGGGTTGGACAGAACAGAACCCCTTCCAGAAACACTTACCTGCAACGCCACATAGGTTTCATCATCCGAATCAACACCTGAATAGAGGTCTGGGGAGGTGCACCCAGAGACACCCCTTGACAGTATCGTCTGCACTAGAGTGGGTTCTCACCCACCACCACATCACGTCCCCCACTGGTGGCCGGTTGTGCCTCAGGTTCCTCCTGGGTCTGCACCATCTCCTCAACCTCACCAGCATCAAGTGCGTCATCCGCTGCAAAAACATGAAAGACAAAAAATGGAAACAGGCATTAGCACCATAGCACACAAATATGCCTGACAAGCTACAGAACCAGTACATGATTTACACACGTCTCACATTACTATAACCCTTGCATGCATGCACTGTCAGAAAGTTGGAAGGGGAGGCAAAAGTCTGACACTGATGACACCAAGATGGAAGAGCAACACATTTGCTACATGCTGGGTAGCACTGCCATCACACATTGGCCTGTGAGTGGCATGTCCTATACACATAAATGACACATGCCATCATACAGATGGCATGTACCATAGCAATGGAACATTCCACAAGCACATCCCTATGTCAGTGAATGAGTACTGTCACCCATCCATGTGAGATGGACATGAAGAGATGAAAAATGCCACATTGTGTGAAAAGATACGCCATGTGCCACACACTGCAACACATCCAGTGTACAAAAATACAGTGATTGCAGGGCCATGTACACATCAATTGTTGTGCACTTCAACATGACAGGAAACAGCTACCATGTTCCACATTCAAACAGGCCCAAAAACATCATGTGATCAGGACAATACTCATTCAGCCTGAATGGTCAAATCTTTCAACTACCAAGGTGACACATGTGGGCCTATGTGGGGTTCTTCACTGACAGAAGCATATGTCACAATAGGGCTGAGGAATGTGTTGCAAAAGTGGGAGAATTGAAACAATCAGCCTGAAAGAACACTGAAAAATACAAACAATGTTGTTGCATGATGCCACCTCAAGGGCAACTGCCGTAATGTTGCGCTAAATTACTACTGTGGGCAGAAGGGATAGTGTCACACCCAAATTCAAGGCCGCAGAATGTTTTGGATGAAGCATATGGGTGACCCGTACTACTCAGTCACACACACCCTCACCTGCCACTCAATCAGAACCCGTCACCCAAACAACATACACATGCATTACACACACACGCATGGACACCCACCGGACAATGTTTCATAATCGGGTAGTTCTCCCACACCTCTGATCTGTTCCTCTGTGACGAAGGTCCCAGCAACAGACTCATGTTCAGTGAGTTTGTTGTCCTCATGTGGAGACCCACCACCAGTCACCAGAGTAGCGGCATGACTTGAGGCCAGCTTGTCCTTTGCTCTGCGTTTCAGGTCGTTCCACCGCTTGTAGCAATCATCAGATGAGCGCCTCACAAATCCAAGGGCACTTATGTCGTTGGCGATGGTCTGCCCGTGTGCCTTATGTTGACCAGGTGTGGTCTTGGACCCTGCAGTCACCACCATTTCGTGGCTATTTTGCAACACATAGCTCACAAGTGAATTAAGCTCTGCGTCATTAAAGCAAGGCTTCCTTGACGTGCCGGAGTGTGTAGCCGTGCCTGGGGTCTCAGCCTGTCGTGCCAGAGCAACCTTCTTCCTCTTTTTAGAAGGTGGAGCGGAGCCAGAGTGGCTAACGCCGCTCTGGTCAGTAGGGGCAGAATCACTGGTGGACTGGGTTGTTGGATGTGCGAATGCACATTGACCGTAGGACTTGGTGCAGGCATTGTCTGAAGTGTGATGTTGGCGGGGGAACATCAGTATGATTGACCAGGACCGACACTGTCCTGGCAGGGAGAGTCAGAGCTGGGGTGGATGGAGCTGCAGCTGCCCCTGCAGCCTCACCACCCTGCATACTTGGGGCAGAAGATGACATAGCTGCCCCAGATCCATGTGCCTTGGTGACAACTTGCACCGCCACACGTGGCCTAGACTTGCTGACCTGGAAGTCAGCCAGGGAGTCATCCTGTGCCAGGTCAGGTGCCACAATGGGCTAGTCCAACATGGGCTGAGCTGGGATGGTCTCAGCCACGTTTCCCTCAACCATGGGGGGGGGGCATGGGTGTCCCTGATTGGTCCTCCACACATGGGGGTCTACGGGCACCCTGCAAATCCTGGCCACGTCCCCTACCGTACCCACTACGTCCAACTTTTGAAAGTCGGCCACCTTTGCCTCCCTTACCGCTTGGTCACCTCCGTATTGGGAGGAGCAGTAAACTATTGTCCTGGGCAATTGGGGGTCAAAGGGGTAGGGTACTAGATGGAATTTGAACCCTAGTGCTCTAACAAGGCTGTCTGTGACCCCTGGGGGAAGATGACTGGTCACACAACGCACAGACAGCCCAAAAACAAATATAAACGTGCACGCAACCCCTCGTAGACCACGTGCATGGAAAAATGAACCCGCACTATGCGGTGGCACCCAGAAACACAAAAATAAGCGTACGCGTGATACATGCAGCCTACAATGACCTCTGAATGGGTACGTGACACACGGGGCAAGCACAGTTGTTAAGTACGTGCGGAACTCACCGTCTGCCTGGAAAAAGAACGTGAAAAATACGCGCATGTGCACGTTGGCAACACCCCCGCCAAAAGAAGAATTGTACGCTGTCTGAGGAGACAGGACAAAAGGAGAAGTGAACACTGTTTGAGGAAACAGGCCCAAAAAAAGTAGAAAAATGAAAGCTGTCAGAGGTAACAGGGAGTACGAACTTGAAACACTGTGAAGTAATCGCGTGTGAACCGACAAGAAGTACAGAATCCACCCACTCGCTCTCCACAAAAAGCACGTACAAGGAAATGGCGTCCTACACGTACTTTTTAAACTGGCCCACACGTACATGTCACTTACGCGTGTACGCGCCCTTTCCTCCAATTACACGCGCTGACACTCGGACGTGCAGCTTTTCCACCTGTGCTCTGTCATCACCTGCTATGAGGGAAACACCCGCGCGTGTCACGTCACAGATGCGCTTACACGCTAAGGGCGTTGGGTCCAATGAAATCGTGTACGTGCGCTGACGCGCTTACGCGCTAAGGGCCTTTTCTCAAATTACACGCTGACTTGCAAGATTTTCGCGTGCCAAATCACTCCGTATCAAGCTGGCCACGCGTTCACACACGGAAGACCATGCTCCTGCCCAGAAGGCCAAATTACTGCCCCCCAGAGCCCCGAGCACGCTCTCACCTGCCATCTGCTGCTGCCTGATTGCCTGCTGCCCACGTGCCATGCCATTTGCTGCCTGCACTTCAGCCAGGGGTGCTGTTGCTGTGACCACCCCTGCTGGAATCGAAGACTCCGGACGGGGATTCCATTGCTCCACAGCCCAGCCCCAGGACCTAGATGCCCACCCACTCCTGCCTGTCATGTCGGGCACACCACCATCTGAGACCACTGGCAACCCCCAGCCAGAGAGGCAGAGGGCCACCAGCTTCACTGCCACCGAAGTTGGTGTCCTGGTGGAGCAAGTCCTGGGGAAGTATGATGCCCTCTTCGGAAGGTCGCGTGCCGACAAGGAAGGACGGATCAGGATCTAGACAGACATCGTGACTGTCATCAACGCGGAGGGGGTGGCAGTCCGCGAATTCCATCATGTCAAGAAGCGCTGGGAGGACTTCAGGTCCAGGACCCTCAACAAGGCCCGGCGCCTCTTGAAGGCAGCGGATGCTAAAGGGCGCCGGGGCCACCTGTCGGAAGACCAAATGAGGGTCCTGGAACGCGTATGCCCAGCACTCCACGTCCAGGTCCTTGAGACGCAGACCCGTCTGGAGTCGAGCGGTACGTGTACATGCATACTGATTGGAAGCTTTGCGTGTGGTGGTGTGCCAGTAGTGTGCAGGTTGCACATGTGGTTTTGTAGGGCCATGTATGGATGTGTATGTACAGGGCCGTGAGGGTGACACATGCAAGTCCTTTCATGTGTGAGACACATGGATGGTGTATTTGTGGGTAAGCATGCAGGCCAAATGCAGATGTGTGAGCACACATGTTTGAATGACTGTGTATGTCAGTTGTCAAGGTTGTGGTGTCACACATGGATGTTGGTTCCAGCTGCATGTATCTACACTGGGTACATGTGCATGTATGTGTATCTGAGAAGTGTGCAACTGTCATGCAACATGGATGCATGTGAGACTGATATGTAGAAGATTGATTGCCAGATGTGACATGGATGCCGATCTCATCACTGCGACACTTGGTGGAGGTGTACACATGCATGTAAGTGTGGTGGCGTGTGTACATGTCTAGTGCACTCCCTGTGTCTCATGTGATATCTGGCTCACCTTTGCCTGCTCATGCTATTGTATGTGTATGGATGGTGCTGGCTGTTGCGATATTGCTGTGGAATAACTCATGTGTGTGATTTGAAATGACATGTGTGTTGGGGATTGTGATGCCATGTCTGAAGTTTGACAATGACACTCGTGTGGAACTGTCATGTGTGTATGAGTCCATTGTACAGTGCCCTGATGCCTGTGTCCTATCTCTCCCTGTCTGCAGCGTCGACTGATGAAGAGGGCGGAGAGGGTGCTGTGGAGCACAGCGGCAGGGATCGCACTGCCAGCCGGAGACGCAAGGCCCGGCTCCCCTCCAAGGTTGTCATCTCGTCGGGGAGTGAGGAGTCCGGTGCCGCGTCCCAGGTCGCAGCTGCCGAGGGGAGGTCCAAGAGGCGGAGGTTGGAGTTGGACTCCTTGGCAGCCGAAGGGGCAGCTGAGACCCCACAGGGCCCGACGGAGGAAGATGGCATGGAGTCATCCAGGTTGGTGGGGGATTTGGTGGAGGAGGAGGCCATGCAAGGGACAGAGACGGGGTCTGGAGGTGGGGATTCCACTGGTGCTAGTGGTGCAGTGCAGGGGCAGGGACAGGAGGCAGCAAAGGCCGCTGCAGAGGTGCCTGTGTGTAATCCTGTCCCCAATCCTGTGACTGCATCATCTTGCACCAGCAGGGATACCTACGTCCAGACCCGTTCTCAGGGAGGGGATCGGCTTACACCAACTTATACTTCCATTTGTGGTATCATCTCATTGGTTTTATGCATGTCATGATATGGGTTTTGACATTCACTTTCACCCATTGTGTGTGTGTGACGGACATGTGTTCATTTACATACTTGCCATTGGGGTTGTATCATGTAATTGGCATTTCTGTGTGGGTGGATGCAATACTTGGGTGGGTCTTTGGCATGTGGAGGCTGGCCATAAGGGCCAGGGATCTAGATTGTGATGACGTGTTGGCTGGGGGACATGTGTCGGGGCCTGCAGGCAGGTGCCCTGCACTGCTGGGAGGTGGGTGTGCAAGGGGACATGAGTGGGGGCCTGCTGGCAGGTGCCCCACACTGCTGGGGGTGCAAGGGGACATGAGTGGGGGCCTGCTGGCAGGTGCACCGCACTGCTGGGGGTTGGGTGTGCAAGGGGACATGAGTGGGACATGAGTGGGGGCCTGCTGGCAGGTGCCCCGCACTGCTGGGGGGTGGGGGTGCAAGGGGACATGAGTGGGGGCCTGCTGGCAGGTGCCCCACACTGCTGGGGGGTGGGGGTGCAAGGGGACATGAGTGGGGGCCTGCTGGCAGGTGCCCTGCACTGCTTGGGAGGTGGGGGTGCAAGGGGACATGAGTGGGACATGAGTGGGGGCTTGCTGGCAGGTGACCTGCACTGCTGGGCGGTGGGTGTGCAAGGGGACATGAGTGGGGGCCTGCTGGCAGGTGCCCTGCACTGCTGGGGGGTGGGGGTGCAAGGGGACATGAGTGGGACATGAGTGGGGGCCTGCTGGCAGGTGCCCCGCACTGCTGGGGGATCGGGGTGCAAGGGGACATGAGTGGGGGCCTGCTGGCAGGTGCCCTGCACTGCTGGGGGGTGGGGGTGCAAAGGGACATGAGTGGGACATGAGTGGGGGCCTGCTGGCAGGTGCCCTGCACTGCTGGGGGGTGGGGTGCAAGGGGACATGAGTGGGACATGAGTGGGGGCCTGCTGGCAGGTGCCCCGCACTGCTGGGGGGTGGGGGTGCAAGGGGACATGAGTGGGGGCCTGCTGGCAGGTGCCCTGCACTGCTGGGGGGTGGGGGGTGCAAGGGGACATGAGTGGGACATGAGTGGGGGCCTGCTGGCAGGTGCCCTGCACTGCTGGGGGGTGGGGGTGCTGGGGGACATGAGTGGGGGCCTGCTGGCAGGTTCCCTGCACTGCTTGGGGGGTGGGGGTGCAAGGGGACATGAGTGGGGGCCTGCTGGCAGGTGCCCTGCACTGCTGGGGGTTGGGGGTGCAAGGGGACATGAGTGGGGGCCTGCTGGCAGGTGCCCTGCACTGCTGGGGGGTGGGGGTGCAATGGGACATGCGTGGGACATGAGTGGGGGCCTGCTGGCAGGTGCCCTGCACTGCTGGGGGTGGGGGTGCTGGGGGACATGAGTGGGGGCCTGCTGGCAGGTGCCCTGCACTGCTTGGGGGGTGGGGGTGCAAGGGGACATGAGTGGGGGCCTGCTGGCAGGTGCCGTGCACTGCTGGGGGGTGGATGTGCAAGGAGACATGAGTGGGACATGAGTGGGGGCCTGCTGACAGGTCCCTGCACTGCTTGGGGGTGGGCATGCAAGGGGACATACGTGGGACATGAGTGGGGGCCTGCTGGCAGGTGCCCTGCACTGCTAGGGGGTGGGGGTGCAAGGGGACATGAGTGGGACATGAGTGGGGGCCTGCTGGCAGGTGCCCTGCACTGCTGGGTTGTCGGGGTGCAAGGGGGTAATGCGTTGGTGATCACTAGTGCAAGGTGACATGTGGCTTGGATGGGGAGGCATGCCCATGGTGGATGGGCTGCCTGCGGGACATGACCAGGGGTGCAGGGTAGTCCCCTGTGGTGTTGGCTGCCTGCAGGGGCTGTGGAGGGCGTAGAGGGAACACCCCCAAAATACACATACCCCACTCGCACAGGGCCTATCGCATGTGAAACTTCACGCACACCCCAGTAATACACGTACCCTGCTGAAATCGCGTGTGGAACTTCCACGCACCCCAGAAATACACGTACCCTGCTGAAATCACGTGTTAAACTTCCCTGCTCCCCAGAAATACACTTAACCTGCTGAAATCACGTATGGAACTTCCTGCGCACACCAGAAATACACGTACCCTGCTGAAATTGCGTGTTAAACTTCCCCGCACCCCAGAAATACACGTACCCTGCTGAAATCGCGTGTGGAACTTCCCGCGCACCCCAGTAATACACGTACCCTGCTGAAATCACGTGTTAAACTTTCCCGCACCCCAGAAATACACGTACCCTGCTGAAATTGCGTGTGGAACTTCCAGCGCACCCCAGTAATACACATACCCTGCTGAAATCGCGTGTTAAACTTCCCCGCACCCCAGAAATACACGTACCCTGCTGAAATCGTGTGTGAAACTTCCTGCGCACCTCAGTAATACACGTACCCTGCTGAAATTGCGTGTTAAACTTCCTGTGCACCCCAGTAATACACGTACCCTGCTGAAATTGCGTGTTAAACTTCCCCGCAACCCAGAAATACACGTACCCTGCTGAAATCGAGTGTGGAACTTCCCGCGCACCCCAGTAATACACGTACCCTGCTGAAATTGCGTGTTAAACTTCCCCGCAACCCAGAAATACACGTACCCTGCTGAAATCGAGTGTGGAACTTCCCGCGCACCCCAGTAATACACGTACCCTGCTGAAATTGCGTGTTAAACTTCCCCGCACCCCAGAAATACACGTACCCTACTGAAATCGCATGTGGAACTTCCCGTGCACCCCAGTAATACACGTACCCTGCTGAAATTGCGTGTTAAACTTCCCCGCACCCCAGAAATACACGTACCCTGCTGAAATCGCGTGTGGTACTTCCCGCGCACCCCAGTAATACACTTTCCCCGCTCGGCGTTTGCGCTGAATTGGGAATTTTTATGGCGTTTCCTTGCGCAAGGGCGTTCTTGGGGGCGTAACTGGCGCTGCTGCAGAGTCGCTGCGCTACTCTGCACCACGGCTGGTTTTGGAGGCTAAAATCCATGAATACGCTGTGTGCGGAAATCGATTTTAGCGCACGCGGCTGGCGCAGATATTCGCACACGCACACTGTGCGCCAGCCGCGTGTGCCACTTTTGTGCGAAATTCTATGAATTACCCTGAAGATGTTTCAAAATACTCTCACTTTTCTCAGCCTTTTTTTAGATAGTCTGATATCTATACAACTTCCGTAGTGATACCTTGTTTCTTGATATCTTCTGTGTTTCACTAAAATAACAAAACATGGATACAGTAAAAACAATGTCGACACCTGAGCGTTTCTACCCTTTTTGACAAGATCTACTCATCCACCGCTGTCTCTCGATCATTGATATCTAGGCCTTCGTCATGACAAGAGTTGTTTGTATGTGTATCTCGATCAAATCTCTCAAACCCCTGGACTACTTCATCAGTTCTATAAAAATATTGAAAAGTAAAAATCAGAAGGAGATTCACCTCTGGTGGTTTTTAACTTAACCGTATTAGAATATGCAAGCTTTTCACTAACCTTAGTTTTCTTTCAAGGGGAGCACAGCTTTTTCTTTATTGCTGCATTATATATTTACTTATTGCAGTCTGAAAAGGAAATTATAAATATGTTTCTCTCACTTGTGGGAACCAGATTACTGTCAATCCATTCAAATCCTCGATTTGTTACCGCATATGCCTAAGACTTATTTTATATGCACGATCTGTGCTCACAAACATGCTGTCTAATTTCTCTTTTAGCCATACTCACATATATCGGCCATGTTGTCTTTCGGTTGGTAAATTCTTTCAAAACCCAGGAAATATCATTTAGCATCACGTTCTTCATATTGTTTGTTATTCCACATACTGAAACATGGGCACATTTATGGTGGCCCGATACTGGAACCCTCCCCCGTAAACTTGTCAGGTTGCATTCCTTGGAAGTTTGTAGTTGTATGTGTGAAACAGCATCTGTTTTATCTTTTTAGCTTTCTTAAATGCACACCGTGGTTTGCTAGGCTGAAAATCCACCATTTGGATAATTGGCCATTTTTAAGCACAACATTCCTTAGTGCATCACTTATAGGATTTTATGTTGTCACACATTTGATTCTATCGTCTGCATCTTTGTTACGTTTGTGAGGTATATTTCTCTTTTTTGTGCCTTTTTATATTATTTTCCAGGGGTATCCTCTTAGCCTTAGCCTACAGGCTAGATAGTCCGTGTGTTCCTTAAACTGGACTAGATTGGAACAGTTTCTCCTAATCCATATAAACTGGCCATATCAAAGGTTATTCTTCATATTCTTAGAGTGATAGCTTCTAAAATGTAGCAAGCAGGGTGTTCTTGTCTGTGGCTTTACATTATAGAGTTGTTCCTAAAGTAGAAACGTGGTTGGCTCTAGATTTGGAATTGACCTTGCTGAGCTCTATTATTCCTTGTGCATTGGGGTATGATTCATGAGTCGCAAGCTACTCCACGCCACCATCTCCAAAACACCACTCACTGTACACTAATGGAACAATGTATGTCACATTTATGTCACAAATTGCTCACCTCACATGGTTTTGAATACGTATCAGCCTTGATAAAGACCCACGGGTCAAAACACGTGTCGGCTGACAACAAGAGGATGTAAGAGCCCCAGATGTACTACATGTATACCTATAAATGGAAGAAAAACCTATCACTTGCACAAATAAAAGCGAGATTGTATCGCAACAACCAGTGTGGAAGAACAATTTCTTTAAATTACAAAAGCAAGATAGCCAGGAGAACAACCCCCTTCTTTTTTTCCTAAAGTAGTATAAACAGCTGGAGGCCTGTGTGCAGTTTTTGAGGTTCTGACAATATTCCAGAGATAGCAATTTGAAATCAATGAAAAAATAAGAAGGAGGGGGTAGAGTGTGTTGGTTGTCTCTTTTTGAAATGATTATCCCTGTTCACCACACACTCCCCGTAAACAACAAAGATAGGGAGAGACCTGTTGTTTGACTGGCTAAAAAATGTCCTGACAGGAAATAAAAAGAAAAGCATCATTAAACAGTTGGAAAATTTAAGAAGAATGAAGTTAAAGAAGGGAACATTAATTGAAAAAGGTGGAAAGTGAAACTGAATCCAAAGGTAAGGTTTCATAAGAAATGATTTGCAAAAGTAAATCAAGAAAAACAGAAAAGAAAATATTCAGTTAATGATATCTGTTAATTGAAAAAGATGTTTATTAACAAAATGCCAAATGGAACCTTCAATAGTGAAGTCCCTGTGCAACCTGTACGATTCCCAAATAACAACATGATTTGCTCACGTTGCCATTTGTTGGGGATGAAAAACGGAATTGAGTTGAAGAAGATAACATATTCATATGGACAATGCTACAAACTGCAAACTATTGGTAGTAATCATTAAATAAAGACAATGTTTAGTTTAGAAAACCAATCAATTGAAATAAAGAGCCTGCACATCATTGAGATAAAAAGAAAATAACAACTTCAAGTAAGTCCACCCTACCCTACTATAGGTTTCTCAATATAAATTGAAAGTAAATCAATGCATACATCAGAGTAAACAGAAAAATAAGAAAAACAACAAACAAAAAGCACACAGTACATGTCAAATAACGTACTATATTGTAAAGATCTTCAAAAAACAAAAGAATACATTCATGGAACCAATTTAGGATCTAGTGTTTGACAGATTTGACTTCCCAAATTCCTGAAAAAAGATCTTGATTTGTTAGTTCTGTTTACTGAGACTACAGATAAGCACCCACTAACTGCTGCTAAGAACGTTGAGATTGTATCAAGATTTCAATCAGTCCAGCACAATCCATTCTGACTTCGTTTGAACCAGACTTCCTCAGCTTAATCCCTGGGCTCAGAATTGTGTATCTGAATAAAGAAATGCACGGACAAAATCGCATGATCACTGTAGACATTAAAAATCGAACTTAAACACTCCACCATTTCAAAGATATTATCAGACATACATATCAATGGTGGATTGAAAGACAACCCACACCTATGTTTTCCCAGGAGGAGCATCACTTTTTACTACACCATTCAACATCATCAATTTCGTATCATCACAGAATTACACCCAGGAATTTGCCTTTTGCTGTTCCTATTCTTTCTATTCATATCTAGGCCAGGTGACATAACTCAACCCTTTGTGGTTACATACCCAATACACCTTGATTTGAATTCCCCTCCCAAATGTATGCCACCCATTGGGTTAGATCTAATCCATGATGACATCAGCTCATGAAGTATCAACTGTAATGTTTCCAAACAGTCACTGCTAGGGGGGGTCACACAAATGAATTATGAGGGACAATAAGTGTTCTGTGATTTCAAATTCCACGGCCAGCACTTTGTCATTGATAATTTCACTTGGGACTTTCCATTCTTTCAGATGGTTAGTGACCAATAATATTAGACTTCTATAGGGGCGACCTTGTTCCACCTTGCAGGCCCATTTTGCATAAGAAACATATTCATTGAAGAAACCCTGTTCCATTAACCAGGTCTCTTTCAGCAAAATAATATTCACGCAGCAGATAGGTCTCTGGATCTTACTTTACTAAATAATTGGTCATGGCCTTGTGTATTCCAGAATTGTAAGACCAGGTCAAAGTCAGGGCGTCTTCACTATTGGCGGTAAAAATGCCAATAACCATTCCCAGTGATTATTGCATACTGACTCATTCATCTGTTGGCTTACACCCTCGTCTAGACAATGGGCCTCATCACGAGTTTGCCGGTAACCCTTAAATCCGGCGGTCACGCTATTACTGCTGGATTTAAGCATCTGCCAAATCAGGGCTTCGGCGGATTTCTCCCCAGCTCTGAGCTGGGGGGAAATCCGCCGAAAATGTGCGCTATTACCGCCGGCAGGAAATCCGCCAGCGGTAAGAGCACGAAAATTCCCCATTGAGCCCAAAGGGGAATGGGGCATTCCGAATGGGCTCAGTGGGGAATGGGGAATTCCATTACCGCCCAACCCATGATCCGGCGCTAATAGCGCCGGGGGGGTTGGCGGTAGGGCAGATAGTGCTAGCGCTATTAGCGCCGGCGTTACCGCCACACTCGTGATGAGGCCCAATGTGTCAACTGTGTTCTTCTCATAATGTCTAATGAATTCTGTGTAGACAAATGGGGTTAATGCCCATGCTTTGCTTCTGAAAGTATTCAACAGTGGGTCAATAGTGTATCCCCATTTCAGTATAGCTTGTGCATTTCCTCGCACTAGACATGCAGTTTCTGATGGCGAGCAATGGACTATGGTCACAGGGCATTTAAAACCTTCCAGGGGTGCTTCGTAATCAAAATCAGTCATAGGCAATACTCACAGGGCTGGCAATGAATTGATAACAAAAATGATTAATCATCGATGCACAGGGGAAACATCTTCATCGAAGAGTCAAGTTATAATAAATGATGTAGGGGATTTCGGCTATTCCGATAGTTGTACTTTATTCTTATCTAGTGACACATTACAATTGCCGCTCCTTTTGAGCACACCGGGGGTATCAGTGCATTCTATCATATTGGTATGTTGGTTGAACATCACACTACAATGCGACCACTTTGTGATGCAAATGTGTTTTCCAGAGCACCAGCAATTCCACTTATACTCGTAAAGAAAGGGTTGATTTCCGGAAATATGAGTGAACTGAACAGTGTTTTGGACAATTGACACAGGGCATATTTCAGTTCAAAATCATGCATTGAGGAGTTAAAGGAACACAAAGAGCATTGTGGAAGCACTGATACCTTACAATCTTCACTCTAGGACACCTCAAGAAGTTGCTCTACTCAGTCCTTGCCTGGGTGTTTTACATTTAATAACATAGTTTGATGCATACTTCAAGCCATTCAACCAAGCAAGCCTACAAGTTGCAAAATGGAGACATAACAGTCTGTCCCTGCAGCTATAAACGGCCCTGAAGTCAAGTTTAGGGCTATGCTTCACATGCTGCAATTATTGTAGCTGAAACATCCTTCTTTAAAAAATGTCTTTGATCTGTCAAAAATGACTTTATTTTTTAGATTCACTCCAGGGCTATTAATGTTTAGCATCACAAGTTGATTTAGCTTCCTACCACATCTAAGCATATTAGAGTACTTTAGTTTCACACATTTCATTCTCAAGAAGTAACCTATCTGATGTCTGTATCTTAATAGCCGTGCTCTGCTCGAATATTGGGGTACATCATGCCCAGTAGAGAGACATAAACAAAGGCCATTGCCCCTCATTACGAGTTTACAAGTAAATCATTGGTGATTCAGCGGATCCAGTGGCACCATTTCTGGCAAATACAACCATGGAATCACTGGCAAATCGCTACCACGTGGGAGCGTGCACTCCGGTATGCCAGTAACGGTTCCGAATGGTATGACGGAAATACTGTCATTGTCTGTCAAAATCATTCGCACAGCCAACAAAAATGATGTTTGCACCATTACCAGCTTGTCACTCACAAAAACACTGGTAAGGGAAACACTGGTCCGAGAAACATAGTCATCGCCAGAACTGGAAGCACGCTGGCGGCCTTTTAGAAAACACAATTCACGTAAAATCACCTAGTTACTGTTCCCATCCGGAAACGTAGACACCGGCATCTCATCAGCAGGCATGTCATCTCGGTTCGCTAAAGTGCGGCAGTGGAAGCCACGCTTCTCAGAGCAGGAACTGAATGCACTTACTGACGCCACAGTGGGACATGCCGGTGAGCTGTTTACCACAGACCACTGGCGTAGTACACAACTGTGAAAAAATGCCATATGAGAGGAAGTGGCACAGAATGTGTCAGAAGTTGTCAGAGGTGGAAATAGTGTGGGGCTGTGATGAGGAAGAGTGTGGTGGAGTTAATGAGGGATTCTGATGAAGAAGAGTGATTTGGAGTTAGTGGGAAATTGTAACAAGAAAGAGTGAGGTGGAGTTAGTGGTTTACTGTGAGAAGGAAGAGTGAGATGGAGTTAGTGGGGCACTTTGATGAAGAAGAGTGAAGATTGATTAGTGTGGGACTGAGATGAGGCAGAATAAGGTGAGGTTGGTGGAAGACTGTGATGAAGAAGAGTGAGTTGGAAAAAATTGGGGACTATGATGAAGAAAACTGAGGTGGAGTTAGTGGGGATAGTGAGGAAGAAGAATGAGGTAGATTTAGAGGGGGTCTGTGACAAGGAAGAGATAGGTGGATTTAGTGGGGGACTGTGATGAGGAAGAGTGAAGTGAAGTTTGTGGTAAATTGTGACTATGAAGACTTATGTGGAGTTAATGGGGTATGTTTATGAGCTTGAGTGGAGTTAGTGGGGGACTGCGATGAGGAAGAGTGAGGTGGGGTAGTTGCAGAATGTGACGAAGAAGAGTGAGGTAGAGTTAGAGGGTGGCTGTGATGAGGAAATATTAGGTGGGGTTAGTGGGGGATTGCGACTAGGAATATTGAAGTTGTATAGTTGGGCACTGTGATGAGGAAGAGTGAGGTGGGGTAGTTGGTAACACTGGAAAGGAAAAATGAGGTAGAGTTCGCAGAGAACTGTGAAGACAAAGAGTGAGGTGGGGTAGTTTGAGATTCTGACGAGGAACAGTGAGGTGAGGTAATTGGGGACTATGATGAGGAAGAACAAGGTGAGTTAGTGGGGGACTCTGATGAGGAAGAGTGAGTTGGAGTGTGTAGGATATTGTGACAAGGAAGAATGAGGTGGTGGTAATTGGGGAAGAATGGCAAGGAAGAGTGAGATGGAATTAGTGGGGGACTGAGATGAAGAAGATTGGGGAATAATTAGTGTGACACTGTGATGAGGAAGAACATGGAGAAGTTAGTGGAGGACTGTGATGAAGAAGAGTAAGGTGGTGTAAATTTGGGTCTGTGATGAAGTAGAGTGAGGTGGAGACAGTGGGGTATGTGATGAGGAAGAGTGAATTGGAGTTAGTAGGATATTGTGACAAGGAAGAGTGAGGTGGTGGTAATTGGGGAAGAGTGGCAAGAAAGAGTGAGATAGAATTAGTGGGGGACTGAGATGAAGAATATTGGGGATAAATTAGTGTGACACTGTGACGAGGAAGAACAAGGAGAAGTTAGTGGAGGACTGTGATGAAGAAGAGTAAAGTGGAGTAAGTTTGGGTCTGTGACGAAGTAGATTGAGTTGAAGATAGTTGGGGACCCTCACTAAGAAGACTGGGATGGAGGTAGGGGTCTGTGGTGAGGAAGGGTAAAGAAGAGTAGTTGGGGACTGTGACAAGGAAGAGTCGGGTTGATTTAGTGAGGGACTCCGATGAGAAAGGGTGAGGTGAAGTGTTTGGTGGTCTGTGACTACGAAGACTTAGGTGGAGTTATTAGGGTACTTTGATGAGTAAGAATGAGTTTGTGGGGGAGTGTGATGAGGAAGAGAAAGATGGGGTAGTTGCAGAATCTGATGAGGAAATATGTGGTGGTTTTAGTGGGGGGTTGTGACTAGGAACACTGAAGTTTTAAAGTTGGAGGCTGTGATGGGGAAGAGTGGGGTAGGGTAGTTGGTAACACTGACAAGGAAGAGTGAGGTAGAGGTAGTGGAGAACTGTGACAAGGACGAGTGAGGTGGGGTATTTGGGGACTGTGATGAGGAAGAGTGAGGTGAGGTAATTGGGGAATGTGACTAGGAAGTGTGAGTTGGAGTCAGTTGGAGACAGTGACAAGGAAGAACTTGATGGAGTTAGTGGGGGACTGTGCTGAAGAAGAGTGAGGAGGAGCTAGTTGGGGACTGTGAAAATGAGGACTCAGATTGATTTAGTGGGAAATTGTAACTGGAAGAGCAAGGTGGTGGCAGTGGGGACTGTGAAGAAGAAGAGTGAGGTGGAGTTATTGGTAGACTTTGATGAAGAAGAGTGAGGTGGTGGTAGATGTATACTATAAAGAAGAAGATGGAGGTGGGGTAGTGGGGGAATGTGACAAAGAAGAGTGAGGTGGAGCTTGTAGGGGACTGTGATGGAAAAGAGTGAGGTGGAGATAGTGTGGGTTGTGGCGAGGAAGAGTGTGGTGGAGTTAGTGGGGACTCTGATGAGCAAATGTGATTTGGAGTTAGTGGGATATTGTGACAAGGAAGAGTGAGGTGGAGTTAGTAGGGTACTGTGACAAGGAAGAGTGAGATGGAGTTAGTGGGGGACAGTGAGGAAGAAGAATGAGGTAGATTAAGTGGGGTTCTGTGATGAGGAAGAGTAAAGTAGAGAAGTTGGGGACTGTGACGAGGAAGAGTGAGGTGGATTTAGTGGGGGACTGTGATGAGGAAGAATAAGGTGAGGTTTGTGAGGGATTGCAACTACAAAGACTCTGGTCTAGTTAATAGTTAATGTTAACTTTGATGATGAAGTTAGTGGGGGACAGTGATGAGGAAGAGGGAAGGGGGGTAGTTGGGAACTGTGACAAGGAAGAGTGAGGTAGAGGTAGTCCAGTACTGTGACAATGAAGAGTGAGGTGTAGTAGTTGGGGACTGTGACGAGGAAAAGTTAGGTGGGCTAGTTGGAGACAGTGAAGAGGCAGATTGAGGCAGTGGTAGAGGAGTACTGTGCTGAGGAAGAGTGAGTTGGTGGTATTCTTGTACTGTGAAGAGGAAGCGTGGTGTGGCATGGTTTGGGGACTGTAACAAAGAATAGTGAGGTGGGGTTAGTGGAGGACTGTGACGAGGAAGAGTGATGTGGTGGCAGGTTTGTGATGAGAAGAGTGAGGTTGAGTAAGTGGGGGGTCATTATTTATTTATTTATTTATATTTATATAGCACGCAAGAAGCCCAGGGGCATTGAGGCGCTGTTACTTGCAATAACTTAGTTACATGGTACAGGCATGAAAGCGATTGATAACACATTATGAATACTACAAGATATCATACTGTTGTTACAGATATTGCATTGGGACGTATATTACAACATATATGATAAGTATTCGTGCTGGTGTGTCGGGTCTTATGTGAAGAGGGTAGTTTTCAGCGTTTTGCGGAAGGTGGTGAGGGAGGACGAAGAAGAGTGAATTGGAGTTAGTGGGGGATCATAACGAAGAACAGTGAGGAAAAGTTAGTGGGGGACGTCGATGGGGAAGAGTTTGGTGGAGTAGTAGAGAATTGTGATGAGAAAGTGTGACGTGGGGGACGGTGATGAAGAAGAGTGAGGGAGGCTTAGTGGGCACTGTGATGAAGAATAGTGAGGTGAAGTTATTGGGAAACAGTGAGGTCGAATTATTAAGGGTCTTTGATGAGGAAGAATGAGGTGGGGTAATTGGGCACTATGATGAAGAAGGCTGAAGTGCAGTTAGTGGAGGACTGTGACCAAGAAGAGTGAGGTTGAGCTAGTGAGGTACTGTGATGAGGAAGAGTGATGGGATAGTTGGGGTCTGTGACAAGGAAGAGTAAGGTGAAGTTAGTGGGGGACTGTGTTGAGGAAGAGTGAGGTGGAGGCATCTGAATACTATGATGAACAAGAGTGAGGTACACTTAGTGGGGATCTGTAATGAGGAAGAGTGAGGCATAGTAGTTGGGGACTGTGATGAAGTAGAGTGAGGTGAAGATAGTTGCAGACCCTGACTAAGAAGACTGAGATGGAGAGGAGGCGCGGCTTCGTTTGGACACGTGATCTGATCACGTGATCTGGGGCGGACTCAAAGGACGGAGTTTGCCGCCCGTTCCGCTGTGTTCTCAGTCACAAAAGCGCTGAGATTGGAAGCGGACCTACCTTTTGCATCTTATCTGGCACTGCGAGTTCTCTCCCAGACTCTTGCCAGCAATGACCACTGCAACGCGCTTCCTGGAGGAGGCGCGGCTTCGTTTGGACACGTGATCTGATCACGTGATCTGGGGCGGACTCAAAGGACGGAGTTTGCCGCCCGTTCCGCTGTGTTCTCAGTCACAAAAGCGCTGAGATTGGAAGCGGACCTACCTTTTGCATCTTATCTGGCACTGCGAGTTCTCTCCCAGACTCTTGCCAGCAACGACCACTGCAACGCGCTTCCTGGAGGAGGCGCGGCTTCGTTTGGACACATGATCTGATCACGTGATCTGGGGCGGACTCAAAGGACGGAGTTTACCACCCTCGCGGCGTTAAGCCCGGCAGGAGACAAGCCCATCGGCTGTTGTGCGGCTGTTTGGCGGTCTGAGGCGCACCCAACAGGTAAATAACTATCGCATCTTGCGCGCACTAACACCATCAAACAATTATTGTAACATCCGTAATGAGACTGCGCAGCTCACCTCTTGAAGAAGACATGGATGTACAAGATGGGTCTTACCTAGAGGCAGGGTGCGAGCCAGGGAGGGGGGCATCTATTGTCTCAGACGCAGATCCAATAACCTCACAGGAGACTCTAACCCATATAGACGCACAACAAACTCCAGCGGGAAGATTCCCCAATCTTGACATTCAAAAAATATGGAAAAGAGGGCTAGAGTACACTCTGACAACTCCAGACAAGAATCAACGATCACTTCCCTAGGAAAAGGAACAAGAGTACCAAAGACCTAGAGGACATTATTGACACTACCTGGCAATTATCAACACATAAACCCAATACCCCGGTCACAAATACACCTACAGAGGGGTCAGAAGCAAACGCTACCTCAACAAACAAAACTCAAGGAACCAGGGCAATCTCACCGAGAAACCGTAGCCAACAAGAAGAGCCATTGGCCATCTCACCAGAAGGGCCTCCAATGGCATCTGAAAACACACTGGCAGCCCTGAGCTATGTTTTAAATTCTCTGGTCTCAGTGTTCGAACTCCTAAGAACAGAGGTGCAAACACAAGCAGGCCATCTCTTGGAAATGTCGCAGGAAATTGCCAAAAACAAATCATCTATGGTTGCTGTAAACAATATCATGAATAGCATTCTGATTCCAATTCTAAAGGAAACACAAATAGAGGGCATCAAACAGGGGCTAGACATCGCCCAAATTCAAAGCCTACTGAAGGAGGGGGCAAAAAGTAATTCAACCACCCATGAACTCTTAAAGATAATACCCTCGGAAATTCAAAAACTGCAAAACCAGAACAAGACTCTAAACGAAGAAGGGCCAAAAGATCTCTTCGATGACACACCACTCTCAGACTCAATCTTGGAAGAATTTCGAAGGCTGGCAAATGTCGATGTCGACTATATAGAAGTTATCAACAACAGCCCTCAAAAAACCCAAGAGGAGGAAGAAAAGGAAACCGACAGTTTAAATCAGAATATCGAGGTACCACAGAGATTGAGAAGGAAAAAATGTCACAAAAGGAACAAAAGGGGCAAACAAATAGAGGCTACCTTTTCTCAACCTTCAGGTGGAACAATGAAGAAACCCAAAAATCAGAAAAACAAGGCAAAAAAGAAAGCAGGGACAAACACATTCCTGAAAAATCTAACTACTCCCACAGCTGAAAAGACAGCTGATTCCATTGCTATTGCATCTCCAGTAACCAACTCTTCACAAACATCAAAAGTACATGATGCCCTCGTAAGCAAGTGTGCTCCTGAGAGAATCCAGGGCAAAAAGACGTGCTCAACGGGCAGGGAGAGTCCTAGTAAAATCAAGGTTCAAACATCAAACTTCGGTATGCAAACGGATCTTATATTTCCATTATCTGCAGCTTCCGACAACCAAAAAAGTACACCGGTCTCTACAAACATCAAGATTGCTCCAATATTTCTAAAACAAAATTTACATAAAGAACCAAGAAAGGGAGTTAGCGGGGAGCCCAAGCAAGCATTTATAAAAATGGCCCCCATCTTCCTAAAACCGTCAGGTAAAAAGGCTCCTGCATTACAAGAAAAAAATACATCTTCCGTGTCAGCCATCAAAGATGTGACATCACCAAGCCTCTTATTCAGTGAAGTAGACTGCTGGAACGGGTCCGGGAAATTTAAAAACCTGGAAATGTTTCCTCAATATGGAGAAAGAGAGAAAAACGAACAAAAACAACAAACCCCTACTGCAGGAAAAGAGGAAGTAGCGGCATCAAACTTTACAATCCCAAGATTGTGGCTTAGACTAGAGAATCAGAGTACAAAGACATCACTCTGTAGATCCGTCTTACTGTCAGAAATTCAAAAGAATTACAATCTCTTTCTTTTCGATTCAGAGGACATTGAATACCTAGCCTTCCCATTTAGGGAGGATAAATTCTTTGTGGAGATAGCTCTTACCTCAAGAAAGGCACAACAGGCGCTTATCAATAATAAAGACGATCTGGCTAAAGAAGGGCTCTGGGTTTATGAA
The DNA here is from genome assembly GCF_040938575.1 of Ambystoma mexicanum. Taxonomy (NCBI): domain Eukaryota; kingdom Metazoa; phylum Chordata; class Amphibia; order Caudata; family Ambystomatidae; genus Ambystoma; species Ambystoma mexicanum. Next base: position 261,320,725 of record NC_090930.1, on the reverse strand, counting down.
TCAGAGGAAGAAGGCATATCTGGAAATCACCGGTGGCATAAACAGACCGGAGAGGAATCCGCACCCACTGCTGTGGGTACTGCCGGAACTGCTAGAGGGCTCCAAAGCAACGCAACAAGTGGTCTCAGATTAAAAGACGATCTGATAACTAAACTCCCAGAAATCATCTCGCAAATCCTCCAGAAACTGGGCGAGGAGCAGAACAGTCTTTAGTCGGAGGAGCCTTAGATTAGTCTCCTGGAACACCAGAGGCCCAAGCTTTTTGAAGAAAAAGCAACTCAAAAACGACCTCTTAGAGCGCAATGATATCTTATTATTCCAGGAGACATGGTTCGCTAACCCCATCGAGATAGAGGGCTTCACAGTGCAAAACCTCAAGGCCTCTCAAAAAGCCAAAGGAAGACCAGCAGGAGGAATGATAATAGCAACCAAAAATTCCGCCATTAAAAATGTGGTTACGCTCTGCAATAATCCAGTGGGCATCCAGGCCTGTAAAGCAGAGACAGGACAGAGCGACTGCCGGGCCAATCTCATTCTGGTAAACATCTATTGGAACCCAGCCATTTCCAAACTTCGAGACTACATAGAAACTTTAAATGAACTATTCTCCACGGTCAAGATTAATAACATAGGAGCACAAATCGTTGTAGCAGGGGACCTGAACACAGATCTCATTAGTGTAGGAAATAGGAGAAATAGCTTACCTAAACACAGTACCCCACAGAAAGGTAAACAATGGTGGGACTTCTTTCAATCATGGGATCTCGACATGATATCTGAAGACGATAGCAGTACGGACAACCCCGGACCAACATGGCGTCAGGGAAGGTTGCAATCAACAATAGACTACATCTTCGCCTCACCATCACTTACCCTGCACCCACATCATCTCACCTTAGATTGGGAAGGGGGAAGTGATCACGCGAGGATGGAACTCTACTTTCCTGAAATTCAGTGTTCTACAAACCCACGCATCAGACAGGACATGGAGGGCTCTAAGGGGAAACTGAAAGTAGTCAAGTACAAACATGGGGGGGAAAACTTGAACGATCATTTAGCAATAGTTCATCCCTCAATAGTGGCCGAAGAGTGCCATCCAGAAAGATTCGGAAAGTTTATATGGTCCATTTGCCAACCAAGTGAAGTACAAATAGTGGGGAAACAGACACATCTCCATCACTTCGACGAGGAAACTTTCAAAAGGAAAAGAACTCTGCGACAAACACTGCGAAGCATAAGACAGACCAGAGCAGAAGATCCTCTAGGCTGTATTCAAAAACTTAAAAAAACCAAACAAATTTATAGAAACTGGTCCAAGAATCACAAACATTTAAAAATACAAGAGGATGGGGAGAGAATGCTTTCGCTTCTTAGTACAAATAACTGCAGAAATTTTTGGGCAGTTCTAAATCAACTCGAAACTGGCCAAAATAGTTCTCTTTGCAACTTAGTGCTGGAACACAAGTGGGTAGACCATCTGGCCAAGAACTTCGAAGCAACAGGCTCAAGAGACATTAGCATCTGCAACATCCCCTGGTCTCTGGAATTTACCGAAGAGGATATTGAAGAACTCATAACATCATCCTCTACCTCGAAAGCAGCAGGTCCGAACGGCCTCACATATCAGGTGTTAAAAAATCAGCCAAATCTCTGGTCAAAAATGCTATTTCATCTATTTCAAGGAATCCTGAGGGAAAAAACTTTTCCACCGTCGTGGAAGAACGCAGTGATTATTCCATTCTTCAAAGGGGGTGATAGGCTAAGTCCAACATGCTATCGACCCATAGCCCTCTTGGATATAGACAGTAAAATATTCATGAGAATATTATTGAGGGAACTTTCTCTATGGGTGGACTCAAATGAGATTCTCCCCCCGCACCAAACAGGCTTCAGGAAGGGTCTTTCTACCAGCCTTAATGTCCTTACACTGAACCTGTTGAGCGAAAGCTCAAATGAGAAAGAAGGCTCGCCGCTGTATGGGGCATGGGTAGATCTGTCCAAGGCATTTGACCAGGTGGACAGATCACTCCTCTGGCAGAAACTGAACAACTGGGGAATTCCAGCCCCCCTGCTGGCTATGCTTGTCGAACTACATAAAAATACTACGATTAGAGTGAGGCTGGATGACGTCGGCAACCTATCAGAAGCAATCCAGGTCCTTAAAGGGGTACGACAAGGATGCTTGGGTGCACCACTGTTTTTCAACCTATTTCTATCAGACATTGGAGACTTTCTGGCCTCGGCGTCGCTCATCTGTCCCAGGATTAACAGCAGAAGAATACACTGGCTGGCCTATGCGGACGATCTTGTTCTTTTGGATGGATCAGCATTAGGACTGCAACATCTTTTATCCAAACTCAATGAATATGCCAAGTTAAATGGCCTAATAACAGGGACGTCATTTCACCAAAATGCCAGGGGTAGCGGAAGTGACATCACACGACCCTTGACCCCTGATGACATCACAGGAACTGATATCATTTGACCCCACCCCGAAGTGATATCGCGGGAAGCGATGGAACATGAACCTTTCACCCGTTGCCAAAACAGGAAGTGACATCACAGCATTGTACAGTACGAAAAATATGGTTACGATATCACTATAATGTGATGTACATTTCATGCAAGAATGGATTGCCATATGTAGCGTTAAGGTCAGTGTGTATAGGCCCATATTACCAAATTACTATGAATGCAAGCAGACGTCCATGACCAAATGATAATGATGTGTTACTATATAGCACTTACACTTAAGCGCTTTATATAGAAAAAATATACACCCAATATCACCCAACCTGTCTTGGTACTCATTTATCGACCTCAGAAGGATTAAAGGCTGAGTTGAGGCGTTTAAGAACAGACTAAATCAGTGACTCACCCCCTGAAGTGTGCCTGAAATAAACCTTTAATGAGTTTAGCAATTATTGTACAGAATTCCAGAAAGACACATTATTTGGTTTCCTATTCTTTCTTATTTAGGGTCAGTGCTGAAAGTGTTAGACTTGTGGCACTCCTGTTCTTGTTTGTCTTATTATTTTTTTTTTTTTTAAAGGGCCTTAACATGAGAGCCAGCCACTCCAGGACCTTGCATTACAAAAAACGAAAAAAAAAAAAAAAAAAAAAAATGTTTTTTTTTATTTCTTTTTTTTTTAACAGAGGTCGCAAGGGAGACCACAGAGGTCGCAAGGGAGACCTCAGAGGTCGCAGTTGCGACCTCTGGCGACCCCCAAATGACATCCCTGCCTAATAATCAACCCACTAAAATCCAAGGTCCTGGTTTTCAAACATCCAAGAAAAAAGGTAACATCAAGGATCTGGGTGTTGGACAACGAGGAAATTCCCCGAGTAGATGAGCTCACATACCTGGGATATGAAGTCTTAGCCCATCCAACTGCAAACAAGGTGAACTTATCAATTCTCAACAAGACCTCGAAAATTATTGCGCAAATGAAAAACTTAAACGGAAAATTTTGTAAATTTTCATTGTCACCACTCAAGAAATTCTACGTAGGCAAAGCAATTCCTGTCCTCCTCTATGGATTGGAGGCAAAACCTCTGCTGTGGAACTACGATTGGAACAAAATTGAGGGCCTTATTTGGAAATCGTCCATTTCGCTACCAATGTGCACATCGTCAGTCAGTCTGAGGTTCGAACTAGGCTTGACCTCATTGAGCTGCCGTGCAGAGTGGAAACTCCTGTCACTCTATCGTAATATAATCACAGCCAGCAAGGCCACTCTTTTTTTCGATATAAAACAACACCTAAAGAAAGGAAAATCAAACCAACTATCGAGCCTAGAAGAAAAGATTGGACAGATCCTGCATAAGCTTGATTTACCAACAGAAATCCTTCTACAAAACCCCTGGAAAGTAAAAAAAAAACTAAAAATGGCTGACTGGATCGAAACAATCACAGGAGTCAGAAACCTAAAAACACTAAACTCCTTCTTGATAGTAGACAGGAAACTTGGAACCATGCCACGTTACCTGGAAAAATTCCCAGATCGTGAGATAAGAAACAGCTTTCTCAGACTGCGACTGAACCTAGCCTACACAGGAGAAATACTGGCTCAAAGAAACCAGGGAGAGAAGGCAACAAAATTCTGCGATATCTGTAAAACTTCGAACCTCCAAACTTTGAAACATCTACTGCTGGAGTGCAATGGCACATGGGCCACAAGAGTGTCTTTACTGAGGAGATTTGTAAGCAGAGAAGAGAGTCTAAATCAAGATGCATTCTGGAACAGACTGATCTCCGGCCAGGAAATCATGCTCACTGCAGCAATAGTAAAAGTCTCAGAGAAACTTACTATACTAACAAAGTATCAAAAGACGACACGGCCTACTGAGCTTCCTGGTTGACATTCTTTGGCCCCCCCAGTTATTCTAGTTATTCCCTAGTTTCCGAGATCCTATTGTAATTTTATTTAAGGAAATGCACTATTCTTTTGTAAAGGTTTTTCTTTTAAAACCAAAAAACAAATAAAAAAAATTAAAAAAAAGATGGAGATAGTGGGGGACAGTGAGGAAGACAAAGGAGGTGGAGATAGTGGGGTTCTGTGATGAAGAAGAGTGAAGTGGTTGGGGACTTTGACCAGGAACAGTCAGATCATTTATTGGGGGACCATGATGAGGAAGAGGAAGGTGAAGTTTGTGGTGGACTGTGACTTTGAAGACTTAGGTGGAGTTAGTAGACTTTGATGAGGAGGAATAGAGTTAATAGGGGATTCTGACTAGGAATACTGAAGTTGTATATTTGGAGACTGTGATGAGAAAGAGTGAGGTGGGGTAGTTGGTAACGCTGACAAGAAAGAGTGAAGTAGAGGTAGTGGAGAACTGTGACAAGGAAGAGTGAGGTCGGGTAGTTGTGGACTGTGACAAGGAAGAGTGAGGTAATTGGGGACTGTGCTGAGGAAGAGTGAGGTGGAGTCAGTTTTAGATTAGACAAGTTTTAGATTGCGACAAGGAAGAGATAGGTGGAATTAGTGGGGGCCTATGTTGAAGAAGAGGGAGGTGGAGTTAGTTGGGGCCTGTGACAAGGAGGATTTAGTGGGAAATTGCAACTGGAAAAAATGAGGTGGTAGTAGTGGGGACTGTGAAGAAGAAGAGTGAGGTGGAGTTATCGGGGGACTTTGATGAGAAAGAGTGAGGTGGCGGTAGTTGGGTACTATGATGAAGACATTTGAGGTGGAGGTAATCAGGGAATTTGACAAAAAAGAGTGAGGTGGAGCTTGTAGGAGACTGTGATGGAGAAGTGTGAGGTGGAGATAGTGTGGGGGTTGTAATGAGGAAGAGTGTGGTGGAGTTAGTGGGAGACTCTGATGAGGAAGAGTGATTTGGAGCTAGTGGGAGATTGTGACAAGGAAGAGTGAGGTAGAGTTAGTGGGGAACTGTTAAGAGGAAGAGTGAGGATCAATTAGTGTGGGACTGGGATGAGGAACAATAAGGTGGAGTAAGTTGGGGACTGGGATGAAAAAGACTGGGGTGGAGTTAGTGGGGGCAGTGAGGAAGAAGAATGAGGTGGATTAAGTGGGGGTCTGTGACAAGGAAGCATGAAGTAGAGTAGTTGGGAACTGTGACAAGGATAAGTGAGGTGGATTTAGTGGGGACTGTGATGAGGAAGAGTGAGGTGAAGTTTGTGATGGATTGTGACTACAAAGACTTTGGTGGAGTTAATAGTGGACTTTCATGATGAAGAATAGAGTAAGTGGGGGACTGTGATGAGGAAGAGTGGGGGGGTAGTTAGGAACTTGGACAAGGAAGAGCGAGGCAGAGGTAGTCCAGTACTGTGACAATGAAGAGTGAGGTGCAGTAGTTGGGGACTGTGACGAGGAAAAGTTAGGTGGGCTAGTTGGAGACAGTGAAGAGGCAGATTGAGGCAGTGGTAGAGGAGTACTGTGCTGAGGAAGAGTGAGTTGGTGGTATTCTTGTACTGTGAAGAGGAAGCGTGGTGTGGCATGGTTTGGGGACTGTAACAAAGAATAGTGAGGTGGGGTTAGTGGAGGACAGTGACGAGGAAGAGTGATGTGGTGGCAGGTTTGTGATGAGAAGAGTGAGGTTGAGTAAGTGGGGGTCATTGACGAAGAAGAGTGAATTGGAGTTAGTGGGGGATCATAGTGAAGAAGAGTGAGGAAAAGTTAGTGGGGGACGTCGACGGGGAAGAGTTTGGTGGAGTAGTAGAGAATTGTGATGAGAAAGTGTGACGTGGGGGACGGTGATGAAGAAGAGTGAGGGAGGCTTAGTGGGCACTGTGATGAAGAATAGTGAGGTGAAGTTATTGGGAAACAGTGAGGTCGAATTATTAAGGGTCTTTGATGAGGAAGAATGAGGTGGGGTAATTGGGTACTATGATGAAGAAGGCTGAAGTGCAGTTAGTGGAGGACTGTGACCAAGAAGAGTGAGGTTGAGCTAGTGAGGTACTGTGATGAGGAAGAGTGATGGGATAGTTGGGGTCTGTGACAAGGAAGAGTAAGGTGAAGTTAGTGGGGGACTGTGTTGAGGAAGAGTGAGGTGGAGGCATCTGAATACTATGATGAACAAGAGTGAGGTACACTTAGTGGGGATCTGTAATGAGGAAGAGTGAGGCATAGTAGTTGGGGACTGTGATGAAGTAGAGTGAGGTGAAGATAGTTGCGGACCCTGACTAAGAAGACTGAGATGGAGATAGTGGGGGACAGTGAGGAAGACAAAGGAGGTGGAGATAGTGGGGTTCTGTGATGAAGAAGAGTGAAGTGGTTGGGGACTTTGACCAGGAACAGTCAGATCATTTATTGGGGGACCATGATGAGGAAGAGGAAGGTGAAGTTTGTGGTGGACTGTGACTTTGAAGATTTAGGTGGAGTTAGTAGACTTTGATGAGGAGGAAAAGAGTTATTAGGGGATTCTGACTAGGAATACTGAAGTTGTATATTTGGAGACTGTGATGAGAAAGAGTGAGGTGGGGTAGTTGGTAAAGCTGACAAGAAAGAGTGAAGTAGAGGTAGTGGAGAACTGTGACAAGGAAGAGTGAGGTCAGGTAGTTGTGGACTGTGACAAGGAAGAGTGAGATAATTGGGGACTGTGCTGAGGAAGAGTGAGGTGGAGTCAGTTTTAGATTAGACAAGTTTTAGATTGCGACGAGGAAGAGATAGATGGAATTAGTGGGGGCCTATGTTGAAGAAGAGGGAGGTGGAGTTAGTTGGGGCCTGTGACAAGGAGGATTTAGTGGGAAATTGCAACTGGAAAGAATGAGGTGGTAGTAGTGGGGACTGTGACGAAGAAGAGTGAGGTGGAGTTATCGGGGGACTTTGATGAGAAAGAGTGAGGTGGCGGTAGTTGGGTACTATGATGAAGACATTTGAGGTGGAGGTAATCAGGGAATTTGACAAAAAAGAGTGAGGTGGAGCTTGTAGGAGACTGTGATGGAGAAGTGTGAGGTGGAGATAGTGTGGGGGTTGTAATGAGGAAGAGTGTGGTGGAGTTAGTGGGAGACTCTGATGAGGAAGAGTGATTTGGGGCTAGTGGGAGATTGTGACAAGGAAGAGTGATGTAGAGTTAGTGGGGAACTGTTAAGAGGAAGAGTGAGGATCAATTAGTGTGGGACTGGGATGAGGAACAATAAGGTGGAGTAAGTTGGGGACTGGGATGAAAAAGACTGGGGTGGAGTTAGTGGGGGCAGTGAGGAAGAAGAATGAGGTGGATTAAGTGGGGGTCTGTGACAAGGAAGCATGAAGTAGAGTAGTTGGGAACTGTGACAAGGATGAGTGAGGTGGATTTAGTGGGGACTGTGATGAGGAAGAGTGAGGTGAAGTTTGTGATGGATTGTGACTACAAAGACTTTGGTGGAGTTAATAGTGGACTTTGATGATGAAGAATAGAGTAAGTGGGGGACTGTGATGAGGAAGAGTGGGGTGGGGTAGTTAGGAACTTGGACAAGGAAGAGCGAGGCAGAGGTATTCCAGTACTGTGACAAGCAAGAGTGAGGTGTGGTGGTAGTCTGGGGCTGTGGTGAGGAAGAGTGAGGTGGGGAAGTTGGGGACTGTGATGAGGAAGATTGAGGCGGTAGTAGAGGAGTACTGCAATGTGGAAGAGAGAGTTGCTGGTAGTGTTTTATTGTGAAGAGGAACAGTTTGGGGATGGGACAAAGAAAAGTGAGGTGGTGTTAATGGGCGTCCGTGATGAGGAAGACCGAGATGGTGGTGGGGATGTGGGGGAAGAAGATTGACATTGAGTTAGTGGGGGACTGTGATGAGGAAGAGTGAGGTGAAGTTTGTGATGGATTGTGACTATAAAGACTTTGGTGGAGTTAATAGTGGACTTTGATGATGAAGAATAGAGTAAGTGGGGGACTGTGATGAGGAAGAGTTGGGTGGGGTAGTTAGGAACTTGGACAGGGAAGAGCGAGGCAGAGTTCCAGTACTGTGACAAGCAAGAGTGAGGTGTGGTGGTAGTCTGGTGCTGTGGTGAGGAAGAGTGAGGTGGGGAAGTTGGGGACTGTGATGAGGAAGATTGAGGCGGTGGTAGAGGAGTACTGCAATGTGGAAGAAAGAGTTGCTGGTAGTGTTTTATTGTGAAGAGGAACAGTTTGGGGACTGTGAAAAAGAAAAGTGAGGTGGGGTTAATGGGCGTCCGTGATGAGGAAGACCGAGATGGTGGTGGAGATGTGGGCGAAGAAGAGTGACATTGAGTTAGTGGGGGACTGTGATGAGGAAGAGTGAGGTGAAGTTTGTGATGGATTGTGACTACAAAGACTTTGGTGGAGTTAATAGTGGACTTTGATGATGAAGAATAGAGTAAGTGGGGGACTGTGATGAGGAAGAGTGAGGTGGGGTAGTTAGGAACTTGGACAAGGAAGAGCGAGGCAGAGGTATTCCAGTACTGTGACAAGCAAGAGTGAGGTGTGGTGGTAGTCTGGGTCTGTGGTGAGGAAGAGTGAGGTGGGGAAGTTGGGGACTGTGATGAGGAAGATTGAGGCGGTGGTAGAGGAGTACTGCAATGTGGAAGAAAGAGTTGCTGGTAGTGTTTTATTGTGAAGAGGAACAGTTTGGGGACTGTGACAAAGAAAAGTGAGGTGGGGTTAATGGGCATCCGTGATGAGGAAGACCGAGATGGTGGTGGGGATGTGGGCGAAGAAGAGTGACATTGAGTTAGTGGGGGACTGTGATGAAAAAGAGTGAATTGGAGTAAGTTGGAGATCATGATGAAGAAGAGTGAGGACAAGTTAGTGGGGGACTTTGACTAGGAAGACTGTGGTGGGGTAGTAGAGGATTGTGACAAGGAAGTTTGATGTGGAGGACTGTGATAAAGAAGAGAGATGTGAAGTTACAGGGGTCTATGACCAAGAAGAGTAATGTGGAGTTATTGAGAGACTCTGATGAAGAAGAGTGAGGTGCTGTTAGCATGGGTCTGTGACAAGGAAAAATGAGGTGTGGTAGTTGCGGAGTGTGACGAAGAAGAGAGAGGTGCAGTTCATGGCAGGCTTTGATGAGAACAAATGAGGTGGGGTAGCTAAGGGCTGTGATGAGGAGGAATGAGGTGGTGGTAATTGGGTAGTATGATGAAGAAGACTGAGGTGGATTTAGTGGGGGACTGTGAGGAAGAAGAATGAGGTGGATTAAGTGGGGTTCTCTGATGAGGAAGAGTGAAGTAGAGTAGTTGGGGACATTGACGAGGAAGAGTGAGGTCGGGCAGTTGGTAACTGTGACAAGGAAGTTGGGTACTATGATGAAGAAGAGTGAGGTGGAGTAAGTGGGGGACTGTAACAAAGAATAGTGAGGTTCATTTAGTATGGGATTGTGATGAGGAAGAACGAGGTGGGTTAGTTGGGGACTTTGATGAGGAAGAGTGAAGTGGAGTTAGTTGGGGCTAAGATGATGAAAAGATTGGTGGGGCAGTTGCTGACTGTGATAAAGAAGATTGAGGTGGAGTTAGTGGGGGACTGGGATGAAGGACAGTCAGGTGGAGTTAGTGGTGGTCTATGCTGAGGAAGAGTGAGGTAGAGTAGTTGGGGACTGTGACAAGGAACAGTAAGGCAGACTTAGTGGGGAACTGTGATGAGGAAGAGTGAGGTGAAGTTAGCTGGGGACTGTGACATCAAATACTTAGGTGGAGTTAGTTGCAGACTTTGATGAGGAAGAGTGAAGTGGAGTTAGTGCAGGACTATGGCAGGAAGAATGAAGTGGGATAGTTGTGGACTGTTACGAAGATGAGTGGGGTTTTGGTAGTGAGGGTACTATGACTCAGAAGAGTGAGGTGGAGTCAGTGGGAACATTGACAAAGAAGAGGGAGGTTGAGTTAGTGCAAGACTGTGATGAGGAAGAGTCAGGTGGCATAGTTAGGACTGTGATGAAGAAATGATAGATGGGTTAGTGGTGGAAATTGATGAGGAAGACTGAAATTGTAAAGGGACTATTACAAAGAAGAGTAAAGTGCAGTTTGTTGGGGTCTGTGATGATTAAAGCTGAGGTAGAGTTAGTCGTGTACTGCAACTAGGAAGAGTGAGATGTTGTGTGATGAATCTCAGGGTATCCTCACTTTCTCCAATAAATCATCCGCCCAGGTGGCCAGGTAAACCCACTGTGAGCTGGAATTGAAGAATTGAACTTTGTGAAAGACTTTAAGCCTTGGGGAAGGTCAACCCATGGGGGGAAGGGATATCCTTTCCACCGAAGAGCTGGAAGAAGCTTGGAACTGTTATTTTAACACTTTCTGAAGCTGACAGCCCTAAACATTTTATACAAATAGATGTGAGGGCAAGTATAGGTTTTGGACACAGACAGACATTTACTTATGAACATCCTGACATAGACTATCCTTAGTTTAGTTGGGTAGGGAAATCCCACCTTAGCATAGGGCAAGTTAGGGCTTTTTACAACCCTCCTTCTGATTTAATAAAAGTGTACATAGCAAATTTGAGCTCAGTTGTCTGTGTCTACTTCATGATGCCTTCGCAAATGGTGTCAGGGTTGGAATACGACTCAACCGGTACAAGTTGGGGAACCCCAAAAGTTTGAACAATAAAGTCCCAAGCGTCAACCCCCTCAGTAGCCACGGAAGGCGCTTTCAGGTTTTATATTTGCAGCAGTAGCGAAGAAGTTATTCCCCCAGGTGAAAGAAGATGTATGCCCACCGATCTATTCTCGATACCACTCCCGCACACCAGTCGGGGTTTGCATGAAAATTTGGAATTGATGTATTAGGAGGGGTCATAGACCCAGACTTCAGGGGAGATATAAAGGTGTTACTACAAAACCATGGGAAAGATCCCTTCCAGATTCATCAGGGGAATACAATTGCACAGGGGGTGCTTGAAAGAGCAATTTTTCCTAGGTAACAGGAAGAGGTCGGGAAGGAAGTAACCAATCGGGGTGCCCTAAGCTTCAGGGAGGCTGATGAAACATATGATACCCCTCTTAGACCCAAGCCCAGAAGGGTCACGGGAGAAGAACCTGAAACTCTTCCCGACCTAGCCTTTGCCCAAAGGAATGACTCACTGTTAGCAGAGACCTTCCTACATATCATACCATAACCATAGGGCCGTGAGAGAGGAGCACCTTTTTTCTTTCTAAATCATTGGTTGATGTACCGGGGAGACACCACTTCAGAGGGCCTGGTTAGAACTCAATTAGTCATACCCATGAGTCATAAGCAGGTTGTCCTGAAGATGACCCATTCCCATCAGACAGTCAGCCACTTAGGGCAGACAAAAACTCAGGCACAAATCCTCAATAAATTCTACTGGCCCAGAATTCAAAGTCCAGCACCCACATACCCCTACCGGTACCTTTACAACCACTCCCAATCATTGAAATTCTATTTTCTAGAAATGACATGGACAATGTAGGGCCTCTGGAAACATCTAGGTTAGGGAACAAAAAATCATACTTGTAATAGTAGATTATGCCCATGGTATCCTGAAGCTTTCCCCATTAGAGAGTATACCAAACAGCATATCCTGAACCTCTTACCTCCCTCCTTTTCAAGATTAGGATTTCCCAAAGAAATCTTAACAGATCATGGCTCTACACACTTAGATGGAATCTTAGACATTAGCCTGCGTCTCATCTAGATGGAAGTGTGAATGTTAGCATGTGCCACACCTAGATGGAATCTTAGACATTAGCCTGCATCGCATCTATATAGAATTATGATTGTTAGCACGTGCAACACCTAGATGGAATCTTAGACACCAGGCTGCATCGCATCTAGATAGAATTATGAATGTTAGCATGTACCACACTTGGATAGAAATATGATTGTTAGCATGTGTCACACCTACATGGAATCTTAGACATCAGCCTGTGCCGCATCTAGTTAGGATCTTGAATATCAGCATGTGCCACACTTAGATAGAAATGTGAATGTCAGCATGTGCCACACTTAGATGGAATCGTAGACACTAGGCTGCGTCGCATCTAGATAGAAATGTGAATGTTAGCATGTCCCACACCTATGATAGAAATGTGAATGTTAGCATGTGCCACACTGAGATTGAATCTTAGACATTAGTGTGCATCGCATCTAGATAGGATCGTGAATATTAGCATGGGCCACACTTAGATGATATTGTGAATGATAGCATGGGCCACACTTGGTTGGAATTGTGAACAATGGCCAGGGTAGCATCTAGATGGGATTGTGGATAGTGGCAGGTGCCACACCTGGATAGAACTGTGAATGTCGGCATGTGCCACGCCTAGTTAGAAATGTGAATGGAATCTTAGACACTAGGTGTTGCATCTAGATAGAAATTTGAATGTTAGCATGTGCCACACTTAGAGCAAAATGTGAATGTTAGCTATGCCAATTAACCAATCCACTAACAATTTTACCCCTCTGCATACACCTCTCAAACTCTAACCAAACACAACCACAAGCCTAAAAACACAACAATCCGCATAAACTTCACTACACTGCAACAACAAACAAACCACACATAGACTCACACAACAGTACACAGCAGCTACAGATCAGAAAACACTCCAAGTCCAGCCAACGGTGCTAACCGGGTTGAGACTGCCAACAGCACATCACTGCTCTTTTGCACTTTTCCAGCTCATTCCCGCTAACTCACCCCCCTTCCCTTTTTCAGAGCCGTGAGAGCACCAGGGGACCACTGCGGTAACATTAACATTAACATTTATGAACAAACTCAGAAGGAAAGTGAAACACCTTTTACACATTACCACCTTAAGAACTTCAGTATACCAACCAGAGACAGATGGCATATAGAAAGGTTTAACAAAACCCTGAAAACGATACTAAGTTAACTAGTCACACAAGACAGAAGGAATTTGGATTAGATGGTAACTTGCACTTTTTTTGCTATTAGAAAGACCCCCCAGCCTTCGACTGGATTCTCTCCATTTGAAATACTCTACAGACAAGACCACCGGGATATCCTGGATATGTTGAGTGATACCTGGGAAGAAAGGGAGGAAGCCCCAAATCCATGTTCCCAAACTGCCCACTGTCTTAAAGAACACAAGACTGCAGTAAAATATTTAGTTCAAACCAATATGGCCAAAGCACAAGAACAGCAGAAAAAATCTTATGATCGGATGGTCACCTTAAGATCTTTCTCGGTAGGAGAAAGGGTGTTTGTGTTGTTGCCGATCTACGAAAATAAACTAATTTCCAAATGGCATGGGCCTTATGAATTGCTAGACCAGACCGGAATATGTAACTATAAAATGTCTTAACCTGACTGCCAATTAAAGACCCAGGTACACCACATCGACCTTTTTAAAGAATGGAAAGAAAACCCTACAAAATCCACCAATGAAACCGCCTTGGTAAATGGTATCCCAGTACAAGCATTGGTAGACTCTCGCAGTAAGCAAACAGCCGTACAAGCCAATTTCGTCCCCCCTGAGAAATTGAAAAATGCCCCTTTGATATGAATCACCCTTGTCCACAGAGGAAGAGTGATTTGTTGGTAGTAGTGCACTGTGAAGAGGAAGAATGAGGTGGGGTAGCTTGAGGACTGTGACAAAGAAGAGTGAGGAGAGGCTAGTGCAGGTATATGATGAGGAAGAGTGAGGTGGTGATAGTTGGGCTGTGACGAGGAAGAGTGAGGTTTATTTAGTGGGGGACTGTGACAAGGAAGAGTGAGGTGTATTTAGTGGAGGATTGTGATGAAGAAGAGTGAGGTGAAGTTAGTGCAGGTCTGTGATGAGGAAGAATAAGGTAGGTTAGTTGCAGACTGTGATGAACAAGAATGTGGCATGAGCCAGAGAGTGGTGAAGTTAGTAGGGGACTATGATAATGAAGATTTGATGGCAAGATGAGGAAGACTGAAGTGGAGATAGTGATGAACTGCTTGCTCTTGCACTAGTGGGGAACGCCTCCATTGCCCTTCTGTTACCATGGGGAATAAGGCCTCAGCTGGAGCAGAGGTGGGACTATTGCAAGACACACTTGGACTCCATTTTGTGTACCCTCGACTCCATCTTTGAACTAGGACACGATTCGGCACTATGAAGTCTCCTCTCCCCTCAGCAGCACTGCGCACAGCGAGCACCAACCGCCACCACCTTTTGTGCGCGGCCCGAGTCCCTTTCGCAAGGATGCACTGAAGCTAACTGCAACAATTAATACTTTGTATCATATTATTCTTCCTCTGAGATCACTGTCCTATGTGTGAACCAGCCTGAACCATGCCTTGTAGCCCATCCATCTCCACAAACCTGCTCCCTTACCCTTCACCCCTGCTGTTGGAAAATGACTGCTTGTGTATCCCTTTGCCCTCCCAAGGTATTCTCCTGATGTAACAGAAGTGTGCCCCCACTGTGCTGACCACCCTCAGAGTACCCCCAATAAACCTGGACCTCTGCCACAGTGTATCCTGTCCTGAACTAACATGTGTCACTCCACCCCCCCATTTCGCACAGATGTGCCATACCAGCCCAGTCCCCAGGTTATTCCAGAAAGTAAGACCCCAGCACCCTTCACCTTATGAGTTATCCAATGTGAAATGATGTAGTTATGTATGTACAACTTGTAAGCCTCTAAGATTTACTCAAAGGTATATTGATGGTCATTGTTTATTGTATGTTTAGAAGAAGTATTCATGCGAGCTTAACTAGCTTCAACCGCATCTCCTACATGACCCGACTCTCACCCCACCCGGAAAAAAGGCCAGCCGAACCATGTTAGACTCACCCTCCCGCCAAAGGAGCAGCCAATCCTGATGAAGCAGAACCTACAGGCCCCTATGCATTGTCGCCTTGTTGCATTTTTGTAACCCTTATAGCTGACATCACTGATGACGCCTTTATAATCCATTGTATGCGTAATGTTTTCCAGAGCACTCACAGGGCAGCACAGTTCTCTGTATGCAGAATACTTTATAAACATTTTGGCAACCTCGCAATCTGTTCTCTTGGTCTCATTCCCTACTGGGATGTGTCTTTTATTCTGAGTTTGTATTGGTATTGTGGGTAGTGAGCACTTTCATTTGGTGAACCCCGTGATTTGATCGAGAAGGTGCACCGAGAGACGCTCCCAGCAAAACCATTGCCTCCGCGGATGACCAGTGTGCGCACAAAACTAAAGGTTCCAAGGGTCCCCGTCATCTTTGCAAATACCAGACTGGTCGCCAAGGCGAGTCACGGCTTGGTTGAGATGTGGCCTCGATTGTGGATAGACCGTGAACGGAGGCTCTCATACACCACAGACACGTGAGTACCGGTTGCGAGATTCTTAAAGCGGGGAAAAATTACGAAGTGACTGGTGTAAGGTTAAAAATAAAATAGCAGAGGGGAGTCAGATTTTGAGGCCTAGGGACTGTGTGCATGTGACTGATAGGCTTTTTCTCTTCTTTTCTTTATAAGGCCATTAGGTTGTGGAGACAGAGGTAAAGGAATACGGGATGATAGCTCCGAAGGGGGGATAGAAGGTGGCGCTGCGTAGCATTGTCCTGACCAGTGCTGGGAATAAGTGGAGATAAAAAACAAAGGAGTCTCATATATTAAGTAGGCTCGGAGTACAAATTTAGAATATTGTTTTTCTGTGTGAGCACAATTCTGGTGGAAAACAGCCCAAGGGAGCTCAGGGAAGGAGGGTAAGGGGAGTGAATGAGAAAATAGATAAGGGCGAATTTAAATAACATGAGGTAAAGTGTAAGGGGTATTGCAGAAATATATGTTACATGTTAAGTGTTGTCAAAGGTGAACGTGTTGGTCTGTCCAAAAGTATATATGTAATAATGTCGTTCATGTAAGAAAATTGATTGAAAATATATTTTTGTCGTTCCTGAAGAAGTGTAAGTAAACAGGTTGTTGTGGTTTATACCAGTGTGAGACAGAATGTGGTAATGGAGAAATTACAAGTGTTTCTCTGACAACAGCACTGTGTGACACATTATGCATCCAAGTAAACGCAAAAGGTAAACAAAGGAGCCATGGGGGAGACACACCCTTAGCTCATATCTACAAGCACCTCCCCCTACACAGTGAAAAAATACAAAAATACCATGAGCAGTGGCACACAGAAATAAAGGGAGAGGGAGCATCCCAAGTGTGGCCAGAAGGGGGGGGGGTCATTTGTTCGATAAAAGAGTTTTAGACCTTGTGACAACTCACCTGCTGGTCAAGTACTGAGGTAAACAACTCCAGAACAGACGTGAAATATTAGATTTGTGGAGGATGTTCGAGGATGCCTCCCCCAGTAGTGACACAACTAAAGAAACATCCCCAGAAGTGCCGACCGCCCCAGCAGGGGAGGAGGGAGTAACAATAGAGCACCCCAGTCCAAAAGCAGGGGAAAATGACCTCACAAGGCTCTAGCCACTGTTAACTAAGCCCGCTGCAGGGTACAGTGACCCCATGTATGTTCCCGAGTGCCCCAACAACCCCTGCAGCCACAGCCCCACCGCCCTACGATCCCAGAGGTTTATATGGACCCACGAGTGCCGCTCCAGTACATTTAGCGCACCTCACTGGGGATCTAGACTGACAACTCGCCAGCACACAAATGGAGTTGACACGATTACGTGCATTGTGTGATAGGGGACAAATGTTGCCCGGAGGTGGGCAAGCGCCGCCCAGCGTAGCCAGTTAGTTGACACCCCCACCCAGTGTAGCTGGTGGGTCCACACCTTTGCCAGCTCCACAAGGCAACATACCTAAGGGGTCAGAAAATGAGTGGCAATCAGGAGAGTTTTTCTTTCACTTAAATGACAAACCGATAAGAATTGTGCTAGCAGAACCTGCAGAAATCCAGGGAGGGGAGCGACAAGGAGGTGAAGATTCAGATAGAGAGATGAAGTATGGATTGATCTAGATGAGGATGAAGAAGGTGCGGCAGCAGCAGGGCTATCCTTCCCACAGTGAGAGGACTCTGAGGATGGGGGAGGGCTGGAAAGTTGACTGGGGAGACTGAGAAGCAGGTTAGGAAACATGTCACTAAGTAAGGCCAAGAAAGTAACGATGAGTAAAAAGGGAGGAAGAACAAAACTGCAGATGCCCCTTATACACAAAGGAGCAGGGAGACCCCATTACATGCCATGGGCACAGATGGACAAAAACAATCTGCTGATGCTCCTCCCTCCACTTTCATGTGGCGTGGGAAAGTGGATATACGCATTTGAAAAGAATATGGATGGAGTGCCCCTGGCCATAGGAGATGTAAAAAGCTTGCTAGTATCCGCAGTGGGAGATCAGGCAGATGGAGTGTGGGTGAGAGCAGGTTTTCCAGGAATAACAATAAAATGTGACCACCATGATGGGTCTTGTTTAACAATGTAAGGGCCGAAGTGTGGGATGTACTGCGGAAAACATTCCCAGATACTCCCGATTTACATTTAGTAATGCAGTGTAGTATGGGAGAGGAGGAAGAGGCTGTGCAATTTATTCTTGGGATGCAGGACCTGTGGAGATCAGAAACGGGCACAGCTTGGGACCAATCCACTGCCCTGTTTTATTTTATTATCAAAAGAGGGCTTCCAAGGGAGGTGCAGAAGGCCTTGGGTAAAATAGCTGGGATAGAAGCCAAGGGTTGGCCAGAGATTCAGAGCATTATAGTACATCATTGTAGGAGGATCAAAGAGAGGGAAAAATAAATAGTACAGAAGAGGTTGGCAGATTAAGCAAAGCTTGTTCAGAATACATTGGTGAAGGTCGCTGTGATTAACGCAGCCCTACCTGTGGAAAGACAGGAAGGAGGGGAGGAGGGGTCAGGAAATAAACCAGCAAGGATGGCAGCTGGTCTGCAAACGAATAGAAGCAATGGGCAGGAGGGAGCAATACCAAGGCCCCCAATGGCAGGGCAGGTCCGCAAGAGGATGAGGTGGGCATCGTGGACAAAGAGGGGGATTTGGGGGACCAGGAAACAGAGGGTTTGGAGGGCAGGGCATGCGGGGAGGGAACCAAGGGTCTTGTTGGAACTGCAGGAGGTGGGGACATGTTTCCAGAGAATGTAGAATGAGACCTAAGGGGTACTACCAAGGACCCCCTCCCATGGGAAACAAACAACAATTTGGCCATCCACATCCGGGCAGTCCCTACGGGTTACCAATGGGTGGTAGCGGATGACAAGAGCAGTATTATAACGAATACCCTCAAAGACCACAACAAATGCAACCCAGGCAGCAAACACAACAGCAAAGTATGCAACCACAGGTAGCAAGCCAGAACACGATGGGAAACACACACACTAACATTTATGCTCCACAGCTAATGGTGCACCGGCACCATTCCACGGTACAGTGGTAGTTGGGGATATCGTTTTCTCTGTCCCAGGAACAAACACATACCCCGATTTGGACAGCCTACAGAAAGCACTTGCATGTCAAGTCCTATCAACTACACTACATGCAGAAGAGGAACCACTAGTGGGGGTGGAGATAGGCAACAAGCAGTTAATCTTCATGGTGGTCTCGGGAGTGGAAAAACCATGCCTCATGGAAGGCCAATTTCCCCTCTCAGGGAAAAATTTGGAAACGCAGGGGTTTTCTGGGGCAATTTTGAAAGTTCCTACACAAAAGATTTGGATGTAACAGTGGGGGAAAAACAGTTTGAGCTCCCCTGCTGTATCACAAAGATTTGCCCATATATTTGCTGGGGAGAGACCTGCTTAGTAAGCTTAACATGACCATATCCTTTACAGAAAGGGGAATAGTGTGCTCCACCCCAGGAGTATGTCCCGTGCGAGCGATGCTGATGATCAGTACCATGGTAACAAGTTTGTAGTAAGAGGGGTGCCCATGGATGTTGACATGTTTATTTACGGGATACAAGTTCTTGCAAGAGTGATACCAGAAATAACACAAAAAGAATGGAGGGTGCCATCTGATTTTGTTTTTAGCCCCGTAAGAAGCCCTGAGATAGTGCCTGGCACCATTCTGTCAATTGACCTAGAGGGGGTGCAAGTATCAGGCAAATGTATTGTGGCAATAGGACTGGACACACATGGATGTGAGTGGAGAACAGTGTTGTGCATAGACCCAAACATAGCGCTGAGAGAATTAACAGATGAAGAACTATTTACTGACAGTGACACTGACGGGGAGATAATAATGGAAATATGTGTGCCGTGTGACATAATGATCCAGCACAGAGAGATACATAACCCCCTCAGTGCCAGTGTCAGTACACCGCCAACCATATTCGATCAAGATATGGAGAAAGTACCACAAGAGTTATGGACAACTGGGCCTCATGATGTAGTACTCCTGCAAGGAGTAACGCCCATAAAAATAAAAATAAAACCAGGTGCAGTACCACACAGAGTTAAACAGTACCTCCTTTCTAGAGAAGCAGAGGAGGGAATAAAAAAACAATAATTGCATTACTGCAACAAGGTATAATTGTGCCATCAAATTCACCATGTAATACAGCGATTTATCTGATAAAAAAGGCAAGGGGCGGAGATTGGAGGATGATACAGGACCTCCGCCCACTTAATGACATCATACAGAAGGCGTTCCCTCTAGTACCAAATCCTGCATCCATTTTATGCAGCATCTGAAAAATGCCACGTGTTTCACGGTTGTGGATTTGAAGAATGCCTTCTTCTCAATACCACTTGACCCCAGTTGTCAATACTTAACAGCATTTACCCTGGGGGAAAATAGATACCGAACACTGCAGACTACCCCAGGGTTATTGTGAGAGCCCCAGCACATTTAACAGAATTTTACATGAAGAACTTGGCAACATTGATGTAAAAAGCACAATAATTCAGTATGTAGATGATCTCCTTATTTGCAGCAAAAGTGAAGAGCAGTGTAGAGTAGATTCAATAACATTATTGACCTTGCTAGCAAGAAAGGGGTACAAGGTGGACAAAGGAAAACTGCAATACTGTCTGGCAGACGTTTAGTATCTAGGACAGCTGATTTTGAAAGATGGTAAAAGGATTATACCAGACAGGTCAAAAGCAATATGTCACACATTGATACACAAAACAGTGAAGGACATGCAGAAATTTCTCGGCATATGTAATTATTTTCGTGCTTGGGTACTAGATTATGGAGCGTATACCCGCCCCCTCCTCCACGGACTAAACTAAAAGAACGACAGAAGTACAGCGCCCCTATCAAATGGACACAGGAAATGATGACACAATATTTCAAATTGCAGGATCTCATCACACACGCACATGTTTTGGCGAATCCCGATTATGATCAGGAGTTCTATCTCTTCTCACATAGCAATGGAATATTAATGGCAGTAGTACTCACCCGGAAAACATCAATAGGCCAGAAGCAATTGGCCTACTATAGTAGCACCTTAGATTCAGTGATACAAGGTCACTTCGCATGAGAACAAGCTCTCGCAGCCTCGGCCTTTGCGATAGAAAAAAGTGCCACCATAGTGATGGGCTGCTCAGTAACACTGTACGCTGAGCACTCACTGTTTGCCATACTAGAAAGGTCAAAATCCACACTTACCACACAAACTGCTTATGAAATAATAATATCAAGCCCAAATGTGCATGCTGTTAGATGTAACATTGTAAACTTTGCCACATCATCACAGAGCCCTGCACAGTGGAGGATATGCAAGCACACAACTGTGCCACATATGAGAGGGAGGAGGATGACATTCCAAAAGCAAATGAAAATGCCTCCGAAGGAGGAAAAATGTACTTTGTAGATGGATCAGCATCTATTGATTGTGAGACAGGAGAAAAACATGTAGGGGCAGCTGTGGTAAGGATCGAAGGGGAAGAATATGAAGTGATAGTGCAGAAACGCCTCCCCTCACATTTCTCAGTGCAAGCAGCAGAATTTATTGCATTAAATGAAGCATTGCGTACAGCCAAAGGATGCGCAGTGACAATATACTCTGACTCTGCATATGTGACAACAACATTACACTCAGGCTTGTCACGATGGTGATTAAGGGGATTCAGGAGAGCGGATGGCTCCCCTGTACAACATGCAGCATTATTGAATGACTTCCTTGACGCTTAAGCAGAACCATCAGTAGTAGACTTAGTGAAATGCCAGGCACATACAAATAACACAGATGCAATCTCACTCGAGAACGTGGCAGCGGACTCAAAAGAAGCAGCGTACTTCAACATCTCGCCAACAATAGAATGTGTAGTAAAAGCACTCACACAAGACAACAGAGAGGAAGGATACAACTCTACGCCCATACTACAGATAATAGAATTGCAAAGGCACGCACTCCCCAAAAGAAAAGATCTATGAGAGAAATGAGGGTGCAAACAATCCCCCACAGATTTGATATGGCGGCAAGAGATGACAGGAAAAGTTTTAATGCCCATAGAATTGTTACAAATAGTGTTTCAACAACTGTGTTTTCCAACACACGTTACAAAGCAGCATATTGCAGCAACATCCAGGAGGAGTGGTTTGTCCCCAATTTACAGGAACACTTGACATAATTGACCAAGAGTGCACAACATGTCAGACATACAGTTCAGGTATGACACTAAGAACACTGCGAGGAATGCTACCACGCCCAGCAGGACCATTCAGAGAATTACACATAGATTATGCCGATATGGGAGAAAGATGTAATGGGGCAAGATACGTCGTAGTGAGTGTGCCCCTTCTCACGGTTGGTGGCAGCAGGACCTTGTGCACACCCTGACACCAAGTGCACAGCCAAGTTTTTGGTGAGAGAGGTATTTTCCAGGTGGGGAATATGTGATGTGATCCGTTTGGATAACAGTACGCACTTTGTAAACGACCTCTTTAAAGAAGTGACAACATTGCTGGAAGTGAAACATAAACTTTGTTCGATTTATCACCCACAAGCAAACGGCATGGTAGAAAAAAATCAACGGCCTCCTCAAGAGTAAATTGTCTAAAATGTGTCACATACTTAAGAAAAACTGGGTATATTGCTTGCCCCTAGCACTGTTCCAACTCAGGACACAGCCAAGTAAGGACCACCATTGGAGCCCACACGAAATAGTGACCGGAAGGTGCATTCAATCGCCACTCTTTGCAGTGAGATGAGCATCAGGCGCTCATAAAGGAATATCTCACCCAACTTATACAGGCTGTGCGGAGCATAGCATGACAAATAGCACCTGAATTCACTCGAGATAATGAAAATGACACAAACACACCCGTACAAGACAGCCCCACAGGGCAGCTGATGCCTGGTGAAAATGTATAAGTTCACAGTGTCGTATGGAGGTGGAACTCCCCATGATTTCATGGCCCTTATGAAGTAATTTATTGCACCCCCTCCACAGTGAAAGTTAGAGATTTAAAATACTGGGTGCATCTTTCAGATGTAAGAAAGGCACATGAAAGTATGACACCCCAGAGTGAGCAACCCCAGAGTGAGGAAATTGCAGCCCCTTAGACATGAAACACAGCTCACAAAGTGTACAAGACAAACTAAAAAATATTAGCATGAAAAAAACAGTGTGAACAATGATAAAGAATGATTATAATTAGATGTAAATATATATGTATGCTCTTTCTCTCTCTCTCTCTCTCTCTCTCTCTCTCTCTCTCTCTCGCTCTCTTTCTACTGAACATATTTCTCTTCATAGATAGTTTGCCCCCGCTCTCTTCTCTTATTGTTAGGACACTCACCCGGGAGCAAGGACGTCCGTATCCTCACAGGCGAGGAGATGCCTGGTGGCTGTACCCGTGGTATCGTCTTGGCCGAAGGTGCATTCTCCCGGGTCCTCACTTACTTGGGGTGCGTGCCAGCACCGGGCGAGTCGGGGTGCATGCGTTCATACGCGGAAATGGCAGGGAACGGGCTTGTGGATGCGCCGACTCGGATTGCGGGTCAAGCCTCGCTTCCATGCCGAGTCTCTATAAAGAGCCTACTGGTCTTGCACTCGCCGCGTCTCAACGCGGTTTGGTCCTGACCTCCCGCTCGCCTCTGGAATTTCTTGTCCTTTCTTGGTGACTCTGGTTGCCTTCCATTGTTCCCTTTCCTGTTGGCCCCTGCCCTGTCCTGCCCTGTTGGTCTGGTTCATCTGGTTGGGGATCTGGCTTCCCTGGTTTAGGCTTAGTCTGGTTCTACAATCTATGCCCTGGCGACCCCGGCACCCAAGCCTTCAGGAAGTACAGCTACGCAGCGTCCACGGGACGCACATCTTGACAGATTGAGACGCCTAACCTCCGATTCGGACACAGAGATGGAGGAATCCTCTGATCTCAGAGACGAGATCAGATCTTTAAGGGCTGAAATGACAGCGCTTCGTCTAGAGAATGAGACACTACGTCAGATGGTGGTGCATAGGACTAGCACCACAACTCAGGCTGATTCCGCCATGGCACAGACGACACCCTTGAAGTTTGATGGGGATTCTAGAAGAGTTGCCGAATTTTGTAATCATTGCAGGATACATTTTTTGTTTCGGGCCGCCCATTTCACCGATGAGAAGGCGAAGATTGGGTATATTCTAGGGAATCTAACCGGAAATGCTCTGGCATGGGCAGCTCCTTTAGTGTCCTCTAACAGTCCAATTCTGAGTGATTTTGCCACCTTTGAGAAAGCGTTCCTGGAAGTGTTCCAGTCCCCTAACTTGGCCGCCACTGCACAAAATCAATTCATGGATTTAAAGCAGGGTTCATGCGATCTGATCACATATGATATGGTATTTGGTATTTGTACATACATCGGTCGGTTCCGTCAGTTGGCAGCGGATTCTCAATGGCCGGAAGTAACACAAAAGACACTTTTTCGGCGAGGCCTGAGAGAGGAGTACAAGGATGAACTTCTCCATATACCAGAACCGGATACTTTACAGGTACTTCAGGAACATGTTCTTCGAATCGATCACCGTTTGGCTGAACGGAAGGGTGAAAGACGTCGGTTGGAGAAGACATACTCCAGGTCATTTCCGTTACCAGCTGGTGCTTCAAGTACTTCAGAGACGGGTCCGGAACCCATGCAATTGGGGGCACTCAGAGATCCTTTTTCCGCGACAGAGAGGAAACGAAAAAGAGACTTGCACTTATGCCTGTATTGTGGTGCCGCCGGGCACTATTTGGGTACTTGTCCGTTGCGACCACTCAGGAAGTCGGAAAACTAGTAGGCCTGTCATGTATGAGGAAGGCAATGACAGGCCCATCGTTTAAACCAGCCCTTCCGGATTCCGATGGTTTCTTACAGCCCATGTCACCCGCAGCCCTCTTGGTACTTCAAATTAAAGTACTGTGCAGGACAAGTTGACTGAAATCATGGGTCTTCTGGATTGTGGAGCATCTGGTAATTATATTGATGTTGAGTTTGTTAAGAAGAACCAGATACCTCTACTTAAGAAGAATCAAGCTACACCGATTGAGGTCATTGATGGTACACCTTTGTCTTTTGGTCCCATTCAACATCACACTGGAGTTCTGCAGTTGTGGATCAATGAACATCAGGAAAGGATTTCTTTGGATGTAATTAAGTCACCGTCTTATCCGATCATGTTGGGTTTACCCTGGTTGTTGTATCACAACCCTAAAATTAATTGGGTAACCCGTACTTTGACATTTAATTCAGATCGTTGTTTACTGGATTGTTCCTCCTCAAGATTATCCGTTGGGATATCCACAACTGCCACACAGACAGAGGTGAATGGAAGTTCTCATGTATGCCTGATATCTGCCATACCATCTGAATATGCAGACTACTATTCGGTGTTTTCGGAACCAGGGGACATTCCTTTGCCTCCTCATAGAAGTTTTGATTGTGCCATAGATCTGTTACCAGATTCTGTGATTCCACATGGACGAGTGTACTCCTTATCCCCACAAGAAAGAACAGCCTTACAAGAATATCTAAACGACTGTCTCCAGAAAGGGTATATCACCCCTTCCAAGTCACCTGCAGGATTTCCGCTGTTTTTCGTTAAGAAAAAGGAGGGCACTTTACGTCCCTGTGTGGATTATCGGCAGTTAAATGATCTTACTCGGAAGGACAGATATCCGTTGCCTCTAACACGTGACATCCTGGAATCCTTGCACTCTGCCTGTATATTTTCAAAGTTGGATTTAAGAGGGGCATATCATCTGGTACGAATTAAGACTGGTGATGAGTGGAAAACGGCTTTTAAGACACCCTATGAATATCGTGTAATGCCTTTCGGACTATGCAATGCCCCAGCCGTTTTCCAGCGTTTGATGGATGACGTATTTTCGGATTTATCCGGAATATCTGTGTGGGTATATCTAGATGATATACTGATTTTTTCAAGAGATAAGAAGGAACACATTTTACATGTTAAAGAAGTTCTCAGCTGTTTACATCAGAACCACTTATATGCTAAAGCTGAGAAATGTCTCTTCAATCAAGACAAAATTGAGTTTCTTGGGTACGTGATTGGCCGTTCTGGCATACAGATGAACCCAACTAAGTTACGGGCAATTCAGGAATGGCGACAACCTAATGATGTGAAGGCCCTTCAGCGGTTCCTTGGATTAGCCAATTTTTATAGGCGCTTTATACCAAGTTTCTCGACTCTAACAGCACCTTTAACCAGTTTAACCAGCAGTAAGACATCGTTTGTGTGGAATGAAGAAGCAACTAATGCGTTTCAACATCTCAAGGAAGCCTTCAGCACTTCTCCCATCCTACATCATCCCGACGAGAGTAGACCATTCATCGTGGAAGCAGATGCGTCGAATTTCGCCGTTGGATCTGTTCTGCTACAGAAGGACCCGCAGTCAGATGTTGAATTCCCAGTGGCTTATTTTTCCCGAAAATTAACATCAAGCGAACGGAATTATGCTGTGATCGAGAAAGAACTTTTAGCTATCAAATTAGCTTTTGAAGAATGGCGCCATCACCTTCTGGGAGGCTGGTTTCCTGTTGAGGTCTGTACCGACCACAGAAATTTACAGTACCTACGATCTCTTCAATGTCGCACTTCCCGCCAGGCCCGTTGGGCGTTTTTCTTTTCACATTACGATTTCACAATCACTTACATACCCAATGCTCGGAATCTGAAAGCAGATGCATTGTCTCGCTCCTTGGAAGACATCAAGCAAGACAGTCAGAATCAGCTATTGCTAGCCCCAGAACATTTTTTGTTTACCGTGTCTCATTGTCTGGACACATTCTTACAAGAAACATTGGCAGACCCCTACAGAACTGAACTATTGAAATGACCCCAGGTTAGTGAGAACGAGGGGTTGCTCTTCTTCAGTGGGAGATTGTATGTACCTACCGACTCCCTTCGGATTGCCGTTTTGCAAGCATTTCACGACTCGAAAATTGGGGGCCATCAGGGCATACGTGCAACTCAAGAACTTGTCGCCAGACAGTTTTGGTGGCCAGGATTGGCTAAACAGATTAAACAATACGTGGAATGTTGTCCAGTGTGTGCCCAAGTGAAGATACCCCGAAGGAAGCCACTCGGTCTACTCCAACCAATCGAGACACCGCCATATCCATGGCATACCATAGCTACTGATTTCATAGTGGAACTACCACCTTCCGAGGGCTTCACATGCATAATGGTAGTAGTTGACTGTTTTTCCAAGATGGCTCATTTCATCCCCTTTGTTAAAGTTCCCTCTGCTAGTTCTATGGCTCAAGCATTTCTGCACAACATTTACCGGTTGCATGGACTACCCGATAAGATCATCTCGGACCGCGGTTCCCAGTTCATATCATCTTTTTGGAAACAGCTGTGTCGTCACCTGGGCATACATCGGGCGCTTAGTTCCGGCTATCATCCACAATCCAACGGACAGACAGAGAGGACCAATCAGACGTTGGAACAGTATCTGCGCTGTTTTTCCAACGCCTCTCAGACCAACTGGGCATTGCATTTGGACTTAGCTGAGGTGGCTTATAACAACTCGATCCATTCTGCTACAGGATTAAGCCCCTTTCTTTGTTCCTTTGGACTCAATCCTAGACTTTTTCGGTTTGCTCCTGTACGACCAAGCACGGTTCCCTCTGCTGACCAGCTGATTCAAGAGATCCGAAGACTGCATGCTCAGGCGACTGGTACCCTGGTTAAGGCACGTGAGGACATGAAGGCATAGGCAGATAGGAGGCGTACCCCTGAACCCACATTTCGGGTTGGAGGGAAGGTATGTCTTTCCTCCAAGAACTTACCTGTTCGCAACTTACCTACGAAACTTGCTCCTCGTTTCCTAGGGCTCTTTTGAATTACTAGACGGATTTCCCCAGTGGCATTCAAACTGGATTTGCCCCCATCCTGGCGGGTGCATCCCATTTTTCATGTCTCCTTGTTTAAGCCTTACCTGGATGACCCCTATGGGCGCTCGGGTTCCCGTCCTGCGGCCATTGAGGTGAGGGGTGTTCCTGAATATGAGGTCCAGGAAATCTGTGATTCTCGTTTCCATCGGGGTCAATTGCAGTTCTTGGTGGATTGGGAGGGGTATTCAGCTTGTGACCGCACTTGGGACCCTTTTGGGAATGTTCATGCTCCTCGTTTGGTGCGTGAGTTCTATTTACGCCATCCTTGTAAACCGGGGGCCCCAGGTCTTTCTAGGAGGGAGCATGGTGTTAGGACACTCACCCGGGAGCAAGGACATCCGTATCCTCGCGGGCGAGGAGATGCCTGGCGGCTGTACCCGCGGTATCGTCTTGGTCGAAGGTGCATTCTCCCGGGTCCTCACTTACTTGGGGTGCGTGCCAGCACCGGGCGAGTCGGGGTGCATGCGTTCATACGCGGAAACGGCAGGGAACGGGCTTGTGGTTCAAGCCTCGTTTCCATGAATGCCTTGACTGCGTGCATGCGCCGACTCGGATTGCGGTTCAAGCCTCGCTTCCATGCCGAGTCTCTATAAAGAGCTTACTGGTCTTGCACTCGCCGCGTCTCAACGCGGTTTGGTCCTGACCTCCTGCTCGCCTCTGGAATTTCTTGTCCTTTCTTGGTGACTCCGGTTGCCTTCCATTGTTCCCTTTCCTGTTGGCCCCTGCCCTGTCCTGCCCTGTTGGTCTGGTTCCTCTGGTTGGGGGTCTGGCTTCCCTGGTTTAGGCTTAGTCTGGTCCTGGTCCGGGGCTCCTCTTGTCCCTTTCTTGCCACCCTACTTCTCTCCCTGCCTGCCCTCCTTTTTTGCCCGCATTATTCACTGCCTTGTGCTTGGGTGCCAGTGCCTCTAAGGTGCCTCTACTCTTCCTTCTCTGCTGCCTGCAATTGCTGCCATTACTACCGTCTCAGCTGCCTTCTTCTACTATCATCGAGAGGGTCTTCTGCAAGATCAGCAAGCAACGCACTCAAGCCTTCTGTTTACATCTACCGATCTTCCCTTTCAGTGCTTGCACTGTTCTGGCGCCACGTAAAATACAGGGAAGTGTCCATCCGTGGCGTCAGGAATCTGACCCATTTCTCAATCCTGCAAATCAGGACGGGACCTGGGCCGGTTCTTGGCGTTACCCTGTCATCTTTCGTTCTACAATCTACGCCCTGGCGACCCCGGCACGCAAGCCTTCAGGAAGTACAGGTACGCAGCGTCCACGGGACGCACATCTTGACACTTATGATGTCTGACATTTCATATGTTTGGTTTAAAAGATGATATATTAAATATGGCAATGAAGATAATAATGATATGTAACTGAAACTAAAAAGAAAGGAAAAGGATGATTATTGTGTACTTACCCGATTTATATCACCCCTTCAGGTGGAAATATGACAGAAAGGAGGGCCCTCACTAACAACGCCACAGATGTAGATAGTGATAGAGTAGAAGTTAGCAGTAATAGAAACTATAATATGACTGTGGTATTTACTTTGTGGCTATCGTTTTTTTTCAGTAATGTTGTTTTGCCTTGGCATGTATTGGAGTGTTTCATTTATATTGGGAAATATAAAGGAGGGGGGAGTGGGTACATCTTATACAAGAAGGGTCCAGTCTCATTTGGGATGGCTTTAAACTTATTTGGAGACACAATGCATCCATAAATGCTAATTTAACCACTTTGCACAAAAACAGAAATGTCAAAACCCCCATTGTTGCTATGGGATATGATGTTGTTAACGTGTCAAATGAATATGATGATGATTATCCTATGTTTGGCAGTTTGGAATCGCCATATGTAAATATGCACACAACTGAAGAACCTACCTCTAATGGTGATACAATGCACTTTAAACCCTATGTCCCAGTTACCCCAACGTACCCAGTGTCACAATCATTGCAAAGTGGGAGCGAACAAAATGATGAAATATGGACAAACAATTTTCCCATAAGACACCTAAAAGTGAAAAAGTTACATAATGGTAAAGTGGGGGAGAAGACAAAAAAGGAGGCAGGGCTGAAAATTATAATGCATACCACGGTTTGGGATTAGATGAAATTGAAGACCCCCACCACTCAGATCAGTCCTACAAATGGTACTCAGATATAAGTGCCACAGCTAAGAAAGCAACAAATGAGAGCTGTTACGTTTGCTCTCTCATACCCCATGCCTCTGGCACATCTAAAGTACTTATACCTCAGGGGATACCGATGTTGGATGCCCAGTGTCTAATATATTTAGCCTTATGTAGAATACGAAGTACCTTCCAGGCACACACGGTAACAGTATAAATGCAGCAAAATGAAAAAAACTTACACTAGCAAACCTCAAGAAGTGATATGTTTGAAAGAACCATTTTTTATAATAAAAGAGACAATGTTCACAGAAAACAAATGGCAAGATGAGACAATCACATGTAAAGCTGAAGCATTGCGAGGACTGACAGAAGAGAACTTTTAATGGGTCAAACGAACTTGCACAGCGACCTGGCCCCAGCACATTGCCAAACTAACGTGGGTGACAGCACTTTAGAAACCGATCAAGATACAAAAGGAGATCCAGCATGAACTTTGCTTTCATGGGGCGGGGAAGGTATGAATGGGCTCCAACAAACACTGCAAGAAGACAATCATCCTGCCAGATATGAAAAAAAGAACAGCAGCCTTAATGGACACTTAATGGGTGTGTGGCAAACAAGCGTACCTACACCTCCCGCACCACTGTGCCATGGCAATGCTACATTCCGGAGAGCCATGTCCAAAGGGAGAAGGCATCAATCGAAACATCATCGGGAGCACTGCTGCCAGCAACCAAGGAGCTCTCCAAGTACAACATCCTGACTGAAGACGAGTTACAGGAAAGAGTTTCCCACAAGCGGAGTTCATCAAATTACATCTCCAGTAAATCCTCAGACCTCCTGGCAGAAATTACGGATCAGTGCAAACTTTCACAGAATTTTTTTTTGCCTCACTGCTTGTGCCAGGACTCCAGGCATGAACAATGCAAAATGGCTGCAAATCATGCGTTGGGAATTGATCCAGCTGGCCGACAAGAAGAGGGTTTCAACGTCATTAAAGTGGAACTTCGTGCCTTGCGGTTGATGACTATGCAAAACCGGTACGTCCTGGACCTACTCACAGCAATGGACGGCAGTGTTTGCCGAAAAATCAGGAGCGCATGCTGTACATTCGCACCTTCTGCGGATGCTGACAATGAGACACTGTCCCATGTAATCTCAGCGGTGCATAACTTGGGTGAAAGGATGAGAAAAGAAGGAGGAATCACCCCAAGCAACTGGTTCGATGACATCTTCAACTGGATACCTTCCTGGTTCAGCGTGATGATGAGAGTTTTTGTCCCACTCATCGTTTTCCTGTTACTAATTTTTTGTGTATGTCAGGTAGGAGTTCATTGTTGTGGAAAATCAATGCCTAGTTCCGCTATGATGATGGTGACGTTGGGGCAACCAACAAGGGTACAAACAATGAAGGATGCACAAATACAGACAGGAGAATCTAATTCCCCCCAAAACAGGATAACAGCAGAATATCGTTACCCCAGGGACAGGGTGGATAATTCGTATCACACCATAATAAAGGGAGTTACAATGGTACAAGGAGGTGTGGGTGGATCTGGATGGGGATGGGGGAATATATATGACCTGTGCCCCTGATGAGTCTGCTAGAAGGGGCCAAAGTTTAGGAGGGGTATGCAGGGCCTGGATGCCAATAAAAGGGACACCTGCTTGGGACCAGACAGTAATGGAGGCGGAGTACTACCGAAATGCAAACAATGATAAAAAAGTAATTTGTTACTTTAGATGTAACAAAAGGGGGGAATGTAGGGAAGGGGTGAATTAGCCCCCCCATACATTCTACATGAGATGAACCGCCTGCTCTTGCACTAGTTGGGGACGCCTCCATTGCCTTTCTGCTACCATGAGGAATAAGGCCTCCATTGGAGCAGAGGTGGACTGTTGCAAGACACACTTGGACTCCATTTTGTGTACCCTCGACTCCATCTTTGGACTAGGCCACGATTCGGCACTACCAAGTCTCCCCTCTCCTCAGCAGCACCGCGCACAGCGAGCACCATCCGCGCCTACCTTTTCTGCATGGCCCAAGTCCCTTTCTCACAGATGCACTGAATCTAACTGCAACAATTAATACTGTGTATCATATTATTCTTCCTCTCAGATCACTGTCCTGTGTGTGAACCAGCCTGAACCATGCCTTGTAGCCCATCCATCTCCACAAACCTGATCCCTCACCCCTGCTGTTGGAAAATGACTGCTTGGGATCTCCCAAGGTATTCTCTTGATGTAACAGAAGTGTGTCCCCACTGTGCTGACCACCCCCAGAGTGCCCAAAATAAACTCGGACCTCTGCCACAGTATATCCTGTCCTGAACTAACATGTTTCACTCCACCCTCCATTTTGCACAGATGTGCCAGACCAGCCCAGTCACCAGGGTATCTCAGAAAGTAAGACCCCAGCACCCTTCACCTTATGAGTGATCCAATGTGAAATGATGTATTTATGTATGTACAACTTGTAAGCCTCTAAGATTTACTCAAAGGTATATTGATGGTCATTGTTTATCGTATGTTTAGAAGAAGTATTCATGCCAGCTTCGCTAGTTTCAACCACATCTGCTACGTGACCTGACTCTCACCCCACCCGAACAAGGCCAGCCGAACCACGTGTGGCTCACCGTTCCGCCAAAGGAGCCGCCAATAATGACGAAGCAGAACCTACAGGCCCTGTTAGGCAGAATTATATGCAGTACCCATTGGGAACACCCCACACAATTAGGACTACAAGTGACAGTACAAATTCACCTTTGGTACAAGCCTGTACTACACAGTAAAGTGGTTGCAATGGCTTTGCAGCCAGACTTATCTCAAGAGTAAAGTGAGCAGTATCAATAGTTACACAAAGGACAGCAATTACTATGATTCAATCAAACACTGACTCAAGGTTTAGGAGTAAAAGAATATAAATGTATTTACACATCAGTTATTAAACATTTCACTATTATCAAGCAGTTGAAAAATCATAATCTACATACACTACACCACACCCAATAGATTCTGGACAAGTTAGGCTCAAAATAAAGTGTGAGCAAAATGGCACTCCAGTAATTTAAAAGGGAGGGAAAGACAAAGTTAGTCAGAAATTGAGCACCACCAACAAGTAAGTAAGCAGGGCAATCTAGAAAAAGGAACTACAGTGAGGAAATCAAATTCAAGGGGCCTGGCCCTAAGTCAATGGACCAAAGTCTTATGCAGAGGATCACACAGTTCAGAGTAGTTTGTGGTTAAGTCTTTGCCAAGAGTTCAGAACCAAGTTGGTCGGACGAAAAGTTACTTTAAAGAATAGAGAAGGAAAAGCCCTCGAAAGATTTCACACACTTTCACCGTGGCTGGACGAAACGAACAACCGGGTTAGCACAGTACCTCAAAAGCGAAAGAATGCAGTAGCTGATGCAGACGTTCCTGGCAGGTCCTGCAGGTGCACGGTTCCTGAAGTGACTATCGGACTGACAAGAAGGAGGAAGACTGGAGGGTCCTGCACTGCTCAGGGAAGAACCCAGCAGCGGAGCAAAACAACAAATAAAAGGTGCACTCCTTAAAACGCAAGCAGGGTACGTTCCTCCTGGCTATCCGGTTCACTGTAGCTCTGTACAGCAAATTCGACCAGAGGAGGGAGGCATGGCTAGCAGTTTGGCAAACTGGTTGGTCCCACCAGCTCAAGGGAGAAGATTCCTTGCAGATCGTCCCTGTCGACGAAGTTTGGAGATTCGGTCCTGCAGCAGGGCTTCATGGGGAGGTTCAATCATGGCAAGGGTCCTCTTCTTTCAGCTTCTCTTCGGTTCTCTCCTTCCAGTGGCGACTCTGCCTTTCTAGCCCCAGAGACCTGCTTTCTATGCAGTTTTCCCCCATTCACACAGCCTGGCTGTCAATCACTCAGCTGGGTGGCTGTCCCGCCGGAGACCCTGTGCAGGGAGTCTCAAACCCTTCCCTCACATCATGTCCCCCTCAGACATTTAGGCGCCTAAGGAGGGTTCCTGTGCAGAAGCCTGCCAAAGGTCGGCGAACAAAAGAATCAAACCTGGTTTGGCGCACAGAAGAAAACATGAGAAAGACTTTTACAAAAAGAAATGGCGAATAAACCCAGCCAGAACCGTATAGAAATCTATATGGGCAAGCAGGTTTAAGTTTGAAGCTACTAAGATAGCCTGAAACAATACCAAGACTATTTAAAATAACCGTGGTAGGAAAAATAAGGTAGTTATCACTGCCACCAGCCAAATCTTAATGAAAAGGGAACAAAACAATGGTCCATGAGAAACAGACAAAAAGGGATAACTATTAACCCTTTCCAGTACTCTATGAAAGATAGTTTGTACTGGGTCTGTGAGATTAAAAAGACTAATAAAGTCAATGGCAATTTTACATGTTTCTTGGAGACAGTAGTCAGTCCCAGAAAAATGGAGTTTCAGAGGGAAGTCTGAAAAAGACAACCCTGTGTCACTGCACAAATGGTGCTATGTAACACATATTAAAAAGATGATGCCTATGGAGTAGGTGAGGCTCCACAGTCTATGAATACAAGAAAATGTTAAACACACACAGCAAAACACAAGTAAGAGTGAGAAAAAAGGCTCACACTCTTACCAGTTCTCAGGATGCCGTATACTTTATAAACATTTTGGCAACCTCGCAAACAGTTCTCTTAGTCTCATTCCCTACTGGGATGCGTCTTCTATTCTGAGTTTGTATTGGTATTGTAGCACTTTCAAAAGGAAGAGTGAGGTGTGGCTTTTGGGGACTGACAAATAACAGTGAGGTGGAGTTAGTGGGGACTGTGACAAAAGAGAGTGAGGTGGGGTAGTTGTGGATTGTGACTAGGAAGAATGTGGTGGAGTTAGTGGGGGATTGTGAAGAGGAAGAGTGAGGTGGTGTGTTTGGGGACTGTAAAACGAAGAAGGTTGAGCTGGAGTTATTGGGACTGTGATGAGGAAGAGTGAGGTGGGGTAGTTGGAGACTGTGAGGTGACTGTGGCAAGGAAGAGTCTGGTGGAAAAGTGGGAACTATGACAAAAAAGAGTGAAGTGGTGTTAGTGGGGGACTGACAAAGAAATGTGAGTTAGAGTTAGTGGGGATCTGTGATGAGAAAGAGTGAGGTGCGGTAGTTGGGTACTGTTATTAAGAAGGGTTAGATGGAGTTAGAGGGAGACTGTGACAAGGAAGAGGGTTGTTGGGTTATATAAGTAAGATTACTGTTCAGAAATGGGTCAAGAAAGAGAGTGTGTAGGAGTTCAGGTAGGAGCCCTAACTAGGTACTGTGACGAAGAAGAGGGAGGGGCATTAATGGAGATTTCTTCCTGCCTGACATCAGGCATGAATCAAGAACGTCACTGTTAAGTCTGGTGAAAAGGTTGTCCAATCATAACAAACAATATAGTAAAAAAGCATCAGCTTTCTCCAGTCTGTCGCTAACCTTTTTTTATTAAACTATTCAAGCACAGATGAGCTTTTTTTTACCACATTTAACACCACAAAAAACGAATAGCCCCTTATATAACCCTCCGACACATTAAGTTAATTTAGGAAGCTATCCCTGTAATGTCTTTTTCATTAAAAAAACAGATTGCTTACTAAATTAACTGAAAATACTTCAATTACACCAATTAGCAATAACATTGTTTGCCACATCTCAATATATTCATTTTAAAGTTATTACACATATGTTTACCATGTGTGCTGATTCTCAAACTTCCTTCTCAAATCGGGTCATGGACGATTTTCACAAATGAAAAAGCTTGGCACCAGCAATGCATCATGGGAGATATAGCTAACTTTTGGGGTACCCCCCGCTTTACACCAAATTAAAAGTGAACTACTGGACGGATTTACGCCAAACCAACAAATTATTTCCTTCAAGTACTTTGTACCCGACCTTTTCTTTTCTTCGGTTCAAATCCATCCAGTGATTTTGGCTGTGCATTTGAGCAAACATTTTACAAATTCCCTATGGAATAATGAATGGAAAAGTGAAAAACACAACCTTTTCTTGACACTATTAGGTAAAGAGAATAAGCTTCTTCTCAGGGGCCATCAACACCCTTGAAAAGAACCCCAATACACAAGAGGAACTGATCCTGGATCAAGACTTCAATAGTCCCATGATCGTTGGAGCTGGGAACCTTAAACTACCAAATTGAGTAATTCTTGATGTGATCACTATGGCAGGTGGCGAAAACAACGTAACATCTTTCCAGACAAACCCATCTACAAACCAGGCACAGAGTTCCACCCCAGCCAAGACTGTTTCAATCAAACTCATAGATCTGTAATCAAGACACTGAGAGACACTGCAAGGCGAAAGATTTGCAAAGACAAACGATTGCCCAGCAGAGCAGCCGGGCTAGCCAGGTGGGGGGATTTACTTAGGGGGCCATAGCGAGCCCTCACAAGTTTTCTTTTCTGGGCCACTCTGGTCACTTCCCGAGATATAGCATACAATTTGTATTTATTTATTTACTGCAATGCAGTCCATAAAGTGAACTTTTCTCTGACACAACAGAAAAAAAGAAACAAAGAAATAAAATATACACAAATCACAGATTAAAACTGCTCACATGAAAATCCGTAAAAACCCTGATAATTAGTAACAGCTACACATGATATACATCACATTGACATTAAACAATCTATAATTCATCAGGCAAGTCTAAAACCTTCATAAATAAGAATGAAAAAAATCGTATTCATTTAATTTTCCCAGAAATGAGAGGACCCTCCAATAAAATGATCCATAAAGAGGCAGGAGAGGTAACTCAAAATCCTTAAAAACACAGGCAAGACATTTTGTTCTTAGGTCTAATAGGCTTGAACATTCCATTGCTAAATGAAAAAATAGCTTTAACATTTTTTATACTTAAAGCAGCAGCACTCTGCTTTCTAGCCCCTACAATCTCATTTGAGGGCAATATATTTTGCCTCATTACGACTTCAGCGGTAGCCGTGCCGGTAGTTACAGGACCCTGGTGCCGCTGGAGTCATGAATTTACCGATACCGGGAATGGGCAATTACCAGGGCATTACAGCCCCGGCAGACTCGGTAATTGCCCATTCCGGGGCGCCAGTAAATATTACTCCCCATTCCCATATGAGTCCCATTGGGCTCAATGGGAAAGGGGAAGCTGGATGCATTGGCACCATTTGTGAATGGTGTTGGTGCATCCGACATGGCCTGCAAGCGGTTGCCATTACGCCCGGCAGGTCAGACCTGCCGGGCTGACAGGCACCTGCTCACAGACCTCGTAGTTTGCCGGTCCATTACAGTCTTTACCGGACCGACAAACTTGTAATTAGGCCCAATGAGTCTTATTTTCCAGAAAAACAATCTCCAACAACAAGGTGGGAATTTCATTATGTATTTCGGGGTTATGTGGTGGGGTTTTTCATTTAAGAAAACATCATTTTGAGGCTGTATACGGTTTTTAGAATCATCAATAGTTCTCATCCAATCAGCCTCCGAAATCTTTTTGACCTTACCAGGATGCTCAATCAAAAAGCCCAGGCAGGCGTCTATTGATAGTAGATTTTATTACCCTTATTAAGAGCTGGAATTCTTC
This sequence comes from Ambystoma mexicanum, assembly GCF_040938575.1. NCBI lineage: Eukaryota > Metazoa > Chordata > Amphibia > Caudata > Ambystomatidae > Ambystoma > Ambystoma mexicanum. Next base: position 261,283,443 of record NC_090930.1, on the reverse strand, counting down.
CATTGTTCATCTCTCCAAATATTATAATTTTTTTATGTGTAAAGCATCTCACCCCAGGGGCATTAGGGACCTGTTACGGAACCAATTACATACAGGCATCAGACCAAACTTACAGCAGAGTATTACAAGGTCCAAGGTTCACCTTCCTCCCTTCCGGGGAGGGTACTCCGGCTTAAGTTTCAATCTCGGTCCCTGTTCTGCTCGACAGACTGCATCTTAGCCGAATAGCCATTTTTTTGGGCTTTACAGGATGGCCAATAAGAGGCTTCTGCTCTTATTGCTGGTGGGAGGGCGTTCCAGTTGATCGTTGCCACAGTCGGGAAGCTGGATCCTGCTCCTCTGGCTTTTTACTTTTGGAAGGGCAAGACAGTGGGCGTGGGCAGTTCGGACTGGTGTGTTGGATTTGGATCTCACAAACATTTGAGACAGGAATTGGGGCGCGCTGATAGAAAGGCGTTTGTGTGTGATTGATAGGATTTTAAAGATAATCACTTCCCAAATTGGGAGCCAGTGGACTTTCTTCTTCACGGCAGAGAGGTGGTCCCTTTTCGGGATGTTGAGTGCCTCACATGGGGCTTTGTTCTGGATTGTGTGTAGTTTATTTATGTTTTGCTTGGAGGTTCCTTTAAATAGGCTGTTACAATATGCCAGTCTGGCCCAGTGATTACTCGGACAATAGTTAGGCAGCTAGTCAGTGTCAGGAAATGTCTGGCTACATTGATAAGCTTGGCTGAATATACCGCTAACAAGATGAACGCGTTCACTTGTTTGGTCAGGGAGAGGGAGGCATCTATGTAGACACCCAGAGTTTTTACTGACGCTGAGATAGGGATTTGTTTCCCTTCAGTGGTGAAGGAGGAGAATTGGGGTTCAAGTTTCTTGAGCAGGGCTGGAGATTCCACCAATAGGATCTCTGACTTATCGTCATTCAGGCACATGTAGTTCTCTGCCATCCAAGCTTGGATGGTCGCGTAGGCTTTGTTAATGGTTAGGGAGTCTTCTTCATAAATACCTAACAGAGGGAGGAGGATTTAGATGTCATCGGCATAGTTCATGTAGGTTATGCGGATGTCATGCAGGAGGTCGAAGAGTGGCTTGGTGAAAATGTTATAGAGGGAGTGAGCGATGCAGGGGCCTTGTGGGACGCTGCAGCAAGTAGATAAGGTCACAGAACACTCTCGTGGATCTTCTTCCCAGGAAGGATGCTACCCAGGGTGTCACTTCATGCAAGAAGTTAGCCAAGTCTGTGAGGTGGTGGCATAGGCTTTTGTGATCCACCAGGTGGAATGCGGCCGAGAGGTCTAGCAGAAGGAGGAGTGCTGGTTTTCCCTCATCTTTGAAGACATCTAGCTCATCAAGGAGCACTAAGTCCATGCCGTGGCCCACCCTAAATCCAGATTGGCACATCTCAAGGATATGGTTGTTTTCTACTTAGGCTTGCATTTGAATGTATGCTGCACTGTCTAAGAATTTTAGCAGGAAAGTACCGTGATAATGGGGCATTAGTTGTTTGGGATTGAGGGTTTGAGGGTTGTTTTTCTTAATAGTGGGAGGACCCATGATTTTTTGAGGCTAGCCGGGACTATGCTTGAAGTGAAAGAGGCGTTGATGAATTTGTTGATGAATGGTACTAACGTTTCTGAACCATCTTTGATAATGTTAGCTGGGCAGATGTTCCCTTTACATTTGGATGGTTTTAGATTTTTGAGAATGTTGGCTGTTTCTAGTTCTGAGATTTCACTGAAGTGGAATTGAGGTGGCCTAGCAGTTTGGTCGAGGTAGAGTGGCCAGGCAGAGCTTTGGTAAGAGCTTGTTTATTTTTCAATTTTCTGTTTGAGGGAGCTGAGTTTCAAGCGCATGGCATCCTGGATCTTACAGCACCAGTTCTCATCTTTGGAGATGGTAGAGGGGTGGGGGATGAGGGTGACTCTAGTTCTCTAAGGATTTTAAAGATTTCCTTGGGGTTGGAGTTGGCTGTAGCTATTCTTTCGTTGCAGGTGTTCACTTTCGCAGTGATGATGGCTTGCTTCTATTCTATAGCTATCCTGTTGAACACAGATTTGGAAGTGGCTGAGGGAGCTTTTTGGCATATGGCTTCCACCTGTCTTTTTCTTTTGCGCAGGTCCTGGAGGTCTGTGGTAAACCATGAGTCAATATGACTTGCTGGTTTGAGTAGTGGCGCTATCAGGTTTACCACTTTGGTTAGAGTGCTAGTGTAGATATCTACTAGCACATTTGGGACTGTGAACTTAAGACGTTCAGGACAGATTGGAGTGAGGAAGTGGGAAATGATTTCTTTGGATATCTTCAGGGCGCTGTATGAAAAGGCATGGGGCATGTCTGGGTTAGGGGTCTGTTGTTTCCGCTGGGGAAGGTGAAGCTAATGGCGTGATGGTCTGACCATGGCCATGGGACATTAGCTGTGATGGAGATCTGGCTGTTTAGGTTGGATATTCAGTCTAGTGTTCTGCCTTTAGTGAATGTGGGGGACACAACACAGTGTTTGAAACCTAAATCTGATTTTCCATGGCAGAGGCAGTACCGTCTGTGGGGTAGTTGAGGCCTAGGTTCACATCCCCCAGGAGTATGATATGATATATGATATGATAGGGTATTTATAACGGACGTAATACCCAGAGGTTTCTAAGCACGGACCTGGGAATCTAACCTGTGTTTCTCCATGTCGTCTTGCTTTCGTTGCCGCTGAGCTATCCTCCTGAGCTATCCTCCCGTATGACTCTGGATGTTGACTTGATGTTCTCACCTATCATGTGCATGAGGACTGCCTCAAAGATGGTGTTCGGGGCTGGGGGTCGATAGATAATGTGAAAGGTGGTACAGTGAGAAGGAGAAGAGTTCACTGTTCCCATCCATAGCTCTGATTTGGAGGGAGTCTCTACAGATGAGTGCTACCCCTCCACCCCTCATATCCAATCTGTCGCATCTCAGTACAGTAAAGCCTTCAGATAGAGGTAGGGATAGGGCAGGCCCTGAGGCTTGGTTGAGCCAGGTTTCAGTGATGGCTAACATGTCCAGATTTTACAATGTGGTTAAGTTGTTGATGTCGAGGGCGTGGGCAGGGAGCGATCTGGCATTGATGAGTGCTCCTTTGAATAGGGGGTCTAATGGGTGTGCTTGTGGAGCCGGTGGTATCGGGTCAGGACTTGGTAATTGCGATTGCATGCCAATGATTCAGCTAGGTGGGGTGGTATTAATTCTACACAATGTGTTCCTCATGTTTGGGGAATTGTTACTAGTGGAGGAGGGCAATTCACAGCAGTGGATGGTGGCTTTTTTCCCCACAAGTGTGACTACTGCCCCCAGGTAGAGCTGACCATGGGGGCTTGTTCTTTCTGAATGGCCTGTGGTTTCCGGTACGATCGAAGGGCCTAAATGTTGGTTCCCTCTATCTAGGCTGGCTAGAAGGTGGGGGCTGACTTTGGCTGATCTATAGGCTAGCCTGCAATTCGGGACTGCCATAGGGATGGGGTGGTTGCTTATGTACAATGGGGGTACAATCGAGGAGGTGGCAGCATGGGAGTTGTACTTTTAATGGCTCAGGTTGGTTTGAATGTTAGTGCAGGTGGGCTGCTTGAGTTCTGATGGCTGATAGGCTGTGGGCATTAGGCAATGGCTAAAGTGTTGTTGATGGTAATAGTTGCCAAAAATATATATAAAGGAGGCCTGGCGGAGTCCTGATTTGCCAGGAGGGTACCTGTATGTAAAATACTAAAAATCAGGGTGAGAGATCCTCACCCTGTAGACAGCTATCTGGATTGGAAACTTATTTTATTTTGCCTCCAAAACAATTTTGCACAGATGATAAAATTAAATGTTTACATGACTTTCGATAAGCACGAAAGTATACGGACAAATGTTGTTTAACACAGGAAATACAGGTGAGTATCGACCTCTATAATATCGAGGAACAATTTCCCAAGTGATGCACGAGTACAAAATACAGGAAAGTTAGAACAAAAAGAAATATATACAAGGTGCTACCCAGGACTTTAGTAGATCCGGGGATGCTGAACAAGACAGTGTACACAACACTATCTACAAACACATATACAATGGGGTTGTGTCACGGAACATCGACACTGGAGTGTTTCGGCCATATGGAGCTGGGTAAGAGCCCGAAGTAGTGGTTGCCTTCAACAGGATGAACGCTGATTGTGGTACTGTCCTTCCAAGAGAGTTTACGTCTGCCTTCACACCTCCAGTTTCCAGGGCTGCAACTTTGTCATTGTTCCTTTGCATTCTGTAGACAAGATTCTGCTGTAACCTGCAACCTGTAACCTGAAACTCCCCGTGAGTTTCTGCTGAGAGGAAAGACCCCCTTCACGGAGAAAAACCTGCTTTTCCAGTTTTTTGCAGCTTCATCCAAGCTGATTAACTTTTAAACCTAGCAAAAGCCACATTTGTTGTATCACATGCAAATACATTTCTTTCTTGGCCTTAAAAACTGTGGAATCAAAAACACTACTACAATCTGTATTCCTTTTTGTCAACAATCCTTTTTCTGTTTGCTAATCCAGCAGGCTTTTGCATTCTAGCTCACTTTTAAAGTTTCATCAGTCTCCTCTGACAGCTGTCATTCAGGTGGCCCAGGGTACTGCACCCAGATTTTGGCATAGAGGCTGTCAGTTTTCAGACTTTGTATGTTTCACAATGCTTCATTTGATACATTAATTTTAGCACCAGGCAAGATTTAAAAAGTTGAAAATTGTTGTGTTATAGGCATTTTGGAGTTTTTAGCAACAAAGCAACTGACGTTTGCAGGCACATTTTGGAGTTTCCTTTGCAAAGTGCTGCTTCTCTGTCTGCACTCTGTTTGCTGGTCATGGGATCCACTGGCACATTTCTGCAGGTTGTGCTCTATTCCACCACACATGCACCATGGGGGGCAGGCTGTGCATCCTTCTTTTTGTGTGCTGAAGCACACGGTTTTGGTAAGTTTTTGTAGGTTTTTGGCGTGTTCAATGGTTTTGCTGCCATTGTTGCTGTTTCTTTCCCCAGAACTGCCAGGGTGATGCCGCATAGCACAGCGAAGTGGGTCAATTCATCCCACAGTATGGGATGTTCCAATCTATCGCAAACCTGGGACAGGATGGCTCCTAACCCTGTGAGGGAGGCATCTTTCTGTAAGACAAACTCCTTAGAGAACTTGACTACCTTTAGGATTGGGTTCTTACACAGTGTCTGCTTCAAGGGAGGATAGCTTAATGGCAACGTGCTCCCCTTGCAAAAAAGATAACATGAATCAACACAGGTTTGATCCCCGGGTCCGCGCTTAGAAACCTCAGACTATTAAGCGCATTATAAATATGCAACCAAGAGACATATTCATGTAACAGTGCCTCGATACCGCGGGGGTGTGTGAGCGCTTTAAAAATGCAAAAAAATAAATTACAAAAAGAAATAAGGGTGTGATAACATATCTCATCCTTGCATTCGGCATGCTTCAGTTTATCTGTCAGCTGGGCTGTTTCATCTGAAAAGTTAGTGATAAACCTTTGGTAGTATCTATTAACACAAAAAAAGCTCAAAGATCTCTTTTGGTCTTGCGAGTTGGTGTATCTAAGACAGCTTTTACCTTCTCATGTTGGGGTTGTACATTCACTTTCTCAACAATGAAGCCAAGATATTTTATGGTTGATTGGGCCAATCTGCACTTAGCTGGATTAGCAGTTAGGCCTGCGTTTCTGAAGATTTTTATGATGGTATAAAGATGGTAAAGATGGTCATCCCAAAATGTTACTATAAATGATGATATTGCCAATATAAGCACCACAGAAATCAGAATCGGGCTGTAGGATTCGATCCATGAGGAGTTGGAAAGTGGCTCGCACATGGTGTAGACCGAAAGGGAGGACATTAAATTGGAATAATGCTAGCAGCATTGAAAATGCTGTCTTTTCCTTATCTGGCCATATACGGGAAGTTGCCAATACCCCTTAGTTAAGTCTAGGGTCGATAGAAAGGTGTCTGCTCCAAGTTTATCAATTGGATAGTTGATGCGTGGCATGGGATAGGCATCGAAATCTGATATGGCATTAATTTGACGGAAGTCTCTACAGAATCTCCAGGAACGGTCAGGTTTAGTGACCAAAACGACAGGAGAGGACCATAGACTTGAGGAGGGCTCAATAATGTTGGCTCTGGGATTTTTTCATATGACTAGAAACTAAGTCTCTGACCAATTTCATGTGTTCTTGCACTCAGGTGGTGGTTTGTGAGATGGGAATAGGGTCCTCCTCATGTTCTTCCCAGGTTTCCCGTAGCATGTCCAGGACATCAATTGGCTCTCTTCCATAGAGCAACTCAAAAGGAGAGAAACCTGTGGAAGCTTGGGGGATTTCTACACTGCAAATAGTGCCCATGGGATTATTTGGCCCCTGTCTTTCCCGTCCCTGTCTACTAGCTTTCGTAGAATTAGTTTTAGGTTTTTTATTGAATCGTTCTACAAAGCCAATCGGTCGGGGGATGGTACACAGAAGTACACCAGGTGGTAATGTGGAGCAGCTCTTTGACTTTGGCCATCAGCTTACTCATAAAATTTGAACCCTGGTCCGTTAGTATTTCCTTGGGAAAACCTACCCTGGAAAAATACGATAGAAGATGTTTAAGGATTTGCTATGTAGTATTAATTCACATTGGGAATGCCACGGGATAATGGGTTGCCTAATCCACAATCACAGGACATATTGATTACTTAATCTGGATATTTCAAGCAGTCCAATTATGTCCATACCAATTCTCAAAATGGGGATTTCTATGATCAGCAATTAGTTCAGAGGAGCAGGTGCTGGGATGTACTTGCTGGTCTTTTTGACCTGTTTCACACATCTGGATGAATGTTTTTACATCAGCGTGGATACTTGGCCAGTAGAACTTCCCACTAATATGCACCTGTGTTTTAGATTGTCCTAAAAGCCCTTGAGTTAGATGGGAATGCATTATTTCCAGTACAACCAACATTTTGGTGGCTTTTGTGTATTACTAATTGTGTTTTTACCATGTCTTCTACAGAGGTTTCTCTTCTGTAAAGCAATCCTTGTTTTAGAATGAAAAAGGGACTCCCCTTCCCTAAGCCTTCTTTCTCTGGAATTTCTTGTAAAAATGCTTGAGCGAGAGTTGGATAATTTAGCTAGGCGAAGGCTAGGTCGGGATATATGGTTGGTTCTTCTCCCTTCCTTTCTTCAATGTTAATCAATGTATGAGCTTCCCCAAAGCCTAAGTTACTTCTTTCTGTTTTAAATGGTTCACTTTCTTTAAACTGAGGAAATAGAGCTCTTTCCAAAATTCCCTGGGCAATTTGATCTCCCTGATGTACCTCAAAAGGTTCCTCGCCATGGTTATGGAAGAGAATCTTCACATCTCCCTGAAAGTCGGGATCAATAACGCCTGCTAAAACGTCTATCCCAAACTTCCACGCTAAGTCAGATTCTGGGGCTAGCCGACTGTAACACCTGGGCCGGTGGTATTAAAACCAAGTCTGTATGACTCATACCTCATTTCCTAGGGGAAATAATAGTTCCCACATTGCTACAGATATCAAACCCTATTGATTCCTTAGTGGCGATGGAGGGGCTAGAGGATCTCTGACTAAGCTTTTGAAATTGTAAGGTTCCCCAATTAGTTACAATTGAGTCACATCCCATTCTGACACCATATGTAAGGAACTCACAGTGATAAAAGACAAAAAAAAGTGATCACAGTTCAAGGGTGTTTATACAACTGTAAATGCAAGGTGGAAAAACAGCTAACCTAAACCTAAATCTAAGATGGGAGCAAGCGTCAACCATCAAATGTGTCTAAGTAAAAACAGGGCCTTCTACAGTTAAGTCTCCTTTCAGTAAAAAGTCTCTTGCCTTTGAGGGCCTGATGCATTCAACAAACAAACACAAAGTTCTGTTCCTCATATACTTTGGGCGACGGCTTCCCTGGGTACCCCACTTCTGAGTGCAGACCTCTCACCAGTCGTATTCCACAAAACAACTCAATGAACTTTGGGTGATGATATTTTACCCCTGGTTTTCCCTACCGGGCTCGGACCCAACTGACAAGGGGGACAATGCATTTCCCCTGGTCTTGCATTCAAAAATAATGTCCTTTTAAACAGTTCATCAGGCTTTGCTCTTGGTTGTTGGCTTCCCTCCACGAGGTTCCCTCTTGCCAAACTTTTACCGAACAGTTCACTATGGGACTTTAGACTTCAGTCCTTCTCATTAGCAAACTTTACAAAACATAGTTCATTATTGATTTCACCATGCAGGATTCATTTCTCTTCTTCACAATCATCTTTTCGGTCAAAGACTGTCGATGGTACAGAGGATTTTTCCCGACCCCTAAATGACCACTTTGACCTCTTCCCAAGGCTTTCTGATTATGGTAGTCTCTACCTTCAGGTAATCGCCCAGAGATTTCTGCATGAGAAACCACATGGTGCCGGATGCCTCTATTGCAGGCTTTTCCCCCACTTTCTCAAAAGTTCCTTGAAGCTTTCCAAAGTTCAAATTATCTGTTTGCTACTTTTTGTTCAACACAGCCCGGTTTCTTATCAACTCCCACTCGACTCACCGGCTGTGATGAACCGCTTGACTTTTGTAGAGGAGCAGCTGAATAGCCGATTCTGCATATATGTTGGAAAACTGGAAATTGTAACATGTGCAATACCAATAAGAATACCTATATCACGAGAGGCCTTTGAGACAAAGTATGAGAAACCCAACGTGATGCATCCCTGGAAGGACGATGTTCTCCTGGCAGAGATGCCAGAGGAAGTGTGAAAACGTGAAAAGAAGAAGCTGGTGATGACACGAGAAATGAGTGTGACACACTAAAAAGTTTGATCAGAGATGAGAATGCATAGACGATATAGAATCTGATGGCAAAGTAAAGAATTGAGAAGACCTTCATGTGTGGAATGAAGATTGCATGTGTGAAGAAGCACTGCAAAAAATGCAAGTCGTTTTATAACTTTACAGATGCCGTAACACAAGTAGACTAAGTAATCATAAAGGCTGGCTATATGTAGTAAATAGACTGCAGGCGGTGCCGTCGAGATATATATATCAAGCACTCAGTATAGCGCGAAACGTGTTGTTTGCAGGCTGCTACACCTAGGCGTCCTGTTGTTGTTCTGTCTTCTATGTGCTGCTTTGTGTCGTGCATTTGTTCTCTGCACGATGCTTCTGTTTTTTAATTTGATAAAACATTAAAGACATCAGTAATTCTTATACTGTGTCTGTTGTTTTTTCCGAACCTTTATTGAACCTGGCATCTGTTTTTTGTGCCTGCGGGAGTGCGATTCGTTTTACCTCCCTTTCTGTTATATATATATATATATATATATGTAGAATCTGGACATTCATTGCCGCAATTTTAGTAATCTCAACCCGTGGAGAAAGGAGGATTGACCGCTGTGTGTGTGTCGCAGCAAAGAATAAGCTTAAGCTCAAAGATGGACCAAAGGAAAACTGCTTGGCTTGGTGTCAAAGGCTAAGAGCAGCCATAGCTGGTTATCAGTCCTGGAAGAAAAAGTAAGTCTGAGAAGCCGAGGCATCCCTTGTTAAGTTGCAAAGAGAGAACAACCTGAGAGACAAGTTCTTCATTTAAGACAATTAAATGCTGCAAAATGGGCCAATTTGCGGTCTCTGATCACGTGAGTCCAAGACAAGCCTGTACCTTGATAAGAACATGCTCACACTCCCTTATATTCCCAGAGAAAGACAATCTGAATGACAGACGGCATGAGTGATGAGAGATGATGGGCTAATTGGGTGGGATGGTACGGTCATGTTCACCCACCAGCACCTGCAGTACCAGTTTATGTGCTGCTAGAGAATCGAACTGTTGCAGAAGGGCACAAGCGTGCCAACCAATTGTTGTTGAAGGCCATATGACAAAGGGCCTTTCAATTTGAGATTCAATGAGGTGTTGTGTTTCGAATCACTATCAAGGATGACTTGCACTATGACTTGCACTAAGGGAGGGCATAAATTACCCATCTGACTATAGAGAACCAATCACAATCCTATCCCATATAGAAAGTATACTTAGATGTTCCCCTAGAACCAACCACAATCCCCGTAGGTTTTTATAGTTTGCCATGTAGTATGACAAGTAGTGTTTCTATAAAAGTGTCATTTTTAATGAAATGTGTTCAGATCATGCTGTGCGATGTCTGTAGATGTCCGTTGTACTCCCTGTTTTAGATAATTGATAATAAAACAGAACATTTTTGCCAACTTCCTGAATCGGTCTTCTTGTTTGGTGTGAGAGTTATTCTCCACCCCATCTATCATACGATGTGTTAACTGAATTAAAGGGACCATAAGTGTTTGCTTTCTTCTCCTTTGAGTCAAGGCTGGTACCATAGAGACCAGCGTCTCTCCCTGGCTTAGCTATCAGCGGAGGAGGGTCTTGTGTACCATTGAATCTGCAGCAACACACGCTGGCCTTTGTTCATGGTCTTATGTTTCCATTTGCAGAGGTTTCACGGGCCTTGATAGGAAAGGGCAATGTTACTTCTTCCCTTTTCACGCTCTCAGTATTTGACATCTTTCGCCTTCTCTTGAACTTCCGTGCTGAGTTAGGTCTCATGTCGTGCCGTCTGCCTTGCTCGTCCTGTGCTCTCGTGTTCCACCGTTTATCCCTTTGGGGAAGGGAAAGGGCCGTCAGGTGCGAGTTTTTCTGGTCAATTGCCTGACTTTGCCTGACCCTTGTGTTGGGACATGTCATGTAAACGGCTCTGCTGTTAGTCTGTTGTCTTTCGTGTTGTGCGAAAGTGTTCGTGTCGGAAAAGGGGGGGCAGTGTTTTGGAATATCCTATGTGGTAGGATGGAGAAAAGGTGTTGAAAGAAGGGGAAAACCGTGCCTCACCCGCCGGTGTCCCACTTTCACTCCCCAAAGACCGCCCATCCAGGTGATCCTCCCTCACTGGTCCACCCCCAGGAACTGGATGCAATAGCGATGGCCATGTCCTGGACTAATTATGGAGACACCTTCAGGTTTCTCACAGACCCTACAAAAGGCAGATCCTACCACCCAATAGCTTTATCAACTTTAATGTGAAAATATACACCAAAATACTGGTTAATATATTAAACTTCCCACTGACAGGACTGGGAGGTGCGATCCAATCAGTATTTATAAGAAACCACTAGACTTATGACAAGATAGAATGAATAGAAAACACCTCTCCCAGCAGTTCCCCTGTCTTTAGATGAAGAAAAGTAATTTAATCATGTTGAATGATCCTTTTTATCTGTCACAATGCAGCATATGGGCTTCGGCAACTGATTTTTAAAGATGGTAAAGGCTAATTACATCCCTCCACATGTAAGAATTGCGGTAAAAAAAGCGTATACCACCTCCCCCTTCTCTTTTCAATATATTTAGAGCCATATGAGACCCAGCTAAGAATGGTGGAGGCAATCAGGAGTATCCCCTTTGGAGGTGAGGAACACAAGTTTACTGCTTTTGCAAATTACATGTTCTGAACTCTAGATGCCCCTAACAATTTGCTTGTGGCAATACAAGCTGAACTCAAAGATTTAGGGACGTAGCAGGCCTTAAGGTAAATGCAGAGAAACAGGAACATGCTTTCAGTCATCTCAGGGTGGGGGGGTTCGATAATTAGGAGTGATGCTCCTCTCAAAAATCGAGAAACTCTATGCAGCTAATTTCCCCATGCTGCTACACATGGTTAGAGAGGATCTTAATAAATGGGGCCCCCTTACCATTCAATGAATGGGGAGAATGGCTTCTGCTGAAATGGTGATCATTCCTAGGGTCTCTTTGTTTTCCAGGCCTTGCCTATCCAGGCCCTGAAATCCTTCTTCATATCTACTACAATGTTCATAGGAATACTCAAACCACCCAATATAGCCTATAGGATTTGTACAGCTCCAATGGAGTACTGGCACACCCTGAATTCACTACTTATTAAGAGGCCACACAATTCAAATGATAAGAGAATGGTTCTCAGGGGATGTTAGTAGGATTTGGGTTAGGATGTATGGAGCAGCTGTTGGTCACTCACTGGATGAAGTCGGTTTGGTCACTAAAGCAGACAGGCCCATAAACATGTATATGAATCAAATTACTAAGTTAGTGGGAGACACTTGGGTTACATTGATCAAGAGATACAGATTTGTCAACACCCCTCACCTAATCCGCAGAAACTCACAAATGTCCCCGGGATTGGGCGTGAATATCTTTAAGTGATGAGAAGCAGCAGGTTGTTGTAGATTAAGGGATACATTCCAAGGTCCAGAGGTCAAATCCTGTGAGGAATGTAAGAGGGCATTCCTATCCAGTGAAGAAGAGCGCGTTTGCTATTTCCAAATAAGGCACTGGGTTTCCAACAATGAATTTAAGAACGCAGCCTCTAGAACTCTTATACCTTTGGAAAACGTTCTGGTGACACAGGCAGGCTCAAAGAAGCTGATCTATTCCCTGTATAAACTACTTTCAGAAAGCAATTCGGAGGACTTGTGGTCATACATGAAAAATTGGGAATCCATTTTAGGGTATGAATTCCCTCGGGCAGGATCGCAGTTGCTCTGAAGGAATATCCCCAAATTGGCCTGTGCAATACAACCCAGGGAGATGTGGTACGAGATAATGATAGAATGGCATTACATCCCAACACGGCCCCACAATATGTTCCTGAAGTCCTCCCCAATATTCTGGCTTCATATTCTAAATCTGTCCGCGAAAACTTTAGATAGTTAACAATATACCCATATGGACATGTGCCTCCTGGGTCTAAGGAATCAAGATGAAGAGCCAAAACACATTGTGAAAACACAAATTACAGTTGTTGATGATTCTACTGTTGGCAGCCTGGTGGCAGCCTGGTTTTTAATTGCTCAAAATGGAAGAGCAAGGAGGCCCTGATGATACATGAATGGATATGTTAAAATTGGGATTTGGTAGCGATTAAATGGTTCACCTACTCAATCCAAAAAGACCACACCTCTTGCACAGGTGTTCTGTCTAATGCTAGCCTATCTAAAGGTGGACGTTAGACTACCACTTTGTCCATATATGTGAAAGCAAGGAAAACTCTGTCTAGCCCAGTACTTGATGTTTTGGTTAAAGCAATGGGAATCTGTACATTGAAAGTATTTAAACGTGAGATTGCATTTTTTTGGGAGGAGGGATGATGGATTCTCGATTGGTCACAGAGTGAGGCAATACTTCAAAGTGAATGACAAAAAGATTGCTGCTGTACGATTGGAATGCAAAGTATGACCTCTTGGGGAACGTGAAGCAGTATTCATCTTTCTGGAATTCAAACCACCGATTCCCAGAAATGCATAATTACCTGATGTTGTTCCCTTCACCCGAACGTAGGCGTTTTGTGTTGTTGCTTCGCATTGGTAGACTGGCAAAAATGGCTTTCAAAAGGCCAGAGTTAAAAAAAAAAATCAGGAGGAGGGTTGAACATGTAGACTGTGTGGACTAATAAGCGAATGGAGACCAATCAACACGTATTGACCTCCTGCACACAATTTGGAGATGTGTTTTTTTTTTTTTAGGCACGAGTTGGGTGGTATCTTATCTGGGATACGTCAATTTTTATTAGCGTTAGCACCCACCCGTCCGGCGGTATCACTGCTGGATCACGCCCCTATTCCCCGTTCCGTCCATTGCACCAAATGGGGAATTTTTGGTGCAATTACCATGCAGTAATATAGGGAACTACACGGGTGATACGTTGAGTAGAAAGGGGCAGTGTGGAAGGGAAGGGAAGGGTAACACCACACTGTGTTGCAATGTGTTTGCCTACGTCATCACGGTGAAATATGGAACCTTAAGTTGGAATGTGAACCATAGTCAGCACGAGGTCGGAATGTTTATGTTTAACGAGTTTCAGTTGGGGATTGGGGCCTGTGAGGATATGCTGGTGGTTTTTCTATGCTGTTATTACTTAATAATATAACTTATTTCTGGCAACCTAGACGCATGAGGAAGCTTCATTACATTGGTGACGAGGCCAGCAGCAAACCCCCACCATCCAAACACTTGTGCAGAGAAGAAAAATGCCCTGCAGGAGAAAGATTGCTACAACGTGACGAAAAGCTGTGCACAGCATAACTAAGTGAAAATCAGCAGCATGAGAGAGGAAGAGCAAGTCAGAAGGAAGCACCTGTTAACTGATAATGGGAAGCAAGGAAGTGAAGTGGTGGGAGAAAATTGACCAATGTGTGCACCTACAGAGGCCACTAACTGAAACAGTTGTATGGAGTTAGGCCATGGAAGGTGTTCAGAGATGTGTTGCTACTGTGCCCCTAGCAACAACGTGGCATGCGGCCTACTACAGGTCAGATTGCCACGGCATCTATAGCAACAGCGCATCACTCCGCCAGCTATAACAAAGCTCTAAGTGAGGCTTAGTTTTGACGTATGGCTACCTGGCATCCATAGCAACGGATTGAATAGGGATGCAATAAGGACGGCGCGTCACTGCAGCACCAGTGATAACACAGCTCTAAGTGAGGCCTAGTTTTGACGTACTGCTATGTGGCGTCCGTAGCAACAGATTTAATACGAACGCAATAAGGAATGGAACGCTGGGTGTTGTAAGGATACCAGCACTCTAAGGAAGAAAAAGACTGCATGCGTGCCTAGGGCCGTAGGGGAAGGGCCTGCGCGCACCACTTAAGTTTGTTTTTTCTCTTCTCACTTTATTTTGAGGAAAAAGAAGCCTACAAATACTTTGGACATTGAATGGATACATCCGCCCAAGCACGTTTTAGGTGCATATAAATTACACTTGCTGTACAGCGATTTACGCAAGCAAAAGTAACAAATAGTAAACATTTTTGCTGCAAAAGAAATGAAAAACAGCATACAACAGAGAATTTTGCTGATCAATGGTGGTGGCAGGAGTGTCGGGTCCACCGGTGTTCATGGCTAGTCCAGGTCCACTGAAAATGAAATGGGCAGCATGGAAAAGGGGCTTTATTCACCATATAAAGTCAGCAGGTGGAAACTCCATTTCAGCAGACCATAGCGTCTCACTCCTTATGCACTTCTTGGGGTATGAAGGGCAAATTATCTACAGGACTTTACCAGATATAAAGGACCTGGACCAGGAAAGTGGAATTCATGAATTCGATATGGCCATGCTAAAAATTGACTGACATTTTGAGATTAAAACTAGCACAGTCCTGGAAAGATACAACTTTGGAGTGCGGCATCAGCGAGAGGAAGAATCAGTAGAAGAATATATAACGGCGTTACAACAGCTTGCCATCTATTGTAAATTTGGAGACAGATTTGATGAGCATTTAAGAGATCAATTTATGATCCACTGTTGTAATGATAAGATTAAGGAAAAGATATGGCTAAAGGATGACCCAAGTTTGGATGAAGTGGTGATGATAGCGAAGAGGATTGAGCATACTATGGCATGTGTTGCAAAACGTGGGAGGAAGGAAAGTAGAATAATGACTAATGAAATATTGAGAGTTGGTGATCAGAGCAGAGAAAATAGAAAATTCTAAAAGAGAGTGAGTGTGGTGTACAGCCAAGGGGAAAGTGACACAATAGATAGAAAGAGTAATAGGACAAAAGGTGGGAAGGTAGAAGAAAGCTAGGTTTCCGATGTGCTAGTGCAACCCATTTTGCCAGTTCCCTGGTGTGTCCAGGGAGGCGAGTGACATGTAATAGATGCAAGAGGTGGGGGCACTTTGAAAATTGTTGCAGAAATTATTCCATGCCCAGTGGGAAAAAGGTGCTTTATGTATGAGACAAGTCCCATCGATCATCTGGTGAAGAGGGCGAAGAGCAAATAGAAGTGGTGACTATGAATATGGTTATGTGTTTTGGAGATGATATGTGTGACAGTCCATTTGCTGAGATTCGTTTAAAGTGCGCCTGATGGCAGACTCTGGGGCGAGGCTGTCTTTAATGTCATGAGATGTATATGAGCGGGTTGTGGGATGCGTGATCTATTACCATCAGATAAAAGGCCTGGAGGTTATAACCTGGGTAGGGTAGATGTCATTGGATATTTTATGGCACAACTGGAGTTTAAGGGAAGAGAGACCCAAGGCAAAGTATATGTTACTAAAAGTGGAGAAACACTGCTGGGATAGAGGGAGCAACAACGTCTTCGAGTAAGGTTAGATGCCAACACGGATGAGCAAGTCATAAGTATGAGTGAGGGTATGAATGTGATACCCAAAGGTGTTTTCATGGGATAGTGGATGCGTGAGGGACATGCTACATAAATGCTACATAAGTGCGTCATAAAGGAAGCGAATAAGCCTGTGGTGGAAAAATTGCGATCAGTCCCGATGGTGCTCAGAGATGGTGTGAGGGCAGAAAAGAAGTTAAGGGATGCAGGGATAATTGAACCTGCCAGGAGTGTTGAGTGGGTGTCTCCCCTTGTAGTAAAGAAACCCAGTGTAGAGTTAAGGCTGTGTGCTGATCTAAGGCATTTCAATAACTGTGAATGAGTGAGATGTTTGGTAACAGAGGGCAAGGCAAAATTCTTCTGGACATGGTGTCTGCTTATCATCAGCTAAGGTTGGATGAGACGTCTAAAGAATTAACAGCTTTTATTACCCATCAGGGCATTTTCCAATTTTGTAGAATGCCTTTTGGATTAGTCTCTGCTTTGTCGGTTTTCCAGAAGGTGATGGATATGCTATTCAAAAAATTGACTGGCGTTCACTGCTTTCAGGATGATATCCTAGTGTGTGGTGATAGTTGGAAGGAGCTTGAGAAACATTTGAAGGAAATGGTTGAGATCTTAGAACAGAAAGGAATAACCCTGAGAGCGGAGACGTGTGTGTTTGGAAAGAAGGTTGTAGAATATTTAGGACACGAGATATAGAATGAAGGGTTGAGACAAAGAAAGGATTCAGTAAATGGCATTAAGAAGGTTAGGTCACCATAGTGTAAGGGAGAGTTGATATCTTTCCTTGGTATGATAGAATTCTATCAGAAGTTTGTAGGTGGTTTTTGCAGACACAATTGTAAAAATGCAAAGCCTGCTCAGAAAAGGGGCTGAATTTGTATGGGATGCAGAGTGTGAAGGTGAGTTCCAGAGAATCAAAAGTGAACTAGACGCGGCTAAGGCTTTGGCAATGTTTGACATGGGTAGGTGAAGCGTCATCTATGTGGAACTATTCAGTGTAAGAGAAAGAGGCGCTGGAATGCCATTGGGGAGTTGATAAATTCCAGAATTGTGTGTGGGGCTCAGATTTTACCATCAGGGCCGACCACAGACCTTAAGGCAATATTTGAGAACAAAGAGCTTGAGAAAGTATCGAGAGGGGTGGCATGGATGCAAAGTCATAAGTTTACCATGGAAGCTGTTTCAGTGAAGGAAAATGTGTTTGCGGACAATAGGTCAAGATTGGTTGAGTGTGAGGATCGAAGCGGGGAGGCGCAGGTAGACTATGTGGCTACTGATATAGTGTATGTCACCCATGATGGAGTAATAATGTGTGAGGAGTGGTTAAGCGTGTTGATGGAAGAGGAGACATTTGTGAGGGTGATGGTATTTCTGCAAGGTGCGTGGCCAGAGAAGAGACTATTGAGTGGTGAGGAGAAGTTGTTTTGGAAAGTAAGGTCAGAACCATGTGTCAAGGGAGGTATCCTATACATGTGTGCCTGAGTAGTGGTTGCTGGTGTGTTGAGAGGAAGATTGGTGGATATTGCCCATGAGGGCCATATTGGAATTTCAAAGACGAAAGAAATTCTGAGAGATGAGTATTGATGGTCTGGGTTTGATAGAGACATGGAGAGAATGGTTGGGGATTGTGCTGAGTGTGATGTTTCAGATAAGAATGTGGTGGCAAGGCGACAGCTGATAGGGAAGGTGGATACCCCAAAAAGAGTGTGGAGTGAATTAGCACTGGACATATTGGGCCCTTTGGATATGGGGAGTGGTCGAGGGGATTTATACTTGTCCTAGTGGATTTATTTTCTAGCTAGACAGAATTTCGGATTGTACATGACATTTCGGCCCAGTGTGTGGCAGAATTATTACAATGTATATTTGCGAGAGAGAGATTACATGATTCTGTGTTATGTGGGATATATTGACCCCCTCAACGGCATTGCCTTACATCACTGAGCTGCCTGTGTGCAAGAAACAGTAACCTGGCTGCGCTGGCTCCTGTGCACAACAAGACCTCAAAACTGCTTTTGGCATCAACAACAGAAAAATGGCTGCACCATTTTGCCTCACTCACTTTGGGAAAAATGGAACAAGGGGACACACTGAAAAATATGCCAGTGTGTTCTGAAACATATATGGAATCAAGTGAAAAGGAAAGCCTGCCATTGCTGCAAAAGCCAAAACCCCCTTCAAAATGAAACCGTTTTCACCCCTGCTGCATTGAAGCCCATTTCATCTGCCATTCTGAAACCACTATGAGTAGAAAGTCCCAGTTAAAACCAACTCTCAGAGAAATCAAAAGCAACTTCATTTTCACTCGCACAAGAAACACACATTTATTTCTTGACAAAATGTTACCAGGCGAGGCAGTTCAAAGAGACTTTTTACCCTCTGAGCCAGGTCAAGGAGAATTGTATCTATACTTTAGATAAGAGTCCTGCTGCAAGGAAAATGACTACAGCTGCCAAGACAGTGTCAATATGAGGAGCTGCAAACCAAATTAAAGAAAGAAATGATAGCAGTTTTGACACATGTGGAAAAATGGGTGTGCTGACTGAAGAGAACAAAAAATGACCTGTTTAAAACTCAATTGTTAATGAAAGCCTGCTTACTTAGCAATGCAAAGGAGTTATGTTAGTGGTGGCGATACACACATAGGATATCTACTGTCATAGGTTGGGTTAATTCAAGACAAAGTAAGACATTAAAACATATAGACTGGAGTTGAAAGCTCACAGAAACCTGTAATCCCAGTTGCCAGCTATGAAACTATGCCTTTCGTCTTTGCTCCAGGGTTGGGACAATAGCAGTCCTGGAACACTCACCTGTCAAGTGTGAAGGGCAATAAAATCTTCAATTAGGCCTGGAAACCCTCTTGCCTGGGAGATAACGACAGCTGCTTGCAGTTCAAGGAAGAAAAACAAACAGGATCAAGTAACAAAGGGACTGCCTTTTGTTGCCAGAGACTATATTATCAAGAAACTTTAAAGACTCTTATTTCTGTAGCAAGAATTAGCAGAAATGTAAAAGTTTGTAGTGTTAAATTTAATTGTGTGGGCTATCTTTAAAAACTTGGTAGAACTCATTGCCGCATGGGAAATAGAAGTTACAAAATGTGAGAGATTCCCAAGAAAGTATTAATGTGGCAAACATAAGATTTTGTACATATATCCCTGGGGACAATTCGCATTTGTGTATGAAACTGTAGAATTTTAGACCAAATCTTTAATGTGAAAAATTACCAAAAGGTGTCAGAAAGGTGAAACAAGGTTGCACAGGCTGTAGGTTTCGACTAATCTGTGCTGCACATCATATGTAACCTGTGGGTATAATTTGCCAAGAGATTACAAGTAAAGAAATGCATGTTGTTGTCAAATCGGATTTTAAGTAAAATAAATGTGGGAGTGTTGGGTCATTGTAAACTTCACCTCATAACCCTGACATTATCCCCTTAGAAATCCAACCAGCAGAGAGCAAGGCGGAGATTACTACCTTTGCCCAATCCTATTGTTAGGGGCGTGTGTAGCAAAGCCTTCCCCTGTCATATACTGTGATGATGTCACCTGGCATTATATATAAGAGCCCCTGACAACACACAGGGACACACACTGATTCCTGATTCCTACGCTCGCATCCTGTTCCTGTCTGTTCATGTCTTCATCTTGCATCTACCCATTTGATCTCCAGATCCCAACCACATAGCCAAGCAATTGCTGATCCTGCTTCAGCTAGGCCTCTATTCTAAAATAATCTCCATAACCAAGGGAAGCGCTGTGGTGTTTTGGGGAAGTGTCCTGAATTTACCTGGCTTGCAGCTACTCACTGCATGCTGCTGCTATCCTGCTACCCTGATGATGCCCATTAGTATCCAGTAACCAGAACTACCAGTCCAGAATCCTTTGGTATCCGGTCCCTGCACAGCTGACTCTGCCCTGCTGAGTTTGTCCGGCTGCCGTATGTTAGACCAGATCTGTGTGGTGACCCAGAGCGCTGACTGTCCAAAATCCAAACTGAAAGTGGACTGTGAGTATCAATAGGAACCATAGAAACATAGTAAACCTTGCCTTGCTTTGTTCCATCCCAATCTATAAGTCATTCAATCCTTATCCTGATAACTGTAATATTGTCACATTCATTCTTGAAACCCTGCCTTTGATTCCTTGTGCTAGTGCTAACTTCTTTAATAATTTTGTCTTGTGAAATCCTAAACGCTTAGTCCTCCCTCGGGTGATCAGACTGGGACCACCAGGGCGGGCGCGGTGGTGCTAGGGTTGATTCCGCAGATAAACTCCGGAGCTTACTGTGTCTAATGCTGGTAGCCTAGCCTGAATGCCCTAGCGCAAAGTAAAACTGTCCTTGTCAAAATTGATTTCTGTTCCTTCTTTGCGCCTTTATTTTTCCAAAAACGCATCTCATTCTATCTGGCATATCTCACTCAATTTAACAGCGAGAGACCTCATTTCACTTTCATATTGTACCTAGGATCCATAGCTACACCCCAACCCATACAATATTTCACCCATTTTTATTATACACTGTTTTGGTAAATTCAGGCGGGACTTTGCAAAAGTCTGTCATTTTACAGCGTGTCATTTTGGTTATAAATGGTTTTCAATCTTCTATTCAATTTTACATTGTATGCTTTTGCTCAATCCATTACTTGTGATTACTAGTATCTGTCCAGTGTTGCTCCAGTAAAGAATTGTTTTTTTTCCAGAGTTTTAGACACATTCATTGTTTATCCATCCATTTCCGAGTGTCATTTTAGCATTGCCAGTGTTTAAATCCATTTTTCTCTCTTGTTTGGGGAGGGAAAGTCAGATTTCTATTCTGTTTCTTATTTGTCATTCCTGATCACCTGCTGATCCTGTTTATCTACTTAAAATTGATTATTTGTGGGTTGAGGGAACATTGCAGGGGGAAATTCAAACTCCAGTGGAATCTTACCTAAAATCAAAAGTGCTCCTATTCCCTGGTGTTTTGTAGTTGTGTCAAAAGAAGGTTAAAGTGCATTGATTACATTCATATTGTCCATTGGTGATTGCTGCCCCATATATTAAAAAGTGTGTGATTTTCTTGAATTTCTAAATAAATAAATGAATTGTGACCCGTGGTGTTTGAAAAGGGTGTGTGATATGAGTGGTGCATTTCTCAAATATTGAACCTATATATAAGAAAATAAGCATTTCAGTTGTGCGCTGCATACTAGGCTGAGACCAGGGTGTATCGCCTGATTGAAATCCTTAACAGTTATCTGATAATGGGATGCAATTTGTGGGTGGATGCTTTCGCGAATACCTTAGATTATATCTGGTGAAGCATAAAAAGACAGCATTATATCAACCACAATCCAATGGGCGGTAGAAAGGGTCAGTTGATGCATAATGGGAGCGGTGCGGATGGCAGGAGCATGTGGAAGGGATCGGAAAACTGCTATGAGATGTACATTGCATGCTTTATGGTTGGCTCCACATACGTGCACAGGTGTGATTCATTTTGAACTGATGTGGGGGAGAAAGCCAGGCACTAAAGTGTGGCCCCCTTAGTTGGGAAGGACACGTGAGTCAGAATGTGCAGTAGAAGAGGTGAGCCAGGTTGGACTGGGACAAGAAATAGGCCCGGTCACCCAAAAAAAATGGCCCACCCCTCGCCTCAAAAAAGTGCCCCACCCCTCGCCTCACGACCCTTGACCTCTAATGACATCACCAGAAGTGATGTCATTTGACCCTACCCCATGTGACATCCCAGGAAGCGATGAAACATGACCTTTCACCCCTTGACAAAACAGGAAGTGGCATTAAATAGCATTGTTTCTAAGTACACTAAATTACTGTGAATCCAAGCAGACGCCCAAGACCAAATGATAATGTTATTGTATAGCACTTATGCTTAAGCTCTTTTTTGTAGAACAAATATGCATACAATATCACCCAACCTGTGATGGTACTCATTTATCAACCCAAGAAGGATGAAAAGCTTTTAAAAAAAAACAAAATGAAAAAAAATCTTTTTTTTCCATTTTTTTTCTTCCAAACCGGCACAGGCATGGCCAGAAACCGGCCCCCACTACCCAGGGACGATTTCGGCCCAGCCACGGGCCGAAAGGCCGAGGGGACAATCCGACCCTGGAGGTGAGAGAAAGAATGTATAAGAGGAAAGATATGTGGGTAAAAATGTGAATGAAAGGGTGTGGACGTTGAAATAGGTGATTGGATACAAATATAAAAGGAGTAGTTAGAAAGAAAGGGGAATTGTTATATAGCAAACCTGTACAGGTTACACAAGTGTTGATAGGGGCCGTAAGGGTACAAGGAGGTCAAGAGTGGAACCTGGCAAGGGTGGCAAAATTTAAAGCAGTGCAGCAGAAACCGAACCATGACTGCTGTGTTGTATATAGTTCCATTTATATCACATGCATATAGTTGTTAGAATGTTGGGTAGGGGAGGAAGAGATGTTGCAGTGTGCTTCCTTATGTCATCCTGGTGGAATATGGAACCCTATGTTGGAATGTGAACCATAGTCAGCACAAGGGTCGAATGTTTATGTTTAATGAGTTTCAGTTGGGGATTGGGGCCTCTGAGGGTGTGCTGGGGGTTTTTCTATGCATGCTGTTATTACTTAATAAAAGAACATATTTGGACATGAGGAAGCTTCATTGTGAATATAGCATGTGTTACGAGCATTTTCATTGGCTCCGGGCGCCTCCAAGGGTGGTAATGCCGAATGAATGAACCATAGTATATACGTTTCCACATAGGCAGACTTTGCTGATCTTCTGGGAGTGGAGGAGTAGAGAGGGACACAAATGTTATGTTTCCTGATATGAAAATGTTAATAAAAAAGAAAATGTTTCCCTGAAGGTCAAGAGTGTTGCTATGCTATATCTCCCACCATCTGCAATTCTGCCTTTCTTTTCTTCTGATAACATGAATGATGTCAAAGCATTTGTTATCGATGTTTTTCTTTACAGCTACGTAAAAAGGGATTCATGAAGTATTTCATATTTTTATTATCCACGAGATAAATAAGGATTATTAATGGTCATGCTGGTGTAAATGCTTGCTCTTTTCTATGGTGGAGTGGATTGGGGTGGCAGAAACGGTAATTACGTGCCTTGCAACTTACACATCTGTGGCAATATGGCATTGCATAAGAATCCTGTTAAAGGTTTTAAGAGTGCATTCTATGTATGTGTTTTATACTGCTACTATAATTGTGTATATCATTTTCAGCTCATTTATTAATTACGTGTATTCATATGTTCTATGTTATCTAAAATAAAAATACTTCTAGGAAATATCTGTTGTTTTTATTAAATGAGTGCATGACTGGTTCTCTGACATCTTAGCTGCAATTACATTTTAGCAGGATTGCAAAATATCAGGAAATTGAACTATTCATGCTGCAAATTGAAATTCTTCACTTTGATTCCTTTATAAATAATGAACATTAGCTTAAAAAATGTGAATACAATCTTAGCAAGGTTACCTGAATTCGAGCATGGGAAAGGTTTGTGTAATGCTGTCACAGAGAGAGGGGAGTGCTCTACAATCTAAATTCATAGGTAGTTAATGCGGTACAAAAGCACTCCCACACGTGTACAGAAAAAACACTTAAATCAATTCTCTAGGTGCAGCTTAGCCAGTTAATTCCTTCTAAACTAGAAGCTTACTGTAGATAAGATCACTTAAATAAAGTTAATTACATGAAGTGGTGACAGCAAGAACAGATTTGAAATAATCCTTAGCGATTTCCAATTCTTAAATCCATTCATTTTTTTTAAAGAAACATCACAGTACTGACATCATGTGAACAGGTACTTCCAGAACATGACAGGCATTTTAATTAAATATCAAGTTACAGAACAAAAATGGCAAGTACTGCTGTTTCATCAAATGGTCAGCTGATCCCTTTTTTGATCAGTTATTGCCATCAAAAGAACATTTCTGTCCACCTTTGGATAGGGCAATGTATTCCCACCACAAACCATAGAAACACATGTACACTGCACTCACACACTGTGAGGAAAGTCCCATTGGCTGGGTGTGATGAAACCGGGGTGGACTTGGAGTCTGGGCGCAAGGCCGCAGTGAGATTATGCAGGAGTTCCCAAGGTTTCCAGCACATCACCCACCTGGACCTGTAAGAGTATCACCAGGGCCACCTTTTGATTGTAGGTTTCATGAGGATAAGATCAAATAGGTAAATTACATGCAGTGGTGGAAGCAAGAACAGAAATGAACTAATATTGAGGGATTTCAAATTCGAATAAATCCATTCATTGTTTAAAGAAACATCAGCATAAGAAATAAAATCTGCTTGTGTATACTGGAGGTTTTATGGGAGCTAGGCTGCAGCCTGGGGCTGAGGAGAAGTGAATGGACATAGGTGTTAATATGGATTTCTGAACTCTGTCCTGGAGGGGCAGAGGTTCAGAAGGCCAGCCTAGTTTCTTGGAACAGGGTAACCTCTGGACAAGCCAGACCAATCAAGGTAGCGATCGCGGCGGTCAAGACTAGGTCTCAAGAGGGGTGAGGGTGACTGAAAGCCCGCAATGAGCACACAAAGCAAGGACGCTTACAAATTACTCCAAGCAGGTGTTATATTAAAAATATAGACACATTTATAACAAGGCCTTTGTAACATTGACCATAGTAAAGAATCACGATAAAACTCAAGTAAACCAACACATCACAATCAAATACAATATATATACAATTACCGAGGGGTCTAAAGAGTTAGAAGCACAAAATATGCAGATCTCCTAGATGGAGAGGAAAACAGGCAGTGCAAGTAATCGTTTAGACCCAGTTCGCCTTCAGAGTCCACCTAACTTGAAGGAAGTCCGAGCCCTATGAAGAGTGGAGCCTTGTGCTCAAAAGTACCTGCACACGCTGGTGCCAACGGGCCAAGGGGAGTCTCTTCAAGGAAATCAGGCAGTTCAGAGCAATGAACAAAGAAGGGCGAACAGATCGCTGCTACTCAAGCGCGGCCTCCACTTGCGGGCAGAAGCAGAGCGCAAGTGCGAAAAAGGTGTGCTGTTTAACACAGCGAGGAAAAGCTACGGGCTACTGCAGGAGGGCGACCAGTTCCTAGCTTTGCTACTCACTGGTCCTCGATGCAGGCAGACCCAGGCTTCTCAGCGTCAGTTTCAGTGCTGGCAGGTTCAGATACGAACAGGGGACGTCTCAGCATTATGTAGATTCCGCGGCAGCAGAAGTTAGAGTTGAAGATGTCCCAAACGCAGTGAACCTGCACAGATTGTTACCACAGCAGGGCAACGAAGCGGCTTTGTGTATTTCAGCCCAATGTACACTTCTCACTTCAGACCTGGGAATGCCAAGTGTACAGATTGTGTGAGAGTGTCAAGGACTCGGAATACAGCAGAAACCTGACGGCGGTGACAGAGCAAGACTCCTGGGTAAGCTGGTCAGTCCACTGGATGGCCCAGAGACGCTTCCGAAGGCTTACGTGCAGGAGATGATGAAGATGCCGAGAATAGTTGTTCCCACTATTCCAAAGAGTCGAAGTACCAGTACAGGCCTTCTCGTTTGATCAGAGGAAGAATGGTTTCACAGGGCGACAGCAGTGCAGAGGAGCAGTCCTTCAGCGGGTCACCAGCGATTCCTCGGTTCAGCCTCTTAGTTGCAGGATACTTGGCTCCTGTATCCGTCGTTCGTGAGAACTCAGGAGATCGACATTGTAGTGGTGTTTCCAGCCTCCTCTTATCCAGAGTACCCTTTGCGCCAAAACAGAGAGGACCCAATGGGAGATCTGCTCACAAAACACTCACACCATACGTGGACCTATCACGGACCACGGTGGTCCCAGGCATTCAAGACACACTAGACTCTCTGGCACCCAGGATGTGTATTGGGACCAGACAGCCCAGCCCACATCCTGGAGGCACACACAAGGTATGTAGAAGCTCGCGAAAGCATCTGTGTTTCGTGGGAAAGTACATGCCCAAATAAGGATGGCCCCGGGTCGGCTCGACCTGGGGAAGGTGAAGGGGCAAGACGGTCAATGGACAGGACAAAGAACCTCGTGGCATGGCCATTTTGGAAGCTAGGCCACCCATTTTGGCCAAACGCGAGAAGCGCGGTTAACAGGGCAAAAGGGAGTTCAAAAACACAAAGAAACGATCGCTGCCACCAGTCCCATCCGTGACATACTTGCACAGTTCGTTATAAATCCATCAAGAGTTTCTAGGGCCTGTAGAATGACTAGAGCACGGTAATGTAAGTTACGGTGCACTCTTGTGCCAAGTTGCGCGAAAGCTGCAACATAAGAAAAGAACTACGGAAAACAACGTTTCCCGGTACTGACTGTCCTAAGGGCATGTCAGTTTCCCCATAAGAATGGAGCGAAAGCCCATAGGAGTCCGGAAGGCTGCGCTTCTCTGGCAAAGTCTAGATCAGGGTGAAAACAACAGCAAAAAGTTTAGTGGTTGCCACATGGAAGGAAAATTACCTACAATTAAGAAATCTTTCCTAACAATAGGGAGGAGAACAGAAGACTTGCTGGAAAGGTGAATGGCGGGGCAATTTCAAATGGAAGAATGAAGCAGCATGGAGAAGGCTGCGGGGAGAAGCATGAGGTGAAGGTCATACGATAGTAGGACACATGGGAGGATGAAGTCACATGATCGGCAACCACCATCAATATCAATCTGCACTGTCATCCTGTGACCAGCTACAGATATCCTAGAGCTAATTGTTACAGTCATCAGTTGCTACAGTACACGCAGAACATGACAGTTGCTGTCATTAAATGTCAAAGGCCCTCATTACAACTCAGGCGTTAAGGGTTTAACGGCGCCGTCGGCGCCGTTAACCCTTAACGCCTGATTACAAGTGTCCCTTTGAGGGTTGGTGTTTAACGCCTGCTTTTAGCAGGCGTTAAAAATCCAACCCGCAAAGGGACTTTGGAGCTAATTACGGCACCGTAATTTACGGTGCCGTAATTAGCGCCTTCCCCATTCCCATTATGCCCTATGGGGGCAAAAATGGGAATGGGGAAGGGCAAATGGTGAATGGGGAATTACCGCCCCACTCACTTTGGAATGGGGCGGTAATTCCGCCATCCACTATGGCGGAATCGTAACCTTAGCGGCATGGACCATGGTGCTAATAGCACCATGGTCCTCCGCCAAGGTTGTAATGAGGGCCAAAGTGACAAGTAGCTCTTCCATAAGTCAAGGCAGTCTGGTTATTGGTCCGCTGCTGCACACAAAGTGAGCACTGGCATCATGTGCACAGATACTTTCAAAACATGACAGGTATTTTCATCACATATTAAGTTACAGAACAAAAGTGGCAGATAATGTGGTGTCATTATATGTCCAGGTGTTCCCTTTCTTGATCTGTTATTGCCATAATATGAACAGTTCTTTCCACCTTTTTAGGTTTGGAAATGATAGGGCAATGTACTTGTACCACTAACCGGACAAACTGACTCACGTACTTTAGCCCCATGATTTAGTATGGGCGATGGAATTGGGGAAAACATTAGGTATGGGCGCCACCACCCACTCCATGATGTAGGGCCTAAGTACATTTAAAAGGCGTAGCTACATGTAAAGGGCCACCTTTTTGATACGATTACCTATTGACAAAAATTCAGTACCTTCCAGAAAAGGAAGGCTCCCGGAGAGAGGGCCATAGGAACAGAAC
Source organism: Ambystoma mexicanum (assembly GCF_040938575.1). NCBI lineage: Eukaryota > Metazoa > Chordata > Amphibia > Caudata > Ambystomatidae > Ambystoma > Ambystoma mexicanum. The sequence continues at coordinate 261,255,614 of NC_090930.1, read as the reverse complement.
ACCAACAACACAGAGCCGGAAGTGAAAGGGTCCATCCCTTGCCCACGTTGGGCCAAAGCAAAGACCAGTGAGGGACCATCCATAGCTTGGCATTGTAGATTATGTTTTCTATGCTTATCAATCAAACAAATACATGCAAGTCTTCACGTGTTATGTTTAACATGTGACATTTTGTCTGCTGTACGCAGCCTTAAGATGCCAAGTTTGAATTCAGGAACTTGGGAGATTTTTTTGAGTTTGTTAACCCTGAGTAAATCGCAATGCCTAGAGATCCGAGTGTGCTGCAAGATGGAGATGGACACCTCTGAGTTGACCTTTTAGGAAAAAACTCAAACTTTCAGAGTAATTACAAATACTGTGGAGATACAATGATTAAATTGAACTGCCTTTCCTGGAAAGAGACTTTTATATTTGAGGCAACTTCAGTCTGGGACACATTTGTGGTTGGCACTTTTGCCACAGACACCCTGCATGTAGGGAATGCAGAAAATACAAGAAGTATTAATGTTAAGACATAGGGCCTCATTACGAGAATCGTGTTAAAAACACAGTCATTACCGGCATGGTGTATTAACGCGTCCGTGCACCCTCGATGCCGCTAATAGCGGCTGATTACGAGAGCGCGAGCACCTGTGAACCCCCATGCCGGTAATGGCTGCATCTCCATGCTGCTAAAGGCCCCCGGACCCCCTGATAGCGGCATCACGGAACCCGCTGATACCGCCTCTGCCCAGGAGCAACCCCTTAATAACGGACCGTGAAATACCATCATGCAAATACCGGGTTCGTAATACCGAACCCGGAAATAACATCATTGCGCCCGAACAGGAAATGCTACGGTGGCCATCTTGAAAATCACAATCAATTGCAATCCCATGGCTACAGGCACTGAAATCCAAAATCAAGATCCCAGCCTGCCAGAAAATGACACAGTCCACCCGCAAAGGTACACCTCGTCTGCACAAACAACGTTTCTCTGACGAGGAGCTAAACGTGCTGGCAGACACCCTGGCCCAGCATGCAGATGTGGTGTTCTGCACAGACCTGCGCCATGCAACACAAATCAAGAAACAGATCTGGGAGGAGGTGGCCCAGAAGGTGCCCGCAGTGGGGATAACCACATGCAATATAAAGGACTTCCGGAAAAGGTGAGACAACCTGCGGCTGCGTGTCCGCAACATACTGACTATCATCTGTCAGCAGGCCCAGCCAACAGGAAGCGAACCATCCTCGCCCATCAATCTAGCATGGTGGGAGGAAACGTGCTGCTCCCTGATACACATGGAGCCCATTGAAGGGGTCAGGTGTGCTGAGACAGGTGTAACATCATCGGCTGACAAAGGTGAGTGAATGTTGGCACTGCACAAAAGTGAACACACACACCCCAACCCAAATACAATGGCTGAGTCCAAATGGCAAGTTGATGACAGCAAGTACATTGCCCATCACAACCCACCTAATGTCTACCCTAACAGAATTGCCACACGCCTGTCACGGACACACGCAACCAACCCCACTGACACAAACCACCAGAGTCCCCAATTCCAAACCCAAGTACCATCAGCATGCAGACACACCCATGCAGCACTGTAGAGAAGCAGGCCCCACCACTGTCACATCCCACTGCATGGTGCAGACTTCTCCACCAACAAGTGTACACCAGAGCCCTAGACACACATCACATGGCACGCAGACCCTGAGGTATGTACACCGCACACAATCCACGACACACCCGTAATCCACCAAGCAAACTGCATGCACAACATGGATGCGCTAGACCTATGCACAGACACTGCACCAACAACCAACACCTGTAAGCACCATGTCTGCCCCTCCAACATGCAGACAGCAATGCAAAGGACCCAAAATGTACTGACATCAATATATGTTGAATGTCCCTACACCCATGACTCATGCCCTGCCTCTCCATCCCACACAGGCACAGTATCAGACAGCGATGAGAGGCCCACTGCAGAAACAAAGCCAACAGCAGCACGCAGAAGCAGAGGGGAAGATGATGGCACCAGGCTGTCCACGTCAGGGGCCGGGCGGATGAAAACCTGCACTCCCATGCGACAGCGATCCAGTCAACAGGTGCCAGCGGCCTTAGGACCTGAGGAGCAGCCACCCCTGACACATGGGAATGTGCACCGGCCTGGGAAATTGGGTGCCATCACTGCACACCTGCCACGAGGCACACCGGCACCCAAACCCACAGACAAAACGACCCATGCCCCACTGCAGCCAGCTCGTGTGGATGAGGAGGGTACACCAACAGCCAGTAATGGTGAGGCGCCTCAGTCACTGGCCACTAGTGACCATGGGGAGGTGGCCCAATCCATAATTAACAGTGCAGAGGATGATGTCTGTTAGGCAGAATTATATGCAGTACCCTTTGGAAACACTACACACAATTAGGACTACCAGTGACAGTACAATTTCACCTTTGGTACAAGCCTGTACTACACAGTTATAGTAGTAGCAGTAGCAGAGCAGCCAGACTTATCTCAAGAGTAAGTGAGTAGTACAAAGAGTTACAGAAAGGACAGCAATTACTATGGTTCAGGCAAACACTGACTCAAAGAATATATATGTATTTACTCAACAGTTGTATAACATTTCACTATCCTAAGCAAGTTAAAAATCACAATCATAAATGCACCACACCACTTCCCTTAAATTCCAGACAAGTTAAGCTCACAAAATGAAATAGGAGCAAAATGGCACTCCAGCAATTTAAAAGGGAGGGAAAGGCAAAGTTATTAGAAATTAGGCAAAACCAACAGGTAAGTACTCAGGGCAATTTGAACAAGAGAGACTACTGTGAGGAGATCAGATAGAAAAGGCTTAGGGCCAAAGTCAATAGGACAAAAGTATTTTGCTCAAGATCACACAGTTCAGGGTAGTTCACGGTAAAGTTTGTGGCACAGATTCTGGACAAAGTTGGCTGGTAGAAAAGTTAGTTCAAAGAGAAGAGAAGGACAAGCCCTCGGATTGGAGAAAGATTTCAAACACTTTCACCATGGCTGACCTAAACGGACAACCAGAGTTGCACAGTACCTTAAAATGGAGAAGGAGCTGTAGCTGAGGAGGACTTTCCTGGTGGTTCCTGAAGGCTCACAGTTCCTGAAGCGACTGTCGGACTGACACAAAGTAGGAAGACTGGAGGGTCCTGCGCCACCCAGGGAAGAAACCAGCAGCAGAGCACACCAACGAATAAAAGGTGCGCTCCTTAAAACCCCAGCAAGGTCCGACCTTCCTGGCTATCCGGCCCACTGTAGCTCTGTACAGTGAATTTGACCAGAGGAGGGGGCCTGGCTTGCAGTTTGGGCAAACTGGTTGGTCCCACCAGCTCTAGGGAAGAGGTTTCTTGGAGGATTGTCTCTGTCGTCGGATTCGGAGATCCGGACCTGCAGCAGGGCTTCACCGGGCGGTTCAGTCATGGTTGGGGGTCCTCTTCTTCTAGTTCCTCATTGGTTCTTTTGTTCCAGTGGCGACCCTGCTCTTCCAGTCCCAGAGACTTGCTTTTTATGCAGTTTTCCCCCCATTCATATAGCCTGGCTGTCAATCACACAGCAGGGTGGTTGGCCTGGCAAGGCCAGTCCCCTTAGCCAATCAGACAAGAGTGCGACTTGGCTTACCAAGGGAACCCATGGCAGGGGTCCAAAGATCCCTCCCTCACATCCTGCCTACCTAGACTATCAGGTGCCGTAAGGAGGGCTTCTGTGCAGAAGCCTGCGAAAAGACAGCGAACAAAGGAATCATCCCCGGGTTTGACGCGCAGAAAAAAACACGAGAAAGTTTTTAAGAAAAAGAAATGGCAAATAAACCCAGATGGAACCAAAATAAAATGTATTTGGTTAAGCGGGTTTATGTTTGAGGCTAATATAATTGCCTAGCACAATACCACGTTTATATAAGATAATTGCGGTAGAAAAGTTAGGGTAGTTACCACTGCCACCAGCCAAGTCTTAATGTTAAGGGAGCGAAACAAGGCTCCAAGAGGGACAGGCAAAAAGGGATAAGAGTTAACCCTTTCCAATACTCTATGTAAGATTGGGTGTACTGGGTCTGTGGTTTAAAGTGACTATATAAAGTTAATGGCAACTTTACCTGTTTCTGGGGGACAGTAGTCAGTCCCAGAAAAATGGAGTCAGTGGGAAGTCTCAAAGACAACCCAGTGTCACTGCACTGAAGGTGCTCTGTAACACACACAAAAAGTGGTGCACATGGAGTAGGAGAGGCTCCAGTGCCCAAGATCACACAAAAATGAAAAAACACACACAGCAAAACACATGTAAGAGTGGGAAAACCCTCACACTCTTACCAGGTGAAAGAAATAAATCCTAGAAATCCAGCAAAGCTGCTGGGGGACTCTTTAGGTAAGGGAAATCCGCCATTTAACACTCGCCCCCCCCGCCCCAGACTAAGGGACAGGAGGATTTAATCCACTCCTGGATGAATCTCTATCTCTAATCGGCTATAAACTTCCTAGAGAGACCATCAGCATATTGGTGGTGACATCCTGCTCTGTGCTCAATGGTGAAATCAAACCCTTGCAGGCAGATTGACCATCTCAGAAGTTTTGGGTTCTCCCCTTTCATTTGCATTAACCGTCTCAAGGGTTGGTGGACAGTTTGAATCACAAAGTAGATCCATACAAGTATGGTCTAAACTTCTTTAAACTCCACACAATGGCAAAACATTCACACTCTATGGTTGCCCACCTTGTTTCTGGTTCCTTCAGTTTCCTACTCATGAAGCAAATGGGGTACTCCCTACCTTTCTCATCCAGTTGACTAAGAACTGCACCTATACCTATATTGGAGGCATCGGTCTGCACAGTGAACACCATCCATGGGGTACACCCCGCAGCACATCCTGGGACATGAGTCTTGTGGTGGTAGCTCCAGGGAGGAGATGGCTGGACCCGTATTCAGCCCTCAAAGCAGTCCAACTCCACCTCTCATGCAACCACCAGCAGTTAATGACATACCTGACCTAGAGGACTGCATCACCCGCATGGAGGAGCGTCAGCAGTCCATGAACGAGATGTTGCGACAATCCATCACAGTAGGGGGAGCCACACGCCAGGCACACCATGACAGCACACAGGCACTCACCTGTGCTGTGAACCGCGTTGACAGGCGGGTGCACCAGGGCATGGAATCAGTGACCCAGGCACTCACACATGTGGCTGCCACCATGGCACAATGTCCTGCAGCACCTGCCGAGTCACAGCCCCCCACCATCCATGAGAAGTTCCCCTGTAAACTCAACTCAGACGAGCGCAGTGTGTAGGTCACTACGCACCATGCGCCGGCCAGAGGAGCCACAGCCTCCATACAAAAGGGGGCGACTGTAGCCAGACAAACATGCGGGATCGAGGCTGTTAGAACTCATATTGTGTGCCGGGACGTGGGTTTGTGGGGAAGGTGAGGGATGGGGGGTTTTGGAGGGTTTGTGGGGGGGGACAGACCATGAGTGGTGGAGGGTGGTGGGAGGGGATGGGGGTGGGGGTGGTAGACTCAGTTGCATTGTGGGTGGGCTGTTCATCTATGTAAATAGTTTCAGTGATAATTACATCTCATTTGGAAACAAATAACATGACCAGACATTGCTTATTGAGTGTGTCACAATTTAGTGCCAAACAGTGTACAGTGTCCAGAGTCCCCCTTATCCCAGTGCACAGCGAGTGGGAATTGATGCACCCTCTTCATCACAGTGCATCAAACAAAAATGTCTATCACTGAATGGCGCACAGCACGTCCGCCATGTGCATCGGCACATGGCTGATGTACCACTCTTATCCTTCATCGTCACCATCTTCACCCGGTGGTTGCTGGTCAATGTCAGGTGGCAAGGGTAAGTTCCACCGGATGCAGTATGGCACAGACGATGATGTTCTTATCCACCTTCTCAGGCCCGTAAAGGAGTGCTCCACCAGACCTACTGAGGCAGTGGAAACGTGCCTTCAACAGGCCAAAGGCCTGCTCAATCACAACACGGGTATGGGTAAGAACCCAATTGTACTCCTCTTCGTGCCTGATCTGCTGGATCCGAACAGGGGTGAGGAGCCACGGCTTCAAGGGATAGCCACCATCACCTGCATGGGAGCACAATGAGGTATGTGTGAGTTGATTTCTAGCATTACATCTGTAGTAATCACTGTCATGGCTGCAGCTATTTGGTGTTCACATGCACATTTCCCCGGATGTATGCACAAAGGTGCATTTTTCACAATGTGGGCTGTACACTGGTCTGCAGGTGTGGATTGCATTGTCCAGATGATGCAGGGTGTTCACTTGCATGCTCTTGCAGATATCCTGTGTTGTGCTTTGGTGCATTCATGTGCGTTAGGCATGCTCACTGCATGTTGCTGGATTGTTTTACAGAGAGTATACTCAGTTGATATGCAGAGGATGCGTTAAGGGATGTGACCTGCTTGTACGTCTGGCGTATTGTCATTGGTGTGCAGCATTGGTCTTATTTAAGGCATTGTTGTGTCTCGTTCAAGTCGGAAAGTGTAGGGCCACAGTGTTCTGCTGTATGCGCTCTCTCCACTCAACCCCCAATGCCACCCAGGTGGAGTATTCATCCCCCCAATCCCACCCAGGGGGAGTATTCACCTCCCCACCACTGCACTGTCAGGCGACTTACCGAGCAGCCAGGCATGTCGTCCAGCATGTCGCTACATGTAGCGGGTTAGCATGGAATTCAGCAGCACCATGGCATCATGTGTGGATCCGGGATATCGGGCACAACAATGTATGATGATCTTGCTGGATTCACATACCATCTGCACTGCACATTGATGGAGTGGTATTGCTTACCATTGTGGTACACAACCTCTTTGGCATGTGGGACCGCCAATTCAACATGGGTGCAGCCACTGCATGTAAGACAACTTTAGTGTCAGCGAGCTCCTGGCCAGTCCGTAGTAGGGATGTGTGGTTGTGTGCGTGCTTCAGGAGGGCATCCAGCACTTGGGTCAACATGCGTGAAAAGAGAGGTTGTGATATACCATGCAGCTGGCCCACTGTGTGCTGGTAGGTACCTGTGGCCAGGAAGTGGTGCACAGACACTACCTTCAGTAGAGGGGGGGGTGGCAGTACAGATTTCAATCAGGCTGACAATGTTGTCGTGTATCATGTCCACGATGATGGTGATGGTGTCCCGGTCTGGCCAGTACAGGGTGTGGATCTGCTCAGGGGTTAGGTTGAATGGACTGGCTCTGATAAGAGGGATTGGTGGCTGCCTACGTGGTGCCTCTGCCTGCACTGGTGGGACTTGCTGTGCCTGTCTCACTGCCTTCTCCTCCTGTGTCTCCTCTGTGCTGCCTGTTGTTGTTGTTGCTGGTGTAGCAGTACAGCCATGTCTTCCAGCCCCAAGATTGCAACTGCAAGTGGGATCATTTTGGTGTGGGAAGGGGTGTGGTGTGTGGGTGTGCTCCTTTTGTGCTGGGACTGGCTCCATTTACTCCAGCTGTGGTGATTGTGTGCACCTGTGGCAATTGGCTGCACTACAGGTTGCAATTTACGGGTGATCCTCCATGCCTGTAATACTGCCATCATGCAGGCCCTATTGGAAGTGTGGCCAGCAAGTGGCAGTTCAAGGGTTAAGTTTAGTTTAGTTTAGTTTATTATTTATAGAGCGCACATAACCCTGAGATAACTGGGCGCTTGAGCTTATGAAGGAGTTACTGAAGCATACAGATAGAGAGCATAGGAAAGTCAGGCTTGTCGACCATAGGTTACAGGTTGGTCGAGTTACATACATAATAATATATATAAGAGCACAGAATTGTCACCAGCGGTTACAAATTGGTTGACAGCACCAAAAACATACAGTAATACATTGTGGCAGATGTTAGAGTGCATAGGATACAGCGGAATACCTAAGGCCTTTTAAGGTTTCTTGTAAAAGAGACAGTTTTTTATTTTATCTCTGAAAGACAAGAAGAATGGTTCAGCTCTGATAGTAAGAGGGAGAGAGTTCGAGCATTTGGTGGCCAGAAGTGGGAAGCTGGATCCTCCAGCCGTTTTTAGTTTGTACTTTGGTATATTGAGGCAGTTCGAGTAGAAGGTTCTGGTAGGTCTGGCAGGATGATTTCTAGAGAATTTGTCAGTCAGGTATTGAGGGGCAGTATTTGACAAACATTTATGCATGATCACTAGAGTACAGAGCGAGATTCTGTCTCGCACTGGGAGCCAGTGGGAGTCCCGTCTGATAGTTGAGATGTGGTTGGATCGGGAATGTTTAATGCTGATCTCAAGGCATTATTCTGAAGGACCAGGAGTCTTTTGAGGTTCCGTTCTGATGTGCCTACGAAGGGAGTATTACAATAGTCCAACTTCAATAAGACTAGTACCCTGGCTAACGTGATTCAGCTGTTGGCAGACAAATTAGGTTTGCAGGCAGTGATCAGTTTATTAGTATAGGCTGTTGTTGAGGTAGTGGCATTCACTTGTTTCTCAAGTGACAGGGTGGAGTCTAGGTGGATGCCTAAGGTTTTGACCTCCTTTTGCAACTTTGATGGTATTCCCATCAATGTTGAAGGTCATGTACCGTGTGTCAAGTCTGTTAAGACGTGCCTGTGATCCAATGATCAGGAGCTCCGTTTTATCATCATTGAGACACAGGCTGTGGCCAGCCATCCACGCCTGCATTTCCAGGTAGATTTTGTTAATCAGTTTGGAATCATTTTCATAGCATCCAGTGAGCGTAATGAGGACCTGGGTGTCATCTGCGTAATTAGTGTAGATGACACCCAAGTTATCAAGACGGTCAAAGAGGAGCTTTGTGAAGATGTTGTATAGCGTCGGAGAGATGCAAGAGCCCTGAGGAACACTGCATTAGATGGGGACTGGCTCCGCAGAAGCTGAAGGTGCGAAGACTCTGGTTGTGCGGTTTGAGAGAAAAGATTGTATCCAATTAGAAGTGTTTGTGGAGAAGGCGGCGGCTGAGGTCAAGTGTTCTGTGAGGATTTGGTGCTCGACAAGATCAAACGCTGCGGAAAGATCCAATAGCAAGAGGATGGCCAAGTTGCCTTTGTCTTTGGCTTCATCCATCTGGATTTTAAGTCCAGAAGGGCCGTTGCCGTTCCATGTCTAGGTCTGAAACCGGATTGGTGAAGACCTAAAAGGTTGTTATCCTCCAGATGTTTTTGAAATTGGATATAGCTACTCTTTCCAGAATTTTTAGGAGAAAAGGGACTGTGGTGATGGGCTTATAATTCGTCGGTATGTTGGGTCTCAGTTCACTTTTTTAAGGGGGGGCATCACCCATGCCTCCTTGAGGTAGTTAGGGACCGAACTAGTGTGAAAGAGGAGTTAATCACAGCGGCGATGAATGGGGCTAAGTCTTTAGCTCCTTCCGTGATGACTGGAGCAGGACAGATGTCTCCCTGACACCTTGATGGTTTTAGGCCTAGGATAATATTTTCCACTTCTTTGGGTGTGACTGGTGAGAAGAAGAAAGGGGTGTGCGAGGGAGGGTCCAGATGGGAGGTGGTGTTAGAGCTATTGGCCAGGCCAATCTTTTTTGTCTCTATTTTGGGTTGTAGCATTGATAATTTGTCAGATAGCACCTTCTGTATTTTAGTACATCCTTGACGCAGGATTCTGTTGGTGGAGCTGGGGTCTCCAGTTCCCTCAGGATGCTGAAGAGCTCCTTGGTATCAGATTTAGCATTTAGTATTCTGTTGTTGTATGTCTCTTTAATTTGTGTTGAGGATGGGCAATTTATAAGAGGAAGCAGCCGATGCGAACATTGCCTTGTTAGGAATAGTAGGCGATTTTCTCCACACGGCTTTGGCAACTCTTTTGGCATTGCGGAGAGTTTTTAGCTCGGTCATGAACCATTTATTGAGGTGGGCTACCGGTTTAGCTTTTGTTAATTTAATAGGGGCGATGTTGTTTATGGCTAGTTCTAAGGTGCCATTGTACAGGTCAAGCAGCTTGGCTGGGTTTAGGATGCGTAGTTGGGTGGGTGCAGGATATTAAGGGTCGTAGATCCTGTAGTGTTATGTTCTGGTTGTTTCTAGGTAAGATTTTTGGGGCAATGGTGGAACTATGATTAGGGATCACATTTTCTGAATGGAGAAGGAGATGCAGTGTATTGTGTGACCAGGCATTGGGCTCATTCTGGAGGATTGTGGTCGTACAGTTGAGATCGGCCAACCTATCTAGCATTATGCCCTTGTTATGTCTAGGCCCAAGGATGCGATGTTTGAAGCCAAGCTGGGAAATAGAATTTTCCATAGAGATAGTGTTGGTGTCATTGGAATCGTGGAGGCCTATATTGAAGTCTCCCAGCAGGATAATTTGGGTACCTGGATTGGTATTATGCGTCAGAAGGTCTGGGATGTCTTCCTCGAAGGAAGAGATAAGACCGGAGGTCGGTAAATTAGATGAAGTAAGGTCGTATGGGTTACTGAGAGACGTAGTTTAACTGACAGTAGTTCAAAAGAGGGGAGGCCGACATGGGCGACGGCTATAGGACTGAGGTGGGTTTTGGCTTTGAAAGCTTCTCCCCCTCCTTTGCCAATGTCTCTGTCTGACCTGATGATGGTGTAGCCCTCAGGGAGCGCTAGTGAGAGGGCAGCCCCTGCTGCCTGGTGCAACCAGGTTTCAGTGATGGCCAAGAGTATGTATGTATATGGCCAAGAGTCCACTGTATATATGTAACTTGTAGAAATAGAAAATGCTTAGCGTATCCGCTGTATATATGTAACTTGTAGATATAGAACCTGCATAGTTTCCCTAAGATATACTGTTGTATTCATCTATTGTATATATTGGATGTAACCCAATACTATCTGATGTACAATTGTAAATTCCTGTATGTAACTATGTTGATGTATTCTGTCTGTCTGCTTGAATGTAACATGTACGAATAGCGCCCAGATGCCTCCGGGCTGGGTTTGCGCTCTATAAATAAATACACTAAACTAAGAGGTCTATGTGGTTAGTTGTGATCAGATCAGCAATGTCGAGTGCATGAGCTACCAACAATCGTGCATTGATGAGAGCTCCTTTGATGGCAGGAGAGGCTTAGAGTGGAGCTTCCTGAAGCTGGGATGAGGGGGGCGGTAGACTAAGGTTAAAATTGGGCTCAGTGCGCTCTAACGAGGCGGTGGTAGGCACTGTGTAAGTGATTTTATTGAGGGACAGTCGACCATTGGTTCTGGTGTGGGGCTTGCTGTTTAGGAAGCAAGACCTCAATCTTCTTTCATTTCTATCGCTCACTGGGCAGGGTACCAGTGGTGTAGGAGGTGAGGTGACGTGTAGGATCCATTCCGAAGGGCTGAGAGTGCAAGTATTAATATTGCGGTCGGCTGTGGTGAAAGCTGTGTGAGATATATGTAGTTCGAGGGGGTAAGAAATGTGTTGGTGCGATCGTGTTGAACAGCGGTAGGATAGTAGCCATGGTGCATGCACCAGGTAATTGAAAGTGCTGGTAAGGGGGCTATAGGGTAACAGATACAGTGCCAAAGTGCAGTGTTGCCAGGTGGCAATGCAGGTGTGCAATTGGGGGGCAGCGACCTGGGCCTGAGGTTCTGAGGGCAGCCAGGTAACCAGTGCAGTGACAGGAGATCAGCAAGGAAGAGGAAGAGAAAAGGCAGAAGCAAAGTGGAAAGTATTGAGCAGCTTCCGGAGCCAGATATGGTTCTGCTCAAGTTTCAGAGAGGCGGGTGGGCTGTTCCAGAGGGAGGCACCAGCCAAAGATAAAGATCTGCCTCCAGCTCTTTGCTGGGGAAAGCGATTGACCCTGAAGGAGTTGGAGGTGGAAGAGCGAAGAGCTTGTGTAGGGAGATACTTCAGAAGAGAAAGCTGGAGAAATGTTGGTCCCAAACCCTAGAAGGCCTCGTGGAGAATGCAAAGGGTCTAGAATTTGATAATTGCAGCCACTGGGAGCCAATGGAAAGATTTTGGTGCTGGAGAGATACGATCGCTGAGCTTGAGGCCAAGGACAAATCTCGCAGCCCTATTTTGGATGAGTTGGAGAGGACGGAGAGTGGAAGCAGGCAGATTTTAAAAAGAGGGTGCTACAGTAATCAAGCCTAGAGAGGACCAGTGCTCTAGAGACAATGGGCCTCATTACGACCCTGGCGCAACGGGTTAAACGGCGCCGTAAAAGGCTGCGGCGCCATTCAACCCGTTCCGCCACATTACGAGGTCCCCTCGCGGGACCCGTTAAGCACGCCTGGGAAAACCAGGCGTGCATACCGGGTCCCGCGAGGGGAAGAGGAAGCAAACAACGGGCCATCTCGTAATGGCCCGTTGTTTACTCCCTCTCCCATTCCCATTCAGCCCAATGGGGGCTGAAATGGGAATGGGGATGAACTGTGTCCGTGTCCTCGAGTGAGGAATTACCGGGCCATTCGAAATCAGAATGGTCCGGTAAGTCCGAGGACACGGACACAGATGCGGTTTTGCCGGCAGCCATGGCGCCAATAGCGGCATGGCTACTGGCATACCTCGTAATGAGGCCCAATGAGCTTCTGGGGGAAGTAGGCGAAGGGAAGAATACCTCTGAGGAGGTGAAGTTGGTAGTTTGCAACAAAGGTAGCAGGCGCCCCTCTCTCGGAAGAACAAGGCATGATAACCTGTTCAGTGGTTGTTAACCACATTGAGAGTTCACAGCCATCTGCTTTTTGCTCATTGTACCTTTCACAGATGGGAAATATCCATTTGCATATCAGTCTTTGTCCCGCCCACATGGGCAGTCAAGCACCGAAATGCTATGGCAATTCATCTCTGAACAAGAGTACCACCAGCAACGACATACACGTGTTTCAGCCTTGTTGGGCATCATCAGTGAGGTGACGCTGAGCCTCTCTAAGCACAGTGAGCAGGGAGTCCACGTCTGGTTGCCCCCAGGTAACCTAGGGTGACCAACCCCAAGTTCCTTCAAAGAATTCAACAAAGGTAGCAGGCGCCCCTCTCTCGGAAGAACAAGGCATGATAACCTGTTCAGTGGTTGTTAACCACATTGAGAGTTCGCAGCCATCTGCTTTTTGCTCACTGTACCTTACACAGATGGGAAATATTCATTTGCATATCAGTCTTTGTCCCGCCCACATGGGCAGTCCAACACCGAAATGCTATGGCAATTCCTCTCTGAACAAGAGTACCACCAGCAACCCCATACACGTGTTTCAGCCTTGTTGGGCATCATCAGTGAGGTGAAGCTGAGCCTCTCTATGCACAGTGAGCAGGGAGTCCATGTCTGGTTGCCCCCAGGTAACCTAGGGTGACCAACCCCAAGTTCCTTCAAAGAATTCAACAAAGGTAGCAGGCGCCCCTCTCTCGGGAAGAACAAGGCATGATAACCTGCTCAGTGGTTGTTAACCACATTGAGAGTTTGCAGCCATCTGCTTTTTGCTCACTGTACCTTTCACAGATGGGAAATATCCATTTGCATATCAGTCTTTGTCCCGCCCACATGGGCAGTCAAGCACCGAAATGTTATGGCAATTCCTCTCTGAACAAGAGTACCACCAGCAACCCCATACACATGTTTCAGCCTTGTTGGGCATCATCAGTGAGGTGAATCTGAGCCGCTCTAAGCACAGTGAGCAGGGAGTCCACGTCTGGTAGCCCCCATGTAACCTAGGGTGACCAACCACAAGTTCCTTCAAAGAATTCAACAAAGGCAGCAGGCGCCCCTCTCTCGGAAGAACAAGGCATGATAACCTGTTCAGTGGTTGTTAACCACATTGAGAGTTCGCAGCCATCTGCTTTTTGCTCACTGTACCTTTCACAGATGGGAAATATCCATTTGCATATCAGTCTTTGTCCCGCACACATGGGCAGTCCAGCACCGAAATGCTATGGCAATTCCTCTCTGAACAAGAGTACCACCAGCAACCCCATACACATGTTTCAGCCTTGTTGGGCATCATCAGTGAGGTGAAGCTGAGCCTCTCTAAGCACAGTGAGCAGGGAGTCCACGTCTGGTTGCTCACTGTACTTTGCTCACTGTACTGTGAAAGGTACAGTGAGCAAAAAGCAGATGGCTGCGAACTCTCAATGTGGTTAACAACCACTGAACAGGTTATCATGCCTTGTTCTTTCGAGAGAGGGGCGCCTGCTACCTTTGTTGAATTCTTTGAAGGAACTTGGTGTTGGTCACCCTAGGTTAACTGGGGGCAACCAGATGTGGACTCCCTGCTCACTCTGCTCAGAGATGCTCAGCTTCACCTCACTGATGATGCCCAACAAGGCTGAAACACGTGTATGGGGTTGCTGGTGGTACTCTTGTTCAGAGAGGAATTGTCATCGCATTTCGGTGCTGGACTGTCCATGTGGCGGGACAAAGACTGATATGCAAATGGATATTTCCCATCTGTGAAAGGTACAGTGAGCAAAAAGCAGATGGCTGCGAACTCTCAATGTGGTTAACAACCACTGAACAGGTTATCATGCCTTGTTCTTTTGAGAGAGGGGCGCCTGCTGCCTTTGTTGAATTTGAAGTTGGTAGTTTGACTTGTGAGAGACGTCTGAGATGTGAGGAGAGAAGGAGAAAGTGGAGCCAAAGATAACCCCAAGGTTCTTAGCCTCACAGGTGGGAGCAGGAAGAGGGCCAAGGGAGGCCGGCCAGAGAGTGCGGGGAAAGAGAGGTGTAGGTGCGCTGATGAGGAGGATCTCTGTCTTACTGGTGTTCAGGCAGAGATCATTGGCTGCACACCATTCTTGGATTGCAGACAGACAGTCAGGGATGAGAGAAGGAGAGGAGGCGGCAGAGGAGAGTAAAAAGACAAGCTTCATGACATCTGCATAGCATTGGAAGTTGGAGCAGAGTGCAGCAATGTGGTGGGAAAGAGATACAAAGTACTGGTTGAACAAACAGGGAGTGGTTAGACCCCTAGGGAACACTGCAGGTGGAGAGAGGGATAGAGGATAGGAAGGACCCAAGTTGGACCTGGGAGGGTCTGTCAGAGAGGAAAGTGGTCAGCAAGGCCAGAGCCTGATCAGTGATACCCAGGTTATCACGGAGCCGGTTGAGCAAGATGGCATGGTTGACTACATCAAAGGCAGAGGAGAGATCAAGAAGGATGAGCACAGAGGGGAGATTATAAGGAAGGTTAGAGCGTAGGTCTTCACAGATGTTTAGGAGAGCAGTTTCCATGCTTCTGGCTGCTCTGAAGCCAGACTGATGGTTGTGTAGACAACCAACAGATTCAGTGTGAAGATTAAGCCAGATTTTCAAGGAGTTTGCCAAGGAAAGGAGTGACAGAGATTGGGTGATAGTGAGCCAGAAGGGAGGGGCTCGGATGAGGGTTTCTTGAGAAGAGGGTGCACAAGAGAGTGCTTCAAGGTGGGGGAGGTTCCAGAGGCAAAAGAGTGGGTGCAGAAGTTGTCCAAAGCAGGGTTGAGGGTGTCAATGTGGTCCTTGATGGTTTTGGAAGAACAGGGAAGAACCTGTGCTGATGAGGTTTTCATAGATCGGACTTCTCTAGAAACCTCCTCAGGGGAAAAGAGAGGAAAAGCAGAGAAGGGAGTAGGGGTGGCCACAACGGGGCCAGAAGAAGAAGAGAGGCTGGAGGGAGAAGCAGGAGAGGCTGGAGGGAGAAGCAGGAGAGGCTGAGTGGGTGGACATGCTGTCCTGAATTTTAGAGATGAAGTGAGAAGCCAGGGCTGTACAGAGGGCCTGGGACAGAACAAGAGAGGTAGAGACTGCTGCAGGATTGGCCAGCTCCTTGCAGATTTTAAAGAGTTTGCCTGAGTTGTTAGGTGCCACAGAGACGCGGGCTTGTATGTGAGATCTCTTCTTAGTGAGGGCAGAGAGTTGTTATTGCCTTTGGTAGGCCAGTTTGTCCAAGGATGTACAGATGCCAACCATTTTCTCTCAGCCACCCTACACTTGCGTTTAAGGGTGACGAGGTCTGAGTCGGACCAGGAGTTGCCCCTGGCTTTAGGCTACAAGCGGATCCTCATGACAAGGGCAAGTGCATCGAGAGTGTCAGAGATAGCAGAGTGGAGCATGGAGAGGGCTGTGTCAGGGTATGAGTCAGCCAGAGGTGCAGGAGGGAAAGAGAAAGAACCGGCGAAAGCCTCAACTGTCACATTCTTCATGGGTCGAATGACTGAGTAGGTGGGTGGCAGTTTGGGGGTAGGCCTGGCCTGAGGGATGGAAAGAGAGAGATGAGAGGAGAGGAAAAAGTGGTCACACCAGGAGAGGGGAGTGGTGAGATGGTTTGAGAGGGGGAGATCTGAGGAGATCAGAACACAAGAGTGTGCCCTGCAAAGTGAGTTGGACCAGGAGGAAGAATAGAGAGGGAGAGCGAGTCGCAAAGATTGCAAAAGAGTCCAGTGGCAGGAGAGGAGGCATCCAGGTGGATGTTGAAGTCTTCGAGGAGGAGGAGTTGAGTACTTGAAGCCAGGAGTGAGGAATTTAGGTCAGACCACTCAGAGAGGAAGGGGGAGATTTGACCAGGTGGTCAGTAGATAGTAGACACTGTGAGAGAGTGGCCAGGAGAGAGAGAGAGCCTACAGACGAGGCATTCAAAGGAGGAGTAGGATGGCAAAGGAATGACAGAGGCAGGATTCCACTCGGGAAGATCAGGGCTACACCCCCACCAGAATGGTTGAATCTGGGGGTGGAGAGGATTTTGTAGCCATCTGGAAGGAGAGTGTCAAAGCTTGTGACAGAGCTGCTATGAGCCATGCCTCAGTGTAACCAACGATGTCAAAGTCAAGTTCTTCCAGGAGACGGCAGATGTCAAAGGAGTGTTTGACAGCTGAGTGAGAGTTTAGAGTGGCGAGGTGGAGAAAGTTGCCATCCTTGAAAGACTTCCGGGCAGGAGTACAAATCAGGGCTACTCCCTGCAGAGGTGTAAAAGGAGTTTGAGGTAGGGCAGAAGAGGAAGGATAGGAGGACAAGTTAGCCAGGAGGAGGATGAGGGCACCAGAGAGGTGGTAGAGGAGAGAGGCAAGGAAGCGGAAGGAGGGAGAGAAGGGACAGCAGGAGTGGAAAGGAAATTAAAAAGGCACGGGAAGAATCTATCAAAGAGGAGGAGGTTGGCTTGAAGGCCTTGGACCAAGACAGTACTAATGAGGTAAATATTGACGATGACTTTAGAGGAGTGAAAGGAAGCCAGGAGGGCCTCCCACCGGGGGCCACCATTAATGGGAGAGGAAGAGTAAGGAGAAAGCACAGAGACCATATGAAGAGTCCATATGTCTGGTGAAAGAACGACAAATAGGATGTTGGTGAGGGTCTGTCTGGAGGAAGCACTGGTATAGGCATCAGCGATAGGGAGTCCTGAGTTGAAGACCAGGATATCCCTTTTGAACTTTTTCCTACCAGACTTGGTGAGAAGGACAGGATAGTTGATAGAGAAACATAGAGAAGCCTATTCAATATAGCCTGAAACTCAAATGTAGTGTGTCATTGAGGAGGCCATGAAGACAAAGGGAGAGAAAGAAACAAGGTGGCAGCTGGAGAAGAGAAGAGGCCATGCCTTGACCTTCTTTCTTTTTAAGCCCTTCGGTGTAGAGAGAATGATTGAATCTCAGCCTGTACAGCGATCATTTAAGATTGATAAATCATAGCTTGTGAAGCACTTGATGCCATCAAGTCAACCAAACAAGCAAAACAAAATACATATGCTTTAAGCAGATTGAGAAGCATAAGTATTATCAATGAAAAAAGTAGATGTGTAACATCGATGTAAGTAAAACTGCAAAAAATAAGAAGTGTGCAGCAATAAAATCCCAAAGACTGTGTGAATGAATTTGTACATTGGCGGCGAATACTGAGGGAGGGAGAGAGATCAAGAGAGAATAATGATATGAAGAACCTAGGAGCTTAATGACCAGCATAAAGTAGTTTGCGATGCCTTGGCTTGTACTGAAGGGTCCTCCGATCCCACCATCACAAGAACAATCAAAAAAGAGCACACACCCAGCAAGAATTAACGCTGTTTAATACAGCTGGCCGAGCACATATCAAACTGTGGGGTGCATTTAAAGGCCCCAAACAGAAACCCCTTTCATCTGAAAAAGCTGCGTTTAAGCACTGCCTCCAAAAACGGCCTGCTTTGCTTTTCTTTCAAATGAGCGGCAAGCATTTCAACACTGCAAGCAAAAACGGCCCTGCTTTGCTTTTATTTCACATGAATGACAAGAAGTTATACACGGCATCCCAAAACGGCCTTGCTTTACTTTTAATTCACATGAAGGGCAAGAATTTCAACACTACATCCAAAAATGGCTTTTGCTCTCCCTTGCACATGAACAGCAGCCCTTTAAACACTGTAAACGAAAAAAAGGGTTTGGCTTTTCTTTTTGTGTTCATGTCAAATTAAAGAACAATGTGAAAGGGGGCCTACCCATTATTGTCAATGGACCAACAGCCAATGCAAATGCACCCACAAAGAAGATATCAAAGAAACCTATGACCTGCAAGACAGGAATTTAAACATTAAAAGAAAAAAAAGGGACTGCACACGTGTGAAAAGAAACACAGCTTTAAAATGCCACAGTGGAATGATAGCACTACTCAGTCAGAAAAAGTCAGAGACATATGATGGGAGGGGGTTGACCAAAGCAAATGGATATTATCTTTCAGCCCACAAAACTCCACTCACCTTTGAAGAGACTCTTACTACATGAGAAAACAGTTTGGGCTGAGGCAGGAAACTTCACAATTAAAAGCCTGCTTCCAGCTGGAAGTCACACTACCAGTGAACCATCCTGCAATAAAATGTGATGCTGCTGAGGGCATCATAATACCTGCTCTACCAGACAAGAAGACAGGAGCCCAGAGATTTCAAAGAAGGCGAAGTGTTGCTAAAGCTTGACCAGGAGGTGTGAGCCCTTCCTACACCCACTTCAAAGAGCAAACTGCAAAGTTCAAAGGGACTAATGCAAATCCCCAGTCACCGGCTAAGCCCAGAGGAAGACCAATGGCTGTGGGGGATGAGGCGGCCCTCCCACAGGGGGGATCGACACTCTCAAATGACATTAACATACTGATTTGATTTTAGTCATTTTTCGCAGCAATCAGAAGGATAATTAATATTGTTTTATTTAATTTTTCATGTATTTTTCAGGTGGTTTAAAAGAGATACATTGCATTTTCCTAGGACTTGGGGGACTGAAATGGCCAGTTAAGACTAGTTTCTGGCTGATCTGAACAGGTGACAAATATGACAGTTGCTGAAAAGATGGAAAATTAAATTAAGAACATGCTTGATCATTTGCAGATTCATAACATTTGTACATTTTATGAAAAGGACAATGATGTGCCACCGGGTTATGCTACATTTTACGGAGTTGGCAATCAGTTTATCTAATTCTCTATGACCAGCTAAAACCGAATATCTGTTTCATATGGCAGAGGCTAGCATAGGTATGAAGTTATGAGACATAACTAGTTTTTGCCAAAAAGTGGTAATGAGAAGAAAGAATTGTAATAAATGCAAACAGACAGATGGTGCTCTCTTCCCTTCAACCAATCATGCCAGGGGGCGGAGAGAGGAATAGTAAACTGTACCATCCGAGCAGCAGGGATAATTACAGAGTACTTCCCCTAGATTGTAAAGTTAGTGATGTCATTCGTGCTATATAAGGGGGACTGTAATAGGTCACAGACAGACACCAAAATCTGGGGGGACAGGAGAAGGAGGACGGAGAGAAGGCGGCTGAACCTTACTATCCTTGGGAGTGCAGAGACCAGACTGCTTGCCCTAGCAGTCCAGAGTGTCCTGAGATCCAGCTGGCTTTCCTGAATCGTAAACCAAGGCTTGCTTTGTAAGTAGTTAAGATAACACAATCAGTCTTACAGCGCCAAAGTCAATTAGAATTAGAGTGAGCATCCAATATTGTGAATTTATTCATCAAGGTCCAATAGGATGGACATATTGGACCTTGATGAATAAATTCACAATATTGGAAGCTCACTCTAATTCTAATTGACTTTGGCGCTGTGAGACTGATTGTGTTATCTTAACAATTTACCCCTGTGGTGTACTCAGGCACAGTACTCAATCTTCATCAGTCACCTGCAGTCTTAGTCTTCCTTGTTTTGCAGTGTTAACCAGCAAGTGCAGTGGACTCTTAGTGACTTCTGCCAAAAGTATTAATTTACTTGCTTTGTAAGTAGCATATACCCCAGCCCTAAATTGCATAAACCTTTCAATTTTGTTACATTGCATCCAATATTTCTTCCATTGAAAAACCCATTGAAAAACCCCAAAATTGCCAGAGTAATTCAGTCCCCTTCCCATAGAATAATCTATTATTAGCATGTGTATGTTAGCAAATCTCCTTAAAAAAAACAAAAAAAAAACTCTCAGTTGT
This sequence comes from Ambystoma mexicanum, assembly GCF_040938575.1. Taxonomy (NCBI): domain Eukaryota; kingdom Metazoa; phylum Chordata; class Amphibia; order Caudata; family Ambystomatidae; genus Ambystoma; species Ambystoma mexicanum. The sequence continues at coordinate 261,235,302 of NC_090930.1, read as the reverse complement.
CTGTGTAAATCATTAGTATTTTTCTTAAGTAAATCTATTAATTCCCCCATTGAAATTCACGGTCCACGTTTGTTGAAGTACAAAATCAACCATATTGTTCCAACTAGTCTCCTTGTAACTGAAAACCAAATTTCTCTGTGTATTGTGTGCATTACCAAACACATTCCTATTTGCATCTGTCTTATTAAACCCCAAACCGTTGTTCCATTGTGAGCAATTCCTTTTGCCTAGAAGTCTACCTGTTATGTGCCTCTGTCCTTGGAACTGAAAACCTGTGTTCTTATCGTAAGCTAAACCCCTTCCCTACACTATGGTCATTGTAAACCCAGTGTAAACGAATTTCCATTTGCCACTGTATTTTTCCCTTTTGCATTTGTTTTCTCCCAAAACTGATTTTTCCCACTTCATTTCTATTTTGCCATGGTGTGCTGATTAGTATTCTATACACTTTCCTAATCTCCTAAAGTGTAAGAAATACGAATTTCCTTTCATTCTGTCCCATAGCAGTTGTGAGTAATAATGAAAATCCCATTCTTCCATTTTGCTAAAAAAAACAGGTTTTCACTTTCTTTGCTGGCTTCCCATCTTGTGGTGGTGGGCTTTACCCCAAATCTGATTTTCTTTCTCTATTCCTACTCCTTGCACTGCCTTCCATTCAAAGGAAACAAGTTTAGCTGATGTTTGGGGGTGAGTGTTGCAGGGGGGAGTGCTAAACCGTTGGTGCTATCACTTTGTAAAAATTGATGTTTTTCCTGTTTTGCCATTAAAGATCCATGTGAACTGTGATAATATATCTGAAACTAGTGCATTGTGACACAGGGTGTTTGTGGAGGTTGAGTGTGAGATGGGTTGGAGGCTTACTCAAAAGAATCCATAGGATATTAAACATTAAAAAAAAGGTTTTATTGTGTGCCTCATCCATTGTAGGGGAAGTAGTTCCATAGCTGCCGTGTGTTGTGTTATAAACCGTGACAAAACAGAACATGGGACAGGAACTGAATGATGAGAGCTGACGTCATGGCACACAGCAAACATTAGTTTTTTACTACAAGCCCAATAGACAATGAGCTAGACACAGTTGTAATTCAGAAAGAACACACAACAACTTGCTTCTGGTGGGAAGGGAGACATTCATACGGTACCTGACGGATATCGGCCTTTGCAAATCTTTTGTTGGATAGTCTGAAGGCTGGCCGACTCCCAGAGGCATGGAACTGTACTGTTTGATTGGTCTTCCCCGGAATGCCACTCTGTTCTTCTCCCCATTCGCATTACCACCTGCCAATAGGCCCTTGTGGCCATGTCAACAGGTTCTCTGGCTTTGGTCTACCGCTCCTCTACCCCTGTACGCCTGTAGGATTGGCTTGCCGCCTGGTTATTAAATCACCCAGTGTTGTCGCTGCGGCCTTGGGTTTGCCTGTGATGTGCATCTCGGGTTCCGTCCTCCTCCTCCTCTCTGCCCCGTGGCGTGTTGATCATGTGATCTGAGCAGATTTTCCCAGGCAAGACCAAGCCTGGGGGCAGTCCTACTAAATGGGTTAATCTGGGATTTTTTCAATATTTTGCTCTGACGTACAAAGGTTCCCTGGGTCAATGGTTCACCCAGTGCACCCCTACCCACGCATTTCCCCATGAGGTCTTCTTTAGTCATGTGGATGCAGTTTATTTGGGTACCCATGTTTGCCCCCCTGGAAGGTACCCCATCCCCCTTACTTCCTCTTGCAGGTGATAGGTGTGCCCCACTATGTGCCGCTGAATTAGCACTTTTAATACATTCCCCCCCTTCAATGTATCGTTCGACTGACATATCCTTCCCATTCATTTCCTCACTCCTTTCCTTGCGCACCCACTCCCTTGTGATGATTGCTATGTCCCCTTCCTCTTCATACCCCTCCAGGTATTTTCCAAATACTAATATGTTTGTGCCATTAGGTAAACACTCACCCCATATGGCCTCATAGTTTTCTAAGTCCTGTGGGGGTGCTGTGAAAATTAACTCTACATCATCCTCTCTCAGTCATGCTTAGGGGCTCCTCTCCTAACACTTTACCAAGCTCAATTTTATTAGCATACATTATATGATCCCCTCCTGAGGTATCTCGCTGGGGGTTATTATACCCCGCTGCGGGTCGTAAGGACAGCTAGATAACATAGGGAAGGGGCGAAGAGCTCGGTCCGACCCCTCCCGTGGTCTCGTCCTCCACCTCCTTTTTCAACTTCTCCCCTTTTGGTTCCTCATACAACTTCCAGAGCCCAATATGTTCTGTCTACTTTTCAACTTGGAGCCCTTGTGTTTTGTTAATAGACACAAACATGTATTTTCTATTATGGGAGCACTGACCTGCATTCTGCTGGGCCCATTGGAACTTGTACTTTAATAGCTTATCGCAATACTGGGCAATTTGCAGCACATGTGCTCCAGGGTGCTATCTAAATAGGGCATTATTCCCCTACCCTGTTCTTCCATCCCCCTTTTCACCTATTACACATGCACTTACTCCCACTGTTACCCAACTCTGCACTCACTCTGGCACTCTCCACAGGCCTGACCATGAACTTCACTCGTCACACTGGCCCTCTCCACAGGCCCAGCCACACACTCAGCATTAGTATCCAAAAGCCCTCTCCTCTGGTTCACCAATCCCTATGTTAGAGTGAACAAGCACCCTGCCTCTATTGCACCGTCTGCAAATGTCCACCACTATTATTCCAAGAGCACTATTTTGCCCAAGATACCTCCTAGTGTCGACTCTTCCACCACAAGTCCACACCTTAAAGCAACACTAACTACCACACATGTGTCCTTCTCTGTACACCCACAACAAAACAGAAAACTCAACAACACATCTCTTACCTCAATGATGCAACAATCCAATCGCCCGTTACTACGTGCAACCCACATCTGACAGGGTTCTCCACACACTATGCACCTCTCCTGCTCTAATGCAGTACTACGGCAGCCATTCATACTCCCTCCTTGAGGATGAGTCCTAGACACCAAAATAAAATAATCTACCCTCCCTTTGTTTATGCAACCACTAGGCAGAGCATTCTTGCACAGTTAAACTTAAGTCCTAGAGACCCTCGAGTCCCATCTGCATCTAGCCTCCAGCTCAAGCTTACCACTCCCGCTGAGTGATGGTGGTGCTTGGGACCAGGCAGAACATGAACTCAGCATCTGCAGGGCGTCCTCAGTGATGTAAACTGGGGCTTCCAAAAAATGTACTGAGGGCTCCACCAATCCCCCCATCACAAGAACAATCAAAAAGGAGCACACACTGGACAAGAACAACACTGTTTATTAGAGTTGGGCGAGAACAAATCAAACAGGACAGTGGACAGGACTGATTGATAAGAGCTGACATCAGGGCACACAGCAAAAATTATGATATGATATGGACTTTATAATGCGTCTATACACAAGTGTTTCAAGGCGCGAGTTTTATGCCATGAGCACAATGCTCAAGGAACTAGTCACAGTTATAACTCAAATGTTCGATATGTCACATTGGTTCCCAAGAAACTCATTATTCAAGCTAAGTCTTATCCTTAGGGCTTACGTATGTTAGTAGAGTGTGATTGGAGCTAATAGATCAACAGTGTCAAAAATCTGCATCATCAATTCTCAGCTCTCCCAAGAATAGTCGGCAATGAGTAAAATAACATGTGTACTGACCACCGGATCTTTAATCAACTGCCATTGATCAGCACCATTGCAGAAAGAGCATGAGACACCCTGCTTCTGCTGAGAAGGTAGACATTGACACAGTACCTGTCGGATATCAGACTTTGCAAATCTTGTATTAGATACTCTGAAGGCTGTCCACTTCCCAGGTGCATGGAAACTTACTGGTTGATTGGTCCTCCCAGGAACGCCACTCTGTTCTGCTCCCCATTCCCATATCCACCTGGCAATAGTCACTTGTGGCCATGTGAACAGGTTCCTTGTTTTTGGTCTACTTCCCTTCTATCCCCGTATGCCTGCAGGATTGGCTTTCCGCCCGGTTATTCCATCACCCAGTGTTGTCGCAGCGACCTTGGGTTTGCCTGTGATGTGCATTTTGGGCCCCATCTTCCTCTGTGGCCTGTGATGTGTTGATCATGTGCAGTTTTTCCCGGGCAAGGCACAGCCTTGGGGCAGCCCTGCTAAATGGGTTTATCTGGGATTGTTTCTATATTTTTCTCTGATGTGCAAAGGTTCCCAGGGCTGGTGGTGCACACAGTGCATCCCTACCCCCACATTTCTCTGTGAGGCCTTCTTTAATGATGTGAATGCAGTTTATTTGGGTACCTAAGTTTGCCCTCCTGGAAGGTGCCCCATCTCCCCTTACGTACTCTCTGGCGCTGAATTAGCACCTTTAATACAGGTTCATAACTACCCCATCCGCCACACATACACTCACAAACACACATAACAATACCTATGCACACTAACCTAAATACCAGAACTATGAGGTGGTATGAAATAATGGACAATCGTGCAAATTAGCATCACACACTTGCATACTCTCCCTCACATGTAAAATCACACAAAAACTCTTACATACTCATATGCAAGAAGCACACTGAGATTGGTACCCATGCCACACCGACAGGCCGATTATTACAGGCAGTTATTTAATACCAGCATCATATGCTTTGGGTAGAGGTCACCATAGCATGCCTCATGGTAAATCTAATTGTGGGAAGATGGAAAAGGAAACAGTATCTGCTAGGAGAGAGACGTGAGGAGTCAGTGATCTGGAAAACAACATAACAAACCAAAGTGTCAGCAGTTATGCAGTAGAGATCAAAGAAGGAGGCAGAAAAAACAGCAAAAGGAACATATTTTCTAGCAGGTAGATTTCCCCAAGAATACCTTTTCCAGATCTGTGTGTTACATGTCATGTGTGTTAGGATAGTTTCCCTCAACCTCACTGTTCAGGGCTGAGGGTTCCTGACCCATGGATAGGGTACGGAATTTTCTACATGCTTCCACTGGCTCACCTAGTTGAAGCAATCACTGAAGTCAAGTGCAACTCTGAGAATGGGGGCGCAGTAAGTGTTAAACATGTATTCAATAAAATAATGCACACGTTTTTTGTTTTATAAATAGTAATACTATGGTTTAATACATGCATCAAGAAAAATGATACTGTGCTCAACTGACCACAGTGGATCAAATCAGGAGTCTGGAGGATTGCCAAGGCTGGAAATGATATTTATATAAGGCCTTTTCCCAGAGATGGCTATCATCTAGCATCTAACTGCAACTAGCATGCTCAGACCAGGCATAATCTACACACCAAGTGCTCTATCAAACTTTGTAAAATATATTGGCCATCATTACGACCTTGGCGGTAGGCATGACTGCCGCCAAAATCGGGTCCGGGTTCTCAGAATGGGGAATTACCGGGTCATTCCGAGTTAGGAGGGCCTGGTAATTCCCCCTTCAGAAACCCAGGCCCGGACCTTCCCCATTCCCATTTCAGCCCCCATAGGGCTGAATGGGAGAGGGAGCAAACAACGGGCTGATTGCGAGCGGCCCGTTGTTTGCTCCGGCTTGCCCTCGCGGGACCCGCTCTGCACGTCTGGTAAAACCAGGGGACCTCGTAATCAGGCGGTACGGGGTTGACCGCGCCGGCACCTTTACCGGTGCCGTTAACCCCTTACCGCCTGACTTATAATGAGGCCCATTGCCTTTGGAACAAACACACTGTTGTGGGCATCGATAAAATATTGTTGTTCTATCCTTTCTTGAGATGAGACCTTGGTATGGTCAGGTCTGATGATCTCATTTTCAGATATGTGCAGCCCATAAAATGTTTGAGACAGTTTATTTATGTATTTATTACATTTGTGAAGCGGCCAGACATGTGGTATCACGGCACTTGAACCGGAGTAGGTATGAAAACAGTATTAACTGATGGTACATGTGCAGACAGCAGTAGTCAAGTTAATAATATTTATCAATCTGGTTTTCACAGGTTTTCTGAACATACCGTAGGAAGGCTAATTTATGATAGTAGGAGGAAGTGAGCTCCATAGGGAGGGCGCGTGATGCAAAAGCTAGATCCTCCTGCTGGTTTGTTTTTGAATCTGCGAGTTTGCAGAGTGAGGCTGGAGGATGACCGTAGGGAGCGCACACACGGTTTTGTAGATATCCAGTGATTGAGGTAGGATTGTGCTGGAAGCCTGTATGAATGTGATGACTGAAACTGAAAGAAAACTCCAATTGAAAAAGATTTGGCAGCTTGATGGGGGCCACATCCAGGCCTTCAGGAAATGTGCTGCTGTGTGAGAAGAGGTATTGAACAGGATAGACTTGGTCATTAGGGCCAGAGTCAATCACTTCCCTGATCTTGTGATCCTTAATGATTTAGGATGTGCCATCTTACCTTGCTAAATTGATAGTTGGCAGTTAGCACAAAGCCTTATAGTAAATCATTTCTTGATAGCTGGAAATTGGATTAAAAAAGCAGCTCCTTTGTTATTAAGAGAAGAGTTACAAAGTCTGGATATGGCAAAGGCAGTGTCAAGAGGCACAGGTAAGTGCTGTGTGACAGTGTCCAGCTCTTGGCCCCCTGTTTTAAGCGCATATCTGCCTCATCTATGTGAAATCATGCGTTGTTCTGAAGGTTTCCCTTGAGAATATATGGGACTCTGTCACCTACAATGAACATGCCAAGAAGAGGATGCCCACTGCCATTGATGTGATGTATGCCCAGAAGTACCAAGCACACCACTTGCAATTATCTGGGCATCAAGCAAACCGACAGCAACTCAACATTCGGCTAATTGAATGGAGGCCTGGACAAAAAGAGATCACTTGAAAGGCTTCCTTGGGGAGGTGTAACTGGCTGATGGAGGGACACTCTTGTAGATGTTGATAGAATCCGGAGGACAATTTTGAGTCTATCTTACATGTTAACTCTGCTGTAAGTATTGGCCGGTTTCTGTACTTTTCATTAAGTTTAGAGCACATATTTGGAGTAAAGTGCAACCTTTTCATAATTGGCTAGGCAGTCCCTGGCATTCATGCTGATGCTGTTCAGTCCGGTGCCAGTATCACTGCACAGTGTATGCCTTGTGTCTTATCTCTTCAAAGCATTTACTGTGATGCTGCCTTGGCCAGACAGGGCTTGATAAACTATGTCACATGAAAAACATAGGATTTAATAATAAATAAAATAATACTTCATCATCTGTGAAGGCATGCTAATGAGTAGCAGGTAAAGGATGAGTAGACTTTTAAAAACAATCTTTTCAGAGTTCAGAAAAATGGCACAATGTGTTATGGTCGCAATCAATGTCCAAACTCTAGTTTATTTCCAGTTGGCAGGTTTGGCTGCTAGTGCTATCCGCTTATTTTTCGAACTATCACTGAGACCAAATTCTGTCATTCAAAAAAGTATTGATGCCAGCTCTCCAGTGAAGTAGAAAATCAGCTCCTTATTAGCAGGGATCCCTGTGAGCCCTGGGAGTATAGAAGCGCCTCGAAGCCCACGGGCTGTGAACGCTTTAAAAATGCAAATAAATAAGGGGGATCCATTGACGTTTTGTGAGCTGGTGATTACCTCAATTACAATTTTCAGCAGAGATATCCAACCTTTCATTCAGGTGAGACTTCAATACATCATTTAATTATGGCACCATATCTGGCCTTGGCTCTGCGGCCCCCACTCTCTGGAAACAGATAATGTAGAAGCCACAATTGTAAGGAATTGCCATCTGGTAAAGGGTGCAAAGCCCTGGCTTTTTTTATTTTTATTGTGGCAATAAGCCCCTACTGGCGAGGGGCGTATTGCCATTAGTATTCTGGGTGTTTTAGCCCCGGGATACTAATGGTGTTGTTATACCTTTTCAAGCAGCATTTCTTTTGCCGTTTGAAAAAGTGGCCGCAGCAGTACGTGTTAGTTCTACAAACACTAGAACACACATACTGCTTTATTACTACAGATCAACAGGGGGCCATTTTGGGCCAAGTTGATCCATAGTAATGAATGGGAGGTGAGTGGAGACCCGGCGCAAGATGCACGCAAATGCATTCACAGGATTACACTGTGGTATGGCTCAGAATTGAGCCAATCCACGTTCAGTGTATCCCATGGCATCGGCACACCGGGTACTAATGAATAATAAAATGATGCAGGTAATTCCATCTCTGAAAGGGCAATCTGCTGATCAGATTCCCCTTTCATAAACTCTCTGACAAAAGCATATTGTGTATCTGCGTCCTGCTGCATCAGCATCCTGAATCAGAGTGCTTGTTCTACCCGTGGCAACAAGCAGGTTCAGAGGTCACAATGCCCATTTGACAGTGTCAGTGACAGACAAGGTTCTGCCGCGCAGAGGCTGCATTTAAGATATGCTCCAGTGTGCCAAAACTACTATGATCTTAGGTAACCCAAGATGATGGCAGGATAATCTCTCAATTAAAGCTGTGCCCGTGTTTAGCCATAGTGCATGGTACTACCAACTGATATTGCACGTGTGCCAGCTCCTGTGAGTCAGCTCTGCTGTGAAAGGTAATGTGTATTCTGTTCAGCTGTGTGTAGCCCACCAGATGGCAGGACAGGAACCTTAAGGGCCGGGCATCCTCTGTGAACTCTTTTTAAGGGCAGTTAACACCCTCCGCCCAATACAGCCACTCATCAGGCAAGTGTCCTGGAGCTGGGTATCAAAGGAGAACACCCATTAAAAAGGAGTACCCTTACAACAGAATGCTGCTTCTCTGGAGGCCTTTGCTCTTAGTTTGAAGGGGTGGGAGCGGGATTATGATAGGCATGAGCGCTCTGGTAAATAGAAGGTGAATGCCACCATTTTGTTTCTCTCTGACCCTCTCTCCCTTTCTTGTCCCCCGCAGTTCCTCTGGAGCAAAGCACTTTGGGTGTGACATAAGAAAGGGCAAAATCCCCTCAGTTCAAGGGCAGGGACTGGACCACTCAGTCAAGCTAACTTTAGTCCAATCACTGAGGACCTGGGGTCTTCAACAGATTCTCTAAGATTCTCTTAGATCCTTTAAGATCACAGATTCACACCGAAGAACACACTGGACTTCCTTTGGGAAAGTTGTACTTACCAAAGCATTCATTCTGATGTGAAGAATGACCCGTCCAAGACAGAAGAAAGATCTGTCCCCTACCCACTCACAGGGCACATCAGAAGTGACCTCTGCTGTCGACCAGGACCTACCACTCTGCACCAGAATTTCCTAGAGCTGGGAGAGCAGACCCTGAACTGAACAATCCAGGGGTCAAGTCCTAAAAATGTAAGTGGGGGGGGCTCATCAACAAATGCAATGGGATATGACATTGCCAGAAATTAGCATATCAAGGAGAAGTATGCACATTTCATTAAATTGGCTTTGCATAACCACCCAAATTGCACAGGACGAATGGCATTTGCCTTTCATAAAATCAACACACACGCAAAACCAAGGGAGGCTATTTTCTTCTAATAGTGTTTTTGAAATCGTTAAAAGGTGTGCATGTTTTAGACTCCAAGAAAAAATACAAATGTTTACCCTGGGACTGGCAGTACCGAAATGGGACATTTCACCTTTAGATGTTTGTTATTTTTCATCAAGTTATATACAGCAGTGGTGAAGTGTCCTGCCTACAAAACCTGATGACTGTGGTTTGATCCCTGAGTTCTGCTTTATTGCAAAAATTCAAAGAGGACTTTCAAAGTTTCTCATTTTAGCTGGAGGGGGGACTGAGTCCACCCTCTGAAAAAAATGGGTGGACTCCGTCTCTCCGCGTGTACCCTCGACTTGAGCCCTGGAACTATCTCTTTGTAAGGGAAGGTAACACGATCCTCCCAAGACAGCCACACAGCAAGCATCTGTCCTGGAGCCAGACATCAAAGAAGCACACCCAATCAAAAGGAATAGCCTCACACCAGTGGGCTGTATCTCTAAAGGCCTTTGTTTTCAATGAGATGGGAAAGGTGGGATTATGATAGGGAGGAGGGTTCTCGTCAATGGAAAGAGACTTCCACCATCTTCGTTCTCACTGACCCTCTCTCTTTCCTGTGCCCTCCACTTCCTCTGGAGCAAAGCACTTTGGGTATAACATCAGAAGGGCAAAGTCCACTCCATTCAAGAGCAGGGATTGGATCACTAAAGCAGGATAGCTTTAGGCCAATCACCTGAGGACATTTGACTTTAAAAGAAGGGGTCTCCCACCCCTACTTCAGATTTGTTCAGTTCCTCTTGGATCCTTTAATGACGCAGATTCATTCTGAAGATCTCACTGGTTTTCCTTAGGCAATGTTGCACATTCCAAATCCCACAGCCTGAGGTGAAGAATGAATCATCGACAACAGTAGGAAGGTCTGTTCCCTACTGACTCCCAGGGCACATCGGGAGTGACCTCTGCTGTGGATCAGGACCTACCACGCTACACCAGTATCTCCTAAGCTGGGCGCACAGACACTGAATGGAACCATTCTATCCTTGAGTTCCCTTGAGTGGGTTTTACAGCAACCAGAGAGCCAGACCAGCCAAATGTTCCTTTTATAGCGCATCAAACAGGTCACTCCATGTTCATCACAGCTGGAACAAGAGGCTGCTGCGCTCATCTACCACTTCGAATATTGCTTGCACTTTCAACCAGCTCGACACTGATTCACTGAAGAATCACACACCAACTCTAACCGGGGGTGACAATCATGGCATGACCCAGCTAGCTCTAGAACTGCTACCTCATCAATTGCATATTGATGCACCCAAAATCACCACTTCGACGACCGTCATCACCTGACTAAAATTGCTGGTGTGCTGCTCATCGAACTCTCGAGATGGCTAAAGCCTGACTTTGCCTCGCCAACTGTGATGCCTTCACTCCTACTTGATGCCTGCTTGCTGCTTGGGCACACACGATCCAACGCACCCGAAATGAGCTTGATCCGCTCACATCATCGTTCGACACCGGGTCTGACTGCATCAGCCCACTAGAACTGAATCCGGGTACTGTTGACTCTGAACTGCTCCCTTGCACCCTAGATATTTATTAGGCCATGATCGCTCCTGTTTTTAGCCAATATCATTTTTATGGCTAGTGAATTACCAACCATCTCTGGAACTACGATCGGAGTGCCACTTTCTCCAGTCTGTAGCATCTTCACTCTTCCATAACATCAAATATGACGTCACAAATGTCATTGATGACATCACTGATGACATCACATGAGTATGTACTTTTCATGAAATATGTGTACAAGGGATTCTTATTATAATATTGCGAAAAAAGTGTCAAGGATCATTGCAATAAATGTCATACCCTAATTAGTGCATTGAACGATGCATTGATATAAATAGCATTCTATTATGGGGTTCTATCTAGTATACTAAGCTACTCATACAGAAACATAACATTGTGTGCAGCATACAAGATGAAGGTATAATATTCGTAATGTTAATATGTTGAATAATGAAATGATAATTGTTTTCTTAATAGATTTTTTGTATACTGTGAAATATGTAATAAGTAGCTAATAAAACACATGTATTACATAATTGCATTACTATAGACAAAACACAAACACATACCAATATGGGTATATACAGGGAAAGTGAAGTTAGCAAAAAAGCACAAGTAGTAGCAGAAACAATTCATAACTTAACTGATCATTTTCATGCAAATAAATGATTGCTCTGTTTCAAAGCTGCTATTTACCCTATGTATATGTATCACTTGATGTGATTGGACCCTAAGGAAAGTAGTGTGAGTACAATGTATACAAATATGACCATATACAGGGAAAGTACAGCCATTAAAAAAAAACATAACTATCAGAAAGTGCTCATAAGTCAATTGATTATCTTTATGCACAAAAAGGATTGCTGTCTTTCAAGCTTGTGTCTTCCCGTATGTATATGTTTCATATGATGTGACTGGACTCTAAGGGAATTACTGTAAGAACCTACTTGAAGGATACGTCTACAAATAAAATAACATTTTTTGTTTCTGTCTGTTACTGAAGAAAACCCATGTGGCCTAGATATGTCAGCAAAAGAAAAAAGAGTGAGCCAGACATGGGATGTCATCAATGACATTTGTGATGTCATCTTTGATGTCCTGGATGTTAGTCTTAGCAGTGCACGGTGGTGGCGCGAGTTATGGTTGCTTAGCTTACCGGAGGGGGTACAGGAGGGAAATACGGGGCATGAGCGGGGGGTGGGGTACAGGAGGGAGATACGGCCATGACCAGAGGGTGGGGGGGCAACAGGAGGCACGGGGCATGAGCGGGCGGTGGGGGGGTACACAAGGGAAACACGGGGCATGAGCGGGGGTGGGGGAGAACAGGGGAGACACAGGGTATGAGCGGGGGGTGGGGAGGACAGGGGAGACAATGAGCATGAGCAGGGGGTGGGGGGAATAGGAGAGACACGGGGCATGAGCGGGGGTGGGGGGAACAGGGGAGACACGGGGCATGAGCGGGGGGGTAACACAAGGGAGACACGCAGCATTAGCGGGGGGTGGGGGGGAAAGGAGGGAGACACGGGGCATGAGCAGGGGTGGGGGGAACAGGGGAGCCACGGGGCATGAGCGGGGGGTGGGGGGTAACACAAGGGAGACACGGGGCATGAGCGGGCGGTGGGGGGTAACCCAAGGGAGACACGGGGCATGAGCAGGGGGTGGGAGTAACAGGGGAGACATGAGGCATGAGCGGGGGGTGGGGCGAACATGAGGGAGACACGGGGCATGAGCGGGGGGGTGGGGGCAACAGGAGACACACGGGGCATGAGCGAGGGGTGAGGGTGTACACGAGGGAGACACAGGGCTTGAGTGGGGGGTGGGGGAAACACAAGGGAGACACAGGGCATGAGTGGGGGGTGGGGGGCAACAGGAGACACACGGGGCATGAGCGGGGGGTGGGGGCAACAGGAGAACATGGGGCATGAGCGGGGGGTGAGAGGGTACACGAGGGAGGCACAGGGCATGAACGGGGGTGGGGGAAACACGAGAGAGACACGGGGCATGAGCAGGGGGTGGGGCAACAGTAGACACGGGGCATGAGCAGGGTGTGGGGGGAACATGAGGGAGACACGGGGCATGGGTGGGGGGAACACGAGGGAGACACAGGGCATGAGCGGGGGGTGGGGGGAACACAAGGGAAACACGGTGCATGAGCGGGGGGTATGGGTACAGGAGGGAAACACGGGGCATGAGCGGGGGGTGGGGGTACAGGAGGGAAACACAGGGCATGAGCGGGGGGTGGGGGTACAACAGGAGACACGGGGCATGAGCGGGCGGTGGGTGGGTACACAAGGGAAACACAGGGCATGAGTGGGGGGTGGGGGGAATAGGAGAGACACAGGGCATGAGGGGCGGTGGGGGGAACAGTGGAGACACGGGGCATGAGCGGGGGCTGGGGGGAGAAAGGAGGGAGACACGGGGCATGAACAGGGCTGTGGGGAACATTGGAGACACGGGGCATGAGCGGGGAGTCGGGGGTAACACAAGGGAGACACGGGGCATGAGCGGGGGGTGGGTGGTAACACAAGGGAGACACGGGGCATGAGCGGGGGTTGGGGTAACAGGGGAGACAGGGCATGAGCAGGGGATGGGGGTAACACAAGGGAGACATGGGGCATGAGCGGGGGGTGGGGGGTAACACGCGGGAGACACGGGGCATGAGTGGGGGGTAACACGAGGGAGACACGGGTCATGAGCGGGGGTGGGGGGTAACACAAGGGAGAAACGGGGCATGAGCGGGGGGTGGGGGGTAACACAAGGGAGAGACGGGGCATGAGCTGGGGTGGGGGGTAACACAAGGGAGACATGGGGCATGAGCGGGGGGTGGGGGAACAGGGCACACGGGGCATGAGCGGGGGGTGGGGGGAACAGGGGAGAAACGGAGCATGAGTGGGGGTGGAGGTGAAGGAGGGGGACACGGGGCATGAGGGGAGGGTGGGGGGATGGAGGGGAACACGGGGCATGAGCGGGGGGTGGAGGGAAGGAGGGGACACGGGGCATGAGCAGGGGTGGGGGGAACAGTAGGGAGACACGGGGCATGAGCAGGGGGTGGGGGGAACAGTAGGGAGACACGGGGCATAAGCGGGGGGTGGGGGGAACAGTAGGGAGACACGGGGCATGAGCACGGGATTGGGGGGGAAGGGGAGGGACACACGGGGCATGACCAGGACCTACCACTCTGCACCAGAATTTCCTAGAGCTGGGAGAGCAGACCCTGTACTGAACCATCCAGGGGTCAAGTCCTAAAAATGTAAGTGGGGGGGTTCATCAACAAATGCAATGGGATATGACATTGCCAGAAATTAGCATATCAAGGAGAAATATGCACATTTCATTAAATTGGGTTTGTATAACCAGCCAAATTGCACAGGACGATTGGCATTTGCCTTTCATAAAATCAACACACACGCAAAACCAAGAGAGGCTATTTTCTTCTAATAATGTTTTTGAAATCGTTAAAAGGTGTGCATGTTTTAGACTCCAAGAAACAATACAAATGTTGACCCTGGGACTGGCAGTAACGAAATGGGACATTTCACCTTTAGATGTTTGTTATTTTTCATCAGGTTATATACAGCAGTGGTGAAGTGTTCGGCCTACAAAACCTGATGACTGTGGTTTGATCCCTGAATTCTGCTTTATTGCAAAAATTCAAAGAGGACTTTCAAAGTTTCTCATTTTAGCTGGAGGGGGGACTGAGTCCACCCTTTGAAAAAAGTGGGTGGACTCCGTCCCTCCGCATGTACCCTCGACTTGAGCCCTGGAACTATCTCTTTGTAAGGGAAGGTAACACTATCCTCCCAAGACAGCCACACAGCAAGCATCTGTCCTGGAGCCAGGCATCAAAGAAGCACACCCAATCAAAAGGAATAGCCTCACACCAGTGTGCTGCATCTCTAAAGGCCTTTGTTTTCAATGAGATGGGAAAGGTGGGGTTATGATAGGGAGGAGGGTTCTGGTCAATGGAAAGAGAACTCTCGAGATGGCTAAAGCCTGACTTTGCCTCGCCAACTGTGATGCCTTCACTCCTACTTGATGCCTGCTTGCTGCTTGGGCACACACGATCCAACGCACCCGAAATGAGCTTGATCCGCTCACATCATCGTCCGACACCGGGTCTGACTGCATCAGCCCACTAGAACTGAATCCGGGTACTGTTGACTCTGAACTGCTCCCTTGCACCCTAGATATTTATTAGGCCATGATCGCTCCTGTTTTTAGCCAATATCATTTTTATGGCTAGTGAATTACCAACCATCTCTGGAACTACGATCGGAGTGCCACTTTTCTCCAGTCTGTAGCATCTTCACTCTTCCATAACATCAAATATGACATCACAAATGTCATTGATGACATCACTGATGACATCACATGAGTATGTACTTTTCATGAAATATGTGTACAAGGGATTCTTATTATAATGTTGCGAAAAAAGTGTCAAGGATCATTGCAATAAATGTCATATCCTAATTAGTGCATTGAACGATGCATTGATATAAATAGCATTCTATTATGGGGTTCTATCTAGTATACTAAGCTACTCATACAGAAACATAACATTGTGTGCAGAGTACAAGATGAAGGTATAATATTCGTAATGTTAATATGTTGAATAATGAAATGATAATTGTTTTCTTAATAGATTTTTGTATACTGTGAAATATGTAATAAGTAGCTAATAAAACACATGTATTACATAATTGCATTACTATAGACAAAACACAAACACATACCAATATGGGTATATACAGGGAAAGTGAAGTTAGCAAAAAAGCACAAGTAGTAGCAGAAACAATTCATAACTTAACTGATTATTTTCATGCAAATAAATGATTGCTCTGTTTCAAAGCTGCTATTTACCCTATTTATATGTATCACTTGATGTGATTGGACCCTAAGGAAAGTAGTGTGAGTACAATGTATACAAATATGACCATATACAGGGAAAGTACAGCCATTAAAAAAAAAACAGAACTATCAGAACGTGCTCATAAGTCAATTGATCATCTTTATGCACAAAAAGGATTGCTGTCTTTCAAGCTTGTGTCTTCCCGTAGGTATATGTTTCATATGATGTGACTGGACTCTAAGGGAATTACTGTAAGAACCTACTTGAAGGATACGTCTATAAATAAAATAACATTGTTTGTTTCTGTCTTCTGTTACTGAAGAAAACCATGTGGCCTAGATATGTCAGCAAAAGAAAAAAGAGTGAGCCAGACATGTGATGTCATCAGGGATGTCATCAATGACATTTGTGATGTCATCTTTGATGTCCTGGATGTTAGTCTTAGCAGTGCACGGTGGTGGCGCGAGTTATGGTTGCTTAGCTTACCGGAGGGGGTACAGGAGGGAAACACGGGGCATGAGCGGGGGGTGGGGGTAGAGGAGGGAGACACGGCCATGACCGGAGACACGGTCATGAGCGGGCAGTGGGGGGGTACACAAGGGAAAAACGGGGCATGAGCGGGGGTGGGGAGGACAGGGGAGACAATGGGCATGAGCAGGGGGTGGGGGGAACAGGGGAGACACGGGGCATGAGCGGGGGGGTAACACAAGGGAGACACGCGGCATTAGCGGGGGGTGGGGGGGCAAGGGGGGAGACACGGGGCATGAGCAGGGGTGGGGGGAACAGGGGAGCCACGGGGCATGAGCGGGGGGTGGGGGGTAACACAAGCGAGACACAGGGCATGAGCGGGCAGTGGGGGGTAACCCAAGGGAGACACGGGGCATAAGCAGGGGGTGGGAGTAACAGGGGAGACATGGGGCATGAGCGGGGGTGGGGCTAACAGGGGAGACAGGGCATGAGCGGGAGGTGGGGCGAACATGAGGGAGACACGGGACATGAGAGGGGGTGGGGCAACAGGAGACACACGGGGCATGAGCGGGGGGTGAGGGTGTACACGAGGGAGACACAGGGCTTGAGTGAGGGGTGGGGGGAACACGAGGGAGACACGGGGCATGAGTGGGGGGTGGAGGGCAACAGGAGACACATGGGGCATGAGCGGGGGTGGGGGCAACAGGAGAACATGGGGCATGAGCGGGTGGTGAGGGGGTACACGAGGGAGACACAGAGCATTAACGGGGGTGGGGGAAACACAAGAGAGACACGGGGCATGAGCAGGGGGTGGGGCAACAGGAGACACGGGGCATGAGCAGGGTGTGGGGGGAACATGAGGGAGACACGGGGCATGAGCGGGGGTGGGGGGAACACGAGGGAGACATGGGGCATGAGCGGGGGGTGGGGGGAACACGAGGGAAACACGGTGCATGAGCGGGGGTGTGTGGGTACAGGAGGGAAACACGGGGCATGAGCGGGGGTGGGGGTACAGGATGGAAACATGGGGCATGAGCGGGGGGTGGGGGTACAACAGGAGAACGGGGCATGAGCGGGCGGTGGGTGGGTAAACAAGGGAAACACAGGGCATGAGTGGGGGGTGGGGGAGGACAGGGGAGACACAGGGTATGAGCGGGGGGTGGGGAGGACAGGGGAGACATGGGGCATGAGCAGGGGGTGGGGGGAATAGGAGAGACACAGGGCATGAGTGGGGGTGGGGGGGGCAGGGGAGACATGGGTCATGAGCGGGGGGTGGGGGGCGAAAGGAGGGAGACACGGGGCATGAACAGGGTTGTGGGGAACATTGGAGACACGGGGCATGAGCGCGGAGTCGGGGGTAACACAAGGGAGACACGGGGCATGAGCTGGGGGTGGGGGGTAACACAAGGGAGACACGGGGCAAGAGCGGGGGGTGGGGGGTAACAAGGGAGACACGGGGCATGAGCAGGGGGTGGGGTAACAGGGGAGACAGGGCATGAGCGGGGGATGGGGGTAACACAAGGGAGACATGGGGCATGAGCGGGGGGTGGGGGGTAACACGCTGGAAACACGGGGCATGAGTGGGGGTAACACGAGGGAGACAAAGGTCATGAGCGGGGGGGATAACACAAGGGAGACACGGGGCATTAGCGGGGGGTGGGGGGAACAGGGCACACGGGGCATGAGCGGGGGGTGGGTGGAACAGGGGAGAAACGGCGCATGAGTGGGGGCGGGGGGGGAAGGAGGGGGACACGGGGCATGAGCGGAGGGTGGGGGGAAGGAGGGGGACACAGGGCATGAGCGGGGGGTGGGGGGAAGAAGGGGACACGGGGCATGAGCAGGGGTGGGGGGAATTGGAGAGAGACACAGGGCATGAGCGGGGGGTGGGGGGAACAGTAGGGAGACAAGGGGCATGAGCGGGGGGTGGGGGGAACGGTAGGGAGACACGGGGCATAAGCGGGGGGTGGGGGGAACAGTAGGGAGACACGGGGCATGAGCACGGGGGTGGGGGGGAAGGGGAGAGACACACGGGGCATGACCAGGACCTACCACTCTGCACCAGAATTTCCTAGAGCTGGGAGAGTAGACCCTGAACTGAACCATCCAGGGGTCAAGTCCTACAAATGTTAGTGGGGGGGCTCATCAACAAATGCAATGGGATATGACATTGCCAGAAATTAGCATATCAAGGAGAAATATGCACATTTAATTAAATTGGTTTTGTATAACCAGCCAAATTGCACAGGACGATTGGCATTTGCCTTTCATAAAATCAACACACACGCAAAACCAAGATAGGCTATTTTCTTCTAATAGTGTTTTTGAAATCGTTAAAAGGTGTGCATGTTTTAGACTCCAAGAAACAATACAAATGTTTACCCTGGGACTGGCAGTAACGAAATGGGACATTTCACCTTTAGATGTTTGTTATTTTTCATCAGGTTATATACAGCAGTGGTGAAGTGTCCGGCCTACAAAACCTGATGACTGTGGTTTGATCCCTGAATTCTGTTTTATTGCAAAAATTCAAAGAGGACTTTCAAAGTTTCTCATTTTAGCTGGAGGGGGGACTGAGTCCACCCTTTGAAAAAAGTGGGTGGACTCCGTCCCTCCGCATGTACCCTCGACTTGAGCCCTGGAACTATCTCTTTGTAAGGGAAGGTAACACTATCCTCCCAAGACAGCCACACAGCAAGCATCTGTCCTGGAGCCAGGCATCCAAGAAGCACACCCAATCAAAAGGAATAGCCTCACACCAGTGTGCTGCATCTCTAAAGGCCTTTGTTTTCAATGAGATGGGAAAGGTGGGGTTATGATAGGGAGGAGGTTTCTGGTCAATGGAAAGAGACTTCCACCATCTTCATTCTCACTGCCCCTCTCTCTTTCCTGTGCCCTCCACTTCCTCTGGAGCAAAGCACTTTGGGTATAACATCAGATGGGCAAAGTCCACTTCATTCAAGAGCAGGGATTGGACCACTAAAGCAGGATAGCTTTAGGCCAATCACCTGAGGACATTTGACTTTAAAAGAAGGGGTCTCCCACCCCTACTTCAGATTTGTTCAGTTCCTCTTGGATCCTTTAATGACGCAGATTCATTCTGAAGATCTCACTGGTTTTCCTTAGGCAATGTTGCACATTCCAAATCCCACAGCCTGAGGTGAAGAATGAATCATCGACAACAGTAGGAAGGTCTGTTCCCTACCGACTCCCAGGGCACATCGGGAGTGACCTCTGCTGTGGATCAGGACCTACCACGCTAGACCAGTATCTCCTAATCTGGGCGCGCAGACACTGAATGGAACCATCCTATCCTTGAGTTCCCTTGAGTGGGTTTTACAGCAACCAGAGGGCCAGACCAGCCAAATGTTCCTTTTATATCGGGGGAACAGGGGAGACACATGGGCATGAGCGGGGGGTGAGAGGGAACAGGGGAGACACATGGGCATGAGTGTGGGGGTGGGGGGAAAAGGAAGGAAACACGGGGCATGAGCAGGGGTGGGGGGAACACGAGAGAGACACGGGGCATAAGCAGCGGGTGGGGGGAACAGGGGAGACACGGGGCATGAGTCGGGGTTGGGGAGGAACACGAGGGAGACACAGGGTATGAGAGGGGGTGTGGGGAGGAACACGAGGGAGACACGGGGCAGGAGTGGGGGGTAACAGGGGAGACGGCGCATGAGCGGGGGGTGGGGGAAACAGGGCACACACGGGGCATGAGCGGGGGGTGGGGGGAACAGGGCACACACGGGGCATGAGCAGGGGGTGTGGGAATAGGGCACACATGGGGGGTGGGGGGAACACGAGGGAGGCACGGGGCATGAGTGGGGGGTGGGGGCAACAGGAGACACACGGGGCATGAGCGGGGGATGGGGGAAGTGGAGAGAGACACGGGGCATGAGCGGTGGGTGGGGGTTAAGGGGAGAGAGACATGGGGCATAAGCGGGGGGTGGGGGGAAGGGGAGAGACACACGGGACATGAGCGGGGGGTGGGGAGGAAGGGGAGAGAAACACGGGGCATGAGCGGGGGGTGGGGGGAGAGTTTGAGACACACAGGGCATGAGCAGGGGGTGGGGGGAAGGGGAGAGAGACACGGGGCATGAGCGGGGTGTGGGGGAACAGTAGTGCGACACGGGGCATGAGCGGGGGGTAGGGGAAGGGGAGAGACACACGGAGCATGAGCGGGGGGTGGGGGAAACAGGGCACACACGGGGCATGAGCAGGGGGTGGGGGGAACAGGGCACACACGGGGCATGAGCAGGGGGTGGGGGAATAGGACACACACAGGGGTGGGGGGAACACGAGGGAGGCACGGGGCATGAGCGGGGGGTGGGGGCAACAGGAGACACGGGGCATGAGCGGGGGATGGGGAAGTGGAGAGAGACACGGGGCATGAGCGGTGGGTGGGGGGGGAAGGGGAGAGAGACACGGGGCATGAGCAGGGGGTGGGGAAGAAGGGGAGAGACAAACGGGGCATAAGCGGGGGGTGGGGGGGAAGGGGAGAGACACATGGGACATGAGCGGGGGGTGGGGAGGAAGGGGAGAGAAACATGGGGCATGAGCAGGGGGTGGGGGGAGGGTTTGAGACACACGGGGCATGAGCAGGGGGTGGGGGGGAAGTGGAGAGAGACACGGGGCATAAGCGGGGTATGGGGGAACAGTAGTGAGACACGGACATGAGCGGGGGCTAGGGGAAGGGGAGAGACACACGGGGCATGAGCAGGGGGTGGGGGGAAGGGGAGAGACACACAGGGCATGAGCGGGGGGTGGGGGGAAAGGAGAGAGACACGGGGCATGAGCGGGGGGTGGGGGAAGGGGAGAGACACACGGGGCATGAGCAGGGGTTGCGGGGATGGGGAGAGAAACACGGGGCATGACCGGGGGGTGGGAGGAAGGGGAGAGACACGGGGCATGAGTGCGGGGTGGGGGGGAAGGGGAGTTTGGCACGGGGCATGAGCGGGGGGTCGGGGGAAGGGGAGAGACACACGGGGCATGAGCAGGGGGTGGGGAGAAGGGGAGAGAGACACGGGGCATGAGCAGGGGGTGGGGGAGAAGGGGAGAGACAAACGGGGCATAAGCGGGGGGTGGGGGGAAGGGGAGAGACACACGGGACATGAGCGGGGGGTGGGGAGGAAGGGGAGTGAAACACGGGGCATCAGCCCGGGGTGGGGGGGAAGGGGAGAGAGACACGGGCATGTGCGGGGTGTGGGGGAACAGTAGTGAGACACGGGGCATGAGCGGGGGGTGGGGGAAGGGGAGAGACACACAGGGCATGAGCAGGGGGTGTGGGAAGGGGAGAGACACATGGGGCATGAGCGGGGGGTGGGGGGAAAGGAGAGAGACACGGGGCATGAGCCGGGGGTGGGGGAAGGGGAGAAACACACGGGGCATGAGCGGGGGTGGGGGGAAGGGGAGAGACACATGGGGCATGAGCGGGGGGTGGGGGGAAAGGAGGGAGACAGGAGGCATGAGCGGGGGTTGGGGGGAAGGGGAGAGACACACGGGGCATGAGCAAGGGTTGCGTGGAAGGGGAGAGACACACGGGGCATGACCGGGGGGTGGGGGGAAGGGGAGAGACACGGGGCATGAGCGGGGGGTGGGGGGAAGGGGAGATTGACCCTGGGCATGAGCGGGGGGTCGGGGGAAGGGGAGAGACACACGGGGCATGAGCAGGGGGTGGGGGGAAGGGGAGAGAGACACGGGGCATGAGCAGGGGGTGGGGGAGAAGGGGAGAGACAAACGGGGCATAAGCGGGGGGTGGGGGGAAGGGGAGAGACACACGGGACATGAGCGGGGGATGGGGAGGAAGGGGAGTGAAACACAGGGCATCAGCCCGGGGTGGGGGGGAAGGGGAGAGAGACACGGGCATGTGCGGGGTGTGGGGGAACAGTAGTGAGACACGGGGCATGAGCGGGGGGTGGGGGAAGGGGAGAGACACACAGGGCATGAGCAGGGGGTGGGGGAAGGGGAGAGACACACGGGGCATGAGCGGGGGGTGGGGGGAAAGGAGAGAGACACGGGGCATGAGCGGGGGGTGGGGGGAAAGGAGGGAGACAGGAGGCATGAGCGGGGGGTGGGGGGAAAGGAGGGAGACAGGAGGCATGAGCGGGGGTTGGGGGGAAGGGGAGAGACACACGGGGCATGAGCAAGGGTTGCGTGGAAGGGGAGAGACACACGGGGCATGACCGGGGGGTGGGGGGAAGGGGAGAGACACGGGGCATGAGCGGGGGGTGGGGGGGAAGGGGAGATTGACCCTGGGCATGAGCGGGGGGTCGGGGGAAGTGGAGAGACACACGGGGCATGAGCAGGGTGTGGGGGGAAGGGGAGAGACACACGGGGCATAAGTAGGGGGTGGGGGGAGGGGAGAGACACACGGGGCATGAGCGGGGGGTGGGGGGAAAGGAGGGAGACACGGGGCATGAGCGGGGGGTTGGGGGGAAGGGGAGAGACTTGGGGCATGAGTGGGGGGTGGGGGGTAACACAACGGAGACACGGGGCATGAGCGGGGGTTGGGGGGTAACAGAGGAGACAGGGCATGGGTGGGGGGGTAACACAAGGGAGACACAGACACGGGGCATGAGCTGGGGGTGGGGGGAACAGTAGGGAGACACAGGACATGAGTGGGGGGTGGGGGGAAGGGGAGAGACACACAGGGCATGAGCAGGGGTGGGGGGAAGGGGTGAGACACACAGGGCATGAGCAGGGGGTGGGGGGAAGGGGAGAGACACACGGGGCATGAGCAGGGGGTGGGGGGAAGGGGAGAGAGACACGGGGCATGAGTGGGGGGTGGGGGGAAGGGAAGAGACACATGTGGAATGAGCGGGGGGTGGGGGGAAGGGGAGAGACACACGGGCATGAGTGGGGGGTGGGAGGGAAGGGGTGAGACACACGGGGCATGAGCGGGGGGTGGGGGGAAGGGGAGAGAGACACGGGGCATGAGCGGGGGATGGGGGGGAGGGGACAGACACACAGGGCATGAGCGGGGGGTGGGGGAAAGGAGGGAGACACGGGCCATGAGCGGGGGGTGGGGGAAAGGAGGGAGACACACAGGGCATGAGCGGGGGGTGGGAGGGAAGGGGAGAGACACGGGGCATGAGCAGGGGGTGTGGGGGAAGGGGAGAGACACACGGGGCAGGGGGTGGGGGGAACAGTAGGGAGTCATACGGGGCATGAGCGGGGGGTGGGGAGGAAGGGGTGAGACACACGGGGCATGAGCGGGGGGTGGGGGGGAAGGAGCCGGGGGTGGGGGGGAGACACACGGGGCATGAACGGGGGGTGGGGGAAAAGGAGGGAGACACAGGGCATGAGCAGGGGGTGGGGGGAAAGGAGGGAGACACACGGGGCATGAGCGGGGGGTGGGAGGGAAGGGGAGAGACACGGGGCATGAGCAGGGGTGTGGGGGGAAAGGAGGGAGACACACGGGGCTTGAGCGGGGGGTGGGGGGAACAGTAGGGAGACACACGGGGCATGTGCGGGGGGTGGGGAGGAAGGGGTGAGATACACGGGGCATGAGCGGGGGGTGGGGTGGAAGGAGCCGGGGGTGGGGGGGAGTTGAAAGACACACGGGGCATGAGCAGGGGGTGGGGGGAAAGGAGGGAGACACAGGGCATGAGCGGGGGGTGGGGGGAAAGGAGGGAGACACACGGGGCATGAGCGGGGGTGGGGGGGAAGGGGAGAGACACGGGGCATGAGCGGGGGTGGGGGGGAAGGAGCCGGGGGTGGGTGGGAGGGGAGAGACACACAGGGCATGAGCGGGGGGTGGGGGGAAAGGAGGGAGACACAGGGCATGAGCAGGGGGTGGGGGGAAAGGAGGGAGACACACAGGGCATGAGCGGGGGGTGGGAGGGAAGGGGAGAGACACGGGGCATGAGCAGCGGTATGGAGGAAAGGTGGGAGACACACGGGGCATGAGCGGGGGGTGGGGGGAACAGTAGGGAGACACACAGGCATGTGCGGGGGGTGGGGAGGAAGGGGTGAGATACACGGGGCATGAGTGGGTGGTGGGGGAAAGGAGGGAGACACACGGGGCATGAGCAGGGGGTGGGGGTGAAGGGGAGAGACACACGGGGCATGAGCGGGGGGTAGGTGGGAAGGGGAGAGACACACGGGGCATAAGGGGGGTGGGGAGGACAGTAGTGAGACACGGGGCATGAGTGGGGGGTGGGGAGTAAGGAGAGAGACACAGGACATGAGCAGGGGGAACGGGAAAGAGAAACGGAGCATGAGCGGGGGGTGGGAGGAACACACGGAGAATCAGTGAGGGGGGACATGGGAGACACGGGCCATGAGCGGGGGGTGGGGGGAACAAGAAAGAGACACGAGTGCCGGTTCCTCACCGCCTTTTCGTGGCCGATGCAGTGCCGATGCAGAGCCGACGCGGCCCACATCTACACTGTGCAGGCAGCAGATCCTGCTCCGATAAACTAAGATGGAGGGCGTCTCTGAAAATAGACGCACTGCACGCTTCACGGCAGCCAATAGAAAAGCATGTCAGATGTCCGCAGACATCACACAAGCTGCTTGCCCAATCACAGTCCTGTTCCCAGAGCGAACAGGGAAGTGTGTCCGCGAAGCGAACACAGATATCACTAATTTTTTCTGACCTACTTTTTGGTCATTTAAAAAAAAAACTACTGGACGGATTTTCACCAAATTAGCAAAAGCCGCTGGTCCTGGTCCGTCTAGCGGTTTGAGCTGTAGGCGCGACCACATTTTTTTTCCCATTCAGTCTATGGGAAAAAAATATTTGGGACCTCCCCTATAACTTTGCCCCCTCTGGACCAAACCTCACCAAACTTGGCAATAAAAATCAGAGTGGGCCATATACTTTTTTGCAAAGTTTGGTGTGGATTCGTCCAGGGGGAGCGAAGTTATAAGCCGCCCAAAAAGTGCTCTTCCTATGGAAACAGCTACTTAACCATAACAACATGTGTAATTACATGCCCACGCTAGTGGCCATGTAGTTATGGTTAAGTTGCTGTTTCCATAGGAAGAGCACTTTTTGGGTGGCTTATAACTTCGCTCTCCCTGGACGGATCCTCACCAAACTTTGCAAAAAAGTATTTGGGTCACTCTGAATTCTTTAGCAGAGTTTGGTGAGGATTCGACCAGGGGGGGCAAAGTTATAGGGGGGTCCCAAAACTTTTTTTTTTCCCATATACTGAATGGGAAAAACATTTTGCTTGCGCCTACAGCCCAAACCGCTGGACGGATTTCCACCAAATCTGGACCAGGAGCAGCGGCTTGGTCCCGAAAGCATGCTTTTGCAAATTTGGTGGAAATACGTCCTGTAGTTTTTTTTAAAATTACCAAAAAGTAGGTAAAAAAAAATTAGTGATATCTGTGTTCGGTTCGCGGACACACTTCCCTGTTCGCTCCGCGGACAGTTTCCTGATTGGCCAATCGTCTTGCGTGATGTTCGCGGACATGCAACGTGTTCGCTGATTGGACGGCGTGGAGCGTGAAGCGCGTCAGATTTTTCGGTAGCGCCCGCCATCTTGGATTCGCGGACGTCCGCGGACAGCACGGTGAAACTTTGTTCAAAATGTGTATTTAGTAGAGTGTGTTGGTGTGTAGGAGTGTTTGGGGACAGTTGGAGTGTATGAGATAGGATGAAAGTTGTGTTTTTTATGTGTTAGACGTTCTTTTTGTGTTCGATTTGTTTGCGGACATCACGGGTGTTCTGAAATGTTCTAAATAAACTGACTGGGGGCTGTTCTAAGGACTCAATATGTGTCTGTTTTGTTTGCAAGCGAAGTGAAACTGTTCTAAGAACACTTGCGGTGTCTGGGGAGTGTTCGTAGGGGGTGTCCTGAGGACGCTGTCCGTATTGTTCTCTGTCAAGATGAATGTGTTCTAAGAACACCTGCGGTGTCCTGAAATGTTCGCAAATAAACAAAATGGGGGTGTTCTGAAGACGTTTTTGAGAACACTCCCGGTGTCCTGAAATGTTCGTAGGGGGTGTCCTGAGGACGCTGTCCGTATTGTTCTCTGTCAAGTTGAATGTGTTCTAAGAACACCCGCGGTGTCCTGAAATGTTCGCAAATAAACAAAATGGGGGTGTTCTGAAGACGCTTCTAAGAACACTCGCGGTGTCCGGGGAGTGTTCGTAGGGGGTGTACTGAGGACGCTGTCCGTATTGTTCTCTGTCAAGTTGAATGTGTCCTAAGAACACTCGTGGTGTCCTGAAATGTTCGCAAATAAACAAGATGGTGGTGTTCTGAAGACGCTTCTAAGAACACTCCCGGTGTCCTGGAATTTTCGGAGGGGGTGTCCTGAGGACGCTGCCCGTATTGTTCTCTGTCAAGTTGAATGTGTTCTAAGAACACCCGCGGTGTCCTGAAATGTTCGCAAATAAACAAAATGGGGGTGTTCTGAAGACGCTTCTAAGAACACTCGCGGTGTCCGGAGAGTGTTCGTAGGGGGTGTCCTGAGGATGCTGTCCATATTGTTCTCTGTCAAGTTGAATGTGTCCTAAGAACACTCGCGGTGCCCTGAAATGTTTGCAAATAAAGAAGATGGTGTGTGTTCTGAAGACGCTTCTAAGAACACTCGCGGTGTCCGGGGAGTGTTCTTAGGGGCTGTCCTGAGGACGCTGTCCGCATTGTTCTCTGTTAAGTTGAATGTGTCCTAAGAACACTCGCGGTGTCCTGAAATGTTCGCAAATAAACGAGATGGTGGTGTTCTGAAGACGCTTCTAAGAACACTTGCGGTGTCCGGGGAGTGTTCGTAGGGGGTGTCCTGAGGACGCTGTCCGTATTGTTCTCTGTCAAGTTGAATGTGTCCTAAGAACACTCGCGGTGTCCTGAAATGTTCGCAAATAAACAAGATGGTGGTGTTCTGAAGAAGCTTCTAAGAACACTCCCAGTGTCCTGGAATGTTCGTAGGGGGTGTCATGAGGACGCTGTCCGTATTGTTCTCTGTCAAGTTGAATGTGTCCTAAGAACACTCGCGGTGTCCTGAAATGTTCGCAAATAAACAAGATGGTGGTGTTCTGAAGACGCTTCTAAGAACACTCGCGGTGTCCGGGGAGTGTTCGTAGGGGGTGTCCTGAGGACACTGTCCGTATTGTTCTCTGTCAAGTTGAATGTGTTCTAAGAACACCCGCGGTGTCCTGAAATGTTCGCAAATAAACAAAATGGGGGTGTTCTGAAGACGTTTTTGAGAACACTCCCGGTGTCCTGGAATGTTCATAGGGGGTGTCCTTAGGACGCTGTCCGTATTGTTCGTTGTTAAGTTGAAAGTGTTCTAAGAACTATCGCGTTGTTCTGAAATGTTCGTAGGGGGTGTCCTGAAAACGGTGTCCGTATTGTTCGCTGGCAAGTTCAAAGTGTTCTAAGAACACTCACATTGTTCGCGGACATTAAAAGTTTCCCATAGATCATAGTTGAAATGTTTGACTCTATGGATGTGATATGCTGCGGTGGTTGTTGCCATGGCATAGAGTCTTGGGTGCATGGCCATTTTGCCATGCATGGCCAAATGGCCATTTGGCCATGCACCCAAGACTGTATGCCCGGGGAACAACCACCGCAGCATATCACATTCATATTTGCTTATAACATTGGGTGAAAAACAAATGTATGGTTCTCTGTCAAGTTGAATGTGTCCTAAGAACACTCGCGGTGTCCTGAAATGTTTGCAAATAAACGAGATGGTGGTGTTCTGAAGACGCTTCTAAGAACACTTGCGGTGTCTAGGGAGTGTTCGTAGGGGGTGTCCTGAGGACGCTGTCCGTATTGTTCTCTGTCAAGTTGAATGTGTCCTAAGAACACTCGCGGTGTCCTGAAATGTTCGCAAATAAACAAGATGGTGGTGTTCTGAAGAAGCTTCTAAGAACACTCCCGGTGTCCTGGAATGTTCGTAGGGGGTGTCCTGAGGACGCTGTCCGTATTGTTCTCTGTCAAGTTGAATGTGTCCTAAGAACACTCGCGGTGTCCTGAAATGTTCGCAAATAAACAAGATGGTGGTGTTCTGAAGAAGCTTCTAAGAACACTCCCGGTGTCCTGAAATGTTCGTAGGGGGTGTCCTGAGGACGCTGTCCGTATTGTTCTCTGTCAAGTTGAATGTGTCCTAAGAACACTCGCGGTGTCCTGAAATGTTCGCAAATAAACAAGATGGTGGTGTTCTGAAGACGCTTCTAAGAACACTCGCGGTGTCCGGGGAGTGTTTGTAGGGGGTGTCCTGAGGACGCTGTCCGTATTGTTCTCTGTCAAGTTGAATGTGTTCTAAGAACACCCGCGGTGTCCTGAAATGTTCGCAAATAAACAAAATGGGGGTGTTCTGAAGACGTTTTTGAGAACACTCCCGGTGTCCTGGAATGTTCGTAGGGGGTGTCCTTAGGACGCTGTCCGTATTGTTCGTTGTTAAGTTGAAAGTGTTCTAAGAACTATAGCGTTGTTCTGAAATGTTCGTAGGGGGTGTCCTGAAAACGGTGTCCGTATTGTTCGCTGGCAAGTTCAAAGTGTTCTAAGAACACTCACATTGTTTGCGGACATTAAAAGTTTCCCATAGATCATAGTTGAAATGTTTGACTCTATGGATGTGATATGCTGCAGTGGTTGTTGCCAGGGCTTACAGTCTTGGGTGCATGGCCATTTGGCCATGCACCCAAGACTGTATGCCCTGGCAACAACCACCGCAGCATATCACATTCATATTTGCTTATAACTTTGGGTGAAAAACAAAAGTATAAGGAACAAAGGTATTAGATACTATGGATGTGATATGCTGCTATGGTTGTCCTTATTATTGTATACTTACTGTTTGGTCTAGTAATGGGAGTCCATGTTTTTCTTCTTCATTTCTGTGATAAAAGAAAATAGCATGTTAGTATTAGTATTTTGTAATGACTTATTACATTGTATAAGCAATATACTTTTATTTTTTTAGTAGAGTACAAATCAGAGTACTGTGCAATTTGCTCAGTTTCTGTATTTGTTGCTAAAATCATTGGGTCAGTGGGAGAAAAAAAAATCCATGTTGGATTAAAAAAAAAACTTTTTCTGTTATGCTACAGTTTATTTGTTTGTTTGTTTTCAGTGTTCACTTGTTGTTTCTGGCTAATGCTTTATACTTTGCTTTGTTGTATTTTTTTTTGGAGCAGTAACAGATTCTTCATTTGTTTTGATATTATAAAATTTTGGAGCAGTTAGATACCAATTGGCGTATTCTAACTGTCTATTTTTTTATATATTTTAGTGGTTTTGATTTATCTATTTGGATATTGTTAAATTTTGGGACAGTTAGATACCAATTGGCGTATTCTAACTGTGTATTTGTTGGTCTAATTTAGTGGTATTCATTTATCTGATTAGTTGTTGTAGAATCTTTGAGCAGTTAGATAGCTTTTGGAGTATTCTAACAGTTTATATTTTTTTAACACAAATTTACTTAAAGGTTTAAATACAGTTTATTTATCAAATTTTGGTTTTAAGAACATCAAGTAAGCATTTGTAAGATTTGCTGGTGATCTCTGCTTTAGAGTAATGGTACTATCATTACATTCAAACCATCCACATTTCTTTTTTATGTATGCCATGTAGTGCCCTGAATTGGTTGTGGCTCCTGCTTGCTAGATTATACCTATTGTTGTGAAGGTTTTCTTACCAAGTGATATTTGACTATGTGTGAATGCAGTCAGCTTGCAGTTGTTTTTGGTACCATCTGCATTGTAACGTAGAAGCATTAGTATTACGTATTTACTATGTGTTTGTATTACTAACGTGGAGCGATTATCTGAATTGCAGGTAGAGCATAATCTACCATGGTTTGCATTTTGTACAAGTTGCTGAAATGGAATGGATTCACAATTTGGTATTGATATATATATGAAGCGTTCATTGGGAATTTCTTCTTGTGTCACATTGTTGCACAGAGTGCATGTATGTTTCCACATGTATGAAATCTGGAAGATTTCCTTTATAGGTATGTTTTTGTTTTCCAGTACTTGTAGTAAGTACATTAAAAATTCTTGTGGATCTTCCTGTGAGTTTATAGTGAATTTCACCATTCCAGCACAGTAGTCCAATTGTTGCCTTATTCCATAAACACTATATGTGTTGTCAGGATTGTTTTTTGCGTTTCTATGAAGTACTAACATTTGCATACACAATGGGTCTCTAATGTGTAAGTAAATGTTGTCAACAATTGGTGGTAATTGAAATAGAATATTCATTGCTACATTTGCATAGCAACTTACACCAACTATATTTGAGAATTTAAATGGTCCAGGTAGTTCTGTATCTAACTGCTTTTTTTGGAGTTTGTCTTCCTTCTTTAAAGAAGTACCTGGTTTACTTTCTCTAATTGATTCTTTTTTGTTTGTGGTACTTGATGAAGTATTAGTTTCTTTTACTCTCTTTGGAGGATTTGCAGTGACGTCCTGTTGCATTTCTGTTTGATTTAGTTTTCTTTTACAACGTTTTAGTTTTTGTGGAAAGGAATATGTGTTTAGATGGGGAGTGTATAGTGAGCGAAGTCTATTATATTCTAAAATGCAGAATATCAGCGTTTACTTTACTTGCATCAAAGTTGATTAGAAATAGACCGTCAAGTGTACGTAAGCGTGATAGTGCTACGTAGCTCATGCCTTCTTTAAAGACTGTGTTACCAATATCTATCATTGCTTTGTCTAGGGTAGGACCTTGTGATTTATGAATCATGACTGCATATGCAAGAGTTAGAGAAAATTGTTCTCTGCGTACATACATATCTTTGAAGAGAAGGAATCTAGCTGTTGAGCGTCCTATCCGTTTTACTTCTGAAAGTTTGTCAAAGAGTATATTGACAAACTGAATTTTGTTGTCACGTGGGTATGTTTGAAAGCCAACAACTGTACCCAGTGCTCCATTAACTAGTCCTTGGTCCACGTCAAGGTTATGTTTAAGCATTACTCTGCAATTTAAGAATAGTTTTAACATCTTTTCTAAGCCTGCTGTGTTTGAGATTGATTTTTCTAAATTATTTAGTCTTGTTGTGGCTTGGTCACACATGGGTAGTGTCATACCATGTACATCTAGTTTGTCTGTGGCGCTAATTTCCATTATTGGTTGCATTTCTTTACTTAACATTATTTCATTGAATTTGAGACAGCTTGCAAGAGTTGGCATTAAGGCCATACAATTGACATTTTTGTGGGCTAATAGTTCCATAACATCTGTAGCACATGCATTATCGCCATAAATTGCATTAATGTGCCGGGTTTTCAATGTTGCTTCTGCTTCTTTAGAAAGTATACCAACTCTCAAACTTTTTAAAATGTTGGCATAAGTTAGATCTGCAGATTGGCGCATGTTTTCTGTTAATTCTCTGTATTGGAAATGTTGCCAAAGGTTGACATTTCCAATGCTGCCAACAGTTTTACGGCAGAGTTTGTGCCCTAATGTTTTAAAAATAGTTTGACCTTTTACTGGTGTTAATTGAAGCAGATCTCCAAAAACAATAATGTGTTTTCCTGCAAATAGCTCTTCATAGTCTGTTTTGAGTACTTCTTGTAATCTGAGGTGAATCAAAGCTAACATCAGGTTGGAGACCATGCTCACTTCATCTATTAGTAGCATTTGTTTCAATACTCTGCGTAATTCCATTGCAGCTTCTGCAGAAAGTTTGTAATAGTCTAATTTGTTCTGGTGTTCTACTGGTTATAGTATTAATCGGTGTAATGTAACGCCACCTATGTTGCAGGCAGCTAAACCTGTGGGGGCAGTGACAACAGCTGACAGTTTGTTGTTTGTCAATTGTTGAAGGAACTTACTAATGATTTTGATTAGGAATGTTTTGCCAGAACCAGCTTCACCACTGACGTACAGTAGTATAGGTTTATAATTATGGCAGGAACATTCTTTATTTTCATGTTTTACACCATGTGCAATTTGTTTTGTTACTTCTTGAAAAATGCTACTTTGCTCATTGTTTAGTTTTGATTGTAGTATAGTTAAGTCTTCCTTATCTTCATACTGACACATGGTGTTTTCTACTTCTATCATAGCTAATTCTGCCTCATTCGTTATTAGTGGTTCTCCCAGTGGTTCTTGGCTTCCTGTTACAGAAGGTTGACTACTGTCAGGAGTATCCTTATCTAGTTGGGCTTGGTGTTCTTCTTCATGTTGCTGTTCATTGTGCAACATTGTTTTGTACTGTGTAAAATTTACATCAGTTATAGTGCTTTCATTTGCTTTGAAAGCATCCTCACATGAGTCATAGTTATCTAGTAATTGTTCTTCTTTTCTTCATGGTTTGAAGAGTTGTAGCAGGGACATGTAATATAATTCTTTATGTTGAGGAGTCTTCAATGACAATTTGATATGATTAATTAAATTTGGTTTAGTGAGTTTAACTAAGCTGCCTTCACAGTCTGTCAGTCTATATTTACCTTTTTTTTCATCAGGTTTCATATTATTTTTGTATGTGTAGTTTTGGGCTATTTGGTATAGACATATGTTTCCAAAGTATTACTTCTGTTTGGGTAGTATGTGTCCAATAAATTGTTTTTTAAAATGTCTTGGCTGTTGGGATCATGTTTGGCTATTGTTTCTATATCTTCATATGATTTTAGAACTCTTTTTCTAGATTTAGCTGGACCAAGACTTAGCCATACTATATTTTCAGATTTACCATACAATGAAGTACCAGTTAAACGATCAGCTGCTTCATAAGATCCACAATCTCTGTGGGTGAGCATTTTTATGCCCAAACTGTATAATTTCTGAGATACTGTTTTATCTGATGACAGGTCCTTCCAGAGGTCTTGGAGCTCTGTCTTTTCTGCTTTAGTTAAGTATGCTGTGACATATCGCAATGTACTGCACATCTATGTTTGCATTCCATAAGTGGGCAATGATTGCATTATAATCATTGATATATTTTTCTTCTTCTTTTCTTTTTTATGTAATATGCATTTTTAGGTGACTTACCTTTAACACTATGTCTAACTGAAGACATGAGGTTGTTTACTTGACCTGTATTTGTAACTGGTCTAGGGAAACCAAATCGGCTTTTGGTGTAGTATTTGCCTTTGTTTTTGTATTTGCGACGACAATATTTTCCACATTTGTGTCTTTGAAATTGTAAAATTTGTGCATGAAGATCACTATTTGTGGCTTCTGATGGAATTTCACAAGTGACATATTTTTCAATAAACTGTAAAACAGTGGCATCACTGTCTTGACCAAATTTAGGAGCATCTTTAATCCATAAAAGCATGTGGATATGTGGTGCTCCTCTGGCTTGGTATTCCTTTCTCAAAAAGAAGTGTTGCACTTCTCCAAGGGGAGGAACAGTTTTATTACAAATAAAATGTAGCATAGCAATGAAGCAATGATGAAAATATCTTGAAACATTAACAGGATCCAAAGAACAAAGTTCTCCAGGTGTTAGAATATCTATGTTTGCTTTGTTTTTATTTGATATGCATAGGAAATCATGTAAATCTTCCCATGCATATTCTGCACAACTTAATGTAACAAACCAAGTGGGTGGGCCAAAGTTTCTGATCATACAACGTACATTTCCATGAAGTCGAAACCAGTACTCTTTAGTACCACGCATATTTGCTAATAGATTTGTAATATTTGATTGTAAAACCTCATCCTTTTGTTGCACTTTCTCTAATAATTCTGTAGCTGTCATATTTTGAAAGTGTGATCCTGATTTTAATATGTGTGCAACCCCGTAACATAAAGTTGCTAGTTCACTTTCAAAGAGTAGGTGGAATATGTATTCCACATTTTGTCTAAATCTGGGATCTTCAGAATACATTCGTAATGAGCGGTATTCTGAAGCTGATATTTGAATAGGTCTATCATCATACCTTCCTCCTTTGCCAGTAGGAAAGAGTAGAGGAAAAGCACGTGCTTCTATACTTTTTTCCCATATACTGATTGGCGATCCTTTTGTTTGACGCATTTGGTAAGTTTCCAGTACATCTTGTTCGGTGTCATTACAGTGCAAAGGATGAATTGTATAATGGTCTAAAGTATTTGATATTGTAGCAGGATCTAGTAGCTCAAATTGACCAGCTTCTTGTGTTTCTTGAATTATTTCAGTTGTATCTTTCAAGTTTTCTTCAATATTAATTTCTTTGTAATATTCATTATTCTCTTTAAGATATTGGAAGGCTTGTCTAACTTTATATAAATCTACCAGCTGTTGCCATATTTTTTTGTCTTTTGTAGGTACTCCATTTACTAATATAATTAAAGATTGCTGCATTGGACGTTGCACTCCTGGAGTATGCACATTTTCTTTTAGATTTAATGGTAAATAAACTACTTTTCCACAAATGCCTTTTACCAATTCAGAGGGAGGTAATTTTGCTGTTTTTGGTTGAAGGTGTATTATTGCTTGAAATGGGTATGCGCATTATTGCTTGAAATGGGTGTACTGTTTGAATTATGATGCTCTCATATAAATTAAGTTGTTGTAGAGGTTTTGGTACTGGGTATAATTCCAAATTATTTGTGATAGAATGTGAAGGAGTTTGGTTGTTGTCAAGTTTTGTAGTGCAATAACTGAAAAGTATTAAGGGCTCAGTTATTTCATATTTGTTTTCTGCTACAAGGTAGAGAGCTAATTGAAACCATTTAGAATCTTCATTGTCTTCTATTTTGTATGATAGGTCCACAGTTTTTGTGTTACTTTTATAAAAAATTCTACGACAAAATGCACATACATGGTTTGGTACTTCAGCTGATGTACTTTTTAAATTTTAGTATTTCTTTTTTGTATGTGTTTAGCAAAAGGTTGCCATTTGTAGAATTGTTGCTTAATTGGTTTAAAGCTATTTCATTCTGTAAATGGCTTTCACTTCCAAAATATTTTTTCTGGATATAGTGAATTTCTTAAAGTAGGTCTTTTGCTGTACCATGTAGAAGGATGTTATTTAACTTTGCTAGTGCTAAAGCAGGACTTTTAGCATAGTACAGTTTATAGACTAGATTTCTTATAGTTGAATGATGTGTTGATATCCTTTTGATATCATGGAAAGTGGTTTTACAAGTAGGTCCTGTAATGCAGGCCAATGAATGTCCTTGTAGTCCTGTGTACTTGCGCACTGGACAGGTATCTATATTTTGCAGTAATTTAATTTTGATTTTGTCTTTGCTTTTTACATATTTATTGAGGAATTGGCGTAAAGATTTGAAACATTGTTTGGGAATGTTACACATTGACGTGCATGGCCATTTGTACACTAGATGTTCTGATTCAGTTGAATGGAGGGGTAATTCTAAGTTTTCAGGGCATATTTTTGTAAGAAGTACTTCTTGTTCCATTATGGTATTATTCACTTTTTCATAACCTCGACCACTGCTATGTATGGCAATTGTATTCGTTTGCTTTTGTTTGTACGCTTCTTCATTAAAATATGGTTCTGTGCTTGTAGTGTGATTCCATTCACCTCCGCTGATACTTAAGAAGTTCTTTCTGTTGATATTTCGCTTATTGAGAAGTCTTTTTTGTAATTTAGTTATTAATTTTGTTAGTGGTTTCATTTTGTTTAACAGTAAAATAAGTACATTTCTTTTGAGAAGAATTGCACTGTCCATCAATGCTTCTAAGATTAATTTCCTACGATATGTTTTAAGCTTTGAACCTGATTTCTCTCCTGATTTTGAAGGACTTTGTGACGGTATATTTTGGCTAAAATACTTTTCTTGGTATGCTTACTTTGCACTATATTAAAAGTTGAAGAAGTAGTTTTATCTGATAGCTGATTTTCTGTTAATTGTTTTTTGGTTTGTTTTACATTTTGATAGAGGAAGCGAAGTTGTTGTACTTGAAACTTCTTGTGTTTCACTAAATGATTGTATTAGCTGTTTTGTTTCAACTTTTTTTACAAATTATGCTAGAGATGGATGCTTATGTTGGACACTTTTATTTTCATTTTCTCTACTTTTGCGTTGCTTTCTACGGACTTGACTTTTGGTAGGCATTCTTTAGGGTCTGTTGAAAAAAATAAAGAAGATATGGGTTGGGGTGTTCTGGAATGTATGTGTGCTGTGTGCATGAGTGTTTGAGTAAGATGATAAAGATGTATGTAATGGTGTGTGATTGTGCATTGGGAACTAAAACTAGTAGGGATAGGTATTCTTGAATTTATGTGTTACTAAACTGGGGTTCAGATGACAAAAAAAAGTAAGCTAGTGGTGTGGAAAAGTACAAATAGTAAATCAAATGTATACAATTAAAACAGTTGTTTGTTCTATAATATGAAAATTGTAGTGGTTCAGTTGGGTAATTTGTGTGTCCAAAAATAGAAATTTGTGGGCCATTCTGGCTGTAAATCGCTGTTTAAGACATGGAAATTTTTGGACAAAATGGTACAAAATCTCTATTTTTAGAAACCGAAATAGCTCGTATTAACGTTATAGTATATTTGATTAATAATACAAATATTATGGTGATATTTTACTTACTTTTTTTTAAAATTAACAGGTAACTTCTTTCTTCTTCGAATTTGGCTGCTTCTTTTCAGGAAACTGGTCTTCACTGCAATTGTAAAAGCTTCAAATTAGTAACTTTGTTTGTATATAGCACTGTTTTTAATTTAGATATTGATTTGTTTAATTGAAATCCTCAGTGTCATCTTTAAAACCATTAAACTAATTTATTTACATAAGATACATTGCATCAGTTCAGTACATATGATATGTTCTTAATGAACAAATTGTATTGAATGACTAACTGTAGCAAAACAAAAATATCTTTACTATGTCTTGTGAAATTTATAATATATTAGTGAATACCACTATTTCTGTAAGTAAACTGTTCTAGGTAATAGCGCCTCAATGTCATGTCTAATTTAAAGTAATTAAGTAAATAAATAAATAAAAACAAAAAATATGAAATTGTATAAGTATTTTTATAAAGGTTTAAACATAGATTGTGTTTGCATGCAATTTTGTTTGAATATATGTAGTCTATATATTTAATTTAAAACATGTTAGTTTAACATGATTTGAGTGTGTGTGTATAAAGAAAGTAAATAGTATAAAGGTTTATAAGTGATAGTTGATTTTAGGAAATTGAAAAAAGTACAGTAAAATCATTTTACAGATTTTACAAGGTAAAAGTCTGT
Organism: Ambystoma mexicanum; assembly: GCF_040938575.1. Lineage (NCBI taxonomy): Eukaryota > Metazoa > Chordata > Amphibia > Caudata > Ambystomatidae > Ambystoma > Ambystoma mexicanum. Next base: position 261,197,948 of record NC_090930.1, on the reverse strand, counting down.
TTGAAAATGTGTTCATCTACTATACAGAAAATATGCATACCTGAAGTTTGTGTTCATGCATATGGATATGCATGGAGCTGCAAGTAGAAATCTTGAAGACTTGTACAGTATTTCTGGTAGATGCTGCTTGCCAATGATATGACACTTGTACTCAGAGAGATTCAGAGTACATTTGCAGTGCTGATCTATGATGATGCAGTTAGATGTAGAGGTCTTGAATGTGATTGGTGCATGGTCATGTGATTTTTGAGGTACATCCAATGAAGGAATGGCAGAGAGAGTGTAGTGGAAATGGTAGAAGGGCTGTTCATGTTACGATATGTCCGCGGACATGGCGGTAGTTCGCGGACATCGGGAGTTACATCCGGGGATTTTTGGGTTCAGAAGTCATGCAACTTAACCATAACGTCCCTTTAACAAAGTTTTTTCACTGAATTTCATAAGTTTTTAGTAGCGCAAATTAACCATAATGTCCCTTTAACAAAGTTTTTTCACTGAATTTCATAGGTTTTTCATAGAGCAACTTAACCATAACATCCCTTTAACAAAGTTTTTTCACTGAATTCCATAGGTTTTTAGTAGCACAACTTACCCATAATATCCCTGACTTCATATACATGTAACATAGAACATACTGAACCCCCACGTAGTGATTTTGAAAGGGATTGGTCAGGAAAGTTTGGTGGGTGTGTTGTGCCAGGAGAGATTTTCTCAGATACTCTTTTTTCTGAGAGAACAAAATATAGCTATGGCTGTGTGTTTCAGAAAACAGATTGTTTGGATTTTAGGAGATTCGTGGATACATTGGTTGAAGGTGCATGCAGAAAGCTGTGGAGTAGCTGTAGATCTTAGATTTCCACATGTGGAAGTACACTGGCATGGAGTATGTGGAATGAAGTGGTTGGACTTGCTACCTCTCTGTGCTACTTTGGAGACAGAGCAACATCCAGACATAATTGTAATTCATTGTGGAGGGAACAGTTTAGGACATGTGACTGTAATTTTTTTTGCAATTTGCTATGAAAGAAGGACTTAGGAAGGTTATGGACAGGTTTCCCAATTCTCAAGTGATATTTTCACGGATTGCGCAGAGACAAATGTGGCTTCGTTCTTCTTCATTTGGTCCACAAATGGAAAAAGCAAGGCGCAATGTTAATAAAGCTGTTTGTGCCTTTCTAAGAGATTTTGGCATGTCTTATTTTCACAATGAAAATATTATGTTTTGTAGTACATACATTTTTCGCAGAGATGAAGTCCATCTTACTTATGCTGGCAATCAGATTTTTCTGAGAAATGTACAAAATGCATTGCAACCTTTTTTGGAATTACAACAACGATTTTGAAGTAGATGTTAAGCATTTACAATTTTTGACTTACAAACACCACCCAAAGGCTCTTTTCAGAGCCACCACTTCTTTCCAGAGAAAATTACAATGTTTGTGATGGAGTAGCAACCCAATTTTTTTAATGTTCCCGAACTGTCCAAAGAGCCCTGCTTCATTTATTTTCACTTCTATTTTTTAACTGGGAAAGGCAGCTCTGAAAAGAGCCTTATTTTTTTTTGATTTTTGTAATTTTGTATTTTGTTTTGGTTTTTCAGACACGACACACTAGGAGAGGAGGGTAAAGGAGGGTAAAGGGGGAGACACCAACCACAGGGATAAGAAAGGGCGAGCTGAAAGAGGAAGATGTAGAGTGGGTTTTATTTGGGTAGTGAGGAGGTCTTCTCGTGCTCTGAGACGATAGTCTCAAAAGCACTCCGAAGTCGCTCCCCCCTGCAGAGTACTGTGTCACAGTACATACATACAACTGTGACCCTCGAAAGGTAAGGGTCATCAGCATTCTGTATGGCCTGTGAGGCAGCTTGAAGAAGACGCTGTCCCACAGAGGTGGTCCTTGTGGTGACAGGATCAGAAACAGAGGATGAAGTAGAGGAAATCAACCTGCTACGTTATTTGCAAGGTACAACCCTGCGAATAGCCCCAGAGTGAAATGAACTCAGTTGTCGCTTCATAGTAGTGGTCCCAAAGCTGTAGTTACCATGATTCCCGCGACTGAGTATCATTTTGCACTCATTGCAGGTAACACGGTACGCACGAGCCTTAGGAACATTACCATGAATGGTAAATAACTGCCACACCCAAGACTCACGCCTATTGCGGGTAGTAGGGTTTTCCTCTACCTCATTCTCATCATCCTCTTCTTCCTCCTCCGCATCCTCACTCCTGTTCCCCTCTTCAGGCCCTTGGGGAGGTGGTGGTGGGGGTGGGGGTGGTGCTGAAGCAGGTGCAGCACCAAGTGGCAGTTCAGCAGCCAAGGATGCCATCTTGATGATGGTGTAGTCTGCAGGTGGCAGAAAAAATCACTGTGTTCTGAAGAATAGCCAGAAACACAATGGGAGTAAGCTCTTGGGTGTGGTCTTTTATAGGGGTGCTTGTGCGTGGTTCGCGGACATGCGCACTGTCCGCGGACAGATCGAACACAAAAAAAGGATCGGAAAGTTTCAAAAGGTATATAGAAACTCAAGATTGCTATGTGGGACTTGTGCCATGGTGAGATTTTAATGAAAAATATTATGGATTAACTGAAAATGTACTTTTAAATTGTTCGGGGACACGAACAGTGTCCGCATTTCAGGACACACGATGAGCGTGGGCGCGGTCATATGATCCGTTCGCGAACTAGTCCGCGAAGGAAGCGCCTGTCCGCAGGACACCAAGTGCACGGAGATTGGTTAGCGCATGCGCATTGATTTCTTACGGACACTGTTCGGGTTCTGAAGTAATTAAAAATACGTCACACGTGAAACGAACATTTCAGGACACCGTGTGTGTTCTTAGAACAGTTTAAACTTGGTAGCGAACAGTAAGGACAGATATAGTGTTCTTCAGGACACGTGTAATTTTGTTTATGTACGAACATTTCAGGACACCAATTGTGTTCTTAGAACAGTTTCAGTTGGGTAGCGAACACTACGAACAGGTATAGTGTTCCTCAGGACACCTCCATTTTCGTTTACGTACAAACATTTCAGGACACCAATTATGTTCTTAGGACAGTTTTAAGTTGATAGCGAACATTACGGACAGATATAGTGTTCTTTAGAACACTTTAATTTTTGTTACTTTACGAACATTTCAGGACTCCACGTGTGTTCTTAGAACAGTTTCAACTTGCTAGCGAACAGTACGAACAGGTGTGGTGTTCTTCAGGACACCTCCATTTTCATTTATGTACGAACATTTCAGAACACTCGCACTGTCCGCGGACACTTTTATTGTTTTTTTTTAAAAAAAAACGGAAACTATTCACAATACAATATAAAAATTAAACTTTATTTAAAATATATTAATAATTTATGACAGAGAAGGTGAGGCAGAAACAGAAACAAAAACAGGAGAATTTGGGGTTTCAACATGGTTGGTATTAGGTGAAGAAGGGATGGAAGTCTCATCAAAATGTTTTGGATTATGGAGAGGGTTTGGGGATAATTGACTGGGATATGGTGAGGAGGGACAAGTACATGTGGGGCAATGGTACAAGGTTTTTGGTTTGAAATGATTTTCTACAAAAGTTTTTAAATTATTAAAATTAGCCAACAATACATCCATTTTTTCTTCTATATTGTGAAGACTGTTATCCATAACAGGGTTTTCTGAAGTTTTTTCTATTTTGGTATGCTATGTACAAAAAAATAATATATATGTTAAATGTATATAAACAAATAATAAATAAATGGTTTATATTATAAAGTGTTTACCATTAGTTTCACTATCTTGTGACATTTCTTCATGTGGGAAATTGTCCTCTAGCCATTCCAGAGTACTAGACATTTCTGTGAGAAAAAAAAAGATAATATATTTTTTAATCTAACACATAAAGTTTATAAATATATGAGTAAAATGAAGTACACTTACTATTTCTGGTAAGGTAAGTCCTATGTATTCAGTGGATCTGGTCTTGTTCTCAGTTCTGTTGTGTCTGTGAGGTAATTATGTTGGAAGCCAATTTATCTTCTTGTGGTAAATTCCATTTCAGAACATATTGTATTTAAATGAATGGTTAGTGTGTTACATATATGTGTTACATTTCTTATGTATTACTATATATAATGTGTTTGTGTGCTGCTTTTTGAATTTGTTAAATGTTCCTATATTATGATATAACAATCAAACATACCCCACCACCCCCCCCCACAGTTTTTAGGTAGTGGTACTGTTCTCCGAACATGTCCGCGAACATTAAATAAGTTTGCGGACATCAAGTTCATAAGAAGCGATCTAGTCAGTTCCATATGACATGTATATAAAGTCAAAGTCATTATTGTTAAGTTGTGCTACTGAAATTCAGTGAAAAAACGTTGTTAAAGGGACGTTATGGTTAAGTTGCGCTACTAAAAACCTATGAAATTCAGTGAAAAAAACTTTGTTAAAGGGACGTTATGGTTAAGTTGCGCTACTAACAACCTATGAAATTCAGTGAAAAAACTTTGTTAAAGGGACATTATGGTTCCAAGTAAAACCGAAAAACCCCTGAAATTCGCCAGTTATGGTAAGCTAAGCAACCATAACTCGTGCCACCACCGTGCACTGCTAAGACTAACACCCAGGACATCAAAGATGACATCGCAAATGTCATTGATGACATCACTGATGACATCACATGTGCATTTACTTTTCATGAAATTTGTGTACTAGGGATTTTTGTTATAGTGTTGTGAAAAAAGTGTCAGGGATCATTGCAATAAATATACCGTAATTAGTGCTTTGAACAATGCATTGATATAAATAGCATTGTATTATGGGATTCTATCTAGTATACTGAGCTACTAATGGAGAAACATAGCATTGTGTGCAGCGTACAAGATGAAAGTATAATATTTGTAATGTTAATATGTTGAATAATTAAACGACAATTATCCTGAAATGTTCGCAAATAAACAAAATGGGGGTGTTCTGAGGACGCTCTTAGTATTGTGTGACTGCTTAGCTGTATGCAATGAGGGAAAGGCACAGAGAGTAAAGTGGAAATTGTAGAAGGGGTGTCGAAGAGTTACGCGGTCCGTGAACACCGTGGCTGTCCGTGGACAGGGCGTGCTACATCCGGGGTTTTCCAGCAAATCCAACATGGAAAGAAGACTGTACGGATTAGCCAATCAGATGTCGAGGTTGTGGATTTGTGTTGAAAGAGACTGTGTGTGCTGAAGATGGCAGAAGTAGAGAAAGTCAGGGTGTTGGTGCTTGGAGATATGTTTGTGCATGGTTTACAACAGTACGCTCGATGCAGGCATGTTGAAAAGAACTTTGATGTGAAAGGATTGGAGGTGGTGTGGAGCACTGTGCCTGATTGCAATGTACAGGCAATTGTACAGGTTTGTGAGGATATGGCCACAATGAACAGTCCGCATGTGGTAGTTTTGCACTATGGTGCTTTCCATTTGGGCAACGTTAGTGCCCCTACTTTGTTGGCTGATTTGGAACGCTTGGTTCAAGCCGTAATGAAGATCCTTCCAAATGCGAAAGTAATTTTTTCTGGATTACTACCTAGAGCAATATGGGACAATAGTTCAGTTTTTGTCCTCATCAAAACATTGCTAGGTGTGTCATCAACCGAGGCATGTGTGCCTTCATGCTTAGAGCTGGTATGTTCTTCTGTAATAATGAGAATATTGATGCCAGTAATACTGTTAATTTTAAAGAAGATGGCATCTCTTTATCTTTTACGGGAAATGCCTTTCTATTTTGGAATGTAAGGGTTGCTTTGGAGAAGGTTATGTGAAGATTTTAGGAGTAAAATAAGAAAGAAAAACAAGAAAAAAAATACAAAATAACAGGTGTCTGTCAAACATTTGTAAAAAAACCCAAAAAAAACGGCTCTTTTCAGAGCCAACTTCAAAGGGGAAATGGGGCACACTATTTAAATTTACATTCACCACGCTCAGATTCTCGGTATGTCCACGGACATGGCGGTAGTCCGCGGACATCAAAATCACTACGTGGGGGTTCAGTATGTTATATGTTACATGTATATGAAGTCAGGGATATTATGGTTAAGTTGTGCTACTAAAAACCTATGAAATTCAGTGAAAAAACTTTGTTAAAGGGATGTTATGGTTAGGTTGCTCTATGAAAAACCTATGAAATTCAGTGAAAAAACTTTGTTAAAGGGATGTTATGTTTAATTTGCGCTACTAAAAACTTATGAAATACAATGAAAAAACTTTGTTAAAGGGACGTTATGGTTAAGTTGCGCTACTAAAAACATATGAAATTCAGTGAAAAAAACTTTGTTAAAGGGACGTTTTGGTTCAAAGTAAAACCGAAAAACCCCTGAAATTCGGCAGTTATGGTAAGATAAGCAACCATAACTCGTGCCAGCACGTGCACTGCTAAGACTAACACCCAGGACATCAAAGATGACATCGCAAATGTCATTGATGACATCACTGATGACATCACATGTGCATTTACTTTTCATGAAATTTGTGTACTAGGGATTTTTGTTATAATGTTGTGAAAAAAGTGTCAGGGATCATTGCAATAAATATACCGTAATTAGTGCTTTGAACAATGCATTGATATAAATAGCATTGTATTATGGGGTTCTATCTAGTATACTGAGCTACTAATGGAGAAACATAGCATTGTGTGCAGCATACACGATGAAAGTATAATATTTGTAATGTTAATATGTTGAATAATTAAATGATAATTGTCCTGAAATGTTCGAAAATAAACTAAATGGGGGTGTTCTGAGGACGCTCTTAGTATTGTGTGACTGCTTAGCTGTATGCAATGAGGGAATGGCACAGAGAGTAAAGTGGAAATGATAGAAGGGGTGTCGAAGAGTTACGCGGTCCGCGGACACCGTGGTCCGTGGACAGGGCGTGCTACATCCGGGGTATTCCAGCAAATCCAACATGGAAAGAAGACTGTACGGATTAGCCAATCAGATGTCGAGGTTGTGGATTTGTGTTGAAAGAGACTGTGTGTGCTGAAGATGGCAGAAGTAGAGAAAGTCAGGGTGTTGGTGCTTGGAGATATGTTTGTGCATGGTTTACAACAGTACGCTCGATGCAGGCATGTTGAAAAGAACTTTGATGTGAAAGGATTGGAGGTGGTGTGGAGCACTGTGCCTGATTGCAATGTACAGGGAATTGTACAAGTTTGTGAGGATATGGCCACGATGAACAGTCCGCATGTGGTAGTTTTGCACTATGGTGCTTTCCATTTGGGCAACGTCAGTGCCCCTACTTTGTTGGCTGATTTGGAACGCTTGGTTCAAGCCGTAATGAAGATCCTTCCAAATGCGAAAGTAATTTTTTCTGGATTACTACCTAGGGCAATATGGGACAATAGTTCAGTTTGTGTCCTCATAAAAACATTGCTAGGTGTGTCATCAACCGAGGCATGTGTGCCTTCATGCTTAGAGCTGGTATGTTCTTCTGTAATAATGAGAATATTGATGCTAGTAATACTGTTAATTTTAAAGAAGATGGCATCTCTTTATCTTTTACGGGAAATGCCTTTCTATTTTGGAATGTAAGGGTTGCTTTGGAGAAGGTTATGTGAAGATTTTAGGAGTAAAATAAGAAAAAAAAACAAGAAAAAAAATACAAAATAACAGGTGTCTGTCAAGCATCTGTAAAAAAAACAAAACAAAACGGCTCTTTTCAGAGCCAACTTCAAAGGGGAAATGGGGCACACTATTTAAATTTACATTCACCACGCTCAGATTCGCGGTATGTCCACGGGCATGGTGGTAGTCCGCGGACATCAAAATTACTACGTGGGGGTTCAGTATGTTCTATGTTACATGTATATGAAGTCAGGGATATTATGGCTAAGTTGTGCTACTAAAAACCTATGAAATTCAGTGAAAAAACATTGTTAAAGGGATGTTATGGTTAAGTTGCTCTATGAAAAACCTATGAAATTCAGTGAAAAAACTTTGTTAAAGGGACGTTATGGTTAATTTGCGCTACTAAAAACTTATGAAATTCAGTGAAAAAACTTTGTTAAAGGGACGTTATGGTTAAGTTGCGCTACTAAAAACGTATGAAATTCAGTGAAAAAAACGTTGTTAAAGGGACGTTATGGTTCAAAGTAAAACCAAAAAACCCCAGAAATTCGGCAGTTATGGTCAGATAAGCAACCATAACTCGCGCCACCTTGCACTGCTAACACTAACACCCAGGACATCAAAGATGACATCACAAATGTCATTGATGACATCACTGATGACATCACATGTGCATTTACTTTTCATGAAAACTCTGTACAAGGGATTCTTATAATGCTGACCAAAAACTGTCAAGGATCATTGGGATAAATATCATGAGCTAATTAGTGCATTAAGAAATGCATTGATATAAATAGCATTCTATTATGAAGTTCTATCCAGTATACTAAGCTACTTATGCAGAAACATAGGCAGTGTGTGCAGCATACACGATGAAGGTGTAATATTCATAATCTTGCCATGTTGAATAGTGAAATGATAACTGCTTTCTTATTAGAGTTTTGCGTACTGTGAAGGTACCGTAATTAGCACCAAGGTCCCTTTGCGGGTCCAATCCTTAACGGCTGGTAAAACCAGCTGTTAAGGTGGGAACCCACAAAGGGACCTTGTAATCAGGCGCTAAGGGGCTACCTGTACCGGAACGGTAATACCTTAGCGCTAGGGTCGTAATGAGGCCCCTTGACTGTTACTGAGCAAAACCATGTGGCCTAGATATGTCAGTAAAGGAAAACAAGGGGGAGCCAGACATGTGATGTAAAGGCCATGTACCCAGGAACGACCTTATAAGTAGTGGAGTTATAAGCCTATGTACACTCATACATTAAAATATCTATGGACATATATCCAAATCTCTAGGTCCTGCCCACAACCACTGCAGCATATTAGACAGGCACGTTAGTGGCTGTGCTGTTATGCTGAAGTTGCTGTTTCCATAGGAAGAGCACTTTTTGGGTGCCTTATAACTGTGCTCCCCTAAGTTTGTGCCCGCGAACATGTGGCCCTTTCCCTGATTGCTTGTGGATCAGCGTAAAGTACGTTAGCTTTCTTCGGTGTCCCCGCTATCTTTTATTCATGTTTTGGTGTATGCGGACATCGCCAGAAACACCTACAAAACAAGACAGCATTGCACGTGTCACACTTATGTAATACTCTTTCAGAAGGTGACCTTTGAGAGAGGTAGGACGGGATTTGGGAGCACAAACTAAAAAAGTGGACTTCACTTGTGACCAAAGTCAAACATTTAAATGGAAGTTTGTGCTCACTGTACCACCACCAATTAGTACGTGTGGGTTAAAATGTTTTTGGAATAATATTGCCATCAGACTGGCGTTCTAGGTTTGAAAACTAAGGCCACCATATGCACTTTTTGCTGGAAACAGCGATTCTGGAGGTGTATGGGAGTAGCGGTTCTCATAATTGGATTTTAATATGTTGATGCAAAGTAAGAATGTATTTGGCTTCTGAGTGAAGGTCACATGAGTTGCTTTTTTGGTTGGCCGCTCAATACGCCCGCACCTCCGAGTGAATGTATAAGGGGCAATTGTTTTTTGACCTTGAGCGAAAGGAAAACCTTTGAAGAAATTAACGGAATGAAAGGGTCGAATAAAATAGCAATTGATAAGGTTATGTTTAAAAACGTTTGTAAGGGACATGCAATATAAGTCCACAAAGATTCTTCGATGCAATCACATTGGTGTCTGACTTGCCGAAAAAGAATGGAGGCAGTAAATATTGTGTAAGTTTACTTTTGCCCACTCTACAGCAAAGCGCGCTTTATTGTTACATTACCAAAAAAACTATTTGTGCAATTACAACTGACGTATTATCTTTTTGCGCTGTTACCTTTTTCCTGTGATATTGCAGAGTGCACAGGTTCCGCATTTGTAGGGTATAAGTACACGCATCCTTTTTTTGCATTAATATTTTTGTTTGAAACATTATGTTTGCCCACATAACTTTTGTGTATCAGTTTGCATGTTCTTTTGGTGTTGTTTGAAATAATGAGACGTAATATTTTTTTAATTGTCCATTCATTTTGCTTTCATAACTGCATTATCGTCTTCCAGAGTAGTTGGCATTTTTTTATCTTTTATGGTGCATGCAGAATAGCCTGTTGCTATAGTTACACAGGGTCATTAGTAACATTTCAGTAAAATGTCATGTTTGACCACTTACATTTGTGTATTACTTTGCACATTTTTGTGTCTTTTTTTAAATGTTTTGGTAGAGGTTGCTTATTGACACGTATTATCTGTTACTTTTCCCGCCAAGGTACATCTTGCCGTACTGTCTGTGCCATGGTTTCCAGATGCCGAGTGAGGGCTTTTTTCGTCCGGCAAATACAACTGCTCGTGAGCGGTTGCTTGTCCATAACAATTATGTGGGCTGACACCCTAAACCCGCTTTGTCCGTACGTTGAACTCGCTATTCGGAGCAACATCATATCATTTATGGTGCTGTAAGCTCAAGGTCATGGCGCCTTCTTGGAAATCCATGTGTAAACAAAGCGGCTGCTTTAACCAAGAACCCAAAATGTTTGTATTGGAAAAAACCAACATGTTCCTCATCTTTATCATTCCCAATGTCGTCCTTAGAACCATTGTTATCATTGCATTGAAAATGGGATTACTCCGATGGTCTCTGACAGTTTGATGTTAAATAAACGTATTTTACCAACTCTAAAATGTTCACGTTTCTTTTACAGTCCAGTCTATTATTTCGAAATGTAAGTTATTAGGTTGCTTGTCGCTGTATGCATAACGTCACATATTTGTGCTTTTGCTTTTTGCATTTGTGATGTCATCTTTGATGTCCTGGGTGTTAGTCTTAGCAATGCACGTAGGTGGTGTGAGTTATGGTGGCTTAGCTTACCATAACTAGTGAATGTCAAGGGTTTTTCGGTCTTACTTTGAACCATAACGTCCCCTTTACAACGTTTTTTACTGAAATATATATATATATGGCTGTGAACAAAAACAAAGGGGCTACACATGAGATATCATCAGGGATGTCATCAATGACATTTGTGATGCCATCTTTGATGTCCTGGGTGTTACTGTTAGCAATGCACAGGGGTGCAGGGAGGTATGGTTGCTAAGACTACCATAACTGGCGAATTTCAGGGTTTTTTTCGATTTTACTTTGAACCATAATGGCACATTTGTAAAGTGTTTTTAGTGAATTGCATAGGTTTGTTGTAGTGCAAATTAACCATAACATCCCCTTAACAAAGTTTTTTTTGAGCGAATATATATATATATATATATATATATACATATATATATATATATATATATATATATATATATATATATATATATATATATATATATTTATAGAACCTTGGCTGGACATTCCCTTTATTGTGGACTTTGATACTGTGTTTGGGTCAATAAAGGTTCACCTTCACACCCCTCTTGAAATTAAATGATATTTTGTTTATACCAAGTAATAGCATAGCCTCACCTCAGCTCCATGTTATCACAAAAGGCAAAGGAGGTATATCTCTTAACTGTCCTGGTTTTAACTTTGTGATTGTGTTGTGTTTTGGTTTGTAGAAGTGTGAGTGCTGATTGGGCCATTTTACCCCTACACATCCTTGTAGTCCTGCAGAGCAGAAACTCATTTGTCACACTAATCCTATATGGCAACTATCAGATTCCATTCTCTCTCATTGGGAGAAATGCTCGTTGGTGGCTCAGCACTGGATTTTGTACAAAGGTACCTGGTAGATTCACCCAGATGGTGCAAGCCTCGCATTCACATCACAGCCACCCAATGAATCACCTCTATGATGAAGTTTCGGATACAGAATCATCCGGGAAAAGTAAAATCAGTCAGTGTAAAACTAGAATATACAGGAATCTTGTACCAAAGGAACTGTTCAGAATTCTGGACCCCACTATTAGATGACAGTGCAAACAGGTTCTGCATTTGGAACCCATTCTTGCAAAACACACAACTCATAAGAGTTCTGTTATATATTGTATTATAACCCCTTCTGAAAATCTAGTTTGTTTCCTGTCCCTTCCACAGGTGTCTTCCTGTCTGGATTTTTATTGCCATGGTGGTAAGTTTATATTTCTTATGTGTTGGCTTGTATTTTCTTCAGCATTTTGTTAGTAGATGAGATGATCAGAAATAACCGAAGGGCACCAATGCGCTCATATTTCTGCAAGAGGAACTATACAAGAATGAGCATCATTTCCAAAATCTACTGTATCCTTTTAGTAATGGCATCACTAGGACCTAAACATAAAACACAACCTCACACTGCTATACAAAAATGCAGTGAACATTAAGCATGATTTCCCTATGCACAATATCAGGGACCACCTATCTTTCTATTTCCTCAGAAATAAGGTGCGCATTCACCACTAGTGAGTTTGGTGCTGGTGAAAAAAATAGACAAATAAAGCCGCTCTAACCGAAAATCTCTTTTTTTGTTTTGTTTGTTTAAAGAAACTGACACGTATTAGCAATCAACCCCATATGACATGATCATGTTTCACTCCCACTAATGCTTATAGGAGATTGCTCGGGGGTGAATTGCTTGGTAGCTTACTGCACCCCTATGCACCCCTATTCCTAGTGGAAAAAGATGTAGCTGTTCTCATTGTGCTGCTGCCATGAAAATATCAAGCCAAAACTCTGTCAGCCAGAAAGACCTTCCCTCAAAACAAAGGAAATACTCCTTCCCTTCTTTCCAGGGTAACATCGTTTTGAATAGGTTCTTTTGAAACAACTCTTTTCAGAATTCCTGGACTTCTCTTCTTATTAAACAAATCTTCCGTGATGGTCTGTGTCATTCGGAATCCCCTTAAACTTTCATCTTCTACAAGCTGTTATATGTGTTCTTAAGTGTCTAAGTGAATGAAATTCATGTCGTTTGGATCCATTGTCTATGTTCGGGGTGTTTAGTCATAAATGGAGGTATTTTGCTCCCTAGTAAATTGGAAATGCAATAGAAGGCCTTTTTGGGACGTATAAGGGAAAGAGGTGGCCCAAGGCACTTCCATTTCACAATACCCTTAATGAGGCCCACAATGTGGCCTCCTCCATGTCCTAGAACAATGTCTTCTAAAGTTAGGTGATGGGCATTATTGTGACAATGAAACAATGATGAGCGAATTCCTCCACAAAAAAATATATGTTGAGAGAGTTACAATGGAAATTGTACTGGAGACTCTAAAGATGAGTGCACGAGGCTCTACTATCCATTGTACACTCATAGGACCGTATGTCATCAAGAACGTTCTAGAAAGCACTGTGGTAGCTGAGGATGTGTGAGACTGTTTTTACTGCTCTTGATCTTATGTCCCACAAACAGCAGGAATGGGGGACAGATGAGCAGGTTACCAAATTCGTTAAAATGTAAGGTTTTCTATTAACTGGATACCTGTTTTTCAGACAAACTCAACTGTTTTCAAATTTGAAAAGTGGAGATCGTTTGGTAAACCGCGTATACACATTATTCCAATTTCTTTATTTTTAATTGAATACACATTTTTTTCTTAAACACCAGCAACTTTATTTAGAACTTTCCAAAAATTATTGATAAAACGTCATAAATGCATTTTCAAAAAGTTCGCTAATAGCAACATTTTGAAAAGGTTTAACATTATTTAATTACTATATTAGGGCCCTAAATTTAGATAATTCGAGTACCATATTTAAATGATTTAGGTGCATGTTTTAAACATTATTTGCTGTTCGATTTAATCATACGTTTCAATCCACTTGGTATGGATTTATTTAGTGATCAATTTAATTATTTCAATGTTTTTTATTTGCTTGTTTGTTGAAATTGTATGTTTATTTTAAATGTACTGCCATTTCACGTAAGTAATGTGGCATTCAGATATGTAGATTATGTATCAAACAAGTACTTGTCAATGCAAGACTTTTTTGTCTGAGCATGTGAAATTATTTGTATTCAGCCTTTATGGAATTCCAACATTGTTTAAAGTTAGCGGCCACAGGATTGTAATTTACCAATGTAACCTTGAAAATAAAAATACATTAATGTTCATTGGTTACATTTGCCGTTGAAAGCTAAGGAAAAAAAACACTTTTTAAAATAAAGAACATCCTCTTCTACAGTAAAACGAGCCAAGAACCATAAAGAACTTTATTTATTTTGCTGGAAAATAAAACAATGTATAAAATGTATTCATAAATATAAATCAAAATAAATACAACTCCTTACATCGATATACACACATTTCTGTTACAGAGTTAACTAGCAAAATAAGTAGATATTTTACTTGTGTCACTTATTCTGCTAAATAAATTCTGGAAATAATGTTCTGCAGTTTTTGTGGAGGTCTTATTGAAAATTAAGGGTCAATTGTCCACTTTTAAGAGGTGCACATTTTCGCAAATTCCGTGGAATAAACTCTCAAACTGGTGATATATGCTAACATGCATTATACAAGTAACCACTGAGTCAGAACATTATTCCCACTTAGTTTCAATAATTGACAGATGTATTAGACAAATGCAGATCACTTCTGAGGATGGTGTTAAACCTGCTTATTAAACAATTTGTAAGGAGAGTACGTTTGCTATGGGGTTATATGAAAAGTCATGGACACACATGCTTGATATTCTATCTCATGGCAAGGACTACTGAAGGAATCACATTTTTTCTTTGGTAGAGAGTATGTGTGAACACATGATCTATGCGCCTAGCAAAACAAAAGATGAGATGGCTGGAAGATTTAGAATTAACCTTAACCACTTGCATCACTCTGGGCAACCCTATAGACGATTGCTATTCACCTGCCAAGCCATTACAGAAGGGAGATAGACCGCATGCAAATAAGGCTTGGTCCCACCCAAAAAGGGGCATCCCAGCCCAAACTGCTCGGTGATGTCCCTTCTGCTCGAGACCACAAGCAACCAAAGGCATTTTTCAGTATCACTAGGCAACATCAGTGAGGTGTAACTTGGATTTCTGGGCCCAGAAGGCAGGGGACCCACAGCTGGACATACACGTCCCACTTGGGCTGACTACCCTCTCCCTTGCACTTCGCCCTTTTCCTTTCCCCTCCACTTCTTTTGCCACACTTGCATGATCTGAATGACACAAGGCCTAGTTATATTGTGTGTCTTGTCCTCCCTTTGTCTTCCCTCCCTTTTCTTGTTGCGCTTAGAAACACTTTTTATGTGCAAGCATATTATAAATGCCATATCATAGCATATCATACAATAATAACAAAAGAGGTGATCGCTGGAAGGTTTATAATCAATTTTGACCTCTGGGATCTCTCTTTGCAATCCTCCAGACCATCTCTCATCATAGGCCAATTCATTACAGAATGGGGAAAGACATATGCTGTTAGGTCATTTTTTCTGAAGTCCAACTAAGGGCTTAGTAAAACCATTCTACTGAGGCAGTACACGACTCCACTCTTAGTATAAGGCGTACCACCTGAGTTCGGGGTAGTGTAGACAGAGCAGCCAGGCTTATTTTAGGAGGGAGAGAGGGCAGTAGACACAGTACAAGTGAAATTGTAATACAAATGATCCAAAGAAACACTGACACACTATATATTGTAAAAATAAAGGATTTATTTAAATACAGGTATGCCCAGATAAATCGAGTGGTTAAGTAAGTACTAACACATTAAATAAAATCACAATATAAAACATAACACTATACTTGAAAGTACACAGACCCAAGTATAAACCTTATTTGGGACACCTATCAGTAGTTCTAGGGAAGTCAAAACCTTGTTATACACATTTAGTATAGGTCAAGCCTATTCTTTGGGAGTAAAAGACCAATGGTTACTTTCAGATTACTTTTGGTAATACAAGGGCAGTAGGCCCTTCCAGTTGTACAGTGACTATTGGTACAAATAACATAAACAGTCAACTGGACAATATACGTTTTGGTGAATAGTGAAACTCTTATTCTAGGTGCAGTAGAAACCTATAACTACTTTTGTCATAACACACAGTTAAACCAGGTGAGTAAAACCTAAGGATGTAATATACAATTACAGATGTTTTGGAAATCAGTGAACCCCAGATTGAGGTAAGCAATAACTCGTTTTGGATGGCACACAGCTAACACAAGGTAAGTAAAACCCACATACTTTAATTTCACAATGAAAGGGAAAGTAAAACCCAATGTCACACTTTACTGAATAGTTATTTTAGGTAGGCAACAACCTAGTGTAGACTTATTAAGGACAGGCTAGCAGCAAGTCAGGGGAAGCAAGACCCAGTTGGGGGACATTCATACAGTTATCCTAACAGGACTCACCTGGTGATAGCAACAGTTGGAGGACACTCATACAATTACCCTACAGGAATAATCTGGCGAAAGCAACACATTACTTTTGTAAAGAGGCACAACCTAATCACAGGAGAGTAAAACACCTTTACATCTCTTTTCTTTTAGACTGGCAAAACAGTGGCTATGGAATAAAAAATGTTAACCATACTTTTAGGAATGGTGCATCACACATTCAAGATCAGTAAGAACTTTTGTAACTGTTCACTCTTAGAATTACAGTTACCCACCAACTCTTTACAAGTAAGTAAAACACTTGATTTCTTTTCTAGGCAGAAGTCCCAATCCCTTCAAAGTCTTTCCCTTATTCTTAGATCATAAGTGTTCTCAGTGGCAGAAGGGGGGTGGGGGGTTCACTAGGATTAGTGACCAACAGGCAGTGTTAGAATAAGTTCTTTAATAGCAAAAGTCAGAGTTTCCTTAGGAAAACTGGCAAACAGGTGAGTACTTTACTTCTAGGGTTAGAAGAGGGTCCAGGGGCTTCACAGAAGACACCCCAGCAGGACTCTAGCAGTGGGACTGGGTGCACTGGATGAGGGACCTCCCAATCACAGAAAACACCCCAGGACTACACAGAAATCCCAACAGGCTTAAGGTAAGTATATACCCAAGCCAACACAGTACCAAAGCAATGAAGAATGGATTACAGCAGGGGAACTTCAGGGCCTGCAGCCAAATACCCGGCCAGTGGATTCCTTGTCCTGGAGACTGAACACAAGATCTCAGAAGGAACTTTGCAGCAGGAATCGATGAAGAGGGCTCTAGGCAAGATTTCTCTCACGGCTGAATGCGGTTCTGCAGGTTTGGCCCTTTTCAAGGAGCACAGAAGTAGACAGAAAATTGTGGTTGGATTCTTGTCATTTAAAAGGTCCAGCACTCTTGTGAGGGGACTTTTTGGACTTGATTTGTGCCTCTGGAGAAACACCAAGATGCCCACGAAGTTTCAGAGAGATTCAGAATTCAGAAGAGCGTGCACCGCACAGTGGCTGGAGGTCCCAGAGTATTGGGGTATTGCAAGAACGCAAGGTCGCAGCAACCTGTGGGATGGCTCAAAATGCAGGTCTTCTTTAGTCTACTGGGTCTCACCAGGCTCTGGGTTCCGATCATCGTTTTCGGAGACCCCAGGTCGATTGGAAGGAAGGGCTGCAGCAAGCTCTGGTTACACAGCAGGCTCTCTGGTCGCTGGAAATCATTCCTGCCGCTTTTCCTTCATCATCCTCTTCGGTTTTCTGTTCCAGTGGTCGACATGACTTCAGCTTCCAGGTTTCCAGTATTTATCAGGAACTACAGCACAACCTCTGCATTCTCTCCCCGCATTTTACAAGAAAGGGGCATCTGGTTGTCCAATCAGGACAGCCAGCCCCCCACTGGGAATTGTCCCAGTTGAAGGAAGGCGTAAGCCAAAGGATGAGGGAGTTTTGGACTCCTCCCCACTTCCTGTGCTTACAGACTGACTGGAGCCTGGGAGGGGTGTCCAGGGGACTCCTGCCAAAGACAACACTCAAACTAAGCAATTTCCCACCCTGGATGTCAGGGGAAGGAACATGAAATGACAAAAACACTAAAATGGCAGAAAAAGACGACCGGGGCGATTTTGGTAAAATGAGCACCTTTGGTTGCCTTTATTGCAGCGGTGATTACAGCCCGCGGTAAAGGTGCACCACATTAGTAAAAGGCATCACTGCCACCAGCCATTAAAGGTAAACTTGTCACTGTAACAGAATTGTTACAGTTTTAATGTGAAAGGGAATACATTGTATCTCCCCAGCGCTCCACATAAGGTGGGGTTTGCTGGTTTCACAGAATAAAATGTAAAAGGGATCCAAAGATCCTTTCTACCAGTGGTCAAAGTGTACAAAAAGAAGTAGTGGAGCTATGTCCCCTGTTGGCCTGCATCCACTCACCACAAACCCATCACCACAACCTCTCCCACACATAATACACCCCCCCAAACACGTGCACCTGTTTAGGGAACGTTCAGTGCACTGAGAGTGAAGGTTTCAACTTCTTCCTACACTTATTTTAAAACGAAACCATTCCGGAACGGTTTCTTTTTAAAATACAAGTATAGGAGCTGTAAAAGGTCATTTAAAAAAGTAGAGGAGCACCGCTCCCGACCGCTCCCGCTCACTTCGACCACTGCTTTCTACCCTCGGGAACTGTAGTTCACTCAAGGTTAGCACAAGAAAGTTAAATGGGGAGCCCCTAGGGCAACAACAGGCACTTATTGCCAATAAGTTGTTAGACATGATAACTTTAAAAAGACACTACGGAGAGGCTTAAAAATGACACCCATAAAAAGAGTCAAAGATTGAATGTTCACATCCATTCTAATGAGACCACGAGCAACTCCAGACATGCTTTGACCTTATTAGGTGACATCATTGAGGTGTAGTGAAGTGGGAGAATGGAAGACCAGGCTCCCGTCCTTCGCCTCTCGCGCATGGCCTAGAGGGTCACGACCCAAACACCCGCCACGAGAAGAGTTTGTCCATTTGCCAGACGACCAGATACCCTGGTACAGGAACATACGGATGTGTCCATCTGCCTGCCCAGCAGCCCGCACTGGCCATGCCGACACCTGCGGCACGGATCAACTAGACTAAAATCTACACGTCGTTAGAGATGCCATGACGACCTAGACAACGGGAAGCACATCTGTACAAATGTACACACTGGACATTCCCACACCAACCTACACGAAGAATATACTCAGTGCTATGACGTAGGCGACAGGCATATTCACGGACGTGCATCTTTATTATTTTTACATAGGCTTTCAGAATGCAGAAACGCAAGACGCGTCATGAACTCTTCTACTAGCTTGCTCACGCTTCTCTTGAAACCAGTTACCGCCATGAGAAGTATAATGAAGACAATACTGGTCATGAAATTATATGCTCCTATAACCTAAAGCACCTGTACACCAAACGGACAACTTATGCACCAGGCCCAAGGAGGCCTCAAACAAGAGCTCCCGTGGACATTAACAAGGCAAGAGTCAGTTGCTGATCCTGCAGAATGAGCTTGGCGAAGCAACCAGCCAAGGTCGCAATGTTGCAAACCTACGTTCCAAGAGCAAATCATCAAAGGCACGATGTTGCAACCTCGTACTCCACGCACCAACGTTAAAGTCACCCCGACAAATTAAACCAGACGCGCAGTAGAAAAACAATATTAATTGTGCAGAATTCTGCCTCTTTCACGGTCCCTCCCCACGTGACCAAGCCGAACCTGACGAGATGCCAAACCCAGGAGAACAGAGGCGTCTGGATCCCTCGCTACGAGACACTGGCAGATACACTTGAAAGGCTCAATGGACATCTGCAACAGTGGGAGCGGTCCCCCGTCCAGCTATGAATAAGTCCTCACATTGTCTGCATGTACCCATAGTGAAACATTGTTACAACTTACAGGTACACCGAGAGCTGGGAACGACGGTGGTCCCAGGCTGGGAAGCTCACGGGCGCACCAATCAGAACATGGGGCTCTTATCACTGACGCCAGCAAATTTAGCCAATCCCCAGGAGTCTTCATGTAACAATTCTCATGTATCTAATTGTAAGGACAACCCAGATATACCACCTGACTACACCTTGTCCACTAATATCATTTTCTATATGTGTGCTATACTAACCCTACCACTCGAACACCCAATTAAGAGTGGCGATAGGTTTTTTGTTAACTTTCTGAAGTGACGCAAGTAGCGCGTCATAATACCGTAAAAAGGGCCTGCGAGCCCCACGATTGTGTGTGTGTCAGGACGAACGCGTACGCTCCTTGACCCATCCCTGCCGTTTTGTCTAATAAACAGCAGAGTCACCTTGCTCCTTGTGTGCGTCTCATACTCTATCTCACCTCATCTGGGATATACACGGGAGGAGTTGGGGCCTCCCTGCCTGGAGGTCCGCGGACGGCCCGGCCGACCCCGGCAGAATTTCCCCCCGACAATAGGGATTTTGATGATCACCGGATTTTTGGCTGCCTCTGTCTGGCAGTACAGCTGTGCTATCAATTTTATTGCTGCACCCAAACCTAATATACCCCCGTTCCTTGCTGCAACAGGTGTTACGTCAGGTGGTAGTAGTAACATTGCACCCAAGCAAAATAGAGTTAAACGCAGCACATACTCAGACAATAAAGGTATTGATAATTATGTACAAGATTCAGCACACGTCACAAACAACATATGGTACCAGCACATGACCCGCATTGGTAAGCAGACAACTGAGGATAGCTGCTACGTCTGCTCATTAATACCATACGCCATGAGTGCTTCACGAACATTTGTTGCCACAGAAATAAATGAGAAGATAGCGCAGTGCATAATATACTTGGCACTGTTCCAGACGAAAGGAAGATTTCAAGGAACTGTAGTGCACATGACATGGAAAACACGAGACTCATACCCATATGAAAACAACTTCCTCAAGACCTACTTGAGTTATCACAAGACCAGTTTACATGCTGAAGCATTCAAATATATAACAAGTGGCCCTGCAAAAGGAGAAACACAGAAAGTAACACTGCAGTACTTACCATGTGATTGGTACGCCACTGAAGTTCCGGGTAAACAAGGATGCTGGGAGAGGCCGCTACTGACGATAACAGGAAAGGTGTATCTGGACAACAGCTGGGAGATAGGAGTGATTGGCAGCAACATGGTAACAAAAGAAACTATCTCAACCATCGAGGCACACAATCACCGATGTTGGACGACGTGGATCAAGTATGTACCAAGGCTCACGTGGGTAGAAGAAGATGAAGACCCAATAACGATACTACCGTTGACTGCGCCCAAGGTATGCTACCAGCATAAAGGAGAGGTGGACGTAGGATATAACACCAATTGTGCAAGTGTGACGGAGTTACCTGAGGGGGGAGCGGGAACAGCAGTAATAATGGACCATTATTGGGCCTGTGGAGAAAAGGCATACCATACGCTGCCTCCCCTGTGGAATGGTGTGTGCACAATGGTACACGTCAATGTGCCATCACTAGTGGTACCTAAGAAGCATGTCAATGTGGCGAAATTTCCTAGAATGACTGAAGGGGATAAGAGAAGAAAGAGATCTGCACCACTTCGGGAGGAGCAAGGGAACAGGACCAACAGCAATGACACTGTCCTAAATAGAAGAAAAAGACAAGGAGAGCCGCTGACAGGAAATTACCTGTGGGGAAGGTCGGAAACGGCACTAACATCAATACCGCCAGAACACAGACTATTTAGCAGAGCAGCAATGTTCTTCTCCTCAATAATACACCCGGGACTACAGGCTTACGCAAACGCAAAATGGCTCCAAATAACTAGATGGGAACTAATGATGACCATCAATTCTACAGTAAATGGGTTCAACGCAATAAAAGAGGAGCTGCGAGCTGTAAGGATGGTAGCACTACAGAACAGATATGTATTGGACCTTCTCACAGCAATGGAAGGAGGAGTTTGTGCAAAGATAGGACAATCATGCTGCACGTTCATACCTGCCAATGATGCTGACAATGGTACACTGACAGAAGCAGTTTCGCAATTGGCCCAGATGCACTCCAAAATGATGGATGAAAGCAACGGTGTGAACAAGGATAAGAGCTGGTTTTCACTGTTATGGTCATGGATGCCATCTTGGCTGTCAGATGGACTGAAAATAATAGTGGGCTGTACTATATTGGCTGGAGCTACCCTGATCATAATTAGATTTTGGAAGGCACGGAAGGCACGCACTACTGACGAGTTGCTGGAAATGGTGGGAATGCACCCCTTGATGCCAACAGATGACGGCCAACATACAGGTGTAATAATACAGGAGAGGGAGAAGCTGCGCACCCAAATTATCACCAACCATCTAGACCCACCATCCGTGAAGATCGAGAACCCAAGAAACCCCAGGAGCTACATAGGAAGATGGGTATACTGTACTCCTGGAGGTACCTGTGAATATATGTATTGGTCCTTTGAAGATCATGTAAACCACTATGGACATCTCGGAGGAATAACTAAGATATGGCGAGTAAGAGGAGATAACGAGAAGGATATGTTTGTGGTCGACAAGTCGACCAGAGGGGGGACTGAAGTGGGAGAATGGAAGACCAGGCTCCCGTCCTTCGCCTCTCGCGCATGGCCTAGAGGGTCACGACCCAAACACCCGCCACGAGAAGAGTTTGTCCATTTGCCAGACGACCAGATACCCTGGTACAGGAACATACGGATGTGTCCATCTGCCTGCCCAGCAGCCCGCACTGGCCATGCCGACACCTGCGGCACGGATCAACTAGACTAAAATCTACACGTCGTTAGAGATGCCATGACGACCTAGACAACGGGAAGCACATCTGTACAAATGTACACACTGGACATTCCCACACCAACCTACACGAAGAATATACTCAGTGCTATGACGTAGGCGACAGGCATATTCACGGACGTGCATCTTTATTATTTTTACATAGGCTTTCAGAATGCAGAAACGCAAGACGCGTCATGAACTCTTCTACTAGCTTGCTCACGCTTCTCTTGAAACCAGTTACCGCCATGAGAAGTATAATGAAGACAATACTGGTCATGAAATTATATGCTCCTATAACCTAAAGCACCTGTACACCAAACGGACAACTTATGCACCAGGCCCAAGGAGGCCTCAAACAAGAGCTCCCGTGGACATTAACAAGGCAAGAGTCAGTTGCTGATCCTGCAGAATGAGCTTGGCGAAGCAACCAGCCAAGGTCGCAATGTTGCAAACCTACGTTCCAAGAGCAAATCATCAAAGGCACGATGTTGCAACCTCGTACTCCACGCACCAACGTTAAAGTCACCCCGACAAATTAAACCAGACGCGCAGTAGAAAAACAATATTAATTGTGCAGAATTCTGCCTCTTTCACGGTCCCTCCCCACGTGACCAAGCCGAACCTGACGAGATGCCAAACCCAGGAGAACAGAGGCATCTGGATCCCTCGCTACGAGACACTGGCAGATACACTTGAAAGGCTCAATGGACATCTGCAACAGTGGGAGCGGTCCCCCGTCCAGCTATGAATAAGTCCTCACATTGTCTGCATGTACCCATAGTGAAACATTGTTACAACTTACAGGTACACCGAGAGCTGGGAACGACGGTGGTCCCAGGCTGGGAAGCTCACGGGCGCACCAATCAGAACATGGGGCTCTTATCACTGACGCCAGCAAATTTAGCCAATCCCCAGGAGTCTTCATGTAACAATTCTCATGTATCTAATTGTAAGGACAACCCAGATATACCACCTGACTACACCTTGTCCACTAATATCATTTTCTATATGTGTGCTATACTAACCCTACCACTCGAACACCCAATTAAGAGTGGCGATAGGTTTTTTGTTAACTTTCTGAAGTGACGCAAGTAGCGCGTCATAATACCGTAAAAAGGGCCTGCGAGCCCCACGATTGTGTGTGTGTCAGGACGAACGCGTACGCTCCTTGACCCATCCCTGCCGTTTTGTCTAATAAACAGCAGAGTCACCTTGCTCCTTGTGTGCGTCTCATACTCTATCTCACCTCATCTGGGATATACACGGGAGGAGTTGGGGCCTCCCTGCCTGGAGGTCCGCGGACGGCCCGGCCGACCCCGGCAGAATTTCCCCCCGACAGTAGCGTGGCATGTAGCCTTTCACTCAAAACCAGAAGCAATTGGACAAAGCAACTGAAGAATAACAGTTGAAATGCAGATAGATGCGAGTAAACTCTGAGATCTGGCGCTTATCAAATCACCCTTTCTGCAGCCTAAAGGTCCCTCTTCATTTTATAATGTCCATCACGATGTATGCTCTTTAAGTCATTGCTGCTGTACATATCTTGAAGGACACAAGCATTTCACATTTAGTGAAAGTTGCATTCATGCTTCAGATAATTATTATTTTCCAGACATGGGTAACTTGTCATTCATGAGCATGAATATAGCCATAATACTTTTCATCATTTGAAATATTGTACATCAAGGACTTCTAAATCTAGAGTTCAGTCAAATTCGTCTTTTGTCCCGAACCTCCTTTTGGATTTGGCTCCCACCTTTATTCCTCTAAATATTTTGTAATTTCATCTTTTTCAGTAAATTGGATTAGAGCTAATCAAGCTCCACAATTGCCTGTCAATTAGACCCCCTGCATCTGCTATCCAAGCTTCAACTGAACATATTCCCTTTTGCAGTTGACATCCTTAATTAGTCGTTGCTACCCTCCTCTTTCAACAGAACCTTGATTAAGGGCCTGATTCATTGAATTTTCTGCAAAGTTAAAAGTGACTTTGCGCTGCTGAAAAGTGACTTTGCACTGCCCACACATACCCTGATTCATGGAACTGTTGAAAGTGATTTTCTGCCATGCAAAGTCTGTGCAAAGTCAGTGCATAGTCATTTTTGAAGTACAAAATGAGTTTGCACGGACTTTGAACTGCAAAAAAATACAGTTCAATGAATGTGTCGGCAGTGCAAAGTCACTTTTCCGCAGTGCAAAGTCACTTTGAACTGTGCAAAAAATTCCATGAATTCGGCCCTTAGTCATTTCTGAAAAAATTGGCCTTGGACCAGCAGGTTTTAGCAATTATTAAACATTCACTATCCTACCCCTCCTTAGCTATGCTATGCCACACGAGGACGTGTGGGGTTCTTCGTGGAGGGCGGGGTGTCAACTACAACAGCTACAGGGTCATGCTCTCCTGAGTGGCATTCAGATGAAGCATAGACGGCTATCGCTTTTTTTGAACCGTGTTTCTGTGCCGCTGAGTTGGGTGAAGTTTCATTCTTGATTCGCTCGCATTTTCCTGCAGCTTTCAAGGCAGTGGTCTTTAGCAATTCGTGAGAGTGGTCGTGGTGAATTACTTTTTACTGTGGTGAATTAGACCAGCTCAGTTCATTCCTTCTGGACAGCAGCACTACGCCATCTGCAGCCACTGCTACAGACTCACCCCCCACCCCCACGCTACTGCGAATATTGGCTAATTTGAAGACCTCATCTGAATAGATTCATTTGGGAATAAGGGACCTTATAAATAAATGCGTATATTGATTAATGTATTCAACATGAAGGCAAGCCTGCAATGCAGGTTGGAAAACAGTGTTCGTATTTAAAATGTTGAAGTTTGACTGTAGAACATCTTCAACATTTTAAACACTATTTTAACACAGCTGAAAAGTCCAATTTTTACAATCTGTCCGATACTGCTTTGCTTTCTTTCGGGATCTTTCGGGATCTGTGCTGATTCGGAGACACTGTTGCCATCTTTTATTTGCTTTCACGAAATTCTTTGAAAATTGTGTTTCCTGGAAATATGTCCGTTGACTGTTGAGGAGCATCTATCAGCATGCATTATCACGCACATTTCAAGTTTCGTAAACTGCATTCGCCTCATTCTTTAATGCGTGTGATGTCTGCCTCTTTTTCCAGTCTTGACAGATCCTTCAGCGCCAGAAACGCACTGCCTGTGTTAGCCCCCTTGGGCCTCACTTAATAACGGACGCACACCAGCTTCAGATAACATGTCTTTTTTTCTGCATACAAGTGGAAAGTGCCTTCTCCTCCTCCCCCTCTCTTTTCCCAACGTCACATTTAACATTTAACATCCGCTCATGACCTTGCCTCAGGCTTTGGTCCCTTAAAGAGGCAGTCCCCTGCAACAACACCCCCTGGACAAATGTCCTTGCAAAGGGTTCAACTGGAACTGTGGCAACCATGGCTTAACATTCCTCTACTAACCTCGGAGGTCTCTTGATCACTCTTGGTGGTCATCTGCGTGACCCTTGACTTGAGCCACTGTCAGTCTCATCAGTAGGAATCAACTGACGTAGAACCTGTGGTTCGCGAGGGACCCACTCCTCGTCCTGCACATCATAATGTTCAGAGTCCGGGTCAACTGGTGGAGGTCTTTCCTCCTCTCCTCTCATGACATGTTTGAACAAGGAACTATTTCTGGTTACCTCCTTTGAGTCATTTGCTGCTGTCACCATTGTTCCCTTGACAGCAATGACTTGTAGGGGCTCGGGTGCAAACTGAGAGTGTGTCTTTCTGGTTGTGCTTTGCTGGACCCATACTTCGTCTCCATCTCGGAATTCCTTCGCCTGAGCTCTCCTTCTGCCGTCTGTTTCAGTTCTGGCTTTCTCCTTTCTTTCAGCGTCCCTTTGGATGACTTCTCGGTCGGGTTCAGGCCTGGTTGTTGGGTTGTTGATGATCCTGGTCCTGATTTGGTACTTCATCATGAGCTCAGCCAGGATTTTGTTGGTGGCTTCATGGGATCGAAGTATGCACGTTTCCTGGCTTCGGCGAGGGCTGGTTAGATTGTGTCAAACGCACTTTGGCAGTCATTCGTCCAGTTGAAAGGGGCTTCTTCTTGTGGCAAGCGTCTCAGTGGCTCAGTAATGGTGGCGAAATGATGCACATATCATGTGCAGTACCCTGCCATCTCCAGGAGCGATCTTACATCGGCAGCTTGACTGGGTTTTCTGGAGGTGAAACATGGTGGTAACTTTGTCTGGGTGAGGGGTCATCCCCTCGGCTGAGAAAATGTGTCAAAAGAATTTGAGCTTGGCCTTGCTGAACTGACACTTATCCAGGTTTATGGTCAGGCCTGCGGCCTGCAATGCTGCACAGGTGGCACGATGGGCTTCATCATGTTCTTTTTTGAGTTTTCCCAAATACAAGGATGTCATCGCTGTAGTTCAGTGTCCCTTTTACAGGTCTAATGATCGGCCTGATGGTTTCATGAAGAATTTCAGCCGCTGACGAAATTCTGAAGTTTAGTCGTTTGTAGCGAAACAATCCATCATGTGACACGAACGTGGTGATCACGCGCAAATCGGGATGGAGTACCATCTGATGGTCCGGTCCAATTTTGAAAAGAGGACGGCTTTGTTCAACCGGGACAATCAATGCCTCAATTTTGGATCCTGGGTGACATTCCCTTTGGATGGCTGTGTTGGCCACCTTCATATCGACACAGAGGTGTAGGCGACCACCTTCCTTTGGGACAATTACAAGTGGGGAGACCCATGGAGTCGGTTCTGTGGCTGGTTCGATGATATCGTCCCGTAGGAGCTGATTGAGTTTATTCGACACTGCGGCTTGGAGATGGAATCCACCCCGGCGCGGGTGTTGTGGGACTGGGCGGACCGACGAGTCAATGTGTAGCTTCACTGGGGGACCCCTCATCTTGCCTAGGCCTTGGAATAGATGTGGGAATTCCTTCAGGATGACCTCTTTTGTAATGGTTGGACTCATGGATGGTGTCTGCTCCATGTTATAGACGTGTCCTTGTGTTTTGCCTCTGGGCGCTGTTGAGTGGATGGTGTCGCCCTCCTGTACGTGGATGTTGATGAGGCCTAAGTATGATGCCGTTTTGTAGCTCAGCAGGCATCACCCTTTGCTTGGGCTCCTTATTACGTGGATGGTGGTCGTAGTCAACCGGTTACTATGCATGAGTTGTCTCTTTAAGGACACTACGCTGTGCAGAGTGGTATCGGCACCCCATTGGAATATTCTGGAGAAGGAATGCGTGAGTGGGGGTTGGTTTTCTGGATAGAGTTCTTCTACCACTCTCACGTACCTCCTTGGACCCTGTTGGTATGGGCATACCTGGTATAGTTGCCAGAGTAAGCCAGGTCTGCAGGACACCGTGCCATGGGGCCCTCTGCCCAGAAGACCGTCAGGATTTGCATGAGCCGGCAGGGCCAGACCTGCCACCCATAGAGGCATAAAGCCTCCCATGTGCTGGTGCCCCAGAGCACCTCAGGGTCGGGGGCAGGTGGAATGTCCTCAACCAGCCCCACCCATCAATCCTCCAAGGCATAACGCCTCTGTCCCATAGTGTCTCAGGGGGAGGCTGGTTTGTTGTCCATGGCCAGCATCCCCCCGTAACATTGGCGACGAGGACAACAAGCTCACGCAGCACATACCCTCCTGCCTTGGTGTAGCAGTAAAAAGAACGAAGGGAGAGTGAGAAACGCAGTGCCCGATCCCCACCGTAAGTCCGGGTTGGCCTAAGCCCCACCGCCTTAGCGGCTGTGCAGGCCCGGGCCACCGTGCCGTGAGGTGCGCCCTCGTGGAGTTCTGCCGCACAGAGAAGAGGTTCCCCAAAAGAGGGAAGATCAGAGCGGCCAATGCCGCGTAGTAAAGAATATGTTTCCCACCAGGGAAGTGCATTCCCTAGGGGTGAAGATACGGTTCGGCCACAACCCCAGTAGAGGCGATGCCTCCCGCCTGTTGAGTGATCTGTGCTGCCCTGCGGGAAGAAGAAGAGCTGAGGTGGCGGCTCCTGCTGTGCTGCTGAGGCAGGAGCCAGTCCGCAATACCCCGGCGGTAAACACCGCTGTAGAGGGTAGCAAAATGGTGTGGCCGCAGCTGTGGCAGCAATAGAGCTCCCCGTTGGAGGGGAGAGCAGGTCCACACTATGCCCAGCCGAGAGGCCAAGAGAAGAGACACCCTTCATCAGGGATACTCACTGGCCTCGGCCCTCTGCGAGGGGGGTGCTTGTGCAGCCAGGGGAGGATCCAGCATTCAGCTCCCCATGGCACCCACCGCATACACAAAGGAAGCATCAGTGCCACACCTACGGCCCCCAGCACATCTGCCACAGTGGAAGGAACACCTGCCGGGGCCACCATTGTCATCCCGGCCCCGGCAATAGGTTAAGTAAATTGCTCCAATCAGGAGCATTCAAGAAGAGATGAGGCAGTAGCCCCACTGAAGAAAGAAGAGGTGAGGCAGCAGCCCTACCGGAGAAAGCAGAGGTGAGGTGGCAGCCCCTGCCATGCGATGGAGGCAGGAGGCAGCCTACCCATGCGGCACCCACCGTGCCTGCCCAACATAGCATCCGCCACCAGAAAAGGGGACACCCGGACAACACCTCGGGTCTTGCCTGCTGCCCCACCTGAGGTGAGGGGCAAAGTGAAGAGGCAGCCTCTGCCGTGGGTCCTCCCCAGCTGTGGCCCTCTGCGAGGAGGGTGCTTGTGTGGCCTGGGGAGAATTCAATCTGCAGGCCCTCCCCCTGCGGCATCCGCGCCAACAAAAGAAAGCACCTACAGAGCGCCTCGGGATACGCCTGCAGCCCCGTCTGCCACACGAGAAAGGAGCCCCACTGGAAGTCTGGGCGTGGCGGTGAGGGACATGAGATGCTCCGGTCTGGAGCATTGCTACAGAGCTCCGAAAGGATCAGAATCAACACCCGCTGGAGCCCCTGTCATGATCCCGGGGCCGGCGGTATAAGTAGTGAAGTGGCACAGCCTGGAGCGGGAACAAGACAAGCCCAGCACGGTCCTTGGCCGACAAGCGGTGAAGCAAAGAGAGTGCTACAAGCAGGAACGAACAACAGGAGGTGGGTTCTCCTGCAGGCAGCAACCCGGGTCTAGGTTGTGGTGCTGCCAGAGCCCCCACAAGGGGCACCGCCTGCCTGAGTGGTGCCATGGCACCACTAGAGCATTATTGAGATCCTGGGCCCGACAGTGATGGGGAGAGTGAAGGGCTCCAGTCTGGAGCATGAACCAGGATAGCCCCAGAGTGCAACCGGGCCAAGGATCCAAGGAAAGATAAAATATTCATGCCCCATGTCAGAGCAAAGAGAAAAAAGAAGGCGGCCACAACTGTTGTGTAAGATGCCCCTTG
This sequence comes from Ambystoma mexicanum, assembly GCF_040938575.1. Taxonomy (NCBI): domain Eukaryota; kingdom Metazoa; phylum Chordata; class Amphibia; order Caudata; family Ambystomatidae; genus Ambystoma; species Ambystoma mexicanum. The sequence continues at coordinate 261,168,002 of NC_090930.1, read as the reverse complement.
GTAACACAGGCAGATACCCCGGGGCCCCAATGGCAGCAAAGTGTCACCAAAGTGGAGGGTTTCCAGCAGTGCCAAGATGGATCTGCCACACTCAGGCTCATCGGAACTCTTAGCTCATGGATGTGAACATACAGAGCTCTGCACATTGTACACCTCACCAACAGTGCTATGCCTGAGACAAGGCACGCAACGAACCGGACAAGGGGAAGACTCTCAAATCGGGAAAAGAAGTGCTTGGCACCGCCAGGTGATTCAAGAGACTGAGCCACACCGCGCACCTGAGACGCCAGTCCAGTCCCACAATGCCAACCAGACAAGAACCCGTGCACTACACCAGCAGTCGAAAGGCAAAGCCAACAAGACTGGAAGCAATCCTCTCCCGGCACAGTGCCATCAGGAAAGCCCAACACCCTGCCATGAAGTTCCCCTGCCACAGAAGCTACCCTGCCTGCCCTACAAGTGGCCTAATCACCATGCCACGAATATCCCCTACCCTATCATCGGAGGGCCAGGGAGCTAGTGGCCCTGACGGCTTGCCAATGATGACAACCTGGCTGCCTGCCACTAACGTCACCCGGCATGCTGTCCCATCTAAGGACCAGGCCAACCGGGGTTTGAGGGAGGTACCTACCGGACCCCCTGAGTTTAACTTACAACAGTGATCTGACCAACAAGCCCGGGTGGCCCTGACACCCGCCGCAAGGGAAAGGCACATCGGGCAAACTAAGGGTTGCAGCTCCTCAGGAGTGCTTGTGCGCCCTCACACGTGCCAGTGGAGAGCAGCACGTCGCGGACTGGAGGACCATTGCCGAAAAGGGGGGTGAGTGATGCCCTGTCACCCATACCTGGTAAGCAGGACGTCGAGCAGCCTGGACGCCTGGCAAGCTGCGTCTCGCTGCCCTGCCCTCAACATCAAGGGACAATGCTGATGTGGCCCCTGGCATTTGCCAGGTGCGGCTTTGCCGGCTCTGAACTGTACCATTACTGGACCTGGTCCTGGTGAAGTGACTCCTGAATGGACGCTGATGGAAGTTGAACTGGTCTCCTGCAGTTCTGCATTGCTTTAAGAGGACTCAGTAAACATGCATTTTGATGCTGTGTACCTGCATAGTTTTTACATGCTTAAAGTGGTTTCAGTAAAGGGCAGTGATGTGAAGCTGTGCTCCTGCAGTTGGTAGGGGTGCTCCATATTGTACCAGTGGCTTTCCGTGAGCGTCATGCAATGGTGGCAAGTCCGTACCCAGATTAATAAAGGATTTGTAGCGTTGCGGTCCAACTGCCAACCATCCACCGGGGGTGTCCCCCTGGGACCGTCATCTGAGGGTGATGGGTTGGTCGGTGATATGTATACCAGAATGTGAGCCCATAGGTGTGTTGATAGCACGTCCTGTTTGAAGGTGGTTCCCTGACTCTGAAGTAATGTTGTTCTGTAACAGGAGGGGGGAAAATCAGTTACGTTGTATTACCAGTTGTTTTGTTCCTTATGAAAAAGGAGGGATGTGTAGTGAACTTTCCTGTGTGCATTGCCCCTTTAAGGGGATGTGTCCCTCCCCCTTGTATTGCTCTTTTAAGATGGGCCATGACTTTGTCATGGCCCAAGCTAATAAAAGGGAGCCCTGCAAGCACGTGCGGAAGAACGGCTGCGGACCCCATAATGTAATGGTGTGAGTGTGTGTCTCTTATTTTGGCCTGCAGGCCCACCCTGAGTAAGCACCGCCTGCAGGCCACAGTGCCATCGGGCCCTCTGCCTAGAAGCCAGTCAGGGTCTGCATAAGCCAGCAGGGCCAGACCTGCCACCCATGGAGGCATCTAGCCTCCCAGGAGCTGGCGCCCCGGAGCACCTCAGGGTGGGGGCTGGTGGGATGTCCTCGACCAGCCCCACCCATCAATCCTCCAAGGCATATCGCCTCCATGACAATGGTGTCCCATAATGTCCCAGGGGGGGCTGGTTCGATGTCCATGAACAGCCTCCCCCCCGTAACATGCCCCACACATGGAATTCGTCATCTTGCTTTGCAGTGACATTTCTTGAACCCTTCCTTCAAGATTTCTGCTTGTCATTTATGATACATTATGTACAGTATTTTGAATCACTTATTTAGTTAATAATTGCAATAGCAACTAAACATACATGTAAGTGTACGTCTCCCTGAACCATTATCGATTGAAGTGGCTATAGATAATGGTTTCTCATAGTGCGTATTGAACTGCCATAACTGCACTAAATCAATAGAAATAATTTATAGAGAACGTCTGTAATTTAAATGTTTGGGAACATTCTAAAAGTCCTCCAGTAGGATCAATTGTCTCTTTCAAATGTTCTATTAATAGATCTGTCATGGGAGGGTGGGGGTGGGGGCCCTGTGGATGCAACTCTGTCCTCTAAGCAAAATTAATCATCACACATAACGTAATTACATGTCAGGGTCAGGCAAAGCATCCCATTGATCATTTCAGAGTGTCTTGCATGGATGAGTGTCCTCGAGCTCAGAAATGTCTGACAGCACAAATTCCAATGTCATTTTAATGGCTATGTAAAATGATGCTGCAGGTTTAGCAGGCCTGTTTTGAGTCTGAAGGAATGCTACATTTCTCAGAACAGCTGTCAGAGCTGCAAGACTCGGATGCCTAGAAAGCAAGCTGGCTGACATAACATTCTCCCAAATAATGGGAACATGTTAAGAACATTAAAACTCATAGGACCTGATTTACAGAAATGTTATCAGTGGGACTTTCCCATTTGAAAACATTTTTGTAAATCAGGCCCCTAGTGTACAAGAGCGGCACTTCAGCTGGAATGGGGGGTTCTTCACACCGAGCAGAGCAGTCAATAATTCTGATGAAGTGACCACTGTGTTGCAGGAGTGCTTGGATGTGTAGTGGTTTCTAAATTCCTCCTCTGCCCCATGCTACTGCTAAATCAGCAGTGATCTCAATCATAGAGGTGAAGCAGGCACAACCGGAATGGTGCATTTTCTTCTTCTATTTAAGATAGCATAGTCCGAGGGTAGGCTACACTCGTCAAGGGGGGTGTGAGCCTGCAAGAAAGCATCCGAACAACAATAATACTGTATTGCCAAAATAAAGGAAATGTCCAATCAGTGCTCTATACATAATGCAAACCTTTAATTAAGCTAAAAGGACAGAGAAACGAATACAAAACACTACAAACTCACCCCTGTAAGGAAATACACAGGATAATGATTAATTGGTTTGCTGCATTGATAAAAAAAATAACAAAATGCAAACGCACAGGTGCTACAAACCCCTACCAAAAAATGTCTTGCTTCGGGGGCTGTGACACAGTTTCTTGGGTCACTGAGGGAAAGTGAGTCTGTATTTTGTCCCCTCCCTTCCCCCGCCCAACAAGTGTCCAACGTTGCCATGGACACTTGCAAGGCTTGCCACTTTAGCAGGAAGAGTTCTGGCAAATGTGTTTGAGTTTGAGGGGAGGGTCTTACTCCCTACGGGCATAGCTTTATCTTCACCTGCAGTCACTGAGGACTTGGGCTGACGGTACCCCACAAACTTCCAGGCAATTCGTTCATCTTTAGTCCAGAATGATTCCACTAAGGGGGGTGGTGGGGGATCAGCGACTTGTGTACTTAATTTGCCTGAATGGAAAACGATTTAGTAATGGCGTGAGGCAGTACAACTATATCTGTTAAAATCACATGCTTCATTGTCAGCGGTAAACATCAAGACAGTTTAAAAGCAATAGAATAATGTGCATTAAAGTAAGCAGGGGTCGTTAACGGCAGGAAGCTGCAGAAATAAATCTTTCAAGAGGAGCACAAGGCACGATATCACATGGTTGATTGTTTAAGGCTGAGGTAGTGCTTTTGAGCGGATCTGGCAAGCCTTGGTAAAAAACTAAAGACTGCAAATAACAACATTGGTCATTTTGCATAAAACATATCCATCCGCAGAGGAGAGTGTCTGACATTTTGGGAAAATGTATGAAAGCCATCTCACCCTCAGTGTTGCATAAGAGGCAAATATCAACAAGAAATACATATCGGATTCTTCTACAATCGGGCAGAATGGACTGAATTTTTAAAAGCTCGGGGACCATTTGCAGGTTAATTGGAAAAGCATTCAGTATACATTTAATGTAAATTTGAACATTACATAACCGTGAAAGGTGGATAAACAAATTGAATCATGGATCATTAATTCTAGGGAGAGAGTTTCTAGTTCCAATTTAATTAGTCTTGCTGTCTTGTCCGTGACCTGTTTATGTCCACCCAAAAAATGCAGCAATACAATTCTATCTGAAACACTGTGCCGATGATGCCCATACCACTTCCAAGATTTACAGTTTGGAGATGCAATTATATCATTCAACATATCATGGTAAATAAAATTAGATTTGTTCATGGAGAGCCAAAAGTGTAGAGGTCTGCTCATGGTCAAGGATCGTAATGATTTTACCCCAGTTTCCATCAGTAGCAGGACCGTAAGTGTACTAGTGGGGAAGCTAAGGATTTTCTTTACTAATTTGTTTTTTGTCGTAGTCAAGGAGCAAACCATTTTATATCCCCAGATCTCTCTGCCGGATAAGACCACGGGCCGTGCATGTGCAGCATTTACTTCTAATACTTGTGATGGAAGACGCTGGACAGTTTGTTAATTGATTGAATGTGTAGCTCTCAAATGCCTTTTAAGGATAAGGTCACTCTAGTCTAGTTCGGAGGCCCATTTTGCATTATCCTCAAACCTGACCTCTTGATAGTGATAAAAACAGACCTGATGGCGCCGTTCACCTTCAATGCAAATGTTGGTTTTATTTTTCTATGAGGCATGACATACCATTACTACTGTTTTAGTGTAGTTTATGAAAAGACTTCTTTCTTTAGAGAACTCTGTTAATACAGATAGCTGTTTTAAAATGCCCATTTTAGTTCTTGAGATTAAAACATGGGCGTCTACATACATATGAATGCTCACTTTACATTTGGCAATTGTGGGGGTATCTGAGTTTTTGTTTAAAATTCTTCAAATTAAGTAATTCACGAAAATTTAAAACATAAGGGGGTAAGCACACAACCTTGGCATAGCCCTTTTTCAATGGGAAAAATGTTTGTTCTTTTCCCCCCTGACTAAACCATACTGTGGCAGAGTTATTCTTCGAAAGTTTCCTTATGGAGCTTAAGATTTCTTGGGGAATTGTACGATCAATTGAAATATTCCATAAGACTCTCCTGTTAATGTAGTCAAACGCAGATTTAAAACCAAAAAGAGAGTTTCTTTTTTTAACAGCACCTATTTACTTAAGATTGAGAACAAGCAGGAAGCTTGCTCAATTGTACCGGATCCCCTTGTAAACCCTGCTGGAAAATCTGAGATACTTTTATCCTCTACCCAGCTCTCTAAGTGACATAGAAGCAGTTTCCTATATATTTTCGAGAGGCCATCTATCAGACGTATAGTTTTGTAACTACTTGGTACTTGATTGTTCCGGTGTGTGGTGCGCTGGCTGTGTGTTTTGTGATTACTGGGAAGAGGTGCTGTTTGATCCCTGCTCTGCAACCCGAGTTTTCTGTACAGCGGTTGGAGACCTTTTTCAGAGTCCTCTTTCTATTTCCTGCAAATTCAAGGACTTGACTTTAAAAACACTGCACATGTGTGGAGCACTGCACAATGTGCTAGCTGTGTGTCCTGTGTCTTGTGTCTGGAAGAATGCGTGTGGTGAGGAAATATTGCTCTTCTTCTCCTCATTTTGGTAAGATCTTCATCATTCCACATCTTTGTTATACGGCTTGACCACTGCTTAATACCGTGGTTGAACTTTCTGAAAAACTGTATACAGCTGATTCGAGACTTCTATCACATACATCATAGACTGTATGCTCTACAATTTGTATTTCAGTAAATGTTCTCTGCCCAAACAAATAGCGTTTACAAAAACTATTTTTCACCAGATACATTGAAAGAAAATGACTAATGGAAAATATGACATAACAGCCCCGCACTCTGATCAATTGGCTGTGATTGTTGAGCATTTTGCTCTTTGAGCAGCTATTAAAGTAGTGGATTTTGGTGCTACTATAATCATATGACTTTAATTATGGAGCATTAGCTTCTGAATAGCGCTGGAAGTACTTTGCAGTGGGAGTTACACTGATTTCTTTGCGGTGCCTGTGGAGCACTGTGTTCTCGGAATGGCGCCGGAAGTAACTTGTTTTTTGAGTTATTTGTTCCATTGGCTGTGACTGTGGAGCATTTTGCTCTTTGAACAGCGTTGGAAGTAACTCATACTTGGAGGTATTTGATCCTGCTAGTGTGACTGCAGAGCGTTTATCTTTTTTACCAGCGTTGGAAGTAACTCATACTTGGAGGTATTTGATCCTGCTAGTGTGACTGCAGAGCGTTTATCTTTTTTACCAGCGTTGGAAGTAACTTATACTTGTAGAAATGTGATCTTGCAGCTGTGACTGTGGAGCGTTTATCTTTTTGAGCAGCGTTGGAGGTACCATCAGTTCGAACTATCTGCAAATGTCCTTGAGCACTTGTGATTGCTAGCAACACTCTGTTGACCTCCGGACAAGTTTTCAGTTCAACTCATGATATACATTTCGTACTCCTTAACAACATCCCAATAACAAGATGATAACAAGCACCTCAGAGGTTTTAACGTCAACTCCTATGAAACCATCTCCAGCAAACGCATTCAAACGTAAATTACTTGGCCAACTGTGCCCAACTCAAGAGAAAAGGCGTATGCGGGTGATATTCGGGACTTCTGTTTACCTCGTCCAAGTACCATTAATATTTCTCAAACACTTGATGGTGACAAAATCCCCAGTCCCATAACGCCTTCACAAAAGAACACCAACAAGGTTGGGATCTGTGATTCACTCAGCACATCCATATCTGAAACACAAATGTTTCGTTTACTGATCCCACTGCAACTAATCAAAAGGAGTTAGCTTTTCTGCATGTTCCAATATTGACAGTTAAACCACCTTCACCTGCGATTATTATCTGGGATTGAATACCAATGGGACATTTGTTTCTATTCAGCCCTCACCAGCTATTGTGGAACATTCTGTTGGCAATATCTCTATAATAGCGTCCTCATCTCTCATTGACTCGGAAGCTAATAGTTTACACCAATCTCAGAGCTTGTTTGAAAACCCTATACCAGCTTCTACTTCATGTCTGACACTAAATCAAACTCGACCGACAAGACAATTGCCTGGATCTCATTTGTTGCCTATAACACCAATAAGATCTCAAACTGTATTGTTAGAGATCACTTTGAACTCCATGTATATGACAATTGTATTGCTAACAAAGTTATTTGAGACATTAGATGCTAAGATAATGCAGCAAACTATACAGATAGATCGGATTGTACATTGGATGAATGACCTTGTGAAAGAGAAAGAGCTGGTAAATAAGAGAGGGGTCATGAGTCTGTACAGAAGAGCATAAGTATTATGCCTCAAAGTTTGATACATAATCTGGAAAATGTGAGTCTGTGTGAACCATTTGTCAGCAAAAGTGTATTACCTACATTTACTGAAATGATCAGTCCTGTAGAAGATAACCAAGCTGATTCCACATTGCCTCATACTATTGTAACAGCAAACCAGCCAAATGTGGTAGAGATTTTGGAGCCTTCTCCTTCAGTTTCATACAACTTGTTTAATAACAAGATTAAAAAGAGAAATCGTCAAACCTCTTATTTGGGAGAAAAAAAATCCAAAGGGCATTTTACCATGATCTCGAGCCAATATCAAACATAGTACATTCCCTCTAGTGTAACTCGTGCTGTACTTTCTAAACACAAAAATATGGCTCTTAACCAAGGGGACGCTTCCATTTTACAGATAAATCATGTAATGATTTGGTCTCTGCCATAACGAGATCTCTAGAGAATACTGTGCTGACACTTAACAGTTGTCCGGTGATTCCTGTGCCCTCTCAGAAAATAATTGATTTGACTAAGAATCCGGTGGTACTAGACGAAAAGGATCAAACGGCTCACAAGATGATTTTGATAGACATTAGAGCCCAAATTGACAAATCAATTGAGAAATACGTAAAATTACAACAATTGGGCGTGTCTCCATCTATAGCAACTCAAACCTTTTCAAAGATTGGCATTGGCTCATATGTGGTGGGTGCCCCTAATAAGACTAATTCAACTGTTGATGAAACTACTCCCAAGTTAACCATACCCATGGAAACAGGAGGTGGAAATTCAGAGATTTATCGGGTTCCATTCTTATAACCAATGTGATCGGAAACAACTCCAATCAGACTAAAGAACAAATGTCTTATAACTCTGAAGTGAGGATCATTAGAATCGAAATTGATAATTTTACAAGACAACATCCTTGATTAACCCAGTCTTTCGTGAGGCACTCAGATGTTAGCCAACCATCTGAAATTACAAATAGTGGTGACAAAACGAATGACAAGAGTAACAACATGTGTCCATCATACTTCTGCCATGAGCATAAAAAACCACTAATGAACTTAGTTTAGTTTAGTTTATTTATTTGTATAGCGCACCAAGCCCTGGGGCAACTGGGCACTTAAAAACATAGTCACTTCGAGAATGACAAATCGACACATAATAAATCAGCCACTTTAATGTAATGAGCCAGGTGATATACAGGCTCAAATAATTAAAGCAGTAGAGGACTACATCAAGTCAAACCGGGTGGATAGTGTGAGTGCTGATTCTACGAAACACTCTAATCCGCCCATCCATCCGAGACATGGCAATTCTGATTTGACACCTCCGTCTCTATTACATCACAGAGAGTGCAAATAACAAAAGAACTGCAACCATATGAAGACCACATACAATAGCTTCTAATCATCTTACCCAGATGCAAACATTGAATAAATATCACTGTTTAATCTTAAAATTCTGTTCTGCACCATTTGCCACCTATGACTTAAACAGAACGAGTCTGCTGGCAATTTTCGAAACAATTGGAACTTCTACAGGAGGTTAGCTCCATGGACATCGAGCAAGTTGAGTTTCTTAATGATGACAATTTGTTCGATTGTGGCTATTGTCGAATGTTGTTAGAAATGTTCTATGGCAAGCGGGAATGGATTTATTTGCTCTAGGTTTCAAGCTTGCCCAAGACCCGACAGTGATCAATATTGAAATTGAGCAGAAACATGTAAAGAAACCTAATCCTTTCATGCCTAATAAATTGCGAGGTAATCAAGATCATGTCTTCCCTGGTTCATCACAACAACTTAGGAATCAGGGGATTCAAACAGTAGCTCAGAAACACCAATACCCGAACAGATACTTCAACAGCATGTTATGTCCTTGGCAAGTTGGAATACATGCAGATTTTCCCATCTGTTAAGTACAAGTGCCGAATATCTTGCTACATTTGATATTGTAGTGATGCAGGAAACGTGGCTAACCGAAAAACCTGTCTGGGATGATCACACCATCGTATTACATCCTGCTAAAACCTCCCTTAGAAGAAGGCCGGTGTCGGGGCTCCTGGTTGCCATCAAAAACAACAAAGATCTGCAAAGTTTCCTTGTAATGCACCAAATCTTTATTTGCAGATGGTGAGAGTAACATACACAGGGGGAGCAATTGCAGTAATTAATATCCATCGCAACCCACTGGGCATAACTGATGAGAAATTATTTACGGTTCTTGAATAGAATATTTATTGAATATCTCACTCCAAGCACCAGACATCACAAATACTATATTAGCCGGAGATCTAAATATGCACTTACTAGTCCATCAGAAAGATATAAAGAGCTGTCAAATATGAAATGGCTAACGTGAATGATAAGAATTTTGTGATGTGCAATGGTTCCCTTATGGGCGACATACCGCTGCAAAACACATGGCAGAGAGCACAAGGTACATCCATAATTGACTATATTTTTGTGGATAAAAATACGTTTAATAGTGCAACAGAATTTAAAGTGATCCAACGAACACATAGCGACCACAAAGTATTAAGCTTGCAATGGTCGCTTGACTATATATATCTGTGAGCACTAAAAGACATAGATTCCCACAGTGCATGACTGTGAATAATGCAAGAACAAGATTTGGTTGGAATCAAGACACATTGACATCACTTAATGATAGCATCAAGGAAAGCCATATCATTGGGACTTGGCCAAAAGAACGTTATACAGCCTTTATACATCTATACCAAATGCACTCAAGTACATCAACTCATGCCTAATTTAAACCTAGACATGAACATGATCAAGAGGTCCAAAAAAGGAAAGCTCACCTCTGTAGGGAAAAGAGAACAATAGCAGCATTACCATCCATCGAAAATCATTCAAGCCTTAAATTGCAAATATAGAAACTGGCTAAGATCACATCAAGTTCAAATGCAACAATCAGAGGGTGAAAACATGTTACAAACTATTGCTAAAAAGAATACTGCACACATTTGGACCCTAATTAATAATGCTAATCATTGTAGTCAGATGCCTGTCCAGATAAATGGAGTCAGTGAGACCAAATGGATTGCACATTACACAAGTTTTATGCTCTTCTCACTCCGAACAAGCATAATTTGAGCATAGAGCCATTTACCTATGAAGGGCTACACATTCTCGAAGAAGAAATTGTACTCTACATCAACAAATTAAGTAGCTCGAGGGCTCCAGGCCCAGATGGGCTAAACAATTGCATGTTCAAACAGCATCCAGATTTATGGCCTAAGATTTTGTATAATGTTTTTAAACAAATCATAGAGTCTAATGTCATACCGGACTCATGGCGACGTTCGGTCATAGTTCCAATTTTCAAGAGGGGCGATCAGTCCTGTGCAAACAATTACAGGCCGATTGCGCTCTTTGACGCTACAGGAAAAACCTTTCAGGCTTCATTCCAGGACTGAGCACATCTGTTAAATTATTGGCAATAACTTCAATCATGACACATCACGCAAATTCCAATCAACCGTTATATCTCATATTTGTATTTGTTGACATGCGAGCCGCTTTCGACTCTATTACTCCAGAAACGTATATTCGACAGCGGTAACCTGAATACCTAGTCTCTTTAATTAGAGATCTACATACAGGAAACACCATTCAAGTTAGATTGTCGTTAGATGGACAACTAACTTCACCAATTGATACATACAGAGGGCTGAGGCAGAGGTGTATGCCAGCCTCCACCCTATTTAACTTTTTCATTTCCGATATTGGGAACACATTTCAGAACATCTTTATGGATTCTCCGAAATTGGCTAGCAAGGTTGTTACATTTCTGCTGCGCAGATGATTTGGTCATAATGTCCAAAACCCCCCAAGGTCTTCAAGGGTGATTGAATGCTTTAGCTGTATATGTCCAATCTGTAAACTTGGACAAAACCAAACAAATGAAGTGTAACACCACTTGAAAATTGGTGAATGAATATCACAGATGGTCTCTTGAATGGAAATAATTAGAGTGTGTCCCTCACTACACCTACTTGGGAGTTAACATCGCTGACCATTGTGATGATGTGCTGTATATCGAAACTCTAAAATACAAACTAATTACCGCCATATCACAAGCAGTGATTATCCAAGCTAAGTATGAGACATTTTCAACAACGGCAGCAATTACATATTGTTTACATAAAGTTACACCAATTCTCCAGTATGCCTCAGAAACAAAATCTATTATTTCAGAAAAAGTATGGGAAATTCTGGAGGGAAAATATTGGCGGCAAATTTTACATTTGTCAAACTGCATACCAATAGCTTGGATTAAACACGAGCTTGGATTAATTTCACTATGTACGCTGCAATTATGGCAGGTGATAGCTCTATTTAGGAAATGCATTCTTGCCTTACAGTCAACTATGGTAATAGGTGTCTTGTCCAACTATTTATACTCCTCAAAAGATGAATGCATTTCTAAATGGCGTAGACTGGTTATTCAGACCATGGCGACCATAGAGGTTACATTACTTGATCTAATTCAAAACCCAATGAGAGTGAAAACAAAACTCTTCCAGTGGGACTGGATTAGAACGAAAGCTAAATGTAAAGCCTATCGTGACTTCTTTGAGAATCCATTTCAATGTAGTGTGCCTGAGTCATACATTTGGAAATATCCTGAAGTCACCCATAGAGCAGATTTCTCATGGCTACGATTCAATCTGTGGCCTACTAAATGTTTTGGCCAAACGTAAAATAATTGCTCAAACTGAGAACATCTGCAGATTTTGTAAATTGACATCACAGAGGGAAACGTTTGTTGGTCGAATGTGCTGTTTTGACTAATATGAGAATACGATACCTGAAACATACTTTTGAAGGATTTCGAGAGGTGGGACCTGACTGCTTGTGGCAAATGATACATAGTGGTGTTCTTATGCAATAGGGTCTATGCAAGCATTAAAATTAAAGGAAACTTAAATAACATCCCAGTAATCTATATTGATAAGCATGATCATTCTAATCACTATAATGTTACTTCATGTGAATAGATTACACTATTTTATTTAAGTTTGGATCTATTATCAGTTGTTTTCTTTGTTAATTTTAGTTTTTTTGTGATCTTCCTTGTGATTTATTTTTGATCTTTCTTCATTTTTTAATGTAATATGTTTTAAATGTAAAATATTGTAAAGTTGATATATGTCAGCTAAATCAATAAAACAAAATTAAAAAAAGATTGTCCTCTTTTGTATAGGCACAATCTTTGCCTGCTGCCAGCTAAAGGGAACATAGTCAATTATGTTCAGGAAGTTAAAGAAGCGGGTGAGGACAGGGGCTCAGATACCATCATCTGCTTCAAAAAGATCACTTCGGATCCTATCCATGCCAGGTGCCTTCCCCCACTTTTGTGTCATTAGTGTGATGTGTGTTTCTTCGATGGAGAATACCACAGGATCCCGAAGGGGGTTAGCAGCTGGGAGGGTGGTAATTTCAGTCTCATCAGACATGGAGCAAAGGAAACTAAAGTGATGAAACAGACATCCTGACTGATATAGGATTTGATTTCCCGATTACAGGATAAACCCGATGTTAATTTCGATTTGAGATTCCATAAAGAATGAAGGTTGTTATATGCTGATCCATCGGAGAGAAGTTCCCATTTTGGTTTCTCGTCAGTGCTTTTTTTGTGTTGACTATCACCTTATAAATTCTTCCTAGTATTGTGATCTGATCAGAGGATCTATTAGTTTTAATTTCTCTGAGAATGGCTCTTTTAGGCAAATGGCAGCTTAAATCATACCAAATGTTCAGTGACCTTGATTGAAGCCTGAAGGCTGCTGAAGGTTTAGTGACTATAATTAGAGGCATAAGCTCTGTAATTATTGAAGAGTAAAGAGCTTCCATGGCCATTGAAGTAATATTCTTTTGTGTTAAGGCAGATTCATGTATGGGGAAGAGGATCTTGAAGATCAAAGTGGCATTGCCAGTATAATCAAAATCATCCAACTTGATTTTCCTGCAATTACTCAAGAGAGCAAGATCTATACTATAGTTTAGTATGGAACCCGTCGGGTCACTGAGAAAATATGTCCTAGCTAATTTTACGCAGACAGAATCATGGTCACTAGCTGGTTGAGAGATAACTTCAAGGGATTTCCTACTTCCCTGTAGCTCACATGTATATAAATAAAATCTATACGACTTAGTGAGGGCCCTCTCCTGAAGGTTGGTGCTGCTGGGAAATCTCCAGGCAAGGGCCCATTACAGGCACGCATACCCATGAAGAAGAAAGCAATGGCAATCTCTTTAGCATGATGATATACCTGCTTGGATGGCGTGCAATCCAACTCCGGGACGCTCCATATCAGATCTTCTTCATTTTCAACTATAGTGAGACTCCGGATGTGTTAAAGTCTTCACTTACTGTTTTCTGAATAGGGGAATTTTTGCCAGACTTGGTAGTACATCGGGATATCATATCGTGTAATTCACGCAGCACTGAGGTAATATTTACAGAAGTCCCTGTGAATAGATAGAGATTAAATACAAGTAAGGTCCTACCTGGAAAACTTAACTTTATACATAAATCTTTTGCAAGAGTTGCCACCTCCTCAGTTTTGGCATTTAGAGTTAAGTCAATCCATACTGCAAGATTGCCACTGGGTATGCCTCCTGTGCTGAGTGTGGTGGGTTTAAAATATTTAGCATAGTCTGGTTTCAATAGATTTCTATCAGACCAAGTTTATTGGAGGCAGATCACCTAAAATGTATCTATTGAGCATGACAAATGAGCATGTCACTCCAAATCCTGCATTTTAGCATTGAACCCTGCAATATTCCAGGATGAGATGCTTAATTCTTAGGCCGGCTCCGCATAGGGTGGAGGGATTCCTGAGTAGGCATGGTCAGTGGCATGGGGTGCAGAATGTCAATCTAAATCATCTAAGGGTGAATCTGGGTGACCTGTTAATGAGTAAGTATGATTACAGGGTAATTTAACTTGACTCATGCTAGGATGAGCAGAATTAGATCTAGGAAGGCGAATTTGGTAAGGGCCATAATACGCTTCACCAAAACGAATACCAGTTTGGAGTCTTGTTAGAGGGAAGGTCCTTTGCTCAATAGAGAGTAAACCCTCTATTAGCAAAGGATTTTAAAGTGTTACTTAAATTGTGTCTTCCCTGATGATGGATACACACCCTTTCTTATGTTGGAGCCAATGAGTCACTTTATGTAAAAGAGGCCAGGCTTTCTTTAATGTTACTTTGCACCTTAGGAACATTTGTCATAAGGAAACAATTATCAGAGTTCCTAGTGGGGTCGAAAACTTGACTTGGACGAAGGATTTGTGGCACCATCTTCCTATGATCCCTTAGTGGAAACATAGCAGGTGTGTCATTACCTGAGGTAGGCCTTCTAGGGATGCGGGGGGTAAGATGATCCACCACACCGGTTAGCAGGGTAGTAGAAATGAGAACTGATATTAGGTTATTCATATCTATCTATGACATTTTAAAGCAGCAGAAGGTTTAGCTCAGAGGGCCTAATTATAGAGGGCTAATAGGAGCGATACAAGAATGAGCTTGCTTGGCCATGGACTGGTCATAACGGCCTACAGTATTTACAGTATTATTAGTGGGACCCTCCCTCAATTGGAAGTTGGTTTGAGTTGGAGGTTGAGTGAGTGTAATAAAAAAAGGAGTTCAAGGATGAGTAGCGCTAAAACTGCCTATGCAGATATCACACCTCTACAAACCATAACACAACAAAATCATAAATGTAAGATAGGGGTCGATAAGGGAGATACCTCCTTTGCCTTTTGTGGGAACATGTGCCAAGGGAAGGCTATGCTCTTAAGTGGAGTGTGAAGGTGAACCAGTAGTGACCCAAACAACACAGTATCACAGCCCAAAAATAAATAGAATGTCCAATCAAGGTTCTATATAAATATATATACTTTAATCAAACACACCATCTGCAAGTAGAACAAATGAAAAGACTGTACCAAAACCCACCCTAAAGAAAGAAAAGAGAAGAAGTGGCAGGCTGGAGAAAGTTGCACTCTGGGATCACATGTAAGGGAAGGGGGGAGGAGACAGACAAGGTTGCTATCATACTGGGTCCAGGGACAATTCTGATAGAGTAAGTGCATAGAAGAAAGTAAGGGAGGAGGGGAGGAGATAGGAAAAGGGGAAAGGTAGAGGAGGAGAGAACAGAGAGTAAGCAGTCAAACAGAGTGGAGAAGCAAGAGGGGAGAGCAAATACAATTTCAGAAGTCAGTGGTAACACATAATGTTGTAAGCCTGGATACAAGATGAAGATGGGAACAGCATGATTCAGGGCCACCATGAGAAAGGGTGATGCACCGTGAATGAATAGAGTCTATAAAAGTCAAATCCAGCATTGGCCACAAGATGGTGATGGTGAAACCAGAATGTATCAAGACAGATTCCGGCAGAATTAGGCTGGATAGGGGTGGAGCATGTTAGAAGAATCAAGCAAAACAGGCAATACCTGTGTGCGAGAAGGCGGGGCACAATGGAATATCACGTGGAGACCAGAGTGGTGGGGATGGCCATGTTGGTGCATGCTTACCTGCTGTTTGAGCAGGGGTTCGGGCCCTGCATCCTCCTGTTCTGAACAGGTCCAAACAGGAATTGCCCTATTCTTTGTCTGCCCTTCACTTCAGACGCCCGGTCGAGAGACGCCCTTGATGTAAGAGTTAAGAGCAGGAAGAAAGAGGCAGTGCTAGGAAGGTGGGTGCTCCCCATCTGCAAAGGAAAAGGGGCTGGAGGGCTGCTTAAGTAGCGAAAAAGAGCAGCAACCAGGAAGGCACCAGGTGGACAGGGGTTGCTAAGTGGGGAAAAAAAGCAGCAACCAGGAAGGTAGCAGGTGGGCGGGGCTTAGTCCAGGTGACCAAGATTCACTTGCACCTGCTCCACATCTGAAAGGAAAAGAGACTGGAGGGCGTATTAAGTAGGGAATAAGAGTGGCAACCTGGAAGGCACCAGGTGGGTGGGGCTTGCTAAGTGGGGAAAAAGAGCGGCAACCAGGAAGGCACCAGGTGGGTGTGGCTTAGGCCAGGTGACCAAGATCCAATTGCACCTGCTCCACATCTGCAAAGGAAAAGAGGCTGGAGGGCTCCTTAAGTAGGGAAAAAGAACAGCAAGCAGGAAGGCATCAGGTGGGTGTGGCTTGCATAGCTCTTAAAACACTCCTCTTTTAGGCTATTTCTTTTGCTGTCCTACATGGAGCGCCAATATGCTGTAGAGGGGCAGCTGCATGCCTCTACAGGAAATCCCACCCCCTTCCTCTTAAAGGTTGGAAGTCAGAGACTGTGCCATGTTTGACACTAGCAGTTGTGCCAATGTCACAGCGAGAATTTGAGAAAAGGTATACACTGAGAAAACCCTATTGAATGTATCCTCGAAGAGACGATAATCTGCGGGAGGAACTCCCTGAAGGAATATGAAAAGAGTGAAAGAGAGAAGCTAGTGATCTCACTAGAAACGCGCATGATGCACTGAGGATACTGCTGAAGACAATGCATGGATCTTACAGAACCTGATGACGAAGTTAAGAATCAAGTAAACTTTCATATGCAGAACAGAAGATTGCACGTGTGCGAAGTGCTACAGAAATGCAACTGTTCAATAATTGTACAGACGCAGAAACGCAAGCAGACTAAATGATCATATAAGCTGGCTATACGTAGTGAATAGACTGAAAGCGAAACCACCAGTGTCATAAATTTAGTTAGATCTGGCCTATGCAGAGAAAAGGCCAAGAATTGTGTTGCAGCAAGAATAAGCTGAGATCACGGAAGTGCTTGGCGAGGCGGTTTGGCCTTTTTTCATCAAAATAGAAGCAGCCAAGGTCGGTTATCTAGTCTTGAAAACAGTGAAGGATGAATCATCCCTCATTAAGGGGCAAAGAAAGAACACAAAGCCTGGCAAGTTGCATTCATTTAAGACATTTAAAGGCTGCAGGATGGATCAGAATCATGGTCTCCTGTCACATGAGCTGAGGATGGAAATAGATTTGGGCTTGGCATCCTAGAACAACAATAGTGAAAGCCTGTACTCCTATATATTCCCAGAGACGAAGATACTTTGCAAGGCCATGTTCAAATACAATCTGCATGGCAGAAGGCATGGGTGATGAGAGATGTTGGGCTAATTGGTAGGGGAGGTAAAGTCAAGTCCACCTCCTGGCACCTCGGTATGAACTTAGGTGCAGCTAAATGAACCAAATGTTCCAACATGGCACAAGCATGCCAACCAATTGTACAGAGCCATTTAAGGGCCTTATAGTTTGAGAACCAATGATAAACCGTGTACTTAATAGTGTTGAAGGTGACATGTTTTAGAGTTAGGCATAAATTGTCCACCTGACAGTAGACAGCCAATCACAATCCTAGTCCTTATGGAAAGTATACTTAGATATTCTCCTTGAACCAATTATAATCGCGTTTAGGTTTTTCTTATTTGCCACATGCTATGGTGTCACTGCTGATGTATTTTTAGCATATAGGGATGTTTTTATGAGAAATTTGTTGAGAGTTGTGGGAACGTCTGTTGATGTCTGTTGTAATCTTCCTGGTTTAGATGATTGTCAATAAAACAGCAACCTTTGCCATTTTACTGAGTTGGTTTGATTATTTGGACTCAGAGTTACTCTGTGAACCCCATCCATTGCATGCATGTTACTAAAGAACCATAAGTTCAATGCCTTTGGGTGAACATTGTGCTTTATAAAAAAACACATCCAATCCAATTCAAAAGGGGGAAAAACCTAGAGAATGAGGAAGCAAAATACACAGAGGTGTCCCAACGGCCCATTCAACCTTCAAATGCCTCAAAACTTAGCTCATGGAGCAGAGCACGTTTGCAACATAACCAAAGGATCAAGACAAGACAAAGTACTTCAACAGTGAAGTGTCATTGTTTGGGATGCATCCACCATGTCACACAAGCTGGCTTTTGAAGCTCTAGACAGGACAGTGAAAGACTTACGAGAAAAATCAGTTAATGATGGGAGGAGCAGTTGTTGTTTTAGCAGGTGACTTTCACCAGACTCTGCCTGTTATTCCAAGGTCAACACCCGCTGATGCCTGCTTGCAAGCATCCTGTGAGATTTGTTAGGAAAATGTCCCTAACCACTAACATGCAAGTTAAACTGTTGAGAGATGTTACAAGTGGCCACATTTCTCTACAGCTGCTTCTTTTTTTGAAGGGCAAGACTCCATATGACCCTGAAAAAGGACTCATCACGTTCTAAAAAACAACTTTTGCAACATCCTGAAGTCCATTGAAGAACTGAAATCAAATGTTTTCCCAAACATCCAGCTACACTTTCAAAACCACAAATTGTTGCGTGAGTGAGCAATCCTTTCTCACAAAAAATCAGTGCTAATGACATCAATGCTCAAATATAAAACTCGCTACCTGTAGATGCCAAATGCTACAAGTCAAGGACACAGTCACTAAAGCAGCTCAAGCTGTCTTTTACCCAACAGAGATGTGAATGCATTGGAGCCACCAACTATCCCATCCCACAACCTGCTCTTGAAGATTGGGGCGCCTCTCATTCGCCTCAGAAACTTGGACCCACCAAAGCTGTGCAACGGCAGCCAGGCTGAGCATCAAAAACCTCTTTCTTCACATCATTGAAGGGAGACGACGTATTCATACCAAGAATTCCTCTAATCCCAACTGGCTTACCATTTGACTTCAGATGTCTGCAATTCTGCCAATCAACAAAGCCCAAGGACAGTCACTGAAGGTTGCTGGAATCAATTTGGAGGCCCCATGCTTCGCTCACAGACAACTGTACACTGCTTGCTCCAGAGTTGGAACGCCAAATAATCTGTTCATCTTTCCAGGCAGGGGTGAAACATTACTGTTCTTCCATTACTTGATCAGTTTTTTGGAAAAGTCACAGGCAACACTGGGTACCCTAACTAGTTTAACAATAATTTGATTTCCTAAGAGATTGGGAATCATCTCATAGTGGCTGCTGCTGGGAAACCACAACTTCTGGACATAGTTGATCAAATGCTATACGTTGTATTAAGCCGATGGTACTGTAAGTACTGTTGTAGCTATTTGGCTCTGCACCCTTAAACTTTTCATCCTGGAGCATGATCATCTGAGACTAGCATCTGTAGAATCAGTCTCATTTTCTCTGCACTTGATGTAGGCACGGGATTCCATCCCTTGATCATCTGTGATGGTAAATCCTATATAGTGTAGATGATGTATTTATGAGAGATTGGTAATTCGTGTAATTTATGCAAAATCTAGTCTGTCTCCAAACCTTGCAAAATGTATGGTTGAATTACCCCACCTAACTGTGGCTCAGATCATGCAATCATCCAGATGAGGATGGGTCTGTATCCCCTACTTGTGAAGGAAGACCAACATTGGGGCTATGGACCTGGTAAACATTCTTGGGGACTAAGGGGAAGTGCAGAGTGCTACTGATGTTGCTTGTTTTTGATGAACCGGAACATCTGTTAATCTGGCATATTAGGTTTGTGAAGGTAAGCATCGTGGAGGTGCACAACCATCATAAACACTCATGGATGAAGCAACAGAAGAATTTTCGGGTTTGTCTTCATCTTTAACAAGCTGTCCGGTACGTATTTCTTCAGCTCATTCAGGTTAAGAACCAATCTGCATCCCCCTAAAGCTTTTTGTTCCAGGAATACATAGTCCCTTTCCTGTTTATACAGAGGGACAGGAGCTCTGCCTTCTTCAGAAAGAATTCCACAATCGGCTACAGCAAACCCTCATTGTGGGTACTGGGAGGGATTTATTCACAATAGAGGACATAAAATATTTAACTGAGAATTCTATTGCATATTACTTCATGACAATGTTAGGCACCCAACAGTGCTGAATCCGATGTTTCGAAATCTCTGCAAATGTCTTATGTGTTCCTCTAACCAGCAATGGTTAGCTTCCCAAATATGGTCATGATAGACGATTATTAGTGTGTATGGGCGTAGTGGAGCCCCTTGGTTTTCCTCTGAACCCAAGCCTTTTTCTCTGGAATTCTCAGGTCTTAAAGGTTTTGTGTTGATACCTGAGGAGTGGTCCTTTCTTTAACTTTCCCTTCAAGTGGCTCTGAGTGTGCACGAAAGTCAAAGGATTTCCTAACCATATAATCCAACATTAGGTGTCATTTGAAAGGCATATGAAGCACAATCCTTTCCTGAGTGGCTTCTGTTTTTCAGTTTCTTGTTGGAATATGGACACTCAGCCAAGATCATGGCCACACTAGCAACTTCAGCTGCTGAGATTTTTTTCCTAGCTATATCCAACACCATTTTGACTTGTTCAAAGTTCCAGAGTCTATCACTGCAATTATGTTCTTTTGTACCTTCAATCTAGAGTGCTTGTAGATTTTTAAGCATGGCTAGGGTGTGTGTGATAAACCTGGTAATTACCTATTCTTAGGGTCAGATTCTAGTACGCACACCCATTCTTCAGTGAAGACTCAGCTCTTCTATAAAAAAAACATGTCCACTGTTGCCGTGGAAGCCCTTCCAGCAAGAGTGGGTACCATGACGTGTACCACAATATGATGTGAGAGCTCTGGGTTGCTGCCCTTTACTGGGTAATACTTAAAGAGGAACTTGGGTAATATGATCTCTCCAGGACATCCATGATTAGAGGAATGGTTTTACAATAGGCTTTTTTGAAGCTGTAGAGATGTCATATATATTTTGGCAACATCTGTATGCTCTTTTACCAATGTCTTTTGTTGGTAAGTACAGTGCATGTAAATAAAATGTTGTAATCTTGGATGGGGATCATAAGAGATACATCCATGTCAGAATCCTCAGTGCAACTCCTTGTTTTCACTCCCTTTCTTTCCAAGAGCCTCCATCAGGGTGGCATCCATAAGCAGCTTTATTTCAAACGTAGACTTATACTTGTTTCTTCTGCAGAGATCATGTGACTCTGTGCCTCTCTGCCTTGCATGCGTATAGCCATGGGTATGTCTGTGCATCACATGTCTGGACCGGCTTGGAGACAAAGGGGGTCATTACGACCCTGGCGTTAAGGGTTTAACGGCGCCGTAAAAGGTGTTGGTGCCATTAAACCCTTAACGCCTGATTACGAGGTCCCTTTGCGGGACCCGACCTTAACGGCTGGTTTTACCAGCCGTTAAAGTAGGGTGCTGCAAAGGGACCTCAGTGCTAATTACGGTACCGCAACTTGTGGTACCGTACTTAGTGCCTTCCCCAGTCCCTTTGAGCCCTTTGGGGCGAAAATGGGAATGGGGAAGGGCCATGGTGGAATGGGGAAATACCGCTCCGCCAACCTTGGAATGGGGCGGTATTTCCCCATTCCACCATGGCGAACCCGTTACAACACCGGCACCAACCATGGTGCTAATAGCACCATGGTTTAGCGCTGGGGTTGTAATGAGGGCCAAAGATCCATTAGCCTCTCTGCTATGCTTTGCAGATGGAGACCCTGAGGAAGATGAAGAAGATGGTTGAGTCTGCCTAAGAGATTTACAAGTGCACTTGCTCAAACTGCTACCTTCAGTCAAACAGCTATGTGGGCAGTGTTTTCACCTGTCTTTATGTAACATGCCCCCCTAATGTCATTTGGTACACCAGGATCAGTCTTCCAAATAGGCTTACAGAGGCTAACCCTGTGCCCAGACACTTCGTAAACAATTGCTTCCTCTGCCTTACACCCTGGCCCCGAAGTAGGCACTGGCACATTGCTCCCTTCCTGTAGTAAGCCTAATTAGACAAAATCCTTAAGCTCTGATGATCCGTATCTCCCTCATCATGTAGAGCAAGCAGCAAGAAAAAAAACGAGGAATGGTTCTGGTGCTTGGGCTCTATTGTCTATGAGCCAGTAAGGTAGTGAGGATGGGCTCTGTATCAAGATAGGACAGCTATTCTGGTCTCAGAACTTTCTGCCATAAAGGGCAGACACTTCACATTTACTGGTGAAAAGGTGGATGATGAGGTGAGAGGAGAGATGGGGTGCAGGGACCTAATGTAGAATACCCATAAAATAACCAAAAGTTGTGAAGCCCACCCTTTGCTGCTGAGAGAGACATCTGTTGCTTTACCTAATAACTGTTTTACTCCAAATGAATATCATTTAAAATGCAGGATCTCCATTATCATTGATTTGCTGCCGACTTGGCTGCCATGCATACATGCATGTCAGCTATTCACACAAATAAAGTGTATGATTTAAAACCTATTTTCACAACAAACAAACTTACTTTCCTCTATCTCACTCTCTAGCTGTGCTGTTCCCCAGGGGTCTAACCTCTCTCCATGGCTGTTCAACCAATACCTGGCATCTCTCGCCCACTGCATTGCCACTCTGTGCTCCAACGTTTAGTGCTATGCGGATGACACTCAGCTCGTTTTCAGGCTCCCCTCTGCCACCCCTTCTCCTTCTCTCATCTCTGACTGTTTGTCTGCTATGCACAAGTGGTATGCCGCCAATGATCTCTGCCTTAATGCCAGTAAGACAGAGATTCTGCCCATCGGCACACCTGCACCCTCCTGTCCTGTTATTCTCTGGCCGGCCTCCATTGGCCCTCTTCCTGCTCCCACCTGTGAGGCAAAGAACCTCAGGGTCATCTTCGACTACACACTCACCTTTTCTCCTCACATCTCTGATGTCTCTAAGAAGTCAAACTACCAACTGCACCTCCGCAGAAGAATTCTTACTTTCCTCTCCTTCCCCAGAAGCTCACTGTCTCTAGAGCTCTTGTTATCTCTAGGCTAAGCCTCTTTCTAAATCTGCCTGTTTCTAGTCTCTGCCCTCTGCAACGCATCTAGAACAGGACTGCAAGACTTGTCCTTGGTCTCAAGCCCAGGGATCATATCTCTCCAGCACTGAAATCTCTGCATTGGCTTCCAGTGGCTGCAAGGATTAAGTTCAAGACCGCCTGCATTGTCCAAAAGGCCTTCTGGGGCCTGGGTCCTCAATACCTTCAACTTTCTCTTTGTAAATACCTTCCTACTCGAGCTATTCGCTCCTCCACCTCCAACTCCCTCAGGGTCAGTCGCTTCTCCAAGCAACGAGTTGGTGGTAGATCTCTTTCTTCAGCTGGGGCCTCCCTCTTGAACAGCTTCCCTGCCTCTCTGAAACTTAAGGAGAACCATCTCTGGTTCCGGAAGCACCTCAAGACCTTCCTCTATGCTTTTTCCTCCTCTCTTCCTCTCCCCTGCTGATTTCCTGTCTGATTTTGCACTGGTCACCTGGCTACCCTCTGATTTCGGGCCCAGGTCCATGCCCGCCCAGTTGCAGACCTGCACTGCTTCCCGGCAACCCTTGCACTTGCCTCTGTATCTGTAACCCTATAGTCCTCCTACCAGCACCTTTGGACACCTGCTGTCTGCACTTAACCTTGCACTTGTCACCTGCTGGCCGTACTTCTTGTTATTGTTTTGATCCCAGGTTCATCTCTGCCGCCGTCACCTTTCTCGTGGCACTTTCCGGCCCACTCCTCACCTGCACTTGCGTGATCTCAATGTCACTTATCCGAGTAAGATCGTTGTCTCTGTTCTCCCTCTGTTCCCACTCCCTTGCCTCATCGCGCCATGAAACACTCGTGTATAGGCGCATTATAAATGCCTTTCCAGCAGTATCATGAAACACACACATTAATGAACCCCACTCCTGACAAAGAACGCATAAAACGGGCAATGCATTATAAGTAACTAAGAAAGGGCATCGTGGTCCAAACCTTAGGAGTAGGCTGCCAAACTCCACACTAGTACAATACATCTTCATTGTATACAAGTTTAGCAAAAATACGATAGTTGATCTCCATTTTACAGGGGAGGCCTCGTAGGTAAATAGAAAAAAAAATGATATTGGTACTTTTTTTGTTTGTTTGTTTGCAAGGAACACAGATTTTCCAAAAGCTGATTCCAGATAGGTACAATAGGTTGGAGAATGCTCGCATGTTTCATGTGAGAATTGTTTATTTGCTACATGGAATGGCGTAGAAAAATCACATCACATCATTAAAAGTATGGATTTTCACAAACAGATGCAGAAGGGTTTCTTCTGAAATGTTAAGGGGCCGATTCATGGAACAAACGTGCGCCGAAAATCTACGCGCAAGTAGGCGCAAGCAGGCGCAAGCAGGCGCAAGCGGAAAAAAACATTCATGGAAGTCCCTGCGTGTGTTCACCGCGGGATGTGCGCCAAACCCGTGCATGGCGCACAAGTCACTGCAACATCGCGAAAGGCGTGCGCGACGGTGCGCGACGCGCACAGTGAAAGCGCACAACCTCAGCGCACACAGCAGAAAGTGGGCGGGACATGGGGCGTAACGCGCGGAATGGGGAACAACACGCGAAAATAAGGGCGTAACTGGGGATGCACTGCACGGAAGCAGAGGTAACGCCCACACGCACACGAACCACACGTATTCATGGAATGGAATAGGGCAAACCCACGCACAGCCAAAGCCGCGCACAAGCTGAAACACGTCCGCCACACGAAGGCAGGCGGTAGAGTCCCAGCGCATCAAAAAAGTGGCGCCGCGGGAAGTAAAATACGCGATTGAGCGGGGTACGTGTATTCCGGGTGTGCGCGGGAAGTTCCACACGCGATTGAGCGGGGTACGTGTATTTCGGGGGTGCGCGGGAAGTGACACACGCGAATGAGCGGGGTACGTGTATTACGGGGGTGCGCGGGAAGTTCCACACGCGATTTGGCCGGGTACGTGGATTCCAGGGGTGCGCGGGAAGTGACACACGCGATTGAGCGGGGTACGTGTATTTCGGGGGTGCGCGGGAAGTTCCACACGCGATTTGGCCGGGCACGTGGATTCCAGGGGTGCGCGGGAAGTCCCACACGCGATTTGGCCGGGTACGTGGATTCCAGGGGTGCGCGGGAAGTTCCACACGCGATTTGGCCGTGTACGTGGATTCTAGGGGTGCGCGGGAAGTTCCACACGCGATTGAGCGGGGTACGTGTATTTCGGGGGTGCGCGGGAAGTTCCACACGCGATTTGGCCGGGCACGTGGATTCCAGGGGTGCGTGGGAAGTCCCACACGCGATTTGGCCGGGTACGTTGATTCCAGGGGTGCGCGGGAAGTTCCACACGCGATTTGGCCGTGTACGTGGATTCCAGGGGTGCGCGGGAAGTTCCACACGCGATTGAGCGGGGTACGTGTATTTCGGGGGTGCGCGGGAAGTTCCACACGCGATTTGGCCGGGCACGTGGATTCCAGGGGTGCGCGGGAAGTTCCACACGCGATTGAGCGGGGTACGTGTATTTCGGGGGTGCGCGGGAAGTGACACACGTGAATGAGCGGGGTACGTGTATTACGGGGGTGCGCGGGAAGTTCCACACGCGATTTGGCCGGGTACGTGGATTCCAGGGGTGCGCGGGAAGTTCCACACGCGATTTGGCCGGGTACGTGGATTCCAGGGGTGCGCGGGAAGTTCCACACGCGATTTGGCCGTGTACGTGGATTCCAGGGGTGCGCGGGAAGTTCCACACGTGATTGAGCGGGGTACGTGTATTTCGGGGGTGCGCGGGAAGTGACACACGCGAATTAGCGGGGTACGTGTATTACGGGGGTGCGCGGGAAGTGACACACGCGATAGAGCGGGGTACGTGTATTCCGGGGGTGCGCGGGAAGTTCCACACGCGATTGAGCGGGGTACGTGTATTTCGGGGGTGCGCGGGAAGTTCCACACGTGAATGAGCGGGGTACGTGTATTACGGGGGTGCGCGGGAAGTTCCACACGCGATTTGGCCGGGTACGTGGATTCCAGGGGTGCGCGGGAAGTTCCACACGCGATTTGGCCGGGTACGTGGATTCCAGGGGTGCGCGGGAAGTTCCACACGCGATTTGGCCGTGTACGTGGATTCCAGGGGTGCACGGGAAGTTCCACACGCGATTGAGCGGGGTACGTGTATTTCTGGGGTGCGCGGGAAGTGACACACGCGAATTAGCGGGGTACGTGTATTACGGGGGTGCGCGGGAAGTGACACACGCGATAGAGCGGGGTACGTGTATTCCGGGGGTGCGCGGGAAGTTCCACACGCGATTGAGCGGGGTACGTGTATTTCGGGGGTGCGCGGGAAGTTCCACACGCGATTTGGCCGGGTACGTGGATTTCAGGGGTGCGCGGGAAGTGACACACGCGATAGAGCGGGGTACGTGTATTCCGGGGGTGCGCGGGAAGTTCCACACGCGATTTGGCCGGGCACGTGGATTCCAGGGGTGCGCGGGAAGTTCCACACGCGATTTGGCCGGGTACGTGGATTCCAGGGGTGCGCGGGAAGTTCCACACGCGATTTGGCCGTGTACGTGGATTCCAGGGGTGCGCGGGAAGTTCCACACGCGATTTGGCCGGGTACGTGGATTCCAGGGGTGCGCGGGAAGTTCCACACGCGATTGAGCGGGGTACGTGTATTCCGGGGGTGCGCGGGGAGCAGCACACGTGAATTGCACGTGTGGGTCCTCCCAGGTGTACCCTCTACACCCTCCACGGCCCCTGCAGGTGGCTCACACCACAGGGGCCTACCCAGCACATGTCCTGCAGGCACCCCATCCACCATGGCCATGCCCACCAGCCAACCCACATATCAACTAGCACTACTGCCCACCAACGCATGTCCCCCTGCACCCCCAGCCACCAGGGGCAGCCTCCAGCAGGCCCCCACCCATGTCTCCCCCCACCCCCACCCCCCAGCAGTGCAGGGGCAGCCTCAAACAGGCCCCCACTCATGTCTCCCACCACCCCCAGCATCCAGGGGCACCCTCCACCAGGCCCCCACTCATGTCCCCCTGCACCCCCACCCCCTAGCATCCAGGGGCACCCTCCACCAGGCCCCCACTCATGTCTCCACCCACCCCCACCCCCCAGCAGTGCAGGGGCAGCCTCAAACAGGCCCCCACTCATGTCCCCCTGCACCCCCACCCCCTAGCATCCAGGGGCACCCTCCACCAGGCCCCCACTCATGTCTCCCACCACCCCCACCCCCCAGCAGTGCAGGGGCACCCTCCACCAGGCCCCCACTCATGTCCCCCTGCACCCCCACCCCCTAGCATCCAGGGGCACCCTCCACCAGGCCCCCACTCATGTCCCCCTGCACCCCCACCCCCTAGCATCCAGGGGCACCCTCCACCAGGCCCCCACTCATGTCTCCCCCCACCCCCACCCCCCAGCAGTGCAGGGGCAGCCTCAAACAGGCCCCCACTCATGTCCCCCTGCACCCCCACCCCCTAGCATACAGGGGCACCCTCCACCAGGCCCCCACTCATGTCTCCCCCCACCCCCACCCCCCAGCAGTGCAGGGGCAGCCTCAAACAGGCCCCCACACATGTCCCCCTGCACCCTCACCCCCCAGCATCCAGGGGCACCCTCCACCAGGCCCCCACTCATGTCCCCCTGCACCCCCACCCCCTAGCATCCAGGGGCACCCTCCACCTGGCACCCACACATGTCTCCCACCACCCCCACCCCCCAGCATCCAGGGGCACCCTCCACCAGGCCCCCACTCATGTCTCCCCCCACCCCCACCCCCCAGCAGTGCAGGGGCAGCCTCAAACAGGCCCCCACTCATGTCCCCCTGCACCCCCACCCCCTAGCATCCAGGGGCACCCTCCACCAGGCCCCCACTCATGTCTCCCCCCACCCCCACCCCCCAGCAGTGCAGGGGCAGCCTCAAACAGGCCCCCACTCATGTCCCCCTGCACCCCCACCCCCTAGCATCCAGGGGCACCCTCCACCTGGCACCCACACATGTCTCCCACCACCCCCACCCCCCAGCATCCAGGGGCACCCTCCACCAGGCCCCCACTCATGTCTCCCCCCACCCCCACCCCCCAGCAGTGCAGGGGCAGCCTCAAACAGGCCCCCACTCATGTCCCCCTGCACCCCCACCCCCTAGCATCCAGGGGCACCCTCCACCAGGCCCCCACTCATGTCTCCCCCCACCCCCACCCCCCAGCAGTGCAGGGGCAGCCTCAAACAGGCCCCCACTCATGTCCCCCTGCACCCCCACCCCCTAGCATCCAGGGGCACCCTCCACCAGGCCCCCACTCATGTCTCCCCCCACCCCCACCCCCCAGCAGTGCAGGGGCAGCCTCAAACAGGCCCCCACACATGTCCCCCTGCACCCTCACCCCCCAGCATCCAGGGGCACCCTCCACCAGGCCCCCACTCATGTCCCCCTGCACCCCCACCCCCTAGCATCCAGGGGCACCCTCCACCTGGCACCCACACATGTCTCCCACCACCCCCACCCCCCAGCATCCAGGGGCACCCTCCACCAGGCCCCCACTCATGTCCCCCTGCACCCCCACCCCCTAGCATCCAGGGGCACCCTCCACCTGGCACCCACACATGTCTCCCACCACCCCCACCCCCCAGCATCCAGGGGCACCCTCCACCAGGCCCCCACTCATGTCTCCCCCCACCCCCACCCCCCAGCAGTGCAGGGGCAGCCTCAAACAGGCCCCCACACATGTCCCCCTGCACCCTCACCCCCCAGCATCCAGGGGCACCCTCCACCAGGCCCCCACTCATGTCCCCCTGCACCCCCACCCCCTAGCATCCAGGGGCACCCTCCACCTGGCACCCACACATGTCTCCCACCACCCCCACCCCCCAGCATCCAGGGGCACCCTCCACCAGGCCCCCACTCATGTCTCCCCCCACCCCCACCCCCCAGCAGTGCAGGGGCAGCCTCAAACAGGCCCCCACACATGTCCCCCTGCACCCTCACCCCCCAGCATCCAGGGGCACCCCCCAGCAGGCCCCCACCCATGTCCAACTCATGTTCCCCACCCAACATGTCATCACAGTCCAGATCCCTGGTCTCTATGGTCAGCCCCCAAATGCAAAACACCCACCCGAGTATTGCATCCACCCACTCATATTCTGCAATTACATCACAGAACACCAATTGCAAGTTCCAAAACAAACACATGTCCCTCACATACACCCAATGGGTGTCAGTGATTCTCAAAACACATAACATGAAATGCATGAAAACAATGAGACACCACACATTGAAGTGCAACAAATAAATAATGTATTAAAGGAAAGATGAATAGAAACAAAAATGAATAAACAGAAATGTGAATGGAAAAAAATGAAAAGAAGCATGTCCGTTCAAAATAAAAAAACAATTAAAGAATATAGAAATCCAAAGTAATGTAGTACAAAGTCAAAGTCCACCAAACAAAATCCAATGTGAAAAAAAAATTATAAGCCATTGATCCATGGATAATGTTAAAAAAGAAAGTATGTACAAGTCCACAACTATGTACAATCCAAGAAGCCAGGGTCCATCATCCCAACAAAATAAAGGAAACCTAACTAACTACACTAACTAATAAAAAAAACTATATACAAAAATGTGGCCAATGTCCAAAAGGTCCAAATGAAATAAAAACAAAAATGAAACTTAACACTACCTACATAACTATGTACAAGGGCAGCGGGCTAGTTCCACGGCTCACTTCTGGATGTGCCGGGCCAGGGCATCATCGAACTCCTCCTCAATGTCCCGGAGGCGGTCCTCCTCCATGGCCCCGAGGGTCCGCAGGGCCGTCGACGTGTCCACCTCCAAAGCCCTGCGGATTGCCTCGAGGCACTCGACCCGCCTCAGGGCCCTCTGCATGGAGTTCTCCGCCCTGACCATTGAGAGCCGTGCCTCTTCCGCCCGCTGCCGCTCCGCATCTATGGCGTGGCCCAACCGCTGCCACACGGAAGACACTTTTTGTCCTGGGTCCTCCTGCCCTCCGGCCGATGCCTGCCCCTCCGATGTCGAAGGCCCCGAGCCTTCATGGCTCCCACCATGGTGCTGCTGCTGCTGTGCCTCTGCCCCTGCACTGCCTCCTGCTGCCTGCACATCCTCCGCCGGCTGGGGTGCAGTCGTTGACGTGGCCACCCCTGCTGGACGTCCGACTCCCGACTGTGGCAGGGATGCCTCCTCCACCAGCCTGGCCGCACCGTCAGAGGCAGCTCCACAGGGCACCCAGGTGACTGATGGGTGGGAAGATGGCACAGAGGACGACTGGCGCGTAGGGGGTCCAGCTGAGGATGGGGTCGTGGCAAGCCCCATCAGACGGAGGAATCCGGCCTGGGTGACCTGTCCCAGCAGGCTGACGTGGTCAACGAGCCATTCGAGATGACCTGCAGTCTCTTCATGAAAAGACTGCAGGTCACCTCGCATGGCCCGTTGACGCAACGCCACTCCAGCCAGGACAGGCTCAACCCGGGCCTGGATAGCCACGTCCGCAGGCAGAGGAAGGCCAGTTGACGTCAGCTCATCCCCTGCCTGAAAACTGGTCTGGACATGGGCATCCCTGCTGGTGCAAGATGATGCAGGGACAGGATCAGGGACAGGATTGCACACAGGCACCTCCGCGGCGGCCTGTGCTGCCTCCTGTCCCTGGTCCTGCACTGCACCACTAGCACCAGTGGGATCCCCACCCCCAGACCCCGTCTCCGGTGCTTGCACGGCCTCCTCCTCCACCAAACCCCCCACCAACCTGGATGACTCTGTGCCATCTTCCCCCGTTGGGCCCTGTGGGGTCCCAGCTGCCCCTTCTGCTGCCGAGGAGTCCAACTGCAACCTCCGCCTCTTGGACCTCCCCCCGGCAGCTGCGGCCTGGGACGCGGCACCGGACTCCTCACTCCCCGACGAGATGACAACCTGGGAGGGGAGCCGGGCCTTGCGTCTCCGGCTGGCGGTGGGATCCCCGCCGCTGTGCTCCACAGCACCTTCTCCGCCCTCTTCATCAGTTGACGCTGCAGACAGGGAGAAACAAAACACAGGCATCAGGGCACTGTACAATGTA
Organism: Ambystoma mexicanum; assembly: GCF_040938575.1. Taxonomy (NCBI): domain Eukaryota; kingdom Metazoa; phylum Chordata; class Amphibia; order Caudata; family Ambystomatidae; genus Ambystoma; species Ambystoma mexicanum. The sequence goes on along the minus strand of NC_090930.1, from coordinate 261,136,756 downwards.
CACATACACACATGACAGTTGTACATGAGTGGCATTGGCAAACCTCTGACATGTCATCACAATCCCCAACACACATGTCATTACAACTTGCACACACGAGCCATACCACAGCCATGTTGCAACTGCCAACACCATCCATACACATACAACAGCATCAGCAGCCAAAGGTGAGCCAGACATCACATGCAACACAGGAAGTGCACCACACATGTACACACACCACCACACTTGCATGCATGTGTACACCTCTGCTAAGTGTCGCAGTGTTCAGACGGGCATCCATGTCACATCTGCCCATCAGGCTTCCACATACCGCTGTCACATGCATCCATGTTGCATCACTGTTGCACCCTTGTCAAATACACACACATGCACATGTACACAGCGCTGATACAATCAGCTGAAAACAACATACATGCGTGACATCACGGACATGTCTACTCACATACACATTCATACAAACTTGTGTGCCCACACAACTGCATTTGGCATGCAAGCCCACACACACAGGCACCATCCATGTCTCACACATTACAGCCCTCGCATGTGTCAGCCCCACGGCCCTGTACACCCGCACCCATACTCGACCCCATACAAACAGATGTGCAACCTGCACACTACTGAACAATCACCACATGCACTGCTCACAATCAGGATGCATGTACACTCACCGCTCGACTCCAGACGGGTCTGCCTCTCAAGGACCTGGACGTGGAGCGCTGGGGATATGTGTTCCAGGACCCTCATCTGTTCTTCCGACAAGTGGCCCCGGCGCCCCTTGGCATCCGCTGCCTTCAAGAGGCGCCGGGCCTTGTTCAGGGTCCTGGACCTGAAGTCCTCCCAGCGCTTCTTGACATGTTGGAAGTCGCGGACTGCCACCCCCTCCGCGTTGATGGCAGTCACGATGTCAGTCCAGATCCGAGTCCGTCCTTCCTTGTCGGCGCGGCAACTTCCGAAGAGGGCATCATACTGCCCCAGGACTTGCTCCACCAGGACACCAACTTCGGTGGCACTGAAGCTGGTGCCCCTCTGCCTCTCTGGCCGGGGGTTGTCAGTGGTCACAGATGGAGTTTGCCCCGACATGACAACCCCAGAGGCAGGAGTGGGTGGGCAACTGGGTCCTGGGGCTGGGCTGTGGAGCGATGGAATCCCAGTCGGGAGTCTCTGGTTCCAGCAGGGGTGGTCACACCAACAGCACCCCTGGCTGATGTGCAGGCAGCAAATGGCAGGGCACGTGGGCAGCAGGCAGTCAGGCAGCAGCAGATGGCAGGTGGGAGCGTGCTCGGGGCTCTGGGGGGCAGTAGTTCGGCCTTCTGGGCAGGAGCGTGGTCTTCCGTGTGCTTACGCGTGGCCAGCTTGATACGGAGTGATTTGGCACGTGAAAATTCTGCACGTCAGCGTGTAATTCGAGGAAAGGCCCTTAGCGCGTAAGCGCGTCTGCACGTATACGCATTTTCATTGGACCAAAGGCCCTCAGCGCGTGAGCGCGTCTGTGACGTGACGTGCGAGGGAGTATCCCTCATTGCACGTGATGACAGTACACACGTGGATCCCAACCAATCGCGTGTGAAAGTTCACGGGACCCCGAAACACACGTACCCAGGCCAATCGCGTGTGGAACTTCCCGCGCACCCCGAAACACACGTACCCAGGCCAATCGCGTGTGGAACTACCCGCGCACCCCGAAACACACGTACCCAGGCCAATCGCGTGTACGCTCGCTCCCCTCCGATCACACGCGATGACACCCGAATACGGGAAACCAACGAGTCCGCCCACACGGAGGCGTCCCGCGCCCGCGCACAGCATAAAAGTGCGCGCAAACAACAAACGCGTATATACAGCGACAATGAATGCCCCATTTGTTGCTGCAGTGATTGTGGGACACCGCAGGAGGAGGAGAATAGCCAGGGCACGCATTTTTGCACCACGGACAGGCCTTTTTGGGATGCCTGACGACCAGGTCTACGGCAGGTATAGGTTTCCACCCCATATCATCCTAGACCTGGTCAGGGAGTGGGAAGATGACCTCACATCCCCCACCCTTTGCTCCCAAGCATTGAGCCCCTTGGAGAAGCTGCTCAATGTCTTGCATTTCTTGGCCACTGGGTCGTTTCAGCGGACCACTGCCATAGTGGGGGGGGTCTCACAGGCCACGCAGTCACGCTGCCTACACCAGGTACTGGCAATCATGACAGCGCGCCCCTCAGTCCGCAGGCACATATACATGCCCAGAACACCCGCAGAAAGGCAGGCCGTTGTCCTGGATTTTTTCAGGGTGGCACACTTCCCCAAAGTGCTCGGTGCCATAGATTGCACCCATGTGGCCCTACGTCCACCTAGGGCCACTGAGCACATCTACCGAAACCGCAAGCACTGGCATTCCATCAATGTACAGGTGGTATGCGATGCAAAGGGAATCATCACCTCTGTCTATGCAAACTACCCTGGCTCCACCCATGACAGTTTCATATACAGAATGTCCGCCCTGAGCCGGGCCCTGGAAGCTGGGCAGCATGGCGACACATGGCTCCTAGGTGAGTACAAATGCCCTTGCACATGCATGCAAGTCACACACAGACAAATATACCAACCCTAATAATCTGAACAATTATCACCTCCCCAGGGGACAGTGCCTACCCTCTGAGCAACCACATGATGACGCCAATCCGGAACCCCACCACACCACCCCAGGTAAGATACAACGCTGCCCATATTGCAACCAGGGGCATAGTGGAGCGCACATTCGGAGTGCTCAAGTCACGTTTCCGCTCCCTTGACCGCTCTGGTGGGCAACTACTCTATGCACCAGCAGTTGTGTGCAGGATCATTGTGGCAGCATGTGTCCTGCACAATGTTGCAACACGGCAGGGCGTCCCGGTGGACATGGTGGTGCCCCCACATCCCCAACCACAGGCACAGGCGCTGCCCATGGGAGGGGACAGGGCACGTGGCGAGGTAGCCCGGACCCAGCTTGTGGCCACATTTTTCACCTAAACTCCAACCCCTGCGGAGTGCACACAGGCCTGGCACATACCAGGTGACAATCGATGATGACAAAGTGACAGTCAACTGTCACAACCCTACCACCCTGAGATAGTTGCCATGGAAGTGCCACATCGTCTGCATCCCTAGCTACTTAAACACAAGCTATCCTGTGCAACCAAAATGCACACATGACATGTGACATGACATGAGCCATACACAAGTATTACAAGGCACAATGAGGCAGGGGGGGGGGAACAAGGGAACACAGAGAACGGTACTACTAGGCCAGGTGTCATTGTGATTGTGCAAGTGCAGGGGTAGGGGGAAGGGAAAAGTGCAAGGGTGGGGGGGAGTCCAGTACAGGGGAAGTAGGCCAAAAATGTTTACATAGGTCGCCTGGTGGCAACTGCTAAGGTAAGTGCAGACGAGTGCTGGGAAGGGAGGGCTGTAGGGATAGAGAGACAGTACTGCAGTGCAGGGGTTGCCAGGGTGGCAGTGCAAGTGGACAGTGGCTGGGCCAGGGACCGAGGTTGGTGAGAGTGGCCCAGTTGCAGCTCCTGTGCAGTTCCAGTGAACAATTCTGCAAGGGAGAGGCAGAGAGTAAGCAGAAGCAAAGAGGAAGGTCTTGAGGTGCTTCCAGAACTGGAGATGGTTCCCCTCAAGTTCAAGTCAGGGAGTCTGTTCGAGGGGGAGGGCCCTGCTGCGGAGAGAAACCTACCCCCAGCTAGTTGCTCTGAGAAGCGGATGACCTGGACATGCAAGGTGTGCATCACACACACCTGCAAAACAGGCCATGGCCATCACTGTCATGTCAGTCAAACCCTCCCAAACATCAACATGACATGGCAAGCAATACCCATACACCGACCCAGTAACGATAAGGTACACATTTCCATGTCCTAAATGTACAGTGGCATCGGACAATGATGCCTGACCCGGAATCCGATGAAATGACAGACCAACAAAATGTCCCACCAAAAATAAGTCGATTCCTAATGCATTACAACAGTCGTAGACGTAACATCACAATGAATGCCTGGCTATATGCACATGATGCATTGCAAAATGAACACTGCAGCTCATGTGTGCAATGTCCTACTCCTGCATCACACTGCTCAGCGCACAGCACAGTGAACAGCCATTGCGTGTGATGCACACCCTGAGCATCACATCTAAGTGACAGACTACATCAAAAATCAAATTAGGCATGTACTCGAACCATAATCGGTCACAGAACATGTGCTGGCGGGACACAGTGGGCACCAGAAGGCAAACAGTGTACACGTGGATATGCAAGGGTGGGAGGACATGGAGTGCATCCGAGTGCAAGTGTGTGGTTCTGCAAGGACATGCACTCCACATATGCATGTGCACTCAAGTGACCATCAGTGTTCCCTACACATCACATGTGAACATCCACCATGTGTACACCCCAGCATGTCAAACCACTACTATCCCCTCGCACCTGAAAGGAAAACACAACACATGAACAGGCATTGATCAGCAGAACACAACATGTACATAGGACAACAACATTACAATGTCAGAGTTCCCATCACACTGCAGGGCAACGCAACTATCAACAACAACCCCCCCCCTCACAAATGACCATGACCCACTGAACAACTGCACCTGGGTCATGGAGCCTCCAACCCTCATTCCCACCTGGCCACAGGATCACCTTTACCCTTCGTGTCCATCTCCCACCTTGTGTGTAAAGAGATGCCTGAACCCTCAGAATCCACACTCATTTCCAAAATCACATAATCCAAGGCATGAAAAGGAACCCAAACACCCTCCAGTAGATGACTTGACATAGCAGTACGTCTCAAAGGCCAAGTACTACCACTATGATGCAACAACCAAGGTAGCACAGCAAAACAATGTCACGACAGGATGTGAGACATGTGTGGTACATGACATAGGATGATGCACCATGAATGGATGTGTACTGTCACAGATCCCCTGTACAGGCGCTGGAGTCTCATGTAACAACCACCCACACCATGTCCCGGGTGCCTGCAAGGTCAAACTCACACAGGCCCCTGAGATCCTGGTGGGGAAAGAGGTTCAGGGATATGCAGTCGGGACAGGTGTAGACACACTGGATGACTGGAATGCGTGGCAGGTGAGGGGAGTAGGAATGACACATGAAACCAGGGAATGCACGAAAATGTACAACCTGCATGAACACATGCACAATCCAAACAAACTTGGACATCATTGTCATGGCCTTCTGTAGTCCAGGCTCAGGAGTGGTACGAACCAACCACCCCCTCTAGGGTTTTGGCGCCTGCAAGTTCGGGGCTTACACAGGCATCCGCAACCCCAGTGGGGATAGAGGGTCAGGGAACATTGCTTGGATAGGCATGGGAAGCAGGAACACCGGGTAGAGGGTACAGGTGTCGAAATTGCATAGGATCACGGGTGATTAGGGTAAAAAACATACCAAATAGGACCACACATACATCCATGCATCAGTACACTCCCCAGCAAGCCTATGCAGGGCAGTTTGTAAGAAAATACAACAAGACACTTAGCTCTGGTTTTGAGTGCTGGCCTCCTGCCTGCGCACTCTCAGGTCCGGTTACAGGAGCACTGCAATGCTGCAAAGAGAGACACAGTCAGCAACCTGTACGTGCCAATTACACAAAAACACAACACAAACCATGCCCCATGACAACATACAACTCTACAAACAGACAATCTGTGCTCCATGCTTCGTACCCATATATAACATCACCCCTGTGACGGGTCATTCACAGTTAATGCAGTAAGTCAGCCGCTGGTGGGTGCGTGGCAAATGGAACACCAATGTGTCACAATTCACACAACATGCAATGTTCCCTGGGTAAGCAGACAGACCCATATGGCAAGCCATGACTACAGAGCAAGTTGCGTACCACCATGACCAAAACAAAGTTGCCAGTGCATTTATCATGAAGTACGTGGAATAGACATGCACTGCACCCGAGTATGTCCCTTGCTGTATGTCCCTGTGAGCTGCCCCTTTCCATGTCTTGGAAGGCTACATCGTTGATACAAGTGCCTCAATGAACCTTGGTGTACCGCAGGGTATGTGCCACTGCCCCCGCATGTGTCCCAGACAACCCTACTATCAACAGCCATCAGTCCACAAACACATCTGAGCTGCATTGTGTGCTTCAACACCAATATTTGTCTAAGCTCACCCTCAGTGCTGTGACTAAGCCTGCACGTGCAACTCGCCTGGTGCAAGCTTTGCTGTCTAGTGGCCCCCCTGTGATGCTCACCTTGCCTGGAGTTCCTTGGAACATGTCAGCAGTTCTAGGATGTGGGTCTGCAATCACTGTGGCTCTGCATGTGCACACATGTGCATGTGGGCACCAACAAACGGGTCAGGAATTACGTTGTCCAATGGGCCATGTCTGCTGGCAAAGGTGCTCTGGTGCCTCATCCCCCTGCAGAAAGTGCATGAAACACATGATTAATGCATCAAAGTGATCTGTGTGTGTCTCATCATGCATCTCATTACTTGACCATGTCAGAGAGTCACATCACATATCACACCATCAGTCCGTCTTTCACCTCCAAAATGTGGAACACTATCTACAGCATGATTTGCAACAAGCACGTGTACAGGAAAGATATGAAACATAATACACAATGCATAGCAATCAATGTCCACATTAATCATGACACGCCCCATCTAGCAAAAGCTGAACAGTGGACAATTACACCTAAATCATCCCCACTAGGGGTGTCAACACAAGTCAAAAAGCACCAGACATGCCACAGATATGACAGTCCAAAGCCCTTGTGTAAAATGCTGTTACACCGAACCATCCTTGCGAGCCCATGGATAAGGGAGGCAGGAGTGGCATATGTGAGTCAAGGAACCCAAGCAGCAAACACATACACAAGACAACCATGAAGGGCCCAGCTGGAACAGACAGTGGATGCCTTCAAAAACCACAAGGCACCGCACTGTCACATGTAAGCACAATAGACTACAAATTTTAAACTAACTCAACTATTTACTAATTACACTAACTATGGAAAACCTACATTACCTATTTAAACTAACTATCAAACAGAAACTTAACTAACTAAACTAAAAGAAAAATCAAAAATGGCCACATACGACCCGGGGGGGAGGGGAGGCACCCAGGAGGGGGGAGGTACAGGGTGCTGCTCAACATCCACATGCGATGATGCTGAGCCAAAAAAAAATACCTCCATGGGCTCAACGCCTGCACAGCACGACCTATGTGGGAGATAGATGGTCGTCCGAGTCTGGCTCATCCTGATAAGGAGGACGTGGCACAGTAGCCTGGCCACGCCTAGCCGCAGCTTGCCCCTCGTCGGCAGCAAGTCTGCCGGACAGGTGAGCCTGGTTCTGTGTGGCGATGTTACATAGGTCTGCATGCAGGACCTCACGTGATACACGTGCTTCCTCTTGCAAGGTAGCACGTGTAACACTGAGTTCCTCCTGCAAGGCCTGGCTGGACAACCGCTGCACCTCCCGGCAAGCCTGTAGCTCAGCCGAGATGGTGCGCTCAAGCTGTGCAAACCTCTCCTCTGCCTGCTGCCTCTGGGACATCATAAGGACACCCAGAGTGGATCTGAGGGAGGCATACTCCTCCCTCAGGGCATCCATGTGCGCCTCTGCGTGAGCAGCAATTGCTTGACGCAGAGACGACATTTCAGCCTGGCGTGCCCTGTCAGAGGCCGCCATGCCCAGCCTGAGTGAGCGGGCCGTGGACCGTGCCGCCTGCTGCTGGAGAAGCACCTGCCTAGCAGGGGGGAGCACAGATCGGGCCACACGCTCCATGCTGTCAGCGATGTTCTCCATTGCTGCCCCCTGCCGTTCTGAATTGGCAGTCATGTCTTGCTCCCACTCAGTATACAGCGGTTGCGCGCGGCGACCGCGTTGCCGGGCTTGACCCCTGCGGGACCCAAGGACCGGGGGTCCTCGCTGTGTTGGCACCGCCTGCGGCTGCACGACTACATGCCCCCGTCTACGTGATGTCCCAGGCACATCAGTGACTGGTGTGGAGGGTGACCCTGCGTCCCGATCCACCACGGGCGGAGGAACCAAGACTGTCTGATCCCTCAGTGCAGGGGTCGCAGACAGAGGAGTGTCCACATCAGAATCACTCACCCCTGACACATGGACTTGATGGTCATCCAACTCAACATGGACGTCAGAGTCGTCATCAAGGCTGGACTCATAGGCAGCCAGAGACAGGATGGACTGCAGCACTTGGGGGTTTTCGTGGCCTACCACCCCATGACCCCCACTAGTGCCGGGTTGATGTGGTCTTACCAACCCTGTGTCTGGCATGACAACACCATCCTCTGCATCCATTGCGTCATCACCTGAAAAATAGAGAGGAAAAGGTCAGTACACATGTCAGAAGCACACAACACACACACACACACCGACAGCAAAGGCATCTGGCAGACATGTGACACACAACATATGACCTTGCATGCATGCTGGGTCTACTTAGAATAGCTTCTGTGATCAGACCTGTTGGAAGGTGGCAGTTTGCATGGAAGTGGGTCTAAGCAGTGCAGAAAATGTGTACGCCACTCACTGCCTACATGTACAAGCACTCCATGGTGTGTGCCAGGAAATGTGAAGGCAGTGCAATGTCAAAATCAGACATCACGTGCATTGTGTATTCAATGTGTACCATGTCTAGAAGGCAAGCACCCCTCCACCCCAGTACCAAAGCAGGGATGCCTAGCATGGTATCAAAAGGCTGACCATACACCTGTGTATTGACAAGCAGTGTTGACTGGCATCAACAGCTTAATGTGATTTCAATTACAACACTGCAAATGATGCTGGGACAGTGGGCAGGACACATGATGGAAGATCCGGAGGCCGGCCACGTGTGAAGAAGACACGACAAGAGTTGGACAGAGTCATTGGCCATTGAACAGGCTGAGGCCTGTGAGCCACACAGATTGTCAGAGCCTAAACATGTGTGCAACGCAGGACTGAGCCACAGTTGACATGGGGAGGCCGATGATATGGCAGGCAATGTATGTAACCAAGGACTCATATTACAGTGATCATCCAGTCAAGGACACATAGGGGCATGTGTGCAATGCACATGGAGCATGAAGGGGCACTCATGTCCCTGCGGGACATCTGACCCATGCACAGTACAAGTGGGATGCCCTGCATCGAGTACTAAGGCTGTACCACACGGCATATGTCTGGCAGTTTCTAAGCTGGATGTTAGCATCTACACAGGACACATGAACATGAAACTACACATTGGCAAGAATGTAGCAGACCAGTGCAAAGGTGGAACTGGGGTGCAGAGTGGCGGAGGGGGGGCAAGGGAGCATGGCCACATGGAGTCCCGCATGCAGGCAGAGGAGACACGCATGACGGTGGCATTGCATTACTTACACATCAGAACCATGTACAGGTCACATGTAGCAGCAATCATGCACAACACATCCCACAAGTGAAACACACACGTCCTCAACAACTACGCATCAACACTCACTGGACTGGGCATCAAAGTCCAGCATCTCTCCCACACCTTCGACCAATTCTGGTGGTATGAACTCCGCAACGAGAGCCTCATGCGGAGTGAGTTCTTCCTCCTCTGGTGCAGGCCCACCGCCAGTCACCAGAGTCAAGTTGTAATTTGAGGCACGCTTGGCCTTAGTGCTGCGCTTGATGTCATTCCAGCGCTTTTTGCACTCCTGCGCCGTGCGCACCTCATGGCCGAATGAACTGACATGTTCCGCCACATGCTTCCAGTGGGTGTCACGTTGGGCAGCCGTAGTCTGACTATTGGCACCCACTAGCATGTCACGGCTGTGTCCCCGCACGTAGTCCACGAGGAAGTCCAGTTCCTGCTTACAGAAAGGCTTCTTCCTCGACGTGCAGGAGGTCGTGGCTGTGTGTGGGGTCCCAGCCTGTGCTGCAGATGCAACCTTCCTCCTCTTGGACTGTGGCGCAGACCCTGGGTGGCTAATGCCGCCCTGACCAGTATGGCCAGTGGGTTGGGTGGATTGAGCCGAGGGAGTGGCAGGTGGAGGGATGACCAAAGGCCTGACTTGTGTCAGTGGCAGCTGGGTGCCCACTAATGGACCCTGCGCAGCAACATCAGCTGTGGCAGGGTCATTGACCGCAACGGTCCTGGTTGGCAGGCTCACAACCGGGGTGCTGTTGGGTGCATCTGCCCCTGCACTTGCCAACACCCGGCTGTTCGGGGCAGCAGATGACATGACTGCCCCAGGGACACGTGTCTTGGTCTGAGCAGCCCGGCCTGCCCCAATGGTTTCCCCCCTGGCCTGTTGGAGATCTACCAAGGGCTCTTCAAGTGCCAACGCAGCCTGCGCTGGCAGACCCTGAGCCTGGGTGGCGGTGTCCACAACTGCACCTGCAGCTACCGCTACCCTTGGGCCCGTGGCAGTCGATGAAACGGACTGCCGGGTCATACGGGTGCCAGTGCCAGATGCAGGAGCTGCATCCCCCTGAACCACAGGGGGTGGTGGCATGGCTGCACCAACACATGGCACAACATTGTGCTCAAGTGGCGCACCCCTGCCTCTTCCCCCTCTGTGGCTGCCCTGGACACCCTGGAGTCCCCCTACTCCCTGGTCACCACGGCCACGTCCCCGACCACGCCCGCCACGAGGAGGACGCCCAGCTGAGGCGCCCCTCACCTTTGGTAGCCTCCCTACCATGGCACAGATGTAATAGTGCTGGCACAGATGGAGTGGTGCCAATGGGAGGTGTACAGCACAATTGACCTGGGCAATTGGGGTGAAGGGGGTGGGAAGCAAGATGTTAACAGCCCCCCTGCACCTGCAAGGCTGTATGTGACCCCGGTGATGTGTTGACGGGTCACGCAACGCTCAGGCACCCCAAAACTGCAGTAAAACCGTGCACGCAACCCTGCAGCCTACGTGCGTGGATTAAACCTCCCGCAGTACGCGGTGGCACCCAGTAACACGTATAACGCGTACGCGTGGGACACGCAGGCTACGATGACATCGAAAATGGGTGCGATACACAGGGGCACCCGCAGTGGGAAAAGGAGCGTTTGCGACTCACCGTCTGACTAGCGCGATGCAGAAAAACACGCGTAGCCAATACCCCCGCCAAAAGAAGAGATACGTCCTTGAGAGCTGTGAAGTAGATGGCGCGCGAAACGACTGGAAGCAGCAACACACGTCGGTATCCACGAAAGGCACGTACAGCGAACTGCTGGGCCCGCTCACCTTTAACCCGTGCTGAGGGAAACGCACGCGCGCGTCACGTCACATGCGGACGTGCACTTTTTCACGTTTCATTACGCGCATTACACGCGGACGTGCAGTTTTTCACGCGCGCACGCTTATGCATGGACCCTTTCCTCCTATTGCACGCGGACGTGCAGTTTTTCACGCGCGCTTACGCGCATTACACGCAGCGTGCAGATTTTTCACGTGCCTATTCACTCCGTATGAAGCTGGCCACGCGAAAACACACGGAAGACCACGCTCCTGCCCAGAAGGCCAATTCACTGGCCCCCAGTGCCCCAAGCAGCCTCCCACATGCCATCTGCTGCTGCCTGCCTGCCTGCCTGCTGCCACCGTGCCCTGCCATTTGGTGCCTGCACATCAGCCATCTGCAGGGCTCCAGTTGCTGTGTCCACCCCTGCTGGTACAGAAGAGTCCCGACTCAAATGACATCGCTCCACAGCCCAGCCCCAGGACCCAGTTGGTCACCCACTCCTGCCCCTGGGGTTGCCATGTCGAGCACATCCACATCTGACACCAGTGGCAACCCCCGGCCAGAGGGGCAGAGGGGCACCAGCTTCACTGCCACCGAAGTTGGTGTCCTGGTGGAGCATGTCCTGGGGCAGTATGATGCCCTCTTCGGATCGTCCCGCGCCAACAGGGAAGGACAGGAGAGGACGCGGAGGGGGTGGCAACCCGCACCATCCAGAAGGTCAAGAAGCGCTGGGAGGACTTGAGGTCCAGGACCCTCATGAAGGCCCGGCGCCTTGTGGAGGGGGGCCGGGGCCGCATGAGTTCCATCCAGTTGAGGGTCCTGGAACGCGCACACCCAGCGCTCCACAGCCAGGTCCTTGAGAGGGAGACCCGTCTGGAGTTGAGCGGTAAGTGGCCAAGCATTGCTGTGTGAGACAGGGCATGTTGCAGTGTGCTGGTTGTCTGATACTTGCCTGCATGTGTGACATAGGCCATGTACGCATGTATGTGTGCAGGGACATCATGGTAATGCATGTGCGACCTGTAATGTGTGAACCGCATGGTTGTTGCATGTGTTTGAATGTGACATGGGGAGCCCTGTGCAGATTGCACACATGACAGCATGGAAGTCTCTGTTCCTGGACATGGGTGGGGGCCTGGTGGAGGGTGCCCCTGGTGGCTGGGGGGTGGGGGTGCTGGGAGACATGGGTGGGGGCCTGGTGGAGGCTGCCCCTGGTGGCTGGGGGGTGGGGGTGCTGGGAGACATGGGTGGGGGCCTGGTGGAGGCTGCCCCTGGTGGCTGGGGGGTGGGGGTGGTGGGAGACATGGGTGGGGGCCTGGTGGAGGGTGCCCCTGGTGGCTGGGGGGTGGGGGTGCTGGGAGACATGGGTGGGGGCCTGGTGGAGGGTGCCCCTGGTGGCTGGGGGGTGGGGGTGCTGGGAGACATGGGTGGGGGCCTGGTGGAGGCTGCCCCTGGTGGCTGGTGGGTGGGGGTGCTGGGAGACATGGGTGGGGGCCTGGTGGAGGGTGCCCCTGGTGGCGGGGGGGTGGGGGTGCTGGGAGACATGGGTGGGGGCCTGGTGGAGGGTGCCCCTGGTGGCTGGGGGGTGGGGGTGCTGGGAGACATGGGTGGGGGCCTGGTGGAGGCTGCCCCTGGTGGCTGGGGGGGTGGGGGTGCTGGGAGACATGAGTCGGACATGGGTGGGGGCCTGGTGGAGGCTGCCCCTGGTGGCTGGGGGGTGGGGGTGCTGGGAGACATGGGTGGGGGCCTGGTGGAGGGTGCCCCTGGTGGCTGGGGGGTGGGGGTGCTGGGAGACATGGGTGGGGGCCTGCTGGCAGGTGCCCCACAGTGCTGGGGGGTGGGGGTGCAAGGGGACATGTGGCTTGGCTGGGGGGCATGGCCATGGTGGATGGGCTGCCTGTGGGACATGACATGGGGTGCAGGGTAGTCCCCTGTGGTGTGGGATGCCTGCAGAGGTCGTGGAGGGGGTAGAGGGGAGACCTGGGAGGACCCACACTGCCAATTCACGTCTTGAACTTCCCGCACACCCACCACCCACGCACCCCTGAAATCCACGTACCCAGGCCAATCGCGTGTAGACTTTCTCGCGCACCCCTGAAATCCACGTACCCAGGCCAATCGCGTGTAGACTTTCTCGCGCACCCCTGTAATCCACGTACCCAGGCCAATCGCGTGTAGACTTTCTCGCGCACCCCTGAAATCCACGTACCCAGGCCAATCGCGTGTAGTCTTTCTCGCGCACCCCTGAAATCCACGTACCCAGGCCAATCGTGTGTAGACTTTCTCGCGCACCCCTGAAATCCACGTACCCAGGCCAATCGCGTGTAGACTTTCTCGCGCACCCCTGAAATCCACGTACCCAGGCCAATCGCGTGTAGTCTTTCTCGCGCACCCCTGAAATCCACGTACCCAGGCCAATCGCGTGTAGTCTTTCTCGCGCACCCCTGAAATCCACGTACCCAGGCCAATCGTGTGTAGACTTTCTCGCGCACCCCTGAAATCCACGTACCCAGGCCAATCGCGTGTAGACTTTCTCGCGCAACCCTGAAATCCACGTACCCATGGCCAATCGCGTGTAGTCTTTCTCGCGCACCCCTGAAATCCACGTACCCAGGCCAATCGTGTGTAGACTTTCTCGCGCACCCCTGAAATCCACGTACCCAGGCCAATCGCGTGTAGTCTTTCTCGCGCACCCCTGAAATCCACGTACCCAGGCCAATCGCGTGTAGACTTTCTCGCGCACCCCTGAAATCCACGTACCCAGGCCAATCGCGTGTAGACTTTCTCGCGCACCCCTGTAATCCACGTACCCAGGCCAATCGCGTGTAGACTTTCTCGCGCACCCCTGAAATCCACGTACCCAGGCCAATCGCGTGTAGTCTTTCTCGCGCACCCCTGAAATCCACGTACCCAGGCCAATCGTGTGTAGACTTTCTCGCGCACCCCTGAAATCCACGTACCCAGGCCAATCGCGTGTAGACTTTCTCGCGCACCCCTGAAATCCACGTACCCAGGCCAATCGCGTGTAGTCTTTCTCGCGCACCCCTGAAATCCACGTACCCAGGCCAATCGCGTGTAGTCTTTCTCGCGCACCCCTGAAATCCACGTACCCAGGCCAATCGTGTGTAGACTTTCTCGCGCACCCCTGAAATCCACGTACCCAGGCCAATCGCGTGTAGACTTTCTCGCGCAACCCTGAAATCCACGTACCCATGGCCAATCGCGTGTAGTCTTTCTCGCGCACCCCTGAAATCCACGTACCCAGGCCAATCGTGTGTAGACTTTCTCGCGCACCCCTGAAATCCACGTACCCAGGCCAATCGCGTGTAGTCTTTCTCGCGCACCCCTGAAATCCACGTACCCAGGCCAATCGCGTGTAGACTTTCTCGCGCACCCCTGAAATCCACGTACCCAGGCCAATCGCGTGTAGACTTTCTCGCGCACCCCTGAAATACACGTACCCAGCCCAGCCGCGTATGGAAACACCCGCACACCCCTGGAATACACGCTCCCAGCTCTGCGTTTGCTGCTGCCCTTTGCGCTGGGTTGGGGATTTTGATGGCTTTTCCCTGCGCGAGAGGCGTTCTTGGAGGCGTAACTGGCGCTGCTGCAGGGTCGCTGCGCAACTGTGCGCCACGGCTGGTTTTGGTGGCTGGAATCCATGAATACGCTGTGCGCGGAAATGGATTTTAGCGCACGCGGCTGGCGCAGGGATTCGCACGCGCACACTGTGCGCCAGCCGCGTGCGCCACTTGTGCGCTGAATTCTATGAATCGGCCCCTAAATCTGTTTTGAAATTGATATTAACATGACAAACATCATAGGAAGAACAAGTGAAAAAAACAGATGTCAACCTTAGTTTTGAGATGTTAAAACTACAGAGAGTGTTTTGTAAATCTGCTGACATCAAACTTTAGAAATAAGAACAATTATTCTTGATGTGAGAACAAAGTGGCGTTGATAGATGTTCTTCTGATATCGATTTAGAGGGTCAACTTAGTTAAAAACACTTGAGCACTTGAATTATCTTTTGATGTTTGTATCCCTCTCCTTCAGGTTATCCAAGTCAAGCATGCAGGCGAATCCCTCTGAAACTCTGAAGAGCTCATGTAGTGATCGTTCAATTGTGGATGCAGGATGAATATTTTAGGAGAGAGATTTAAATATGCTGTTCAAGCAGGCCTAGAGTTAAACAATAAAATAGCACTTACAGTACACCAGTTATTAAAAATGCAAACGCCTGTGCAGGCTTATCTTTTTTATAATGTGTTAAAACCATTTTCATTGTATACTAAGGTGCAATCATTCAATGTGATATACTGCTTAAATGTTATGTATGTTTATTAGACATAGAAAAGAAATTACGAATATAAAAGTAGAACATCTTCTAAGTGCTTTTTACGTTAATGCCTATTCACACTTCAGTTCATTCCATACAGAGACATGTACTGTGAGGGACTGTGCAACCAGGTCCATACTGATTTCATTCCATCCGAAGCATCTCATCCATAATTGGCATCTAGTCAGCACCCTGTCACCCAGTGGCCTTTTATAGAGAAGATGATAAAATCATGGATAGCGCAGTGTATGCCCAATGGCCCATGCCTGTCTGTGGTGAACAGCTCTCCCAGCAAGGCCATTGGGCATGCTGATGGGGTCACTGCTGGGAGAGGGGGTTCTCTTGTGCATCCCTCTCTGATTCCGACCAAATGATAAGCAAGAGAGCATTCACTTCTCAGAACCTTGGACATGCGCTATGTCCTCATGCCCAGGGCTCATGATTCCAATGTTCCTGGGCCCTGTTGAGCTTGCACTCGGCCACCACTCTAGGTTCCTAGAGGAAGCGCAGCAGAAGGAGCAACCCGAAGTGCAAGGTAAGTTAAAGACAATGGTATTTGTGAGTGTGTGTGTGTGTGAGAGGCTGATATCTGTGAGTGCCAGTTTTTTTTGTTTTCTATACTTTTCTAGTACGGAAATAAATTGCAACTTTGCATTGCAACTATATTTTGTAAACACTCCCTCACAGTGAAACATTCTCTGTGCTGCAGGGCAGGAATCTGTTGTTCGCAGAGTTATACAAAATCCTTGTTAGTTGTGTTGTTTTGTGTCCTCACATGTTTCTATTGCATCAACCTCTTGCCCTCCATGCTTCTCACGTTCTGCTCATCAATGCTCTGGAGTATCCTGTTATGCATGCTTGTGCTTTCTAAAAATACCACAAATAAAGATAAACACAATATTTAGGCAAATCTTATTTTGCTGATTGTTCTTATAGATTATTATTATTATTATTATTATTATTATTATTATTATTATTATTATTATTATTATTATTATTATTATTATATACCATTATATTTAGTGTTTCCTGTAAAATCCCCTATCTGTAAGTACTGCAATAATAGGTTTTATGTCTATGAAGAAGCCCATTAGTTATCAAAATAAAGAACACATTCTAGCTTTTAGCATAAGCAAGCTTGTGGGAATATTTTTGGTTTTCGTGCATTTAAATATTTAGATCGCATAAGAATGGCATGTCAGTCTCACATCCTCAGTTATACAGTCCCACACCACCATTTTGGGCAAGTAGTAGACCGTGTGGTATTGAGAAATCAAAATGTACTTAAAGGAATAATGTCACTTCAACTAAGTTGGTCTATAGTGCTACATCAAGGAGATCAACACAAAGCTATAGCAAAACCAATAATCAACCAAATTAATTTACCTTCCTATGAATCTCACTATTATCAGTCAGCACAAACATTAATTTTAATTCCTTAGAGATATTGTAGTCTAAATAATACTATGCATGATAAATACTCCTAGAAATGTGTTGATCTCAGAAACACAATCTTACTTCAATGCAACATTGCTGCTTCTCGGCCAGTGCGTGCATATTTTACATGGAAACATTTCAAACCACTTTTCAGAATACTAATTTTGGACCAGTATCAAGACAAGTATGTAATAGGAGAAATTTACTTGAACAAATAACATTTAAAATACATTTACATTCAACCAACTCCCCTATCCAGGTGTGAGGTAGTGAACATATTGGCTATCTATAAGCAACCTAACTGTAAACAATAGCCAGCTTGCAATATTCCCCTGTAGGTTTGAATTCAAAGTAATGTTCTCAGGGATCTATTTATTCTATTCTGAACCCGCATACATACTGTGGTCTCAAAACATGTGGGTGGAGCTAAACATGCATGTGTGACTTTCACTAAACATGTATATGTTTGTGACCATGAATATGGCTAAATATGCAGCTTTAAATGTATGTATGCCTGCACAGCTTTAATGTGTCTGTGTGTAGGTTTCAGCCGGCATGTATTTTTGTGTTGGAGCTGTAACCATCTCCAGTAATATGTACAATGTTTAATAAACCCTTCCATTACACAGTAAACATGAATCTGTTTATGCATCCAAAGATAAAGGACTGCAGGTGTTTGCACTTTTCACATAGTTTATTCAATATGATTAATTCCCTAGGTATGCATTTGTGTTCTGCAAGCACCTAATCTATGACTACAGCCACCTCCGGTTGAATTAATGCATGATATCCTTCTATTTTGCAACAACACTATGATCCAAGATGACTCTAGACTGGTGTAAAGCCACTAATTATATTTTAAATAGTACGTAATTGTACAAAGGCAATTGCCCATTAAAATAACACACACATGCATACAGTTTTAAACTTTTGTTTTGCAAAGCATATTGAACTCACTTGGTGACTCATACAACAGGGATGACATAGGGCATATAAAATATCAGAACTTTTGGTCCTGTTCTCTAATTGCATTCCCCAGATTTCCTTGCCTTTTACACGGATTTACTCTGGTCAATCTATAGGGAGAGATTGTGGTTGATTTGGCATTAATTCACAATTTGAATGTGCACTTTAAGTTAGACTAAACCTGGAATAATCCCATCAAAAAACCTTCTTTCAAGTGGCTTATCTGGAATCATTTTCCAAAAACAGACTGGTCATCCTTCATTTATGAGCTGGTCTCCAATCTGCATGGGGTCAGTCCTTCAAGCTCTGCTCTGCCATCTCCAGATGGTTCCAAAAATCTGTGGTGTCCATCTCCACATATTCAACAATAATAATGCTAAGACTATGTGCATGCAATTATATATCTTTCTTACTTCCCCTTCCTTGTGACGAGGTGTGGTTTTCCCAGTCCCACGATTCAGCAAGGGTGAGGGTCAAAACCATCCTAGTGAAAAAAAGCCTACTTCATTTTTAGGACCTATCTTTGGATGTGAACATGTGCGATTAAGAAAACAAATATTTTCAGATTCTGTACACTGATGTGCACTTTTAGATACTTGAATGATCTCTGTGAAATACATTTTGGTGAAATTTTTAGTTATTGCCATTTTTCACCTATTCAAAACTTGTCACGATATGTACTATTCTTATGTTATGTTATGTTAAGTTGATTTATACTGTGCAGCATTACAATTTGCATGGTCTCCAGACGCTCACATGGTATCGCATTCTTTTGCTGTCACCAGTTTATTTGAAGTAATTTTCTATGAAGAAATTACTTTGAAAAAACAGATTGAAATATATATATATAAGGGGCTAAAAAGGGACAGGGGGGTTGGGTAGAGGTTACAGTATAGGGAAGGGGGCTCGGGAGGGACCCCGCAGTGTTAAAACAATTATTTGATGAGATTTTTCAAAGTAATTTCTTCGAAGAACAATACTTCAAAAAAATAGGTGTCACCAAAGGGACATGAAACCGCTTACATGGCTCTGTAAGAAAGAAGGTGGGTGGGTCAGTGAGGGAAGAGGGATAGGACAAAGGTAGCACTATTCTGTTGATGCTTACAGAACCATGAGAAACTGGTGTCTGTGCGTGTCGGCTTTCTAAGTGTGCTTTGATTGTGTGCACTGGCTTGTTTTGTCCACAAGGGTAAGGTCTGGGATTGTTTGTTTTTTATGTATGTTTGTTGTGGTGGATGTCTAGTGTGTGTGTTTTGTGTGTAGTGTGGCTGACCCTTTAGGGTGAGTATGGTACTTGGGGGTATGCTGGAGAGAAGCAGGATCAGGGGTGGTTATTACAGTTGAAAACCTATGAGTGTAGTACACTTTCAACACAGATGCTGGATTCAGGGGCAGCAGTATCCTATTCAATACAGTGTCTACACTTTAAAATTAATCTAAGTGCAATACATTGTCTATCCTCAAAATTCATCTAAGTGCAATGCATGGCTACCCGCTCAGTTCATCTAAGTGCACTACATGACTACCCTCAAAATCTCTTCCAGGTGCAATCCATGGCTACCTTCAAAATTCATCTAAGTGCAATACATTGGCAGACCTCAAAATTCCTCTAAGTGCATTACATTGGCTAACCCTCAAAATGCATCTAAGTGCAATACATTGGCTAATGCTCAAAATAATCGTGGTGCAATACATTGGCTAGCTTAGCAGCACACCAAGATTCAACACATTGGTAACAATTGCATGGTAGTGGTACAGCAATAAAGTAGTGGCAGTATTTATGAAGCACACCAGTGGCTGTGCTCCCAATTCTGACAACTTTACCTGTTTGTAGCAGCAAACTGCTTTGCCCAGCACCCATGGCGAACAGGCAAACCAGTAATGGGGAGTTGCTTTTGAGAGGTGCCCTTTGCCTTTGGCCCTTCACTGGCTGCCAGGGCAAGGCTGCTCTTTGTGGGCCTCTGAGGAAAGGACCTTCTAGCCACATGGGAAATGCCTCAGCCAATTCCCACCAGTCTGGGCAGATGGTGGGAGAGGGAGAGGGAGAGGGGGGCAGGGAGAAGCGTTGCAGTTCAATTTAAAATCACCTGAAAGCTATGGACCTCCTCAGCGATGAGGTTAACATCATTTACATAATTTGCCAGATGTAACTCCTATCACCAAGATTTCAACATTTTCTTTTGATCTAAGACTTCATTGCAATGCAGAAATACATTTAATTAATACACATTCAACAGTGTCAGATCTTTCGAAATCTGTGGTGCTTGGCAGAAGATCCCTCGGGAGGACCGGCTTTGTCACCTATGTGGTAATAATTGTTTGGCAACCACCAAGCACCTACTAATATACTGTAAAGGGCATCAACCCTTAAGGACTACAGCACTTAGAAATACAGGCACACAGGTGAACACTGGTCTGGAGGAGGTCTGGCGGACTTATATGATGGGGAATTCAGAGGGCCTAATCTTTCATTTCTCATTGTTGTGGAGGAAAGTTAATTCCATCTTCCATGTACTTTTTAACTCCACATAGATAATTGATGTGTAAGTGGAACATTATGATTTTAAAAGTTGCATCTTGCATCAACTGTATAAAAGACAAGAACATGCAAAAAATAATAATACACCTTTGATTTCAGATTTCCATTATGTTACAATCTATTAGTGTTGTTAGCGTGCAGTTGAGGAAGTTTTCTTGCAGGTGGCAGTGGTGCAATGTTTGTACGGTCCCTTTGCAGGCTCTCAATGTATTCATAACTGAGTGTTGTTTGCTGCACCTACAGTTCAGTAACTTCTCTGTTACATCTTGGTAATGCAGTCTTTATGAGAGACTTGGAGCTTTTTGAATGATGACAAGGCCTTTGAAATGCACAGCGCCAAATTCTTTAGTGCCATCTGGCAATTAATGTATTTGTATAATCTTTGTGACAGGCTTGAGCAACAGGCTACCAAGACCTTTGTATAGATGTTATTCATATTTTTTTATTATACATTTTTGAGCGGGGTAGGCCTAATAAGTAGCATATTCAAAGAGTTTCCACTATGCCTTTAAGCAGTTTTGAACAACCACTATAAATCACTAGATGAAGGCAGGTCACGTTGAATCTCCAATACAAAGACTTCAAGTGAATATAGATATATGGCAGAATAAATTGAAACTTTTATGTTGAATCCTGCATGGCTCTATATCACATTATGTTACGTAAAATGAAACATATGCAAATACAGTCATTGAAATTATATGCAGTTTTCTATGCCACAAGTGTCTTTAAGATTTCTGTGTTTAATGCTTGGGTCCTTGTCTTGGTATTTTTACATGAAGAAAGTTCCTGTTTAAATACACTCTGTTCCCGAAATGTCATCGGCATCAATAAGGCGAAAACAGAAAAAATATGATGGTACTGTAGTATATTGAATTCTGGTTAAACACAGTTAGCAGTATTTTTTCAGCTCTGATAAGCCAGTCTTGAAATACTATTGAAAAACACACAAAACCTTATTACATGCACACGCACATCTAGTTTGATCATTCATTTTTTCAGAGTCATCTTTTTGTTATAACAGTTAACAAGAGGCACAGATTTCCAACAAATGACATAACTGGTTACTGGCTTCCCTTCTCTCCCTCCTCTGTCGAGCTCTCCTCACCTGAACTGCCGGAATTGCGGTCGGGGTCCTGCAGATGCCTTCGAGTCAGGTAATCTCTCTCCTTTTTCCGATGAGCTTGCTTGTCACGGAGGGAGGCCACCGTAACCGCTGAGGCAAACAGCTGTCCGAGGGCCCCCCTTCCGGAATCAAGCCGGAATGAGGGAAAAAAACCCAAATGGGGAAAAACCCTTGTGTCTCCTATGGTCCGCAGCAAGGAAGGTGTATCCCAACAGAGAAATGGGATTCCAGGTGAGCCGGAGGAAGATCTTGCAAAGGATCCGTCTGGTAACTCTGTAACCAATACTGCCGGGAAGCAGGAGAGTACTGCAGCATAGGAGTGGAGAGCCAGAGGGCCGGACAACCCGGAAAACACCCAACAGCCAAGGCAACCAGAGGGTGGAAGGCCAGCGGTAAGATAAGCAGCAGAAAGAGGTTCCCGCAAAGAAACGGGGAGAGAAGAGGGAAACGAAGAAAAAAGGAGCGGCGCCTATCCGCGAGGACGGGGCCGCAACAGCAGAGACCAGGAACCGTCGAAAGGCAGCGAGCATAGAAAACTGGAGGAGAGAGCAAGGTAAGTGACAGGGAAATTCAGCTAAGAGCGAGAGCGAGAGTAAACAAGGACAATGAGAGACAGGAGCGAAGGAACCCGGAAGAACGAGAGCTTCCATGGTATTTGCAACGCAGGGACCGCTGGGTAGGGAGGAAAGATATACTCCCAGCGGCCTCGTGTTACCAGGGAGGATCACGGCATAGACTCGAAGGAGGGACTAGAACCTCCTACCTCTATTTCCCAAACTCCAACGCGGAAAAATCCGCCAGTCGGGACGCCTGCGGATGCCAGTATGCCCCCTTCCTGTCCGCACCACCCCAGGCTTCCCGGGTGCAGGCGGTGGAATCTGGCGAGCAAGCGAGGGGCATGAACCTGGGAGGCCGGTTCCCAAGAGTCCTCCGACTCCGGATAACCCTTCCAGAACAAAAGGTATTCCAACCTTCCCCGGTAAAACCTAGAGTCTCGAATGTTGGAGACCTCATACTCCGCTTGATCAGGCACCTGTGTAACGCTCACCTGGTTCCCTCGGAGGCGCGGGTCTTGGCTGGGCGGTGAAACCGTCTTCAAAGTTAGGCGTAGGGTCCGTCTGGCTCCCTGGTTTGGTCCCCTTCTCACCGAAAGCTTGACTTGGAGGGTGAGATGTCTACAAGTGGAAAAGATCAGGGGATGTTAGTAGCTGGAAGGTTAGATGAAGTCTCTACCCCCACACTCTCTCCTCCCGTTGTACTCGGTTGCTAACTGTGCTCACCTTAAATAGGTGAATGCCGGGCTCTCCATCCTGCGTCTTGTGCAGGGGCTCTGGGTCCAGTTACTTCACTGGTTTTGGGATCAGCCTCTTGATTGCAGAGGGTAAGTAGAGAGCGATGCCGCCGTTAATTGCACGAGCGGATTTTGCATATATCAAGTCCTTAATGTCCTCTTTTAACGTCCCTTTCTTGCAGGGTTGGCTGAGAAGAAATGATGGCGAAAGAATGCCAAAGTTCGTGGAGGCACGTAAGTAGAAAGTCTGTGCAGGGCCTTTCAACGCACCTTAATGTCTCTCTCTTGCTTTCAGATGGAGAATGATGAAGGCGCCGGTGATGATGCCCAGGTTCGTACCGAGGCGCGAACAAGATGATGGAGAATAGGAAGGCACGTAAGTAGAAAGTCTGTTCAAGGCCTTTAAACGCACCTTAATGTCTCTCTTTGCCTTGCAGGTAGCGGAGTGCGGTGCGAGCTGACTTTGGAGCGTACGTCGCAAAGGTAAGCCGTTCAGAAACAAAACGTTACTAACCAATGTTCTTTTGTCTTTGCAGGGCTCGATGGCGGAGAAAGGGTGCGGCGAATACCTTAAACGCTCCGGTGGATCGGGTAAGTTGAAGCGCTGACCTTGACTCTTCTAATCTGTGTTTTTGTTGTTGTGCAGATGCTGCTGAAGACTGAAGAATGGATCCTCATCAGGTAAATCCGGAGATTTCGCGTTCACAGGAGCTGGAATGGAAGATTCCCTGGAGCTGACACGGTGAGCGTCCTGCTGCTGATGCAGAATAACGCGAAGCACGTGGCACCAATCGGGTGTGGTTTAAATAGTGCACAGGAGTGCTTCGGCGTCTTCTTCCACAGCCTCGCCCAGGTAAGAAAAAGAGTTCCAGTTTCCAGAAGAGTTCCAGTCCTAGGGAGTGGTTCCAGCCCCACCCAGAAGAAAAGTAGTTCCTGCCAGAGGAGGATGAAGACTTCATCCTGTTGGTAAGGAAGCAGCATGGTCTGCTGCAGGTAGGTCCACCCAAGCACTTCTGAATTTGCTATGAGCCCGGCGCTTCTTGTGCCGGGACCAGTCTCCACAATGAGCCTGGCACCACCGGTGCCAGGACAAGGCCCAAAAGGTCCCTAAAGGGACTTGCTGGCGTCTGCAATGAATGTTATGAGCCTGCTTCCAAGGGCGTTGAGCTTCTCCTGACTCCTTGGAAGCAGTGGTCATGACAGCACCCCCCCTCAAGGCCCCTCCCAAGTTCGTCTTCTCCGGGGGTCTTGGTTTGTCGGGAAAAGTTTGGTGAAACTTCTTGACCAGACGGGGTGCATGCACATGTTCCGATGGTTCCCAAGATCGTTCCTGGGGTCCATAACCTTTCCAGTCAATCAGATAATATAGTTTTGATTTGGAAATCTTGGAGTCTAGGATGTTCTGAATTTCGAACTCCAGTTCTCCATCCACTTGGATAGGGTCTGGAGATTTTGTCAAACGGGTTCCAGGTTGCATGGGTTTTAGCAAGGAGACGTGGAAGACGGGATGAACTTTCATATGAGTAGGTAAGCCCAATTTTACTGCCACTGGATTTATTATGGCGGTGATCGGGTAGGGTCCCAGGTATCGTGGATTGAAAGTACGTGGTCCTTTTAAGGGTAAATGTTTGGTGGACAGCCAGACTTGATCTCCCACTTGATATTGGGGAGCTTCCTTTCGATGTTGGTCTGCACCCTTCTTGTAATATTCCTTGGCTTGCTGAAGGTGAGAAGTGGCTTCCTTAAAGGCTTGAGTGATTGTAGAGTGCAGGTGATCTACATCAGGTGTTCCAAGAGTCTGAGGTGGATCAAGATTTGAGGTGCGGGGATGGGTTCCATACAAGAGGAAAAAAGGGGTTTTTCCAGTTCCAGAATGGACTGAATTATTATAAGCGTACTCTGCAATCCAGAGGATTTCTTTCCAAGTGCCTTCTGCTTGCTGCAACATGCAGCGTAGATATTGTTCCAGAGTTTGGTTGGTCCTCTCGGTCTGCCCGTCGGTCTGGGGATGATGGCTGGTTGAAAGCCTTACGTCAATTTGGGCTAAACGACAGCAACTCCGCCAGAAGTGGGAAATAAACCGACTTCCTCTATCCGAGATTAGAACTGAAGGAAAGCCGTGCAACCGAACGATGTTCTCAAGGAATTTCCGGGCTAGAATTGAAGCTGTGGGTAACCCCTTTAATGGAATAAAATGAGCCATTTTAGAAAATAGGTCCACAACTACTAAGATCGTATTATATCCGGAGCATGGTGGTAAATCAGTGATGAAATCCATGGAGAGAGTATGCCACGGGTGAGGAAGAATGTCTATTGGATGTAAGAGGCCTGATGGTTTCTCCTTCTGGCTTTTGTTCTGAGCGCACACCCCACAGGAGATTACAAAATCTTTAATGTCCTTCCTCCAAGAGGGCCACCAGAAATGTCTTTTTACTTTTTCAGACGTTTTAGCAATGCCGGGATGCCCTTCCATTAAGGAGTCATGGTAACATGAAATGACCTGTGATTGTAAATCCGTACATGGCAGATATAATCTACCTTGAAAGTATGGCAAGTCTTTTTCCATTGTAAAGTCTTTCCCCTTGAGTTTCCAGTCTTTTATTTCTGCTGGAGTCATAAGTTTTTTAACTTTCGCTTCAATATCTTCAAGGGATTGTGTGTTAATTAAACCCAGGATTCTTTGTTCCGGAATTATTGGTACGGGTTCAGGACTAGTCGTGAGTTCATCTACTCCCACTCGGGAGAGGGCATCCGCTTTTCCATTCTTGTTGCCTGGTCGGTAAGTAATTACAAAGTCGAACTCGGCGAAAAATAGTGCCCAACGGAGTTGTCTAGAGGATTGAGCTTTGGCTGATTTTAAGTATTGTAAATTGCGATGATCCGTAATGACGGTGACTGTGTGTCGGGCTCCCAGGAGATAGTGCCGCCAGGCCTTAAAGGCGGACTTAATAGCTAAAAGTTCTTTATCGGTAATGGTATAGTTGATTTCGGGAGCCGAAAATTTGCGGGACCAAAAGGCCACAGGGTGCAACTGGTTTGTTTCTGGGTCCCTCTGCGAAAGCACTGCTCCCATCGCGAGACTGGAGGCATCGGTCTCAACAATATAGGCAAGTTCCGGGCGGGGATGTTTTAAAACCGGAGCTGAGATGAATTTAGTTTTCAGTTCTTGAAAGGCTTGTTCGGCTTCTGTAGACCATTCGAAACGTTTGTTTTTTCTGAGAAGGGCTGTAATAGGTTGAACTATTCGAGAGAAGTCTGGAATAAACCTACGATAAAAGTTGGCGAAGCCCAACATGCTTTGGACTCCTTTTACTGAGGTTGGTGAGGGCCACTTAAGAATAGCGTCCACTTTTCTTGAGTCCATGTGAACTCCGTTAGGTGACAAAATGAATCCCAAAAATTCGACCTCAGTAACGTGAAAAACGCATTTCTCCAGCTTAGCAAAAAGTCGGTGTTGACGGAGCCTCTCCAGTACCGCTGTGACGTGTTTTCGATGATCAGCCTCTGAGGCCGAGTAAACCAGAATATCGTCAATATAGACAACTACACACACATCAATGAGTTCTCTGAGGACGTCATTCATAAAGTACTGAAAAGCGGCCGGTGCATTGCATAATCCAAAGGGCATTACTTGATACTCGAATAATCCATACTTAGTACGAAAGGCCGTTTTCCATTCATCACCCTCTTTTATTCGTACCAAATGGTAAGCTCCTCTGAGGTCCAACTTAGTATAAATACAGGCACTTTTAACTTGGTCAAGTAGTTCTGGGATCAATGGTAACGGATATCTGTTCTTGATTGTTATCTGATTCAGGGCACGGTAATCTATACATGTTCTCAGGTCTCCCTCTTTTTTTGGAACGAAGAACATTGCTGAGGAGGCTGGGGACTTTGAAGGACGGATAAATCCATTAGCCAGATATTGGTCCAAATATTGTCTTAGGTGAAGATTTTCTGGTTCGGTAAGGGCATAAATTCGACTGCACGGAGGAATGGATCCCGGAATCAGGTCTATCTGACAGTCGTATGACCTGTGAGGAGGCAGGGTGTTAGCTTGATCTTTCCGAAAGACATCATGATAATCCCGGTATTCAGAAGGCAGTTGTGGAGTCTCAAAGGAGATTGCTGCCAGCTTGGTGGGAGGCTGAGGATAACAGGTGGGAGCGCATTCTGGAAACCGAATTGTCTTTGCTCGCCAGTCGATTTGAGGATTGTGCTTCTCCAACCAAGGGATTCCCAGAATAACTTGAAATCGCGGAGCCTTGATCACGTCAAACACGATCTTCTCTTGATGTCCATCTTGGCCTACCAACGTCACTTCCAAGGTGGTGTGAGTTACTGGTCCGGAAGCTATTTCCGTACCGTCCACTGTGGTAATGACGTCTCTCACCGCCTTAGGACAAAGAGATAGATTCATCCTGGCGGCCATTTCACAGTCCACGTAATTGCCGATCGCGCCACTATCAATGTATGCTTTTATGGCATGCATACGATTGGGCTGCTCTGGACTCACGAGGACCATAGGCATGACGAAATGCGAGGTCAAAGAACTGGTTTTAACGCTCGGCAAGCAGACCTCTACACTTGTCGGGCGAGGTCGTTTTCCGACTCAGAACCTTCGGCACCTTTATCGGATGCTCCTACCATCTTTTTCTTTGGTTTCACAGGGCAATCTCGAAGAAAGTGTCCAGAATTTCCGCAATAGAGGCATAATTGCAATTGTCTTCTCCTTTCTCGTTCCTTTTGGGTTAGGGGTCCTTTCACGACCTCAATTTGCATGGGTTCCACGGAATCATTTCCTTTAGCGGAGCTCTGTGGTCTTGAAAAAACACGGGATTCAAATCTGGAACGATGGGCCTTCCGATTCTGCAGCCTGTGATCTAATTGAACCACCAGATCGATATATTCAGAACAGTCTTGTGGCGGATTTACCACCTGGGCCAGAACGTCTTTAAGTTCCCCTCGCAGGCCTCTGTAGAAAAGCGTGATTCTCTTGTCTTCCGGCCATCCGGTTTCCACCACTAGTCTGTTAAATGATGCAATGTAAGTCAAGAGGTCTTGGTTACCCTGTCGTAGTGAAAGAAGTTCATTATCCAAGGCCTGACCCTGGGAGTGTCGTGCGAACAATCTCTCCATACTAGCTTGAAAGTCTTGGAAGTTATGAAGAACAGGGTCATCCTGAGTCACTAAAGGTATAGACCAATCTGCGGCACTGCCACTAAGATATGAGAGCACGAAGGCCACCTTGGCCTGGTCCGTTGGAAATGCGGCGGGTCTACACAAAAAGTGCAAGCGACATTGATTGAAGAAGACAGCGAATCTCCTTGGATCACCAGAAAAACGCTCGGGCGGGGCCAAAGGTACATTTCCTGGTAGATTAATCTGCACCGGATTAGTGGAAGCCGTTGGAGCATGGCTCCCTCCCGAGGCGGGCAGAGGAGTTTGTACCGCTTGGGCTTGTAACAACTGTCTGGCAAGATCATCAGTTCGCTCCTTAGAAACAACGAACTCTCTCCTTAAGGCATTCGTTTCCTGGCGTGCTGCGTGTACTTCTGCCCTCAATTCCCCAAGCAATTGGGCCAATTGGTCTGTGGCTGAGGTTTCCATTGCGCCTGGGCGGGAAATATGCGGTAAGGCTTCGCGTTCTGTAACGCTCACCTGGTTCCCTCGGAGGCACGGGTCTTGGCTGGGCGGTGAAACCGTCTTCAAAGTTAGGCGTAGGGTCCGTCTGGCTCCCTGGTTTGGTCCCCTTCTCACCGAAAGCTTGACTTGGAGGGTGAGATGTCTACAAGTGGAAAAGATCAGGGGGTGTTAGTAGCTGGAAGGTTAGATGAAGTCTCTACCCCCACACTCTCTCCTCCCGTGGTACTCGGTTGCTAACTGTGCTCACCTTAAATAGGTGAATGCCGGGCTCTCCATCCTGCGTCTTGTGCAGGGGCTCTGGGTCCAGTTACTTCACTGGTTTTGGGATCAGCCTCTTGATTGCAGAGGGTAAGTAGAGAGCGATGCCGCCGTTAATTGCACGAGCGGATTTTGCATATATCAAGTCCTTAATGTCCTCTTTTAACGTCCCTTTCTTGCAGGGTTGGCTGAGAAGAAATGATGGCGAAAGAATGCCAAAGTTCGTGGAGGCACGTAAGTAGAAAGTCTGTGCAGGGCCTTTCAACGCACCTTAATGTCTCTCTCTTGCTTTCAGATGGAGAATGATGAAGGCGCCGGTGATGATGCCCAGGTTCGTACCGAGGCGCGAACAAGATGATGGAGAATAGGAAGGCACGTAAGTAGAAAGTCTGTTCAAGGCCTTTAAACGCACCTTAATGTCTCTCTTTGCCTTGCAGGTAGCGGAGTGCGGTGCGAGCTGACTTTGGAGCGTACGTCGCAAAGGTAAGCCGTTCAGAAACAAAACGTTACTAACCAATGTTCTTTTGTCTTTGCAGGGCTCGATGGCGGAGAAAGGGTGCGGCGAATACCTTAAACGCTCCGGTGGATCGGGTAAGTTGAAGCGCTGACCTTGACTCTTCTAATCTGTGTTTTTGTTGTTGTGCAGATGCTGCTGAAGACTGAAGAATGGATCCTCATCAGGTAAATCCGGAGATTTCGCGTTCACAGGAGCTGGAATGGAAGATTCCCTGGAGCTGACACAGTGAGCGTCCTGCTGCTGATGCAGAATAACGCGAAGCACGTGGTACCAATCGGGTGTGGTTTAAATAGTGCACAGGAGTGCTTCGGGATCTTCTTCCACAGCCTCGCCCAGGTAAGAAAAAGAGTTCCAGTTTCCAGAAGAGTTCCAGTCCTAGGGAGTGGTTCCAGCCCCACCCAGAAGAAAAGTAGTTCCTGCCAGAGGAGGATGAAGACTTCATCCTGTTGGTAAGGAAGCAGCATGGTCTGCTGCAGGTAGGTCCACCCAAGCACTTCTGAATTTGCTATGAGCCCGGCGCTTCTTGTGCCGGGACCAGTCTCCACAATGAGCCTGGCACCACCGGTGCCACGACAAGGCCCAAAAGGTCCCTAAAGGGACTTGCTGGCGTCTGCAATGAATGTTATGAGCCTGCTTCCAAGGGCGTTGGGCTTCTCCTGACTCCTTGGAAGCAGTGGTCATGACACCTGTGAGGGAGTGTGTCTGGGCACCGGTCTGCGATTCAGAGAGGGAGGCAGTCTGAGACGGTATGCCACAGGATTCATTTTGAGAAGAATGGGAAAAGGTCCCAAAAAGCGAAGGGAGACTTTAGAGGGCCGTGTCCATCTGGGCAAAAACTGGGTGGACAACCACACCTTGTCGCCTGGCTTCCATTCTGGGCATTCTTTGCGATGTTTGTCTGCTCCAATCTTCGTCCGTCTGCTGCTATGCTCCAGGCTCCGCAATGCAGTGGTATGGGCATCCTTGATACAACTCAAGACCTCTTCAGCCGCTGGGGAGTTGGTGAAACTGGGTACCTCAGGTAGAATGGACTTGGGGTGAACACCATAGGTACAAAAGAACGGTGAAAGACCTATGGCAGAGTGTCTGGTATTGTTATAGGAGAATTCCGCCGTAGGGAGTAGGGAAACCCAATTGTCCTGATGCTGAGTGACGTAACATCTCAGATATAATTCGAGAGTGGCGTTTAGGCGTTCGGTCATACCATTGGACTGGGGATGGAAACCCGAGGAGAGTGCTCTCTCAATTCCCAATCGGTTACATAGGGCTGTCCAGAATCTTGAGGTGTACTGGCTCCCTCGATCCGAGATTATTTTGTCTGGTAGACCATGAAGTCTGAAGATGTCTCGTGCAAAAATTTCAGCCATTTTAGTAGCTGTAGGAACCCCAGAGAGAGGGGAGAAATGTGCCATCTTGGAGAATGCATCTACGGTGACCATGATGCAAGAACAGGATTCGGACTCAGGAAGGTCTACGATAAAATCCGTAGAAACAAGCCCACAGGGGCAGGTAGGCATCTCAACTTGAGTCAGCAGCCCCAAGGGTTTTCCTGTCGAATATTTGGACCGGGCACA
Source organism: Ambystoma mexicanum (assembly GCF_040938575.1). NCBI lineage: Eukaryota > Metazoa > Chordata > Amphibia > Caudata > Ambystomatidae > Ambystoma > Ambystoma mexicanum. The sequence goes on along the minus strand of NC_090930.1, from coordinate 261,105,839 downwards.
TATCGGACAGGTTTTCACAAAGTCCAGGGTATCTCTTCTCACGGTTGGCCAGTAGAAAGTTCTCGAAATGAGCTCCAGAGTGTTGATTCCCCCGCGGTGACCCGCAAGGCGAGAAGTGTGACACCAATCAAGAATCTTCTTCCGCAATGGGCCTTCCGGAATATACAGCCGCTTTTTGTAGAACAGCCAGCCATCTTTCTCCTGATAGGGAGAGTTGGTGTGTAATGGCATTTGGGGAAGTTCCTGAACCACTGCCGTTCTTACCTTTTGGAGGAAAGAACCCACTAGCGCCAATATCTGATTGCGATGAAACATGGGTTTGGCAGATATCGAAGCCTTTTCCTTGCTGGAGTCCTTGCGTGATAGCGTGTCCGCCAGAAGGTTGAGAGACCCAGGAATGTAAGAGATCTGAAAATCGTATTGCGAGAAAAGATAGGCCCATCGTGCTTGCCTGGAATTATAACACTCCATTTCCTGTAGGGCTTTCAGGTTTTTGTGGTCTGTTCTTATAAGAAAGGGATGACGGGCACCCATAAGCAAATGATGCCATTCATCGCAAGCCAATTTCATTGCTAACAGTTCCTTTTCTAGGACGGAATAGTTCAATTGACTGGGTGAGAGTGTCTTGGACAAGTAGGCTACCGGATGTTCCACACCATTGACAGCCTGGAGCAGTACCGCTCCAATGGCAATGGCCGAGGCGTCGGTGTCCAGGATGAAAGGTAGAGTCTGGTCAGGGTGTTGGAGAATCGGAGCTGAGCAGAAGAGGTTTTTGAGCAGCTTGAAACTGTTCTTGGTATCGGGCGACCAACAGTACGGGGAGGCCACCTTCTTAAGTAAGCGAGTAATAGGGTACACTACTTCAGAGAAGTTAGGAATTAACCTTCGGTAATAGTTAGAGAGCCCCAGGAATCTCTGCACCTCTCGGACAGAAGTGGGAGCGGGCCATTCGAGAATGGCCGTAACCTTCCTCTGATCCATGTCTATCCCTTCTTCGGATAACTGGTAGCCTAGGTATTGCACAGAAGGTACCGCAAAACTGCATTTTTCGGCTTTGACTAATAGCTCGTTTTCTTGTAGGCGTTCTAGTACTTGAGTGACGTGAATGATGTGTTACTTCAGGTTGGAAGAGAAGATGAGAATATCATCCAAATAGATGATGACGGACGTGGAAAGCATGTCAGAGAACATTCTGTCCATAAATCTTTGAAATGCTGCATGGGCGTTTACCAGTCCAAATGGCATTACCTTATACTCGTATAGGCCGAATAAGGTGCGAAATGTCGTCTTCCACTCGTCACCCTTGGTTATTCGGAGCAGATGGTATGCATTCCTGAGGTCGAGTTTAGTAAATATCCTGGCTCCTTGTACAGCCTCAATGATATCGGAGATCAATGGCATGGGATAGCGATCTCGGATAGTCACCTTATTTAGGCCCCTGTAATCTATACAGGGTCTAAGATCAGTAGAGTCCCTTTTCTTGATGAAGAATAAGAGGGCTCCTGCAGGAGATTTCGAAGGCTGAATAAGCCCATTCTTCAGGTTTGTGTCCAAATAGTTCCGCAACACCCGCTTCTCAATGTGTGTCAGGGAGAACATTCTTCCGAAAGGAACTAGGGCTTTGGGTACCAAATCTATGGTACAGTCTTCTCGCCGATGAGGCGGCAGTTTGGAGTGAAGGCTTTCTTGAAAAACTTCAGAGTACTTCGAACAATAGTTAGGTAGTGCGTAAACCCCCACATAGTCAGAGGTGAGAGTAGTAACTGGTTGAAGGTCCTTCTGACTCTTCTGCGGAAGACAATGTTCAGTGCAATATGAAGAACAGAAACTCAGCTGGTTTTTTGTCCAATCAATTTGGGGATTGTGTCTGCGAAGCCATGTGATACCTAATATTATGGGAAAATATGCAGCCCTGATGATGTCAAATCTTAGTTCTTCAGAGTGTTGGAAAACTGTTAAGGATAGGTCCTCCGTGGTATGAGTAATGAGTCCGGACGATAATGGAGAGCCGTCAACTCCTTTTATCTTCTGACCCTCCTTCCGGGGTATCCTGAGTAGACCGACCTGGTCGGCCCATAGAGTATCAACAAAGTTCCCTGCTGCTCCACAATCCAACAATGCTAGAGTCTCCACTTGCTTGTTGTCTACCTTGAGGATCGCTGAAACAACCATGAGTCTGGAGTCTTCCTTGGAGTTGGAGGACGAAACGGTAAGAGAAACATAGGGACGAGTACACAGAACTGGAAACCCCCGGACACTAGTCCCTATTGATGCCGAGGGTGTTCATTTCCCTGCCTCTTGCTCGGCAGTTCAGTGCAGTATTTTAGAAGGTGTAGATCCAACCGACAATAAGCGCAGAGCCCCTTTTCTCTTCTTCGCCGTCTTTCGGCGGCAGTCAGAGGTGCTCTAGTGGAGCCGATCTGCATCGGTTCTTCTGAAGCGGCAGCAGGAGAGCGACCAGGGGGAGAATATGATCGAGAATCTGAGAGGAATCCTGAGCCTCGTTGCTTGCGTCTTTCCGTCTTCCTTTCTTTGAGGCGATATTCGATGTGTAGCGCCGCAGTGAGTAAATCCGAGAAAGTAGGAGAGCGGGGTGATCTGGCTAACTCATCCTTGATTTCCTCTTTCAAACCCCTCCTAAAAATGTCATATTGTGCAGGTTCTGGCCAGCCTGCGCCAGAAGCTACTGTCTTGAAAGACGAGATATATGACAGGACCTCCAAAGAACCTTGCCTTACATCCAACAACTTTTCAGATGCAGTAAACAACAACTCTGGACGTTCAAAAGTCTGCCTCAGCGAATTTTGGAACGCTGCGTAATCTTGAAGAATAGCGTTGTTGTTTGTGACCAGTGGAGTGGCCCAGGTCAGCGCGTTTCCGGTCATGTTAGAGATTAAGAAGCCGACCTTCGCTTGGTCTGTAGAGAAGGTGCGAGGTCGGACAGTGAAGTAGATTGTACACGCCTCTAGAAATTCCTTCACCTTCTTGGGGGCACCATCAAACTTTCCCGAGGATAGTGCCGTAGGTGGTAGTCCTGGAGGAGGGGGCTCCATGGCTGATACCATTTGTCTAAGGAGGGCGTTCTCAGCCTTGACCCCCTGGAGTTCCTGGGACATTGCTTGAATAGCCTTCCAAAGTTCCTGCACTTGCCCTTCGGTCGACATCGTGACTTTATTTGGCGTTGCAAACTGTGATAGGTTAAGTGCCTGGCTTCCCTTCTCTCCCCCCTCTGTCGAGCTCTCCTCACCTGAACTGCCGAAATTGCGGTCGGGGTCCTGCAGATGCCTTCAAGTCAGGTAATCTCTCTCCTTTTTCCGATGAGCTTGCTTGTCGCGGAGGGAGGCCACCGTGACCGCTGAGGCAAACAGCTGTCCGAGGGCCCCCCTTCCGGAATCAAGCTGGAATGAGGGAAAAAACCCCAAATGGGGAAAAACCCTTGTGTCTCCTATGGTCCGCAGCAAGGAAGGTGTGTCCCAACGGAGAAATGGGATTCCAGGTGAGCCGGAGGAAGATCTTGCACAGGATCCGTCTGGTAACTCTGTAACCAATACTGCCGGGAAGCAGGAGAGTACTGCAGCGTAGGAGTGGAGAGCCAGAGGGCCGGACAACACGGAAAACACCCACCAGCCAAGGCAAACAGAGGGTGGAAGGCCAGTGGTAAGATAAGCAGCAGAAAGAGGTTCCCGCAAAGAAACAGGGAGAGAAGAGGGAAACGAAGAAAAAAGGGGCGGGGCCTATCCGCAAGGACGGGGCTGCAACAGCAGAGACCAGGAACCGCCGAAAGGCAGCGAGCATAGAAAACTGGAGGAGAGAGCAAGGTAAGTGACAGGAAAATTCCGCTAAGAGCGAGAGCGAGAGTAAACAAGGACAACGAGAGACAGGAGCGAAGGAACCCGGAAGAACGAGAGCTTCCGTGGTAGTTGCAATACAGGGACCGCTGGGTAGGGAGGAAAGATATACTCCCAGCGGCCCCGCGTTACCAGGGAGGATCACGGCATAGACACGAAGGAGGGACTAGAACCTCCTACCTCTATTTCCCGCCGGCGGTAATAGGGCGAATTTTCGGCGGATTTCCCCCCAGCTCAGAGCTGGGGCGAAATCCACCAAAGCCCTGATTCGGCGGACCCTTAAATCCGGCGGTAATTGCGCTACCGCCGGATTTAAGGGTTACCGCCGAAGTCGTGATGAGGCCCTATGTGTATGGGAATGTGCACTAGTAAACCTCCAGAAGACATGTAAAGCATGACCAACATAGGTACTGGCCGCAAAGTTATAGTTGCATCTCATTTGAAAGTTAGATTTGCTGCATACTACACATTATTGACTCATTCTGCAGCTGAGAGAAAGAGAGAGTGAGCAAGGCTGCATCACAGACAAAGAGGTGGCACCATAGAGAGAAATACTGTAGCAAGAAAGATTAAGTAACCATGATTAATGTAGTAACAGATGCAGTGGCCAAATTAAGATGTTGTGTCCTAGATAGGTAAGCACTAAATGAGAGGTAGCAGCAAGATGGAAGCACTTAGAGAAAAGAAATATAAAATAAATAAAAAGAGAAAGTACTTGAAAGCAAACTTGAAAAATAGTATGTGTAAAGCAAAATGCCAAGAGAGACTATCCAACAGAAAAGGTCAGCAACTAAGTACAAGACATAGCAACACAGCAAAATAATTAGGGGTTCAACGCATGTTCATTTTTGGCGCATGCCAAAGTTTTGGGAAAAACAAGTTTCGCCATTTTCCAGGCACACCATTTACGGGACTGGACTTTAATAGATTCTGGGCCAAAATGAGTAACTCTAGGTTTAGTTTAGTTTAGTTTATTATTTATAGTGCGCACCAGACCCTGGGCCATCAGTGCGTGAAAGATAGGAATATGTTCAGCTTAGTTACAGGTACATGGTATATAAGGAATGTACAGGTACATCAGAAAAGCAAAAATAAACAGGTATATACAAAGCAGATTCAATGGTCGAGTAGAATAATTACAGGGTGCATGTGTGCAAGATAATCGTAGGATTACAATATACAGTTATATACAGTGTGACTTTAAAGGTCGAGTGGCACCAAGATCATTACATCTTGAAACTGGTGCTCAACCCATGAGCGATCCCATACTCCCTTATATTCTATATCATTACCCAGTTGCTTTTTACCAGGTACCCTGAAATTGAGATGACCACAAACTATAATATTTCATCTAGTTTTCTCAGTTCTCTGCCTGCTAAGCAATCCACTCTGCTTAGAGTCTTGCTTTCCTCTTTGATAATAAATACAAAAAGTGAACTAGATGCTTACGCAAAGTAGTGATCAATAGTTCCATCCAATCTTAACATCTACAGATCTATTGCAATACCAATACTGTAGTTAGCCCTCAGAGATCACTTACCATTATGATTATAATTGCATTATATATCACCATCTGCAGGAGACAGCTGGCCAAACTGTTTTCAGAGCTTTTTTTTATCATATCTATTTGTGTTCATTCATGCAGCTAACCTTTTACATTTACAGACACTCAGCTGTGGCTCGCAAAGTCCTTTCGTCTAGTCGCATTGTCGAGTAAATTCTATGAAGTGCGAGTAGCATTTGCAAGAGACGCTTGAAACTTTTATGTAACATTTACTTTGCAGTATGTGTCAAACAAAAGTTTCACTGTGCATGGCTGGCCTCTGGGTGGCAGCAGTGTGCCAAACAAAGCAGGTTTGTAGTGAAATGCACCATTGTACACAAATCACATTTTAAATTTGTTGTCATCCATCGCAATGGGTCGAGTGCATTTCTCTTAGGTTGAATAGGAAAACTAAGTTACCTGACCTGAAGGTCTAGCAGAATTTTAAAGAATTTGCATGGCCTGTCTCCTCTAACTAATTTCTTATTTCAGCGGTACGCAAAACTGCTGTATTGTTGCTTTTTTCACATCTTGGGTACAAATAACTTCTGGTGACATTAACAATATTAGTACAAAATCGCTAATCAAATGGGTCTGTTTGCTAATCAAAAAAATGTTAATTAGCAAACTCTGCTAATCATTTTTTGAAAACTAATGTATGCCTTGGGCTAAGTGGAAGCCTACATCACCTTTAAACTACACACTCTAAATTCTGGGGACACATCCTCAAGGATGAGGATGCTTCAGGGACCGTCCAGTAGCCACACATGAATGCTGTTGAAAGTATGTTAATCAGCATTACTGCTCCGTTGTCCTGTCTATGGAATGGTGGTGCCATATAGTGCATAAAAGGTCAAAACTAAGGAGAGGAAACATCCCCAGAGATGTAAATTGCAGTGCCAGGCAACCAGAGAGCATGGGAAACCACAATGTCACAAATTAGCTAGACACAGTATTTATAATGTCTCAACAGCGTGCACTCCTCCTTTATGAGATTTTGTAAACATGTTTTGCCCAATTTGAAAGTGGATGCATTCAGCAACTCTCTTCATTCAGACTTGAGAGTCTTCCAAATTGTTAGTGGTTTGTGCATGAGGATATGGCAGATCATGTTATGTGTGCTTCCTTTGCCACTGTGGGAGGGTAGCAAAATATTGCTGATGTGAATTCATCTCTCGTTACTGAATACATGTGCACTATATTTGTGTGTGCCTCATTGCACTGTGAGGTTCAGTTAAGTAAATGTGTTTTTTACCCGTGCCAAAAACCCCAGTCGGTCACCGTGTGTCATTCATATATTCTTTCACCACCAGCGCAGTTTTTGTAGTAACACAGAACTGTCCAAAGTAAGAAAACAAATCTGCCAGTGATGTATGAATGGCAGATGCAAACTCTACCTGGATCCTCCAGGAGTCCCCCTGGAATCTGAAACAGTCAGAAAGTGTTGAGAAGAGGAAAGCACCAGGTAACAGAATTCCTTCATGTTGATGAGGATGCAGAGTTTTTGCCCATAGCTCCTACAATATATACACTTTTAGGGTAAAACAGGCATCAAAGAAAGATGAGGACAGCTATTGAGTGTTTTAATATTCATGAATTGCATGCGCTGATCATCATAAAAGAGGAAGCAATACAATCTCTTATAGTGTCATCTTCTGCCATAGTATCTTTGAAACATAATCAATATGTACTTATTAAAAACTAGATTTTGCAGTGTTGATTGTAATTTACAACCAGAGTCACTGCATTGCATGTCATGGCATGCTTTAGCTACAAGATCAGAAAATGTTACACTTTTCTGATCAGACACATACAGATACACAAATCCTTCACAGAGATTTGGAGTAGAATAACCTTTCTTACACTTTGGGCACATATGATTCCACTTGTAACTAATTCCTACATACCTATCTACATGAACAGTTTCCTTTACTAATAACTCAAAGACAGTCAATTTACATTCTTGACTAAATTGTTGATTTACACTTGCAACAGGTACTACATTTTGGATTGACATTGCCGAATGTAAACTGTGTAGATTTTCAACTACAGATGTTCTAAGAGTAGAAAGTTCCACGCATAGCTCCTTATCTGGTGTGGAAGATATTGTTTGCATCAATGGAGTCATCTGAAACAACATACACAAAGCTGCATTACAATAGTATTCAACTCGTGTTCTATTACTAAACCTTCAATGAAAGTATGTTCAACGCCGCTAAATTCAGTTGTTTTACAGTCTTAAAAGAACTGACTTCATTTGAATATGCTTTCACTGACTCCTTTCATTGCCTGGATGAGTGTTTTGCGGTACCGGTAAGAGGTTCAGGTCAGGAGCATACATTGCATGCAACCATTATATTCTTCAATGCAAAAATACACTATCAGTTCCAATAACAGTATGTATTGGCATATCTGTTATTTCTACTTCAGTATATTCAACAGTATCCCCAACTCTAGAAATTGTTACATTATCTACACAATTAGTATCTGCAGATTTAAAAACACTACTTTTTAAAACACGTTTTTCTGCTATACTTCCCCACCAACAACCTTTCCTTTTGGTTCCCTGTTCTTGTTTTCTTAATGGCATCTTACAAAAAAAGTAGAGCAGATTTGAAGTGTACTGCTGAAGTTGCAGTGCCTTTAAGAGCGGTGTGATGGATAATGCACATATACGCAAGTGTTTCTACGCACAGCCAGATTTATTGATCAGTCACCCTTGCCGTGTGTACAAACACATGTGCACAGGTGCATTATAAATGAAGTATGATATGATATCATTTAGGATGTTCTTGGGGTTATATTTGGTAATTGTAGGTCATATCTAGACTCTCGCCCTTCAATCAGACTTGACCCATCACACCCACTCTTACAAGCACTGCCACTTCAGTACTCCACCTCAAGCCTGCTCTAATTCATGAACACCTCAGTCCTTCCCTTGTCACTCTGCATGTTTAAATTATCAAGGGCACACAGTTTGATGCCGGTGTGGATCATAGAATAGTGAAATGAGCCTGTAAACCTGTTTCATATTTCATGAATTTAAAAGTCTCCACAGCAACTAATCAACCAAGTCATGTGTATCTTTCTTTTCTGCTGCAGCAGGTTTCTGGTATGGCCTCTGTCCTCCTATCAAACTTGAGCCAGACCACTTAAAATTCTGAAAGCATCTAAAAAAAATCCTCTTCTCCTGTGCTTTGTGTTTGTCCTTCCCCTGTTGAGCTAGCTGACTTACCTTTCTGGTATAGCAACTGTTGTTTGGTTATTCTCAGAGTCTCACTGGGTACCAGACTTTTTATTCAGCACCCTTCAACTGTATGTGGGCTTACCACCCATTTATGGGCTTTTAGTGTATTTCTAAAGTCACTTTCTCTGTGCACTACCAAGTGTCATCCTGCCTTGTCTGCATTACTTAGAGCATTAGTATTCTGTTTTCCTTTTCCCTTCCCCAAGCAATTCCTCTCTGCCTTTGCCTTTGCACTGTTTGTTTTTGCGCTTGCACTATCTAAATGACACAGAGCCTAGTAAGATTGTTTGTCCTGTCTTCCGTCTGTCTTTCCTTCCTTGTCTTACTGTCTGTAGAAACACTTGTGTACAGGTGCATTATAAATTAAATTTGATATCATATCATTTAGGATGATGTTGGGGATATATTGGGTAATTGTAGGTCATGTGTTGATTCTCCATCTCTTAATTAGACTTGCTCCATCACACTCAATGTTACAGGCACTGCAACTGCAGGTCTCCACTTCAAGCCCACTCTTCTTCATGAACCCCTCAGTCCTTTCCTTGTTACTCTGCATGTTTAAATTACCAAGGAGACACAGTTGTATGCCAGTGTGGATCATCAAATAGTGAAAGTGCCAGTAAACCTGCTGTATAGGTCATGAATTTAAAGGTTTGCACAGCAACTAACCAACCATATAAGTCATGTGTATTTTTTTCTTTGCTACAGCATGTTTCTGCTCTGTCATCTGTGCCCCTCTGAAACTTGAGCTGGACCACTTTTAAATTTAGAAGCAGATCAAAACATTCATTTTCTCTTGTGCTTTGTCTTTGTCCGTCCCCTGTTGACCTAACTGACTTACCTTTCTGCTGTACCAACTGGTTGTTTGGCTATTCTCAGACTCTTACTGGGTACCAGACTTTGTTATTGATCAGCCACCCTTGCACTGTTTCTGGGAATACCACCCATTTATGGGCTGTGACTATAATTTTAAAATCACTTGCTCTCCGTGCACTACCAAGAGTTGTGCTGCCCTGGCTGCACTTACTTAGAATATTTGCATTCTGTTTTCCTTTTCCCTCTCCCTTGCATCTCCTCCCTGCCTTTCCCTTTGCATTGTTTGTTTTTGCGTGTGCATGATCTGAATGACACAAGGCTTAGTAAGATTGTTTGTGTTGTCTTCCGTCTGTCTTTCCTTCCTTGTTTTACTAGCCTTTGTGTCATTCAAAAAATAACTGCAAAAACAAAGGGGGTAATTCATGGTTTATTTGCGCCGAATAAAATGGGATTTGTGCGCCATTCTGCCCGCAAATCCCCATTTGTTAAATAGGGATTTGAGGGCAGAATGGCGCACAAATCCCATTTCTTTCAGCGCAAATAATTCATGAATGGCCCCCAAAGAGTGCAAAGGGAAAGCAAGGGAGAAAGTGCAAGTGAGACGGAAGTGGAAAACAGAACACACATGCCCGAAGTAAACACAGCCAGTGCAGCACAACTCTTGGTAGTGAACAGAGAAAAAGTGACTTTAGAACAGGACACAAGTGGGTAGTAAGCCCATATACACTGAAAATTTGACTGATCAATAAAGAGCCTGGTGCCCAGTTAGAGTCTAAGAATATCCAAACAACCATTTGCATAAGCATAAAGATAAGTCAGTTACTTCAACAATGGAAGGACAAAGTGAAAGTACAAGAGAAAAGGAATGTTTTGAGCTGCTTCCAAAATTTCAAGCGGTCCAGCTCAAGTTTGAGAGAGGCACAGAGGACATTGCAGAAAGATACCCCATCTGCAACTCGACTGTAACTGCCTAACTAATGTGTTATACAGCTAAACAGCTCATATACCATAGATAATTTACAAAAAGTAGAATATCATTAACTGACCATTAAGTTTTCCAAGTTGTAATATATATGAGCTTCGGACCATATATTTTTCAATAACAAACCAAAATAAAAACTGAGCTAATCTTTCACAGCACACTACCCATTTCTTACATAACATAATTCTTAATGTACTATCAAACCATACACACTTACACAATTGTAACACAGTACAGAATCGCCAAGATAGAGTCACAAAAATACTGCTTACTATCCAACTAGAAAGCACACACAAACACAGCTATAATATTTGTCATGGGTACAGTTATATTGCTTTGTACACACTACGATTTCATATGCACCCTCATTCATATCACATCTTCCAATGTCACAGAAAAACAACCTTTATTTGCAAATGTATTTTCTGTCAAACATAAGCATACCACAACGTGTGATACTGCTCCATCCCTCTCCTAAAAACACTAAAGTAAAATATAGAACAACCTACTTTCCTTTCAATACTTATAAACTTGACCAAACGAAGCACCTGAACATACTTCACTTATCTTAAAGATACAATAATTCAAACTGTACAGACAATACATAAAAACCGACTATCAATACTCACCTTCAGCTGCCCCAAATAATGAATTGAACTTCACTATAAAGAAGCACAGAACATGTGCACACTCTAAGTACTGGGATCACACTGTCAAAACTTCAGAAAAATTCCACTTGCATAACTTTCAGAATTCTATACCATAAAAAGAGGACTGTAGAAAGCAAAAATTAAAAAGGCAAACATTTCTATTACAAGCTATATCAATAAATAATCCCCAGCACAATTCTCCAAAGAAACTGTATACAATATATACACACTACATTGAAAACATCTTTTATTTTTCCTATTTTTTCCAAATTACATAGCCGTTGCTTTAACACTGGCTACACAACGATAACCTGCCTGTAGAGACGGCTACACATACATTTTTATCTGATGTACAGAACAACTCATATTACAAAGCATTGAAAATAAACATACACTGCCCTTCAGGTAAGAACATCCAAACAGAACCACATGTACAAATCTTTGGAAAAACATTTGTAATTTAATATGATCACTGCACCAAAATACAGACACGTGTAGCCGCGGGTACAACAAATGGGTTCATGCCCGCAGCTAACAAAGCCTGCCATAATGTACGAGGTATTATTAGGGAATTTGTAGCCATGGGTCAAGTAAACGTCAGTAGTTGCGGCTACCCGTAACATTATGGCACGTTGAACAAGACATAGTCCCAAATTGTATTTATTGAAACAACACAAAGGTACATATAAGGACATAGAATCATAAACATATGTGAAATTGTGTGCTGTAAAATCAATATAACAACAAGATCAATGGACAGTAATTAGAATCGCTATACCCACATCTACAGCGATAGTCATTGACACAGCTACACCCAACAAAAATGCACAATGTCCCATTGGCTTGCTTATAGCCACGGCTATAACCCATCATACGATTGGTACCCGCAACTGTAAAACACCTGACAGGCTACAATGTTTCATTGGATGCTGTTGTAGTCACAGCTATTATTTAAAAAAAGGCTTTGAAAGTTATTTTCTTTTTCCAAAATATTTAAAATGTTATCTAGCTGGCTCATAAAAGAGCCTTTGGGTATGTTTCACCAACATATCATGAAAACATATATTTTCCATCAGAAAAAATACTCTTCTCCTCTATGATGATGCAAATAATTTCAAATAACTTCTCTATGCTCTTTTTTAGATGATTCATTAATTTCCTTTTCCCAAAGAGAAAGAAACCTGTGCTCCCTATCAAACATATTCTCCACAAGGACAGCACATACCTCTCATTTAAAAACACTAGATCTAAAATAATATTCTAAAACCAAAATACCTTGTAAGCCAATGCTTTGACAACTCATCACCTATGTCCTCAACATCACTATGAACCCCATTCTCAAAAAACATGTCCACAGTCTTCTGAAATTGGCTCCATTTTCAAATATCAAATAAACAATAAATATACCCAAAAACAGCACTATCTCCTGAAAGTACCCCTCACCCATAAACAATGAAAATGTACTATGTAGAAACACTCTTAATATAATAATACAATATAATCTACAGTTTTATTGGCATATATAAACATCACTCTAAAAATACATACTCCGATAAGTTCAACATTCAACAGCATCTGAGGTACTTGCCATCCTATTAACAACCACCCATCACACAAACAACCAATCAGAGAGTAAAAACAAGAAATTCTACCTTTTCTCCTCATGTAATCTTCTTACATTGCTAATTCTAATATCTGAGGTGACAAGCAGTATTTTTCTCTATCACAGTACAATGGAACATCACATGGAATAGCTTGAGGAAAACTATCCAACAGAGGAAGAAATACAAAAATAAAATATTCAAGAAAGGGAAGCAGAAGAACATGCATCACATTCAGGATACTGTGAGTATATTCTTTTTTTGTATGTAAAATTAGAGAAGCAACAATATGTTATTGAAAAACACATCAGTCACCAAACAGAAACTACTTATAACTACTTATAAATGTCTATGCAACCAATACAAATATTTTCAAAGTGTATCATATCTTCAATTGTTTAGAAATATTGAAAATATTTTTAAACATACGTATAAGTCATTCAAGTATCAAGAAGAATCAAGTAAGAAACCACACAAACAATACCCACAAAGTAATCATGGATTCATTTACAGAACTAAAACAAATCATGGACAGTAAAAATACATATAACTGCGATAAAGAATATCAGGTGTTTCAACTCAAAAAGAAAACCCACAACCACATCCCCCTAATACAACTATTTTGTTTAATAAACATGTTTTGTTTTCAACAAAGTGTGTATCAAGGTTTGTGTACCCTTTTGAAGTATATACATTTATATGCATTATCAATGATTACAAAGTATTGCAACTCTTACAAAAACTATTTACGAATTTTACACCAAATACATGTTAAAAAATGTATTTCAGTTTTTTTTTTCAAGAATGAAGTATAGCCACTGCTATCCAAAGACAATTATGCCCCAATTCTTATAGTCACGACTATACTATTGCCTTTGTTTCTTCTCATTAATTTATTGCAAAATATTGATAACAAAAGACACTGCAAAAAATAAGTACAAAAACAATGCACTTTCCACACATTACATGCATAGCCGCGGGTATATGTCATAGAATTCGCGCATAGGATACCCCCCAGTCGTTGCTGCAGTTATCCACATCTCCAGATGCTGATTGCCCATTCGGTGAAACCATAGCCGCGGCTACACATCTTTGTTAAAAAAAAGTATGCTCCTATCACATATACTTTTATAAACAAAATGTTATGCACACGTTTTTATGACCCTCATATTTTATATGGAGCGCATCAAATGCACTATATGAAAGATACACCTATAGTACACTGCTGTTCTTTTTCACATACTAATCATTGGGTAACTGGGTAAAAAAAAATCCAACTTGGAATAAAAAACCCATACAACATAAGGCAACAAGGATAGAAAGGTTAACTGAACTTGGAGAACAGAAACAAGTTTATCAATCTTTTTTCAAATGTCTATGCAACACACACAGATGTTATCAAACAGATGAAGAAGCCATTCAAGTCTCAAGTAGTGACAATGTCATCAATTGGGTCAACAATCCATCACCATGTAGGAAGAAGCAAAATGGTATGAATAAAAAAGCTGACAGTTGGCGCTTCTTTTAGGTAAAGTAACACTGCTTGAGAAAAAACACGGAGGAGGTACTGTGCACCTTCTACAACAAAACTCTACACTATGGACCTTCCGATATTCCATCTCAAAGCCTAGGGACATCAATAATTATTAACCATTAGAAGCAATGTTATGTTTTTGTTCAATTATTTGTTACATGTAAACTTCGTTTTGGTTTGTATTTTTATTTTATTTCAATGTTTTGCCTTAACATTCACAGTTGAAAATTGCTGACCTAATATATAATCTACCCCATCAAAGCCCCAGTGATATGCCTAGAAGGAATAGTAACAAGAGCTGACCCTAGTAAAACAGACCTTTTAATGCTAATTGTTGACTGTACTAACTCAATTAGAGGCTGGACAAGAGATTATAAAAGCTCACTAGAAGGCACCTGTCCCGAAACCAAGCTATTTTGTCTGAAATAATCTTTTGTCTTACTAGCCTTTGTGTCATTCAAAAAATAACTACAAAAACTGCTTGAGGTAAGGTTGCACCTGCAATTATATTTAAAATCTCTGTAAGTATTATTATCTCAGTAGAGATTGTTTCACATAGTTGCCAGGGAAGAATTATGACGGCTGAAGTTATGTAATTCCAAAGGATTTTCCATTGTTTTGACACCAAATTCTCCAAACATATTTTCAGTAGAAGTAACTGTAATTTAGAAAGTATTTCTTCCTTATGATTCATACAAGACATTTGAAGCTGATTTATATTCTGTTAGCTAGTGATATTGTTAGTGTTAAAATGCTTTAAAGAGCTGTATTTTAATGGATGCAAAGAGAAGAACACTAAGGAATTCCACTATCTTATCTCCCAAATAGTATACATCCTCAGTCAAAACAGAGCTGTTCTGAGAAAGATGTCCACTTACTCCACTCATAGATGGAACATAGTAATGTAACCTTTCCCATTCATTGGACCTTCAGCTGGTTGAGAGATGGTAAGAACCTGCATTCCCACTGAGGTTAAATGTATGTGCCCCAGCTTTTCTGATGTAGTAAAGTGTTCTTTAAGGTGAGGGCATCTGTTCTGGTTCAACCGGAATCAGGTGCCATTACTCCAGCATATCAGGAAGGGTAACAGTGGGTAGCTCTGCGTAGTATGAGTCTTGAGTAGCGTGTTCAGTATTTCAATGGTTTATCATTGGTGGAGTAATACTTTCTTGACCACTTGCATAGCTAGTCATCAAAAGCCAATGCTAGCCTGCTAAGCCTGCTGCTGCCTAAAGGCAATCAGGCAATAGTATAATGGTGTTGTGCTATGTGGAACCACATGCATCACTAGAATGCTGCTGTTGCACCACTACAGTGCACACATTTATTTTTCCAGTGGATCGGGGCTCTGTTTAATAAACAGAAGCTACAATCACTTCACATGCATTGCTAGCACTGGTGTACTGCTAGAGAGCAAACATTTTCCTTTTTCAGTGGATCGGGGGTCAGTTCAATATGCAGCAGCAGTGATCACTTCTCAGAGACTCAAAAAAAATGTTTATCCAAACTTCCGCACTGGCACTACGCATCCAGCAGCCATTTCAGTTTGTTTCTTTTTTTATTCGGTGTGGACTCGGTTAATAGACAGTCACTGTGATCACTCCTGAGTTGTTCAAAGGATTTTGTGAAATTCTGCAGTAAAAACGTATAACAGAATGCAGTCTGAGAGGGTGACATAGCATGCGCTTTTTTGATGTTTTTCATAAAGTAATTAAGGTAAATCAGTTTCTGATTAGACCTCACTTTCATAATGTTCAGAGATGAAAAGCATAGTTCAAACATGTAACTCTGCTGATCCTGTACACTGATACTTCTCAGAAGCGACCTTGTAGTTTGGGAACATGGCAGTTACAAAGTGACTTGTGTGTTCCTGCCAAAGGGGCAAAAACCACACAATAGGGTGCCTGAAGTTCTGTAGGTTTCATCTGTGCAACGAGATTATAACACAAAAACTGGAACAGTACTCAAGGTTACTTGGACAATAGAAACATTAGTCACACAAATCTGTAGGAGCCCTCAAAGGAGAGTCACTGCGGAGAAGCAACAGGAGATGCCCTTAGGTTCAGTGTGCATACAAAGGAGAGAGTAGGATAGGAAGAAGTTCTATATAACACTACATAATTGCCCTCTAATACTAGGATGCGCTGGTCTAGCGCTTATCTAAAAGTTGATAGAATACGGAATGGAATATTTACCACATTTCTTAGTATGTACCTCAAAGCGAATGAAGTTTGGAAACTAGAGCAATCTCCTGTTAGCAAGATAGAGTCATACAAACTGTGTGGGACATGCAACGTGTGAAGTGACTAGCAGTAAAAAATAAGCATGGGTAGCAAAAACACACACTAGATCAGTCTACTCGTGGTAAAGATACAATTTTAATGACCTGTAGTGCTAATCTGATCTAATGTGTGTGGATATTAATAAACATTAGTACCCGGCGAGATAAAATCAGAATGCAACAAGCATTCTGATTGGCTCTCGCCGGGTCATTACCCGGCCGAGAATCCTTCAATTCTTGGCCAGGATTCCAGCCGCCTTGTCCTCGGCGGGGGCGTGGCAGCCACTCAGCCAATGAGGAGGCTCGAAGCGGGGCCATCCCCGCTCCGAGCCTCCCCACAACTGAGAAGCTGCCTTCGCCCCCTGCTGGGGACTCGGGTAAGCTTTTTCTTTTTCCTTCCCTCCCTCCCTCCTCCCTACCCCACTTACCTTTTTGCTACTGCGTCCCCGCTGGGCAACGATAGCAGGCTCCATCAGTGTGGAGACTCGGAGCGGGCCATCCCCGCTCCACGCCTCCACACGGCTGGAGGCTTCCATCGTCCCCCAGCGGGGACGCAGGTACGTTTTTTGTTTTTTTTTCTTCCCCTCCCTCCCATCCACCCTCCCAACCTCTTTTTTTTTTTCGGGAGTGGACACGCTGGGAACACTTGTGTTCCCAGCGCGTCCGCTCCCGATGGCCGCCATGGAAAGGGAAAACGGACTCCGTTTTCCCTTTCCCGGTGGCCATTTTTTTTTTAATTATTTTTTTTTTCTGTTTCAAAACACACCAAAACAGAAGAAAAAAATGCCATTAGCACCCCGATCCAATGGGCCGGGGTGCTAATGGCAATAAGACCCTCGGCAGCGGGCCAATACGCCACAGGTAATGCCCGGGGGCTTCGTTATAACTACGGCCCCGGGCATTACCTGGGGCGGTATTGGCCCGCCGCCTCGGGTCTTATTGCCACAATAATCGGAATGATCAGTTTAGTAAAAACGGGTCATCTGATAACACAATATGTGTTAAGTGAACCTGCGGGTTGTTAACATGTAGTATTTCAGTTTTGAAACTATGGAAGAAGGAGAAAGCTTGCACACTGTGGTGGGGGCGCCTCAGGAAGGTACCCACTGGGTGTGGAAGCAAGAACAAGTAATTCATTAGCGTTCTAAGTCTACTGGTGTCAGTGGTATTTAAATGACTTTATCCACTTTCTTCAGGACAGTCTTTGCGTCATTACGGGTATGTCTAGAAGGTGGCAGAAGGATTGCAGGTTGCTTCAACCTTCCTTGTAAGTACTGTTATAAAGCCTTTGAGTAGATAAGTGGCCCTGAAATGAGTAAAACAATACCAGGGTCACTTGAATAGTTGCAAACCTAATTTAATTAGTAAAAAAACAGTGCTGGATCTAGCATGGTGTTAGAACACACCAAATTGAATAAATAATCAAGTCCTCATAGTGATGAAAAAATGAATCATACTGGTTCTAGTCTGTTTTTCCTTCAATGACATAGGCCTGATTTATAAGTCACCCACGCCATTCATGGTGTAAATTATCCGATTGGAGAGAGTACATGACACCATTCTTACAACGTGTGGGTATGTACTTTAGGAATTTATACCCAAGTCCATCATCAATACTGTAGCTCTGCGGTGGTTAAAAGTATGTGTGAGTAGTCACAGGCCATATTGAAATAAAGCACCCATAGTGACCTGCACCCCTGTGGAGGTTGTTGTGCCTACCTTCAGAGCTGAAGTGCGCATGTTACTCCATGCGGCCACAGGCGTTTTGTGTCCATTGGCAGAGTGCATCGGGAGCTCGCCGTACATGTGTTTGCGGCTGGCGAACGGGTGCCTGAGGGTTAATACGTCATCAACCTACGAGGTCAGAAACAACGCTTGTGAGTATGGGAAGAAGGGCAAGGATCTGTCCCTATTCCATAAGATGAGAGATTAGAATGGGAAGTACCTGATTCAGTATGCCATTGGAATCTTAATGGGTCGTAGGCTCCCAGCGCAGGTCCAGAGTTTATATTAGCCGCGGGCTGTTCTGATTACAATCCAATAAGTAGAATTCTCATAGGTCGGGCATGTGTAACGTGAGGTCTTCTAATTGAGAGTCAGGCAGTCAGTACCGTGTTTCATAAGCATGTAAGTGGACCACCCGGTGGGCTATGTAGTTACTGCATCCCTACACACTTGGATGCTAATTCAGTGTATGGAATTGCAGTAATAATGGCTAAAGTGCAGCGTATGTGGCATATTGGTCCTGGTTGGTGTTCGGGAGAGGTTAGGGACAGAGAGACCATGGATCAAAAGTGGGGCCGACCAAGAGGGCCTGAAAGTTGTTGCTTGTGGTCAGAGGAATGCTTATTTATTTTGCAATTGCTGATTGGGGGAGGCTCTTGTAGTAGAGCTGCAATCAGTCTCAAAGAGAGGGGGATCTCATATTGTGTAATGACATTAAATTATCTGGGATCATACAGGTGGTAAGAGCCCGGACGAGTCTGAACGGTTGAGAGACAATTGTCTCAACACCCAAGATCCACTGGGAACGACAAACCTGAAACATCTTGAAGTTGAATGAACTCATTGTAAATCACCTACAAACCTAGCACAATATTGTAAAGCACCAAGAACACACTTAAACATTATTTGAAGTGGATCTATTAATTTTGCCTTATCTAAAGGGCCTACGTAACTATTAAGACTCTAATCGCTCCATTTATTTATACATCAATAGTACATGTGACTTTGCTGCTGAAAAAATTGACTGTGCACACCTGTCTTCACACATAGAGTACCCGCTTTGACCACAAAGTCTGCATATTCTGCGTCTTCTCTGAAAATGTTGCACTACTGTTTTTTGATAATTGTGTTTGTATGTTTAGATTAATTAAAGTCTCCAATTTATTTATACCCTTGGTTGGACATTCTTTAATTTTGGTACCAGTACTATTGTTGTTTGAACTGCTTCTGCTCTAGCTCACATCCCTCCTGAAGAGTATGACCTGCCATCGGTCCACATTACCACAAAAGGCTAAGTAGGTGTACATGCCAGGCTGTGCCTGCTTCTCCTTAGATATTGGGATAACTGCTATTTCGGTGATGTTTTGGGGCTAAGTAGGAAATGTAATTACTACACATCCCTGTAATACTGCAGATCAGTAATCATTTTGTAGCACCACTTCCCATCAGCACCACTCAGCTTGCAGGCAAGCACAGTTCACAAAGCACAATTGTGAATACCTCCTCATTCATCAGAGCTGTCCTCCTTTTTCCCAGTCTGTCCCTTCATCACAGTCCTTCCCATTCTACAACATCATTTGTCACATTCCTTCTTCTTCATCATTTCTTCATCACAGTTCTCTCCTTCATCAAAGCCCTTCTCCATCACAGTGCTTCAGCTTTATCAAAGTGCTTCCTCTTTGTCACATTCATTTTGCTTCCTCACTGAACATCCACTTAATCACAGTTCTTATCCTTTGTAATGATGTGATATGATATGGCATTTATAACGTGCCTACATACAAGTGTTTCAAGGCACGACGAGGCAAGGGAGGGGAACAGAGGGAAGACAGAGACAACAATCTTACTAGGCCAGGTGACTTGGACATCGTGCAAGTGCACAGAGGTGGGGAAGAGGAAAAATGAGAGGGGGAAGGGTGAGGGGAAGTGCAGTACATAGGATAACAGTAAATAAATAGAAACAACAAATAGGAACAATAATAAGAAGTGCAGCCAGCTAGTGGCAGGTGCAAGGGTAAGTGCAGATATCTGGTGTCAAGTGCTGGTAGGGGGCTGTAGGGATACAGAACCAACCCCAAAGTGCAAGGTTTGCCAGGTGGGCAGTGCAGGTGTGCAACTGGTGGGGAGGGGACCTGGACCCGGGAACAGAGGGTAACCAGGTGACCTGTGCAGTTTCAGCATTCAGCCAGCAGTTCAGCAGGGGAGAGGAGGAGAGAAAGCAGAGGCAAAGAGGAAGGTCTTGAGGTGCTACCAGAACAGGAGATGGTTCTCCTCAATTTTCAGAGAGGCAGGGAGGCTGTTCCAGAGGGAGGCCCCAGCCGAAGAAAGAGATCTACCACCAACATGTTGCTTGCATAAGCAACTGACCCTGAGGGAATTGGAGGCAGATGAGCGAAGAGCTTGGGAAGGAAGATATTTAGGAAGAGAGAGTTGAAGGTATTGAGTCCCCAGGCCCCAGAGGGCCTTGTGGACAATGCAGAGGGTTTTGAACATAATCCTTGCAGCCACTGGGAGCCAGTGCAGAGATTTCAGTCCTGGAGAGATACGATCCCTGGGCGTGAGGCCAAGGAGAATTCTCGCAGTCCTGTTCTGGATGAGTTGCAAAGGGCGGAGAGTAGAGGCAGGCAGATTTTGAAAGAGGCTGTTTCAGCAGTCCAGCCTAGAGAGAACTAGAGCTCTGGAGACAGTGAGCTTCTGGGGGAAGTAGAGGAAAGGAAGAATACCTCTGAGGAGGTGTAGCTGATAGTGTGACTTCTTAGAGACGTCAGAGATGTGAAGAGAGAAGGAGAGTGTGGAGTCGAAAATGAGCCTGAGGATTTTAGCCTCAAAGGTGGGAGCAGGAAGAGAGGCTGAATAAAGGAAGAATAGTCCCTCTACTTAAGAGACTGTTTCAGGCACCATCACACAGTCAGCCACAGTCTCCTATCTCTAACTTCCCGCTATATGGATTCAGCTATCGTTTTTCTTTGTCCCTCCATATTCCCACTGAAATAGATCTCTCTGTATCTGCCTTGGTTTCTTTCTTGATTGCTATCTCTTTCTTTCTCTTTCCCTCCGCCACAGTATATTGTGGTGCCCAATGGTGTGTTAGTGGCCTAAAAGAGGGTTAAACAGGAATGGAATGCTGCACACAGAATGCTTAGAGAACAGATGCTGGAAACATGTGACGTGAAATAATGTTTGCGAGTTTCAGCTATTCTGAAACATGCCACAAAGCCTGCACATGGACCTGCCTGTGGTATTTCTAAACTCAACATTCAAGATAATCTAGGAACTTCAGAATTGTTATTAATCATGACAATTACAGAGAATGACTCAATTTAGCCGCTGTACCAGGTGTCCCTGGGCTAAATGGTAAGCAACAGACACTGCTCAAATATTTTGAAGCCTGATATGAGCCTATGGCCTTCATGTAATTGCATCTTCCTTACATCAATTATATTTGCCATGTTCACAAGAATGTTAATGCCCTTTTTGCATTGGATGGCCTGTTAACTTGTGCTAGTTCAAAGTACAGCAACATATGCTCATATTGCTTATCAAGCAGTATATGCCTCATACATGTTGTGTCATGCATGTCTTTATTACAGTCCTATGTAGTTAACATATTGGCATGGATGATGGTGTTCTATTGAACATTGTTTACAGCCCATGCTAATTGGGCCTGAATGGTGTGTTTACACATTATTGATGATGCCATGCCAGATGGTGCAGAGATCAAACGCATTTTATGCCCCTTCAGAGCAGGATGTGTAAGCTGCAGGCTTTGTGCCTCAACTTCCGGGTCAAAAAGTTAGAACTATGTAATCAAACAGAGGGGCAACCATCTGACCTAATAATAGTGACATGATGACCGGTCCTCAGTTTTGCAAGTTTTTTTTTTTTTTTTTTGGCCCATTCTTAATATTCCTATGATTTTCAATTGCACTGAACAGCAACAAAAGACACACCTATTGGCTTTGTCTGTACTTTTTTATTTATAGATATGCATTTGCAATGTCTTTTTTCTGAGATCCGAGATGCTAGGAGCTTAGTGTGTAGGTGGCATAGTTTTCATGCTGATTGGATCCTAAAAACTGCAAACATAAATAGATTTGCTCCATGTTTCAGACCGCTGCCTGTATCGATTTGGATTACTTAGTAACGTCATTAATCATGCCTTTATTTAACAACTGCTGCATGCCACCTGGAGTATGTATATCGATTCCGCTCAAGCGGATGCTTTACTGTGGCAATTTGGTTACCTATGCGGCATGACGGGACTTATAACCTTAATATCGTCCCCGGCTTAAAGTTCTTGTTTTTTTTTTTTTTGCAGCTCAAGCAAATTGCAGCTGTGGATCGTGCTGGCTTTGTTTAATGAAAATCATGTTTATGTAGAAGACAGCTGAGCAGGCAGACACATTTTTCATAAGGCTGGTGTGAGAACAAGTAATGCAGTGACACCGCAAATAAACATACATTAAATTAAACGGGCCATGCATTTTGACATGTGCTTCATATACCGTTGCTGTATTAATCAAAACAAAGCGTCACATAAGTGTTCCGTGTATAATTAAACAACATTATTGAACAGGATGCGATACGGGTGGCAATATGATGTCCAAAGCTAGCAACACAACCCTAGAGCACAATGCAGAGAATAACAAGCAGTGGAGATGTAGCCATGCCTGACTCACACACATGACACAGCCATCATTTAAATTGCATGAAAGGGCAATTCAGAATAGCATTCGGTGGCATTATGGTGATCAGTCATGCTGCGCTAAGAGTATAAAAAAAGGCAATACAAATCCTAAAAATGCCATACTAGGACCAGACTGGAAAATGTACACGTATGCTGTCATAGCGTCACTTGGGGGAGCACTGCAGTGCCATCGGCGTCAAATTCCTGTTGATCATTAAGTATAATGACATTGGCAAGAGATGTCCAAAGGCATGAGAGCACAACAACTCCCTTTATTTCCTGACCATTTTCCCATGAATTAATTATTATTATTAAATGACTGTTATTTATTAGTGCATATAAGTGATTTCCATGAATTCATTATTATTATTAAATTACTGTTATTTATTAGTGCATAAAAGTGAACAACTTTTGCAGCAAACAAAACGCCACCAATAAAAAAAGGCTAAAAATACAATCACAAAAAACCTATAAATTGATTAAAATAAAACCTTATTTAAAAATGTCACTACCACAATATCTAAATTTGATTCCTTACTAGTTAAAATTCTAGACCAAAACAAATCCGTGTTTAAGAAAAAAACATTAAAAAACAAATCTGCCAAACATATCAACTAAGAGATGAAGCTTTTCCACAGTTTCGGCACAATATCTACGCAACCGATTTACTCTCAATAATTTAGTTTGTGCTCCTGTGATTTCTCAAGCCGGCAACAAGTTCAGTTTGATCCCTCACATGCCATTTCTATGCGATCTGGAAGGATGTTATTGCAACTAAAATGGTAAAACAATGAAAGCTTTGATTTCTTACTTGAAATGATAAAATAAATGATAATTCATTGCAAGAGTACGATTCTCAATCCAATCCAAGTCAAATAGCTTCTTTTTCACTTTTAGGGATTGACTATAAGCTCATCTACAGAGATACCATGAGCGCGCAGAATAAAAACAGCCTGCTGTTTTCATGTTTTCAACAGGTTGATACTTTGCAATAATCATCAATTAATTCAACATTCAGATTGACAAACAAGCTGTATTTTGGAGGAACAAAAAGCTTTCCAAGCAATTGAAGTAATTTCCAGTTTGCACAAACAGGCAAAAAGAGGAAGCCCAGCACATGTCTCATAATTGGAACGGTTGTCCCCTGTGATAAAAATAAAGTTATTCTCCACAAGACCATCGACCATATCCAATTGGAGGGTAACAAGACTGTTTCTGCACCATAAAGCAGGCGAGGAATTACTTTATGGTGACAATGATTTTGGATAGGAATAGCTGAATTGCTCCCGTCCACCAATGTAATGCTCTTGCCGTGAATAAACACTCCAAGGTATTTGAAGCTAGATACTGGCTCCAAATGGGACTGCCCAAAACCCAAAATACAATTTTGTTGCAACTACTGTTCATAGTTTAGCATTAAGATTTTGGATTTTTTTTGTATTCAATTTCAAATTCAGATTTAAAAAGTACAAATGCATTGCTGTAAGGGCTTGTTGCAATCCAAGAGTGTCAGGTCAAAGGGGACAATTTCATTCGCATAGGCTAAATAATTTATACTTAACCCGCCTGATTTCAGGGGTATTAGAAATAGGAATCGCCAAGGTCACTAATATAAATGTTAAACAAAAATGGTGCTAACACGCAGCCTTCACGAAGCCCACGATAGGTCTGTATCTATTTCATGTGATTTCCCATCTGGTCCAAACTAACCTTTATCTTTGTCTCAGAATGAAGAGCAATTCAAATACTAAGGATTCCTATAGGGTAGCCTAGTTTGTTTAATTTGTGTCAACGATCTGTTCTATTAATGCAATCAAAGTAGTAATGTCTAAGAAAGCACAATGGATAGGTCTTTTTTGCCAGTGAGACTGGGTCTGTAATAAATGAATCACAAAACATTCAAAACCATGCACATGTCACCCTTAAACCCTGATTGATGGATGTCCAAACACCATTTTTTCGTAGCCCAGCTCTGAAGTTCTTGAAAAAACAGGCTACCAAAAATGTCAAGAGTTAATTAAAACAATCAAAGCACCTCTCTATGAAAGGGGAAGAAAATGTCACAAAACGAATATTGGAATAACCCCCATACAATTGCAGACCATAGAGGCACATTAGATTTAAAAGTTGCATTTTCTAGTCCATCTGGGCCTGTTACATTAGAAGCTAAGCTTTTAAAATTCATGATTGAACTGAAACAAGATCCACCCGCATATAGTCTCCCCAATTGGTTGCCCATTTTTTTTGCTTAGTGTTCATTCCAACCAATGAATATAAATTAGAGAAGTGATCTTCACACTTAGAAGCCTCAATAGGTTTAACCTAAAGTGATCTTTGGGATTCCGGGGCCTTAATATGCCACAAGGCTTGATCTCGCTTAGTTACCACATATAACATAGCTTCTGTATCAGCAGAATACATTTTGGTCCAGTGGCTTTTTAGCCCGTTCGTATAAGTTTCCTTCAGAGACTTAGCTTTCTTTGTACAGCTTACTTCAAATTTGTTAAGGCTTCCTAAAGAATTATGCAAATGACACTTTCTTTCACGGACCATTTCATCAAAAGTGTGCTTATATAATTTCTTTGCAAGTCCGAACCACCGGGTCTTGAAATGAACAGGCCCCTCAGCAAACCCTGAACAGCGGGCTCATAGGCAAGCAGGTCTAATAATACATCCTTAAGTGAGGCGTCAGAGGTTAATACTATATGATTGGAGCTGGATTCGATTCCTACTTTCCACACAAGGGCATGGTTCCTTGGATGGACTTCAATAGTTATTTTCATAAGCTTTTCCACACTTTGCAAGGGATCAAGATCCAGTGACAAGGCAAGCAATCTGTAATCACTCTTCTGTAAATCAATCACTTTAAAATGCACACGTCAAAATTTCGAATCTTGAGACAGAAAAATACAATCTTTGGATTTAGAAGCCTTACTTTGCCATGTGAAATTAGGTAGCATATCGGCACCTAAATTCCCGTTCACCATTAATAACCCACAACTCGTCACTGTTTCCCCCCTCTCTTTTTCTAAAACAGATCAAATAGTGCTGAGGGTCAAGACATTCACAATTGAGATCTTCAAGCACAATCACACTCGAGGAGTCCTCGCCCCTCACCTGTAAAGCAGATTTGAAATATAATCCCAAATCAATGAACATTTTTCAGTTTCCGGATTAATATAAAAGTTAAAAACATAAGACAAACATTTATCCCCCAAAGATCTATTTAGCCGTGACAGTTTAACCAGCTGAAAATCCTCCCTATGGGATTCTACCTGTGTCATTTTAATGCCAATGTTATTCTTGAAAGCACACAATAGACCTCCATACAGATGACCCCTGACTCCCTGTTTACCATTTACACAGCAAATAGTGAAACCATCCGTTATTGGGGTGTGTGTTAGGCAAATGAATGCAGTACCCTCTGGGAACAATACAAACAACTATGCCTACAGGTATATGCAACCCAACCTTTGGTATAAGCTTGTACTACACAGTTTGATAGCGTGTTGAGCAGCCATGCTTATCTCAAGAGGGGAAATGTGAGCTGTAGTGGAGTTACACAAAGATTCACAGTTACAGGTATTCAAATAAACTCTTACACTCAAGGTTTCTTGCATAAACAATTATGAATTTATTTATCAGTCAGTTATAAAGCCTTCTTTAGAAGGGAGCAATAGAATAGTAGCACACGAATATATTTCAATACTGTACACTTTGAGTTTCTGAATCAGACAAGACCTATTTGGGATGGACCACAGACACAACCTACACCCATAGGTGACTTCAGTAACAAGGGTGCTGGGGACATTAATATCTTACTTTTGACATCAACAACACTCTTTAAAAGTTGATAAAAGGCAAAGGTTATTGAAACACAAGAAACCAAAAATATTCTTAAGCAGTGCAGATACTTTTAGAGTTCATTCAATTCAATAGGCTAAGCCAAAGTCAATGGGCAAAAGTCTTGGATAGGATAAAGCACTTCTGGTAAGTAAATGGAAAAGTCTTTGATGAAAAGAAGAATCAAATGTGGCGCCACAAGCTGATTAGACTTTTGAGTTGTGGAAGTTACAAACACGTTAACAGTAAGAGGTAAGATCTCTTAGACATGTTTTACAGTACCTTGGTAAAGAAGAAAAGATTCAGCTGATGACTTCTGTTCCTGTGCAGCTCTGCAGATCTCATTGTTCCTGGGCTTCAGTCGTGGGGACAAGAGGGAGGACGTCGGAGGACTCCTGCAATGCACTGGGACTGTCAAAATACGCAACCGGCAAAGTTCACTTTCTGTGGCTGTTTCACGTTTCAGCTACTGCAAATATCAACAACACAGTTCCTGGCTGTCAAGGTGGACTGTCCTTGCTTCTGAGGTCCCACACTCTGCTGAGGGGGCTCAGTCTTGGTCAGTCCTTCTTTGTGGGAGTCCAAAGGATCTTCCAAAAGCTTTAGGCCAGCTTAAAAGTAACGCGCACAATCTGGTGTCCCTCGCCCTGGCTGTACGGTTCCCTGCAGCAACTCTGAGGAAATGCAACCAGCTCCAAGATGGATGTCCAGGTGGCTTACTTTGGAGTCGATTCGTTCCACCAACTCAAAGGGAGAAGTCGTCCTTGCAGGGGCTTCTCTGTCGATTGTGAACTTGGCGTTTCGGCACTGTAGCAGGGCTTCACCGGGCAACCCAATGGTCCAGGAGTTGCAGCAGACACCCTCTTCAAGCTCTTCTTTGGTTCCTTCATCCAGTGGTCCAATCTGCCTTCCAAGCCATAAAACCATCTTTTATTCAGTTCTCTCTCATTAATTCCTTAACAGCCTAGTTGTCACTCACCCAGCAGGGTGGCTGTCCTTGCCGAACAGTCAGCCAGCCAATCACCACAGAGTGCATTTGGGTCTCCTAGGAGACTAAGCACAGGGAGTTTCTGGCACCTGCCTCACTTCCTGCCTACCCCAGACACTCTCAAACCAGAGGCGAAATGAACAAAGAGACTAAACCTGGTTTGGCGCGCAGAGAAAATCTCTAGAAGGACTTTTGCGCAAAGACATGGTGAAAAAAGATAGCTCCAGCGGTTAGCATTACCGAAGCTGCGAACACCCACGGTAAGTGCAAACCATTGTAGTTCAAAACAAAAACACTGCCACCAGCCATTCTGTGAGGAAACTGTAACATAAAAATGTTACATGAGCATTTAGATACAGGGGATAGATACTAAGTAACCACTCCAGCACTATATTGTAAGATAGGGTGTGCTGGGTCTAGCAAGTACAATGCTAAGTAAAGTCAATTTCACTTTACTGCTCTGGGAAACAGTAGTTTATCCCAGAGAAGGTATTTAAACCTTGGGAAAGCCGAAAGACTTTGCTGTGTCACTGCACTGAAGGCGTGTGACACAATGTAAAAGATGATGCCTATGGAGTTTGTCAGACTCCATAACCAAATTAACATAGAGGTAAAATTCAAATTAAAATACATGAGAGAATGGGAAAAAGGGTCACACTCTCTCCAGGCTAAAAAAATCAAGTCCTCAAAATCCAGCAAAGTTGCTGTGGGTCTCTAAGGTGGAGGGACCTAGCACATTTTTTAAAGTTCTCCCTAACAGTGTGGACAATCCAGGTTTCCTGATGTCAAATCAGCGAATAGCCACTTAAACTATCAAGAGAAGAAACTAGGTGAATATAACCCATGTAGTTCCAAGACGCCAAAGTAATAGGTAGATCTCATGTTTTTTTTTCTCCATTGGGGTATCACCATGTAGCGAATTTAAAATAGAACACCAGCCATATGTGGGACAAGCTCTGATGGATTCTGAGTCTAATACACAGCACTCTCTGTCTGGGGAGGTGTTAATACACATTTTCAGTGAGTTTCTTTGCGCCAACTCTTTATTTTGCAATACATTGGATGTCTCCAAGTCTGTATGATTATATGGGCACATTACCAGATTTACAGATCACAACACCTGAACACTCAATAATAATAGGATGATTCACTGTCCAGGACAACAACTAAACCAGTCTCAACAGGAGCCTTAATATTATGATGAACCACAGGTTTTCCCACACCAAAAACATTCTCAGAATGCATAGGCTCCACCCCACTGTAATCCACTGAAGCCTTCTACCATGATGGAGCGTAAGATGGCTTTGAGTCGTGCCACGTGGAATAGGGAACAAATGTTTTAAAGTAAGAGAATATGGAACTACAGGATCATTAAATGTGGCCTGAGTTTGAACCCATAAAGATGATATTGGTCCTGAAGGCCTAGTAGTTGAAACAGTGGCAGGAGCTTCCAAAAGATCGAGTTTTTCCAAAATTCCTTATACTTAGCATAATGACATGTTGTCAAGAGGCCGGTCAAAAATATCCATCTCGGAATAGGTTGAAAGGTCCCTCAAATGTTGTTCTTCAGGGGATTCTAAAATTGGCTTCAGATAAGCTTTTATAGACCCCTTTTTTTAGGAGGACGCTTATTAACATGTCTAGTTTTGTAAGAAGCTTTTCTTGGTGGTGACAATATCAACCTCAGACTTTCTTTTTCTGCAGATGTGACTGCATATGTAGATGATATGCTGCCATCTACTGTCTCGGTCACAGAGGCTCCAGGGGTTAACGTAGTAACACTTTGTGTCTTCAAATTTCTCAAAGACTTGAGTGAGCTAGACCTTTGTTTTGGAGGATTTTTAATGTTCTTCATTTTTTCTGTGAAATAGCATACATACATTGTATTAGTACTTTTGTCATTATCCTGAAGGGAAACAGCTGAACCACAGGGTTGTAGACCAGAATTTGATTATAGATGAGGGTCCTGAGGTATAGTTGAGAGGTTAGTGACTGCCGGTATTGCTAAAGGAATCCTGTTCGGACTGCTGTGTTTGCAAATATCTTCACATTTATTGTTTAACCTCTAAATAGAACAAATTTGAGCTCCAATCAGAATGTCCGGTAGACTATCCAGCGAATGGTGAACTAATCCATAGATGGAGCCCTCCAAAAATTACAATTTGGGAGCCATAGATGTAAGAGTAGTACACTGGCCACGAAACGCTTCTAAAATGTTCTCATAAGAGTTAGCCAGCTGAGAGAGAATGAAGTGTAAAGTATGTAGCACTGAACCTGGAAGCCTGGAGTAGGGGGCACTTATTTTGTTGAATAAACCAAAAAAGGACCCCTGGAACCAATAGGAGGCAAAACCGGAGGAAAAAAGCACTTTACTTCGAAGGTAACAATACTTCATCAGAAGAGAGATGACAGTTTTAGTTGGGCACTTCAAAAATGATGAAACATAAGAAAAGACTCACCACCGAAGTAGATACCAGGCCCAGCCACTTCTTACAAATTGGACCACGGCAGACAACTTCTGCTGCCACTTCTATGCCACGCTCTGTACAGAGTCTGATGTTATGTAGGTTCTCCACCTTGGTCTGTGCAAAGATGGCTACACCCTACAAATGAAAGAAAATAAATACGGCCTACTCGGTTCTCCACCCTCCTCCACAGCACACCACTTCTGCTGCCACTGCCACACCATGAATTAAGGTTGTTTTCACCATTCTCATTCCTACCTCCAATGTTTTACAATCCCTTCTACACACTCCATCTCCTGTCACCCAATCACCCTTTGTTGGGGGCGTGGTATTTGGTAGATAATAAAACTAATTTCTTTTTGGGATTTCCATTTAGGGAGAATATTTTCAGGAATACAGGACTAAATGGGCTGGACTCAGAAAAGTGCACTACTCCGAACTTGTTTTAATTTTCTGCAATTATTTGGCCCATTTGCCTGGATCCTTTCTTCCAAGCTTTCCCTTCTCCCTAAATGCATGCAAGAGTTCATTGCAGGTGCTTTTCACACAAGTGGAGGAAGTGTGACTCTCGTCCTCAATGGCATCCCCACCCTTCGCTTAAATTCCAGAGAAATCCCACACAGATGTCATGCTACCCAGAAAGTACCTATGATCTGAAAAGCCTGAGAAGGGAGCAGGACAAAATACTAATAACTATGCTACCCTGAAGGTACCTGGCCAATTCAAACTGCTTAGCATAAAGTGGTTAAACCATCATCTTTTCACAGGCCATCCTTATTGCCTATCAAAATTGAATCTACCTTGAAGCACCAACACATCTGTGTGCAGGTCACATAAAAAAGTAATTGCTCTTTGTGCTAACAAAACAGAACCACCCACACTATTTCTAGAAGATGAAATTATGGAGCCCCACCAACTTCAAAACTGGAACCACGTAATTCCTATCATTGACATAGAGAAAACCATTATGGTCACCAAAGGACAAAACACAAAAGTGCTCCTAGTAGACAATAACCAGGATGCTATATTCCTTTAATCCCTCAGGAAGAAGGGTAGCACCTCACCTCAGGCCAAAGGAGTTCTCACATAGAGATCCCCTTGGAAAACTGCTTCAAAAATATGCTCTTGTAACAAAGGCCAGCCTCACACCAGGGTGCAGAAAATCAGAGGCCCTTTTAAGTCAGTAGGCATTGGAAAGTGGCAAAGTTAGTGATTCCAGAGAGGCAAAGGTGGAGCTGACTAATGGTTTCACTGTCTTGCTTTTCTGTTGGGAATCCATAACGTCCCTCCATTTCAACACAGCACTCTAGATAAGATGTAATAAGACAAACATCACTTGTTACAGCAATAGGAACTGGACCCCTTGCAGAAGTCTTTCTTTTGTCCAATCCCCAGTGACATTTTGTGTTAAAGAGAAATGTGTCTCAAAGACCTTCCTTGATTCATCTTTGGACTTTCAAGAAGGGAAGAAGAATTCACTGGGCATCTATTTTTAGTGCAGCCAATTCCAAAGTTCTCCAACCGTGAGGTGAAGATAATATGCATCCATGGACGGTAAGAGCTCTGCCCCCTAACCTGCCCCTAGGAAATGGAGGGTAGGGCTGCTGAGTACCAAGCATTACCTCCCTGCAAGCTGGATTGGATCCGGGCTCCTCACTGGAAGTGAATCGACCCCTGTCAGTTCCAGCCAAACTCCCTGAACTTGACAAGAAGAACAAGTTGGACTCACCTTGTCCTTGGAGGTCCTGGATGGGCACTCACAGCAGGGAGAAATTCCAAAATTTAAATGAATTGAATTGATTGTTTATTTGTATAGCGCCTATACACAATGTTTTTCAAAGCGCTTCAAGGAGGGAGGGGAAAATGGGAGGAATACAATTACATTCATAAAAGTCTGTGATACAATTTAGAATGTGAAAATAACTATCATAATCAGCCTGGCGACATTTCAGATAATGCAAGTGCAATGAACAATTAAGGAGAAAAGGGGGAGGAAAAGAATGAGACAAAAACAGTAGAAACATTACTATGCCTGATGAAAATGTATGTAGTAAATGAATAACAAAAGGAGGGGGGTGTGTGGAGAGAGGGGGGAGGAGAGGAACAAACAAGCAACAATCATAATTGTAAAGACTGGAGGGGGCTGTCTGTACTGCTGCTCTCTATATGGCAGAGAAGAGGCACAGAGGACCCCAGCCAAGATTCTCTATTCTTGGTAGCAATGGACGAGCAATCAGTGCCTAGCTTCTCAGGAGGTGATGCAGGCTGGTTCTTAAGTACAGTGTGGTCCCCAAGCCCCCACAAAGGAATGTCCACACACTGTATTAGTTAACACACAGTCTTTATACAATTAAGTTCAAGGTTATGTACACAATCACAATAACTCACTTTGTGCTCAGTGAATCT
Source organism: Ambystoma mexicanum (assembly GCF_040938575.1). NCBI lineage: Eukaryota > Metazoa > Chordata > Amphibia > Caudata > Ambystomatidae > Ambystoma > Ambystoma mexicanum. The sequence continues at coordinate 261,073,223 of NC_090930.1, read as the reverse complement.
ACAATGGCAAATATATACAGTTGTAAGTGGTACCACAATTATTATCAGATTCCTTTAAAGTGCATCAACTATACTCAGGTTAAATGTCACACAAATCAATTAATAGAGGTAACCAACAATATACATAGGAGGAAAGCAGTTGGTTAGAACAATTGGCAGAATACTGGCCCTCTTACCTAGACACAGTTCTGCATGGAGATTCCCCCACCTGGGCAACCTGTAAATAAAGATATCATACAAGCCCAGTCCATATATTGTTCACAAGAGTCTTATTTCCTTCTGAAATAGTTCTACCACCCCAATGTACGTGGAATAGCAGAGTTCGTCATTGGGTCGTCCACAGATCCTTCTTGAGCGGCTCCCTTTAAGGCAAGAGCCACGGATCGTCGAGATCCCACGAGGAAAAGGGTTGAACCACGATGGTTAGGTGGCAGCTTCATTCCTAGCGGTGCTCGTTGACGACGGAGCGTTGGTGTCCTGCACGGAAAAGGCATGCGGGGCAACTCGGTGACGACAGTTCAGGACCGCAAAAAGTTTGAAGACCTGTGGTCCAGCAAGGGCGTTGAGTTGTCAGCATTTCTGTGGTCTTTAGGTGGTGGGAAACCCACCGGCAGATGCTCCTCGGCGCGCCGGCGGCCTCGCCTTTCTCTGGCGGGACAAAGCGGTCGACGGTGCAGGCGAAAGCGTCCTTGGATCAAATATTACTTAGGCAAAGGGAGCACGGCGGCTCCGGTCGGCGACGGCGGTCGTTGACGGTGATGGACAACAGTGTCTGGTGCTTCTCCTTGGGATTCTGCTGTGGTCCCTGTCTCTGGTTGGCAGCCTGTCGTAGGTCTGTCTACCAGGGAGCATTGGCAAAGATTAGCAGTGCACAATGGTCTGTCATAGCTCAGGAAGAGGGCGCCTAACCAGGTCCTCTCTAGGTCAGTCCTTGGAGACACAGCAGATTTTAGATTGCTGAAGTAGAGCAGCAACAAGACTTCTCTTCCAGCAGGGCTTCAAGGTTAAGCTTCAGTTTCAATTCCAGTTCCTCTTTAGATTCTGAACATGAATTCTAGCAGTGAGAGGCCCCCAGATATACTAGTTATTCTCCCATTCATTCTTCTGGGTCACACTCAGGCAACCAATCGGTCAGAAGAGCATTCATGCAGGCAGGCAGCCAATCAGGTGCATAGTTCATTCAGGCCATTCACTTCTCTCCAGACACTCACAACAAGTTATGTGTTTTGGGACAAGTACCCAGCCATTCAACACTCCACACTGCATTCACACCAGTTTCGGTCAGGGCTGTTTCAGTCACTGTGTCAAAAATTAGAAACCAGACATCCACAACAGGAAGTGCATATTGGTCACACATTCCATTCCCCCAGGTCCCACCCACAGGGTGTACCCACAACATACAGTCACTGGGAAGGCTCCAGCCAGTCTGGCCTGGACTTCAAAACAACACCATATATGGAACTTCCACCCAACAGCCGGTCAGAGGGAAGGGACAGAGTCAGGGCTTCCCAGGATTTTGGGAAAACAAGGTAACAGGCAATAGAAAGCAAGAGGCCACAGAAGCCATATGTTTCCTATCAGGAATCAACTGATTCCAGTGCCAGGGCCTGGGTATCCCAAAATGGAGGATACTCAGAGCACCTGTCAACTTCAGCATGGAGCTGCCACAAGCCCATACCCTGCTCTATGCGCCACACACAGGTGCCCCAAAACATACACTAGGGGCACAGGGTTGTACCCCCACCCATGGGTGCCATAAGGGTATCCCATGAGTCTGTACACCAAAACAAAAGAGAGAGCTGCACCGCCAGGAGTCCCACATGAACTCCTGCACGGAAAACACAACAGAACACACGATAAAAAGCAGTAAAGGACAAGGATACGGAGGCCCTGTCCCTCCGATGCATTTCCAGCATCACAATAATAGCGATGGAAGGGGAGTGGGGGGCGAAGACAAGAAGGGAAGGGGAGACAGACATGCTGTTATCAAAGGTCATGGGACAAATTATAGGAGTAAGTGCTAATGGACATACAAAAGGGGGGAGGAGAGGGGAAGGTGGCTGCAAGACAGGAAGAGAAGGGAAAGGAGAGGGGGTGGAGAGGAGGGGAGAGGAAGGTGGCTGCGAAAGACAGGAGGCTATGACTACTATGCCTGTCGGCAATTGATAGTAATGCCATGCTTTAACAAGAAACAGGGGGGGCAAGGAGGTGGAGAGGGCAGGGGATGGAAAGAATGGCAGCTACAACTACTATGCCTATAATTTTAATATACAAAAGCAGCTTCAAACCAAGCTTCACACAGGTAGCGCTTATTGTCACTTCAATTCTAAAGACCAACTCATTGCTGGTAAAGCCTTCGACTCATCACACCTTCGGGAACAGCATTGTACCAACAGGCCCTCAACCCAACTTCAATACCAACTCGGAATCCAACTGCTGGAAGCCATCATACCATACATTGATTGACCCCAGCAGTAACAATATCTCAAACTGACTAGACCACTGATCCGAACCTGATGGACCCATCGAAAACATGTTGCCCCAAAACTCGACTCAAAGTGAACAGTGCCCCATCTCAAAATCAAATATTTTTTTCAGAGACTTTTCCTTTGAACTGTGATTGCTTCAATTACTTGCCTGGTCACCCTTGCTCAAATACACAGTGTGCAATTTTACAGACTGCTATTCTATACCTATTCTGCATTTTCTGTGTTCTCTCCACACAGATGGGTTTTATGTTAGTGTTTTTAGTTAGTTAAATGACGTTTTGGTAGTTTATAGAACCTTGATTGGACATTCTTTTATTTGGGAGTCTTCATTCTATTGCTGTTTGGGTTTCTATTGTTTTCACATCACACTCCTCTTGAGTATATAGCCTGCTCTCGGACCATGCTGATACAAAAGGGTGAAGGAGATATACCCATCAGCATGTGCTTTTTTATCTTTAAGATTGAGACCACTGCTGGTTTAGTGGTAGCATGGGACAGAGTAGGTGGTTTAGTCACTACTCATCCCTATACTACCACAGAGGTGTATCCATGTTGTCACACAGGCCCCAAAATATGTTAAAATTGACCTTACATTTAAATATCACACACAATGCATAGGTAACAGGGGAGAAATCAACAAACTAGAGCCCCATCTGCACCAGTACTTTGTCTGACGTTTGGAATCATTTCAGCAATTTTAGTGCCATCTATTTGAGTAAATTGAGCTTGAGCACAGAAGTATAAATTGTGCTGCAAAGTGCATAATATGCATTGTACCGAAATGCTTGCATGTGCTCTACAATGACTACAAAGGGGTGACATATATTACGCTGAAAAGAAGTGCAATATTCTTGTCAGCTGTGAAATAATAAAGCATGTTCTGGTTTTTCAGTTTCAAGCAGGTAGCTAACAATATGGCAGCAGGAGGGTAGGCAATATGGCAGGAAGGGATCTACAAACAACCACATGAGTCTCAGGCAGGATGGTTAGTGGAGGGTATGTGGACCTAGGTGTTAAAGAGGAGCCATTCCTTGACAAAGAGGTTCTCGAGGTCCATTCTGAACTGTAGAAGCAAAGTAAGTGAGTCTCATGTTGACGGAGAGGACGTTCTAGAGTCTTGGGATGCAGACAGAGAAGTCCTGTCTTCTGGTTCTTACTTTCCTGCATCTGCAGAGTTCAAATCTGCAGATGTGCTTACTCCTAGGGGATGATAGGCCTCGGCAGATGCTGAAATTTTCAGTGAGGAATTACTTTTGTATTTGTATTAATTTATACATTGCGTATGCCTAATGACTGAACACAAATGAACAAAACAGTACTATTCCAAATTTAAATACAAATCAAAAATGATGAGCAAGTAAAATTAAGGAGAAGACACAAGAAATGTTTTAAGTCAAGAGTGGGACACAGGCAAATTTGAACTTGCTAAAGAAGAAGACGAGTGAATTAAAAGAGGAAAGGAGTTGCAGTCTTCGGGGTGAGAAGAGTCGAACACGAACTATCTGAATCTGGAAGAGGTGCAGGAGGCTTAGGCACAGCAAGAAGAAATGGGGACTGAGAAAATAGAGATTGGGAGTGAAGATGAATGAACAGAGAGAGGACAGATACAGTGGAGCAAGACCATGAAGATATTTGAAAACAATACATCTATAATTAAAAAGGAGGTGAGATTTAAAAGACAGCCAATACAGTGAAAGGAGGGCCTAGGATAAGGAAGAACATGGAGGAAGATTAAGCAAAGTCTGGATCGAAGATGGCAGACCAAAAAGAATGCGGCGAGCTGATTTGCGGGAAGGCCAAGGAAAGGAGGAGAGCAATAGAAATTATGAGGACATATAGAGGCAAACATAAGAGTTTTAGAAGCAGACACAGATAATAGAAGGTGCATCTTTCAGATATTATAGAGGTGAAACCAACAGTTGTGGGCTGTACTGTTAATGTGGTGATAGAAGGAGAGAGAGGAATCAAGGGTTTATCATAGATTGCAAGTGGGATTAGAAACAGGCAGTAACACATAAAGCAGGAGCATAAAGCAGGAGGGAAAGAGATAGCATTAACAGGCGATGACAGAGCAGAGGAACATGGAAAGAAAATCACCTCAGTCTTGGAGGGGTTCAGATGAAGGAATCACAAATATATCCATTGCTGTATAGTTAGCAGACATGAGGAAAGAGAAGTGTGGAGAGTGTGGAGAAATCAGAGGAAGAAATGGAAAGCTGTGTTTGTTGTCTGCATAGGAATGGAAAAATAAATCAAATTGAGACATAATGTCAGAGAGAGGAGACGTGTACAGAGAAAAAAGGCAAGAACCGAATCTTGTGGAACCCCATATAAGAGAGATGAGGAAGGAGAATAAAAACAAGAGCAAGAAATAGCAAAAATGCCACTAGCAAGATAGGAGGTGAACCAATGGTAACAAAGAGAGAAAATGCAAATGAGGAAAAAGGAAAAAGAAGGTTAGGATAATCAACAGTATCAAACATTGCTTAAAGTGTCTGGCAGTTAGAAGGGAGTTGGTGACCAGGATTAAAGCATTTTCTGTAGAGTATATGGGACTGAAAAATGATTGGTGAAAAGGAAGAAGAGAATGACAGTGAAGATAGTAAGACACTTGGGAAAGAACAACACACAAGTAGCTTAGAAAGGGGAAGAAGCTGCATTGGGTGATAGTCAGAGCGATATGTGGATCCAGAGAAGGCTCTTTCAGAATGGGAATAATGACAGAAAGTCATATCCACCATTATCTATGCACTTGAGGTCTTCCCATGTAAGGTTTTTTCATGGCTCCCGATTCTGGAGACCAAGATTCTTTGGTCCATTTGAACCTCCCTAGGTGTGTCGCTCTGGAGGTGGGAAGACTTGAACTGGGCCTCCAGTCACCTTTGTCTGTCTGGAAGATCGCAGCCTGTAAGTTATGGGAAGAGATTAAATATTACTGGAGTGCCACGCCATCCTTACTTTTTTTCCACAATGGAACACTCCACTGGCCGCCAAAATAGCTCATGGTTTAGGGAATTGGAGATCTCAGTGGGCTTGCATTGTCAAGACATTAACCTGTATTGCCATAATAAAAGTGATATTCTGTTAAATTTCACATAGCCAAGCGGATTTCATCTCTTAGCAGACTGGCGGAGACACGGAATTATGCCATTTTCACCCGACAGGGTTTATTTGGGGACAATCCTCGCAAATATCTGGTGTCGCTCAGATTTCTGTCTCTCACTAGATTTTTAATTTATCTCTGCTTTGATCTATTACTGGTATTAGCCTATACAGGGGCTTGGATGGGAATCACTAGAGATGCCCGCCTCTGTCGACAATGCCACGCTCCATTGGAAAATGGCCCGCCATGTGTTGAACGATTGCAGGGTCCTCTATGTTTTATATCTAAGGGGTTATGCCAAATGTGTTAACTTTGAATCCAATCAGTTTTGGAGCATGCTATATTCTGCTGAATCTCACATTATTTCTGCCTCCGCCTTTCATGTGTGTCTTAAAATTAACAAGGAATATAATATTGTTAAGAAATCTTTTAGACAATGTTGAGTGAATGATCTACCCACCTCATGTAATGTTTTAAGAATTGTATAATATAGGAAATGTATCATGAAGTCAGGTTTTTATGTATATGTTGTAAAGCAATCCGTGGAAAGAACCCACGGCTGATGTATTTTTGCTGGCTGTGTTTCTTTTTTTATATAATTATTATGGTATGGATCTACTCAATACATTGTATATTTGTATGGTGCGAAAAGACTAATATTGTCTTGAAGGCAAATAAATAAAAAAATTAAAAAACAGCATGCTTACATGCAAAAAGGAAAGTAGAGGAAACAAACAAACAAATTGTTAAAGGAAGAAAGCTAAGAAAGAATTACAGGGAAGACTTTATGAATAAGAGGCAAAGACAATTTGATAGTCTTTAGGGAGGCAGTAGGGTGAAGACTAGAAAGAAGGGCTCAATGGGGGTTTTCATGGCTATCGTGCCAGCCCAATTAGCTCATGCACTAATAGCACCAATAACAGACAAAATCTAGAGGTAAAACTCCCAACATTCCGCCCAACTCATGATTGGGTCAGCCCTTAAATGCAGCAGTAATAGCGTTACCACCGCATATAAGGGCTACCACCCAACCCGTGATGAGGCCCTGTGTCACCACAAGTTTGTGATTTGTGCCTACCAACATTTTCATTGTGTGCGAACACCACTAAACATGACCTTGCCTCCATGGCATTGATGCTGAAATGCGTATTTTGGGAAGGTATTTGAGACACATGTTATGGAAAATTTCAAAATTGCCTGTGTTGCAAAATTCTGTGGGGCCGTTAATATCTCTGATCAGCTCCTTGTCACACACAACCTTCATGTGAGCTGTATGAGACACGTACAAAGTCTCCTCGTATCTCTTTCTCCTCTACTCTTCCTCGTTCAGAGGTGGATGTGTGAAGGCGTGATAGTGTATGTTGGCTTCCCATTAAGGCTTATTCGAAGTAAAGTGTAGAAGTAATTGCAACATTTCAACCAGTATGTCTTCAGATTGTTCACAATTTCAAGAACCACACCAGAGATTATAAGTTGTTGACTTTGACGATTTTCCTCAAAAAGATTGTTTTCCTTGCAGCATTGATTTTCCTGGCCACAGACTTTGACACATGCTAAACCTCAAATTGATGCCAGACTCCGGGAACCTCACTTGCATCACTCTGTCTATGCTCATGTGTCAGTTAGTTCGATGAATTTAACAAAATTGTGCTTCTCCATCACAACAGATGAAGTTGATTTTGTAACATGGAACAAAAATGGGATGAACTTTATTTTAGTGCAGAAGCCATGGAAATGATAAGTGCAGTACTTTTCATAAATCCTGGACTGTCACACTGACCATCACCAGCCAGCCAAATACTGTTTCCTGTGAGAGCATTGTCTGGTGCTTCCTGTTTTTGTCACCATAAATCTTTTGTAGGAAAATTAATGTACTCTACTAACTAAAGAAGGTGTCCTTTGATATGATCTGTAGTCCAAAACGGGCACAAAAATTCAGGATTTTGGAGAATGTTTAGCTGCTGTACAACAATGCACGCAACCTAGAAGATTGCCCACTGCAATATTCCCAAGGAGTAGTTGAGCAGATCAAGAAAGACTGTTATGTTTATCCTCACTGGTACCTTTCATTGTAAAGTTGGTTCCAATTACGCATTTATTTAAATGAATCAAATAGTTTGCCACAAGCAGTACCATGAGTTAATGTGTTCATATGGTGCATTTTAGCATCTTTAAAATATCCAGCAGCCATCCATTAAACACAATAGATATATATAGGTTCCCACAGAATCCCTTAATTTGTCAAATTACATTCTTCAGCCTTATACGTTGTAGTAATTTCTTTCCCGCTCGACATAGTGTATTCTTGGGCCAATTCTTCATTTTCAGTAATGTCCTGAAGCTCTTTTGTAGCTTCAGAAAGGGATACTTCTTGTGAAGGAGAAGTAATAGTGACTTTGAGAAAATCAAGCTTTGAATGTGTAGATTGTGAATTATGTCACATGTTCTGATAATGGCAATGAGGAGGCTGCATTGTGTAGTAGCAATGGTCGTCCACCATGTTCCACTGCACAGCACAGGTATTCAACTTTACTTCAAGCCACTGCAAATAAACATCTTTTATGAGTGTCTTCTCTGATGGCTGGGATTGCTGCAACATCAATTGTTCCCAAATAACACTTGTTTAGCAGCTGGTGTACCTTGTCTTTGGTGTAGTTGGTGTTTTGATGTCCTTTTCCTTGGCCTCTATTTGCCAGTAATGACATCACAAAAGATATGTGATATCTTTGAAAATTAAATTTACATTTCCGATGTATTTGGTTTTTTAACATTGTAATTCTACTTAACAACAAAGCTAAAGAAGTAAGTCAACAGTGTGACCACATCAAATATAATAGGACTTCTGTAAGAGTTGATTTCAACATTGTCCAGTGCAGTTTATTTTTTACTCACCCTGATTTGGTTTGGGCAATGGCTCAGAACAAATACATTTCCCAGGATAAAATGATAAAATTGAAACATAAACAATTAGACAAACATCTTTAGCATATGACTTGTATTGTTTTATGTTTGTATCCATAAAGAACATGCTCAGAAGATCCAGATTTCTGGAACTATTACAAAATCAAATAAACATATATAACATTCTTGCAAAGGCACCAAGCAAACCTGAGTGGCATACCTGCACCCCGTGAGATGTGTTGGTTGGCCTTGTGAAACCACAGGCAACCACACTCTCCTCCTGATGAGAACAGAAACATGAGTTATGTGGCAAAGGCAAACCCATGACACACGGAAATGGATGCAGCATTACTTTCTACTAACCCATATGCACTACCAACACAGGCATTGGAAAGATGCACACCCGCATTTGTAACTCCAGAGACAGTTTTCCCTTACTCACCAAGCAACCTTTAGTGGTTTCCCGGTGCTCCTTGACATGTTTGAGATGGTCCTGTGAAAACGCTTTCCATTCCAGTCTCCTTGTGCAGCAAAGAAATGAAATAGGTCAAGAGCAAAATGAACAGTCATGACAACAGCAAATGTGAGGGGTAACATTAATTATAGGCCTAGACTAATTGTGATATTAGTGAAGTGCAAGCTCTCCTTTGTAACCCTACAGACAGACCTCCTTAATGCACCGAACAACCCTGAGTGTGATACCTGTGCACCCGTCAATGTGTCTGAGGGTACAGTGAAAGCACTGGGCATCCTCTCCTCCTGTGCAGAAGAAACAATACAATTCCAAGAGACTGAGTAACAGTTATGACACAAGAACATTTGATGGGCCAATACTTTCAGAACGGCTTAGACAGTACGCGGACAGATACTATTGGCATGTCTACTATGAATTGTAACACCAGAGGTGGAGGTTCAGAATACACAAGAAACAGTTGGTGGCATACAGACAGTTCATTCAATGAGTCGGATGGTGTGGTGAAAGCACTGGCCATCCCGGCTTTCACCTTTGACATAGAAATGAAATGGGCAAATAGAAAAAGATTTGATGAGGTTGTACTGTACCCTCAGTCTCTACAACAAAACAGAGGGATTTTAGTGGCATGCCCTCTCTCAATTTTAACTCTCTAAAATGATGAACTCTAATGCACAAAACAAATGTGACTGTGATACACACTTTGATTACAATACATTGCAGTTGACTAAAAACAAAAAGGCCTAGCAAAGTCTATTTCTTAGGTGCCATTTCTGTGCCATTTATATTAAGATAAAAATATTCCACAGATGGAGCTGGCATTGCTCTGCATGGCACAGAGGCCACCAGTTTTGCATATCTAAAAATAAACAGCACAAAAAAAGAGAGTGGGGCATGTGCACCTGAAAAGAATATAAGGGGGCAACAAATATTTGTTTTTGGCATGGTTGAACGATGAACCTGTGACCATAATGTTAAATTGTAAATAATCTAAACAACAGGATGTTGGGATTGTGTTACAGAACACTCTGGAAAGTGATGTGAAAGAAAGGAAAAACTATTTTGTGAACAGTAAAGGTTTTGGAATTGATTCTCGATGGTCCCACTGAGAGGTTCAAAGTAAGTGATACTCCTGTGTCTGGTGATGGGGCTTCTCTGGTGAATATAGTTAGAATGCACTCAGAGGTGTTGATACATACACCCAAATTGGGTTTTTACAGGTAAAAGTCTCTGCGAAATGAAGGATTGTTTTAAAGGAGAACAGTAGTGAAGAATGAGGAAAAGGGGTTCAGTGTTTTTTTTTAGTCCTGATGAAGGCCCAATTGGAATGAATGGGCTGGTGTAAAAGCACGGTAGACCCCAAACGTAATGGGCCGGAAACCAGATGTTTTGACTTGCAATAAAATGTTCATTGTACAGAGAGGCCATTAATGGACCACATGTTTTAGATATTCAGAAGAGCACCACATCAGATACAGTGGTGCTGTAGCGTTTCCGTAGTAGTCAAACTGTGCGGATTGTCTTCGAACAAGGTATCTGTGGGAACAACAGTTTTGATGTATATAAATTGTCTGCGGTAGATCTAAACTAGTTCAATGTCATAATAGAAAAATCATTGAATTGCCTCACATACTAACCCCCAGACTATTGTTAGTCTTTTTATGTCTTTATGAGAATTGACAAATCAAATATACTTTTGTACTGTTAAACCAATACAAGGTAATAGATTGTATATGCTGTGCATGTGATGGTGGTGTGTGTGTATAGATGCCACTACGTAAGGAGTTACTCAATGTTGTCATTCCATTTGTGACAACAATTACATTTTTGTAATATGGAACCATTTATAGTGATTTGGCCAGCCACATGGTTATATAGTAAGGATTACTTTTCTGTGGCATTAGTCAGTGTACTCCAATCGTAGACCTAACTGAGATAATGCTTCCTTTCCCACTCTTAATGGATGTTCCTTGTATGCACTGATTAGTGTTCTTGCGAGGGCCGGTGCCTCGGCTATATATGTCTCTTGCCATTGGTGATCACCAGTCATACAAGGAATGTCCATTGGCATCAAGCCTCAACAATCAAACCACTTAGAAACATTAATGTTGCCTTGACAAAGACCCTTGTGGGGTCAACACACATGTCGGCACCTTTAGCAACAATAAGGACCCAATGGCAAAATTCTACAGCAAGAGTGCTCTTGATTTATTGATTGTGACATAGAGAGTCGCACAAATCGTATACGCAGCGCCGACATTGCAAGATTTCCACACCATTTCTTTGCTGCTTTAGAATTTAGTGTGAAATGCAACGTGTCTGCCTCAATATAGACAAAGCCAAGTGAAATCTGATTTATTGAAGATAAAATAGCATATTCTTGTGCATGGCATAGTAGAATATGAACAGACTGTTGGTGCATGTTAGTGAAATGCACTTTCCCTTCACACTGTATTTCAAGTCAAGAGAGATTACATTTAAATAAGCACAAATAGCATGTATTTGCATGTCTCTGTTCTCTGTGCACAGTGTAGAACAGATAGCATTTCCCAGTGCAGAGAGTGCATCACTTCATAAAACAAAGCCAAATAAAATCAGACTGTGCAGGATTTCACTGTGAACGCCATAGATATTTAAAGTGAGACATTTTGGGGATGGAAGAGAGCTTAGCAGAGCCAATTCCATCCTTATTAAAGATGCAATTGCAAATGGACAGCAAAATGTCACCAATGACACTGTTTAAAAGTGAGAGGAACCTGAATAAGATACACAAAAATCAACCAAGGGATTGGGGATTGATGTTGCTATTTCCTAAAATTGAATATTCTGTGCATTTAAATTGATAGCACAGCTTTCCTTAACACAGGTCTGTAGATTGTGATGCAGCACACCTTGTATTACCTTTATATGTATATGATATGAATCCACAACACTGTATCTACATGGGTGAATGCACTGCAAATGAAACATGGTAATGTCTGATATAAATAATTGTTATTGATATTGGAGAAAATAAAGTATATCTTGAAATCTGTCATTTATTAAAGAAAGTTGGTTTTATGTATAGGCTGTGTGTAGTATGTAAACTCATTGGTCAGCAAGAGGCGTGCAAGGAAATGAGAAATGTATTGTGCTATTTAGAAATAGACATTTAGACATATTTAGCAATATAATCATTTGATATATGGAATGACTGTATGTGTGTGTTTCATTTTAGTGAAATCCTCACAGGCAAGTAAACTTTTCATTTAGTGAACCAGCTGCTTATGTGTATGTAGGATATTCTGGTGACTTCCAAAGCATAAACTTAGGGGAGCACCTTTGAATTGATTTTTTTTTTTAATGACTCAGCCTAACATTTATAAATCAGCACTTCCCCATGTAATGTGTTTCCTAGGTTTGTTTGTTTGTTTTATTTGCTTGTATAGTGCACCGAACCCAAAGGTATCTGGGCGCTTTATCTTAGGTTACAACATAGGTTACAACAATGATACAGAAATATTTACAATCATAGATAAAGTAATATATAGATATATACAAGGAGAGGATATATACACAATGTACAAGATTCCTAACATAGCTCCAGATCAAGTTTGCAGAAAGCCGCCGTGGGCCAGCTGGTGGGGGGTTCTAGAGCTGTGGGCATAGTCAGTAGGTGGAAGTCATAAAGTCATGATCATGCCGGTTTGTTGGATTGATCAAACAGCCAGACCTTTACTTTATGCCTGAATGAAAGGAAGATGGAGTCGGTCCTTAATGCCAGCGGAAGCTTATTCCAGGATTTGGCAGCAAGCACTGGGAAGCTGGTGCCATCAGCTTTGCTAAGTTTGAATTTAGGTATATTCAGGCAATGGGCACAGTTGGCTCTAGTGGGTCTGGTGGACTGATTCCTAGAGAATTTGTCCATCGGTATTTGGGGACTGAGTTGTTAAGGGACTTGTGGGTGATCATAAGAGTTTGTCGGGTTTGTGAGATGTGGTTGGATCGAGGGATATTAAGGGCTGTTCTGAGAGCATTATTTTGCAGAACTTGTAACTTGTGGAGGTTCTTCTGGCTAGTGCCAAGGTATAGAGTGTTACAGTAGTCCAGTTTAGACAGTATGAGGGCTTTAGCGAGGCTGATACAGCTATTTGTGGACAGTTAATTTTTCTTTGTAGTGTCGAGGCAGAATCTGGATAGAAGCCTATAGTTTTGGTGCAACTGAAACCAGATACTCTCATTTAGAAAACGAGTAATGCTTTCAGCAAATGCCCCGTTTCCCTGATCAGCCATTGAAGGGAAGACAACGTTTGCTCATTAAAAAAATCAGTAAAACCAGAATGTATCACAATGCGATTTCTCTGCACATCACCATATTCACCTTTTGTTAAATATGGCTTTATGTTTAGCTCTGCCTGCCATCCTATGTATAGTTTTCTGATCCACTGCCACCAGAATAAATTAAACCTCTGGCTTTGTAATTTAAAATTACATCTCCAGTGCTGCCAGGTGACTATATGCACTAGCAATTAGTATTGATGCAATAACACACTTTTAAAAACTGTACAATGTATTAGGGACAATGTTTGAGGTATCCTTAGACAATGCCATATTATTAGAATACATTTCCTAAAACCAGTATTTTTTTATAGGAAAGTGCATGAATGTTGCTTTCAGCATGCATGTACCCCTGTATGCACCTTTCCTCTTAGATTTCCTAGCAGTTGTTGATATGGCAAATAAACAGGGTGCCGTCAAAAGTATACACGGCTTTATAGGAAAAATAGTGACTCAGTTACATATCCACAGGTTGAAAGCCACACTGGGTCTAAATCACTAACTCCCCGTTTTAAGGCACAATGCACTTTATGAATGTGAGGTTGATTAGCAGATTTGACTGTACTGCAATATTCATTCTATTGTACTCCTGACATTTTGAAAAAAAACTGGGAGGTTTCTCTTCTCAACTTTCTTTCCTCTTTCTTCCATATATTCTTCTCTCTTACTTTTCCTTTACTTTCTGCCTTTCTTCCTAATCTCCTTCTCTCTGTCCCTATTACTCTTTCATTCTATTTCCCCCATTCTTTGTACCTATCTCTATTCGACTCACTTTTGTATATCTCCTTCTGACATTCCTTTTCTTACACCTGCTTAATCTTCGTAGGACAGTTATTTAAGCATTAGTTCCTAAAACATTTGCTGGATTCTAAAGAATGAATTCATGACAATAGTACACATTTCATTTGATAACGCTGTGCCCACGTAGATTAGTTGCTCTAGACCAGAGGTCTGCAACATGTGGCCCGCTTCCTATGGCGGGTTTGGGGAATCATTGATGTAATGTCCCTGTATGTGTTGGGCGGGAGGGCTTCTGGTACAGGGAGATTACAATGGATTGCGGTGCTGCTATGTCTGGCATGGACGTGGCAGAGGCAGATGCACCAGCAACATTGGTGATGGTACATCCATCTATGCCGGTGTTACCGTGATAACGGTATCACGGGTTCTGCGGATAAGGGATGCGTGCGGCCGATAAACCGTAATTCTACCTTGTTTCTGGCACCATGCAGCAGTGGACCCGGTAGGTCTGCCATCACGGTAACACCAGATTTTTAATGGCAGACTCTTAATGAGGCCCAATGTGCACTTGGCATAGCGGAAAGTGGATGTGTAAAAGCAAGGTATATTGCGTTTATTCCTCCATGTTCTACTCCAGTGCATTTTCATGCTCAAAGAAGGTGGAGGCGTGTAATTCACATTGATACTGTGCTTTTCTCCTCTATCTTATGTGAGCACTTCATTTTATGCTTGTATGAGATTTTCATGTATGTGCTAAACAAAGAGATTTACATGGACTCCAGATTAGTTGTGCATCTGCTCTGGAGCAGCTGGATTTATGGGCACAATTTTAGAGGGGAAAAGGGTGTTTGTCCCCTCTAACTTTGCAGGCACATCCATGTATCCCCTTAAGTTTGAGGTAGGGGCGAGGGCTTGCTCCTCTGGCCCAGTGGCCAGGCATGCACAGTCTTTGCCCCCAGTGCAACGCCTGCATGTTTGGGCCCCGCGCCTAAGTCCTCACCCTGGCTGGCCTGACTAAAGCCAGAAACCAGGGTGTTGGACTGGATGGTAGGGCGCACTGCAGCGGACTGCCACTGGGCTGCCACCTGCCTGGCGGTCACTGAGTGTGACACTCTCCAGTTGTGCAGCAGTGAATGAGTGACAGGATTCCAGAACCAGGAAGCTCTTCTGCAGAGCTTCCTTATTTCTCTCTGCATAGAGCATGTGAGTAGCAGGACTTGGTCGGTATATCAGGCCAAAAAAGACAGAGCAACAAGGCACTATCCCTGGCGAAAGCATTGGTACTTTAAAAGAGAAAGGAGAAAGGGGAGCTTGGGAGTAGTATATGGGGTTGGTCTGGCAACTTGGCTACACTTGGCGATGAAATGGGGTAAGCACCAGCTAGGCCTTATTTTTCCAAGGAGGGCGGTGCTTCTGCCATTTTCAACCATGCTTCAATGAGTTCCTCCCTTCTTCATATATTTTCCCCTCTCCCCCGTACTTCCCGCGGTGTGATGGCGGCGGCTTAAGTCTTTGCGGACGTGATAAGTCTTTGTGGAGCTTCAATGCATTGGTGGGCTCTCATATTCTATTTGTAAGAAATTGTACATAGTGCATACACTACCACCTCCCTTCCAAGCAAGGGGGCATGAAAAATGAGCTATTTGAAACAATTTATTGTTTTTTAAGTCTGAATATATTTCCTGATTTTTAAAGAAAATGTGTAAAGTGCTTTTCTTATTTTAAAGATTCGATTTCCATCATGCCTATATCGAATTGCCAAAGATACCCGTCATTGTAATGCAAAAGGTCTGACGTGAGAAGTGTAACATCACGTGGGTGTGTGTGTAATAACGGTCCCTTTTCTATTTCCCATGGTGCATCAGTGGACACTTCTTCTCTCTGCTAATCCCCCCTGAGGTGAGGCTGTAAGTGCTTTTCGCGCCACTTCCGGTTTCCTTTCAGGTCAGTCTAGGTTATGGGTGGTGGCTGCTGCTGCCTGAGATCGGCTTTGAGGGAGTGTCTGGCTGAGGTTTGAACGGTGTGTCACGAACCCAGCAACCACGACCGAGAGACCCTGTTGCACTTTCAAACAGTGCCACCATGCATGCCAACAAGTGTGTGGTGGTGGGTGATGGGTAAGTGATGGCTAGAGCCACACCCTATGGATGTTGTTACACCCCTTAAGTTCATCTTTCTACCATTGAAGCTACATATTTCTGATAGCTACTCGAATATTTTGGAATAGGCTTTTTATTTTATACAAGTGCCTTACTAGAAAGCATACAGTACACATGAGTTCAGTTACAGTTGCCAGCGGTTGTGTTTTTAGATTTACAGATGTTTTTTTAGATTTGTCCCTTGGTTTTCTCTTCCTTTTGTGGCCCCTTGGCAGAGGAAAACTATTGCATTTGTTCGTGAAAAGGGTGGCTTTAGTACAAGTTGCTCTGGAGGGCGACACCTTACAATTCCTTGAATTGGTATCAATTTGAGTTGGCAATCTAATGCTGTATCTTTGAGGCCATAGGATAGGTTCAAAGATGTCACAGGTCACTGTATCCAGACAGTAATAAAGCCTCACCGTCACTGTAAACAGTGTAAAAAAGAAAAGAATGCAGGACTCCGCGCCATCAAAATGTGTGTATATTTAATAATATTGCATAATCACACTTTAAAAAAGAAGCCCATGTATGATAACATATTTCGGCTCTGCTGAGCCTTTTTCAAATCTGGGCTACATAATATTCCACAACATACGTAAATAACATAATATTGTAATAAAAAATATATAATTCACACGAAAACATGACATAAATGTACAAACCATTATATGGTCATTTTGCACGTTGCATTATTCCATCATGCTGCAATAAGACAATAGATATCATAGTGATATGCGTATAGCGAGTAGACAGAGAAACAAGGATTGGTGAAAGGGAGGATTCAAGGGTGTAGAAAAAGCAAAAAACCCATCATAGATGCATATTAATTTTAAAAGATCAAAACATAAATAAACAGAACAAAATAGAAAAAATAGAAAAATGTATCGTTATTTCGAAATTGTGGCAACAAATCCATACTGGTCAACTGACCCCTATAATATCCTGAAACAAAATCAATCAGGTATCCTTACCCATATTTGCATATAATCAATCCATAGGACTGATGTCCCTGTAGTAGTAACGGGGTTATATCCCCAGTATAGAGTCTGAAATTAAATAAATGTGAAATCAGGTGTGTCATGGTATGATTATAAAATGTATACTCATTATTGGAATGAAAATCCACAAAAGAAAATTATCTCTCTGCATTTGACTCATGTTAAGTATTGTTTTGACTCTTCATAAAGTACATAATTGTATAAAACTAGCCATGGGCTTGGGTGTGTGGGGCATATAGCTAATGTGTGCACAATCTTAAATATCATCCTGCTGTCATCTACGGACCATGTTGTAAATGCGTTCAAGTACTGTGGTAGGCATCCTTCATTAAGCACGTTCAAAATAATCATAAACTACGACCAAACTAGAGAACTGGCGTTACACATGACAAATCTTGAGCCCGTATGGCCCTGCTTATGAATATGCAAATTAACAAGGTGGGTCCTGGGAGTCCCTCTGCCAGACATTAGTCCTGGTTACGAGAGACTTACCCAGAGTCTTTAGCTCACTATCTTTCAAAGAGAAGAAATATCCCAAACATATCAGTCTTTGTCCTGCCCTGGGTCAGTCCAGCACTGAAATGCTAGGCAATTCTCCTCTGAACAAGAGTACCAACAGAAACCCCAGACACCTGTTTCAGTCTGGTTGGACCTCATCAGTAGGGTGGATCTGTGCCTCTCTAAGAATAGTGAGCAAGGGGTCCACGTCTGGATTCCCCTAGTAACTTAGGGTGAGACCCAAAGTTACTTAAATATGCAAATTAACAAGGGGGGTCCTTGGAGTCCCTCTGCCAGACATTCTGGTGACTTCCAAAGCATAAACTTAGGGGAGCACCTTTGAATTGATTTTTTTTTTTAATGACTCAGCCTAACATTTATAAATCAGCACTTCCCCATGTAATGTGTTTCCTAGGTTTGTTTGTTTGTTTTATTTGCTTGTATAGTGTACCGAACCCAAAGGTATCTGGGCGCTTTATCTTAGGTTACAACATAGGTTACAACAATGATACAGAAATATTTACAATCATAGATAAAGTAATATATAGATATATACAAGGAGAGGATATATACACAATGTACAAGATTCCTAACATAGCTCCAGATCAAGTTTGCAGAAAGCCGCCGTGGGCCAGCTGGTGGGGGGTTCTAGAGCTGTGGGCATAGTCAGTAGGTGGAAGTCATAAAGTCATGATCATGCCGGTTTGTTGGATTGATCAAACAGCCATACCTTTACTTTATGCCTGAATGAAAGGAAGATGGAGTCGGTCCTTAATGCCAGCGGAAGCTTATTCCAGGATTTGGCAGCAAGCACTGGGAAGCTGGTGCCATCAGCTTTGCTAAGTTTGAATTTAGGTATATTCAGGCAATGGGCACAGTTGGCTCTAGTGGGTCTGGTGGACTGATTCCTAGAGAATTTGTCCATCGGTATTTGGGGACTGAGTTGTTAAGGGACTTGTGGGTGATCATAAGAGTTTGTCGGGTTTGTGAGATGTGGTTGGATCGAGGGATATTAAGGGCTGTTCTGAGAGCATTATTTTGCAGAACTTGTAACTTGTGGAGGTTCTTCTGGCTAGTGCCAAGGTATAGAGTGTTACAGTAGTCCAGTTTAGACAGTATGAGGGCTTTAGCGAGGCTGATACAGCTATTTGTGGACAGTTAATTTTTCTTTGTAGTGTCGAGGCAGAATCTGGATAGAAGCCTATAGTTTTGGTGCAACTGAAACCAGATACTCTCATTTAGAAAACGAGTAATGCTTTCAGCAAATGCCCCGTTTCCCTGATCAGCCATTGAAGGGAAGACAACGTTTGCTCATTAAAAAAATCAGTAAAACCAGAATGTATCACAATGCGATTTCTCTGCACATCACCATATTCACCTTTTGTTAAATATGGCTTTATGTTTAGCTCTGCCTGCCATCCTATGTATAGTTTTCTGAGCCACTGCCACCAGAATAAATTAAACCTCTGGCTTTGTAATTTAAAATTACATCTCCAGTGCTGCCAGGTGACTATATGCACTAGCAATTAGTATTGATGCAATAACACACTTTTAAAAACTGTACAATGTATTAGGGACAATGTTTGAGGTATCCTTAGACAATGCCATATTATTAGAATACATTTCCTAAAACCAGTATTTTTTTATAGGAAAGTGCATGAATGTTGCTTCAGCATGACAAATCTTGAGCCCGTATGGCCCTGCTTATGAATATGCAAATTAACAAGGTGGGTCCTGGGAGTCCCTCTGCCAGACATTAGTCCTGGTTACGAGAGACTTACCCAGAGTCTTTAGCTCACTATCTTTCAAAGAGAAGAAATATCCCAAACATATCAGTCTTTGTCCTGCCCTGGGTCAGTCCAGCACTGAAATGCTAGGCAATTCTCCTCTGAACAAGAGTACCAACAGAAACCCCAGACACCTGTTTCAGTCTGGTTGGACCTCATCAGTAGGGTGGATCTGTGCCTCTCTAAGAATAGTGAGCAAGGGGTCCACGTCTGGATTCCCCTAGTAACTTAGGGTGAGACCCAAAGTTACTTAAATATGCAAATTAACAAGGGGGGTCCTTGGAGTCCCTCTGCCAGACATTCTGGTGACTTCCAAAGCATAAACTTAGGGGAGCACCTTTGAATTAATTTTTTAGTCCTGGTTACGAGAGACTTACCCAGAGTCTTTAGCTCACTATCTTTCACAGAGAAGAAATATCCCAAACATATCAGTCTTTGTCCTGCCCATGTCCGCCATTATTGAGTGTTGTCTAAAGTTCACAACCAAAGCCAAAGTGGCTATAATTACCCTGGATTGATTATTTCAAACGTTGTGATTTCAACAAACCAATTTGTACAAATCTAATATTGGAAATATCTCAGCATGATAAACAATGTTCTTTCTAATGTGTAAGAAACAACTCTAATCAACGCCCCAGCACATGCTCACACCCAATCACGTTATACAGTAGTGCTCAGAATTGTCGAACCTAGATCTGGAAATTGTTAAGAAAATCACCATGTACTGATACATTGTAATAAGAGTACCGAAAAATGCACATGTTATAGGAAACTTCAGGCAACGTGACTATACCCATTAACCTGTTATATGCTACAGGTAATCAGGAGCTGAGTCGCTAAGTTACAATGGGCTAACACTACAGGAATGACACCATTTCACAGTCACTGTTGAGACTTGCGATTGTTGAATTTAAATAGCAAATTGCTTGTGCCTCAGCTTGTCATAGGATTCTCAACCTGTCCCCACCTCTTTTAAATAAAACTAATCTCCGATTTATTATGTAATTGGTGCATCTTCTGCCAATGTTCAGCTAGTGGGATAGATGGTCCTGGCTACCAATTTTTGTCAGATGCTCGTGTATTCTGATTCTCAACTCTCTTTTTGTGCTCCCTATATATATTTTCATACATACACAAATAATACCATAAACCACAAATTTTGTCTTGCAATTGATCCCCTGTCTGATGGTCCAATTTTTACCATATTACATTGGTTCCTTTTGGGAAACTCAACTCCTCACGCCCACTGTTGCTACATTTCTCATCTGTTTACATCCCAGCGCCATGTTTCTCATATCTTTTAGCGCTGCATGTTCTATCACCAAATGCCGCAAACTCTCTTTTTACGTTCTACAATAACGACAAAGACCTAGATTTTCAGACGCTCATATAGCCCAATTGGCCAAAATTTCCCTGGTACGCAGGAAGAAATCGCAGAAATCTACTCTGTATTCTAGGGCAAGGGAATTGCTTTAAGTAGGTGTCAACAATCCTAAAGACTTGTCAATCCTAGAAAATGTGTTGTGACTTTTATAATTCCTCACTGTGGCGATCGTCCTAATCCAGTCCATTTCCTTCAGTCATTTCTTAATTGCAACTGGATTTGTATGGGTCTCTTTGCTCTCCTTACTACATTCTTTCGAGATGGCATCAACTCTATTAATCATTGCAGTAAGAAACAGTGAACTTTTGGTCTCCAGTTCTTCTAGCTTGATTTCCCGGCTAAGTAGAGACATTTCCATTGGACCCAGTATTCCAATGACAGCAATCTGAGTTCATATCGAATTGATGGCATTGGTGTTTCCTTAGGCAGGTTCAGTACCCTTTTCCATATATAGCCCTCTATTTTTACCCATGGAATAGTTAGGCTCATTGGATTGACTTCTGCCCCATATTTTATTTTGGGACTACTTTCCCCACATAGAATATCAATAGGGGCTTTATTATGAACCTGCAGTATTTACCAAAGATCTTCTTCATTTGGTAAATCATTTGACCAGTTTTATGCATCATTCGATTGACAGTGTTCTCAGAAGACATCTTATCTGTTACCTGGAATCCTACATATATTATTTCCCTTTGCGGAGTGATCTTATTATTGTCCACATGCCAGATATATTTTGCTCTGATTGCCTGGTGTGAGATAGCTGGGTCACCTGGCACTTTTTCTGGTTAATTACCAGTCCATACATTTTTGCGTATTCACTTGTTTTAAACAGTAGACATTGGAGCCCTACTGGAATGTAATCTATGAGTGTCAGACATCTGCATATGCCAGCTAATTTATGTATTCACCTCCCAATTTAAGTGACACCAAATCAGCTCCTTCCATTGTCTGCTGAAAATCTGCCTTGAAATGATTGAATAAACATGGCACAAATATGCAGCCCTGCCTTAGGCATTTATGAGTTCTTATTGGTGATGTTAATACTCCCTCTAGGTTTAGTCTTATTCTGATCCAGGTCTCTTGATGGATATGTTCTAATAATGCCAATAGTGATGGAGGAATAACCCATGCCTTAAGTTTCCTCCATAGATTGTCCCTATCAACACACTCAAAAAGAAATCTATATGGGCCACATAAACCCTAGCCTGGCTTCATCTTCGGCCCCTCTGCAATTTAGTCCTTCAGGACCGATAGGATCAAACCATTGGGAGTTGTCCCCATGCCTTTACAGAACTCAGTTTGAGCTTTCGGCAGGATGCATCTCTCCTTCATCCAATCATTAAGTTTCTCAAGAACTATGGTTGCGAAGATTTTAATGTCCAGGTGCAGCAAAGCAATTGGATGGTAATTCAACAGATCTGACCAATCCCCCTTTTTTATGTATCGGAACAATGGTGGACTCTGTCCAAGATTGTGGGATTCTATGTTTCAATGAAATATCTCTAAAGAGTAAATTTAACCGACCGGCCCATAAGTTAGGATTAGTTTTGAAAACCGCATTACATAAGCTGTCTGGACCACATCCAGCTGACACAGATGCTTTTAGAATGAATGCCTGAATGCCTGATTCCAAAAGCCAGGGTATTCTACTACTCACCACTTGTCTAGGCCCATCCAACCCCTCACCATTTATGCTGTTCCAATGCGCAATCGACACAGCTTCAGTCAGGCTCGTCGACTGCATTACAGATTGCGGGTGATCAATGTCATTTAGCAAGGATCAGAATCGTCTAATGCATTTTTAATGAGTAGTCTTAGCATCAACTCCCCACTTTTAATATTCATTCATTGACTGTGGCACTTTAGCCAGCGCTTCTAAGTTAATTGGAGTTCTTTTTTCTTTGAAAGATATTTTTGTGTGCCATATTCATTTATTCCGAGCTGCCTGAGGTGATAGCTCATTTGTTCCTTATTTAGCCAAACTTGTTTATCAAATAGCTGTTGGTATATGTATTATGTTCAGTACCTCATGAGACAGGAAAAATTCATTAAAATTCTCCACTGTACAATCGCCACTTAGGGCCTATTCAGACAACAGTTCTAAATAGTTGTTTAATTTAAGATTCAATGTGCTTCCCTTGCGCTTTTATTTCCGAATATGGTTTTCAGCGGGATTTACCATGAGATCTAAAAGTGCTCTGGCTGTAGGACATTTCACCTCCATTACTAGGTGAGTGACTAGCATATCGTGATTGCTCAGTTCAGTCTTTTTCACTGAGAAATGGTCACAGAATTCTAATAATGTTTGAGATAAAATTTCACAGTAAATAGTTGAATGAGATTTCCCTCTTTTCCATGTGGTGTGTATTGTTTTATTAATGGGCGTTGTCTTATTCAAGATGTGGAAGTCCCAGGTATTACACAGATTATCCCATTTTTGTCCATTCACACCATCACTCCATTTGGGTCGCAAATCATAATGAACACAATCCGTATTAAGATCCCCAACAATCATAATCAGTAAATCACCCTCCATCTGTCCCTCACCAACCAATTGAAAAACATGATCAATATGACTTTCCAGGGTTTCAAGCTGGTTATTCCAATAAAGGTTTATTACCATTATTTTCCTTCTTTTCCCCAAGCATGCCACCTCAATTGCTACTGCAAGGATCCTCTCTATTTCATTAGATAGGAAACGGAAGGCTGTTATTTGTGTATTCCTTGTATCCACACGCAATCTGACCACTGGTCTACCGTTATTAGGCTTTTTAGCCTCTTGCTGCATTATGGTAAACCCATCCAGGCACAATTTGGTGGTTAGCCAGGTTTCATGGAATGTGATAATATCATAGTCTTCAAAAATGTGGGTTGTCTCCTCAAACCCGAGGAAGCTATTAAAGCCTCTCGTATTCCAGTCTAAACAACATATTCTCTTGGGTCAGAGACCAGCCTGATCCCCTCTTGTTGCCATTAATTCATGTTTTAGCCACTGAAGGAGACACAGAACTAACCCATGATGTTCACTCGAGCGGGAGTTAGGAGACGTTGTATTCCCACTTACACTTCTTACATCCATCCTATACCGTCATTCATCATATTTACGGAAATGAGTGCAGTGGGTAATTTATGTGTATTTTTTGTACAAAGCTTACCAGTGACTGATGACAGGAAGACAAATGAGCTCGCATTTCATATCTTACTAACAATCCATTTGTATAAGGCCTGTACAGCAATTATCTAGTTAGGTGTTTTATCTGTAGTGTTTCCTTTGGCATTCATGTCTCTTGTAGTAGAACCATAACTTGATTCTCCCCTTTAATCACACTGCAACCTATGTTCTCAGACCTTACTTTTTCTCTCATGCTTCCTCTCACACTAACTTTTTCTCATACTCTCTCACCCTTTCTCACACATATTTCCTCTTGCTCACCATCACCACCATCTATCAACGGCTTCCTCTGTTGCTATATTCCCCATCTCATTCCATTGCATACCTGCACCCCTTATCGTATACTCCTTTACAACTTTGCACTCTCCTAATTGCACCCTAGTGCCGATAAATGCAAAATGCAAAGGAAAACAGTAAATGCCAAAACTGTTGTCTTATATATGATATGATATGGAATTTATAACCCGCCTGTACAGAAGTGTTTCTAGGTGTGACAAGACAAGGAGAGGGAAACAAAGGGTGGACAAAGCAGTGATCTTACTAGGCCTTGCGTCATTAAGATTGTGCAAGTGCGGGGAAGACAGAAGGGAAGGGGAGAAGTACCAGGACGGAAGGGTAAGGGAGAAGTGAAGGTAACTCAATAAGTGCAGCCAGTGAATGGCTCAAAGTTGCAAATAGAAGGAACTGTAGGGTTGCAGGTACAGAGCCTTAAGTGCTGGGGGAGCCCGGAGGCAGTACAAGGGCAACTGGACATGCAGGAGTTCAGGCCCAAGTTCAGAGGGTATCCAGGTGACCACGGCATGGAACAGTCAATTATGTCAGCAGGGGAGAGGAAGAGAGAAAGCATAAGCTAAAATGAAGGTCTTGAATTGCTTCCGGAATCAGAAGTGGTTCTGCTCAAGTTTGAGAGAGGCTGTTCCAGTGGTAGGCTCCAGCTGAGGAGAGAAATCTGCCCCCAACTCTCTGCTTACAGAAGCATCTGACCCTCTGAGAGTTAGAGGTGGATGAGTGGAGAGCTCAAGAACGAAGATGTTTAGGAAGAGAAAGTTGGAGGTAAACGGTCCCAGGCCCCAGAAAGCCTTGTGGAAGATGCATAGGGTTTTGAAATTGATTCTTGCAGACACGAGGAGCCAGTGAAGAGATTTCAGGGCTGGAGAGATAAAATCCCTGGGCTAGAGGCCAATGACTGGTCTTGCAGTCCTGTTCTGGATAAGCTGTACAGGTCGAGGCAGGCAGATTTAGAAAGAGACTGTTGCAGTACTCCAGCCTAGAGAGGACCAGAGCTTTGGAGACAGTGAGCTTCTGGGGGAAAGTGAGACAAGGAAGAATACCTCTGAGGAGGTGCAGCTGATTGACTTCTTAGAGACGCCAGCGATGTGAGGAGAGAAGGAGAGGGGAAGGAAGGATCAGGAAGAGGGCCCAGAGTGGGCGGCCAGAGAGAGAGTGGACAGGAGGTAACAGGTGTCCCATTGAGGAGGATCTCAGTCCTACTTGCATGAAGGCATGCTTGTTTTTTTAATTTCTGAAAATGTCTCTGTTTGTAATATGTTTAAGTGAATGTATATATATATTTATATATATATATATGCATGAGTTTGGCGCACAGTGCATGCGAATGGTGTGTATGGGTGTGAGTGTGCAGTGCATATTTGTGTTAGGTCTGAATAACTGAGAATGCATTGTGTTTGTATGTTCAACGGGCAAGGTCAGTGCTTGAGAATAAAGTGTGAGAATGTTGTGGCTTCTGGGTGCACATGTGATTTTCAGAGAAGGTCAGACTCAGGTGTGACTGGATGAATGCGTATGAATAGTGTGTGTGTGTGTGTATGCGTGCGTGCAATGGATGTGTATGAATAGTGTGTGTGTGTGTGTGTGTGTGTGCGTGCAATGGATGCTAGGGGATTTGGAGTGTGCTGCAGGCATGACTTTGTTTATGGGCATCAATGATAAAGAAAGGATGATACATATCATTACATGGCTAGATTGGCATTTTGGTGCAGTAAGTCTCTAGCCATTCTTACTGTGGCATGACATTTTTTACTGGGCATCTATGAGAAAGCAACTATGATATGTGTTATTTTATGGCTTGACTGGCATTTTGGTGCAGCTAGTTTAGCCATCTCTTTCTGTGTCACTGTCTGTCATGACATTTTGTACTGGGCATCATCAGCAGTTCTCGAGGGGGTGTTTGGTTCAATGCCTTGAGTAGTGGGTTCGAGTGACATCATCAGCAATAATCCTTCAAAGACCTGATCATGACAGCTTGCTCAAAGATTGTCGAAAATGTTCTCCTCGCAATTGTATTCATTACATTAAGCAATGTTATATTGATGAAAATCAATCCTGTTCAGATCATGATCAAAGAGTGCACTGACTAGCTGCACACTGCATGGTTTTTATAGATTGTTTTCTTCTTTGTATTTAGGAGTTTAATGCATTGCTATTGTATGATTTCTTCGACTGCACTATTCTCCAGAGGCAGTGATTTTTTCACCTGGTAGTGGGGGTTGCCATTAGCCGAATTTAACATAAAAATTGTGCAGCAGATTTTAATCCACATTTTGGGTTCATTTTGTTAGATAATTCATTTTAATTGTCTTTTCTTGCATAACCTATGCCTTTGACATCAGCTTTGAGACACATGCAGAGACCAAGCAACTGAGCGCACCTCCCACCTCCTGCTATCTGCAACTCCGGATTGAAGAGAATCATTTTTGGATCATTTTTGGATCACATGAACGTAAAGTAGCTCATGCGTCTATTTTTTTAATAATCGTTAGTTGATGAGGACAGAATGAGTGCTTGCAGAAACTCTTCCACCATCACTCTGTGCACATTCAAGGACTTCTTTATTTGTCAAAAATGAGATCAGGACAGAGGGGAAACAGGTAAAAGATAATTGAGAGAAGGCCTGCCTGAGCCAAAACCTGCTCTGTGTATGCTTCAGTCGGAGACATAGAAGCTCACTTCCCCTGCCCTCTCTCACCACAGCTCGAAACAGGAGCCACAGTATGAACATAAAATCCCACAAGTTTCCACTTCAGATGTTTTAATTGTGTTTAGAAGGGCATTCATTTCTAATCTCCTATTGGTTTAGGTGGTTATAGCTACGCTATTGCACCCCAACAACTTCCACAAAGTTACTCCACTTGCTTGATTCCATAGGAATGCATTTGTAAATGCCATCTGCAAAGCCTAATTTTCAGGCATTTTTATTTTTTGCAAAACAAAGTGTGAAAAGTAAAGAATAAAGGTGTGTTGCCTTGTTTTGCTCTCTATTTTTGCATTCAATATAATGTACAGTACATGCAGGGGCTCCTACAGCACATTAGTGATTTCAATGGTCGTCCCCTGCATGCAGTTAGCATATGTTTCAAAATGATCCCCTTAATGTCCACAAAATTGCATCAAACATTGAAAGAGCAAGAGAAGCATAGAAGGAATGCACTGTCTTTATTAGTCTCAGAAGACACAATATAGGCCATTAAATGAAGCAATTTGCATGCATCTCATTAAGAAATTCATGGTATATTTCTTAAATGAAATGAGAGGAAGGGAAATGTATACTTACAATTGGTTCTGAATTTGGATTTCTTTGGCGATGTATACATGGAAAATGAGGACTGGGTAAACAGCATAACTACGACTGTATTTTATTTTAATGAATGCATGCACAGACTACATTATGAGGGTTTAATGTTCATAAACAAGTGCATTTTAATGTGTATGTGTACATAACATATAATTGAACATTCATATCAGTAATTGGATGCAATCAGTTACACATGAGAAATTCCACGGATTATATAACCGTTGAAATGCAATCAATCATACAATCATGAAAGGTTAAAAGCAGACATATACAATGTTTTAAATTAAATGGAAAAGTGACACATTACATAATGTGTAACATGAAACATTTCACCAGCGTATTGTATCACTAAGAGCTTTGAGTAAACAATGACTGCTATGCGATGACAATATAACAGGTTAGTTTTAATTAAACCACCCAATTTGCATTCCTTTCAAACGCTGCTAAATCTGTATGTATCAACCTTTATGAATGTGACATATTGAAAGGAATAAATATGCATTGAAATGAGTAAGGCGTGAATTGAAATGACTATAACATGCATTGGGATGACTATAACATGTATTGAAATGAGTATGACATGTATTGAAATGTGTATGACATACATTGACATTCAATGAATAAGACATTCATTGAAATGAATAGGACATACATTCGAATGCATATGACACCCGTTGAAATGAATATGACACCCAATGAAAGGAATATGACACATTGAAGTGAATATAATATGCGTTGGAATGAGTAAGACATGCATTGAAATGACTAGGACATGCATTGGAATGAATATGACCCACGTTGAAGTGAATACGACATGGATTGGAATGAATAGGACACCCATTGAAATGAATATGACACACATTGAAGTGAATTTAACATGCAATGGCATGAATAGGACATGCATTGAAATGAATAGGACACACATTGGAATGAATATGACATCCATTGCAATCAATATGACACAAGTTGAAGTGAATAGGACACACATTGAAGTGAATGTAACATGCATTGGAATAAATATAACATGCATTGGAATGAATAAGTCATGCATTGAAATGAAAAGGACATGCAAGGGAATACATTTCACACCCATTGAAATTAATATGGCACACATTGAAGTGAATACGACATGCAATGGAATGATATGACACCCATTTAAATTAATATGACACACATTGAAGTGAATACGACATACAACAGAGTGACTTTGACACCCATTGAAATTAATATGACACACATTGAAGTAATTATAACACATATTGGAATGAATAAGACATGTATTGGCATGAATAGGACATGTATTTTAATTAATATGACACACATTGAAATCAATATGACATGCAATGGAATTAATATGACACCCATTGAAATTAATATGACACACATTGAAGTGAATATAACATGCACTGGAATGAATATGACACCCATTGAAATTAATATGACACACATTGAAGTGAATGTAACATGAATTGAATAGAATGGGACATTAATTGAAATAAATATGACACACTTTGAAGTGAATATGACACACGTGGAAGTGAATGTAACATGCATTGAAATTAATATAACATGTATCCGAATGAATAAGACATTACCTCCACGTCCCTCTACCTTGTCCCAATACTTACATTTGAGTATGTTCCATGGTAACTGGAACATTTTTCTGTTTGAGCTAACCTCCTCTGGCTGCTCCCCTCCCAAAAACCTCCCAACCGTCCAGCCCAAAGCACTTCTTTCGTTCCTGCTGGAACTGGTGAATCCTCTCCATGGTGGGCAGGAGGGGCAATGGCTGGCGGCGCTCACTCAGTGACTCCTCTGCAGGGCTTGGAGGTTGCCCAGGTGTCAGAATGCCTGCCAGGCCCCCATACGGTGCTGTGGAATACGGCATATGGAGTCCGGTAGCCAAGTACAAGCAGGCTGTCCCCGTTAGTCTCCGGAAGTTGGCCATTCTGCTGGCTTAGGGCCGGGGGATTCCTGCCCTGCTCTGAGCATCACTAATTCGGTGGGAGCTGGTGACAGAACCTACGGGTCTCTCACAGTGGCCACCAAGCTTCCTTACACCTGTCCGGAGTTCAGGTATACTTTTACTTGGATGTTTGGTTGATCAAAGCCGGGTCTTGGATCCAGGTTCGCCCATCGTCAAGCCTAAGCTGCGTCCAGTCAGAAGCCTTAAGGAGTCTGAACCAAGCACTACCCCCCTTAGACCTGCAGGAGAAAACAGAGTGTTTGTTGTTCTCTACAAGCCATTCAAGGTGGGGTCGGTAGCCACCCTGGCCTGCTGTGTCAAGTGGGCCATGATCCAGGCAGGCATTGATGTGGAATGCTTCTGAGCACACTCATCGTGAGGTGCCATGGCCTCCAAAACATTTTCCACATTCAAGACCTTTTATTTTAAACCTATCAATCAGGTAGCCTTGTTGGTGGTAAGTAAGCTTTAAACAAGTGTGATGCAAGCCTGCGGGTCTGGACATAGAATTCAACATTTACATACTGACATTCAGGAAAGTCATAATTCTATTAAAGACACAGATGCGAATAATTATCCCACTCACACCATCGCTAAG
Organism: Ambystoma mexicanum; assembly: GCF_040938575.1. NCBI lineage: Eukaryota > Metazoa > Chordata > Amphibia > Caudata > Ambystomatidae > Ambystoma > Ambystoma mexicanum. Next base: position 261,043,061 of record NC_090930.1, on the reverse strand, counting down.
AAGCTATGGAGGGCAAGCATAAGCTAAAACAAGCAATAGACCAATAATGAAACACAAGCAATGAGGCTAGCAAAGGGGGCGTGAATGCGACTGTTTACATGATTATCCACCCAGCGTCTTAATGAATGTCTGTATCATATATGTCCTCTCCAGGTTCAGAGGTTAAACCGGCCGGCTCCTGAAGATTCAAACACGTGTCAAGCAGGTGACTAGAGGAGAGGCAAGAAGTTCTGCCACGTTGGGACCGGCAGTTCAGATAGTTTCCTGTTGTGCCACGTTGGGCATTCAGTTACTACAGATGTTCTGCGAGAACAGCGACCAAAAGAGGAGGAATACAGAAGCTCTTCAGGGTTTATGCAGTGAGTCATTCCCAGATGAGTGGACAGAGTCATGTGGGAGACATGTCTGGAGCAGTCACGTTTCATCAACAAAGAGCCTGTCTTCCTAATTAAATCGTAGTTCTTGGTGTTTTACAGTTGATTGAAACTTACTTTGTGTTTTGCTGCTCGAGTGGTATTTAAAGAGTTAGGTATAATACTTCGCCTCTGTGTCTTTAAACAAATTATGACTTTCTTGAATGCTAGTATGGAAAATCTGAATTATCACTAGTGCATGAAGTGTCCTAGTGCAAACGTGCATTTTTTAAATGCCTATTTGCACTGGGTCAAATTCTGCCCTAGTTGTAGGGCTGTGGCAAACATTGTCATAGTGCAAAATGCATTGAAAGAATTCATTTTTTGCACGAGGCCATTATCTGTCTGAGTGCTTATTGTACTTGCACTGTAATAACGTTCATGAAATATGGCACATTTTGTTAATATGGTGCAATTGTTGATAACAGGATCTTATAAAAAGAAATCGCCTTAAAGATATTTTTGATATACCATGATATGTCCCTACTTGTATCACACATGAAAAGATTCACACAGCTCTAGTCACTAATCTGCGATTTGCAGAATGTGTATGTCAGATTTGTGACCAGGCTATACCTGCACTCGAAGTCCTGTATTCACCACCCTGTGTTTGCTAGAAGAGCTAGACGAGTGTAGCAAGCACTGCCCTGTCAGGGCATCCTTTCAGTTATTATTGAAAATGAGCATATTTCTTAGTTATGTATTTACCCTAGCTTCAATATGAGTGGAAGGGCAGGAAATTGCTGGTGTGAGCAAGACTAGTCCCTCCTTAAATGCGGGAAGCAAGAGCTTGCTGTAGATGACAGGCCTTAAAGGTCTCTTCCTCTGCTAAGCCACATATTTCCTGCCTACCCATATAATGGAGTAGCAATGAAAAATGCACTGACACCCACATGCAGTGTACACACATCAGTGCCAGTGTATATGCATAGGTGTCCAGTTGCATATTTGGTGGTCAATTAATAATTATGTTAATGAGTAACTGTGACTGCGATGACGTAAGCCTGGAGAGAGCTATTTAGTTCACAAAGATGAAGACACCACACACATCCTAGCCAGGCAACAAGGCCACACATCTACTCCAGGCAACCCCCCACCCCCAACTTTTGCAACACTTCCCAAATATTTGCACAAGGGGAGATATGCATGACACTACCACAGCCTAAAGTGGATGTACATGTCAGCATACCCAGCAAAGCAGTGTCACATGCGCCATCTGCACAGTGCCTGCAACTGAAACAAGGCAACCCATGCATGAGATACACATACCATGCATCAATGCCTGCACCCACAATGTCATATAGCTTGATGACCTTGTTCCATGTAATTGTACAATACTCATCCAGTCAGTCCCCTAACAGCATGCCTTTCATTCACCCACAGGAACATCATCTGACATGAATGGCGGTCAAGCAGGAACATCAAGGGGCAGCGGACGTGCAAGGCCCACAGGAGAACATTCCTCAACCTCTGCTGCATGCACCTCGGCCATCAGAGCAGTTACAACTACTATGGTACACCACACAGAGATGGCCGACACCCATGCTGCCCCCTTGACACTGGCAGCCCCTCTGGCTGTCCCATATGCTGCCCCCATGACACTGGCAGCCCCTCTGGCTGTCCCACCTGCTAGCCCCCATGACACTGCCACCCCCTCTGGCTCTCCAACCTGCTGGCTCCATGACACTGGCAACCCCTCTGGCTGTCCCACCTTCTGGCCCGTTACACACGCAGCCACATGTCCATTCCTACTTGGACATGCAGCACCACCACCCTACCAGGATGAGTCTCACGGCACAGACAGCAGTGCTGTGGATTTAGGCTGTTGAGGCAGGCGGACACAGCGGTGAGGACAATGAGCACACCCCAGATGTACTGGGCATATTCAGCCCCATGAGCCCCAGAAGTCCCATGCGCTCACCCAACCCACCACTCGAGGGGCTCAATGCGCATCTCCAACGGATGGAGGAGCCCCAGGACACACTGACCACACTGGTGCAGCAGCATTTAGAGTACTCACGGCTTCAGAGGGAGAGAAACCAGGCTATTGGGCGCCAGGTTGCCCGTGCCATTGGGCGTTCAGCCCGTGCCACTGTCCTCATGTCACAGATGGTCCGTGAGGGCAATAGTGTCCAATTGAACATTGCCGAAAAAATGGCACTGGCCCTGCAGGCAATCATGTCATGCCTACCACCTCAAAACACCCCAATGCCATCCACCAGCACCACGCCTACTAGCTCCCAGGGAGGCAGCCCCAGGATAAGTTTTATGCACCTCTCAAGCTCATCTCAGAGGGACAAACATACCGCCAAGCGTGGCAGGAAGTAGTGCCGAATCATTGACACTTGTTGCACATGTTACTATTTTGGCCGTGGATGTGGGAGGGTAAGTTTGGGAGGGGGACAGGGGTCCATAGTTAGGATAGGTAGCTGGGGCCTGGGAGGTGGGAGGGTACGTTTGGGAGGGGGAGTGAGGTCCATAGTTGGTATATGTAGTTGGGGCCTGGGAGGTGGGAGGGTATGTTTGGGAGGGGGAGAGAGATACATAGTTGGGATAGGTGGTTGCGGCCTGGGAGGTGGGAGGGTATGTTTGGGAGGGTATTTTTGTTGCACCTGTTTTCTTTGTGTCTCTTTTGTTTTGATCATAATACACTGGGTTGTTTATCTGAATGACAAGTGGACATTCTTCTGTGTGTGTATTAATTATTTAATGAAAGTGTTACATATTACATGTGTGAAAATGTGCTATATGTGCTTGTGAGGATTGCTCAGAAAAAATTGAGAATAAGTGCTTCCTTGCATGTTGACCATCCATGGCAATCCCATCCCATCATCGTCGTCATCCCCATCCTCCTCATCTGCTGGGTCCATGTCTGGGGGCTGAGCAATGTTCTGTCGAATACACATATTGTGCAGCATGGCACATGCCAGGACAATTTTTACAGCCTTTATGGTGCTATACACTAACGAGGCAGCAGACGTAGCCTTGAGCAGTCCAAAGTCTGCTATATGATAATGATAATGATAATGATGTGTTATTTATATAGCGCCTTAATCCAAAATGCTATAAAAAAGATGCCCTGTGTACAGATTTGTGCCCGGTTGTGTGGTCATCTAACGGGTGTCATCAGCCATGGCGTGAGGGGTTATCCGGCATCCCCTGCATGGGAGTGACAGAAAGGTGATTGGATGTTTGTGGTGGAAATTTGTTGTTGGTGATGATAGCATGTACACATTCTCAGGATTTTGTTCACAAACAACGTAGTACATGCCACAGATGACCCAATGCATTTTGCTAAATTTGATTGTCACAACCTTTTATATATTCCAAACCTTGCTGACTCGTTCCTACTGAGACTGTTTGTCCTGCTCAATGTCTGCAGTCATGATATGGCCTTCAATGCAACTACATGTCTTATTTCTTTCAATTTACACAATGCTGTGTGTCTGTCTACTAGGAGCCTCATGTCTTGTATGATACTTACAATCTGCGCCATGCACCCGCAGCGGACAAGAGTCAAGACGCTGCTGTGTGCAGTGGGACAAATAGGCATTGTGCACATGGGAGCACCTGCTACTTTCTCACTGGTGGTAATACTCCCATGTACATGTCACCATTGCATAGTGTGCCGCGCCATGGTTAGACCGTATTTCCATTAGCCAGTACATGGATTCCTGGGACATGGCAAGCTGTCATGGACATATTGCAGCAGTAAGCTGGGTGCACCCTGTTGAGTGCCTATTTACCCCCCCACCACCACCCACACAGGGGTCAAGCATTGGTCACTCTACTCAACCAACAGCCAGGAGGTGCACTCTGGTGAGTGCCCATTTACCCCTCCACTACACAGGGGTTAAGCATTGGTCACTCTACCCACCTAACAGTGTAGTGCACTCTGGTGAGTGCCTATTTACCCCTACCCCACTACACAGGGGTCAGACATTGGTCACTCTATATCCAAACAGCCAGGTACACTATGGTGACTGCCTATTTAACCCCCACTACACATTGGTCAGGCATTGGTCACTCTACTCACTCAACAGCCAGGTGCTCTATCCGATGTGACGTGACATGTACCCTGGCAACATGGAGTTTTGCAATGGTGTGTCGATCTTGGAAAACGTGCACAGCAATGGGTGATGAGAGGTTCAGCATCACAGACCATCTGTACGTGGAGAGTGGAAAGGTTTGCAATTTCTATACACTGCATCAATGGAATGTCTGGCAACCAACTCCACATGGGTGCCATCTAATGCACCAATGCACCAATGCAATTGGGCAAGCATGCCAGGGCATGGAAGGCCCCTTTGGTGGCATTAACCTGGGTAGGGGTTTGGGGTAGGGTTGTCAAGAGATATTATGCACCACAAGCAGGTCAGGGACTTTCTAGCACTGCAATGATGGTGGTGCACAATAAAACACTTTTTATTATTATACCGAATTCTTTTGAGGAGGCCTCCACCCCATCTCGCTGCCAAACTACGTCAGCACCCCTTTTCCCAATAGACCAGGTACCAGGTCGGTGTGCTGTCAATAAATAATGTATTAATGTATTAGTTTAATATTCAATAAGAACAAAAATATGACAGCAGCCACTAATGTTGTGGCAACTCAATTCACAGGATTCTGGAACATAACCAGGTTCAAAGATGCTTCAATACCACACCAATTTTGTGTTGTAAAAATGAATGCCCAATGATTCCCCTTAACTGATTGCAGGAAGGTTAAGCGCTCTCCCTGTGACAATGAAAAAAATGGGTTTCAATGGTCTAATACTACCTCTATGGAACATCACACAAGGGTACTTCAGGCTGCTTACACTAGAGAACAAATAGGACTTCAAAACAGACTAGCTCGCACACATAGTTAATCCAATGTTAACACAGGCACATGAGAAATAAAAGCCAAAAATAAATGGGAATATAATTTGAATTTGTGATCAGGGTATGATAGAGGAAGAAGGATAGAATAGGAAAAGTGTTTTTTCCAAGGTGAAAAGAAATATTTAAAAAAACAAAATTGCATATCACACTAACTGTTGCTGGAGCTGGAAATCACAGGCAAGCACAAAACCATGAAAAATGAAGGAAACGCAATACCAAATTCGAGCTCAGAGCATGATAGCGAAAGGGGAATACTCTGGCAAAATCCCTTTTTAAAGGTGGAAGAGAATGTTTTGGAAAAAGGAAATTGTAAATCACACTGAATTTGGCTGGAGCTGAAAATAACCCACATGCTTTCAATAATGAGGAATTCACATGTGAAAATGACAGGGGCACAGGGATTCTCACAGTGGGAACAACGGTTTGGGGTTTAATATGACAGATGCAAATGGGGATTTGTTTTTAAACTCACAATTTTACGGACAAATTCGGTTTTAGCTCATAATGGGAATAATTATTTTGAAACAACCGCTTAATGACTATAACACTTAATGAAAGCACAGGGAACCAGATGGTTGGTTTCGAATTGCTATGATCTTGATTTGTGAATTTCAATGGGGGAATTAATTGATTTACTAAGCCAAATATACTAAGGACCTACACAGACACTGGGAGTTCTTAATTGGGAAGTGGCAAAATTACACGGACATGCAAGGGATTCTTCCATAGGAAAATAACTTAACTATGCATACAAAGAAAGGACTTTTCAGGGGAAAGAGAACTGCAATCAACAGGTCAACGAAGAATGATTCTGTTCCATAGTAAAAATGACTTAAATGCACAGATGAACAAAGTATTTGTCAATGGAGAGTTACCAGAATGCACAGACAAATTAAATACTTTTCAATGGAAAAATGACTATATTTCACAAACAGATAGAATAGAGGATTTTTCCTTACGGGGACACTGTAGGGTAGTGCTTAAATAGATAGGACATGTTTAATCTATGGCTGGGGGTCTATACTTACAAAAAAAATTGACTTAATGGTCATCAAGGGTGGCAGGGCTACACTGCAGGGATCATCAAAGGGGTCAGTCAAGGCATCATGCTGTCCTCTTAATTAGCTGCTCTAGCTCCCTGCTTTACTTCCAAGACTAGGCCCAATTTTTTGCAAGGATAGATCCAGATTTTCAGTCAGCTGCACACCTTGGATTTTGCAGAGAGAAACCCAGTTGAGGAGAAGTAACCTATTTATAAACCAAATGACATCCCTTCTGTGTTATCCTCCTCGCACAACTGATTGGGCAGTGGTTAAAAGCTCCCTCCCCCTTTGTCAGCCGATAGGCTCAGTGAATGTAGGAGTGATTTGAGCAGTCAGGGGAGTATACCCCATATGACACAGGCAGGGGGTTGGATTTGGCTTTTGTACCTGGAAACCTCACATTTTAATAAATATCGTTTCTCATCATCTTATCTCATCTATGGCAACATTTCTCAATACTATATTTTTCAGGCAGTCAGCTCACCCTTGCTTGTTGACCGTGGGACCTATTGGTGTGAAGCTACAGTTTTCCGTCATTTCCATCCAAATTATATTACTGAAAAATCAGGCCTTCGATGGGCAGAATCCCTATCAACTGTTACACATTCTCTCAAATTTTTATGATCATCATATTTTCACAAAAATCACAATCAACCTTTTCCTCATAACTTTTGCTATATTAAGGTCACCAAATTAATTTTCAGTTGCCATATTCTGGGATGGATATTGTGGATATTACACAGAAGCAAATCACCCCATTGTGTGCAATGGGACAACAGCCCCTCTATAATCCTGCCCCCCACCCTGTGCCATGTGGGGCTGTGATGTCACGAGGGTTGCTGTTCCTGCTTAAAAGCACTAATTGCAAGCTACTGCAGATTTTATGACAGGCTTAAGTGCTTTTGGTCATACAACTGGGAAAGCAGATAATTCCTCAAGCCATCCCCTCGGCAACCAGGCTTGGACACAGCTGGTATCAAACCTAAGGAGCCCACATCAGAAATGAAAGTGCAACTCCAGTATTTCCCCCCACTGCAAGCATTTTCTTAATCAACTATTATAATGGCACAGTTTCAATATGTAAAAACCCTCGCATGGTGGTTGTCTGCCATTACTGATTATAGAAAGGCAGCACAATGTATTTTACAAGTCTTAAGCTTAACATGTGGACACTTCAAGTGTTGGTGTTTAAAAACACCATTACAATTTTATTGCAGAAAGTTTCAGGTGTGGCAGTTTCACCTTTCTCCAAGTGGATTCTGCGAATGATGTCTTTTCATGATAGGCTCATGATGGACCAACGCACATTTCCTTGATTATACTTTTTCCCCCATTTTCAGGAGCATATCTTTAATACAAAGGAGGATACTTTAAAGGCATTGCTTTTGGTCATAGGGAAAAACTCCATTCTGCAGTGGAAGGTTGCATACAAATGTAAACACTGGATGCCGCTGTTTTTTCCTAGATGGTCTCAGCCTTTCTGGATTTTTCTCAAAAGTGTCATGAGGTCTTCCCCTCATGTGTGGCCAAGAACATTTTCATGCCTCACTAGGCTTAGATGTCTAAATGTTCTCCTTTGTGTTTGTGCACGGGCCTCATTTTGCACGTACTCATGCGCAGGCCTTTTGCTGAGGGGCATATAACACCCACTGACTCCCCAGTAGTTATGACCGGTACAAGGTGTGGATTTGGCTTGGGGTCAGGTTCCAGGGCGAGGCCCTGATGCAGGGAATTGGTGGCTGCCTGCATGGTGGTACCTGCTGCACATTGATGTTAGGCATGGCCAACTGGTTCCTCATTTGACTCCTGCATCTACCCCTCCTCCTCTGCCTCTCTGCTGCTCATCCTCAATAGCTCCTTGCAGGTTCACCAGCCCAATTGCTGCTACAGCGACTGCAAGCATGGTTGTGTTGGAAGGTGGGTTGGGCATGGTCCTTTTGTACATTCCCAGTGATAAATGGTTTGCAGCTGGCCTTATTTACTACACCTGGAGCCTGTTGCCGCTCACCTGGTACTGTTTAATGCCTAGTCCACGGTGCCGGTATTACAGGCACGGTGGTCATGGTGCCACCACCATTTTTATGGTGGTGTTTCCTTGTAGGTGGAACTCCGAATGTGCCCGTACTACCGTCGTGCCAGTAATTCTTTCACTTTGAGGTGATGGTGTTTCTGCATTTGTGACTCGGAATGTGCAAGTCCAGAAAACGGTGCTCGTACGATGCTACTGGCACCGCTGTTTCTGGACCGGCATACTTGTAATAAGGCCCATTGAAAATTGCAATTTATTTGTGAACACTTCAACAGTTCGCACATTCAGAGGAAAGGCGCTGGCCACTAATTGACCGACCTGCAAACTCTATTGCTATTCATGCTACACGTTAATCGATTTTGTGAACATTTTCATGTGCGTATAAAAGTCCCTGCCATCCCTTCTACCACCCCAAAAAGGAAATGACCGACAGTGGTGTGCATTTCATAAACACGAATGCAAGTGTTGACCCTTCCAGACCTTTGATGTTGATCCTGCACACAGTCATCATTACTGTGGAGACAAAAGCACTTCACATTATATGCAAAAGATGATTTCTGTGATTTCCACTTAAATACGGTGATATATAGAATGTGGCCTCTGAAAGCAAAAATCACAAACCTGTGTGCAGGAGACATGGCTTCCATCATGGCGGTCTCCTGTTGGCAACGGGATGTCAACAAACGCAGCAGATAATCTGTCTTCATCCGTTGCAACCTTGAACTATTCCTAGTGCAGATATTCGAGGCAAACATTCGACTGTCCTGTCTTGCCGCATTAAGGTCTGATGCCTGAGTTCCTGACAAGTACCAGACCTTCAAAGTGTTTTTTTCTTTTTCCAATCGCTGAGTCAGACCCAGCAGATGTGCCTGAAATACTCACACGATTGTCCTTACAATTCTTAGTAGTTAATTCAGCTCTGAAATGGGCTCGAGCATACAAGAGTGCATAGTAACCGCCGGCAAGTATGTAGCGTATACTTCCAGTAACGAGCAAGCGCATTATGGCAAAAACATGAACGTATGCTATTGTAAATGCTTTAAAAATGAGTGTAGTAGTCAATACATGCTGGGAAGTAGGGCAACTATTTTCTGGTGTAACTGATGTCATTAATAACAAAAAGCAGGTAGTCGGGAGGAACAGTTTGCGTTTGTTTCCTTATTCGTTTTCCTTCAGGGCCACGTGCATGATGGCTCGGAGCTCCACACAATTTGCAAATTGAAATAATGATTTGCTTCGTTGAAATGTTGACCCAAAGGCCGCCAAACGCGTGTGGTATATGGTAAACATCAAAATGAAGTGTGATTGCAGGTTAAGGACCCGCACAGTGTATAGCAGCCAATGTCACTCCCCACAAACCCCCACTTTGTATTGCTATCCTAGTTATTTGATAAGAAACAATACTACCAATAGGGAGAGATGATCAAGATTTAAAGCAAACATATAACATTGAGGACTCTTCAATGTTTTTTGAGAGCTTTCACTATTGAACCAAGTCTTTACATTAGATTGTTGTGTGTAGAGATGTGTAAGTGGTTTGGTTTAGCGATCCACCCCCTCATTGGAAGCTGTCTTGCAGTATAGCTAGAAGTGAAGGTACGTGCAACAGGGGCTGGGTTGCACGTCGTAGTTTCCTATGTATATACGATAGAGATATGTTATAGAGCATTTCCTGAACACAAGATGATTCTAAACTCCAGAATTCAGAGTGAAATGGACGTGAGATTCAAAAGTGGGCAGCCTGTACCAGGAAAGCGCTCCAGCCTGCGTTGACTTTTTGAAACCGAGACACTGGGCCTCATAATAAAGCAATTGGAGGTCCGGAAAAAAAGGTGCTGGTAGCAACGTACCATCACCCTTTCCGGACCTCCGGGCTATGAGTTTGCCAGTCGGGGCATGGAACTCCTGGCAGGCTTGACCTGCCGGTAGTCCAGGCCTCTACCGACAGGCTTTTTGCCAGTGCTTCAGGATTCCAATTCCCATGGAGTCCTATGGGACTCCATGGGAATGGGAAATTATCGTACAACAGCCGCCTATGATATCCAGGTAGCACCGGGATATCAAGCAGTGGTAACAGTGTTACAGGTTTGGCGGCACCTGCCGGCTACCGGCAGCTTTTACTGCCAACCCCATAATGAGGCCCACTGTCAGGCCTTTTATTTCAGCCTCGAGCGTTGGTCTATATTGGGGTTATTCTTCGATTTCAAGAGAAGACCTTTTTCTCACCAGTAGCCAATGTAGGGTTCCCAGGACAGGGATCACATGACCTCTTTATTTGAGGACCACGCCCATAGGGTGGCTGGGGCACATTCAGAAAGTGCTTCAACCACTTCATATCAGCTTTGTGTGAGCGCCCACCGATGATAACATTGCAGAATTCATGCCTAGATGAAATGAATGCATGTATCTCTCCCACCTCATGTGGAAAATGGAAATAGTGAAAATAAACGTTTAACAAATGTAGCAGGAAAATAAACTAATGTTTCTTGGTGTCTCACGGAATGCATCTCCCACTCTTATTCGCATAACCAACATCCAAAAAGATCATTATGTAGGCACGCATACAATTTGTTCATATAAAATATAATTGGTGACCAATTGTGATTTTAATAACAGTGTATTTTTACTTCAAAAATGAGTACAATTGCAGCAAACTCTGGTAGATAACAGGGTATTAAATACAATTCTATAGTTTGCACAGCAACGTATTGGTGACTGGGTCCTGATCTTCCTCTGTCTCTTCAGACGGTGTGGAGTTCAGGACAGTCCTCGTTAATGAATGGCTCCATTCTAAACACCTAGGTCCATACACTCTCCACTCCACACCCTACATGAATCTGGGTGATCTGCCCCCCCCCTCCATTTATTCCCCTGCTTGCATGTAGATCCTTTGCTAACAAATTGCCAACCCCGCTTCCCTGTTGTTACCACTCTGCTCCCTTGCATCTCTGCTTCACTCACTCTGTACTTATTTATTTATTTATTTATTTATTTTATTGCTGTCATAAATTGTCAATCACTTTACCAGACTGTTGTGATACAGCACACAATTTCAGCAGTAAAACATTGGCTACCAGGAGCATGTGGGGTAGCTGTGGGCAGGAGCGCCATCCATGCACCTTGGTGCTGAAAGTCAGACTTTCTTAGATTGGAGCTCAGACATGCCAACCTTACAGCAGATCCACGCTAAGAAAGAATTCTGCCATCACTCATTGAAATGCGCTTAAATATGAAACAGGATTGCAGGGTGGCCAAGATGACGTTCTCTATTCGCACAGCTTAAAATGAAGGTGATCATCTTTACTGAACAGTAATCTAATTCATGTAACCTACCCACTACTCATATTGTGTCTGTGATAACATTGCCTCACTCTCTTTCAGTGTCAATGAGAGTATTTCACTATATTAGGCCAGTCAGGCAGAGAAATAATGCTTAATTGGCTGCATCAGTTTCCCCTTTAATCCATCAACCTATCACTCGTTCATTTTGGTGCTACATTGTTTTGATTGCCCCAAGCAGATAGTCTTGTATTGGCAATTTCTTCAAAGCACCCCACCGCTTTTACCTCGGGCCCCATAAAATGCACTTCTCAAGTTCTCAAGTGCATCCTCCCAAGGACTGCAAATTGTTCTGCCAATCTAAACAAACGGAAAGCCTGTTCTATGGCACTTATATTTTTTTAAACCAGCATAAATCATGCTATGATCATCAGCCCATGTTTTTAACCTGCCAGCAATCACCCGTGCAAACATATATCCATCTACATCTGATAAAGAAATAAGGCCAGTATCCTAGAACTCAGTATTACCGGTGACTAAGGGAATGCTACAACAGGAACATAAAAAAGAATAAAAATGAAGAAAAAAAAGTTGTGCTTTTCTAATGTGTGTTCGTTTTGGAAATGTGCAGATCACCTTATCCACCAAGGTGACCTGTGCATTGCTGTGTGGCTGTGCGACACCGCAAATAATACACTGATCAGTCCCCTTGCATACATTAGCGCTCCTGACACTAATATATGAGAGGCTCCCAGCTCCCATGTGAACTGTTAAAAAAAGGAATATGTCTATTCATCTTTGAGCGATGGAACTCCCGCTGTTCCATTTATTAGAAAATACGTGACATGCTAGTACATGATCCGAAGATGCATTGGGCATTCCATTGCTCCATTTCCAAATAGGTGCAACGGAAAGTAACTATTTTCAGAATGCACTTTGAAACACAGAGGAATGCTCCCTTATTTGCGTAAATGCGCACACGGTGTGAAGAAGGGCATATGAGTGGCATACAAACATATGACCTTATGCACAAAAGTGACCTAAGCATTTTTAGAGGGCTGTGCAACAGTGCAAATTCTGTGCTTGACTGCCTTCATGCATACATTAGTGTCGAGATTGTGTTTCAGACACAAACCCAGCACTGGTGTGGCTGTTGGGACCGTATTTCATAGTGAAGGGCACAATAAGCCCCTGTCATTCCAAAATGTTAAAAATAAAAAGTATTTCTACCCCTCTTGGAGGGACAGAAATGCAAGTGGGATATCAGCGGTTCATACCAATGCTGTTCCATTTTAAAGAAAATGCATGACAGGGTCAGCAACTGTTAGGCAAGATTGTATGCAGTACCCTTTGGGTGCACTAAAACAACCCTGACTACAGGTAATAGGAAACCCAGCCTTTGGTATACACTTGTACTACACAATTTGGTAGCGTGTTGAGCAGCCAGGCTTATCTCAAGTGGGGTCAATGTGAGGTGTAGGGGGTTTACACAGAGGTTAATAGTGACAAGTATTCAATTAAACTCTTACACACAAGTTTTCTTGAATAAACAATTATTAATTTATTTATCAGTCAGTTAGAGTAAGCCTTCTTCAGAAGGGAGAAATATAACAGTAACACTCAAATATACTTCACAAAATACACACTCTTAATATTTCTAAATTAGTAAGTACCCTTTTGAATGGCCCACAGACACAACCTACACCCTCAGGTGACTTCAATAGCTAGGGTGCTGGGGACATTAATATATCACTGTTGCATTTAGAGTCCTTTAAGAGTAAGTCAAAGGAAAAGGTTAATAGAACATACAAGAGACCACAAACATTGTTAAGCAGGCAAATACTTTCAGATCCCCCAATCAGAGTCATTCAGTGGAACAGGCTAAGCCAAAGTCAATGTGCAAAAGTCTATATGAGCTGAAGCACTTCTTTGCAGGTAAGTAAGAACAGTCTTTGCACAATGTTTTAGAAGTCTCTGAAGAAAAAGAAGAATCAATATAGGGCCACAAGCCATTAGACTTTTGAGTAGTAGAAGATGCAAGCAACTCTACAGCAAGAGGTAAGTTCTCTTAGACGTTTACAGTACCTTAGTATTGAAGAAAAAGTTCAGCAGATGGCTTCTGTTCCTGAGCAGCTCTGAAGATCTCACTGTTCCTGGGCCTCGGTCATGGGGACAAGAGGGAGGACTTCTGGGGACTCCTGCACTGCAAAAGGACAGTCACCGCTCACAACTGGCAATCTTCAAACAAGTGGCTGTTCGGTGTTCAGCTCCTCGCATCTACTGCAAATAGCAACCACAGTCCCTTGCAGTCGAGATGGGCTTTCCTCGGTTCAGGCGTCGGGCACTCTGTTGGGTGGGCTCAAGCTCAGTTGATCCTGCTTCCTGGGAGTCCGGAGGATCTTCCTGGAGCTCTCGGCCAGCTTAAAAGCAATGCACACAATCTGGTGTTCCTCTCCCTGGCATTTTGGATTCCAGCAGCAACTCTGTGGAAAGTCAACCAGCCCCAAGAGAATGACCAGGTGGCTTACTTTGGCGTTGATTGGCCCCACCAAATCAAGGGGAGAAGTCCTCCTTGCAGGGGCTTCTCTGTCGATACGAATTTGGAGTTTCAGCACAGCAGCACGGCTTCACTGGGCTAACCAACGGTCCAGGATTTGCAGCAAGCATACTCTTCAAGATCTTTTTCGGTTCCTTTGTCCAGGGGTCGACTCTGCCTTCCAAGCCAAAAGCTTTGCCTTTTATTCAGTTCTTTCCCATTCATTCCAGCCTAGCTGTCAGTCATCCAGCAGGGTGGCTGTCCTTGCTGGACAGTCAGCCGGCCAGTCACTACAGAGTGCATTTGGGTCTCCTATGAGACTAAACACAGGGAGCTTTGGGCACCTCTCTCACTCCCTGCCCACCCCAGACACCCTGGAGCCAGAGTTGGGCTTCACTTGTGAATCCCCAAAGGCAAAGTGAACAAAGGGACCAAACCTGGTTTGGCGCACATAGTAAATCTCAAGAAGGACCTTTCCACAAAGAAATGAAGATAAAAGAAGACCAGGGTCATTTTGACAAAAATAACACCCTCGGCAGCTTTAGTGCAGCTGCCAACATAGCACGTGGTAAATGCACACCACAGTATTTAAAGGTAAATCACTGCCAACAGCCATTCAGTGAGGAAAAGGTAACCTTAAAAATGTTATATGTGAAGCTAGACAAAGGTGATACTAGGTAACCCTTCCAGCATCCTATTGTAAGATAATGTGTGCAGGGTTTAGAAAGTTACAAATGTAAGTAAAGTCAATTTCACGTTACTGCTCTGGGAAACAGTAGTTTATCCCAGAGAAGGTATATAAACCTTGGTAAATCTGAAAGACTTCCCTGTGCCACTACACTGAAGTTGCTGTGTGACACAATGTAAAATATGATGCCTATGGAGTTTGCCAGGCTCCAAAACCAAAAGAAACACCAAGTTCAGAAATCACATTAAAATACACGAGAGAGTGGGGAAAAAAAAGGGTCTCACTCTCTCCAGGTTAAAAAAAATCAAATTATCAAAATCCAGCAAAGTTGCTGGGGGTCTCTAAGGTGGAGGGAATTAGCACATTTCTTAGAAATCTACCTAACAGCAACAACCCTGTCATACATTGCACATTGCCTTATGCTTATTGCAAAAAGGTACAGGAGAATGTGCCTATTTCTGTACATTTCAAAGAGCATTCCATTTGTGGAATATGCAGACATACAACCTTATTGGCACACATAGGCAAAGGGTGTGAAAAGGGACATCAGATTGTGCACATCTGTGATGCACACCTTTAGATGCCCTTTGAGACGAGGATGCAAGTATTGTATTCTTGTTTCATTTTTAATTTACTGTTTAAAGTACAGACCTAGCCCAAGAGCAGTGGAGTACTGTACTTGGTGTGGGTAACCAGCGTATGGGCTGGCCTCTTTTACAGAAGCACAGTATTGTGAGTTATCCTTTGGGATTAGTCCATGGTCAAGTATTGTTGAAAAAGCCATGATTTTTAGAGATTTCTGAAATTGGAGAATTGCTGAGGCTTTCCTAATCAATACAAGTTCCAGAGAGTGGGTATGTGACAAGAGAAAGATTGTTTGTGAGACCTCAATTTGCAAACGAGTTGTGAATCGAGTTGGTTGTAGGACTTGCCCTGTGAGAAGTGTGTGCCTTCAGATATGTTGAATTTAGCCACCAAGTACACTGGTGTGCTACTCGTGACTGCTTTGTAGATGATACATGGGGTCTTGAACAATATCCGGGCCTGGAGAGGAAGCCAAATTAGTTCCCATAAGATGGGGTAATTAAGTTGAATTTCCATGCACCTTTATTAATGCATGCTGTCACATGGCGGGCTGCTTTTGGGGGAGCCAACACAGTGGCTGAGAACCTCATCAGGAGGGAATTTCCCCACAATGATGTGTGAGACAACAGGAGCCTGCACTATGGTGTGGAAGTTTGAGATGACAAGTTTGATTTTACTAAGGGTTGAGATTTGGAGCCAAGCCATGTGGGCCTTCTTGACTATGCAATTCTGCAGCCATTGTCGGATGAGTTTCTCTTTAGTTGGGGGGCCAATAAGGATGAGTTTGGTCCTGAAGCGGTTAAGCTTGAGGTAGGTAGTTGATTTTAAGGACTGGATGATGGCTAGGTAATCGATGAGATGAGTAATGTCCTGTGGAATATTTACTCTCATTGACAATGGAAAATCGTCTCCATATTGGTGGATTCCTATGTCGCGACCCTTCGTCCTTTTTTGCATTTATAGTGTGTCACAGACAAAATGAACAGTGAGAAGGCACGGAATACAGTGCAATGTTGATCTAATGTCAACATATTCATTCATGATGTATGGAAATTTTTGCAGAACAACCAGGTCTTGATGGAATTGGAAGAGGTTTTCTATCTCACGAATATTCTGCAGAGTGAATTCCATAATCTTGAAGCTGCTATAGAGAGCATAGGGTTGTCGCTATGATAACACTTTGAGGCAGGCAAACATCTTATCTTTAGAGCCTAAAGCTCTCACTGGAAGGTATTTATGGATTGTATTCTGCAAATAGAGTAGGTGTAAATCATATACACATTTGTACATCAGGCAAATAATCTTAAAATCAATCCGGCTTCAAACTGTTAGTCTGGGCGCCCACCATCGCCAGGTGATCATACTCAATAAATGGAGTGGCTTTTCACAGCAGCAAATGTTTAAAATCACCAACTGATTGATTTGCTCATTCAAGCTAACATTGTGTTGCCAGTTTAAACCTAGGTTTTTAACTTTGGATGCTAACGTCATGGCGGTATCAAATAACATTAGCGATATACCAATTTACGTTGGGTTATCAGCTTTTTTTTGGCACAAATAAAATAACCTCTGTTTTATTGGGATTAAGCTGGAGTAGATTCTCGAGCATCAGAGATTCTACTTCATCCAGACATGTGTCAGAGCATTGATGCATGTGGTACAATCTCCCGGTTTCACATATATTTTTGTGTCTTCCGCATAAGCATGAAAGCTGATCTTGTGTTGTTCAAATATACCACAGATTGGTCTCATATAGCTGTTGAAGAAGAGCGGAGACAATGGAGACCCCTTTGGGACTCCACATGGTAAATCCTTTTTTTGAGGACAGGTGAGGAACCAGTGTCACCTGTATAGTCCAATTTGTTAGGAAACATTTAAACTACTTAGACATCATATATGAAATACAGACAAGATGGTCCAATCAGTTAATAGGAAGGTTGTGATTCACTGTACAGAAGGCAGCTGACAGATCCAGCATAAAGAATAGGATAAAGACACCCTTATCAGCCTCTTTGAATATATCATCCAAAATGACAAATACAGCCAACTCTGTGCCATGCCTCAGACAGAAGCTAGGTTGATGCACACTCAATATAGACTTAGATGAACAACTCCTTGTAATTTACCTGAAATCATTTGCTCTAAAATCTTAGCAAGCCAGGGGAGACCTGTCACCTGTCTATAATTAATTAGACCTAAAAGACCTAAAAGATCTAAGGATGCTTAGTCAATATAGGTGTAATAATGGCTGCCTTTAACTGCAGTGCTACTAGCCCTTCCGATAGGGATATGTTAATAAGAACTGTCAGGTATATTGACCCATGTTTGAGTTATTATGCTACAATATTTGGTGCTGTGCGCTTAGAAATCCAAGATGGCCAAAAAGCCCACATTTGCGCCAGAATCCAGGAAAACCGCGCAGTTTTGTGCACACCAAAATAGTCGCCTGACCTGCCACCCACCAGTGCGAGCATGATGGGCAAGAAGCGCCATGAGTGAAACCTGGTGCCAAAAGAAAAACAGCAGTGCCTGTTAGCTCAAAAAGCACTTTGAAATCACCTTTGTTTCTCTGAATGCAAGCTCAAAATACATATTTCAAACATTGCAAGATAGTTAATACACGAGACCATTGCCAGACCCTATCTTTTGGCTGCACACAGAGCAAAATCAGTGCAAAGGAATATGGTGCTGTTCAAAATCCGTTTTAATTGATTTCAAAAATTGCTAAAATCATGGGCACAAAACCACCAAACAAAAATCCAACTTCTGGTTGGGTGTTCTACAGTGCTCTGCAAAATCTGCATCAATACAATGTTAGCAAGGATCATATGCCATCAAGTAAAATCCCCTTTTTGAAATGCATTAATTCAAGACAGCTGCCAAAAAATGGGTGCAGTACCATTGTTTGACACTGACCGGCGCTAGCGATCTAAACTCTGACAGGATACCTGTATTTCAGGAGCTGAAAAGGAACCCGAGTCAGCTGGGACTTCAAAGCCTTGCTGGTCAATGAGAATTCTTCACACCTACTGTTCCCAGGCCTTATACCAGAGGGCAGTCTGATTTAATTAAAAGTTCAAGAGGCCTCTGTCCATGGGAAACCTTCTGCTGTCCCACCAAAAGGTTGATCACACCTCTCTTTGATTGAATCAGTGGAGGGGTACCTGAGACTGCAGGGAAACAGAACAATGAACTTCCCTTGGCTCAAAGAAATTTCCAAATCAGGGGGTCGTAAATGGCTTCCTCTTGGAAGGAACTGGGAGGGGCACTGCCTTTGTGAGCCAGCTGAGCTTGGAGGCAGGGACGAATGAGGAATTCCCCCATGTGCTTTGGGACCTAAACACGCCCATCTGGGCCAGAGCATCATTTTAAAAAAAATGGATAATTCATAGTACAAAATTGTCAAAAGTATATAAATAATATCATTATTCCTGTGTTTTTTCTGTGCACATTTTAAGAGGTGTTAGGACTCTGTACGATGTTCTGAGACCGAACCCCGTGATTTATTAATATTACAGACACTGTTGTTATCTCAGAAAATTGAAAACTTATTGTAATGTGCCCAGAGAGGGGGTGTACCTCCGGGGAAGATTTGATGAAAAACCAATATGGCAAAACCCAACAAAAGCGCAAAATGCTGTCGTTTCTGAACCCAAGCTCGCAGGAACTTGGGGCTTGAACAGAGACCTGTCATAATTCATCTGTGATGTGTACATGTATTATGAACCACGTGTGTATCTGGGGAAACCTGTTTGTTATGAACAATTCATTTTCTAAGTGAAACCAAAGGGAAGTGTTCTTTCTGTATGCCATAAAAAATGATGCCTGATGACACCGGATGACTCACAACTCTGTTCTCCAGTCAGAGGACAGAAAATCCTCCAACCTATCAGGATCCTTAGAAGGTTGGGCATAGAAAGTTAGCCTTCCCACCCATTTTCAAAAGACATAAATAGAGCCACTGAGACCCAGGTAGGGACTGCTCTTTCCACTTTCTTGCGAAGCACTTTGCCGGACCAGACAATATCCAGAAGGACCATATCCAGAACCTAGACTCCAGATTCCAGAACATTGAAGCAGAAGGCCTACTGTGCTGTTTCTGCTTCTTTGCCAAGAACTTTCGCCAGAACCAGACCCAGAGAGCAGTGCTGTATCCAGAACCGCAGACCAGACCAGACCAGACCGCTGTGCAGTGCCAAGAACTTTTGCCAGAACCAGAGATCCAGACCAGCAGAGCAGAGCTGACCCAGATAGCTGTGACTTCAGAACCACCCAGCGGAAGTCCAGTCTAAACCTGTTGACCAGATCTTGACGGCCTATTTCAAATTTATAGTGTGAGTATCCAGCCAGAACTGTGCAGAACCAATCTCTTAGTCTAAAATAATCTCATCCCATCCATTTCAACCTATTTAGAACTGCATACAAATCGTGTGTCCATTCTGTGATTCAAACCTGTGAAAGTGTCATTTGTCATTTGAATCTTACTTTATTTCTAAGAATCTACCTCCACTAAATCGGCCGTATCTTTTGAACCACAGAAGCAAGAGTTAACTTTCATTTTAAAGCTAAGAACTTAAGCTTTCCAACAAACATAGAACGACATCCCAACTCCTAATAGTTTTTCTGTAATCGCGATCGGCGCACTCGGAAAAAGTGCCGCGAATTGAAAAATTAGCTCCTGTCAA
Source organism: Ambystoma mexicanum (assembly GCF_040938575.1). Taxonomy (NCBI): domain Eukaryota; kingdom Metazoa; phylum Chordata; class Amphibia; order Caudata; family Ambystomatidae; genus Ambystoma; species Ambystoma mexicanum. The sequence continues at coordinate 261,022,920 of NC_090930.1, read as the reverse complement.
AAATAGCTGTCTTTTGCTTGCAACTGCTGAACTCCGTTTTCAACCTGATAATCATTCATGAATCACTGATAGTGTTGACCTGAACCAATCTTAAGTATCTGTCACCTACCCGGAATCTCCTATAGGGAATTAAAATCATTTTTAGCATATTTTTCACTTCATGGCAAATCACATTTAAAAGTATTTTTGACTGTTTTAAAGCATACCGGTTGCTCTAAGCTTGCTAGGGGGGAACTGGAATTTGTATTGCATTTTGTTTGTATTCCTGAAAACTGTGTGCTCTTCTTCCATCTTCTTATATTGCATAGGGGGGAGTGAATTGCCACAAGGGAAAAAAGTGATCATATTATCTCTTGTTGAAACCATATCAGTTTATTTCTGTGCTGCATTCTTTTCCATCATTGCATTCCGTGAAACCATAAAAGTATTCTCAGCTACCTTATCCTTTCTATACCAACTCCTAAGTAATTAAAGAAGTGTGCTAGTGTAATATTAGCCATTGTTGATCACTGTGTGCTATCAAATATTAATTTATTCATAAAAGTGTGATATATATATATCTTGTTTAATTTTTCAATAAACCTTTTAATTTGCAAAACAAACCTACTTCTTGGCTCAGTGAGGTCAGGGGGATTCAAAGAGAGGGGCGTTATAGAAGGGTTTATCATCCAGATGTATTACCTTGTCATAAAAATATATAAATAAGGGCTTCCATTGGGCATTCCAGACTAGGCACTGATTTAGTTGGATTGCTTGATTGGAGTCACTAACAGAACCATAGTGATTCACGCAATAGAGTCTCCAAAAGATCTTGCCATGAAAGCAGGCAAAGGGTCATACACTTGGAGTTCAAAATGATTGAAAGGGTCTGGAACAGCTTTCTAGGGGCATTTCTAGGTCCTTTTCTTCCCTGTTCAACAGTTCTAACCCCTCGTCCCCTTCTTCTCTTTCATTTCCACGCTCTTCACCCATTTCTATCTCAGCTTTAGGAGTCCTTTTTGACCATTCTCTCTCTTTTTCACTTCACATCTCATCCATCTTTTGTTCTTGCTGATTTCATCTATTTAACATTCGGAAAGACGGCCGGTTTCTAAACTTTCATGCCTCTCAACTCATCTTGTCCTTACATTTTCTCATCTAGTTTATTGTTCACGTCTACTGCTTGGTCTCCCAGCTTATCTCCTTGCCCATCTACGATCTACCACTCTAAAGCCAAATTTGTTTTGGCAGATTATCACTACACCTCCACACCTTCCTAATGATTTATTAAGCAAGGAAATTGACCATTATGGGGGGAGAGGACGGAGATATGACATGAGGCATGATCATCGTCATTGAGCCACTTTTCGGTAATGAACAAATCCAGTTTGGCATCTATAATTATATCATACATTTCCACCACATGTGTGGTGATAGATCTAACATTAATTAAAGCACAGTTGAAGAGTGATCCTGTTTCAAAGGTTGGTAATCTAAGAAATGTTTTTTATGATTCCATTTTGTCGTATCTACTATGCCTTAAAGACAGTAAGTGAGGTGGTATTTAGCCCTTGCCCTTATTTAAGTGTAGCAGTTGACTTTCTAAGTAAACCATGCTGCTATAGAATATATGTAAGATACTACGGTAGTAGTAACAATTAAAACACATTAGTACTATTCGCTTAAATATAATCAAATACAGTAAATCCTCCAGCTCTTAACAGGTCTCGTTGGACTGAAAATAACCACTTTCCAGTAAGGATGAACATGGCTTAACATGTGGACAGGGGACAATTAAGCCTCCAGAGCACGGAAATGGCACATCCATCCATACTGGTGGGGAATGCAGTGCCAGTAAGACTCAGTCACGTAATTAGAATAAGTTACAGATCAAAACCACCACAATAATATTACTAATATAAAATGTGAAATGCTAAAGGTGTTCCTAAGGACCAAACAACTCTGTTACAATCTCAGTGCAGTGTGTGGGCTATGTCACCCATAACCCATTCAATCAATTCAATCAGATGTCAAGGAAAACAATGTAACAATGTAGCACAGAGCTCTGCCATCAAGAAATGCACATACAAACATGTTCAGGCTGACCCTCCATGTAAAGGTTAAAACAAGATTTCGGAGATGAGGGAGCTTTGGGGGACTCTGCAGGAAACTGGGAGATTTTCAGGTGGCTGCCTGTGAGTTAGGAGGCAAACCAATGCAGGATAGTGTCAGAGAATCCCATCCTATTGGTAAGAAAGACAAGCAGGATGCAATGGATGACAGTGTTGCATGTTGCCCGGAGGCCAAGGAGGATGAGGATGCATGAATTGTCCTTCCTTATCCATGATTTGGATAGAATCATCCACCGCCTGGAAGGTGGTTGTCTCACTGCTACACTTTGGGCAGAACCCTGACTGATAGTCATTCAGGAGGTGTATTCGTTCAATTCTGGTGAGTATTTTTCCCAAGATTCTGTCAATAAACATGAGGTTCATAATGGGATGGTAGATTGCCAATTTGCCTGTGACTATGTTTTTTTTTCTTTAAAAAATGTCATATGATACCAGTTTTAAGGATGTATAGGAATGACCCTTTAGTGAGATAGGCATTACTTATGCTAAGTAGTGTGCTGAGCACAGGGCCTATCATGTATTTAATGATGGAGGCATAGATGAGATCGGCAGAGCAGGAGGAAGTCATGCATTTTAGGAGGTCCAGAGAAAAGACAGAAGAGAATTCAGTTTAGGGACGCAATGTGCATGGTGGGGCGCAGGGGGAGCTAACGCTGGGAGAGTTTGATTCGATGAACTATTGGATTATGCCTATTTTTGCAATGAAACTGTTTTTGATTCTGTCACATTTTTTCAGAGTTGCTAGCACCACAGGGTCAGATGAGGGTTTGGTAAAATGCGTTACCACTTTGAAGAGGGATTTGGTTCAGAGTGCCTGGACCATTTGGTCTTCCTAGCGCCTCTCTCCCCGATTATGGCATTCAGCGATTACTTCCAACATGGCAACTGGATGTGACATGCCAGGGTCTATCTTTTCAAAAGTAAGCCTCGATTTGATTTCTGCTTCCATATCTGGTCTGCCTAGTATCAGCCATACTGAAGCTGCCATTGTGTCACAACACTAGGATTTTCTAGCTCAGCGCTCCGGTAACTATTCCTGTTTTTTGTTCCTTGTCCTGTCAGCCTGTTGTCCCCCTTCATCCCGTCTCCTTCCTAATCCTCGCCTGGCTCCCTATCTGTGCTTACCTGGCTCAAATCCAATCCATTGCCTCCTTATCTCTCTGCTGTCTTTCCGATGTGCTCTTGTTCTGTGCTGGATCCATTCCATTGCCTGCTTACCACTTTCTGCTTCCATTCTGATGCACTCTTGTCCTCTGTGCCCACTCGCCAATCCTGTTTGGAAAACTGATCTCTTACTCCGTGAAAGCTCCAATAGGGCCATGAATTCCACGCTACTCATTGGATTCTATACTACTCATCTCAACTAAAGAGAACATACCAACAACATCAAACTGCAGGTTTTTCTTCCGTTTGTGGTAATTTTTTCCAGTAATCCTTGGCGGTCTCTTCAGGGGGTATTCTGCTGGTATCTTTTCTGGAAACCGGCAGGGTGGCTTCAGGAGAGGCTCGTCCTTATTTCCAGGACTCCCGGACCCGGCACAAGTCATGAAGGACTCCATCTCCAATCAGTTCCACCCTTTAGAAACCTGAGGTGTGCCCCTCAACCCAGGAGTCCGACAGTTAATGGCATCTGAAATGGCGGTGGAGTAGTACACAGCTTTGACCTCAGTGATCAGAATCCTATGGTTAGCACTGAGAGATTTGAGATCTCGAGGGTTATACATTTTGCACCACCATTTCTCTAGAGCTCTGATTGAGCATTTGTCTGAGGCGAGCTCAGGGAATATCAAGGGGAGATGGTTTGATCTTAGCATGGCTGCTTTTTTGGGGAATAGGAATATCCACCAATTTCATTGTAGAGTTGATGAAAACATCTAGGACAACCAACTCATTCCCTGTTGTGGGGAAGTTGGCTTCTACTGATAGAACTGGATGTTTTTGAAAGGTCAGCACTGAGGGAGGGGCTATTTCTCCTGACTTTTTTGGCCTGTGGTTCAGTTGGTGATTGACTATGGATGTCAGCATGGTAAGACCAGTTAAGGGTGGTAGGTTATGTGTAAATGATGAGTAAGGATGATGCAAAGACTAGATCCACAACATTACCCTTGTTGAGCATAATTCTTATGGCCCATGGAACCAGTCAGGGCAAAATGTGTGAGGCTTCAAGTGTGGTTGCCCGTGTGAGACTTGGAGATGTTTCACATTTCAGAGAAAGACATTATTAGTAGGTGCTTATTTGACAGATGATACTAAGTTGGAGATATCGTCAGTGAAAGTGTCACTCCTGTGAGGTGGTCTGTAGATGAGGTGGAAGGTGATGGATTCCTTTTAAGATACATAAGATACGGAGAACTAGCAAGCAATTGCTTTCATCCACAAAAACTCACTAGGACTTATAACCCTACCATGCACCAATCTGGAATAGCTACTCTCTGTCAAACTTCCACTTTCTGCCAACCAAACGACCACCATCCACTTAATATACAGACCCCTGGGTCCTCCTACATCCTTTGTGGATGACATCACCTCCTTATTACTTGACAAAGCGAAAACCAACTCTCAAACCATTATCCTTGGAGACCTTAATCTAGGACACCATGACCCTAATGACCCTGCGGCTCTCGACCTTGCCAACACCCTAACAGATCTAGGTTTCTCACATCATATACAAGAACCCACCCACATCAAAGGGCAATCTTTAGATTGGCTAAGCTACACTAACTGCAACATCAGACTGCTCTCGAACACCCCTTGTGCCTGGTCTGATCACCATATCATCACCTTCAACATTAAAGCTGCTCTTCTTCCGACACTTCCCATCGTGCCAGCCATCCCTGCTAGAAATAAAAAGAACATAACCCCTGAAAAGTTACTCCCCCTCATCCTTCCTACCCTCAATAACGCCACTGACTCTTGCTCGGACCCCACTATCTTAGCTGACACCTATAACCAGACAGTGCTTTCAGCCATTAACTCCATCGCCCCGCTCAAACTCAGGAGACCCAAACAACATGCGCACCTCAACTCGTGGTTCACACCACAGCTCAGAGTACTACACAAAGAGAAACGCAGCGCTGAGTCACGCTGGAAAAGTCACCCTTCTGATGCCCACAAGGACAGCCTCTTCTTAGCCACATTATAAGAAGCTATACTCTAGGCTAAAAAAGAATCCTACAATAACCGCATCGTGCCTGCACAATCAAATACCAAGGAATTATTCAAAATCCTCAAGGAACTTGAGACACCGGCAGCCCCTCCTGCATTAAAGACAGTAATTGGTGCAGTAATATACAGACAGCACTCGTGGGCAAAATTGCCACCCTCCAAACCAAAATCAGAGACAAACAAAAGTCCCTACAAGCAGACCAACATCTGACTGCCCCCACATCTAATACACGCCAAGCCAACCCAACCTACAAACCGTTCGCCTTCTCTCCTCTCACTACCCTTGAAGTAGAAGGAATTATAAACAACCTAAAGACTTCCAACTGCCAAGGCGACCCTTGCCCAACGCCCATCATCAAGGAAGCCTCTCACGACCTAGCCCCTTTCATCACAACCTTCATAAACGCCTCCTTCAAAACAGGTATAGTCCCTGACAACCTCAAGGACGCCTGTGTGATCCCACTATTTAAAAAACCAACCATTAACCGCAACATACCGACCAACTTCAGACCGATCACTACAGTCCTGTTCCTGCTCAAGATCCTTGATCGTGCAGCATACCTGCAGATCCAAGACTACCTTGAATCCAACAATCTCCTGGGGCTAAGACAATCTGGCTTCCGCCCTAAACAGGGCCCTGAAACAGCCCTGATTGATCTAAAAAGTCAGATGGAGACACTAAAGGACAACAGGAAACTAGGGTTACTCCTTCTCCTGGACCTCTCCGCGGCATTCGATTTGGTTAACCACCAAATACTTTGCCAACATCTTAAATCAGCGGCCCACTTCTCAGACTCTGCCAATGCCTGGATCCACTCCTTCCTCAGCAACAGGTCCATGCGGGTCTTTTCACCCACTGCTTCGGCAGACCCTTCTCCTATTCACTGCGGCATCCCTCAAGGCTCATGTGTATCGCCCACACTTTACAACATGTTCACCAAACCCCTTTTTGATGTGATCGATTATCTGGTTGTCTCCTATACCAACTACACGGATGACACCCATATACTCATTCCCATCACTGGTGATTACACAGCCGACACTAATTCCTTGAATGATGTTTATCTGGTCATTCAGGCCTGGATGGCGCAACATGAACTATGCCTCAACAACAACAAGACAGAGCTCCTACTACTAGGATCAATTCAACGTCTCAACAAATTAGACCAAGCCTACAAGTCTTTCATCATTGATGGTAATGACATCATGGTCTCTAAAGACACTAAAACTCTAGGCGTCTATCTGGACTCTACCCTCTCCCTGAACACACAACAAATGCAGTAAGGTCGGCATCGGCCTATACTTGCAAATTAATCACCGCCTGCAGACCTTTTCTGAACATTCATAACTGCATTACCCTTGCAAGAACACGTATGTCCAAAATCGACTACTGCAGTGCCCTCTACTTGGGGACTAGCCAGTCTAACCTCAATAAACTGCAAACTATCCAAAATAATTCCATAAGGGCAGCTCTCAATATCCCCAGACGGTCTCATATTTCTAACATCAGATCTGATTTACGATGGCTCCCCGTAAAACAAAGAATTGCCCTGAAAACACTAGCGTTGACTCATAAATGCTTGGACAACAATGCCCCTCCTTACCTCTCCTCTTGCCTTACACTCCACACCTCCTCTCGACCCAATAGATCAGCTCAAACTCACAGCCTAATCCTGCCTAGATTTAAACTCCAAAAAGCGGGTGGTGTGAGCTTCCCTGTCCTAGCTTCAAAACTCTGGAACTCACTGCCCACCTCCATCAGAACTGAGCCTTTGTTCCTAACTTTCAAGAATAATAACAAATCTTGGCTATTCACGTAGGACCTATGAAGCTCCTTTCACTTAGATTTGCTACCGACTGGTAATATTTCTCACCTGTGTATATACGCTTTAATGTACTTGTATTATAACTTGTAAATTGTAATCTGCTTTATTGTATGTATATAATTTATTTATATTGTATATACATTGTAACCTGTTTATAAGAATATGCACCCGGTTGCCCACGGGCCTGGCTGTGCTTTACAAATAAACTAAACTTCAAACTTCAAGTGATTCAGACAAGATTGCTCTGGCTGTGGGGATCATGCCTCATGGTCAATCATTCCTATGGATGATTACCACAGTGCCTCAATCCCTTCATGGTCAGTCAGCATGTTCGATACAGTAGCTTGGAGGTAAGAGGGCATAGAAAACATGGCAGGAAGATGGGAGAAACCATGTTTTGGCAATAACGAGGACATTAAGGTGGTTGAACGAAATTAGTTGGGTGATCTCTGCAGTGTGATCGCATGTGAAGCAAGCATTGATCATCAGCAGGTGGTGTGTGTGTTTGGTCCATGGGTTTTGGTTAGGGAAAGATCAATATTGACGGGGTTCAGTAGGATAGGGTGCAGGGCCTGCCAGTGGTGCTTTGCCATTCAAACCCTAGTGAGTGTGGGTATGGCTCTGGTGGGACGGAGACACATGTGTTGGCATTTCGTGAGTAATGTTTTAGTGAATACTCTGTAGGTGAAATGCAGAATGGGAGGTCTGGCCCTTTGTCCTATCAGCCATGACCAGACACAAAAAGACAAGGTCCTTGTCTTCATCCATCCTTTGCTGAGGATGCTGGCAATGAGGATGCCTAAGGTGGCCTGGTGTAATAGGTGGTGAGTTGAGCAGGACCTTGTCACCTGAGCAGCAGCCTCCTCAATGCTGTCTTCCTGGAGGTGAGCTGGAATCTTTAAGTGGCCTCTTGAAGGCAGGAAAACTGGTGCTGGGTGTAGCAGGTGAGTAGCAGGACCAGCAGCATCCTCAATACTGTTTGCCTGGAGCTGGCATGGAGACTTCCTGGAAAGTCGGAAAATTGATGTGGGGAGGAGAAATTTCACTTATTTCTCTCTCATAGGTCTCTCACTGATCCGCATTTTTATTATTATTATTATTATTATTATTATTATTATTATTATTATTATTATTTATTTATTTATTTATTTTAGCGTATTTATTGAGCGTGGACCTAGCTTTAAAAAGCAATGGAGCGCTTCACAGAGGTATACAATAATACCGAAAAATAATAGAGCACTTCACAGAGGTATACAATAATACCGAAAAATAATAGAGCATTTTACAGAGGTGTATAACAACAAAAATGCATAACAGAGAGCTTTTCAGAGGTAACAAGAGAAAAAATATGCAGGTAGAGTAGGATACAGAGGGGCACAGAGGAGTGATATATGTGTACCGGCTGGTGGGGAGGGGCAGATGGTGTCTATCAAGTCTTGTGGCGTGAGGGGTGACATGATGGCCTAGGTGTTGAGGACAACAGACTCCTTGAAGAGGTGGGTTTTGAGTTATTTTCGAAATTGTAGGAGCTTGGCGGTGAGTCTGATGGGGAGAAGGTTCCATAGTCTTGGGGCGTATGCAGAGAAGGCTTGTTTACTGGTCCTTTTCTTTTTGCAGTCTGCATGTGTCCTGGTATCTGGTGGTGTGCTGTCCACCGGAGATGCTGAGTTTCTCCACGAGGTAGCTGGGTGACTTGAGGGCAACATTTTTATAGATGATGCAGCAACACTTGAAAGTGATTTGTGTGTGCAGTGGGAGATAGTAAAGGTCAATGAAAGCCAGAGTTATATGGTTGCATCTGCGTAGAGCCTTGATGAGGTGTAAAGCTGTGTGTAGGACACTTCTCAGGGGCACAAATCATAACGTCCCTCAAACGTTCAAACTGCAAAGGGGATTCTTGCCCTGCAGTCATCATCAAGGAAGCAGCGAGCATCCTCGCTCCCTTTATCATGTCTCTTATTAATGACTCTTTCCACACATGCACTGTGCCAACCAATCTGAACAACTCCAATATACCCACTAACTTCAGACCTATTACCACTGTCCCTTTTCTGTTGAAGATTATAGACAAAGTTGCCTATAATCAAATACAAAATTTCTTAGAGTCTAACTAACTATTAGGTCTCCGCCAGTCAGGCTTCAGGCCACAACACGGCACTGAAACAGCCCTGATTGACCTAAAAATGCAAATTGACGCACTTAAGACTAAGGTAAACTCAGCACTCTTTCTCCTTCTGGACCTGTCGGCCACGTTCAACTTGGTTGACCATAAGATCCTATGCAACCATCTTTCCACCACATCACACTTCTCTCCAGAAGCCACTGCAGGCATTAAATCATTTGTAAGCAATAGGTCGATGAGTGTGTTCTCGGCACCTGCGGCTGCAGACCCGATCCATATTACATGTGGAGTCCCACAAGGATTGTGTGTATCTCCAACCATGTACAACGCATTTACCAAACCATTGTTTAATGACCTGGATCACTTGGGTGTCACCTACACAAACTATGTGGATGACACCCGGATCCTTATTCCAATGACAGGTGACTATGCCAAGGACCTATACCTGATTAATAGAATCTACCTCATCATTCAGGCATGGATGGCCACACATGGCCTCTGCCTGAATGATGAAAAAACAGAACTCCTCCTCCTAGCCACACCCATCAATATTTCCAAATTAGGCGATCAATATCGTTCAGTCAACATAGATGGCAAACTCATAAAAGTTGCCAGTGAAGTAAAAACATTAGGTTTCTACCTAGACTTGTCCCTAAACCTGAGAAAACAGTGTACTGCTACTGCCTCGGCTAGTGCCTACACCTCTAAGTTCATCCGAACTTTTAAACCCTTCCTCTCTACGAAAATCTGTACCACTCTGCACAGAGCCCTAATATTATCAAAAATTGTCTACTGAAATGGACTATACCTTGGGGCTAACAAATACATCACCAAAAAACTGCAGATTCTGCAAAATAACGCTCTTAGGACAGTCTTATACCTGTCTGTCATCAGTGTATTGGTGGATATGAATGATGTGTGAGGCTAGGATGGCTCCCAGTGGCTCCATGTATACATTGAAGATCACTTTGAAGAGCTTGGAACCCTGTGGGACTCCACAGATGATGGGTAACATTGGCGATCTAGAGGAGTCCATCTGAACAAACTGCTGGGGGTTGGCGAGGTAGGATTTGAACAAGCATAGGACAAAGTTGCTGATCACCATGCGCTGATGTAGGGTGTCCGTAAGCACCTTAGTGGTCTATTGTGTGTGTCAAAAGTGGCTGAGAAGTTGAGTAGAACCAGGAGGCAGGGGAGGCCATCGTCAAGGATGTTGAGGGCATTGTCGACCAACTGTATGGTTGCTGTCTCCATGCTGCATATGGGTCTGTACCCAGATGGGCAGGTTTAGAGGCGATTGTTGGATTTGATGTGTTGCTGCAGTTGTGCAGCTACCGATTTCTCGATGATCTTACCTTGGAAGGGAAGATGGCTGATGGGGTGATAGTTACCTAGGTTTACGGGATCCAGATTGTTTCTTTAGTAGAGGGAGGATTTGTCCTGTGTTTAGGATTGATGGGAAGGTGCCTTGAGTTAGGGAGCTGTTGATGATCTCTGGGTAGGGAACACAAGATTTCTCATGCAGGGTCTTGAGAATGGATGCTGAAAGGATGTCATCCACATACGATGTGGCTTTGAGGGTGGCCAGGGTTTCTACCAGGTCCCCTGTCGAGAGTGACTTGAACTTGGCACGTGAGGTGAGTCTGCATATGAAGAGCTGGTGCCTATGTGCAGCTGAATCTTGCTGATTCTGCCCATGAAGAAGGTGTTGATGGTGCTTCGCGGGCACTTGACACAAACAGCAGAAACATTCCAAGTTCTTATTTATTTACACATTTCTAGCAGCGCTCTCCGCCCATGAGGATCTATGCTTAGTTTCATTACCATAGATTTAACAAACAGTGTATTCAAGTCTCAGGTGCAATACTATATGTAAAGTGCAGCATTTTCAATTGTCTGTGGAAGGCCCAGTAGGACTTCTCAGCTCTCAGGCCTGTGGGCAGTGAGTTTTGCTGGCAAGATGAGGAATCTTACGCCAGCAGCTTTTGCTCATCTGAATCTTGGCATAATGAGTCTGTGGGCATTGGTTGATCTGGTGGGTCTTGTAGATTGGGCGTTGGTGAATTTCTGGGATAGGTAGGGAGAAGCAGAGTTGGAGAGGCACTTGTGGGCAATGGAGAGTACTTTTAATATGACACACTCTTGTATCAAGAGCCAGCAATCAGCTCTTCTCGTGGCTGAGATTTGATAATGCCTGGAGATTATTAGGGCAGCCCAGAAAGCCTTATTCTTTATCACCTGTAGTTTATGGATATCTCTCTTAGAGGTGCCAATGAAGAGGGCATTACAGTAGTCAAATCTCGATTCAATGACCCCACATGCAATGGGGAGGCAGCTGTCAGCATAGAGGAACGATCTATAGTCGTTGATGATCTTTGTGGCGTGGGCTGCAGAAGATGAAATGGAATTTATATGCCCAGATAGTGAGAGGGAGATGACTAGGTGGACTCCTAGGGTCTTTACCATGGAGCAGACCAGCAGTGGTGAAGGTCCTGTAGTGGTGGTCAAGGTATTTTAGCACAGCACAGCTGGGTACCCCACAAGGAGGATCTTTGTCATATTTTCATATTTTAGGCAAGGTTGGAGGTAGGCCGACCATGCCTGAAAAGTGTTGTGGATTTTAAGAAGTGTGGTGGAGTCTTTAGTATAGTCACAGGGGGCGAAAGTTTTGTGTGTCATCGGTGTAGTATGTGTAAGAAGTGTTGTGGGAGTCCAGGAGGCCGAAAAGAGGTTTTCAGTGCAATTCTGGTGTTGTAGACTACATTTTAGTGAACATTCTACATGAAAACCTGTGTCCACATAATCATTCAGGTGAGCAGCTAAAGAGGCCCCTTTGTTTGAGGCCCATCAGCTCACAGATTGTGAATGTTATGGCCAGGCAGAATTCAGAGTTGACATTTTGAGAGTATTGGTTACCTATGAAGCTGTGGTTAGAAAATAAAGAGCCAACTGCCATGTGACTAATTGAGATTTTATCAGCTCGGGAGCCCACTTTGAATTAATATGGGAAGCAGATGGTGTATTGTTGCAAGGCCTAAGCATATGATGAATATCTGTGTGCTGAGTGCAATGTGTTCCTTTGATTGATTGAGAGTGAATTTAGAATCCACTGGGCCCTGTGTCTCCAGTATAGTGTGGCTTTCCAATGCAATTTAAAATGAGGTTTACTATTATAGAACCAGCAACAACATGTTTTGTCAAAGTTAAAATTGGGACACTAATACATCAATATGCTGAATTTATAAAGTTGAATGCTTATTTCTGGTGTGATTTAACACACCGGTCTTCAATAATAATTAATTGACAGCTATTTCTTTGCCACTTTTTATTTTGTTAGAGAATCACAGTTCACTGTGCTGCTGCCAGGAAACAAAACACTTTTTACCTTAGACATTATTTTACATGATATGAATAAACTACAGAATAAAAACAAACAGTGTCAATTCTGAAACATATATTGATTTTTGTAGCAAGAAGCTTAGGAGATGGAGGACATGTCATTTTCTTCATGTGTAATGTACAGCTGTGATCCATTTCAAACAATAGCATCTGGGTTTATGAAATTAAAAGGTGAATTATTTTGCTTGTTGAGCTAACTTTAAAAAGCCTTTTGGTGGTGAAAATTGGGGTTTCTTCTCTACTTGGCAACATTTCTCACATAACATTCAGAAACTGGCACCAGTTCTGTCCGATTTATCCTTGCAATTCACACATGCACAGTTAACAGTAGGTCTTTGATAGAAAAGTGGCTTTCAGTATGTTCTGGAGGAGAGGAATTCGCAGACGGGCCCATTGGTTAGCACTCACCCTCTAGAGCTTGTAAAACAAGATAGCTGCACCATGCGAGGACAGGGGTGCAGGATTCACTTACTACGACACGACTCAATAACGAGGACTCAATAGGTTGGCAAAGGGAAGTCCGTTTAATGACAAGTCCATCAAACAGGGAAACAAACGGGAATCAGCTGTAGTGCGATTACCTGTCTCGCTCCGACTTCCTCGAACCTCAGTCGGACAGCACTTCTTATAGGCAAAAATTGTCATTACTGACGTCTTACTTTACAAAAATCACAATGCAATACAATTGGTCAGGAAAGGTAACTTAAGTATAGGTGTTATATCTGTACGTGATAGTAGGGCATGCGGATTGGATAACTCTCATCGGGTGGGTGTCTACGCCCCTCCCTCTACATCACACGTGATAGACGTCACTACAACTACGACGTCCTATTGGTTACAATATCTATAGGACTCCAGATAACTTGGTCCATTGTGATTGGGCAGGTTACACCCCTAGACATAAATTTCCACTTTTAATTAGCAGCATGCAGAATGGACACCCCTGTGCCTGGTGTCCCAAGTTTCACCCTGCCTCCCTTGCATCAATCAGTGTTTTAGGGCGACGTGTCAATTAGTTGGCTAAGGATGGCCTTGAAACTGTAGTCTATTATTGGGAAAAGTTATGGCATCCTCGGGTCCTGGATGACATAATGCGATGGTACTTCTTTGCGCCTGGCTGGTCACGTGTTAGTTCACCATGAATCTGCTTCAGTTTCCAGCTTTTAGTGCATTTAATTCTGTGTCGGCCTATCCACCTGCATGGGCCCCCCCTTATCTTGACCTTCATGAGGCAGGCTGGTATGCTCTGGAGTTGGAGTCTTGTGAGCGGACGCTCTCCTCCCCTTCTCTGGTTGACCTCAATTTACTAGGTATGAGCCGCTCTTTGTTGACTTTCGATTCCGCTCCTTTTCTTTCTTTTGGCTGGGTTTCGAAACTTGGCCTGTCAGGCCTCTGGCCGCCTGGGTACCTTTCTGCTTTTACAAAATGGAGTTGCACTTGTATAATGTGCCTTATTGAGGTTGATATATGGTTGGCGCTTGCTTCTCTATCTTCTACTGAGCATTGCAAGCAATATCGATTTCTTAGCATCTTGCGTTTCAAGCCTATTTACACACATTTAACAGGACGGTTGCTTCCATCTTGTCTCATAGCACTGTTTCCTCATGTTGTAACGTTGTCTCCTCTCTGTGTCCATTCCATTCAATTTCGTAGTTACTCGCACTGGCGTGTTATCTCCGATAGCTGCTCTTGTTCATTCTCTGATCTGTTCAGGCCCTTGTGTCATTTCCACTGGCCTTCCATTAAGGCTTTCAGGGTCTCTTCGTGGACCGTGTGTAGGTACTCCTCATTTTGTATCAGCGGCTGGTATGTCTGTCTGATAGGGTACTGTGCGGCCCAGGGTTGTCTGGTTATGGGTGTTTCAACCGTTAGGGATCTTCTCATGTATACTGGGCAGAGTCCCACAGCAGCTCTTTGTAGGTTAATTTGCTCTTCATACGTCATATACCTTGGCGAGTACGCTCCTGGTATCTCAAAATGAGGGTAAGGGGTGCAGGACATGTCTGGGACCTCCTCTACAAGTACATCTTGCTGTTAATTGAAAGTTTAGAAGAAACCGGATCAATTGTACAGGAATAAACAGGCACCTCTCAGTATCTCGACCTCTCATGCAGCTAGTCTCCTTCGTTCTTACATCTTCCCCTACAAGAGCAGCTTCATTGTCCTGGATTGGAAATTGTTGAGTTCTAAGCTCGTTTCTGGGTGGGGTTATCCTATAGCTGTGGACCCTACATGGAGAAAATAATTTCTTCTGATAGTTTTAAATGGCTGATGTGTTTGTGCAACAGAACAGGTTTGCCAACTTGGACTGACGCTTTCTTTTTTCGGTTGGTAGAGTCTGTTGATGAAATATTTCAGGTCTTATTGCCATATGGACTTGTAGGTGAGGCAAAATGTTTTGAAGTTGTTTTGTTCTTTCATAAGATGCCAGTGCGGATTAGTCACCACGTCTGAAATGTGTCCAAATGTCTTTAGCCCTCAATTAGAAAGGCTTCCCTGCTTTCAAGGATTCAGGTGTTTTGGATTTTCTGATGTATTTCCAGTAGGTATGATTTTGCAATGGCAGCTGCTTACCAAACTATTCAATTGAATGATACATTGTTGTCTAAAATGATGCCCTTTTGTCTCACTTTTTTCACTGGGCTGAGTGTTAGGCCAACGCTCAGGAGCAAGTCTCTGAAGAAGCAGTGGTCAGGATGTTGGCCATCCAAGATGACATTATGAATATTCCAACAGAATTGGGTTAACAATGAAAGAATGGAACGTGAGGGTCAGTTTTATCCAGGGTTTGTCACAATTAAAGATGAGGCTGCATTAAATGCACACAATGCAATACTAATAAGGAGTATTTTACTAACTTAATATCAGCAATAGTACACAAGTCACTTCCAAGACACCCTGACCAGTCAGTATTTGAAACAATAAATCTTGCTTCAAAAACGGCCTAATAGGTTCATGAGAATGTTTTCCACTGTATCTCTTCGATGAACTCTTACCTTCGAACACGGTTTACAGTGCAAAGTGGCTTTTTATATTGATGACATATGAGCCTTACCTGTTGACCCAAAGAGTGCATTTTTTAAGATCCTAGTACTCATACAGGAATTATGGGAGGCTTCCAAATGGATGTTCAACATAAGTGAAACATAGGTATTGAAAATTACACACTGGTAGTAAAATGTTTTTTTGGCTTGGTGCGTAGGTGACTTCAAATCCAAGGAGCATTGGTATATTGAATCTGGATAGACTGATCAAACAGGTAAAGACGTCAATACCACTCTTGTTTCGGCTTAGATTATCCTGGATGAGTTGTGTTACCATTATTATGGCAACTGGCCTTCCTAGATTTGTATACACAGTCCGAGCTTTACCATTTTTTTATAAGTAGTACCCAACGGGGGCTTGGCTTAGTCCTCCCAGACAATGAAGAGGCCCGGAGTAGGAGCATTACCATATGGTAATCCTGCAGCTCCAAACCTCCTCAATGCTGGAGGCCACCATCTTCCCACACTGGATCATAGGCAAGTGCTTCCATGAACCCTGCATCCTGTTCCCCCCAACTTACCACCCCCGTTTGAACATATTTACCCCCCTCCAAACCCTGCCCCAGTTACCTTGTGCTATCTGGTATCTCAACAGCATGTCCCCGCAGCTGTGCAAATTACCCACATGGTAAAGGAGAAGAGACTATGTGTAGTCCCTCCTCCCCATTCCATGGTGGCCATCTTGTTTTTTTTGTTTTTTTGTTGTGAAATTCTGATAGCGTTTCACAAGTTTCCAAAATAATGTATTAGTCCCCAGGTCCAACAGGCCAGGGGGAATAATAGAAATAAGCTCTGAGCTGTGGGGTGTCACTACGTCAGTTAATGCACCAGGGTGTTACCTGCAGCAGTAATGCCCCCCTTGCTCGGGTTTATTGCTTAAAAAGGAGCATTTGCAGTTTTTGGGGGGGAAATCACAAACATTCATACAAAATGTGCCATACTTGCATGTCCTGATTTGGACCATTACAACTGGCCACCAATATTAATAATTCAGTGTCAATATTTGGTCTTATAATGAGCCATTTTTCATTGTTCATTTGGGTCTGGATAAAGATGGTGAGTTATTTCATTGTTTCAAATGATCCTGGCAGTGTGGGCCACAACCTATTTCCATGAATAGACTATTTTTCTGGGCAATGTGTGCTCTAGCACCTTGAAGCGTCTTGTGTGCTCGATGGAATACCAATACTGATCTCAGACCCAAATAACGGGACAGACTCAAATAATATGCTAAAGTACTACTTTATTATCAGATAAAATAAAATAGAGCAATCTGACAAACAACAAACTGTAGCCTGCAAACTCACAAGTAAGTTTCGATTATACAAAGTACATTATACCTCAATGTACATCAGCTATGACATCAACCTACGTGGCAAGCTTAAAAACTTATCAACTTCACCACAAATCCCACCACAAACAAACAAAATGTCACTTTTTTTACAGGGCCTGCTGAAGCAACCCAGTAGTTATGGTTAATTTGCTCAACTTATCGAAAGAGCACTTTTGGGGTGGCTTATAACTTCCCCTCCCCCTGGACAGATCCTCAGCAGACTTTGCAAAACAAGTTTATGGCACTCTTGGAATCATTCTGCAAAGTCTGCTGCCATTTAGTCAAGGGAGGGAAAAGTTATAGGGGGGTCACAACATTTTTGAAATCCTCATAGACACAATGGAAAAAAGAACGTGCTTGTGCCTACAGCCCACAACGGTGGATGGATTTTCACCAAATTTGTGCCAGGTGTGGCGGTCTCATCCCAACAGCGTACCTGTGTGAATTTGGTGTAAATCTGTCGAGTAGTTTAAAAAGAAATGGCCAAAAAGTAAATAAAAAGAAAATTAGTGATAACTGGGTCCAGTCCGTGGACTCATTTCCTGATTTGGAGTCCATGGGCATCCCTGGACCAATCATGGTCCAGCGCGATGTCCGCAGACATCATACACGCCCACTGATTGGATGTTCAAAAACGTGAGCTGTATCATATTTTTTGGAATAGTCACCATGTTGGATCCATGGGCAGCCACCAGTATCCACGGACAGCCCAGTGAGGAAACAGTGTGGAAAACACATTTGGGGTTATTTGGTGTCCAAAGGAGGGCCTGGAAAGGTTGAGCGAGTGTAATAAAGTTGGTATGTAGCTGTTTTTATAGGTAAAAAAGGTGTGCAGGTGCTACGTTGTCCGTGGACCCGCCGCAGTCCACTGACCTGCATGTGTCATCCAGGTGTTTTAAAGATGCCTGGCATTGAAAGTGGGCAATGGGGGAATAGCCATTTGTCGGGGGGAAATTCTGCCGGGGTCGGCCGGGCCGTCCGCAGACCTCCGGGCAGGGAGGCCCCAACTCCTCCCGTATATCCCAGATGAGATAGAGTATGAGACACACGCAAGAAGCAAGGTGACTCTGCTGTTTATTAGACAAAAACGGCAGGGATGGGTCAAGGAACGTACGCGTCCGTCCTGACACACACACAATCGTGGGGCTCGCAGGCCCTTTTTACTGTATTATGACACGTTACTTGCGTCACTTTAGAAAGTTAACAAAAAACCTATCGCCACTCTTAATTGGTTGCTCGAGTGGTAGGGTTAGTATAGCACACGTATAGAGAACAATGTTAGTGGTCGAGGGTTAGTCAGGTGATATATCTGGGTTGTCCCTACAATTAGATACATGAGAATTGTTACATGAAGACTCCTAAGGATTGGTTAATATTACTGGTGTCAGTGATAAGAGCCCCATGTTCTGATTGGTGTGCCCGTGAGCTTCCCAGCCTGGGACCACCGCTGTTCCCAGCTCTCGGTGCACCTGCAATTTGCAACAATGTTTCACTATGGGTACGTGCAGACAATGTGAGGATTTATTCATAGCTGGAGGCTGACCGCTCCCACTGTCGCAAATGTCCATTGTGCCTTTCAAGTGTATCTGCCTGTGTCTCGTAGCGAGGGATCCATACGCCTCTTTTCTCCTGGGCTTGGCATCTCGTCAGGATCGGCTTGGTCACGTGAGGTGGGACCGTGTTTGAGGCAGAATTCTGCACAATTAATATTGTTTTTCCACTGTGTGTCTGGTTTAATTTGCAGGTGTGACTTTAACGTTGGTGCGCGGAGTGCGGGGTTGCAACATCGTGCCCTTGATGATTTGTTCTTGGAATGTGGGTTTGCAACATTGCGACCTTGGCTGGTTGCTTCGCCGGGCTCATTCTGCCGGATCAGCAACCTGACTCTTGTTTTGTTTATGTCCACGGGAGCTCTTGCTTGAGGCCTACTTAGGCCTGGTGTATAAGTGGGTCCATCTGGTGCACAGGTGCTTTAGTTTACAGTACCATATAGTTCCATGACCAGTATCGTGTCTTCATTATATTTCTCATGGTGGTAACTGGTTTTAAGAGAAGCGTGAGCAAGCTTTGTAGATAAGTTCATGACACGTCTTGCGTTTCTGCATTCTGAAAGCCTATGTAAAAAATAATAAAGATGCACGTCCGTGAGTATGCCTGTCGCCTACGTCATAGCACTGAGTATATTCTTCGTGTAGATTGGTGCGGGAATGTCCAGTGTATATATTTGCACAGGTGTGCTTACCGTTGTCTAGGTCGTCATGGCATCTCTAACGACGTGTAGATTTTAATCTAGTTGGTCCGTGCCGCAGGTGTCGGCATGGCCAGTGCGGGCTGCTGGGCAGGCAGATGGACACATCGTATGTTCCTGTACCAGGGTATCTGGTCGTCTGGTAAATGGACAAACTCTTCTCGTTGCGGGTGTCTGGGTCGTGACCCTTTAGGCCAAGCACGGGAGGTGAAGGACGGGAGCCTGGTCTTCCATTCTCCCACTTCAGTCCCCCCTCTGGTCGACTTGTCGACCACAAACCTATCCTTTTCGTTATCTCCTCTTGCTCGCCATATCTTAGTTATTCCTCCTAGATGTCCATAGTGGTTTACATGATCTTCAAATGACCAATACATATATTCACAGGTTCCTCCAGGAGTACAGTATACCCATTTCCCTATGTAGCTCCTGGGGTTTCTTGGGTTCTCGATCTTCACTGATGGTGGGTCTAGATGGTTGGTGATGATTTGGTTGCGCAACTTCTCCCTCTCCTGTATTATCACACCTGTATGTTGGCCGTCATCCGCTGGCATCAAGGGGTGCATTCCCACCATTTCGAGCAACTCGTCAGTGGTACGTGCCTTCCGGGCCTTCCAAAATCTAATTATGATCAGCGTAGCTCCAGCCAAAATAGTACAACCCACTATAATTTTCAGTCCATCTGACAGCCAGGATGGCATCCATGACCATAATAGTGAAAACCAGCTCTTATCCTTGTTTACACCGTTACTTTCATCCATCATTTTGGAGTGCATCTGGGCCAATTGTGAAACTGCTACTGTCAGTGTACCATTGTCAGCATCGTTGGCAGGTATGAACGTGCAGCATGATTGTCCTATCTTTGCACAAACTCCTCCTTCCATCGCTGTGAGAAGGTCCAATACATATCTGTTCTGGAGTGCTACCATCCTTATAGCTCGCAGCTCCTCTTTTATTGCGTTGAATCCATTCACTGTAGAATTGATGGTCATCATTAGTTCCCATCTAGTTATCTGGAGCCATTTTGCGTTTGCGTAAGCCTGTAGTCCCGGATGTATTATTGGGGAGAAGAACATTGCTGCTCTGCTGAATAGTCTGTGTTCTGGCGGAATTGAAGTGAGTGCCGTTTCCGACCTTCCCCACAGGTAATTTCCTGTCAATGGTTCTCCTTGTCTTTTCCTTCTATTTAGGACAGTATCATTGCTGTTGGTCCTGTTCCCTTGCTCCTCCTGAAGTGGTGCAGATCTCTTTTTTCTCTTATCCCCTTCATCCATTTTGGGAAAGTTCGCCACATTGACATGCTTCTTGGGTACCACTAGTGATGGTACATTGACGTGCACCATTGTGCACACACCATTCCACAGGGGAGGCAGTTTATGGTATGCCTTTTCTCCACAGGCCCAATAATGGTCCATTATTACTGCTGTTCCTGCTCCCCCCTCAGGTAACTCCATCACACTTGCACAGTTGGTGTTATATCCTACGTCTACCTCTCCTTTATGCTGGTAGCATACCTTGGGCGCAGTCAGCGGTAGTATTGTTATTGGATCTTCATCCGTTTCTACCCACGTGAGCATTGGTACATACTTGATCCATGTCGTCCAACATCGGTGGTTGTGTGCCTCGATAGTTGAGATAGTTTCTTTTGTTACCATGTTGCTGCCAATCACTCCTATCTCCCAGCTGTTGTCCAGGTACACCTTCCCTGTTATCGTTATCAGCGGCCTCTCCCAACATCCTTGTTTACCCGGAACTTCAGTGGCGTACCAATCACATGGCAGATACTGTAGTGTTACTTTCTTTGTTTCTCCTTTTGCAGGACCACTTGTTATGTATCTGAATGCTTCAGCATGTAAACTACTCTTGTGGTAACTCAAATAGGTCTTGAGGAAGTTGTTTTCATATGGGTATGAGTCTCGTGTTTTCCACGTCATATGCACCACTGTCCCTTGAAATCTTCCTTTCGTTTGGAACAGTGCCAAGTATATTATGCACTGTGCTGTCTTTTCATCTATTTCTGTGGCAACAAATGTTCGTGACGCACTCATGGCGTATGGTATTAATGAGCAAACGTAGCAGCTGTCCTCAGTTGTCTGCTTACCAATGCGGGTCATGTGTTGGTACCATATGTTGTTTGAGACGTGTGCTGAATCTTGTATATAATTATCAATACCTTTATTGTCTGAGTATGTGCTGCGTTTAACTCTATTTTGCTTGGGTGCAATGTTACTACTATCACCTGACGTAACACCTGTTGCAGCAGGGGACGGGGGTGTATTAGGTTTGGGTGCAGCAATAAAATTAATAGCATAGCTGTACTGCCATACAGAGGCAGCCAAGAACCCGGTGATTATCAAAATCCCTATTATTTTTATTACATATGCTAATCTCACCGGCATTTTGCTCTTACCTTGCTGCAGTCCTGGCAGCGTATTCTTGCGACGTTAAAGTTGCCCGCCTAAAAATTCTCAAAATGCTTGTTATTAAATGTTAGTTGTTGGTTTCCTTTAAGCTCTCCCTATCAAATAGTCATTCAGTGCCCAGGCGAAGAGCTGTTCCCACGCTACTCTAAGCGATCTATCTCTTAGGGCAGGTAAGTATGGCCGGAGGTGGGGCATTGAATATTCTATGGCCAAGAGGAATGCTGTGTAGTAGACACGTACCCTTCTCTTTTTTAGGTACGTTGGCCGTTTTATTTCGTATACAAATTGGTGTGACAATTCTTCTGGGTAGTTATCGTCTGGGAGTACCATCTACGCCTGGGCAATGAACTTGTTAGTTAGCTATTTTCTTAACAATACAATAATACGCAGTCCCTGTATGTGCGAGAGAAGAGAAAAGAGAACATTCACGTGTTTACATATGTACTTGTGCAGGCAATGTCCTTCAGTTCAGTTATTACTATATTTGGGGGTCAATGGGCAGGGGGGGCTGGGTTCAGTTGGCGGTAGTATTTTTACTCCTTGAGCGTGTGACCAAGGGGTGGGCAGTATGGGGATCACCCCTTTCTTCGTCAGTTATTGTCTCCGGGGAAGCTGGGTAGTGACGCGGTATGGGAACAATTGGGTCGCTGTCTGTGGTAGAACTTCCTTCCGCTGTTGGGGATGTTGTTGCTGTTCTTCCAATGGACCTGTCGTTGGCGCTGGGGCGGGTCTGCAGTTTTTAGATCTTTACATCATGTAGGTGGTTCCAGGCACACTTGTCCTTTAGCTTTACTGCTCTTGTTGATACGTCCTCTACCAGATGGTCACCTTTAGCAAGTTTGCACAGGTTCTCCTTTTCCAATTCTGTATTGGCGCCTTCTTGTTGATTGCTGGTAGACCCGCCCCGTGTGCGCTCGAGCTGTTGAGACACAAACACAACACTAGTAATCAAAGAAGACACATATTGGTACATTTCATCACCTAACACACTCGCTGTGCTTTCGTGATCAGTGAATGCCCTTGACGTTGGCGTTAGGGGAAGGCGCATTTGACGTCCAGTAACCACCTCGTGAGGGGTGAGGTGGTGATCGGACCCTGGCCTATTCCTCAATTCAAATAGGGCTAATGGAAGGCAATACAACCAGCTTTTCTTTGTTGTTTGTTGTATTTTTGCAATTGCCTCCTTTAATAGGCCATTCAGGCGTTCACATATACCGTTAGCCTGTGGGTGGTATGCACGTGCGAATTTGTGTTTTATGCTCAGCAAGGATGTGATATGCTGGAACATTTCGTTTGCGAAATGCGGGCCGTTGTCTGACCTTAACACTTCGCACACTCCCCACCTGGGGAAGACCTCCCTTACTAGGAATTTGGCTGCTCTAAATGCATCTGGGTGTGAGCAGGGCCCTGCTTCAATCCACCTAGAAAATGGGCATACTACTACAATCATATACCTATTACCTTGACATATGTTGATCATATCAACATAGTCAATGTGAAGATGCCGAAAAGGTCCCTCTGGCCGAGGTATAGTACCTCTTATCACTTTTAGGGTATGACCGGCCATAAACTGTTGACATGTGAGGCAATTGCTGATAAAATTTGACACATGAGAATTTAACTCGGGGCAGAACCAATCTTCTCTAATTCGTGCTGCAATTACTTCCTTGCCTGTATGGGCTGGGTGATGTAATTGGCTCAGGGCGGTGTTCAAAAGTGCCAATGGTATTACAACTTTTCCAGTGCCACCCTGGCGCCATAGTGCGTCGGTTGGTGACATTGTACATCCTCTTTTTACCCATATTTATTTTTCGGCCATTGGTGCAGCCGCTTGTAGCTCCATAATCTGCGTGGCTGGGAGATGGGTGTACCCCTCTCTTATCAACATCTCCCTAGCCATTCCCCTCCCTCTCTCTCTCTGTGATTCTGGGGGGTTCCATATCTCACCAAAGTACGCAGCATATTTCGCATGTGCGTCCGCTGCTGCATTCCCTTTTGAGACGTGGTCTTCACCATTGGTGTGTGCGGTGCATTTTACTAGGGCTAATTCTTGGGGGTCATTTATTACTTCAAGTAGTTCAGCCTATAAGAGGGCATGTTGCACTGGAGTGCCATCAGCTCTCCTAAACCCTCTTCTTCTCCATTTTGATAGCCCCGAGTGGACAGTGGATGTAACATATGCACTGTCAGAGTATATGGTTACTCGTTTGTCAAAACTTTCCTTTAATGCCAATATTAGTGCAACCAGTTCCGCGGCTTGAGCGGAGTAATGCTGTGGTAATTGTACACATTTCATAGCCACACACACCGGCGCTTCCATCATTTTTACCACTGCTGCCCCAGTCCTCCGTATCCCATCTCCTTGATCAATAGTTGATGACCCATCAATAAACAAAATCTCACCTCCCTCTAGTGCGTTTTCTTCAACTTTCCTAGTACATGAGTACATTTCAGTTGTTTGGGTGCAGTCATGGGCATAATCTCCCTCCTCAATTACTTCTGCTAAGAACCTTGCAGGGTTAACCGTGCTACATCTAACAATTGCTAATTCAGCTCTAGACAAAATGATCTCATAACCTGATGCCCTCTGCGTGGTTAGGGTGGACTTAGGTCTATTCAATATTGCAAATAGTGCATGTTCCACAAACAGTGTAGTTGGACACCCCATGGTTATTGCTGATGCTTTTTCCACTGCAAAAGCAGCTGCAGCAAGACCTTGTTCGCAAGGGAAGTGACCTAACATCACAGGGTCTAAGTGACCGCTGTAAAATGCTACTGGTTTATAGCCCATGCTCGTTTTTTGGGCCAATACTGCTTTCATCACTGCTGAGTCGCAATGTGAAAATATAAAAAATCGTCGCTCATAGTCTGGGGATGCCAGTACTGGAGCAGTTGATATCGCGTCTTTTAATTCATCAAAGGCCTCCCTCATTTCCATAGTCCACCTCAACTTTTTCTCCCCTTTATTAGCTTCCCTCAAACCCTCAAGCAGGGGTCCTATGTATGAACTGTAATCAAATACCCATGCTCTACAGTAGTTGCACAGCCCCAGGAATTGCTGCAGTTCCCTCACAGTCTGTGGCATTGGAGTGCTTGAAATGGCCTGTGCTTTTTGTGGTGCAATCTTTCTTCCATGTTGGGATATCAGTTGGCCAATGTAAAGTACCTGTTCCTGACAGTATTGTATCTTTTCCATGTCTACCTTGTACCCTTTTCAGCCAATATTGTCAACATCTTTAATGAGTCCTCTCTGCATTTACTTTCGTTTGTACTACACATACTGTAACACTGTGCTTTCCACTTCAACGTTACCCAAATCCATCTGTATTACTCTATTGAAAATTGAGGGTGATTCGCAATACCTCTGTGGCAATCTGGTATGTTTCCACTTTGTATTTCGGTAAGTGAAGCTTGTCAAATCTTGTGAGTCTGGGTGTAATGGTATTGAGAAAAAAGCATTTTTAAGGTCGATCACTGTAAATCGTGACGCTTCCGCTGGAATGCCACACAATATTGTGGCCGGGTTTGCTGTTACTGGATATTCTGCTCCTATGTTGTTCAAGGGCCTGAGGTCCTGTATGAAGCGCCAAGACCCCCCCTTAGCCTTGCGCACTGGGTACACAGCCGTGTTACATGGTGATTCTGAGGGAACCAATATGCCATTGTTTATAAGGGCCATTATGGTTACTGTTTCACTCTGGGTAGTATGGCACCTTTTTTCAATTTTATCCTTACTCCCCCTATGCTTTTTATGCATCCCACATCATAAGGGCTAATAGTCCACAATGATTTGGGCACCTTTGACATATCCTCCTTAAAAAAGGGGACTGGGGTGCATGCGGGTGCCTCAAGTGCCATCGCAATTTTCTGTGCTACTTGTTTGTGAGCCACTCTTAGCCATATTTCTACACTCATCATGAACACCATTTCACCTTCCTCCTTTTCTTCTGAGAACAGCTCCTCATCTGACACCTCGGTCAGCCTACATCCTTCTGCTAGTGCTAGCACTGCCCTCCATGCTCTTCCTTCCTTATCTTGGGCGTGCACAGCAATATAATCAGCTGTTGCAATAATGCTCTCAATGTCCATTACAACCACCTTTCCTTCTGGTTCATTAACAGGTGTTTCTGGTCGGAACAGATAGGCTGCTGGCCTCCTCCATATTTTCCCTTCTATCCCTGGCATCCATGCAAATGCCATGTCTGTTCCATAGTGGAATAGCTTGCCATCTACTGGTTCCGCCCTAATCGCTGTCTGTCCACAGTATGCCTGCATAATTTGCCGTGCTGTGAGCATGTTAATCCCTGGAGTAGAGCAAATTATGCCGTCCTCAGTAAAGGAGATCGTCATATTCAACCTGTTCATTATGTCCCTCCCCAGTATATTTACTGGTGAGGCACTATAATATAAAAGTGGAACTGACAGATCATAATCTCCAATAGATAAGGGAACGTTATCAGTAAAGGGAACCAACCCTTTAGCCCCAGAGAATCCTTGGGTGTTCATGGCTTCGCCTGACATCTTAAATTTACCTTCCCTTATGCAAGACCGGGTCGCCCCGGTGTCAACAAGGAATGATAATTTTTTGTCACCTATCGTTACCTCTATGCGTGGCTCCTCCGCACTATTAGGTGTTACTGACAGGATGGGACACACCAAGGCCGTCTGTGGGCTGTCCTATTGAGGGTACAATGATTGGCCATTCCCTGTGTAAGGGTTGTGTCCCAAGACCGTCACCCTACCCAATTGTGTTTGTTGCGTTTGGGGTTGTTGTGATATCGCTACTTGTTGTTGTGGCAGTGAATATGTTTGTGGCTGTTGTTGTGTTATTTGTTGTTGTGGTTCACTTCCTTGTTGCAACGTCTGCTGTTGTTGTATACCCTGCTGTTCTTGTGAGGTCCTAGGTTGTACCTGTTCATTCCATGCTGGTGTTCCTGGCCTGACCCTACACGTGCGTGACATGTGTCCTAATAATCCACAACTCCAACACACGGGTGGTTCCCTGCTTTGCCATGGGAAGCTCCCTGTGTTGTCCTGGTACACTGGTTGCTCTGTGGGGAAGGAATTCCTAAGTCCTCCCACCTGCTGTTGGGTGTTATATCCGTATCCTCTCCCTCTCATAAATCCTCCTCTCCCCCTGTTATAATTATAATACCCAGCTCCTTGCATTGGGTACCCTCCTCCCATGTTTGGTGCGTGTAATTGCAGTGGCGGCACTTGTTGTGTTAGAGTCTGTGAAGGTGCTATTTGAGTGGGATCTTGTGCAGCCACTATTTGTGTGGGGCTTTGGGCCATTTGGTGTGGGCGTAGTTATTAGTGCCCCTTCCATTGTGTATTTAGTAAGTTTTTTCTGCACTAATTTAGCCTCTTCTGCTTTCCTGTCCTCTTCCTTTTGTTTCATTTTTCCTTGCCATGTCCTACAGTGATGTACTATGGTCAGTTGTATTTCTGGCCATGGTTTTGCTTCCATTCCCACTACTTTCTTTAGTTGTTTCTGAACTCCTTCTGGGAGCCCTTGTACCAGTATATGATAAAATATTGCTGGTGTTTTATCCCATTGTTCTCTAGTTTCCATGCGCCACTTCTCTTGTATATCCTGGATATAATCAACAGGATCCTCATTCTCACGCATCTTACGGGAGGTAATTGCTCCTATGTCTGATGTGTCTGGGTACTGTACTTTTAATGCCTGCCATAGTGCATGTCTGCAGTTCGCAAATGGTGCCCCATCATGCGATGTGTTTGTTATTGTTACCCCATGGAATCCCGCTCTCTTCCAAATGTCGTCCGCTCTATCCCCTAATATTGATATTAACAAGCCCTTTACATCTCCTACTGCTAGTTTCTGTCCTGCGGTGTGTTTTTCCATTTCATATATCCACTTACCCGCACCTCCACTTAGTGATGGAAGCCTACATTTTATATTTTCTTTATCCGTATGCTTCCAAGGGACATACTGTGGTCTAACCCCTCCTCTCTCCAACAGTGGCATTAAGTTGTGTCTTGTGTCACCCTTTACGTTCCATAATATCGAGTCCTCACACCCCTCCTCTACTTCCGTTTCTTTTACCTCCTCAAGTTCGTCCTTATTACCCCTGCCCTTAACTCCTTCTTCTCCATCCTTTCCCCTCCTTTCGTCATTTCCTGGCATGTTTATTAGTCTGTCCTGCCTGCGACTAGGGAGTTCTCTAAGCCGACATGTCATGGGTGTCAGTTCGTCCATGAAGGGCGCGAGCTGTATTCTGCGCAGCGAGCGTGAGGTGGTTGAGCATGTAGGGCGCGATTGGGGAGGGCGTGATGGGGATGGGGATGGTGGGGTTTCATGGGTTTGTCTTTCCACTAGTCCTTGCTCTCCCTCCTCACTTCTCTCCATCTCCCCCTTTCTCCTACTGATCCATGGTGAGTCTATGTTGGTCCGAGTGAGGTATAACTTATCTAAGCTTTCCCTTTCACTTTTTCTTCCTTCCCTCTCCACTCCTTCTTCCTCCTCACTACAAAAATCATTCATAAATGGCATCCCCCACTCTGTCTTTTTCCCTTTTATTGTTACTGTTTGTAAGTCTATTAGGTCTATATCTCCTTTTTCTCCGTTACCAACTTCTCCCCCTAGTGCTGATGTTGTCGCTACTTCTCTGCTTCTATATACATCCCCCCATCTTTCACTCTCCCTACTCCTCTCTTCCCTTCCTCCTTCACTTCTCTCCTCCATCTCCCTACTATTTTCCTCCCTTTTCCTTTTCAATTCCTCCATCACTTCATTGCTCATCTGTTCCAATATCCTTTCATCCTCTTTCTTCCTTTCCCATTTCACCCTTTCTCTTTCTACTATACTCTCTATTACCTTCCCCTCTTCATATTTCTTAGCTGTCTCTGATAGTAACCTCCTCTTCCATATTGCCATTTCCTTTTCTTTTTCTTCTTCTTCCCTCTTCTTCTTTCTCAGCACTACTCTTGATACCCTGTCTGCTGCTGCTTTTACCCTTTCAGCTTCTCTCCTTTGCTCCTCATTTCGTTCCCTTAATTTTTCCAATTCGTTCTTGCCTTCTTTTCTTTTCCTCACTCTCTCTCTTTCCTCCCTCTCGAGCTGTTTGATCAATTCATTCTGCTCATCCCTTAGCTTTGCTAATCTTTCCTCCAAAATCTCTTCATTTTGCCGTAATAGCTCCTCCCCCCTCATTTCACTCTTTCTGGCATTATCCTCGTCTGTTCTCTTTACTACCTCCCTCTCTTCCCCAGTTAGCGAACCTCGTAATTTTAATAATATCTGTGCAGCTACCCACTCATCATTTCCTATCTCTACAGTCTGCTCTTCTCCAATCCTCCCCTCCCCCACTGGCATCTTCCTATGAGCCACATATGGTGGAGGGCTGTATGCCGGGTTCGAGTATCCTTCAGCCGCCCTTAGCTGTCCTTCTATTTCTCCTAATTCTCTCAAAGGGTACAACCCCCCTCCCTCTGTTTTCACTCCCAGTGTTATGGGTATCTCGTTGCCTGGTTCCTTTTTTATGTCATCTAATTTATCAACCTTTTCTCCTCCCTCTCCTCCGTACCCCGTGTTCTTTGTGCTTTCACTCCCCTTTTTCCCATCCTCACCTTCCTTCTTAATCTCTTTTTCTTCCGGTGTTTCCCTCATAGTGAACATTCCATTTGGTCCTGGTCGGGACCCCTGGAACATCCTCCATAAGTTAAACACCTCCACATGGCTTGCCAACTTCTTCCCCTTGTATGTATTGTGCAGATGGTTTAGCAGTGAATGTTGGGCATATGGATCGAAGCTACCATTAGGCGGCCATGGTGTTAACATTTTGTTATCCGTCCCCTGGGTCCATTCTATGCTGTACTTAATTAGTTTCTCCCTATGGGGTGGCAGTGTGGTGCATATGTGTTGTAGTGGACTAGTTCCCCCACCCTCCCGACCCTGTCCCGTATGACATAGTAGCGCTCCACTTGTTACCCTTCCCCTATCTGGTAGCAGTTTATCTCACTAGCCGTTTACAATATACAACCTTATATTGTTTACCTGGCCCCGTAAGTTTGGGGACTTACGACACTCCCTTAATAAAATTACATGAAAAAACAATATATATGGGGTTTTACATTTGTATATTCCCTTCTGTCTTTCTTTCTTTATACAACACCCTTACGGCCCCCTGCGGCCGAAGCGCACGCAGCCCCCTGCGGCTGCGTACCCCTTATGACGCTCTTATACAGTCGTCCTGTTTCCACGTTCTCCTCCCCCTTTTACACTTGCCGTGGCCGGCGTTCTCCGAGTGCAGCCACGCCCCTCCCCTCTTCTCCTTTCCCCGATCAACTCGCTTACCGTTTATCTCCGTGTCCACTCCCTTACTATATTTCTCTTCCCCACCACTCTCAAAACCAAGGTGCCTTGTGCTCGTAATATCCTATTAAAGCCCTACTGGTGACATCACCGATCTCTTCGAGCTACTGGTAAGTTCTTCATATGTTCTTTAAGTTCAAAATACACTTGCAATCTACCCCCGTTAACCCTACAGCTGTCTTCCTGTCACTCCTGGAACAAGGTAATCAAATCAATAATATAATCGGACTGCACACGCTGCGTCGCCTCGCGTGTGATACGCCCCTCGACAGGAGGGCTTAACCAGCCAATTATCTTCCGTATTGGGCAACTAGCTAGCTACCGTCTACAGGGAAACGTCATCTACCTATCGAGTTTCTTGCTCGAACAATAGGGATCCTCATCTACTCATTGATCAATAAATGCCAAATCGTAGGAAACCACACACACACCCACCCTTACACGTGGTCGCGACCTAGGCCAATCAGTGTCTACGAGCGGCCGCACGTGATCTTTTCGTGCTCCGCCCCCCTCTTTCGCGTGGCGTAGCCGACTGCTCTCGCACTCGTTTTACTACCATTCATTCCATTGCCAACACTTAGTTGTCAACCCGTCGCCGCTCACCTGTACAACACCTCCCTTCTCCCTTATTTACTTCCTCCCCCTCCCTCACAATTTCGCATTGCTTGTTGTGCGTGTCATGCTCACCAAGTTCTCTCGATGCAGGGCCGCTCGACTGCGTGCACCCCTCCAAGCGGCTCGCCACCTCCCCTCGTCTGGACCACGTCTGGACACTCGCCGACCGTGGGCGGGATACTTCTCAACCGGCTCCCGAGGGCCAATATCCGGATTGCGCTGTCCGGTCTTCTCGCAGCTCCGCGATGGTCCTGTAGTCCTCAGAAGGGGGCAACGGCAGAGGGGGCCGCGCCGCCGGGCCTCCTCGCAATGGGAGTGCCTGGAAAAAGTAAAAATAAAAAGGTGGATCTTAAACAGATTTCAGCAGTGCCTCCAACTTGTCGGGGGGAAATTCTGCCGGGGTCGGCCGGGCCGTCCGCAGACCTCCGGGCAGGGAGGCCCCAACTCCTCCCGTATATCCCAGATGAGATAGAGTATGAGACACACGCAAGAAGCAAGGTGACTCTGCTGTTTATTAGACAAAAACAGCAGGGATGGGTCAAGGAGCGTACGCGTCCGCCCTGACACACACACAATCGTGGGGCTCGCAGGCCCTTTTTACTGTATTATGACGCGTTACTTGCGTCACTTTAGAAAGTTAACAAAAAACCTATCGCCACTCTTAATTGGTTGCTCGAGTGGTAGGGTTAGTATAGCACACGTATAGAGAACAATGTTAGTGGTCGAGGGTTAGTCAGGTGATATATCTGGGTTGTCCCTACAATTAGATACATGAGAATAGTTACATGAAGACTCCTAAGGATTGGTTAATATTACTGGCGTCAGTGATAAGAGCCCCAGGTTCTGATTGGTGCGCCCGTGAGCTTCCCAGCCTGGGACCACCGCTGTTCCCAGCTCTCGGTGCACCTGCAATTTGCAACAATGTTTCACTATGGGTACGTGCAGACAATGTGAGGATTTATTCATAGCTGGAGGCTGACCGCTCCCACTGTCGCAAATGTCCATTGTGCCTTTCGAGTGTATCTGCCTGTGTCTCGTAGCGAGGGATCCAGACGCCTCTTTTCTCCTGGGCTTGGCATCTCGTCAGGTTCGGCTTGGTCACATGAGGTGGGACCGTGTTTGAGGCAGAATTCTGCACAATTAATATTGTTTTTCCACTGTGTGTCTGGTTTAATTTTCAGGTGTGACTTTAACATTGGTGCGCGGAGTGCGAGGTTGCAACATCGTGCCCTTGATGATTTGTTCTTGGAATGTGGGTTTGCAACATTGCAACCTTGGCTGGTTGCTTCGCCGGGCTCATTCTGCAGGATCAGCAACCTGACTCTTGTTTTATTAATGTCCACGGGAGCTCTTGCTTGAGGCCTACTTAGGCCTGGTGTATAAGTGGGCCCGTCTGGTGCACAGGTGCTTTAGGTTACAGTACCATATAGTTCCATGACCAGTATCGTGTCTTCATTATATTTCTCATGGTGGTAACTGGTTTTAAGAGAAGCGTGAGCAAGCTTTGTAGATAAGTTCATGACACGTCTTGCGTTTCTGCATTCTGAAAGCCTATGTAAAAAATAATAAAGATGCACGTCCGTGAGTATGCCTGTCGCCTACGTCATAGCACTGAGTATCTTCTTCGTGTAGATTGGTGCGGGAATGTCCAGTGTATATATTTGCACAGGTGTGCTTACCGTTGTCTAGGTCGTCATGGCATCTCTAACGACGTGTAGATTTTAATCTAGTTGGTCCGTGCCGCAGGTGTCGGCATGGCCAGTGCGGGCTGCTGGGCAGGCAGATGGACACATCCGTATGTTCCTGTACCAGGGTATCTGGTCGTCTGGTAAATGGACAAACTCTTCTCGTGGCGGGTGTCTGGGTCGTGACCCTTTAGGCCAAGCACGAGAGGTGAAGGACGGGAGCCTGGTCTTCCACTCTCCCACTTCACATTCATGTTTTGTTGTTGTGGAGGAGGAGTTGAAGTGTACATGCGTACAGGATAGCAAGTCATTCCTTTGTTGTGTTAACTGAAGATGGTTGTGGCTATGGCTATGGATATGATGAAGCAGAGTGTGTGGATGATGGGAGATTCTTGGATCCATTCTTTGAATGTAGGTTTTTACTGAATCTCGTGGCATCTCTGTGTTAGGGAGAATTCTCCAGAATGGCTATTTTCCCTTACCTACTGAGTCCCTCAGCTGCTTTGCTGGATTTCTAGGATTCCTTTTTTTCACCTGGTAAGAGTGTGAGCCTTTTTTCCCACTCTTACATGTGTTTTGCTGTGTGTTTAGTGTGTTTAACATTTTTGTGATCATAGACTATGGAGCCTTACCTACTCCATAGGCATCATCTTTTTTTTTTATTTAATTAAAGTGTTTATTGGTTAATTAAAACCTTATACACTACAAAAAATATTATATCAACCAAACACAAATACATATATTATACATACAAAACGCATACATCATATTACTCGCTTCCAAATATAAAAGGCTGCCCCAATATAGACCTTAATCTCTCCATCATAAATAGCTGACCAGAATTGGTCAGTTTCAATCCTTTGCATGTCCTCTACAAAATGTGCATACCCTTTAAAATAACATTCCCTTAGTTTGGTACATGAATTTAAAATATGTCTTGCTGTCTCCACCTCTATATTACAATGCCTGCACAATCTTTCTGCACAGGGAATATTTGTTCTTGCCCCGATAATATCATTACACGGGAGAGTGTTCAGACGTAGCTGCAAGATAAATCTTCTCAGAGCTCTGCTTCCCGTGTTTAGCAGATATTGTCTTGGGATGGCAGGTTTGAGGCCTTGTAGAGCATAAACAGAGTATCTAGACTTATTATAGAGATAAGATTGATTTTCACATAGATCCCAAATAAAAGCCTTATCTTTTAACACATTCTGTTATCTTTTTCCATGCATTCGTTATAGCCAAGGGCTTCTAAAAAAGACAGAACTGTTTTTTGAAGGCTAAGCATATAGGAATTCTTAAATCTGCCTTCACTTTTATTTTGTCTTATAAGGTTAAGCAGGCTTCCTTCATCCCCATCCCCTGAGATAATTCTAAAATAGAGTTTGCAACATTCGATTTTCCACAAAGTCGAGAGGGATATGAGACCCAGTTCACACCTTATAGCTTGTATTGGTACTGAGTTGGGGAGTCCTAGGGCTGGTCTCCAGATCTTCCCTTCAAGTAAGTGTAGCTTACTCAGATATTTACTTTCTACTGTTTCTAGTGCATACAGAATACCAGGAATAATGCAGCTTTTGTATATCTCAAGTAAACCTTCAATTGAGTGGCCGCCTTTACTAGTCATATATTTCCTTATGACTTTCCATTTCTTTAGTACTTTTAGATTAACCGCCTCCTGGAAAAAATGTATACAGGGATTGCTCAGAATGGGCATCCCCAAATATGGATAGGCATCAACAACCTCCAATTTAATAGAGTTTATCTGCCATCTTGAGGAAAGTTTTTTCTTTTCTAACTTTGTGGCTCCGAATACCATTACCTTAGTCTTATTAATATTAATACTAAGGTTATTCGCTTCAGAGTAAGCTAGTAGGCCATTCAACATTCTTTGTAACCCTATCGGAGTCTTATCCAGGAGGACGGTGTCATCTGCATACAAAAGGCCACATATGGGTTTCCCCGCCACTATTGGTGGAAAGTTATTTATGGTGGTGAAGCTTTCCCACATATCTGAAACATACAAGTTATACAATATAGGCGATGTAACACATCCCTGCTTCAGTCCAGTATTCGTAGCGATCTCAGGTGATAACATCTCTCCTTTACCCAGGCATATGGAGACAGTAGTTTCCCTATACATTTCTTCCAAGAAATGCAGAATGTTGGGACAGATCTTTTTCTCTCTTAATTTCTTCCACAAAAGCCCCCTATTAACACTGTCAAAGGCTTTCGAATAATCAACGAAGCACACATATAGTTTTTCCCCCTTATCCTTAGCCCCTGCTATAATGTGTTTCAACATTAATATATTATCGAGGGTGCTATATCCTTTGCGGAAGACAGTTTGTAGAGCAGACAGAAGCCCCTTTTCCTCTATCCAGTTATTTAAGCTGTCAACTAACAATGAGCAGAAGATCTTACAGCTGCTGTCTGCCATAGCCAGTAATCTATAATTATCGGGCAATTTTCTGTCCCCTTTTTTAAAAATAGGGACTACTATAGCTTTCCTCCAGCTATCCGGTATACGGCCTGTTTCCCATATAGCGGAAAATAGCTGGTGCAGAATCACTGCCCATTTCATGGGATTTTGTTTTATGACAGCATTAGCTAACCCGTCTGGGCCGGGGGCACGTGATGCTTTCATTTTAGAGATAATTTTAATTATATCCCGAATACCAAAGGGAAATGTATTATAGCTATATGGATTTATACCAGTAGGGATAGCAGACATATAACTAATCTTGAAGTAGAGATCAGTAATATACTGTTTCCAAACCTCCTGGCTAACATTAGTATTTTCCCTGCAATCTTCCTCCATCAGGAATTGTCGGAATAAGTACCAACATTTTTTTGAGTCATGGGTTTTGCATATCTTAAATAAGCACCTCCAATTGACATTATTAGTACTGTACTTATAATCCTTTAGCCAGTTTTTATATTTTGTCTTTATATTACTGATTCTCTTATTTCTTTCTTCATCATCTCAGTCACATGTCTGTTTTAGTTTACGGATCTCACCCATCATTTCTTTTTTCCTGTCATAGATCACTTGATCAAATTTGTGGGAATGATTTTTTCCCTTTTTATTTTTCACTATAAGGTTGCTGTTTGTCCTCCGTATTGTTCCCAACAAATTCGTTATCAAATTTAGGCCGTGTCGCGCAATATCTAGGTCATCAATGATCAGGCGATCGAACAGCTCATTAAAGATAATTAAATTTTTATCCAACCATATCCATCACTTTGCCCACATCCCAGCTTATGCTTTATCGGGCCATTGTAAAATTTGCCCCTAATGGGTGTGTGGTCACTCAAGAAGATATCTATATGTTCAAAATGGATCATAGATTGGCTTAGTTTTTTATTTACAAACATATAGTCTAGCCTATAGCCTACCTTCCCATTAGTCCAGGTTGCCCCGGTGCCTGGTCCTATATTAGGTTCCAAATATTCTAACCCCCAGCTAGACATAAGGTTCATCCACCGACATCCCTGCCCGGAATGGGTATTTAATCCATCAACCTGGTTACCCTCCTGTGTTACCAATGATGCGGTAATGAACGTTTCATCCCACAATTCATTGCACCTATTCATCTCCCTTACAGCAGAGTCACAATGGGCGTTAAAATCTCCCACTATACAGATTTCGGACTGAGGAGAGTCCAGGGTCCAGCTTTCAATGGTATGGTTTATAAACTCCCCAATCTCATAGACATTATCCCCCCCTGGTTGAGAGTAGATGTTAATAAGAAGGAGGTTCCCTGATAGTCTTCCCCTATCTATGATTGCACACATAACATTAGGTAGGCTCCCATGCTTCTCATAAGGTTTAAAAGAAAGATGGTTTTTTACCCCAATACAAAGCCCTCCATACGGCCGTCCCTTTTCACCTTAGGAAGCAGCTTTACTCCAAATATTATATCCATCGAGTAGAATTTCCCGAGTTACCCAAGTTTCTTGTAAGGCAAAAACATCACTCTCCATCAGCAATTGGATACAATCCTTGTGTAATAGGGAATTAAAGCCTCTACTATTCCAAGAGAGGAGAATGAATTCATTAGTACATACCTCATCTCAATTTTGAATAGTAGTATTACCCTCCAAAGAATTTACTTCTGCATTTTTATTTCTTACTTCCATAGTAGTAGGTGAAGCTCCCACCAAATTCGTGTTTTTGTTTTTCAAATCATTATGAGTTGCGGAGTGGCATATCACAATTTCATATTTATTGCCCCATATTCCATTAGAGTATTCCCTAATGAGGTCCACAAAAACTGCGGATCTAAATTGGACAATGACCCAATTATCCCAGCTTCCATATTCCGGCAGGATAATAGATTCAATATCCCCTGTATTAATGTTCTGTAGCTGTGGAATATGTGACAGTTTATTCAGTAGCCAAGTCCGATTTAAAAAAGGGCTTTCATCCGAAGTGGATTTTTCTATGATTTTAATACTTTTCCCCACTATAAGTTGGGGTTCTTCAATTATTCCCACAGATTTTGCCATGCTTGTTTTTTGGTTACTATGCATGGCCAATCGCTCCATCTCTTTGATATATATTTCCCTCTCCCTTTTAGTGAGAGGCATAATATTGTTATTATATGGAATTTCAACATATTTAAAATTATTTTCTATGGATACCATATCCTCACTTTCCCTTTCCTCTAATGTATTATCCTTACCCTTTAGCCAGTTTTCTAGTCCCTTATCTTTAATTACCACTTTTTTCCCACCATCCGACTTCCGCTGATGTTCAATAATTTCGTAGTGGTTCCCCACTTCTACGCATTCAGAGTCTGAAGGTGCTGTATTTGCTAGGGCCAGGGAGTTTTTTTTAATAGTCTTAGTAGTTTTGGTCTTGTCAATCGCCATCCTCTTACGGGTGGATTTTTTATTTTTTCTATTTCGCCTAGTGCGCCTCCTATAGCCTTGAGTTGCCCTTATTTCTACCTCTCTCACACTAATAATAGTCTTATCAGCCGAGTTTTCCCTTGGATTAAGTTGTTCCATGGGGGAGATATTAGTTTGTACAGTGGTATTCTCTTTTTCTTTTTCAACCGCCAAAACCAACTCACTCAAATCTCGTAACACCTCATTAGACCCCATAGTATGCCTTTCCCCCTTTTTAAAATAATTTCCACAGCAATCTTCTATCATAATCCCAAGAGATCTTGTATTATCAATATTCTGCAATACCAATGATTTTGTGTCACTCTGTTCTTTAAGCAATTTTGTGCAAATGGTCAAGACGACATCCATCATGGTAGTAAGGGCATCCAATTTCTCACCGGATTTAAGTGGATATTCAATTACCCTACTTCTATCACTGTTAACAGAAATTTCAGAGAGGTTACCCATAGAATTATAAGACTCATCGCTCGAATTGAGTTCCACTTCTCTCTCGGCAAATTTATCCAAATCTGGAGAAGCTGACAAATTTGTACCGATAACGTTATTCATATCGGTATCCTCAACTACAGACATTTCCAGATTAGTTCCTGTTCCCATAGATTGACGTCTGAATTTATATACTAATGTCAAAAGCGAATTATTATCAATCATAGAGCTATTAGCGGGAAGAGGGGAAGGTAGTAAATTGTCAATCTTCGAGCTATTAAGGGGGGGAGGGAGGTGGAGTGCATTATCAGCTGCCAATACTTTTTTTTTGTAGTAAAAAAGCTGGGTATCTTAGGTTGTTCCAATACTCCTTTAGTCTCACATATAGGCTCACTCTTACTTAACTTTTTTTGTTTTTTCCCTTTACCAGGCTTCTCGGTTCCTAATTTGATATTAGATGTAGATACACTTTTCTTCCCCTTTTTAGATCTCAGATTGTGTGAGCATGGACTTTGGGCCATGGTAATAGAGTGTTAAGGGGGATATATATTAATAAAATGTGAAGGATTAGTGCATAGGTTTACCTATTAATCCCTAAGGAGGCAAATCACCCAGAAATCAAAGCAGTTCTATCACAAAAAATCTATAATAAATGTACCTAGGACCTAATCAATTCAGTAGTTAATATACACTCCGTTTCTCAGAAATAGCCGGGGAGAAGAAACCTTCGCAGCCCCTCAGATAAATTAAGCTAATATCAGGGATCAGCAGATACTAATACTATAAAGTGAGCAGCCAATACCATCAGTTAAAATGGGAGCGAATAAAAACCAAAGTAATACAATTTCGTAAGAAGAATAATTAATTTGTTAGGTTAAAATTATCATCACAAATCATATAATAGTGAATGGTTGGAGAATAGAGTTAGAATGTCAATGAATGTAATATCAGAGTGTCAATCCGAACGAACCACCCGGAAAGGGAACGCCCGACAGCTTGAGGAGCGGCCTTAGTCCGACTCTCCCCCCCAGCCAGGTGGTAACAATGAATATTACACTGAGATAGCTGGTTAGCTTACTTAGGATCCTGCAGATTAATCTTCCTTCGGCAACTTCGGCACAACAGCCGTATAACAGCCAGAGGGCTTAACTCCACAGGGCTTTACGCCGCAAGGGTGGTTTAGGGTTGGTTTTAATGCCCGGTGGATGTCATGTGATTCATCACGTGAGGCTGCAGCGCCCCGCCTCCTCCAGGAAGCAGGCACCAATGTAGCAAGAGCAGGAGGCTCGCAGTGCTACTCGAGCGCAATGTTAGGCAGCAGAACGTTGGCGTTTGAAGAAACACTTTTACACAAATCAAGCAGCACACACCCCTCGGCTGGATTAGGGCTGGTTTTAATGCCCGGTGGATGTCACGTGATTCGTCACATGAGGCTGCAGCGCCCCGCCTC
This sequence comes from Ambystoma mexicanum, assembly GCF_040938575.1. Taxonomy (NCBI): domain Eukaryota; kingdom Metazoa; phylum Chordata; class Amphibia; order Caudata; family Ambystomatidae; genus Ambystoma; species Ambystoma mexicanum. The sequence goes on along the minus strand of NC_090930.1, from coordinate 260,983,821 downwards.
CTCCAGGAAGCAGGCACCAATGTAGCAAGAGCAGGAGGCTCGCAGTGCTACTCGAGCGCAATGTTAGGCAGCAGAACGTTGGCGTTTGAAGAAACGCTTTTACACAAATCAAGCAGCACACACCCCTCGGCTGGATTAGGGCTGGTTTTAATGCCCGGTGGATGTCACGTGATTCGTCAGGTGAGGCTGCAGTGCCCCGTCTCCTCCAGGAAGCAGGCACCAATGTAGCAAGAGCAGGAGGCTCGCAGTGCTACTCGAGCGCAATGTTAGGCAGCAGAAGGTTGGCGTTTGAAGAAACGCTTTTACACAAATCAAGCAGCACACACCCCTCGGCTGGATTAGGGCTGGTTTTAATGCCCGGTGGATGTCACGTGATTTGTCACGTGAGGCTGCAGCGCCCCGCCTCCTCCAGGAAGCAGGCACCAATGTAGCAAGAGCAGGAGGCTCGCAGTGCTACTCGAGCGCAATGTTAGGCAGCAGAACGTTGGCGTTTGAAGAAACGCTTTTACACAAATCAATAGGCATCATCTTTTTTACTATGTGTCACACAGCACCTTTAGTGCAGTGACACAGGGTTGTCTTTTTCGGACTTCTGACTTTAAACTCAATTTTCTGGGACTGACTACTGTCTCCCAGAACATGTAAAGCTGCCATTCACTTTATTAGTCTTTTTAAATTCACAGACCCAGTACAACCTATCTTACATAGAGTACTGGAAAGGGTTAATACTTATCTCTTTTTGTCTGTCTCTCATGGAACATTATTTTGATCCTCTTTCTTTAAGATTTGGCTGGTGGCAGTGGTATCTAACATATTTTTCCTTCTGCGGTGTGATGCTGGAAATGCATCAGATGGACTCCGTATCCTTGTCCTTTACTGCTTTTTATCGTGTGTTCTGCCGTGTTTTCCGCGCAGGAGTTCATGTGGGACTCCTGGAGGTGCAGCGCTCTCTTTTGGTTTGGTGAACAGACCTCTAGGATACCCTTATGGCACCCATGGGTGGGGGTACAACCCTGTGCCCCCAGTGTATGATCAGGGTATGGGCTGGTGGCAGCTCCATGCTGAATTTGACAGGTGCTCTGAGTATCCTCCATTTTGGGAAACCCAGGCCCTGCCATTGGAATCAGTTGATTCCTGGTAGGAAAAAAGATGGCCCCTGTGGCCTCTTGCTTTCTATTGCCTGTTACCTTGTTTTCCCAAAGTCCTGGGAAGCCCTGACTCTGTCCCTTCCCCCGACCGGCTGTTGGGTGGAATTTCCATATATGGTGTTGTTGTGAAGTCCAGTCCAGACTGGCTGGAGCCTTCCCAGTGACTGTATGTTGTGGGTACACCCTGTGGGTGGGACCTGGGTCAATGGAGTGTGTGACGAATACGCACTCTGTGTTGTGGGTGTCTAGTATCTGGTGTTTGACACAATGACTGAGACAGCCCTGCCTGAAACTGGTATGAATGCAGTGTGGAGTGTTGAATGGCTGGGTACTTGTCCAAATACACATAACGTGTTGTGAGTGTCTGGAGAGAAGTGAATGGCCTGAATGCACTATGCACCTGATTGGATGCCTGACTACTTGAATGCCCTTCTTTCCGAATGGTTGCCTGAGTGTGACCAGCAGAATGAATGGGAGATCAACTAGTATATCTGGGGGCCTCTCACTGCTAGAATTCGTGTTCAGAAGCTGAAGAGTAACTGGAGTGAAACTGAAGCTTAACCTTGAAACCCTGCTGGAAGAGAAGAATTGCTGTTGCTCTCCTTCATCAATCTGAAAGCTGCTGTGCATCCAAGGACGTACCCAGAGAGGACCTGGTAAGGCACCCTCTTCCCGAGCTACGAGGGACCATCGTGCACCAGCTGATCTTTGCCAAAGCTCCCTGGTAGACAGACCTTCGACAGGCTGCCGACCCGAGCAGGGACTGCTGCGGAATCGCAAGGAGAAGCGCCCGGACTGTTGTCCACCACTGTCGATGACCGCCTTCGCCGACTGGACCCGCCGTGCTCCCGTTTGCCTAAGAACTTCATGTCATCCAAGGACACTCTCGTCCGCATCGTCGCTGCTGTATCCTGCTGGAGAAGGCCTGACCGTCACCACGCCGAGGAGCATCCGCTGGTGGGTTTCCCACCACCCAAAGACCACAGAGATGCCGACAACTCGACGCCCTTGCCGGGCCACAGTTCTTCAAACTCTTTGCGGTCCAGAACTATCAACACCGAGGTGCTCCGCATGCCTCTTCCTTACAGGACGTTTATGCTTCCCTGTCAACGAGCACTGCTAGGAATGAAGCTGCCACTTCACCGTCATATCTCACCCTGTTCTTCGTCAGACGTTCGATGACCCATGACTCCTGCGATAAAGGGAGGGCACTCAAGAAGGGCCATCAATTTCCTGTCGACGAATGCTACAACGCCAGGTACTTTGGGGTTGCAGAACTATTGGGAAGTCTATTGTGAACAATATATAGACTGGGCTTGTATCTTTCTTCTACAGGTTGTCCAGGTGGGGGGATCTCCACACAGAGCTGTGTTTAACGGTAGTGACCAGGATATCTGCCAATTGTTCATATCAACTGCTTTCCTCTTTTGTGTGCCATTTAACCGTACAGTCGATGCACTTTAATAGTAATTGTGGTACCAGGTAGAATTGTATATATTTACCATTATAGATAACCGAGTACAAAGTGTGTTATCGTGATATTGTATATAACCTTGAATATTAATTATATAAAGACTGAGTTTTAACCAATACAATATGTGGATATTCCTTTGTGGGTGCTTGGGGATTACACTGTACTTAAGAACCAGCCTGCATCACCTCCTGAGAAACTAGGCCTTGATTGCTCGTTCATTGCTACCACAATAGAGAATCTTGGCTGGGGACCTCTGTACTTCTCCTCTACCATATAGAGAGCGGAAGTACAGACACCCCCGCCCACTCTTTGTACGGGGTCTATGAAAATAGCCTTGGTACAGTTTTAGCCTAAGTTAGTAGCCTCAAACTTTACTACGCTGGACCCCATTTACTTTTATTTGGTTCCGGATGGGTTTATTCACCATTTCATTTTGTAAAGGTCTTTCTCGTGTTTTACTCTGTGGGCCAAACCAGGATTGGTTCCTTTCTACGCCGTCCTTTGGCGGGCGTCTGCACAGAAGCCCTCCTTAGGCGCCTGAGAGTCTGGGTAGACAGGATATGAGGGAGGGGTTTTAGGACCCCTGCACAGAGTTCCCTTGGAAACCCAAGTTGCACTCTTGTTTGATTGGCTAGGTGACTGTCCTGCCAGGACAGCCACCCAACTGTGTGATTGACCGCCAGGCTGTGTGAATGGGGGAAAACTGCATAAAAAACAGGTCTCTGGCTCTTGGAAGGCAGAGTCGCCACTGGATCAAGAGAACCGAAGAGAAGCTGAAAGAAGAGGAACACTACCACGACTGAACCTCCTGGTGAAGCCCTGCTGCGAGTCTGAATCTCCAAACTTCGATGACAGAGAAGATCTGCAAGGAATCATCTTCCCTTGAGCTGGTGGGACCAACCAGTTCACTAAACACCAAGCAAGGCCTACATCCCCTGGTCGAATTTGCTGTGCACAGCTGCAGTGAACCAGATATCCAGGAGGACCGGACCCTGTTTGAGTTTTAAGGAGCACACCTTTTATTCGTTGCTTTGCTCTGCTGCTGGTTTCTTCCCTGGGCAGTGCAGGACCCTCCATTCTTCCTTCTTCGTGTCAGCCCGACCGTTGCTTCAGGAACAGTGAGCCTGCAGGATAAACCAGGAACTTCTGCCTCAGCTACATCATCGTTCTTCTTCTAAAGGTACTGTTCAAACCTGGTTGTTCGTTCCATCCGACCACAGTGAAAGTGTTTGAAATCTTTCACCAATCCGAGGGCTTGTCCTTCTCTATTCCTTTAAGTAACTTTTCTTCCAACCATCTTTTTTTCGAACTCTTCGCAAAGACTTAACCGCAAACTACTCTGAACTGTGTGATCCTCTGCAAAGACTCTGAACCATTAACATTGGCCCGGGCCCATTGATTTGAATCCTCATTGTAGCAAGCCTTTTCTAGATTGCCCTCCCTACTTACTTGTTGGTGCTGCTTCATGTTGTATAACCTTGTCGTTCCCTCCCTTTTTAATTGCTGGAGTGCCATTTTGCTCACACTTCATTTTGAGCCTGACTTGTCCAGAATTGATTGGGTGTTGTGTAGTATATTAAGAGTATGATTTTTCTGCTGCTTTATTTAATGAATTGTTTTACAAAGGAATTCGTAAATAAATGTATATTCTTTTACTCAGAAACCTTCAGTCAGTGTTTGTTTGAACCATAGTAATTGCGGTCCTTTCTGTAACTTCTGATACTGCTCACTTTACTCTTGATATAAGTCTGGCTGCTCAACCATCGCTACCACTTTACTGTGCAGTACAGGCTTGTACCAAAGGTGAATTTGTACTAGCACTTGTAGTCTTAATTGTGTGTGGTGTTCCCAAAGGGTACTGCACATGATTCTGCCTAACACTATACTACTACTGGATTGGAAGAAGTGGAAGTTTTGTGGTATGCCAATTGCGCATTAAAGTGTGTGACTTTATTAGCATTCTGTGAGAATATGGCTCACTTTAAACAGCCAGATATTATTATTGTGCATTGTGGAATCAACATTTTGGGCTATCTGACTGCAGGATCATTGCAGTTTGCCATGAAGGACATGACAAGCCTAATGGAACTTTTTCCAGCTGAGAAGATCATATTTTCTGAAATTCATGAATGTCAAATATTGTTTTTTTCTGAGATGGCAGAAGCTAAACAGCATGTAAATAAAGGTGTATGTGCTTTTTTATGTGGTTTAGGAATTACATCTTTTGGCAATGCAAATATCAAGTTTGGATGGTGTATTGCATTTGACTGATGTCGGAAATCTGATTTTTCTTTTGAATATCCAAAATGCACTGAATTTCTGTTTTATGAACTCATGAAATATGGTGTGAACTATTTTTTTGTAGTTGCAATAAATGAAAAAGCAGACACAAATCTGTAGTTTCTGTGAAAGTTAGAAAAAATAATTAAGTTCAATAGAACATTTGTTTGTACAGAATAAACAATCCTCAAAATGTTTTAAAAAAAGGTTATTTTAAGAGCCGCCATTTCCGAATGAAAAGAAGTGAATTGATTTTAATTCCCCCACTCCACGGCTGGAATTTTCCAGATATCCACAGACTTTCGTACTGTCTGCGGACTATGCAGACGGCAACAGGTCCTGTGATTTTAATTTTTGAAATTTAGGTCCTTTTCTTAGGTTTTATGGCTTTTTGAATTTTGTTTTTTTGTACGAGAAGGGAGTAGGTAATATGGTAGAGGGAAGGGAGGGAAGAGGCGCACCACAAAGATATGGAGCTGCAGGTGGACAGGGAAAGAAGTTGGACGTGCCAGCAGTGTTTTCATTCTCCTTGACCGCTGCCTCAAAAGCACTCTGAAACTGCTCCCCTCTGCAGATTGGTGTGCCTCAGTACAAACAGAATATTGTGACTTTCAAAAGGTAAGGGTTAACAGCATTATGCATGACATGCGATGCAGCCAGTGGGATCCTCTGCGCCACAGGAGTAGCATGTGTGGTGGTGGAAGCGGTTGAGGAAGATGGGATAGAGGAAGATAACTTAATTCTCCCTGAGAAAGGAATAGCCTTTCATAGAGCACCTGTGATGTCGCATGGAGGTGGTCACAAAAGAGTACTGCACAGGTTGTCCATGACTGAGTACGACCCTGCACTCAATCTTGGCAGCCTGCACTTTTGGTACACCCCCAATGGTTCTAAAGGACCGCTACACCCATGATTCTCTATGGGTGTTGGAGGAAGGAACTTCCTCTACCTCATCTTCCTGTTCTTGTCATCCTCCTCTGCATCATCACGCTTGTTCCCCTGTCCAGCTACTCCACGTGGTGGTGGTGGTGTTGGCCCCAGGGAAGGTGGGATGGTCAAGACAGATTCTATTCTTGAACTCCTGGAAGTCTCCTGGAAGTTGCTCTGAAAAGATTCTCTCACCTCTTCTGCCAGATTTAGAATGCCTAAAAGTAATGGATGGGTCCCTTCAGAGGAACCGTTGTGGACCTCGCTACTCTCTGTGGACTACCGAGTTGACAGATCAACTAAGAATAGCTCTAGGAGCTCTAGAAGGGTAAACGTTCAAATTGAAACATTCTAGATTGGCTGAAAATTCTGTTTCAACGGTCACATTCACTCAATCCATGGTGGCGGTGGGTGTCCATGGTCATCGGCAGGTGGGAGATGCTGGGTGCATGTGTGGGGATGTCCATATATGGGCGCATTGTCTGTGGACTAATTTAAAATGCAGCATGCAAGACCAAACATGCATGGACAGGGCGTGATGTTCACAAACGGACCCTCTGAATGGTCGAGATGTTTGCAGACTATTGATTGGGTTTTTAAAAAAGAAATACAAATTTATTACACAATAATATACAACAAATGTAAAAGTAGAAAAAAATGTATTTATGAAAGAAATGGGAAACATAAATGTGAGAGTTTGGAATTCCATTACAGTTATCATCTGGGGAGGGAGGGAGAGAAGTTTCATCAAACTGTGTTTGATTTGTGTTTTGTGAATTTGATTGGGGTGAGTGCAAGGGCAAGGGGCGGAGGTACAAGTAGGAGAGTGATAGTCAATTTCTTGTAATTAAATGATGTTTAACATAATTTAAAAGTTCTTTAAAGTCATTACAAGTTCATCCAATTTTGAAGACAAGAGGCCTCATCACGATTTGGGCAGTATCCCTTATCGGTATTACCGCCCAACATTAATTGTGTTAGTGGCAACTGGTCTGGCTTAATTAGCATCAGATCACAGGTTGGGTGTTAATGGTAAATCTTCATTTGGACCCAATGGGACATTTTCGCCACAAATACTGCCTGCTAATAGAGCCAGCGGTTAATGTGCCGATAACGGGGCGCTAAATGGGATTTTCACCTCCAGAAAAAAGCTGGAGGTGACACAGCCCATTTAGCGCCCAACCTATGATCAGGCCAACAAATGGGGCAGTATTAGCGTTACCACTGCATTTAAGGGCTACCGCCCAACTCATGATGAGGCCCAAGATCATTCTTTCATTCGGTACATTTGGGTTTAGAATTGTATTTCTGATTGTTGGGATTCTGGATAATTAATCTGTGATGTAGTTTGTTTATGTAAACTATGTACTAAAAGAAAAGAAGACATTATTACTTCAATGAGCTGTGCATAAATTATAATATTTGTTTATATTGAAAGATGTATTGTTTACCATTAGAGATGTTATCTTCACTCATTTCTTCTGTTAGAAAGTTTTCTTCTAGCTACTGAAGTGTGTTTGTCATTTCTGCTAAAATAAGAAATAGTGACATTTGTTTATGAGAAATGTTTATTTCATGAATGTTAATAATATCTTTGGTTAAGTTGCTCAATTTATAGAAAGAGTACTTTTGTGGCAGTTTATAACATTGGCGTCATTTGACAAATGGTCTCCAAAGTTTGTAGAGAGGCACATGCTGATTGAATATTTGACAATATGAGGTGCATCATCATTTTAGAAATGGTTGCCATATTGGATGGGGTGGTCCTGACCTTTGTCCGCGAATAGCGCAGTGAGGAAAAGAAGTCGGGAACATATATTTGGGGTTATTTTGTGAGTGAAGGGGGCATGGAAAGGGTGGGTGAGAGGAAAAAAAGTTGATATAGAACTCTTTTTATAGGTGAAAAAAGCTGTGCAGGTTCTGCAATGTCTGCTGTTAATTGTTTTTGTCCGCAGATGCTATTAGGATTGCTCCGGGGGAGTGGGGATCGTAGGTGGGTCTTGTTATTTGAAGGTGTATTGTACATACATGTTATATGGTTAATTATATTGTGGTGGTTGTGGCTAGATTCTTTGGGGAATGGCCATAGGCAGTGGCCCCAAGAAACTCGCAACTGGTCACATACAGTATAGTAATATGTGTATAGTTATTAAAGGTACTATATGGGGAGCATACCGTATTTGTATACATTCATTATTTTACTAGCCAAAATTTGTAATATGGTGGAATAATATAATTGAAGTCTATATGGTATTTATAATAGTGGGACAATTGAGCCTAGTGGTCCTTGATGTGTCCTTCGCCTTTGACACGGTAAACCATTCTATCCTCATTAAACAGTTACATGATACCTTGGGCATCATGAACTGGACACTGGACTGGCTGACCTGTTCTTATCACTAACTACAACAGGGCCATTTCTACTCCACCAATTCAGTCTCTGCCTGCAGCATACCCCAGGATTCTATCCTATCATTGTGGCTCTTCAATATCTATCTCGTTCCTCTGGCTCACCTGATGTTCTTCTTCTTTTCTCATTTCCATTGTTATGCTAATAACACACAGCTTTCCTTAAACTTCCCTCTACTCATTTCTTCTCCCCGTTTATTATCCCTGATTGTCTGACCGCCATCCAGGCATTGTGTGCAGCTACCTATATATGTCTCAGTGCCAGTAAGACGAAAATCGTCCATATTGGTACACTTGTGCCCTGTTTTCTTCCCATACTCCGGCCACCCTCTTTGGGCCCTCCACTCTCACCATCCTGTGAGGCCAAAAACCTTGGGGTCATCTTTGACTCCTCTCTTTCCTTTACTTTTTACATTTTGGAGCTTGTAAAGAAGGCCCAGTTTCAGCTTCACCTCCTTACAGGCTTTCTACTATTCATCACATTCCCTCCAGAAGCTCAATATCTTTAGAGCCCTACTACTGCACCAGCCTCTTCCTCAACCTGCCCCGTTGTTGTCTACACCCCCTTCCGCTGATCCAGAATAGGGCTGCAAGACTTATTCTTGGCCTCACCCCCAGGAATTGCAGCACTAAAATGTGTACATTTGCTCCTGTGGGCTTCAAGGATGAAAATCAAGATCCTCCATATCATTGACAAGGCTTTCTGGGGCCTGGGACCACCCTATCTCCAGATTTGTCTCCCAGAATACTCCCCTGCTAGATCCCTCTGCTCCTCTAACCCTAATTCTGTGCTTGCCAAATGCTTTTTGAAACAGAGAGCCAGAGGCATTTCTCTCTCTTCGACAAAGCTTCTCTCTGGAACAGCCTTCCTGCTCCTCATAGACTTGAGCTGGACTTCTTTACGTTCTGGAAACTTCTCAAAACTATGCTTTTCTCTTCACGTTTCACTCAATAGCTTCCCTGCTAACTCATACCACTGCCACTGAGTTTGGTGGCCTGGTCCCTCATGAAACTCACAGTTTGCAGGCCCAATATCTAGTCGACACCATTACATTCCCTCACCGTCTTCAGCATTGCCCTTGCGGGTCAACCACCTGCAGGTTGTGTACCCCACCCCTGGGACTCCTCTGCCCCATCAGTTAGCCAGTGACCTCCCAACTTGGCATCCCTTGGCACTTTCCTTCTGGACTCCTATCAGCATTTGGACATCCTTACTCCACCTTCCATCGATACACTCTCTTACTGCACAATGCATATGTGCATTTATAGCATCAGTGTGTTCACTTTTGTGTATAAGTGAGGGAAAATCAGATGCAAAATATTTCTAGAACATTGATGGCAGTTGTGCTTGGAAGTTTAATAGGTTCTAGGGTTATATTTACAGTTTATGGAAGCGATTGCTGGATAGATGTGTGACTGTTTGAAAGCAGACAATGAGGGTTTCTGATAAACGTAACAGTAAAACGGGTATAAGGGCTGTCCTGTCCGATGGTGTGCATATGCAATCCAGGTCTTTTAATGGTGCATGGCCTGGAAAGGGGACTGCAGATACCTCAGATAGTCATGAAGGTTCATGGAATATGGTCCGTATTTTATGTTAAAGAAAAGTATTTGGGACAGAAAAGTGTTTCTGTGCTTTTTATCTTTTTCTCTAATATACAATTGTTCATTATTTCCTTTACAATACTACAAAATGCTAATGGAAATGTTGGAGAATCTTACTGAGTCTAACTACTTTACTGATAAATGTAAAGTAGTTGGAGTCTATACGATTATTTTTTAGTTCTATTTTTAACTCTGAAAAGTGGTTCCAACAGGAACCTTTTTTTAGGTGTTTTTTCTTTTGTATTTTTTTTTCTTTTGCCTGGAGAGGCCAGGAAGTAAGGTGGGGGAGGGAATTGACAGAAATTGAACCAACCACAGATATGGAGGGGCAGATGGACAGGGGAAGGGCTCATTGATTAGAGCCTCAAAAGCGCTTCAAAACTGCTCCACCCTGTAGCCTCTGCAGATTGGTGTGTTGAAGAATAAACAGAGTACTGTTGTCTTGGAAAAATATGGATCAACAGCCTCTTTTATGGTTTGCAATGTATCTGGTGGGATGTTCTGCCCCACAGGAGTAGCCTGTGTGATGGCAGTAGCGGTTGAGGAAGATGACCTAGAGAAAGACAGCCTAACACTTTCTGAGAAAGGAACAGCCTATCTCAGAGCATCTGGGTGATGTGAGCGGGTGTGGTGGTGCATGGAGGTGATACCAAAAGAGTGCTGCTTTGTTGTCCACACCTGAGTAAGATTCCACACTCATTGCATTCAACATGGGTAGCCCGAGCCTTTGGTACCTCTTCTACGGTCTTATAGAACTGCCACAACCATGATTCTCTCGGGGTGCTAGAGGTAGACATTTCCTCTATCTCATCTTCCTGGTCCTCCTGATACTCCTCTACATCATTGCACCTTTTCCTTTGTCCAGGCCCTCCAGCTGGTGGTGGTGTTGGTGGTGGTGGTGGCCCTTGGAGAGGCCATGGCTGATGTCATTGTTGAAGGAGGTGCGTTCTCCTGGATTGCAGATTTAACATTTGTAAGAATGGTTCTAGGAGCTGTGGAAAGGTACACTTTTAGCTTCCAAGATAGACTGAAGATGCAGTTTTGAAATGTTCGCGACGCCCGGACCCCTTCATGAAGTACAGACATGTTCCTGAACATGGCATCATGCCGCGCGCATGCATACAGTTGCGTGACTCTGTTGAGTTAGTCTGCAGTGACGTCAGACGTTTGTGAATGTCGGCAAACAAAAAACACTGTAAAAAGTTGTAGAAAGTTGATAGAAGTGTTTAGAATGTTACTAGGAGATGGGGACTGCACGGTTTGTACTTCAACCTTTATAAACTAAATGAAAATACTGATATATTGGGGGTGAATATGATATTAAGAACTTGTAGCAAATTAAGGGGGTCTGGTAAAAACCTATGACATTCAGTGAAAACACTTTGTTAAAGGGACATTATAGTTAAGTTGCACTAATAAAAACCTATACAATTCAGTGAAAAAACTTTGTTAGAGGGGTGTTATGGTTAAAATTAAAACCGAAAACCCCCAGAAATTCACCAGTTATGGTAAGCTAAGCAATCATATCTCACGCCACCACCGTGCACTGCTCAAACTAAAACCCAGTACATCAAAGATGACATCACTGATGACATCACATATCTGGCCCACTTGTTTTTGTTCATTGACATATCTAGGCCTTGTAATTTTGTTAACTGACAGTCAGAATATATATATATTTTTTAAAGGTGCTATATATGTAGACGTTAACCTTCTTATATGTTCTTAATATGCTTTCCTTAGGGTTTGTTATCAGCTCATGGTGCACATATACGGGACAATAAGCAGGTCTGAAGCAGGCAATTCATTTGTATACATGATGATAAACTTTAATGTTACTGACATTTTCTAGTGATGTTATTTCTTTCTTCCTTACTTAGTTTCCCTGTAAGTGCCTCTGATATGTATGCATTGCAGGTCTTCATATGTATTGTTTGTACTAACACAAGTGTGTGGCAAGTCTACACTTTTTAGCTATTTATTCCATGTTTAACATTACTCAAAACTCTGATGAGGTAGCATTCATTATTTTACGAGCCAGAATGACCATTTTAAAAAGACTGTACTTCTATGGTGCATGCTGCGGCCATCGCCTGTGTGTATGTATGATTAGGTTCCTGTATTAACAAAAACACTCCAATATAATATTTTGTTTAGATGATTACATTCTTTAATACATATAATGACAGGTCTCCTGATCACATCTGACATTGTGTTACCAACATTGTAAACACAACCTCTTTCATGGACTTTTCATCAGAATTAATTTGAGATGTGATGTCATCTTTGATGTCCTGGGTGTTCGTCTCGGCAGTGCACAGTGGTGGCGCGAGTTATGGTTGCTTAGCTTACCATAACTGACCATTTTCTTGTTTTTTTCAGTTTGACTTGTTACCATAACGTCCCTTTAACTAAGTGTTTGCACTGAATTGTATAGGTTTTGATTAGTGCAACTTTACCATAAAGTCTCTTTAACGTTTCAGTGACTATATATATATGTACATATATATATATATATATATATATATATATATATATATATATATATATATATATATATATATATATATATATATATATATAGTGTTGCTGCCCACTGTGAGTGCACCATTGTTCTTACATGAGAAGCATAGGCCATAATATTTGAATTTGTGTGCATACAAGACTTGAGGTATGGAGATGTGTTTGACTGCTGAGCTAAGTGACAACTTTATTGCAAGCACCTATACCAACCACACGTCTTATTCATGCCCACAACACTATATAAAAAGAGCAAAAATAAATTGGAGTGGAAGGTAAAAAGAATGAAAATGAACTTAAATAGGCTAAAATGTTTATGCTGCTACATTTCATCTAATGGGCCTCATTATAAGTTTGCTGGTCCGGAAACAACGGTGCAGGTAAGCTTACCGGCACCGTTGTTTCCGGACCAGCAAACTACGGGTTTGCCTGCCGGAGTCCCTGTGACCGACAGGTGTGACCCTGCGGTCACAACGGTCACAGCAGGCAAAGCTGCCATGGAAGCACTGGCACCGTCAACAACGGTACTGGTGCTTCCGTGTCCCCACTCCCGTAAGGTCCTATGGGACTCTACGGGACTGGGGATTAACAAAATTACCGGCACTTGACTTCCTGTACGCCGGGCTTAGAATAGTCTGGTAACACTGGGAAGTCATGCAACAGTAATTTGTTACGAGTCTGGCAGCAACCTGCCGGTTTCACTTGCACGATTACCTCCAGACCCGTAATGATGCCCAATAAAGCTGCTAGTTCCTCAGTATTGATCTTCCTATTTAAGATGTACTACCTACTTCATTCAAGGACCAATTGAATTAAAATGACTGAACATTAGCTCCTAGTTTGTGAAGCTTTGATGTTGAGTATTTTAGCACTCATTGCTTGTGGTTACTCAAGGTGATTCATTTGCCAATAAGAAAGATACAACTTCTCACAAGAGTTGACATGTCTAATGCATACCTTGGGTCCTCACAGAAATGCTGGAGATCCCTCACTACCTTCAATGGATTTCCTAGTGGGCAGATGGACCTTCCCAGTAGGGATTCCAATAGGAGGAATCATGTGTTAACACCAGCTAACCTGATAAGTTTGCCACAGTACTGTTTCTTGCCCAACCAAAAATTAAAGAAACACAACCTGAATGTCTGCATTAACCCTTCTTTCTCCCATAACAAGACTCTACCCATGAATGTATAGTACCTGATAGTGCAGCTGGAGAGGGGTGTTGATTACATCACTGATTAGCAATAGAACAAGGTGGTCCAAAGGTCTATGTGAACAACCAGCGCAACTGCACAAATGTTAGAAGTATAAAAAAGGCAGCGTTCAACATGAGAGTGTGAGGGTGCCCGGACCAAGGACCCTCAATAAGAAGTAAGTTAGTTATAATCAGTGAACTGCGCCAATAAACAGTAATACAATAACAATTGAATTATATTTTTAATCCCATTCCACAGCCTGACACGTGTTTCGAGCAAAGCTCTTTTTCAAAGGCTGTACATAGTAACGATTATACAACCAGTAGCCCATTCATTAGTGGATTTGCATCATGTCAATTGAGCAAACATCAAGGGGTAGCAAGGGAGAAGGACATCATGACATTGAATTAAAGGGAACAAACATAACATAATAAGAAAAAGAAATTAGGTGTGTGCGGTGGAAAACCAACCATAGATAACATAATTTATTAAATCAACTAAAAGGATCAACTGACTAAATATTTACCGTTGAACCTTGTCCAAGGGAAACTATACAGAAAAAAGATAAATTAACAAGAATTATCTAATGTTGCCTATGCGATCCAGTTCTCTATTTATTCACACGAGAAGCATTGCGCGAGTGCGCTCTTCTTTTGTACATTGTTGTTGCCGGAAGGCTGGTAAGCAGTTTGTGTGCTCTTTAGACATGATTCTTATGTTGCAATCAATTGTTTTTATTTAACTAAGAGCCTGTTTCCTTTCTTTCTTTTTGGTAATTGTCCAAATTAATATTGGCAATGGATACGCGACTCGTTCTGATTTGGTTGGTTGTTGTTATCTACGCGCAACATTTCCCCTTTTGGATGTGGATTTTTGCAGTAATTAATTAATGGTTATTGCAATTGCAAGTAATATCAAGGTAATCACAATTTTCATTTTATATTCATGGTGGGATAATTGGTTGCTTTCAATGCACAAGACATTAGATAATTCTTGTTAATTTATCTTTTTTCTGTATAGTTTCCCTTGGACAAGGTTCAACGGTAAATATTTAGTCAGTTGATCCTTTTAGTTGATTTAATAAATTATGTTATCTATGGTTGGTTTTCCACCGCACACACCTAATTTCTTTTTCTTATTATGTTATGTTTGTTCCCTTTAATTCAATGTCATGATGTCCTTCTCCCTTGCT